>NW_027412088.1:131695726-134095726 GCF_047663935.1 Musca autumnalis | reverse complement strand
TTAAGTGTTTTTCTACCAATTACTACGTGTCTAGAAAGAAAGACATATTTCATTAGGTTTGGCTATGTTTTAGAATATATTGGAGAACTTTCATCCATTCGGTCCCGACAAAAAAGTTTGGAAGTAGTGCAATGCAGAGTTATGATTTCATTACTTTTTTCAAAAACACAAAAAAGAGTGTCTAAAATTCTAAGAATTTGTTAAAAGAAAAATAAATACAAACTAAAGTTGCGAATATTGCGGAAATTATTTTTGGAGTGGATTTGCGAGTTCATTTCGAAATCTGAACCGGAGTGGGAAGACAATATAAAAAACCCTTTGGATGATGAAGAAAATCAATTAAGGTGACATAACATGCAGAGCAGTGGAAGTAAACTCAGTCATGATTAAATTTATTTAATGGAGAATTTTTATGGAACAAATTGAATACTCTACCAGCTGACGGAAAAAATCTGAATTTTTTTTTAAATTGTAAGTTTTTTATAAGTAGCCGGCCTTCGGCCGGGTATTTAAGACTTTCTCCTATGGACAGGAGCCAATTTAGGGCACAAAAACAACATTTTTTTTAATTTAATTTTTTTCTTACTTTAACAAGACCCATATCTCGGGAAGTATGGACTTCCCCCCAACAAACTTTACATTTTTGTAAACAGGACGTAAAGATCTACCTGTGGTAAACATTTCAGATTTTTCCGCCAGCTGGTTGAGTATTCTATTTATGCCATTTTTATAATTTGTGTTAATGTATTAATGTTGTCATGGTAGAATAAAGTAAAGGTAGGCCACAGATAACAGCTGATTACAATTTTTTTCTTTTTATGGCCTAATCTGTCAAAAGCAGGATTGACATTTTGTACTGTTTTTGACATTATGCAATCATAAAGGTAGATGTATCGCTGAATTGCTCCAACAAAAAACTTCTGCTGTAACACTATATCTTAAAATTGAAAACAAGGACAAAAAATGTGTATTCGCGTGGCAAAATAAAATTATTGATATTTTTAGCAAAACTAACGAATGAACAATTTATCAAATATTGATATTAATTTAAATTTGTTCCAAAAGTACGGGAATGTAAAAATTAAAATTTTTGTAAAAATTCTGCTGACATTTATCTGCAAATCAGATGCCAGCAATCACGATGTCAGATTAGCCAAACTTGTCAAGTAGAAAATAAGTGAATGACATTTTTTTACTGTCATAAGTTTGGGAAGAACTTTTGCTATTTTTGGAACACTTTTTCAACAAGAATATTCTGGAGCCTAGCTAAGTCCCAATTTACATTAGGCGAGTTTACTTGCGGCAATTGTCAGTTTGTAGGTGAGAGAGGGGGCTGAGAGGAAAAGGGTTACCATATGCCTCACCTCTCTCTCCATCAAACTGACAATTGCCGCAAGTAAACTCGCCTAATGTAAATTGGGACTAAAGAAATGTTTTTACACTATATGGCACTTTTAACATATAAAAAGTGAAGCTCTAAGTTCCATATGTTTTCGTAATACGGGATAGCTATGCAGGTACATCTACCATTATTATTGTACCATGCCATTTGACGTTTTAAGCCATGGCTGCAGGGTGGCATTTCTCAGAGATTTTCATACCTGGCCTACCTCTACTTTATTGTACCATGAATGTTGTTATGTTCCCAGCAAACAATTTTGGATGTTGTGCAATTGGAGTTATGATTTCACAACATCTTTCGATGTAGTCCAACAGAGTTATGACAAATGCATGAGATCAATACAGAAAAAAACAGTTGGTTGATCCCTACACATTTCTTCAGAAGATAAACAAGAGTGTATATATACATATCAAAGAATTTGTTATACATAAAATAAAGAAATAACAACTTATGTTGCGAACATTTTTGCTGTAATTCACCAGACGGTAATTGTTAATGGAGTGGAGTTGGAGTCCATGTCGAAAGGTGAACTAGTGATGGGAAGGCAACATAAAACAACTTTAGGACGATGAAACAAAATCAGATGCGCTTGGATTAAATCGAGAACGGAGGAAGTAACCTGAAATGTAATTGAATTTAATGGAAACTTTTTTTTAATTTGTGTTTATATAATAAATTTCTTTGTGTTCTTGTTTTACGCAAATGATAAATGCATTTTATTTATTTTGGGGTATTTCGCAATGGCTTGCATTTTAATTGCATCTTTGGAGTTATTAAAAATGCAATCCGAAGAGTGCCTTAAAATTCAATCAAAAACACTACATCAAAAGCTGTGATTTTGATAGAAAATGGAGTGCATCCTAGCTGCGCGCTCTCTTGTAAAATTCATAGGTGAATTCATAGGAAAAAATGTACTCCAACGGCAAATCCCAGCAAAAAGTTTGCATCCGCGGATGCAGTTAAATCACTAGAACAATTGCCGCTGGAGTACATCTTTTCCTATGAATTCACCTATGAATTTTACAAGAGAGCGCGCAGCTAGGATGCACTCCATTTTGCTTCCACGGCACACAGCTAGGATGTACTCCATTTTCGATCCAAATCACAGCCTTTGATGTAGTGTTTTGGATTGAATTTAAATGTAGTCTAATGATGCTATAAAATGCAAGCCATTGCAAATATCCCAAAATAAATAAAAAACATTGCTTATTCGTGTAAACAAGAATATTAATTTTATTACATTAACACAAATGTAAAGCTTTGTTCCAGAACTAAGAAGTTTTTACAATTTTTACACATTTTGCGTTCCCGTACACAAAATTTATATGAAAATCGTTTACGACTTTTACAACTTTTCTGACTTTTACCACTTTATAAAGTACGGGAACAGGCCAATAATAACTCTCCAGTAAATTTGATGGTAAATAAGTTTACTTCCTCTACTCTGTTCTTTATTTTTTTCTATATTAAGTTGCCTTTTTTTGCCTATAAAAAGGTATTACTTGGTCCATCCCTTGATCAGCCAAAAGGTTTAACACCACGACCAATTGCGTAGGCTCAACCTACGTGCCTTGGGTGCTACACGGATGCTTTCGTCTCTCTTATGAATTTAGCAATGTCATATAAGTGACCAAATTTGTGTTTCTCAATGAAATCCTCCACAGAGAAGATTCCATGAAATGAGGTGTAGCGCATTCGGATGATATTGTATTTGGAGCAATGGAAGAGTATGTGTGAAACAGTTTCGTCTTCATTACATTCGTCACACATCCCAGAAGGCAGAACATTCATTTTGGCAAGTGTATGCTTGCTAAAACTGTGATTAGAGAAGACTCGATTAATTACCTTCTGGTCATCCGGATGTAGATTACTGCTCTTAAACCAAGGTATTCTTATTGTAAAAATGTGAGTTTCCTTGACTTGCGATGGCTGAATATTGGGTGGACCATTCATTCCAGATTGAGTTTTGAACCATGTTGATTGCATCTGCAACCGGCAGAGCAATGTCAATATATGAACCATTTGTTGGCGCATTTCTTGCAGCTTGATCGACCAGTTCGTTTTGTTGAATATTGGCATGTCCGGGTACAAAATGTAGCTCAACAGTGATCGAGTATGAGTTGGAGATATCGATGAAATCATTTATCAGATAATTTTTGTGATCTTTGGACTTAACGGCCTGAATGCCGCTAAGACTGTCGGACAATATTGCGATTTTAGTGAGATTATTATCACGGGCATAGATGATAGCTTTTAAAAATCCGAGGACTTCCGCGGACATACAGTGAGTGTCAAAAATATTCGGTTTTAAATTTCACCAATAATAACACCTCAGTATTTTAGAAGCCCATACCCAATATTCAAAAAACCAAATACTTAAAAAAATGTTGGTCCTGTGGCAATTAAAAAATGTAAGTAACATGGATCCATAGCAACCCTATAAGCGCGAATAACAAAGAAGAAGTTGTTAACCCTGTTTTCTATGCGTCAAAAATATTCGGTTTTTGCAACTTTTGTTAAATATTTTGGCAAAAACCCGGTCAATATCGAACTTTTTCTGCAATATTAGTATAAATTTCAATAATTGCGAACAGAATCTTTGTTCCTGTGTGCAATAATATCATATTTCATAGCAAATTATCAAAATTTAGGGCTAAGGAAAAACGCTATCCTAGAAAAGAGAAAACTGTTTATATTTTGTTATAAAAAGGGCAGAAACAAAGGGAATTTTTGCTCATTTTTTAATAATTAGTCGAATATAGTTGAAATAATTTGCAAAAGTCACGAAAAAAACAGAAATAATCGATTTCGTGCAACACATAAGCCAGCCAAACCAAGGACTGGGAGGGAAGGTAGAGGAATCTCCTGGAAAATTACGGCTAAACCGCTCTTAATTTTCTTGAAATTGATCACCGAGCCCTAAATGACTTTCAGAAGATAGAAAGCATGCACTTACATTACAAAAAAATCGTAAGGATAAAGCCTTTCATGGCCTTGTAACACATCATAAGTCATTGATAAATACATGCCTCCTAAAAGCGTCTTCGTACTTTTTGTGTTGGAGTACACAGAAAGGCCGGAAACTTGGTGGTATACTGATTTTCCTACTTAGGCATTCAAAACTAAATCCATTTCACCAAGTTTCTGATGTACATCAAGTTTTGAAGGTACATCAAGGCGAAATTTGAACTAGATTTTTGGTTATGTAAATAAGCCAATCGTGTGTGATGTGTTACAAGGCCATGAAAGGCTTTATCCTTACGATTTTTTTGGAAAGTAAGTGCATATTTTCTATCTTCTGAAAGTCATTTAGAGCTCGGTGATCAATTTCAAGAAAATTAAGAGCGGTTAGTCGTACTTTTCCAGGAGATTCCTCTACCATCCCTCCCAGTCCTTGGTTTGGCTGGCTTATGTATGTGTTTCACGAAATCGATTATTTCTGTATTTTCGTGACTTTTGCAAATTATTTCAACTATATTCGACTAATTATTCAAAAATGAGCAAAAATTCCCGTTGTTTCTGCCCCTTTTATAATAAAATATAAACAGTTTTCTCTTTTCTAGGATATCGTTTTCCCTTAGCCCTAAATTTTGATAATTTGCTATGAAATATGATATTATTGCACACAGGAACAAAGATTCTGTTCGCAATTATTGAAATTTATACTAATATTGCAGAAAAAGTTCGATATTGACCGGGTTTTTGCCAAAATATTTAACAAAAGTTACAAAAATCGAATATTTTTGACGCATAGAAAACAGGGTTAACAACTTCTTCTTTGTTATTCTCGCTTATAGGGTTGCCATGGATCCATGTTACCTACGTTTTTTAATTGCCACAGGACCAACATTTTTTTATGTTATGGTTTTTTGAATATTGGGTATGGGCTTCTAAAATACTGAGGTGTTATTATTGGTGAAATTGAAAACCGAATATTTTTGACACTCAATGTAGATGATAATATATGAGATATGTAAAAAGACTGTGTAGTGTTGCTTCGTGCATGCAGGAAAGCAGCACTAGATGTGTCATTTCCAATAGATCCGTCGGTGAAAAAAATTTCGTAGTTTTGTCTGCTCAGCTTGTCGATTTTTTCATAAAAAAGTTGTTGTATCATCCGCGGGTTGGCATCTGACTTTTTGGTGACGAGACCATTGAAAAAGTCAGTTTAAATCTGGATGTGTTTTGGAGACGGTGGGATCACCCTCGTTTCAGAGACACTATCAATTATGTTGGAGAACTTGTTTAGGCACTGAGTATAGCTGGTGTTATTATTTCTTAATTTTTTGGCAGTTTCCAAGCCAGGAAGACTGTAAGCTTTTATAAGCTCTTTTGCAGTTGCAAGTTCAAAACGATATCCCAGAGGCAATTCTGCTGCAATGTTGTAGATGATAGGGACAGGGGTTGACCTGATTAGGCCAAGCACCCTCCTTAGGTAACTTTGCACACAAGTTTTAATCCTTTTCTCAGAGGTTTTGGTCAAATTTGAGATAGAAGCAGCACCATATTCGATTTTAGCTCTTGCATAAGATTTATAAAGATTTAGGGCTTTTGATGGCGCAATGCCAAATTGGCAGCCACCAAGTATGCGCAAAAAATTGCATGCCTTATCCACTTTTGCCGTAGCTTCATCCACATGAACCTTAGCCGATCCGCTTGCCGAGATGAAGACACCTAAGTATTTAATACTATTTTCTTGACAGAGAGGTTCTCCATTGATGTTGATGTCTAGCTGTCTAGGTCTCCTGTTAAAATGGATAGTTTTAACTTTAGCCATGTTGAAGTTAAGGCTCAGTTGACTACAATTTTCGGACAAACGCAGAATTTCCGAGGCCAGTAATGTTTTAGCTGCAAAGAAGTCTCTGTTGTAACAAATAAGGAAAAAATCGTCGGCGAAATGGAACAGGATCGCACCTGCAGCATCACTTACACTATGTAGTTGTGCTGTGTATATGTTGAAGAGCACTGGGCTAAGCCCACTAGCCTGAGGTAATCCGTTCGTGACCGTTTTAACACATTCACCAAACTGAAGATGTCTGCAAGACATACCATCCATAATCCACTTTATTATATACATATTGAAACCGTTGTCAAACAAAATTTTGGAAAGTTTATTAATGTCGGTGCGATCGAACGCCTTTTCCACGTCCACAACTGCTCCTACAACTTGGTTTCCCAATTTTTTCAGATGAGATACTGTATTAACCGCATCATTGATGCACATTGACGTAGATCTGCCGGGTCTGAAAGCGTAGGATCTGACCGGTATTATATGATGTAATTCAGCGAACTCAAGAATCAACTTTTTAACTGCACTTTCCAAGATCTTTTGCGACGTGCACATTAAGGCGATGGGTCGAAATGGAACAGGATCGCACCTGCAGCATCACTTACACTATGTAGTTGTGCTGTGTATATGTTGAAGAGCACTGGGCTAAGCCCACTTCCCTGAGGTAATCCGTTCGTGACCGTTTTAACACATTCACCAAACTGAAGATGTCTGCAAGACATACCATCCATAATCCACTTTATTATATACATATTGAAACCGTTGTCAAACAAAATTTTGGAAAGTTTATTAATGTCGGTGCGATCGAACGCCTTTTCCACGTCCACAACTGCTCCTACAACTTGGTTTCCCAATTTTTTCAGATGAGATACTGTATTAACCGCATCATTGATGCACATTGACGTAGATCTGCCGGGTCTGAAAGCGTAGGATCTGACCGGTATTATATGATGTAATTCAGCGAACTCAAGAATCAACTTTTTAACTGCACTTTCCAAGATCTTTTGCGACGTGCACATTAAGGCGATGGGTCGATAATTTTCAATATTACCGAGATCTTTGCCCCTTTTTGGCACTGGGGATATTCTGATTTTCCTCCAGGCCTCAGGGAAAGTGCCATTATTCCAGATGTCAATGAGGATTTGATAAAACTTTCGCTTTTCATCATCTTGTAAGCAGGAAATCATATTATAAGAAACGCGATCTGGTCCAGCTGCAGAAGTTGGGCTTCTGCTTTTCAAGAACTGCTCAAAATCCGCTACATCCAATGATGGTTTTTCATTTATAATACTTCCAAGAACAAATACTTGTGAATTTTGAGATGTAGATGTTTGTGAGGCCACAAAATTTAGATAATAATCTTTTTGAGACTCATTCCAAGAGTTGTTAATGGGTTTTTCCTTACCATATTTCTGCACATTTTTTAACGAATTCCACATCTCTTTACTAAAGGTGGGATTGTTTAGTTGACTCTGGAATTGACGAAAACTCTTCCTTTTCTTTTTGGCAATGGCTCGATGGAGCTTGCGTTCAGCTTCGCCTTCTGCCAGCGCATCTTTCCAAGATTTTGTTTGCTCCTTTTTCTTTCTAGCTTCCATACGTGCCCGATACAATGACTGGATGTCATCGTCCCACCAAGGTTTGGGGACGTATCGGTTTCTTGGATCGATTTCAATGGTGTTATTCAGAATGGCTGTATTAACATTTGAGTTGAATTCCTCTAAATTCCTTTCTTTTTGTTTTTGGGTTTATTGGATATACGAAGAAGATCAATTAGGATTGGATGATGATTGCTGTTAGTTATTTTAATTGGATGAGTTCTCCAAGAATAAGGGCATCTAGCAGTGTTTATAAACGTCAGATCAATTGCAGAAGATGTGTCATTTACAGAAAAGGTTGGTGCTCCATTGTTTAGGCATATGAAGTCATAATCATTTACAATATTAGACACAATGTTTCCATATGCATCAGTGGCAGCGTTACCCCAAGATACCGCCTTTGCATTGAGGTCCCCGGAAATAAGGGTAATCCCACTCAAACTTGCAGCTTTGTCAAAAATTGATTTCACGGTTCTTCTAAACGTTTCTCTGTGTTGATTTGGTGGAATGTAGACAGATATAATGTTTAAGTTTTTGCGCAAATTGCATGTGGAGATTCCAACCGCCTCAATATTGGAGTCGAATTGAATTACACTGTATGAAATGCTTCTTTTGAGAAGGATGCCCACGCCTCCGTAGCCATCCTGCCTGCCTTTACTGATGAAGTTATAGCCAGCGAAGCTGACGTTTGAGTTGTTTTTTATCCAGGTCTCCGACAACACAGCCACATCTATGCCGTGCTCGGAAAGGAAAAGCTCTAAAATATCTTGATTTTCTTTTCTATTTAGGCTTTGTATGTTGTATTGTAATATAATCATAATTAATTAATTATTTATAAAAGAAAAAGATCTGATTAGATACTATTATATAAGGTCACTAGTGTGTGACCTACAATTTTCCACATTTTGATAGCTTGCTTTTATAATGTAAGACTCGACGTCTATTAATTGGTTGTCAATTTTATCCTTGAGGTTTTTCAAACTATATATCTGGGCTGGCGTAAAAGCCAAATGCTCAGACTCACTCATCTCTCTGAGTTCACTTACAATGCTGGACATGAATTTCTCCACTTCCGATACTTTATGGATGTTGTTTAATGCCGCACCATTCGGCAATTTGAAAGTTTCACCTTCTGCAACAGCTTGTTTGTATTCAGCCATGTCTCTGGCAGCATTTGCTTCCTCTCTTTGCCTATTTTTATTGATTTTGGGTACTTTTGCTACTTTTGCATACGGGTACATTGAGTGGAGATATTTGGCTGATTCCTGAGTGTTGTTAAAAACATCGTTATTATCATTTTGTGGTCTCTTACTTGTTTTTTTAAGAGTTGGGAAGGATGCCTCCGCATCATCCGCTAGTACATCGAATCTATTTGAAAAAATTTGTGAATATTTGCTCCTGGCTTCGCGCTGAGAAAGATTTTCGATCGTCATAATACGTTTTATTTGGTATGCTTTTTCACGGGCTGGACATTTTTTGGAGAATGGTGCATGGTCACCTTCACAATTCGTGCAAACAACATTATCTGCACATCTCTGATCTTTTTCGTGGGCTACAAAACATGTTTTACATACCTCAGTTGTTTGTTTGCAGTGAGCAGCATAATGATTAAATCTGAAACATCGATAACACTGGCCAAAGGGAATGAAATGCTTTACGTCTCGTTTGGTGAACTCGAAGAATCTGACGGTCTTAGGAATTTCCGCACCTTTAAACATTATTTTCACTCTAGGTGTTTTCACTCTCTCGCCTTTATCCATTCTGGTGAGTCTAGTAATGTCCAAAATAACTTTGTCCGATTGTATGGCATGTTTCAATTCATTATCCGGGATCTCCACCGGCACTCCAAAAATAATTCCAATTTTTGACACGAAATGTGCAAAAATCTTACACACATATCTTTCGTTCTTTACCAATTCATTTTCCATAAAGTTGTTGGCTGCTAATGCACTGTTGCAAGTCACTTTTAGGCGTCCAAAACAGATTTTGCTAACATCTAATATACCAGGAATGTTGTATTGTTTGATGATCCTTGATAGGCATATAGAATTTACTGGTTCGATGCGACCTTCAGCATTAATTTTGTCGGCGTAAATTATAAATGGACCGCGATGATCTCGATCGTATCTAAAATTGAAATTTGTTGATTTTTCATTATTTTGTTGTGTTGATGAAGTGCCGTTCGCCTTCTGGGGTGGGTTCACCTCAGCTGCCACATTAGAAGCTGCAATGTTTGCAGATTCAATTCCCATTGCTCCATTGTTGTTAGTATTGGGTTCTTTGCGAGATGGTAATGACGTAGCAGCAGTGACGTCAGTCATTAGTTGATCATTTTGTATATCCGATTTTGTTATCTTACTAGAAGAGCTGCGCGTTGCACTTCTACTTCTGTCTCTATCTTTATATCTGGAGGGGTGCCTGTTTTCAGGCGTTGTTAGGGGAGGGGGAAGATAACTTCCCTCCTCCTTGTTGCCGTTATACGTATTCGTGTTGTAACGCTACTAATACAACTAGCGCGCACAAGGAAGAATGAGTGAAGGAAAAAAGGAAAAAAGTCACGTACGCCGGTGGCGTACCAACACACACACCACTCTAAAAAACTCCTAAGAGGTTAGGAATTTGAATGGAATTTTACTTGAAGAAACTAAAAAGCACAATTCAATAATTTTAAGTTTATATATGTAGGATGTCTATTTTAATGAAAATAGATCTATATATTAACACAAATTTGGTCAGAAGCCCAAGGCACAAAAAATAGGTTTTTTTTTCATTTTAGGCACCCGAGGGTGCGTTCATTAAGTTAAATTTGTAATTTTTTTTTTTTTTTTTTTTGATAGTTTATTCAGTTCAAAAAAGATCCAAAAAAATAATGACGTTTCCTTAGGAAACGTGAAAATTAATTATAGTTAACATAAAAAAGTTTTTTTCTCGAATTCACAATGCACTCTTCGTCAAAGTAAAACGCTGCGAACGACGACTTATCTAAGCGAGCACAACTAAGCGACTCTGTTGTTTATGACATCGAAATTGATATTGTTTCATCATCCAAATGGTTTTTCATTTTTCCTCCTACTTCAGTTCAGATTTCCAAAAAACTCCAACTCCACTTCAAAAATAATTTGCATCTCGTGAATTACAGCAATGTTCATAACTTTAGTTTGTATTTCTTTATTTTTTATAAAACAAATTCTTTGAATTTTAACACTCTTTCTTGTGTTCAGAAAAAAAGACTGCGACTGTAGGGATCAAAAAATTGGCTTGCTTTGCTAGGGATCTTTAAGCGAGTGCTTCCAAAATGTATCGAGCGCAGTGCATTTTCATAACTCCGTGTGGACTGCATCGAAAGATGTATTGAAATCATAACTCTGCATTGCACTACTTCCAAACTTTTTTGCTGGGATGTATCGTACACTTGTAGTGATGCAACTGCATCCGCGGATGCAAACTGGCTGGGTTCTTGTGGAGGTGGTCGATTGAATGAAAGACGATGTTTGAACATAACAATCGATTCATTTATTGAATAAAACTTTAAGTTGTTTTATGAGTTGAAATAAAGTATTAATTATGAAGAACAATGAAATATGACGAAATATGCACAGATGAGATGTCTATTAATTGGTGGTTGTTAAAAGACTGCTGAAGTAGGGATACGTAAAACCGATTTCGGTTAATCGGTTATTAGCCGTAAAATCTCTACAAATCGTAGTCGACTATTGACTGTGCGAAAACCGTATAATCGATTATTCTTAATCGACATTCGAAAGTCGGAGTCAACTATTATTCGTAGTCGATCATTAGTCGTAGTCTATTATTATTCGTAGTCGACTATTAATCGTGGACGACTATTAGTCGTAGTTGACTATTGGGTGAGCTAAAACCGCGTAATGAACGGTACTTTTTTGTACATATGTACATACATCACAGATTGCATCAACGAAAATGTTCGATTATGATCCGTTTTCCGCGGTTAACGAATAATCGAAGCTCGACTTTTAGTACACTCTCAAATAATCGAATTACCGAAAATCGAGTTTTAAGTTTTTCACAAAAACCGTATAATCGAAAACCCGATTATTGCATTTCTCTGCGTATTCCTATGCTGAAGGTAAACTACTGTGTGTTAAAGAGATGCAATAACTTAAAACTACTGAGGCATGCAACACTGCTATGATGTTGCCAGATTGTTGCATTTTATGTGGTAATACTAGGGTTACCCTAACTAATATCTCCCCTTTTAAGTTTGAACCGGGCTTCTTGGTATTTCTTCAACTGGCTGTCTTCTCTGTGTGATTATTCTTGGTTGATAGTTGATGATGGGTGAACTTGGTGGAGTAATAAAATCTTCACTTGACTGTTGTGATGCTGTATAATCCGTAGAAGGCAATTGAATGTTGAAGTAATATATCAAGAGGTAATGAGATCTCTGATGATGGAGGGACCTCACCGGCTAATCTTGTTCGACTTCCGACCCATATTGCTGTGTCGTAAGTGACTGCACCTGTTCTGTTGATTATTTCTCCAGGAACCCATTCTGATTTGTTGTGACGGAACTCTTTTGCATATACTAAATGTCCTGTCTTGAACGATTTTGGCTTAGTTCCGTGTTTGGCATTATACTGATTTTCCATTTTCTCGTTTCTTTCCAGAGCTGATGTTGATGGCTTTCTAAGAGCGTCGAATATGGTTCTCATATTGCGTCCTAGAAATGCTTCTACAGGTGAATTTACATTTGGCATAGATCATCAGATTCATAATTTTCAATTCAATTTATTTTTATTATATTTTTAAATTTTATTTTTTATTATTTTATTAAGTTTTTTGATCTCAGAGTAGTATAACTTCTGTTGTTTTGTGTAACTAGATGGCAAAATGTGCTTTGTTACTATAATGTTAAATAAATAAATAAATAAAAAAAGTATACTTCTTGAAACTTACACAGTATATCCGGTATCGTTCCTTCCCCTTACAGTTTTTTGAGAGTTCTTTTGGAAGTGTCAACAAACCTTTCGGCTTGTCCGTTTGAGCTGGGATGAAAACGAACTGTGCGTGTATGTTGAATGGCTCTTTCCTTGCACCATTGCTCAAAATTGTTAGAACAGAACTGTGTTCCGTTGGTCCCGGTCCACACTAGCGTGAATTTCATTAAAAAATTTCATGAAATTAGGCGTTCTTAAATCGAATTCCTCACTGCAGAAATTTTAAGATTTTACTCTACTATGGAAGTCGATCTAGAGACTCATGATTTCATGAAATTTTTTCAATGAAATCACTCTAGTGTGGACCGGGACTTGTCTGACACGAGTTGCTCCGGGTTTCCGAATTGTGAAACGTATTCGTTCATTAATTTGATTGTAGACGTATGTAGCTGTGATTGACGATGTTTGATAAATGACTGGATACTTTGAGTATACATCCACTATTAAGAGGTAGTAAAATCCTTTAATTGGACCAGGGTAGTCGATGTGAACTCGTTCTAGCGGTCTTGTTGTTAATGGCCATGATGACAAGTCTGTCTTGACTGGATTTTTACATACTAATTGACAATTTTGACATCTTTTGACGTCGCTTCAATATATTTGTCTATGTTGGGCCAATAGACATAACTCCTTACGAGCGTTTTGCATTTTTCAATTGCGAAATGTCCACGATGAAGTTGTGTTAAAATGTTCTTCCTAAATTTAAGTGGAATGATTATTCTTGAATTTAAAAGTAGACATCCGTCGACCTGTGATAATTCATCCTTATGTTTGAAATAAGGTGCTACTTGTTGGTCCACTTGATTTTGTTTTTCAGGCCATCCTTTTTCCATGTATGATAAAATTATCTGAAAAATTTTATCAGATTTTGTTTCTTCTGCAATCATAACATTTGTTACTGGAAGTTTTGATATTGATTCATTTAAGTCTTTTTGTATGTCCTGCTCAAAGCTGATTAATGCTATTATGAAATCATCTGAAGGTTTCTCGTTGGATTTTATAAGCCTTGAGAGAACATCTGCATGTCCGAAGTCTTGAGTGTTCGTATACTTGATGTCAATATCATAACCAAGTATAATTAGCGCATATCTTTGAAGTCTATTGGCTGTATAAACAGGCATGCCTTTTTTTAGAACCAAGTATGGCTAATAATGGTTAATGTTCTGTATGAAGTGTGAATTTTCGACCAAGTATCATGCGGTGAAATTTTTGTACTGCAAAAATTAAAGCGAGACCTTCCTTTTCAATTTGACTATAATTTCTTTCAGCAGGAGTCAATGACCTTGAAATATGATGAATTGCTTTCATACTTCCATTTGAAAATGTATGATATATAACAGCACCAATACCATGAATTGATGCGTCAGCTGCTATATGGACTGGTAAATTTGGATCATAGTGTGTGAGCAAGAGATCTGATGAAATAATACTTTTAAATTTATCTAGTGCTGCTTGGCACTCGGTTGTCCATTTGAAATGAGCTTCCTTCTTTAAAAGTTCATCAAGAGGCTTTCTCAGATTTCTCATATTAGGATCATATTTTCCATAATGATTAATGGAACCTAATAAAAATCTTACCTCGGATATATTTTCAGAAACTGTGAGCTGTTGAACTGCTTTGATTTTTTCTGGAGGTATTCCTGTTTTATCAATTATTTGTCCCAAATAAATAATTGAGCTTTGAAAGAATGCACATTTTTCAAATTTTAGACGAAATCCGAATTCTTGAATACGTTGCAGTAATGTTTGTAAGGATTGCTTATGCTGTTTAATGTCTGGATATATGTCATCGATATATGCCTTAACGCCATCTATACCTGTGCATAGTTGATCCGTTATTCGTTGAAATGCACCTGGTGCACATTTCACTCCTGGAGGTAATCTGTTGAATTTGAACAATCCCTTGTGGGTGTTGACTGTTAACAACTCCTTACTGTCGTCATCTACTTCTGTTTGTAGGTAGGCGTCTGATAGATACAAATGGGTAAAAACTGTGCAGTTGTGACATTCTGCAAAAATCTCTTTTGGTGTAGGTAACGGATATTGATTAGGTTCTATGGCATTGTTTAGACCTGTTGAATAGTCTCCGCAAATTCTTACTTTTCCATTGCGTTTTCTTACGACTATAGGTGCTGCCTACTTTGATGTGTCCACTGGAGTTATTATACCTAAATTTTCAAGTTCGGTTTCTATTTCACTGCGTGCTGCGTATGGAACTGGTCTTTTTGGTATAAAAACTTCTTTTGCATTTGGAAGTACCTTGAGGTTTACTTGAACTGTTGTCAAAAACTTCTTTGAATGATGATTTTATTTTTGATATTTCATCGTTGAAATTTATTTGATGACACCATGCTGTAATTGGAATGTTCCATAGATTAAATTTCTCAATCCAATCTATACCCATAACATTCAGTGATTCTACGTCTGAAATATAGTATTCCACTATTTCAGATTTATCTCCTATTGAGACTTCTGTTGAACATTTGGCTAAAAATTTCATCTCTTCAGCATTTGCAACATTGACGGTGTCTTTTGTTGGGGTTGTCTCAGGTCTTCCGATGCGTTTCCAAGTTGACTCAGAAATTATGCTTATGTCGGAGACTGTATCCACCTGTAATTTCACTTGTTTTGAATTAATACTCACTGTGACATATTTTCTTAATTCCTTGAAGTGTACTTGCTTTGTTGACAATATAGCTTTTGTATAGAATTTTGATTTATTCTTGTTGAAATTCTGATGAGTCACACTGTTCTTCTTTGAATTTTGGTCATGATTGGTTTTGCTCTGTTGATGTTTGTTGTGGTTTGGTCTACTCTGCCTGTGCATGCTATTGCAAAAACCATCTTTGTGACCAATCTGTTGACATTTGGTACAATTGTGCTTGGAGTAGGGGCAATGTTTTGCATAATGCATATCTCCACAATACCAACATGCTGGTATCTTTTGTTTTTGTTGAGGCTTACCAATTTTGTTGCACTGTTTTTGTCTTCCCTCAATTAGTGCTGTGTCACTTTTCAAATCCAAAATGTTTTGTGTTTCATCAACTAGCTTTTCTAGGTTGACTACTTCCTTACTTTCATTCAAATGCCTTAATAAGCGGATTCAAATGGCACTGTCTTGTGATGATTTAAGACCAAGTATGAAAATTAAACACTTGAACTGGGGCTGGATTCTTGTTCTATGAAAATTTGAAATAAAAAATATTTCCTTTATAATTTTTTTCATTTGACAGTTTTTTCCTTTATAAAAGTTTTCATTTCACATTTTCATAGAAACAGAATTGAGCCCCTGGTCTGTAGTTAAGTCATCCAGTTTAAAAAGTTCACACTGAAGATTGACACGACTGGCGTATTCTTTGAAATCTTCATTTTCCATCTTTGTGATTTGGAGACACTTGTATCGTAGACTTGTGTTTCTGTTCTGCCAAATAGTCTTGTAAGATGCTTGATTGTGTCTGCCAATGAAAGTTCTTGAGGTTGTTTTGGAAACACGAAATTCTTGAATCGTTCATGAATGTGATTGGACATTTTTCTCCACAAAAGTCCTACTTTGTCTGCATCGTCCAGTGCACTTGCTTCCCTTTCTAAGATGTGTTTGAAACGATTGTACCACGATTCAAATAATAAACCACTGTCAGGTTCATAGTGAAAATCCGTCATGGAATTTGCTAGAGATTCCATGAGGGAGCTTTTGCAACTGATGATTTTCCTTGATTTGATGAAGAAACAGTGTTTGCACCTTGTTGTTGTCCAGCGATGAATTGTGTGAGTTTATTTAGCATTTCCTGTTGGGTCGCAATTTGTTCTTGCTGTTGTGCAAGTAATTTCACAACATTCGCTTGTTCCGACATGACTAGATTTTTCTAGTCTCTGTATGTTTTCAGCCGTTACGATTTTTTAGAGACGCTGCCGTTGTATGTCTGTATGTGTGTACAGCAAAAATGATGAAATTCCCAACGTTGCTATGGTGTGTGCATGATGGAATAAGAAGGTGTTACATCAAATCATACAAAACGCCAAATTTGCTCACACATGGTACAATTACTTAGGTAGAAACATCGGCGAATTGCTACAACAAAGCAACTTATTTTGTAATGTAAACTGTCAAAATTTTCGCCAAATGTTTTCTTGTTGTCTCTTCTTATCGCTTGTGTTTGTACAGTGAAGTGAACACATGCTATCTCTTACTTACCGAATCATATGGTTTTTTGTTTTGATTTTTCATAGCGAATTCCTAGTTTTTTGACGTTTTAGATTCGATCAGCTGGGCTGAGGCATCTACCTAAGTAATTGTACCATGTTGGAATTGGACATACATTGGGAGTTTGGTGCATCAAATACATTAAATCGGCAGAAAAATTTTTTGAAGGCCAATTTCGGTCACACATTCCAAATTTCATTGAAATCAGGCATATATAGCGTGTTTGGCGCATCAAATACATGAAATCAGCCGAAAAAATATATGGGAGCTATATCCAAATCTGACTCGATTTCGATATATTTTGGCACATTTATTTGAAGGCAAAATTCGGTCACACGTTCCAATTTCATTGAAATCAAGCATATACATATAGCGTATTTGGCGCATCAAATACATGAAATCGGCCGAAAAAATATATGGGAGCTATATCCAAATCTGAAACGATTTCGATATATTTTGGCACATTCATTTGTAGTTCGCAATTCCGTCCCACATTCCGAATTTTATTGGAATCGGTCATATATAGTTTGTTTGGTGCATCAAATACATGAAATCGGCCGGAAAAAATATATGGGAGATATATCCAAATCTGAACCGATTTTGATATATTTTGTCACATTTATGTATAGGCTAAATTCTGTCACACATTCCAAATTTCATTGAAATCGGTCATATATAGTTTGTTTGGTGCATCAAATACATGAAATCGGCCGAAAATATATATGGGAGGTATATCCAAATCTGAACCGGTTTCGATATATTTTGGCACTTTTATATATTGGCCAAATTCCGTCACACCTTCATAATTTCATTGAAATCGGGCATATATAGTGTGTTTGGTGCATCAAATACATGAAATCAGCCGAAAATATATGTATATAGAAGCTATATTCACATCTGAACCGATTTCGATATATTTTGGCAAATTTATTTAGTCGATGGTCAGACTAGCACGATTTCAACATGGCGACGTCAAGTTTATATGTACATGGTTTTCTGTTTTTGTTGTGTTGCCTCTTCTTGTTCTTCGTTGCAAGATTTTTTCTTCAATTTTCTTTCATTTTTATTTTCTCAAGCAAACGTTAACAACAAAACAAACATAAATATATTTAATAAAAACATTTAATTAATGAAATAGTGAAAATTTAACTATTAATATTAATTTAATTACAGTTGAACCTCGATTATCCGTGAATCGATTATCCGGAACCTCCATTATCCGTGATAAAAACGAAATGTTGGACTTTTTTCCATTTCTTCTATTTTTTGTTGTAAACTTCATTGCCCGAGAGTAAAAACACACTTTCCAATTAATCTGATTAAGCAAACAAAAGGTAAACAAACGAAAACTGGAAATTCTCCCGTATTACACAATTTGTGTATTTATGGTATCACAAAAACCATGGGACAAAGTCAATTCAGATGAACCTGATAATGATGATATTATGTATCCTTCTAAAATTTGATGGATTACCGTAACAAATTTAATAAAAATTGCAGATTTTCATATTATCGTACAATATTATGTCATTTTTACTTAAAAATATGTTTAAAAACTGCATAAAAGCATTGTCTGCATTATCCGGGAAAATCGATTATCCGTAATGCCTCCGGTCCCGACCATCACGGATAATCGAGGTCCGACTGTATTAATGTTAATTATTTTATGTTGTTTTTTGGTTTATTTATGTCTTTTTTGTTTTTATTGGTATGAGAAACACAACAAACGCGAATGGTGAAATAAAGAGGACACGCAAAGATCTTAAATTTCACGTTAACGTGTGTGGACATTAACGAAATTTGAAAAGAAACTTTAACGAAATTGGTTTCATGAAACCTTGCTAGTCTGACCATCGACTTATAGGCCAAATTCCGCCACACATTCCAAATTTTATTGAAATTAATTAATTAATTTGAATTGTAACATAGATTTCTATTGAGCAGATGCTTTGTTTAAATCGAGTTACAACAACAAATATTGGATAGAATTCTCTTCATCATTCTAGTTATTAGTCCCAATTTACATTGGGCGAGTTTACTTGCGGCAATTGTCATTTTGTAGGAGAGAGAGGTGAGGCATATGGTAACCCATTGCCTCTCAGCACCCTCTCTCACCTACAAACTGACAATTGCCGCAAGTAAACTCGCCTAATGTAAATTGGGACTTACTTTACATTTGATTGATGTGCTTTTGTTTCCATTTATCCCAATTTACATTAGGCGAGTTTACTTGCGGCAATTGTCAGTTTGATGGAGAGAGAGTTGAGGTATATGGTAACCCTTTGCCTCTCAATACCCTCTCTCACCCACAAACTGACAATTGCCGCAAGTAAACTCGCCTAATGTAAATTGGGACTTTGCTTTGCCATAATCACGCAATTATCGTTTATGGGTACTTTACACGATATGTATTTTACATATGGGTTGTCACTTTTTATATACGAAATGTATACGCAAAGTGACAACCCATATGTAAAATACATATTGTGTAAAGTACCCATTAGTTTGTTATTTCTTGTATTTGTTTTTGTTGTACTTTCTTGTGTGTCATTGCTGTCTTCTGTGTTTGTATCTCGTATATGTATGTGAGTGTAGATGTTCGCTTAGTGCGAGTGTGCGTCTGCGTGTTTGTTGCAGAGATTCGAGGAGTTACCAGATATTTTCTGGAGAACTCCGGAACAAGGAGGGATTGGGATAAATACAGGTGGATTCAGCAGCGGCGAGTAAGTTGTTTTTTAAACGTCGAACTGATCAGATTGGTTAATGAAGATATAAAGGAAAAGCCGATTCGAACTTCATTCAGAATGAGGGGAGATGGGAAATGGGAAAAAACTACCACATCATTTTATTCAGAATACGAAAATGTGGGAATGGAAAAAATCCCAACTCTCATGCATTCAGAATAGGGCTGGTACTTTTTTAAAGCGATAGATAGAGAAAAGTTTCTAAAATGTATTTTTGTTACTAAAGTGTTCCTTTGCTTGATGTAAGCATACAATTGATATGAGAGCAGCTTACAAGTTTTACGACTTTTGCCACATTTGCCATTTTTAAAAGTAAAGGAACAAACTAATAACGCAAACAATGTGGAAGATACATTTGAAATTTTGTGGAAGATCTTTTTCTAAAGCGGCCCATACACAATCAGATGGGCTTGTCCAGTCGATGAACTCCTTCTGTGCTTGATAAGTGTGTAGCAAAGCATTCAATCAGCCTTCAAACTGCAACCGAAATTTTCAAATGTTCCTCTAAAAATGAAGATATAATCTTAAATTTGTTTATTTCTTCACAAACACAATGTTCTTTTTTTCAAAATTGCATTTTGACAATTTTGAAAATAAAGCCTATTCATCGGATTTTGAAAATCAAAACGGTTTTGATATCCCTCAATCCATAAAATTCACGCAAAAATTTACACATACTACTACAAGTATTGACATCAAAATAAAGTAAATATTTTATTAATTTTTTGTGGAATTTGTTTTCGGAGTCGACTCCGAAGTTTGAGTCGGAAAGTCCTTAAAACCCAGCAAAAAGTTTGTATCCACGGATGCAGTTGAATCACTACAAGTGTACGGTACATTTGCCGTTGGCGTGCATCCTTTCCTACGAATTTACTTATGAATTTTACAAGAGAGCACGCAGCTAGGATGCACTCCATTTTGCTTCCACAGCACACAACTAGGATGCACTCAATTTTCGATCCAAATCACAGCTTTTAATGTAGTGTTTTGGATTGAATTTAAAGGCACTCTTCGGATTGCATTTTTAATTAGTCTAAAGATGCAATTAAAATGCAATGTGTAAAACAAGAACACAGAGAACTTTCTTATATAAACACAAATTAAAAAAAGTTTCCATTAAATTCAATCACATTTGAGCTTACTTCCTCCGTTCTCGATTTAATCCAAGCGCATCTGATTTTCTTTCATCATCCTAATGTTTTTTTATTACTATGTTTACATTTACGAAATCCACTCGATTTCAACTGTCAATTCCATTGCTCAAACGTCAAACGAAATCCAATCGATTTCAGATGAGTTTTCATTTGACGTATACACAAAGGAATTGACAGATGAAATCGAGTGGATTTCGTAAATGTAAACCAAGCATATGTTGCCTTCCCATCACTAGTTCAGTTTTCGACATGGACTCCACTCCATTAAAAATGTCCGTCTCGTGAATTACCGCAAAAATGTTCGCAACTTAAGTTGTTATTTCTTTATTTAATAACTAATGCCAAGTATACACTTGCGCTCCAAAATCCACTGGATTTCACGAAATCCTGAAATACACCCCGGTGTTTACACTTATTTTTTGTTGATTTCAAACATATCACAATGATCAAGGTAGATGCATATGCGCAGCTGTAGTGGGATTCTGTAACTTTTTTCTACCGAACCGATATTGCTAATTAACGATAATACTTTTTTGTAGCAAAGTTATCGATACAAAAATTTTAACGACGAATATCGGTGGAATGATGCAATTTTAAAGAAGATGGACGTCATTTCAAAATGAAAAGCGTATACGAAGTATATAAATTATTCTTATTTTTAAACCTTTCTTGATATTTTTAGGAGAAATGGGAAAAATCACACTTTAAACGAAATAATGCTCATTCAAAGTTAACATAATGCAAATTTCTAATGAATGACTATTGACATGTAGAAAAATTCAACATACAAATTAAAAATCGTAGTTAAAACTATGAATGTTATTTTCATTGTCAAATCCATTGGATATACAGTTTGTCAAGTAATTGTTTTCGAACCAAGAAAACTAACGTTTTTCTGTATTAATTTATGAAAAAATTACTGATAATTGTCATAAGAATGTCGGGGTTTTTGCAAAAATTAGTTGGACGACTTATTTAAGACAAGACAGGTTGTATAAATAAAAAAATAACCCACGTAGTCCAACAAAAAATAACGAAAAGCAATAACTACATGTAATGCAAGTTGTCAAATAAATGTTTTCGAAATGTAATGGAGGTTCCAATATACTCCATATTTTCGGTAAATACTTGAAAATCAGGACAATTTATGAATTTTATTTTTAACAGGGAGCAACTACTAACAAGTATCAACAATATTAGGTATCGAATATCCGTACTAGGAGGGTTACCATATGGACCAAGGGAGTACCAGGTCATATTACATGTAAACAAGTTCCTATAGGTTTTAAACCGGGAATATCTGAAAACTAAGACGTTTTATGAGTTTCTTTAGTTCACTAGGACGGATTGCCATCAACAAAAATAAATATTACCTTCAGAATAACTAAATCAGGAGGGTTGCCAGATGTACGAAAAGAGTACCAGGTTATATAAACAGTAAATGAGACCACCTGAATTCATTACCAGGGCTTAAGATTTGTTTACTTAACTCAAATTGAGTTATGGATGAGGCAATTCTCTAAAACAAACCAAAATATGACATAAAAGTCAAATATCGCTAAGAAATACATATGCAAGATAATGTCAGTCTATACTGATTTTATAATGGACATCCCATTTCAACTGTTTAGAGCCAGATCAGAGGAATTCTCTAAGCTTTTTGGCTTCCATGGTAACACTGAAGCATTATTTTACCGTCTGCATTATTTTCCCCTTAAAAAATATGCAAAGTAGTACTGCAGAATACACGAAGTGAGTCCAATAGGTCGTAGTAGGCATTTCTGAACATTGTCGAGATCTGTACCCCATACATTTCTAAACAATATTAGTCTCCTACTGCGATTTTTCCAATAGTTTCGTGAAATGATATTATCTACTAATTATTTTTTAGTGAAACAACAAACTTCGGTGCCCTTTGAGACACAGGTGGTCTCGTTTACTGTTTATATAACCTGCTACCTTTTTCGTACATCTGGCAAACCTCCTGATTTAATTATTCTGAAGGTAATATTTATTTTAATTGATGGCAATCCATCCTAGTGAACTAAAGAAACTCATAAAACGTCTTAGTTTTCAGATATTCCCGGTTTAAAACCTATAGGACCCTGTTTACATGTAACATGACCTGGTACTCCCTTGGTCCATATGGTAACCCTCCTAGTACGGATATTCGATGCCGAATATTGTTGAAACTTGTTAGTAGTTACTCCCTTTTAAAAATAAAATGCTTAAATTGTCCTGATTTTAAAGTATTTACCGAAAATATGGGGTATATTGGAACCTCCATGACATTTCGAAAACATTTATTTGACATGTAATGCAAACATGTAGTTATTATTTTTGTTGGACTACGTGGGTTATTTTTTTATTTATACGTCCCGTCTTGTCTTAAGTATGTCGTACAAATAATTTTTGCAAAAATTTTTTTATAAATTAATACAGAAAAACGTTAGTTTTCTTGGTTCGAAAACAATTACTTGACAAACTGTACCTATAAATTCTCATAATCCGACAAGTTCTAATGTAAACATGGTGTAATATTCGACAAATTTTTCAGAATTTTCCTGATGTGGAGGGGTATAGAGTGAAACGGAAGATATAGAATCCCAACATTTAATATGTATATTTTGAACAGGAATATTTAAATTGTGTATATTGATCTGTTATTTCAGAATTACGTATTATCAGGGAATATGACGACCCTGGTGATATTCTTCTTTCTTTTAATGTTGATGCTAATCGAAACCACCAATACATTTTTATATGGGTAGCAACTGTTACGGAATATATCCTTAACAATATTTTTTTTGTACTGAAAATACTTATTATTTTCTCCGAGATTTTTCAGGCAATTCTGGAGGTTTCCAAATGCTCCCAATTTCATCCATTATTTTATAAAATGTATCCATTTCCAATTTGTCATAAGCTTCCTATAACTTAGATTGAAATGATCCTCCATATGTCGCGAATTTTTCTTTTTTATGCGTAAAGAATTCTATCTCATGCTATGTTTACATTTACGAAATCCAGTCGATTTCACCTGTCAAATCCATAGGTTAAACGTCAAATGAAATCCAATGGATTTCAGATGAGATTTCATTTGACGTTTGAGCTATGGAATTGACAGATGAAATCGAGTGGATTTCGTAAATGTAAACTTAGCATCAGCTTAACTTTTTATTTGCCATGAAAAATATTCCAAAATCATTTCATAAAAAATTGATTTTCATAGTTTTTTTGTCTAAAATATGAAAATTCCTTTATGTCGGTAGACTTAACGACTCCTTTTTTTCGTCGGTAACTGACCGATGATCTTCGATACTTGCCGACATAGAAATCGGTAAAATTTGTATACAAAATAGCACTTACCGACAAATATCGCTAACTATCGACATTTGTCGTTAATTCCATCGGTAGAGAGTTACAGAATCGCACTACTGATCGAACATGCATTTTCAAAACAAGTTGTTGAAATTGAATTAATCATCAAAAATATACGACAGTATAGAACTTTACAACTTTATTTGGAAAATTACCGTAATACCCTAGACAGACGGCAGCGTTAATTTGCATTAACTGCCGTAATTCAAATTAATTCGTGCATTATCCACATTCTTAATGCACAAAATCAAAGGAAATTCAAACTGAATTTAGCAATTTCAATATGGCAATGCTGTTGAAAATCAATTGTCTTTTGTCAAATTTCCAAGTTTAAGAAAATAAAAAAGGAAAGCAAATCAGCAATTTTCGCGTTTCTTCAAAATAAGTAGTGGTCTTTCGCGAGTAGAATAGCAGCTAATCGTTTTAAAGCCTTCTAACAAATCTCTTTTTAAAATTTTTATTTTCACAAAAAATGTCATTACCCACCATACCAATTCTATCGAAAATTACATTTTCTTCAAATGTTTTTTAAAGTTTTGCAATATTTTTATAATATTAAAAATAAAAAGACTCAAAAATATCGCGAATAAATTAAATATATTTTTGCTTCATGGTGGTGAAAAGGTCAATGGTAGAAAGTGTATTTGTTTCGCATATTTTGGCGAACTTTTGTAAAGCTTTATGAAATGGTCTGCTGGGTACAAACAAACAACAAAAACAGCTGTTTCATAAATGCAGAAACTATCGTCTGTCAGAGTGAAAAATTAATTCAAATTAGGACATTTTTAATGCAAATTAACTCTGCCGTCTGTCGAGGGTATAAAATTATCTATATATCGTATTAATTGTGTATAGTACCATCAAATGAAAAAATAAAAATAATAATTTTATCGTTGAGTCTTCGTTATAATAAATTTTGATAGATAAAAATTGTGCTCAGAACCTGCACAATATTAGTACTTGCAGTAGTTTTCCCGTTTAGTGCTTAAAATGCGTTCCCGTGCTCCGAAATCTAGCAAGACTTGCACTTCTCTTTAAACAAAAATAGCGCCGAATAACAAACACCCTCTTCTCCTGTTTTCTGCCATACAATTTTGGCCTAGTAGAAAATAGCAGCAAGCATGTTCATTGGCATCTAATATGATAGCTGATACGTTGATTTTGAAATTTTATGCTGGAGTTTTTGTAATTTCCGTAATTTTTCCGTTCCCATATTTTTTAAGAAATTTGAATGGGGAAGCAATTTTTGACAATTCGCTCTTTTTTCTAAAATTACCATTAAAAAAGTACGGGAACACAATGAAAAATAGCATTGTAATGCCAAGTTTACACTTGCGCTCCAAAATCCACTGGATTTCACGAAATCCTGAAATACACCCCGGAGTTTACACTTATTTTTTGTTGATTTCAAACATATCACAATGATCAAGGGAGATACATATGTGAAGCTGATCGAACATGGATTTTCAAAACAAGTTGTTGTACATTGAATTAATCATCAAAAATATACGACAATATAGAACTTTACAACTTTATTTGGAAAATTATCGTAAAATTATCTATATATAGTATTAATTGTGTATAGTACTAACAAATGAAAAAATAAAAAAACAAATGATTTTATCGTTAGGATATCATAATAATAAATTATGATATATAAAAGTTGTGCACAAAAACTGCACAATATGCGTTCCCGTACTTCGAAATCTAACAAGGCTTGCACTTCTCTTTAAACAAAAATAGCGCCGAATAACACCTTCTTCTCCTGTTTTCTGCCATACAATTTTGGCCTAGTAAAAACTAGCAGCAAGCATGTTCATTGGCATCTAATCTGATACGTTGATTTTGACATTTATGCTGGAGTTTTTGCAATTTCCGACATTTTTCCGTTCCCGTATTTTTTAAGAAATTTGTATGGGGAAGCAATTTTTGACAATTTTCTCTTTTTTCTAACATTACCATTAAAAAAGTACGGGAACACAATGAAAAATAGCATTGTAACAAAATAATTTAATATTTTTTCACATAGTTAAAAATTTTGATACAAAAATTTTTTGTTGCAGCAATTGACCATCTACCTTGTTTATTGTGATACGTGAAAAGTGTTGCAACTTTTGGTACTATTTTAGGCAGAAACAGGATTGTATATCATGTGTACTGTGATTTCGATGTTGATTTCGCTGAAATCACGAAATGAGATGATTTCATTTTTGGATGCGAAATCATGATAAATTTTGCTTGATTCCGCGCGAAATCACGAAACGACGCCAAATGTAAATTAAGCATAATTCTTCGAAATGTATACACTCTTATAGCTCATTTAGACTAGCCATAAATCCTCGACTGGATTTAATAAATCCAGTACAAATCTCATTGCATTTAGATATATATTTTGGAGGATTTAAATGGCAGTCAGCTGATTTTTGTTCATAGCACAATTACCAAGGTAGATACATCAGCCCATCTGAACGAATGTGAAACGTCAAAAGAATTTTTTGAAAATTGAATTCGTCTCAAAAAACATACGTCAAATTACAAATGTTTTGTTTAATACTGAAAATGTTAGCACATTATGCTACTAATGCTAACTAAAGAGCAAATAAAGAATTATTTTATCGCAGTTTGCCCATCTAAAATAAATAAACGAATTATTTTATCGTTTAGACATCATAAATATTAGTCTTTGTTGATTAAAATCAACTTTGTACATCAAAACAAATTTAATTTTTCCGCCTTGTTTACAAATTTTTACATTTTAAATTATTTTTAGTGTAGCAATTCACCGATGCATCTACCTTGTTTCTTGTGCCAGCTTGCAACTTTTTGTATTTTCTAGCAACATGTTGCAAAAAACAGAGTTGTATACGAGGATTTATGCCAGATTTAAAACAAATCCACTCAATAGGAGGATTTATTTTTGTATGGGAAATCTGGTAGATTTTGGCTGGATTTAGCAAATAAAACCTGATAATGCGCTAAATCCGGCTAATGGTGTCATATCTAAATGGCATATTATGCTTGGTTTACATTTACGAAATCCACTCGATTTCAACTGTTAAATCCATAGGTTAAACGTCAAATGAAATCCAGATGAGATTTCATTTGACGTTTGAGCTATGGAATTGACAGTTGAAATCGAGTGGATTTCGTAAATGTAAACTTAGCATTACTTATCTTTTGAAGAAATGTGTAGGGATCAACCAACTGTTTTTTCTGTAGGGATCTCTACAGCAACTGTTTATAAAATGTATCGAACGGGGTGCATTTTTCATAACTCTGTTGGACTAAATCGAAAGATGTTGTGAAATCATAATTCCAATTGCCACAACTTGCAAAATTCTTTGCTGGGAAATGTCAAAAAATAGTATACTCTTTCAGGCTCTATAACAAAGCAATAATTAGCATTTTTGTTGTTAGAAATGTCAATTTACATTAAAGTAAAGAAATGCAAAAATTAGGAATTTTTATTACTGACAGAATATTTTTCTGGCTACGCCCATGAACTGTGGCAAAATATCGTCGGTGTCATGCTTAAGTGTTCCATACGCCATTTTTGACATTTTGAGATAAATGGTATGTTCCTTTACTTTTAAAAATGGTAACAGTGGCAGAAAATGGTAATAGTGGTAAACTGCTATCAAATAAATTGTATGCTATTAAAAGTAAGGGAACACTTTACAGGTTAAAAATGGTAAGAAATGGTAACCTCAGGCACGTAAAGGAACAGAGCAAAAGCTACCTTGCAAGGTTTTGAACCATGCTCTTTCAGATTTTTTGGTCGATTTTTCTGTATGGATCAAAACAACTTTGAAATTTTTAGTTCCATATCCATGTCGTTTGGCGTATGGAACAAAAAGAGACAAAAACGAATTGTTTCGCACCAAAAAATGATGGCGTTTGGAACAAAAAAATGTCCAATTTTTGCCAAGTTACGAATAATGTGGCGTATGGAACAAATTGTTTTGAAGGACTTGGTTTAAAAACTGAAGAATAATAGTTTCTAAATCCAAATATTTTTGAATATTGTATTGTTATATGAAAACGAAAAATTATCAATCGTTTAAACAAAAAATCCCTAGTTTAAAGACAACATTTTGATGTAAGTCCACAAAAATATACGCAAAAATTTTCATTCGACTTGAAGCGAGTGTGGACACCGACTACAAAAACGCGTTTAAATGTTTTATGTTAATTTAGAAATTCAAAAAATCAATCCATTCTGTCCTATCGAAATTTGTATCCTTTAATAAGTGTTAAGGAAACCTATAATAATGGTCCGTATTGTATTTATATGAGAACATTAAATGTTCCATTTAAAGTCCTGGTTTTTCGACTCCACAGTAGCACTTCATATAAAGGAGGTGGAACACGATTGATAAAAAGTGTTTTGGTTGAAATGTGACAAAGCGTGTTCCATGTGACACAAACTGCCAAAAACACGAAAAAAAGATTCCATGGAACAATCCAGCAACTTTATGCAATTATAAAAATTGGCCATAACTTCTAGGCTATCACAGATATCTGACTATAATAAACTACTGATATATTCTATGAGTTTAGTTAAGTAGAACTGAGCTCTTAAAGTATTGGATTATTGCACCATTTTTGTCCTGTATGACCTTAAACATTAAGTTGAGTTTTTCTCGAATCAGGCAAATGGCGTATGGAACACTTAAGCATGACACCGACGATATGTTGCCGACATTGCAGACAGTTGTGTATACATATTATAGTCGAAACTTAAGCTCTGTTCCAGATCTAAAAAGTTTTTACAATTTTTACCACTTTTATGGCCCCGGCACATACGGCGCGTTGAGCGTCGTGTTACAACAACCACATGAAAACTTTAAGCACAAACTTGGCATCACTTACACTTTTTTCATGTGGTTGTTGTTTTTACGGCCCGACGCGACGCACAACGGACCGTATGTGCTGGGGCCATTACACATTTTGCGTTCCCGTACCCAAAATTTATATGAATATCGTTTACGACTTTTACAACTTTTACCACTTTATAAAGTACGGGAACAGGCCATTAAATTTTTTCGAACTGACACTTGCATGCATGGTTTAATAAGAAAGGTTAGCTAAAGCTTTATGTCAATTTAAATTTTTTCATTCGAGTATGCCTAAAACTTCAAAACAATATAAACAAACTGTGTATGTGTGTGTGGTGTTTGAATAATATGCCAAAAAATTTTAAAAATAATCGAATTCAATGATTTTTAAAATTGTTTTTAGACCATTTGTATGGAAGAAATTGGTGAGATTTGCATAGAAACAATCAGTTTATCATATTCACAACTCGATTATGTGGAGAAAACTTAACTCTTCATTCATTTTCATTTTTTATAAAATGCTCAAAAAATGCATTGTAAACAAACCCACTTGTTGCTTTTATTTTGAAGTTTTAGGAATTCAAGAAAAACAAGGGTTCTATAGATTTTTTTCATTTAAATCTACCTCTTTACTTATACCATGCTTGCATGTGTTACTTTCAAAGTACTTACATCAATAATAGGGTGTCCAAAAAACCGGTTTTTCCAAACAAAACGGTTTTCGGTTAACCGAAATTTTAAATTTTTTCAAAAACCGGTTTTCGGTTTTCAGCATTTGCCAAAACCGGTTAACCGGTTTAAACCGGTTTTGTTAAATAGGTACAAAATTGCTCATAATTTATAAATAGTTGATTAAAAGGGGTAAATTAAGTATAATGACTTCGTTATTATATAATTATCTCAAAATATCCTTGTTATTTGGTATTCAACCTCGAAATGGGTGCTGCAAAATTAAGACAGAAATTGTGTTCTAACAATGGTAAACCATACAAATATAAAATTGTGTACCAAAAGAATTAAAGCTCTGTTCCAGAACTAGAAAGTTTTTACAATTTTTACCACTTTTACACATTTTGCGTTCCCGTACACAAAATTTATATGAAAATCGTTTACGACTTTTACAACTTTTACGAGTTTTACCACTTTATAAAGTACGGGAACGGGCCATAAGTTTACATTTCATTAAGTCCGGATTCTTCGTCTCGCTTTGCCAACCTCAAGTTATCGTGAAATGCCTGAATCCAACATTTATTTTGTTACCGATACCCTTTATAACCTGACATTCGTCTAAAGATTGTGTTAATTATGCACAGACTTCCCCTAGTGAGGCTGATCATAGTGAACATTAGAGTTGGGCAATTTCGTTCAATTGAACGATCCGGATCACTGTCCTCATTCAAAGACGAATGACTAATATCATTAAAACCAACGTGTGAAATTAAGTATACCCAGTTTTGTCAAAGAAATTACCGGTGTCCATTGAACGAGATAATGATCCGGATCGTTCAATTGAACGAGATTGCCCAACTCTAGTGAACATTCGTCGAACTTTAATTGGTTGGTTTTAAATTGTAGCTACTACAGCTCTAGTTCCTAGTTCACTGTACTAGTTCCAAAACGTGTGAACAATGTCATACAAACTACTGTGTGATATTACGTATACGCAGTTTTCATATAAAAACAATGTGGGCTATTGGAACTGCGTAGTGAACTAGATTGGCACAACTTTACATTTTAAACAAAATATATTTCAAATTTAAAGGTTAATAGTTAAGTTTAGTTTACTTTCAAGGAAACAACTGTAGTGAAATATTAAAAATATCACTATTTTTTAAAACCGGTTAACCGACACAAATAACCGGTTTTGTCGGTTAACCGAAAATGACGTTTTTGGGGAAAACCGGTTTCGGTTTTGTAACTCAAAACCGGGTAACCGGTTTCGGTTTTGGACACCCTAATCAATAAGTCTGTCTTGTTACTTTCCCAGCAAGATTTGTCCAGCAAGAACTTTCTCAGAGAGTAAGGGGCTTTTATTCTCTTTTGCTAGAAAATTGTAAAAAGTAAACAGACACCTTCCCAGCAAAAACCAGCAAACAATCAGCTGGCTTGCCAAAACAGAACAATTTGTCCGCCAACAAAGGAAGCAAACACGTTGTATTTTATTAAAAATAAAAAAGAAAATGAAACAAAAATAGTATTTTTCCACTTTACAAATTTGTTCTCCATAAAACAATACAATTAGACTATGCTATTTCCACAATAAAATTGTTTTTAATGTTCACAAACATAAATCAACAAAAAACTAAAAACATCTGATTGATTGTTTTCAGGAAGAAGAAGAGCTTGCAAGTGCTTGCTAGAAGAAATTTGTCCAGCAAGAATTTGCACACTCTCAGTGAAAGAACTGTCAAAATGTCTCTCTCGAATCGCTCTCTTTTGCTGGTTTTTTGTGTTAACAGACGACTTCCAGCAACAATTGGTACAAGTTGTTACGAATTTTAGGGTAACCAGACACAGCTAATTACACCGTGATACAATAGTGGACAAAATTTTTTTGCATGACTTCTGATGCACCAATTCGGTTTTGGGTCACTTCGGGTTTTGATTTTATAACGGTAAATGTAGTGAAAAATGGGCTTTCTTGGATTTTAAAATTTAAACTGACATTACTTCTTTTTTCCACAACCGATTTGCACACACAGTTTTTCATTATAAAGGGGAGAGTAATGCCTTTCGAACATCATTTACGCAGCCTAGAGCACAAGGAAAAACATTTTACTGTTTTTTAATGCGTTTTTGTCAAACTTAAACCACTATTAATTAGCCATTTGTTAACCAATTTTAAAAATCTATAGCTTGTTTAAATCTATAGCTTTATAATGAAAAACAGTGTGTGCAAATCGGTTGTGGAAAAAAGAAGTAATGTCCGTTTAAAGTTGAAAATCCAAGAAAGCAAATTTTTCACTACATTTACCGTTATAAAATGAAAAACCGAAGTGACCCAAAGAAACTAAAGGTATTTTCGTCTTTTATGGACTCCCACAAAACCGAATTAGAACCCCTGCAAATTTCCACTGTAGCACAGTGTTATTGACCCAATGATTACACATGCAAGTAACTTGCAGACAGTTGTGTATACATATCATAGTCGAAACTTCAATTTTTCCAACTATCACTTGCATGTGTAAACGTTCGGAAAATTTTTGAAGTTACTTTCAAAGCACTTACATTAGCTGTGTTCCTTTACTTATACCCTAGACGGACGGCAGCGTTAATTTGCATTAACTGCCTTAATTCAAATTAATTCGTGCATTATCCTCATTCTTAATGCACAAAATCAAAGGAAATTTAAACTGAATTTAGTTATTTCAATATGGCAATGCTGTGAAAGAGAGCCCATATTCATGTAGGAAAGAGAGCATATTCATGCTCTGAGACAACAATTTGCATTTAAAATCAATTGTCTTTTGTCAAATTTCCATGTTTAAGAAAATAAAAAGGAAAACAAATCAGAAATTTTCGCGTTTCTTTCAAATAAGTAGTGGTCTCCCTCGAACAGAATAGCAGCTAATCGTTTTTCGCGCCTTCTATCAAATCTATTTTTAAATTTTTTATTTTCACAAGCATTTCATTACCCATCATACCAATTATATCGAAAATAATATCTTCCTCAAATGTTCCTTTCGAGTTTTGCGACATTTGTTAATATTAAAAGGACTCAAAAATATCGCGAATAAATTAAATTTATTCTTGCATTATCGTGGTGAAAGGGTCAATGGTAGAAAGTATATGTATATGTTTTGCATATTTTGGCGAACTTTTGTAAAACTTTATGAAATGGTCTGCTGGGTACAAACAAACAACACAAACAGCTGTTTCATAAATGCAGAAACTATCGTCTGTCAGGGTAAAAAGTTAATTCAAATTAAGGAATTTTTAATGCAAATTAACTCTGCCGTCTGTCTAGGGTATTACCTGAGGTTACCATTTTTAACCTGCAAAGCGTTCCTTAACCCCGAAAAGTGGCAAAACTGGAAGCAATTTTAAAGAGCGTGAGAGAGGAGAGAGAGCGAAAATGGCTTTCTCTTCTACCACAGGCTACCAGCAAAATTTCTGCAGGTAAAAAATGGCAGAACTGATTTTTCGACTTTTGTTTGACGATTTTTTCACAATGAAGAAGAAAATGGACGAAAAACCGAAGAAAAAGTCGAACGCTGGCAAAAATAAATTAAAAACTGTGAAATAAAAGACGAAAATTGATTTGTTTATGTTTCTTTTTGACATTGCTGCCAGATCTACCATTTTTCCGTTCCATTGCTTTTCTGGTAAAAATGTTCATAAGAGAGCAATATTGAAAATTTTCTCTTTTACCACTCTTACCATTAAAAAGTAAAGGAACAAAGCTATTAATTACTGACAAGGAAATTTTGTCGGCACCCAGCAAACACAATGTCGGACATCCGACGCGTCTGCTCAAAGTCGGAAGTTTTTTCGGTCCGAACTCTGTCCGACTAGTCCAGCCATGCACGCGTATTTACGAAAAAGTTAACTACAACTGTAATGGTAAGCCTATGATGGTATTGACATTTTCTTACAATGGTGACACAGAACCTCCAGCGACCAGCACGTGCTTGTATATAGGGTCTAGCTCGTCGGATTGGGAGTGGAAACTTGCTGAGTCCTGTGCTTAGGCATTACAAAAATTTTCACGTGCTGTTTAAAGATTACTATTTCTTCACATCCTAACTCTCAGTGACTTAACGGGAATTGGTGTTAGTTCCCGTACCCTTCCCAACCTTAGTTATGAACTTTTCCAATTGAATGTTTCATAACCCCAAAATGCATAAACTTTGTTTACCTCAGGTTACTTATTAAAGTTTATTAACAATTCATATTAAATTTATATTACATTAACTTTAAGGCATGCATATTAATAAATGAAAGAGATATAATTGATAACACTAATTTTTATGATTCAATATTAATAATTATAGAAAGGGAAAACATTAATAATAATATGTTGTATGCTTTACTATATAAATATTAATGATCATTATACTTTAACAAGTACTTACGAGCTATCAGCGACTCCATTCATCAGGCCTGGTGGTTGAAGTTTCGGTGATGCTTACAATTGTGGTTTGAAATTTTATAGTTAATGAATAGAATTTGTAATAAATGAATTAAATTTTATAAACTATTAAGGACAATTATGCATTTAAACTTTTACGGGAATTTTGATTTAAACTATTAAGATGTCATAAATTCTTAGGAAATTTAAAATTATTATTTTATTTTATTTTTTTTTTAATTTATTTGAGGAAACAGTATTTTAAGTAGACTGTACTTGGTACAAACACTTAGCTTTATCTCGAAAATTCTCTATTGCAAGAGCATCAGCAGCATATTATGGGAAGGCATGTTAATAATAAATTGACCCTCACAATGGACTTGGTGTTATTGGGCACATTTCTATTTGGCTTCGATCCATGCGGCAAAATTACAATACCCTCGCTTTCAGCAGCTTGGCCAGTATTCGAAGACTTCAACGATTTTCCACAAATAGTAACAAATTTTTTATTTGCTAAATTCAGCAGACTTTGTAATAATATATATTTTTTATAGCTGCTACTTTAGTCATTCAATTTCCACATTCTGCCTTAAGCCAAACTTCAATTAAATTCTAGTACCTCGTACCAACTGTACTCCTCAAAATATTACAATCCAACCATCGCCAAACCGGCCATTTCAAAGTATTGATCATTTTTACAATAACAATTCTATGGTCCAATTCCATTATCCCCACTAATAAGTACGAATGAAAACTTGAAACAATGTTTTGATCTGTGAGAGGGCATGCGCAGTACAAATTGGAAACTGAGAGAACGATTAATAATGATATGTTGGACTCGTCACATATCACAGAAGTTGTGTGACACAACAACTGAAATATGTTTTAAAGTGGAGATGATAGAATTGTGTGAAATAGAATTAAGAAGAACACGTTTAGTGACCAATTATGGACATAAGGGCAAATGGGTCATACGACAACAACAACTTCGCGGAGCTGATAAAGAATTATGCATTGCAGAGCAAAATAATAGCACAACCGTCACAAAGCAGACGATTTGGAATTTTCTTAAAACGAAAATCGTCTGAAAACGAGTTGCTTTATAATTTATAGGATTTTTGTAAATCTTTTGCGTGAAAGAGTCCAACGTCCCTATCATTCATATCTACGACCTTATAAGTAGAATTCCCCAATTTCTTTTTTATTTTTGATTTTAAAAACTTTGGAGCAAGTTTAGCATTGAAAGCATCCCTTTTACTGCTCTGGGCGAAGTTTCTTCTGTACACAATTTCGCCTTCTGAAAAAGTATTTGGTCTACTGCGTAAATTATACGTTCTTTTACTGATTTGATATGCGTGTTCTAAATTTTCGGCAACTTGTTTCCTGATTAACTTTACCTTGTCATTGTGGTCTATAACGTCTAGACCTTCCTCGAGTAAGTCCAATCTCTTCAATAATGAGTAACTTTTGCCATGCGTGACCATCTGTTGACCAAAAAGAAAATAATAGGGTGAGAACCCTATCGAACTGTGGTATGAACTTCTCAATGCTACACCTATCTGACTCAAAGTGCAGTCCCAATTGCGTTGATCTTTGCCAACATATGAACGTATTGCCGCCACAATGGACCGATTAACTCGTTCTGAGTTATTTGCCTGGGGTGAGTATATGGCGGTGAATGTATGTTCCACCCCATACTTCGTCAGAAATGAGCCAAATAGTGTGGAACGAAATTGAGGTCCATTATCAGTTATTATGGTCTCTGGCACTCCAAATAAGTGAAAAACAGTAGTCTCCAGAAAATCGATTATGGCCGAAGTAGACATTTTCTTTAGGGTCTTGAGTAATGGATACTTCGTGAAGTGATCTAACACTAAAAATATGGCAACATTTCCCTGTTTGGAACGGGGATATGGTCCAATAAAATCTAAATAAAGACTCTGAAAGGGACGACTAGATTTAGATTGTAAACCCATAGGAGGTCTAAGTATCACATTCGGTGCTTTACTTTGTTTACAAATGTCACAACTCAAAACATAAGATCTAACATGGGATGCCATGTTCGGCCAAAAGAAATTTCTTTTGATCCTTTCAATGGTCTTACCAAGGCCTCCATGTGCGGCCATGGGTGGTTTATGAGCGCGTTCGATCACACAAGAAGCAAGTTCCTGTGGAACCCACAACTTCCATGATCGAGCCTCGGATAGTTCTGGACGAGCAAATTCTGTTCGTTTATAAACGAATCCGTCTACAACCTTAAGATCCGGTAGACTATTTTGATTTTTCTCTATATTCTTAATTAATTGACAGTATTGTTCAGATGAAAAATATGGAGAAGATAAATCTATATCTGGCTCTGTCACTTCTAAAGAATCTATTTCTTTTAACATCGGGTCTAAATTCTCAGATGGCAAACGGGATAAGGCATCCGGCACTATATGCTCACTGCCTTTTCGATGAAGAATGGAGAAGTTAAATCCCTGGAGCTTGAGCGACCAACGTGCCAAGCGTCCGTTAAGATCCGGTTGCCGCATCAACCATTTTAAGGATGCATGGTCTGTAACCACACTAAATTGGTGACCTTCAACATATTCCCGGAATTTGGTGATGCTTAATACCGCAGCTAAGCATTCCAATTCAGTTATAGAATAATTTTGTTGGGCTCTGTTTAATTTATGAGAAAAAAAAGCAATGGGCTTTTCTACTCCATTCTCATCTTCTTGGGCAAGAACGCCACCCACTCCCGTTTTACATGCATCACAAGAAATAATAAAAGGCTTCTCAAAATCAGGTGTTATTAGCACAGGAGCTGTTGTGAGTTTGTCTTTGATAAGCTCGAAGGCCTTTTGAGCTTCTGCGTTCCATGTAAAACGTTTAGTGGTACGTGTGAGATCGGTAAGGGGACTCGTAAGAGAAGCGAAATTCTCCACGAACCTCCTATACCACCCTACAAGGCCTAAAAATTGTCTGACTTCTTTTATAGATCTTGGAGGTGATAGTTTGGTTATGGCTGACACTTTTTCACTATCGGGCTTTATACAACCGTCGCCTATAATATATCCTAAATATCTTACTTCCTTCATACACCATTTACATTTTGAAATATTCAAAGTTAAACCGGCTTTTCTGATTAATTTTGCGACTTCCATTAATAAAGATAAATGTTCCTCAAAACTATCACTCAGCAGAAGTAAGTCGTCTAAATAGACGAATACTCTGTTCCTCAAACTTGATGGTATAATAGCGTCCATTAAGCGACAAAGAGTCTGTGGAGCATTTGTTAGGCCAAAGGGCATAACCTTAAATCTATATAGTGGTCGATTTGGAACAGTGAAGGCAGTCATATTTCGGGAGTTCTCCTCAAGACCAACTTGCCAAAAAGCATGTTTCAAATCGAGAGACGAAATGAAACGTGCTTTTGGTAGTCGCGACAGAATACCATTTATCTTAGGTTGTGGGTATGCATCTCGTACAGTAACACTATTTAATTTTCTCGAATCGAGACATAATCTAAATTTCCCTTCTCTTTGGACGCACGCAACGGGACTACTCCAGGAACAAGTAGCAGGAGCAGGTTCTATAATTCCTAATTCAATCATTTTGTCGACCTCTTCGTGTATTCTTTTCTCCACAGCCGGCGATACAGATAAATACCGCTGTTTAATGGGCTTGGTTCCTGGCAAAAGTTCTATTGAGTGCTCTATAAGCGTGGTTTTTCCTAGTCCCTCTTTTTCAAAGTCCGGAAATATCGAGATTACCTTATTCAATCTTGTTATTTGACTTGGGGTTAACATGTCACTGATGGTTCTATGAGCTAGTTCCTCAATTTGATTAAAAATATTTCCATCCATAATTTTGGTCAGTCCAAAGGCATGCCAAAAATTCATTCCTAAATAGATATCTTGTTTAAGTTCGGGAATAATATATAATCGAATTGATTTGGTCTGATTATTGTAGGTAATGTCAGTATCCACATAACCCAAAATTTTAAATTTGTCTCCGCCAGCGGTCTCTACATAATTATTAAACTGTTTATATGGAATGTTCTTACTTAAAAATGCCTTTACAGCATATCCACTAATACATGATATTGACGCACCGGTGTCAAGTAATCCCAGAAATTCCATATCCCATAACTTAATTTTAGCATAGGGTCTTATATCTGATTGTCCTACATTAATTGCCTCAACTGCAGTCTTTAACATGCTCTTTCTGTGCCTCATATTTTGATAGAATTTTCTAATACGTAAGGTGTTTCTTTTGGGCTTTTTGCTAACGATACAAACTTCATCTATATTACTGCTAAAAATTCGTCTCCTGGCTATATTATACAGTCGCAATCTTTCGTGATAAGGTCTAATTGGATGTAATTTGGAAACAAGATTATCTTCATCGAAATTTGTTGTCTTTGTTGGGGTCGGTGTTGATGAATCTATATGGTTTGAGGGGGTTGGATTCACATTGCATTGATTAAAAACTACATCTCTTTTACTGTCGAGCGGCAACTGATGTTGTTGTTGGCGCTCCTCTTTGCGTTTCCCTGACACGTTTCACACTGGGGTTTGTACACTCCCTTAGCCCCGCACCCGTAACAGAATACGGTTCTGTCTTCGAGGCAATGTACGTATCTATGTCCTACATTACGACAGTTCCAACAAATAGGTATTTCCGTATTCTTACGATTACCGTTTGTTCGTTTCAACTCACAGATAGTTTCTAATGGTTGTGTTTCCTCAATTTCTTCCTCCAATTCTATTTCACTGACTTGTCTCTTAAACATCTTCTGAGTTTTTTCTAATTCCATACTCAAAGCCTCTCTTCTCAATACTAAACGTCGCAGCTGTGCCACACTCCTAATATCGAGGTAAAACATTTCACGCCTTAAATGGGGCCTTAAATTCCTCCTCAGTATTTCTATCAATTCATGATCAGACAATCTGTATTGCAATTGATCACCTAATTGTAGAATATCATTGTAAAAGTCGTCAAAACTCTCATTCACATTTTGTTTTCTCTCCCTCATCATTTCCCGTATGTCTACATCGGATAATAAATTTCCAAAATGAATCTTTAATGCATTACAAAGCGGCCTCCATTGTACTCTTTGTACCGAACTTCTATATCGCCAATACCAGTCTTTTGCCTTTGATTTAAAAAACAAGTGGCAATGTTCACATAATAAGTCATAGTCTCCAGCCAAACAGTCGTCAGTCAGTGAATTGATCATGTAAATAAACTTTTCTACCGGCAAGCCTGTACTACCTCCATGAAAGAATACATTCCAACTGCCAATAAGACTAGCAATCTTCCCATGGCTACTAATTCGAGGCGACAAAGTCTCTTGACGAACATTGTTTCTATTCAACGGTGGACCCGTTGAATTATGAATATTAGGAACAGATTGTGGGTTATTTTGTTGGGCAAAAGTGGGAAAATCATCCCTAGGCCATTCTGGTTCAATATTACGATTTAATGTCAGGCTTTCAAATTGCTGAGAAATACGATTAACCACAGCTTGAAGTTGATTAATTTTGTTATTCAATGTACTTTCTAAATTAGACTGATTGTGGCTTGTTTGAAAACCCATAGATTCAGCGCTATTATTAATTCCACTTGCCTGATGAGAGCTAATGTTCCTATTTTCATTGAAACGTTTGTTCCGGTTTTTCTTCCCCGTCAAAATTCTGCCCTCATTGTTGTTACTTAAAGTGACCGTGTTCTGCATGGTACTATCGTTCATACTAGGAATTTGATATTCTAATAAGCTATTTTTAGTAACTGAAGCTTTGCATTGGGGACAAAATGGAGATGTATTGATATGTTGAAATATACACTCTTTGTGGAAAATATGCTTGCATCTGGTTGTTACCAAGGTGCTGGTTGAGTTGTACTCAATTTTACAAATTATGCACGAGTTTGCTATTTCGTAAACAGCAGGAGTAAAACTTCCTGGACTATGTTGTACTGGCATTGTACAAAAGGGGTAAATGTTTCTTCAATTAACAGTATAATTCAAAATATAGACAATATTAGAGGATCGAACCCACTAGAAATGTGACAATATATAAGTTATTTTTCATATAAATTTCACCATTTTGGTAAACAAAGTTCATACTGCTTATAAAACACTAGAGCATTAATAATTGCTACATTTGTCTGGGAATGTTTATTTCGGACAAGTAACTGCTATAAACATAAAGCCATGTTCTTATATTCCAGAAATCAATATTCCAGACTAGCAATTTTAAAGGATGTTGAAAGAAATAGTAATACGATCATTTAGTGGTTCCAGATTTCCTCTCGGATTAGTATTCGGTTAAAAAAAAATTAGTTATAAAAACATATTTTATCTAAAATCCAGAAGTTGCAATCTAAGTAGAGTCGAAGATACCACTATTCGTTTCGTGGAACAATAAGAGGATTTCCCGGAAATCAGATGTTAAATTTAGTAAATGTATTATCTCCCTTATCGCCCCACGTTGGGCGCCATTTTGTAATGGTAAGCCTATGATGGTATTGACATTTTCTTACAATGGTGACACAGAACCTCCAGCGACCAGCACGTGCTTGTATATAGGGTCTAGCTCGTCGGATTGGGAGTGGAAACTTGCTGAGTCCTGTGCTTAGGCATTACAAAAATTTTCACGTGCTGTTTAAAGATTACTATTTCTTCACATCCTAACTCTCAGTGACTTAACGGGAATTGGTGTTAGTTCCCGTACCCTTCCCAACCTTAGTTATGAACTTTTCCAATTGAATGTTTCATAACCCCAAAATGCATAAACTTTGTTTACCTCAGGTTACTTATTAAAGTTTATTAACAATTCATATTAAATTTATATTACATTAACTTTAAGGCATGCATATTAATAAATGAAAGAGATATAATTGATAACACTAATTTTTATGATTCAATATTAATAATTATAGAAAGGGAAAACATTAATAATAATATGTTGTATGCTTTACTATATAAATATTAATGATCATTATACTTTAACAAGTACTTACGAGCTATCAGCGACTCCATTCATCAGGCCTGGTGGTTGAAGTTTCGGTGATGCTTACAATTGTGGTTTGAAATTTTATAGTTAATGAATAGAATTTGTAATAAATGAATTAAATTTTACAAACTATTAAGGACAATTATGCATTTAAACTTTTACGGGAATTTTGATTTAAACTATTAAGATGTCATAAATTCTTAGGAAATTTAAAATTATTTTATTTTATTTTTTTTTTTAATTTATTTGAGGAAACAGTATTTTAAGTAGACTGTACTTGGTACAAACACTTAGCTTTATCTCGAAAATTCTCTATTGCAAGAGCATCAGCAGCATATTATGGGAAGGCATGTTAATAATAAATTGACCCTCACAATGGACTTGGTGTTATTGGGCACATTTCTATTTGGCTTCGATCCATGCGGCAAAATTACAATACCCTCGCTTTCAGCAGCTTGGCCAGTATTCGAAGACTTCAACGATTTTCCACAAATAGTAACAAATTTTTTATTTGCTAAATTCAGCAGACTTTGTAATAATATATATTTTTTATAGCTGCTACTTTAGTCATTCAATTTCCACATTCTGCCTTAAGCCAAACTTCAATTAAATTCTAGTACCTCGTACCAACTGTACTCCTCAAAATATTCTTCACGACTCTCCTCTTCATTACAATCCAACCATCGCCAAACCGGCCATTTCAAAGTATTGATCATTTTTACAATAACAATTCTATGGTCCAATTCCATTATCCCCACTAATAAGTACGAATGAAAACTTGAAACAATGTTTTGATCTGTGAGAGGGCATGCGCAGTACAAATTGGAAACTGAGAGAACGATTAATAATGATATGTTGGACTCGTCACATATCACAGAAGTTGTGTGACACAACAACTGAAATATGTTTTAAAGTGGAGATGATAGAATTGTGTGAAATAGAATTAAGAAGAACACGTTTAGTGACCAATTATGGACATAAGGGCAAATGGGTCATACGACAACAACAACTTCGCGGAGCTGATAAAGAATTATGCATTGCAGAGCAAACGTTAGTGTCAAATATAAATGTAAACAAAATAAGGAAATGTCTATAAATTATTGGAATTTAAAAAACTAATAATTTTTCACATTTGATTGAATATTTTGAAAAACATAAATGAAAACTCGTTAGATTTTCAGTTTGAATGTTTCCATATCATTCCACTAAATGCACAATATCACGCAGGAAGTAGAATTCTTGCAAAAATGTTTGGGTTCGCTCGTAATTCATTGAAAAAAGAGAAGCTGTTTCAATCTTTTGTTTTTGAAAACAAGAAGCACATGTTTATTAGGGCTTTATTATTTTCAAGTTTAACAAAATACCACACATATTGTGGTGTGCGCACATTAAAGGGTTAAGCGTTATAATAATAAGAAGAAGAGCAAATATTCAGGTCATCAGCAACAGCTGTTTCCAGATAAATTGGCAAAAATGTCAAAAGGGGGAAACAAAGAGGGAGAGAAAAAGTTTCTAAAAAAGGAGGAATTTCCTGGATAGAGATAAGAAAATCTTTCCTTTTTGATTTGAGCCCTGAAGAAGATTGGATGTGTGGTCACCAGGCAAAAAAAAAAAAAGATAAAACAACAGTGATATGCTTGATTGAAACTTTTATTGAATATAAAGTAAACACATAAAAAACCTACAGCTAAATAAATATACTTAAGACTAAAATTATTGGAACAAAAAAAAAAAAGAAACTTTAAACCTGAAAAGAGAATAGAATAAAAAAAAATATTAAAATTCCTGAAAAGAAAGAAAGGGTTAAAATACGTAAATCCTGAAAAGAAAAGAGAAAAAAGATAAAAAAGATAAAAAAGGTTCCTGAAAAGAAAATTAAAACACTTAAATCCTAAAAAAAAGAGATAAAATAAATTAAGTAATACAATATCAAAACTGAGATTTTACATACACAAATAAAAAGACTAAGCTAAATTAAAGCGAACGCAACTAAACATTAAACAAAGTTAACCCAGACTAAAACTAAATTAACAATATTGAAACAAGCAGCCGCAACTCCTGGTACCACACCCAACACCCATCCAATCCGTCGTGGGAGGCGCAGAATGCATGGCATGTCCAGCCCGGCTTGCCTTTTGGTATAATTCCCGCACTCACACTTATACTGCTCCACTCAGACAGACAGACAGATGTATGACCAGCTCATAGTTACATTCCGGGTAGCATAAAAAGATAAAAAAGAAGGAAAATATTAGTGAGAAAAGGGTAACAATTGTTTAGTTTTTTTGCATGTTCCTACCTTTAGCAGCTTATTGGGTAGATAATCCTTGTACTCGTGTTTGAGCTCAGACTAGGGTTATAGGGACGTCAGTGGTAATCTCGAAGCTCAGAGTGGGAGTTTCATCTGCAGTTGTTGTCCTTTCTGAAACAAAATAAAACAAGACAATTAATTCTACATACATTTACACCTGGAATATAATTAAATGCTAACTACTTACTTACGAATACTTACCTGACTGATACTTACCTAACGAATACCTTAACTTACGCATACTTGCCCTGCGGAGTAGCCGATTCCATGCTTAACATCTCATTTGGAAAGCCGCCAAATTATTTCCACTTGCTGTTCTCGCCTGTAAAGAGAGAAGAAGAAGAGGCATGAACCTAATTGCTTGAATGTACATCTTAAATATTGAGTTATTAATAGTTTTTTCTTGCAAATATTAAGTTTCTATAACGTAAAAGGAAAGGATTCAAATAAGAATGATATGTTTTCTTGTAAATGAAAATGGAATTAAATAAAACCTATTGTAATGTTTATTGAAATTTTGTGATTTTTCATAATGGCTAACTAAGAGAATTCAAAGGTAAGAAGACTTAGACGAAAACAGGTGGTGTAAAGTAGGGGTATTCCAATATGATTCGGAGAATGGGAATACCATGGTGGGGTGGGATTTCTCCGGCGCTTTTAACAACTAACCAGCGCCATGAAACTAATCATAACCAATAATCAAGTCCGTTTACATTCTCGCACGACATTGTTGCCATAACCTTTTGTATGTTTATCCAAACTGGCAATAGAAAATGTTTTTTTGTCCACTCTGCTGAGAAGCTCGTTCACCAGCAAGAACTGCGGCCCCAAAGGCTGAGCTAACGTCCGGGTAAATAACGACTTGCCAGCAATCGCGGTGAACAGTTTCTTGCTCCACAAGCAGAGGTCCTTAGGACAGGACAAAAATGGCGCCCGCAACATGGGGCCTGAGTAATCAGGTGTCCTACTTCTGTTTTTTTTAATGCCACTCCTTACGCTGTCCTACGTCCTGGGTGTTTGGACACTCAAGGCCCGGTGGGTGGGTTTGTGATGAGTCACAACCGAGAGCGGGGTGTTCGACCTCAGAGGGGTAGGATGGGGTTGGGATGATAATGTTTTTCTTTTCATGAAGAGTTGTAAGTCCCGATTTGCATACCTCTGTGTTAAAGTAACAGATCGGTAGCGACGAGTCTGAAAGTAAGGAGAATATACGGATAGTTTCTGTAACTAGTGTAAATAGCCCAAACTGATTTGATGACCTGTCTGTCCGGCTAAAGTACTATAGTTTCAGGCTACCAGGCAAGGGAGTCCTGGGTTCACTCAAGAAGAGTGATCCAGTTGTCCTCGAGTTTTGTCCGCTAGGGAACAAATCAGTCCCGAATTTCATTTTTTTATTTTGGCAACAAGTCGTGAAGATAAAAGAAAGAAATTGAAACATTTACTGGTTGGAGGCCGAGTGAGTGTTTTTACAATATACGTATTTTTCCGTGTGCATGTTTTTTAGGACATGATATGGGTTTTTGGATTAGTTGATTTAACCACCTGAAGAAGTCTAAGTTTTCGAATCCTTTTACATCGATTATCGTGTTGATATCAGCAATAGTTTGTTGTTGTTTTGAAAAGAAGAGGAGGTTGTGTTTTAGAAAGTAGAAGATATTACTTCAAGGGAAAAGAGTTTTTGACATTGTAAGGAAATTGGAACTCGTACGCAATTAAGGAAGATTCTGAAAAGTCAGTTTTATATTTGATTATTCCGGTCTTTATATTTTACTTTTATATTGTACGTGTGTTGGTGTTCGGTTGAGATTCTTGGCAGTAAAACAGGTTATCCTTATCGGGGGTACAGAGATAGGCTTCGTGATTTCGGAGTTAGAGTAGAGGGATGAAAACTCGAGCCAAGTCGTATGAAGTAGATGATAGTGTCCCAAACGGTTCCAGCATGGCTACGAATATGACCACGGTAACAACGGATAGTGCCGGGATTGCAACCACGGCGGCAACAGCATTAGGCGCAAATACCACGGTGGTGGGGGGAGGAGGTCTGGCGTCGGCAACGTCAAGCCCAGCCCAATCAGAACACGGGTCGGTCTCGTCAGTGGGGGGAGCTACGCCGGAAAGCCCCGATTTTAGCAGCATTACAGCGCAGAACATTCGGCAAGCGGCGCGTGAGCAGAGGAGTCGGGTACCTCTAGAGCGGGACGAGGAATCCGCAGTGGACCCTCTATTACGAGAGGTTATCAATTCGGCAGTTAAGGTAGGGCAAGGGGAACTAATAAAGCTATTGAATGAGAAGTTAACCATACTAGTGCCGCAGCTGGTGCAAAAGACCTTAGGAGATACAGACTCTGCACAGAATACCAGCCGCCCTACCCAAACTGGAAACAAGGCCAATCAAGAAGCTGAAAGACAGACTGGTTCGGCATTCCAAAGTGCCGAACAATGGTCCCAGGAAAATGGGCAACCAAACCCACAAAGTTCTCCTCCAAAAATTCCTCCACTTCAGGCGTCACAATTTCCTCCATCGCAACCGCCACAATATCCTCCACAACAGCCACAACCAATTCCGCCACCACAACAACCACAACCAATTCCGCCACCACAACAATATCCTCCACAACAGCCACAACCAATTCCGCCACCACAACGATATCCTCTACCACAGCCACAACAAATTCCGCAACCACAGCCACAACAATATCCACCATCACAGCTCTATCCAACAAGTTGGACCCAGTGGGAGCAGCCGCCGGCAAATAACGGCCCACCGCTACCACCGCAGCAAGTGCCACCTACAGCGTATGCAGGGTATGGCTTTGGGCGAAATTATATTGATAAATGGAAGTTGAAGTTTGATGGGTCTGCCAAGTCAATAACAGCCGAAGACTTTATATTTCGTTTGGAGCAGCTGAAGGAAGATTATGGGTGTAGCGACGAGGATGTTTTAGTGAAATTCCCGCAACTGTTGGAGGGGGCTGCGGAAGGTTGGTACTGGATGCAACGTCGATTAGGACGATTAAACAGTTTCCAAGCTCTCAAACAGTCATTTTTGGCACAATTTAGGAAATTTGAAAGCGATTTTGATGTGCAGCGAAAAATGATGGATCGTCGGCAGGGATCACAAGAGGTGTTCGAGGACTATTACAACGCGATGCTGCAATTGCGCCACCAGCAGAGGGAGCCGATGGAGGAGCGCATGTTCATCGACATGATGAAAAACAACCTGAAGCCCAGTATGGCATCTTTGATTTTCCCGGTAAAGATATACGGTTTGCAACATTTCAGAGAAGAATGCCGGAAAGCCGAGCAACTTTTGGGGTATCAGCGCCAGGCCACTCAGGTCAACAGACAGCAATATGTTCCCCGAGTTCACTCCCTCGAATATGGAGCTCCCGAGGAATGGGAAGTGGATGCAATATCGAGGCAATCAAATTACCTATGCTGGAACTGCCGGGAGAAAGGGCACGGGTTCATGAATTGCCCGTCTGCCACTCGCAACTTGTTTTGCTACGGCTGTGGGTTGGAAAAAGTAGCAAAGCCAAACTGTCCAAGATGCCAGGGAAACCAGCAGACCGGTACGGCGAAGGGGATAGCACGTCCGGCTCAGCCGAATCCCCGTTAGCGAACCCTGAGGAGCAGAAGGGACTAGGAATTAGGATTCTTGAAAGGAATAGAGATAGTGTAGAGGAGAATGAAGATTTTGCAGCTAGATTTAAGGAAATTAAACCCTGGCCTGTCCGTCTGTTGGAATATGAGGCGGCTAGGGAAAAGATTTTTAATGGAATTGGCTTGAAAGATTTAGACAGTAGAGATCATGAAGTAATAGAAGATAGGTTAGATGTTGAGAATGCTGAAGTAGATGAATTAATAACCATGAATTTCAATACAGTAATAAATAGATTTAAGGGAAATGAATTAGTAGGTATAAGCACAGCGAGGAAAAACGCTAATTTAGGTAGGTTTAAGAGAATTGAGAGAGCTAGAAAGAGGTTTAGAGATAGAAAGAAGACAAGGCACCAGATCGCAGAGGCGAAGTTATATGAAGGAAAGGATACACGATTGTATGCACGGATAGAAATCGGTTCTGAAGAGGTTGAAGGGCTATTAGATAGTGGGGCCACTGTCACTTGCCTAGGGAGAGGAGGAGTCGAACTGGCAGAACGTGCCAATATTCCAATATATCCCTATCGATCCCTGATTAAGACTGCCGATGGCACCTCCCACCAAGTTATAGGAAGAATTCGCACTAGCATCAGGTTAAATAAAATAGAGAAAGAAGTGGAATTCTTTATAGTTCCAACCTTGAGCAGAGCACTCTATCTAGGAGTTGACTTCATGAGGTCATTTAGGATGTTAGCTGCCATCGAATGCTTGTCAGTGGAGGACGAAATAGAGGCGGAGGCTGTTGATCCAACGATGCACACGCTTTCTGAAGGAGATAAACAGCGATTAGAGGAAGTAATCGCACAGTTTCCCTCATTCGTTGACTTGGGATTGGGCAAAACCAGTTTAGAGACCCACTATATTGACACGGCAGATGCAGAGCCGGTAAAGCAAAGGCACTACCCAGTTTCGCCCGCTGTTCAGGCCCTGATGTTTGCGGAGCTGGATAGAATGCTTGACATGAAGGTCATTGAGCCAAGCCAGAGTCCATGGAATAGTCCTGTTACCTTGGTGCGCAAGGGCACTAAGAACAGGCTATGCCTGGACGCTAGGAGGCTCAATGCCCTGACTGTTAAGGATGCCTATCCGCTCCCAAATATCGAGGGTCTGCTCAGTAGGCTGGGGGATACTCATTTCATCTCAAGCGTGGATTTAAAGGATGCTTTCTGGCAAATCCCGCTTGAGATGAAAAGTCGAGAGAAGACGGCGTTTACTGTCCCTGGAAGGCCCTTATATCATTATACCGTCATGCCTTTTGGGCTGTGTAATGCGGCCCAAAGGTTATGTCGGTTGATGGATAAGGTCATTCCAGGGCACCTCCGTGAGAGAGTATTCGTTTACTTGGACGATCTGCTCATAGTGGCGCCTGATCTCGAGACTCACCTAAGCCTTCTGCGAGAAGTGGCTGGCCTTTTGAAAAGAGCTAATTTGACTATTAACGTGGGAAAATCGAAGTTTTGCTTCAGAGAATTGAGGTACCTAGGGTATATTGTGGGCGGAGGCCAATTAAAAGTGGACCCAGAGAAGGTGTCGGCCATTCTTAACTGCAGTTACCCTAAAAATGCTCGACAGGTCAGAAGGTTTACAGGGATGACAGGCTGGTACCGCCGATTTATTGCGGACTATGCAACTCTAGCGGCACCAATATTCTCTACACTCAAAAAAGGGCGGTCGTTCGAATTTGGAGACGAAGCTAAGGCAGCATTTGAAAAGCTGAAACATGCCCTGACACATAGCCCAGTGTTACAGCATCCAGATTTCCAAAGACACTTTTACGTGCAGTGCGATGCCTCGGATCTGGGAATTGGCGGAGTTCTCTTCCAAAAAGACGAAGAGGGAGGAGAGCATCCGGTGGCATACATGTCGCAGAAGTTGACTCCAGCCCAGAAAAACTATTCGGTAACAGAGCGAGAGTGCCTAGCCGTCGTGATGGCAATAAAGAAGTTCCGGCCTTATATAGAACTCATGCCGTTTACTGTCATCACTGACCACTCGTCTCTGAAATGGCTAATGACGAATAAAGAGCTAAGTGGGCGATTAGCTAGGTGGAGTCTTCTTCTGCAAAGCCATTCATTTGAAATCGAACACCGTCGAGGAACTCAAAATGTGGTACCGGATGTTCTCTCTCGATATAATCTAGAAGAACTTGTGGACCAGATGGAAAGTCTAGTAGACCTAGGGGCTGGGGACTTTAAAAATGATGAGTATGTGGCGAAAATCCAGACAATCGAGCAGAACCAAGACTGCCTTCCAGATTTGATGGTCAAAGATGGTTATATCTACAAGAGAACGATTCCGGTTACGGTGGATATACCTCAGGAAGACTTTGTCTGGAAGCTCTGGGTTCCGGCGACTTTGACGTCAAAGGCCATAGAACTAGCTCACAATTCCCCAACAGCAGCTCATGGTGGTTTCCATAAAACGCTGAAGCGCCTCAAGCAGTTATATTACTGGCCAAGCATGAGTGTGCAAGTGAGGGAATTCGTGAGAAATTGCACTATCTGCAAAGAGTCTAAGGCCAATTATCAGAATATGCAGCAGCCAATGAATACAAATATACCATTTGGAAGACCCTTCCAGAAGATCTACGTAGACTTCTTGGGCCCGTATGTGAGATCAAAAGCGAATAATTCGTTTATATTCATTGTGCTGGATCACGTCACGAAGTTCGTTTTGCTGAAACCCTTAGCTAAAGCCAACTCCAAAAGTGTAATTAAATTTTTAATGGACGAAGTTTTCCATAAATTTGGAGTCCCTGAAATCTTGACGTCAGATAACGGCCAACAGTTTGTAGGGAAAGACTTTACGGCGTTCTTAGAGGCATATGGGGTTAAACACTTCAAAACTGGATTGTATTCCCCACAGGCCAATCAGTCAGAGCGCGTAAATCAGTCCATACTGGCAGCAATCAGGTCTTATCTGAAAGAGGATCAGCGAGATTGGGATCAAAACCTATCCGCTATAGAGTGTGCTCTCCGATCCGCGGTTCACACTTCAATAGGGATGACTCCATATTTTGCATTATTTGGCAGCAATATGATTACACATGGAAGTGTGTATAGATTGGCTAAACAGCTCGAAAGCATGAATGACCCAGAATTTAATGCTTTGGCCAAAGATTCGAAGTTGGAGTTAATTAGAAACGAGGTTAGGAAAAATTTAGAGAGAAGCCACAATTCCAGAGCAAAGAAATATAACATACGGTCACGAAAAGTTAAGTTTGTTCCGGGTCAAGAGATTTACCATCGAAACCACCAACTTAGCGATTTTAGCAAGAACATTAATGCGAAGTTGAGTAAAAAATTTGTCAAATGCCGAGTAGTACGCGCTGTAGGTAACTGCCTATATGAAATAGAGGATTTGAAGGGGAAGTCTCTGGGAGTATACCATGCTCGCGACCTCAAGCAGTAAGAGCCAAGAAAGATAACCAGTTTTGCTGGAAACGAATCAAAAAGCCATCGACAGTTATCATCCACATAATTAGTAGAGTTTTTAAGCCCGAATAGAAACCTAGTGTGAAAGGAAATCTCCCCGAAGTAGCAATCAAAAATCGCAAATTCCAATATATGCGTTTACTTCATGATCTCATTGGCAAAATGCTTTGCCTTGAACATACTTGCTTTCTCATCAGAGGTGACCAGTCTTCGGAAGCCAGCAACAGAAGTCAGAAATGTAAAGTCAGACTACGAAGAGAAGCATCCCATGTTAGGCGACTCAAACTTTTGATTACGATTCTTGAGCTGTCACTTTGTGACTGTCGTTGACCATTGGTGCATTTCCCTTCTTGGTATACATATATAACACATTATACATATATATTTATATAAAATATATATGCACCTATGTAACATATGTACACCTATACCCATTTGAAACTAGTGACACAAGGCAGGGAATTGTTGTACACAAGGTCGCGGATCTGTCATTCATCGATTTATGTCGTGAGAGTCTGTAAACAGGGAAGACAGGATCAAACACACATGGATGTGTTTGAAAGCACAACGTATCCGACATTCTGACTAAAGTTGGAGATCCCGTTGGTGATACACCGGTGGTAGAGAAGCGAAGAAATAGGCATAACATTTTTCCACAGCCTTTGTTTGTTTGGCTTTGCCGTTCGGTGGGATTATCCACAAATATTTCGTCTTATTGGGAAACCTACGTGGAGGGAAGTCCAATAAAAATTCGTGGATCAAGGGTTAGTACAATTTCCCCCCTATAGTTACCGAATTTCTTAAGACAAATATACGAGACATATTTCTACAAAGTTTCATAGATATATCGCTATTTGTTCGCGTGGTACCGACGAGCGTAGAGAAACACCTCAAAATAATCACTGGAAATAAATTGGTGGTAAAAGGAAAGATATAAAATTGATAAATACAAACCTTTTTTTTCAACGCCAACAGCATATAATCAGCAAATTTGCTTCTAGATGGGTAAAAACACGAATTCATTCAAACCCTTTTGCACATTTTTTTTTCAGACAAACAATAGACTCGGGAGTAGAAAACATTTCATATGAAAATGTGGCTAATTTCATACACTTTTTATAATAGATACGGCAAGATTTTGTTGCACACCATCTTACTACACTACTTTACCATTTTGTGCTCAATTTTTTTTATAGCATGGATGAAGATGTAAAGTGATCAAATATATGTTTTTGTGATTTATACAACAGCAATTACAGTGACTAATAGAATACACTCAAGGCGAAAGAACTCACAGCGCAACATACTTGCTGCATATACCTGGGTGGATTTACAGTTTATGCTTCCATTTAGGCTATTTTAAACCAATGAGGCAATATATTGGTATTTGATGGTATGAGGGTTTCATTTTCCCTGCAACGCTCAAGAAGGAGTCATTAGTGAACCAGTAAGAGATAACTTTTTGTTATCCTTGCATATTTAAGAACCCATTGTAATTAAATTATTAGGTCCGTCAGGACTTTTCCCAAATCATATGCCTTTGTTGTTAAGAGATACACACTCCTCGATAAGTACTTGCAAGATCCAAAATGGCAATCTAAACTAGATCCTTTTTTTGGAAATTAAGCGTCGAGTATATTCATCGGCGGGAGTAGCAAATGTCAAAGATGCCAGAGAGACATTTTCTGAGATAGGTGTTGATGCAATCTTATCCTTAGAGTTCATATTAGTGGACGAGCTAAAATCATAAATTTTACGTATTTTTCGTAAAGATATGTAAGCCAACAATTTTCGCCCATAGCTTACCATCTTCAAAACACTATTTTACTGATTAGTCTTTGTTGCTTAAATGCAAATAATCAGTCAAATTGGTTTCACATTTGTATTGTATGGATGATGAAATAATATTGATTCACAAGATGACACTGTCTGCTAATTCCAAAACCATATATAAACATGTTTTCCCTTAGGGAACCACATTACTTCTGCAACTTCCTGTCAGTTAATTATACTCAGAACTTCAGGATTAAGAAATGATTCCACAAAAAAACCTTCCTTATATACTTGCTGAAATGTATGTTGGCTATAATAAACGCAATCGATTTTTCTTATGACATCAGAAAACACGAGTCTGTAAACAGGTATAAACGAAACCTGCCATCTTGCTAGGATGAATCTAGATAACACTTTATCAACACAATATGCTAGGAAAAAAAGGCAAAAGGTAGGCTTCAAGGCCTATACAGTGCTGGCCAATAGGCCCACCGGATTATTATGTTTGTCGTCAGAACCATTATTGTGATTGAAAATACAAATGAACTCAAATCATAATAATGAAAACGGATCAAATGTATTATATGTCCCCGATCTTGTGAAGGCCTTGGCATATTGAACACTTCACAGATTGGTGTATGTATTTCATGGGTTGTTTTAGTCAAAATGTTCACAGATAACATCTTCGTCGTTATATAAACAATGAAAATAATATAGTATAGGCAAATGTAATATATAATATAAAAACAAATATGTAATATAAACAATGAAAATGATGGCAAGTTGATGGAATAGAGTGATGGCGATCTAGTTCGAACTAGATAGACAGTTTTAATAGGATGTGTAGAGTATACCGCCCCAATATGGATTTTTATGTTTACAATATTGTATGAAGTGAAATTTTTTCTTCGAGCATTTGCATGCATAAATATAACTCTACTGTAGAATGTACCATAGACTGGTTCCTTAAACTATGTAGTATCCGACATTTGTATGTATTCTATTATAAAGACATACCTGAAATTCCATGTTCCTCTTGCGTTCAATACATAATCAATGTTTGCTTGGTGCCATAGGTGGTACGGCACAGGAAACAGGAATGAAAGGAAACACATCCATACATATCGTTGAAGAAAAGGTATTTCACAGTATTTACACATTCCAGCAGACCGTAGTAACAAACGATGGCCATATTTCAGACTAATTCATTTTTTTTTTTTGTTTACACTTAATTTCGCAGCAATTTTTTCAAGGCCACAGACAGTCATTCATATTGATGTCTCCATTGATTTTTTTCCCCTTAGCGACGCGCACCAATACACACACACACCCGAGGCATTCATTCATAATTCTTTTGCACTTTTGTATTAATTAATTAAGTACTTTTTTCCAATACCCGCACGCAAAAAGCTTTTATTTTTATTATTTAAACACTTTCACTAGATTTTCGTTTTACTTTTTTTCTTATTTACGTTTAGTTCTTTATTTCCAATTTACACACGACCGGCCGAACGAGAAAATTACGCGTACTATAATGCTTCTTCTAATAGGGGGACGCTAGTAGTCAACATGAATTGATGTCAATTTACGCCAATTGGGAAATAAGTGCAGTTCACACGGGTTGATTTTTTTTTAAATCGCACATATTAAGGGTGTTTCATCTAGGTTATGATAGGTTTACACCGAGATAAGTAAATCATGATGTTTTAATTCGATTTTAGGGATGTCAAACCACGAACTAATAGGGATGCAAAACCTTGATTTTTTTTGTTAAAAATGTCCAATCCAATTTAGAATATCACTCCACTTTTCGCCTTTTGTTATCGCACCTTTTTCCCTCCTATCCTTTGATAAGGACATCGGCAGGATAGTGGGGTTTGTGGTGTGCGCACATTAAAGGGTTAAGCGTTATAATAATAAGAAGAAGAGCAAATATTCAGGTCATCAGCAACAGCTGTTTCCAGATAAATTGGCAAAAATGTCAAAAGGGGGAAACAAAGAGGGAGAGAAAAAGTTTCTAAAAAAGGAGGAATTTCCTGGATAGAGATAAGAAAATCTTTCCTTTTTGATTTGAGCCCTGAAGAAGATTGGATGTGTGGTCACCAGGCAAAAAAAAAAAAAGATAAAACAACAGTGATATGCTTGATTGAAACTTTTATTGAATATAAAGTAAACACATAAAAAACCTACAGCTAAATAAATATACTTAAGACTAAAATTATTGGAACAAAAAAAAAAAAGAAACTTTAAACCTGAAAAGAGAATAGAATAAAAAAAAATATTAAAATTCCTGAAAAGAAAGAAAGGGTTAAAATACGTAAATCCTGAAAAGAAAAGAGAAAAAAGATAAAAAAGATAAAAAAGGTTCCTGAAAAGAAAATTAAAACACTTAAATCCTAAAAAAAAGAGATAAAATAAATTAAGTAATACAATATCAAAACTGAGATTTTACATACACAAATAAAAAGACTAAGCTAAATTAAAGCGAACGCAACTAAACATTAAACAAAGTTAACCCAGACTAAAACTAAATTAACAATATTGAAACAAGCAGCCGCAACTCCTGGTACCACACCCAACACCCATCCAATCCGTCGTGGGAGGCGCAGAATGCATGGCATGTCCAGCCCGGCTTGCCTTTTGGTATAATTCCCGCACTCACACTTATACTGCTCCACTCAGACAGACAGACAGATGTATGACCAGCTCATAGTTACATTCCGGGTAGCATAAAAAGATAAAAAAGAAGGAAAATATTAGTGAGAAAAGGGTAACAATTGTTTAGTTTTTTTGCATGTTCCTACCTTTAGCAGCTTATTGGGTAGATAATCCTTGTACTCGTGTTTGAGCTCAGACTAGGGTTATAGGGACGTCAGTGGTAATCTCGAAGCTCAGAGTGGGAGTTTCATCTGCAGTTGTTGTCCTTTCTGAAACAAAATAAAACAAGACAATTAATTCTACATACATTTACACCTGGAATATAATTAAATGCTAACTACTTACTTACGAATACTTACCTGACTGATACTTACCTAACGAATACCTTAACTTACGCATACTTGCCCTGCGGAGTAGCCGATTCCATGCTTAACATCTCATTTGGAAAGCCGCCAAATTATTTCCACTTGCTGTTCTCGCCTGTAAAGAGAGAAGAAGAAGAGGCATGAACCTAATTGCTTGAATGTACATCTTAAATATTGAGTTATTAATAGTTTTTTCTTGCAAATATTAAGTTTCTATAACGTAAAAGGAAAGGATTCAAATAAGAATGATATGTTTTCTTGTAAATGAAAATGGAATTAAATAAAACCTATTGTAATGTTTATTGAAATTTTGTGATTTTTCATAATGGCTAACTAAGAGAATTCAAAGGTAAGAAGACTTAGACGAAAACAGGTGGTGTAAAGTAGGGGTATTCCAATATGATTCGGAGAATGGGAATACCATGGTGGGGTGGGATTTCTCCGGCGCTTTTAACAACTAACCAGCGCCATGAAACTAATCATAACCAATAATCAAGTCCGTTTACATTCTCGCACGACATTGTTGCCATAACCTTTTGTATGTTTATCCAAACTGGCAATAGAAAATGTTTTTTTGTCCACTCTGCTGAGAAGCTCGTTCACCAGCAAGAACTGCGGCCCCAAAGGCTGAGCTAACGTCCGGGTAAATAACGACTTGCCAGCAATCGCGGTGAACAGTTTCTTGCTCCACAAGCAGAGGTCCTTAGGACAGGACAATATTGACAAATATTGTACCGCCTCTATAAGTGGTGTTTTAGTGTGCGACATGTCGTTCGGACCTGGAGGAGGTTACATGTCAATGATATGAAGGAGTCTTTATGGGAAATTGTTTTTATTTCAGATGAATAATTTTTTTTCTTCAAAAAATATATGTCCCTAATATACATCGAACATAGAAATAAATATATAAAATGTCGTATGGAATTTGACACTAACACTACAGCCCAGTTCAGTCAGCTGGGTATTGCTGCTACCTTTTCTTGTTCTACCATGCTTTCCCATACAAAAACCCAAAATAGCATTCTCTTCTTGTGCACCATTGGACTAGTCTGACGAACTTCTTCCGCCATCTCTCTTTCTCTGAAGAAAATTTTTTTCTATATTCTCTTGTGCTGCTTTGGCAAAATTCAGTGTAAATAAGCGGAGAGAAAGGAATTGTACATATTGCGCTCGCACATTATGGATAAATTAGCTCTGTTCCTTTACGTTCAAGAATCTTCAAGTTTTACCACTTTTTACTCGAAAAGCGTTCCTTTACTTTAGACACCATACAGTTCATATGGCAGCAGTTTTCAACTTTTACTACTTTTGCCGGTTTTGCCATTTTCAGAAGTAAAGGAACAGATCAATTGTATGTGTATTTGTTGATGTGCCGACTTTGATGAAGTGCGAACGAAAAATTGAGTGTTCGGGTTTTAATTTTTGTATCGGAGAACAAAATTGGTTTATTTTTGTCATGCGTGTTGATGCATGATAGTGTTTAAAGATCATTCATAGTGAACGGTTGTATACATATTTGTTTGTTTTTATGAAGTTAATGAAAGTAAAGATTTTTTTCGTCAAACTTCAACACTATTCCGTGGAAAGTCATATGTTTTATACATATATGTATGTATATTGCCAAAGTTAAGTTTCTTAATACTTTTATGTGCATCAACTTTTGCATGTAAAGACATGTGGTTTTTCATTTTTTAGTAATAATTGTTTTACATTTCAGGTGTTGATGAATTTATTGTTCTCACAGTTGGTTTTTTTCTACCAAGTCGCGCACGAACATTTAACACAGCCTAATAGCCCGTTTAGACTAGTCATATTAAATCGACTCGATTTCTAAATCCAACTTTCAAATCCTAGTTGTTTAGACTAGTCAAAATGATATAAGATGGCAGTCAGCTGATCTTCGTTTACGTATACATACGCGAATTTGCAAAAAGAATTGCATGAAAATTAAAAATGGAATACTGCACAAAATAATCTGACAAATTGCTATTAAATATGTTGTTTACAATTTATATTAAATTAAAGCTACATCCATTTTATTTTTATTTAATATTTTTTCTGCTTCTGTTTGATTTTGTGTGTTTGTGTTTACAGTTATTTGAAAAATGTAAATAATAGGGTTATGACTTTTGTACAACCTTTTGCATAAGATTAGATAAAATCTTGTTTTTTTTTTTTCAAAATAGTCTGGCTTAATCCCATTGTTGTTGTTGAATTGTTTTCGCAGACACATTCGTCGGAGTTGTGTGAGGTTGCCAAGGAAAAACTTCTCATTGCACTTTTTTCTTTGCTTACCTTTATACTTCGAGCTGACGATTGATGTTTGGGTAATACAACTTTTTTGTTGAAGAAGTTATTGAAAAATAACTTCGGTGGAGAATATCCACAAACAAAAAACAAGGAAACTGATGAGATTCTGTGGCGAGAATCGAAACTATAGTATTCCCTGCCTTACCCCTTGGCGAATGCCAAATCTTTTCCACTAATAAACTAGTTGTTTTAAAATATTAAAACAACAATGGGATGAAGCCAGACTATTTTGAAAAAACAAATTTGCAAACGCTATCTAAAAAAAACGCCACAATGTTTCTATTAGATAAAATCTTAATTCCAAGGTGATTCGATAGAACAAAGCTCATGCACAAAAAGTTTTTAAAGTTTTTATAAATGAGCTTTTTGGAAAAAAATTTGAAGTCACTTTAAGCACATAAATAACTCAAAACAATCGTTAAAGCCTCACGACATATCCAGAATGACATAAGCTTTTTTTTCTCACCAATTTGTCATTATAGGTGTGTCTTTTTACTTACTAAATGTTGCTGAAACATTTTTTTCAGCAACTTTTCCTTTATACAACTGTCAAAATCTGCAACATTAGTAATAATTATTACTAATTATCACGTAAAAAGACACAGCTATTATTACATACATGGTACAATAATTCATAGGTAGGCCAGGTATGAGAATCGCCAAAAAAATACAACCCTGTCGCTATGGCTTAAAACGTCAAAATTGTTTTGATGAATGATAACGGATGAGTAAACAAAGAAGAAGAAGAACGAAATGTTGAAATGAAAACAAAGCAGAGTTGTATTTTTGATCAATAATAAATATCAACTCTGCATGTCAACACGGTTTTGACAGATTAAGCCATAACAAAAAAAAAAAAATTGTAATCAGCTGTTAGCTGTGGCCTACCTAAGAATTATTGTACCATGATTACATACATATAATGCCTGTCTGCGTACTCGATAATTTGTAATAATTATTACTAATGTTTCTAAAATTGACAGTTGTTCAATGGAAAAGTTGCTGAAAAAAGTGTTTCAGCAACATTTAGTAAGTACGAAGACAAACCTATAATTTTATATCATATATACATATATAGCTTTATTACATGTATCACATAAATTGAATGTATTTTGTGCGGGACCTTTTTCAATATTTAAATGGAATAAAAATTATTTTAGTCATTAATAGGCAAAATATCATTTATTCGTGGCAGAGTACGTAAAAATACTTTAAATAACATTTCCAATCGTTTCGTTTCGTATTTTCCATAGGAACAATACAAAACGAAACATAACCCTCGTTGGCCGAGTTCGCTGTTTGGTTTTGTTTTGTTTATATTCGTGAGTGCGAACAAAACGAAAAGCGAAAAGTACTCAACTCCACAAGAGCAGATAGAAAACGGAATAGTACTAAACACATATGTATGAATAAATCAAAAACGTTTGGTGGTTGATAAAATTCACTGTGGTATGCTAATTGGTGGTTGATAAAATTCACTGTGGTATGCTGATGCTATCTTATAGGGTTGTTAAGCAATCACATGTGTGTGTGGCTGAATGTGTCATTGACAATACGCACGGCAAACGTTTCCCAAAAATACTTCTTGTTTCGGTGGTGAATGAAACAACTCGGCAAAGCATAACCGAAGTTACATTTCCGCAATCGTACGGTTTCCATCTTTTTAAATTGAAAAGTTTGTGTTTTTGTTTTGGTTGTGAGGATGAAACGATTCAGAGAAGCTGAAAAGTTTGTGGCTTTGTGTGATTGGTACGGGAATCGTTTTGTTTGTTTCCGTTCATTGATTCGTGCAACTGGAAAAAATGGTGAAATTTTTTTTTCATTTCATAGGATTGCGTGACCTTTTTTATTAATTAAATGGAATGAACGTTGTCATTTTTGGCATAAATAGGCAAAAGTTCATTCACTCTCGCTACAGGAAATAATTTTTGAGAAAAAAGGTCAAAAAGTCATAACCCTAGTAAATAACCGACACATGAACATATGGTCTGTTCCTTTACTTTGAAAAATGGTAACAGTGGCAAAAAATGGTAAAAGTGGTGAGCTGCTATCATATAAATTGTATGTTTTTTAAAGTAAGGGAACACTTTGCGGGTAAAAAGTGGTAAAAACTGGTAACCTCTGGCACGTAAAGGAACACGACTATAGTTGTCAATATTGGTACAGACCGCAATAGTTGCATTCTTAGGAGCAAAAAGCAGTGTTGTATATCAAAATATTTCGATTTAACATTTGATTTAAAACAAATCCAAGTTTTGAGTTGATTTAATTTTGTATGGTAAATCAGGTTGGATTTGGGTGGATTAAGCAGTTAAATCGAGATAATGCCCTTAATCATCGTATAAGGGTAAATCATCGTATAAGGGTATAGTTGAAAGTAACACATGCAAGTGTCAGTTCGAAAAAATTTAAGTTTCGACTATAATATTGTTACGAATGTAACTGATAGGTTTAAGTTAGTTTAGTTTAATTTCCGTTAATTTAAAAATTTGAATTGTAACGTAAAGTTTTTATTACGCAGTTACTTTATTTAAGCAACAACAACAACCATGTAGAACTCTCTTCATTATTCTAGATGTTACTTTACATAGTCATGTAATTATTGTTTAGTTTGTCACCTCTTTATTTCTTGCATCTGTTTGTTGTTGTAGTTACGTCATTACTGTGCTTGTCGTCCAATTGTATTCCCCCCATGTATGTATGTGAGTATGGTTGTTCGCTTAGTGCGAATGTGCGTCTGTGTGTTCGCTGCACAGATTCGAGGTGTTGCCATATGCTCTAGATATTTCTCGAACAGGGAGACTATGGGATATAAATACAGGGGAACTGGCAATGACGAGTGAGTTGTGTTTTAAGGGTTGAACTGAACAGATCGGTAAAAGAATAGCTGCGTGCTAACTAGAGACTTGCTGTGTGCTTTGTAATTAAAGTCGGTTCTGAATAAGTGTAATAAAGTAAATAAAGCATTGTAGAAACGTAATCTAAAACGAACCCTGTTTTATTTGGTACAAATTGTATCGGGGAATAAAACAACGTCTACACGGAGATTAGTTAAATCTAATTCCGTAACAATATGTATACACAACTGTCTGCAAGTTACTTGCATGTGTAATCATTGGGTTAAACTTCTCTACAAGTGGTATCGTAAGTCACGCGTTCGGACTCGGCGATAAACAGTAGGTTCCATATCATTGGGCCTATATGAATCGGTGTGCACTCATTGATATGAGAGAAGTCTCCGCCGTCCCTTCTGGGATGTTTGTGGAACAACTATTAACACGAATCAGTCATTATTTGTTTAATGTCGAATTTGTGATCCCTTGTTCCCTTTTTGGGTATCTAACTGGTCATTCATGATACCGTGAAAAGGTGAAAGTGAGACGCTTCTCCCTCATGAGCTTCTCACGAAGTAAACATCTCGGGCTGATTATAATGTCTAATATGGTCTGTTCCAGTACTGCAAGAATAAACTATTTTTTCGATTACATAAAGGAAAAAATGTTATCGTAGTAAAAAATAGTAGCTTCTTGCAGGTTCTGGAACAGGCATAATATGAAATTTGTAAAAATTATTAAGTAAATGAACACACCTATTATGTATATGTTCTAGCCAACGAATTCAGCTTAGTCTTAATTAAAATTAAACGTATGTAAATTAGTTATATAACTATATTATCAGCTGTTAAGTTTATTGTATATTATATTCTAATGATTTCCATCGTACTTATTTTTATAGCTTAATGTTAATTAAGTTTATTTGCGTTTTTTGCATTTGTTACGTCCTTTTCTTCGTCTCCCCGGTGTCTTTGGAGATTTGCCATTCTTTTGTTGTGACACACTACTTGCACTTGTTTGTTTGCTAATCCGATTAACTGCGCTTTGTCCAATTTTCTTTGATGGAAGCAAATGTTGACTTACTAGTTCACCTAGGACTCCCTGATGTGCCAACATGGATAAAAATGCGCAAATAAATTCGTCATAGTTGTGTGTTCGACGACAATCATCGACCTGCAACGAAATTCAAGTATAGGTGCAATTAAAACAAATATATCTTTAAAAATCTCGTGTAATGCGCCTCATACACTGTGGGCATGCAGGACAGCATTTGTAATAGTATAAGTAAATATTGAAGCATTTGTCAATGTATGCGTGAATATTTTTTGCAGGATAGAAATCAAAACTATTTTGATTTTGGAAATGAAACCCTTTCAATCCGATGAATTTTGTTTATTTTCGAAGTAATCAAAAAACAATTATTGAAAAATAATAAATATTGTTTGTGGGGAAATTAACAATTTTTGAAAACTTCAACTAAAAACCGAGTTTTTTAGGAAAACTTATCATTCCTGGAATGCGGATTGAAGGAATGCCACACACTACTCTAATCTCACAGGTACACAAAGAGTTCATCGGCAGCAGCAGTTTGCCAGTAAATGTATGGGCCGCATAAGGAGTAAATGAAGTGGCCTGTGCCTTAAAACATGAAATAATCGGCTTACCTTAAACATATAACGGCGATCATTTTCATCGTTTAAATGCTGCTCGTTTATTGCAATTTCGGAATCGAGATTTTTCAGAAGAGACTGCAGATCTCTTACTGTGAAAGCATTCGAAGCGTCCAAAAGCGGAGATGGAGAAACGCTTCTGGGTTGTGTTTGTTGTTGAGACGTTGATTGTTCGCCGTTTTCTTCAGTCTTAAATGCTGTTCCATCGGACGAGGACTCATTTGCTTTAAGCAATTTTTGTAGTGTTCCGGAAACAATGGCTTGATTTGTACGTAACATTTTCAATTTGTGTGTTATAGCAATTCTCCTATCCGGCACTACAGCCATTAAGTTGAAGCGAATATCCTGTTCACCTGTTGCAATACCTAAACGTTCTGCCATAACACGCCTGAATTTATCAGTCCAATCTTCACATTCTTCCCAACCACCATGATCCATTGGATATGGTTTTAAACCATCCAACTCAAATAGATGTCCGTTAATGGGTACAAAGCTTACGAAGTGGAAAGCTTCTCCAGTAAATCGACCCGTAGATACACCTGAACCAGCATTACGTTCAAGTAGTCGTTTTGCTTGTGGCATAGCGTGCGAATTGTGAGCGCAGGCCAGTTCTGGCGTATTTCCAATGGCCCATCCTTTATTTTCGGGTGACATTCCCTTTGTATGACTCTTAAGTCTTCCTAATGTATCCCCCAGATGTATGTCGGACTCATCACAATTCAGTAACACAGAGAGAAGGGCGTGCGTTGCACAGCTGTTGGGTACGACTTGCTGGGCAAAAAATATATTTGCAACTGCTTCGTCATCTTTGACAAAAATTTCAGCAGTTGTCTCGACAATTTTGCGACGCGCTCTTCTTTCCTCAATCCATCGAAATAGGAATATGAAACCATATACTGGACCTTCGATTGGCTTTTGCAAATCGTAAACTTCCTCCACCTGAACTCCCTGTACACCGAAATCTTCCAATAGTAAAGTAAACAGTCCGGGATCAGACTCTAATTCCAACCAGCCCTCGGTTAGCCGATTGATATCCACCGGCATTTTCGAAGACATGTTTTTGTTTTTTAAGATTATCACAAAACACAAATTGTATGTATATTTTTGTAAATAAACAAATGCAATTCTAAACAATTAGGGTTGCTTAAGTCGACTTTCAAAATATCGATAGGTCGACTCTTTGTTATAGTTGTATAGTTCATGAACGAACTAGTTCAATTGAACGATTCATTGAAAAGTACTAGATCAGTCGGTATAGTTCATTATAGTTCAATAGATCACTGAGCGCAGACCACAAAGTACGATCAGCGAACGAACGATATAGTTCATTAAATGCTCTGTTCCAGAACCTGCAAGAATCTACTATTTTTTTATAACGATAACAGTTTTTCCTTTATCTTATCGGGTAAAAGTTGTAAACTGCTCCCATATGAATTGTATTGTGTCTGAAGTAAAGGAACGCTTTTCGAGTCAAAAGTGGTAACCCAATGATTACACATGAAGTAACTTACAGACAGTTGTGTATACATATTATAGTCGAAACTTCAATTTTTTCGAACTGACACTTGCATGTGTAGACGTTCGGAAAAAATTGAAGTTACTTTCAAAGCACTTACATTGATTACTGACAAGAAAATTTTGTCGGCAGTGAGGTCGTTAGTTGGTGTGGCAATGAATATGTGTGAGTGTATTTGTGTTTTTCGAACTGCCACTTGCATGTGTAAACGGGGGGTTAAACTTGAAGATTCTTGCACGTAAAGGAACAGAGCTAAAGTGACGCCGTTTTCTGTCCTAACTAGGCGTTTACACTTGACAGTTTGTCTTCAAATACAGCTCTGATTTACTAACACATACATACATTTGTCGTTTGGCTACCAGTTGTCCATCATTCTTTCACAGACAGCCGGGTTAACAAAATTTTGAAATTTTTTGTAAAAATGTGTGAGATAATAATTGAAATGTGTTGAAAACAAAAGAAAATGAACAAAAACAAAATATGTGAACGGAAAACAAAAGGAATTCGGTGATTTTCATTCATAATTTTACAACTGTTTTTGTAGTTGTCTGGACGCCTACGTCACAAAGGCAAGTTTTGGGATTTTGACAACCAATACATGAAGTCAACTGTCCTGTCATTTGTAAACGCAGGGTTAGTTATGCCTTTGTAATGTAAAGCTGAAAACACGTCCAACGTTTGAGTAACGTTTTGTGTCATTTCTGGTAGATGAATAAAAGGCAAAATGCTGCCAAGTTTTAATTTTTTCTTTATTCTTCTACCAGTAATGACACCAAACTTTATTTTATTTATTTATTTATTTTTTTTTGTTTGGATGGAAAAAAAGGAAAAAAACATACATAAAGCTTTTTCGCTGTTATAATTTCTACAAACACACAACATAAGATTTTTTGTCCAGCCACTTAAATTTTTTTCCGAAGGACGTTTTTTTCTAAACTTACAGCGTGTTTTTGTAAAAAGTTTTTGCCCATTCGTTCGTCGATTTCATGAACGAAGACACAATTTGGTTTTCATAGCGGTTGACTTTTGTATTCGTGTGACAAACAAATGAAAGCTTTTTATTTTCGTAATTTTTTTGGTTTTCGTAACAAAATCAGATGAACGAATACGTCAAAAATAAACGAATGGAAAAGACCCATCGTTTTGAATGAAAATTAAATAATTTGAGTAATAAATGGCACAAAACACACGAAAACTGGAGGAGAATGCAATTTTATTAATTTTCATAGAATCACACACGTATATGTACATCCGTTTCTTCATATTACCACAATTATTTTTGGAAAATTTGTTTAAATTTTTTTCTTATTTTTTGTTTGTCATCTGTTTATCGGGGTTGCCATCAAGTAACACATTTTACGTGCAGATGCCTATACAAAATTCACAAAATAAGTATCATGGAGACCCTGAAATATAAAAGCTTTTATGAAATAGACGAAAGCTTTCAGATAAAAACGAATGGTTGGTAAAATTTTACAAGAACCAAATTTTGAACGTATACGTTTTAGTACGAACGGTTCGTGTGACAGGCAAGCATTTTTACAAAAACACACTGTTAATCTTTCTTTATGAATGGAATAAAATTATCTAAATGTAACATTTTTGTAGTTTAATTATACTATTCTAATGTTTGTTCCTATTTGGTGTATGTGTGTGTTTTCATCAAGCGAATGATAATAGCCCGTGAACGATTCTGATCCGAATGATTGAACGGGATAGTGAAATATGAACTAGATTACTTGTTGTAACAGTGTTTTTGTTATGTTTATTTGTTCGTTCCTCTGTTCAATCTGGCTCTGGGTCTATCTCCAGTTCCAGAAAAGTGGCTGCTTCGATGGGATGTAGCCACAGATCCACTGGAGTTAGATGGGTAGATTTGGCGGGGCAGTTAAAAAGGTGTTGTGTGTCGTGCGGGCCCATGCCGCATACTGGGCATATGTCTTGCACGGCGCGATCGATTTCCGCCCAATTTAGGCGACTGCAATATCCCGAGCGTAGTTGAGCCAAAACTACTCTGGTTTGTCGTGGCAGCTGACGCTCCTCAGCTGCGATAGATGGAGGATGTACTCCGAGTACTTTATTCACACTATAATTGCTTAAGGCCTTGGCAACTGCGTCCGTGTGAATGCTATTCAATCCTGCTTGATATGCTTGTTGATCTAGGGGTTCTCTCTTGTATCGTTGGACCTCTCTCTCTAGAGCATGGATGGTGATTGGGATGGCTCACACGATAACATCCAACCAGGTACTGCAACGAAACCATCTCATTGTGTTGCTTTACAGGAAGAATTTTTGCCTCCTCATGTAGATGGTCCACTGAAGATTTGAGGAGGCACCCTGTCGCTGTTCTCAGGGCGGCATTCTGGCAAGTTTGAATCTTTTTCCAGTTCGAATCACACAATCTCGGGGACCAGACTGGAGACGCATAGCTTACCACAGACCGACCTATCGCGTTATACGTGGCCAACAAGGTTTCTTTGTCTGCACCCCAAGTGCTGCCGGCCAGGTACTTGAGGACCTTGTTCCTACTTTTAAACTTGTCGCAGATAGTTGTGGCGTGTGTGGAATGTAGTGTCGAATGTGACCCCTAAAATTTTAGGGCAGTTTGTGGTCGGAATTCTACCGTCGACCACGACATTCAACTCACGTCCAAACTGCGCTGTCCATGTGGTGAACAGAGTGGCTGTAGATTTTGTGGGGGAAATCTGCATATTCCTCGAATGGAAAAAGGTGGTAAGATCGGTTAAATAGTTGTTCAGTCTCTCACAGATGTCATCAGGATAGGTACCCGACGCCAGGATCGTGCAATCATCCGCATACGTTACGATCTCAATGCCGTCTGGAGGGGGTGGAACACAGGAGAGGTAGAGGTTAAACAGTTCCGGAGATATCACCCCACCTTGGGGAACTCCCTGTTTCACTCTACGGGGTTTGGACTTCCTATTCCTGAATTCCACGTACGACTGGCGTCCACACATATAGTTGACTATCCAACGTTTCAAGCTTGGCCGGAGGGTTGTCTGCTCAATGTCCTCAAACAGCGTGGAGTGCCTGACTGTACCAAAGGCTTTTGATAAGTCAAGCGCCACCATCACTGTTCTATCGCACGGCCGTCTCTGGTTGAGTCCTTTACAGATGTGGTAATGGCGTGCAGCGCTGTTGTCGTGCTGTGCTGCTTACGGAATCCATGTTGATGATCGGCAACTTGATAGCTATTTCTGATACTGGGGAGGAGCAAGGCCTCAAGTGTCTTTGCTACGGGCGACAAAAGCGAAATCGGACTGTACGATTCACTTTTGCTGGCATCCTTGCCTGGCTTCCGTAGTGGGACCACCCTGTCCATTTTCCAGACTTCGGGAACAACTAGGGTGGCTAGCGACAAGTTGAAGACTTTGGTGAGATACTCGACTCCCGGCTCATCCAGCTGCCTCAACATTACCATGGAGATTCCATCAGGGCCCAACGCTTTGGATGATTTAGCGTTCCTGATTGCATTGGCAACATCATCCATTGTAAATTGTGGTGGTTCATCCTCGGCAGGAAGAGATCTGATGCGACGTAATACTCTTCTCTTTGCCCTGTCACTCACGGGATGCTCGACAAACTGTCGATTGAAATTACTTGCGCACCTCTTCGGGTCAGTCAACGTAACGTCGCCAAACGTGACTGAGGTCCTATCTTCCCTTCTTCCAGGGTTCGATAGTGACTTAACCGTTGCCCACAATTCACCTATACCGGCTCCAATGTTGCAGCTCTTCAGATGATTTAACCATTTGTTCCGCTTATGCTCCCCGACCAGCCTGTTAACTTTCAGTGTCAGGTCCCTGACTCTGGGGTCATTGGGGTTGATACGACGAAGCTCATCATGCTCATTTGCTAATCCCGTCGCCTCTGCTGGGAAATTTGGTCTTACTTCGGGTATTCGACCAGCAGGGATATGGCGAGCGGCTGCAGCATTGATGATGTCCCGGAACGTTCCGCTACCCGAACATCAGAAGGATTGGGCAATTCTCTGAAGCGGTGATTGGTGAACTCTCTGAAACTCGGCCAATCAGCTTTTTTATGATTGACGAACGTGCGGCGTTCAGAGGTAATGAAGTCGGGTGGTCTGCTAATTGAGACAATTATGGGGAGATGGTCTGATCCAAGGGAAATGACGGTTTGCCAGGTAACGTCATTTGTCAGACCAGGTGACACGATGGTTATGTCAGGCGAACTGTGACACTCTCCTCTAATTCTGGCAGGGGCGTCCTCATTGACCGTGCAAAACGTAGAGCTATCAATTTGCTCAGCCAGGGCTGTACCTCTCTGGTCGTTTCCGAGGGCCGAATGCCACATCTCATGATGCGCATTAAAATCCCCCAGGACCAGACGATTATGACCTTGCAAGAGCGGGCTAATGTCAGGCCTATAATCAGGGATACAGCTATTTCTCGGCGGGATGTATACATTCAGCAAATCTATCTCGGCAGCTCCACACCTGACTGCTACCCCCATACATTCCATGTACGGGTCATTAGAGACAGGCTCAAGCGAGATAGGTCTGTATTGGACAGACTGGTGCAATAGGAAAGCCAATCCCCCACCTCCACTTCTGGTGCGATCTTTCCTCAGAACATTGTGACCATCACAATTCTCTAAGCTGTGGTTGTTGTTCAGCTTGGTTTCCTGCACCGCCGCGACCTTGATGTTCTTCCGACTCATAAAATCTACTATCTCCTCGATCTTACCTCGGAGTCCATTGCAATTCAATTGCAAAAAGGCTGCATTTTCGGGGATTGGGACAACAACGGCTGGTGTTAAAGGCTGCGTGTGAGGTTGTTGTCGTGGGGACTGCGGGGGAGTTTCGTAATCAGACGACGAGGGAGTCTCGTAATCCGACGACGACTCACTGGGGACTGTGTTCACACAGCATGCAGCAACATAGTCCCTGTCGTAGTCCCTCACGTGGACGAGTCCAGAGCAACCCCTTAGACGCACCCACTCCTGACATCTATTGCATCTCACCGAAGGTTGGATGTGGGTGAAGATGCGGATGTGACAAACTGACCACAGATATATTGGTCCTGGGTTTTCCTCCGTCCCGGCTCGGACCAAAAGAATTCGGAGCAGGCATTCCGGGATATGCTGCTCCCAATACAGAAAAACGAAACAAATACGAACATGTACACACTGAGGTGGCAGCCGCTGGCCGGAACATTGGTTTTGTGTTGTTCCGGGTCAATCCGGTACGAAAGAACCCGCTGCCGTGGGATTGAACTAGATTACTGAACTAGTTCAGTTAAAAGAGCTGAGCTTTTGAACTAGATCTTTCAAATGAACTAGATTGTACAACTCTACTCTTTGTCAAGAAAAGTTGTCTAAAAATCGAAGTTGACTTTTCCTTATGGGTACTTTACACGATATGTTTTTTACATATGAGTTGTCACTTTGCATATACATTTTGTATGGGAGAAGTGACAACTCATATGCAAAAAACATATCGTGTAGTCTGTAACATGGCAGAACTACCAGGTAGTGGTATCACACCAGCTGATCGAATATGAAAAGTCCAATCCCTTTATAAAAAAAATATTTTTGTTGTAATTTCCCCAACAACATAAAGAATGTTTTGACATAACATATTCAAAATTTTACGATGTCACTACCTGGGTAATTGTGCCATGGTCTGTAGTCACACGCCGAAAGCTTGCGGTAAAGTAAATTGAGATTTTGAACTTTTCAAATCCTATCAGCATTATTTTTATTCAGCTAAACTTTGTTTATCTTTAATCTCATTAATTTTTGTAGTCATATCATTTATTGTTACTATAGGCCTGTTCGATAACTTCGCAAGTAAAAAGTATTTGCAAGTACATAGCATTTTGTATAAGTTTGTGCAAATTTGTATAAACTTTGGGTTATCGAACAGACCTTATATTTCATTTTGTTTGTTCCAGAACTGCAAGAATCTACTAATTTTTAAAATTTTTTCCGATAACATAAAGGAAAAAATGTTATCGTAGCTATGAATTTTTATTTGTTCACATTGAAAATGTTATCGATGTTTTTAGTATTAGTCCCGGTCCACACTAGCGTGAATTTCATTGAAAAATTTCATGAAATTAGGCGTTCTTAAATCGAATTCCTCGCTGCAGCAATTTTAAGATTTTACTCTACTACGGAAGTCGATCTAGAGACGCACAATTTCTTGCAATTTTTTTAATGAAATCACTCTAGTGTGGACCGGGACTTAATAAATGTAGCATGGCACAATAATACAGGAGCTGGATTCTTGTTCTACGAAAATTTGAAATGAAAAATATTTCCTATATAATTTTTTTCATTTCTCCTTTATAAAATTTTTCATTTTACATTTTCAACAGAATTGAGCCCCAGGTACAGCGGCAAAAACAGCTGATTATCACACTAGTTGTCAAAATGCATTATTGTGAATAAACTTACATACAAAAGTCAAACAAGCGATTCACAGCAATGTGTTATTGTGAACAAATGTTGACGTTTGGTGTGATAAATGACCAGATTATTTTTATCCATGTAACACCTTATTCCGCCATGATATCGCTCGTTTTTTGGTTTTTGGAGTTAGGAGTTTGTGGTAAATCATGAAAAAAGTTTTTTGAGTTTATGATGCACTAGAAAATTCAAATCATGATTGATCTTGCACATAAATTTTGTATTGATATCTGGCTAACTATTTACAAAAGATGGTCCAAGTAGTTATTTTATTTTTTGTGTAATAAGCTTTTTATTTTGGGAAGTCAAATTTCAATCGCTAACTTAAAATGCGTTTTTCTCGAAACTTGGTTTTTTGAGATGTGTCACTCTTTGAGTAAATGAGCGATATGTATATGGTAAATAACAAAAATGTTTTGCAATCGATGAATCCGAGTTTCACCCTTTCAGAATTCGCCAACTGTTAACATATTCTACAAAGTATGACTACAATTCTTTAAAATGAAGTGTTTTAGGAGGGATCGCATAATGTCGACCATTAAAATTAATTTTCGTGGAAGCTGTGTTGGCATCAATGTAGAAAAATGGGCACAAATGGGTTGAAGCCAACAAGTTTTTTATGTTCCCATGCGATTTCTGGCTTAACCTTAAATTTTATAGACCTATTCCCAAAGAATGAATCACAGAATACTCCATGGGCAATAAGATAGCTGTGTATGATTTTTCGATATATCCACTCCACCTAAAATTGATGCTGACATTTTGAAGCCAGAATTTCGGGGTTTTTTGAATTTTTTTAATAATCCGGACTCGCAAGAAGATAATATTCCAAACTCATAACACGATTATAGAACTCGTGATTTTACGTCGTTTGGTGCATATCTCATGAGTGTGCTCCTTACAGCATCCTAGTAATTGGAGTCGAAAGGCCAAAATTTCATGCGTGAATTTTCTTACAAAACATATTTTTTGCGTGTAAAATTTACAACTGTCATTCAATTTCCATTGAAACCTGCGTGAATTTAGTTTTTTTACGCGACGGTTCTAATGAAGCCTTCCGCGTTCGAATTCATCTACTAAAACCGCGGATATAGATACCTTGAAAATCGGAAAATCAGCAAAAATATATTTTGACAAATCCGCGTACTAAACCGCGATTTTCTTTAATTTTTTTTTTACATAAATAGAATCCTTTACTCGCGATTATAATATTTGCGAAAACACGTGTCATAAAAAAACAGAGATACGCGAGTAATATGGGTATTTCGCCAAAAATTGAATGTGGAGGCACATCCACGGTTTTTGAAGAATCTATTTGAAATAAGTGTATATTGACGTATTTTTGATGGGCGCTGATGAAACCGGATGCGCATCAAAATTGTATGCACATTGCGCGACTTTTACCAACTTTAAGGTTTTTTGCAGTGCATGATGCAACTGGCGGCACACAATGGCCGCTGAGTGAAACATCGAAATATGCATAAATATTGAAAGAGATTGATTCGCTTTATCCAAAATCGGATGCGCATCAACCGACTTTAACTAATTCGCGAATTAAGCTGGGTACACATTGCCATTTTTGAATGACAGCTTTGCTCGAATAATCGGTTGCTTGCCAGTGTGACCGTTCAATTTTGTCATTCACCATTCAACCACAAAATTTTTTGTGATTGTTGGACAGTCAGCTGTTGGTTGAATGATGGTTTTATAGTGTGAACAAAAAGGTTCATTCAAGCAGTCAATTTCAATGATAACGATGGACTCTGAAAACGAATTTTTGAAAGAATTTATTTGCTGTTATGAAATGCAAAGATGTCTCTGGGACATATCGAGCCCAGAATACATGATGCGTGATGTGAAAGCCAAATCATATGGAGAATTGCTGAAAGTAATGCAAAAATACAAAAAAAATTGTTCTCTGGAAGACGTCAAGAGAAAGATAAACACAATTCGTTCATCCTACAGAAGGGAACTAAAAAAAATTAAGCAGTCGGAATCTTCTGGAGCTGGAGTTGATAATGTTTACCAGCCAAAAGTCTGGTGGTTTGAATCATGTAAATTTCTCCAGAGCTATGAGAAACCAAGCGAGGGAATATCGACATTAGCAGAGGAGGACATTGTAAGTATTCTTTTTTTATTGTTCCTGATCTGACTTTAAATATGGCTTGGTAAAATTAAGGCATCGTCAAAGAATTTGGTGCAGGTAATTAAGAGAGATCTTTGTCAGCAAGCAATGAAGACCTTAATTGAAATATTGCCTTTATATAAAGTGTTCTGCAACTTATTGTGTGACCTCTGGGCAGCAAATTACCGGGCTATACCAATGTGAGAACAAGTCCAGTTTTGGACCCGGACGGAACAATATCCCGTTAATATATCACAGATAGAGTGGGTGAATATAGCGAAACGAATTTTGTCGTGCACATGTCAATAAATCGGTAGATATGGGCCATTAAATTTCCGTGCGTACAGATTACTCTTTATATTTTAACAGTACGAATTGTAAATCCCGCGGTTAAACAAAAACAAAGAACTATTGTGTACGGCCGGGAATTTAAAACTTTCCCCTATGGACATGACCGAAATCCGACTATGTGGTTTAATCTCCATTAAAAATAATAGGTATTTGTGGGTGGCTAGTGGGAATCACACGTCCAGGACTTTACAATAATATCTATGTTGCCTTAACCGTTTGGTTAAATATGAGGAAAATTATAGGTACTATAAGCGAATTATGGACTTGTGCATGACAAAACCTATTTCGTTTTATTCAGAACCCCACGAGCTATCTGTGGTCCGTAAGCAAATAGTGCTTAAGCAAAGAATAATATTGGCCGAAAATCCTACAGTGATCAACGAGTGCAAGAGTATATGTACAAGACACTGATAGGCTAATGTGAAGACGTGCAGTACTTTGTATACTTGGAAGGAAAATTCTGTAAAATGTAGTGTCAACCTGATTTTATTCTCAATACTAGGTAGTATAATAGGTAAAAAAACTACAAATAAATATTAAAAATATCGAGTTCGCGGATACACCTATTGTATCACCAAGGCATTTTGGATATGGCTTGTGTATCATATGGTAGTGTCCTATGTTGGTATTTGGCAATGTTTATAGCTATAAAAATTACATTCCCATTCAGTTCCATTGAAACCTATAGAATTATTAGCCCCAGATTGGTTCCAGACTTTAGGCCTATGCAGCAAAATGCAACAACTTAAAAAAAACGGAGAAAGGTAATAACATTTTAAAATATCAATTTAAAAGATAATAAATGTATGTACATCTATTTACAGGAATATGTTAAGTTCAAATGCCAACATCCTCCGGTAGTATTGGTAGCGGCAGTGTCCATTATGACATAGAAAATATAGAAATTCAAATTTGACACCAAAATAGCAGCAAATCATCTTTTTTATTTGTTTTTCAACTGGACTTAAACATCATTGAAAAGGTTCAGAAAACATACGAAGTGATGAAACGAGAACACCAACGTTTACTTCATGTCCAAAAGCTGGTAGGTAAAACGATCCCGAGCCAATGGATATTGAGCTACAGCGAAATTATTTAGAAACCAAAACCGAAAATAAATGAAAATACATGTAACGCATACGGATTCTGCTAATGATTGGCCAAACCTAAAGGTGGTGATATTTATCGACAGTGGGGCAACTTTCGCAACCTACTAACGACCATAAACCATTACCACAAGTAGCTGCCGATGAAATAAAATAATTTGAATCAATGTTTTTGTATGTAAAATAATGTAATTTTGAAATGAGATTAAATTATAGCTATCTTTATTTATAGTACACACATATGTTTTTGTTAATAATACAAAAAAGACAGTGATAATCCGCAGGAAGTTTGTATTTTGCTCAGTTGAAGTATAATATGTATGCATATAGAGGTAGATAAAATGACATAACTTATAGTCGTACTTTCAATATTCCACTGCCTATCCCGATTTGAAAGTTTTAGCCACATTATCGAACTAAAATTAGTGAAATTTGGTATTAAGTCATCCTTGGGGATACAAAAGATTGTTACAGGCACAAAACATCTCTTAAGAAAACATACAGTTATAGGTCCACATTTTGGTATAGCCCCCATATAAGAGTACAGCCGTATTTAAGATTTTATTCACATTTTTCTACCAAATTATTTGGAATTTCGTGTTCACAGAAGATAAACAACTTACTCGGAAAAAACTATCCATATGTATATGTCCAATCCTGTCCAATTGTATGTATTTGTATCCAAGCCTAATTTTATGTAAAAGAATAAGGAAATGGAAGATCGCATTTCATCTAGGAAGTGTCTGGCCTTTAGTCTTTTACATGAAATGGAGCGGAAGCGAGCAACAAAGTTCATTGTGTTCTCACCTTAAAGCCCTGGGTACATAAGCAACCTCGTCTTCTGGCTTTTTTGCTTTGCTTCATTTTTGACTATAAAAATAAAAGAATAAAGAAGAAGAGGGCAACCTATTTCGAAATCAGCTCAGCAAGGAGTCAGGCAACGTGGCGGCTTATGTACCCAGGCCTTAACGTTAAAGGGTATATATGTACACTTTGATACACAAAAATGATTTTAGACCCCAAGTATGTGGGGACGGAATTTGTTTCAGACAATTTGGAGTCGAATTAGCCATGTGGGCTAGGGATTTGAGGACTTTGTTCCTACAGTTTGTCGCAGATAGGTGTGGCGTGCGCGGACTACGTGAACGTAGTATCGAACTACACAAACATCAGAAAGATTAGACCGTTCTCTGAAGCGTTGGCTGGTGAGTTCTCTGAATCCTTGCCAGTTGCCTTTCCCATGGTTAAGGAATGTACGGCGATCACAGGTTATGAAGAGATTGCAGTAATTTGTTTTTGTGTGTTTTCAGAGGAAACAAAAGTTCAATTCAGAAAATGGTTGATATAGGTCCTTATTTTGTTAAATAGAAGTTCTGAATATTGGAATAAAAATCCCAGTTGACATAAGAAAGTGATTATGAAAACAAGTAAAAACGGATCAGTCGGCTTTGCCGACAGAGATATACCCTCAGCCTGTGTGAATTGAAAGTTGCATCAATGGACAGACCGAATAGTAGTTATATACGGATTTGGATTAAAATACAAATTTCTTGTTGAGGAGGTACTTGAAGGAATGGACCCACATTGTCCATTTCGAGATAGGATCTTATATTGGGAGACATTTTTTTCGTGCCAGTGTGTCACCGTAGAATTTAGAGCTTTTGCACCATTAAGCATTGAAACACTTTTTTACAAAAACGTTTATATTTAGGGGGTCTTAAAAATGTTGGGCGTATGAACCGGCAAAAATATTGATTTCGATAGAAGCTCAAAAAGTTTTCCGGGAAAGATATCTAAAGGAATGAACCGAAAAAGTCCATCTTGGAAGTTGGTCTTATTTTGGGTGTCATTCGATAGATATCGCGATCACCTGTCGTTCCAGTTGGTCACCATATAATTCAGTGGTTTTGTACCTTTATCGATGTAAACAAGACCACTAGGTAAAAATTTTCAAGTGATCCTCGAAATTTAATACAAGGTTCAATGATCGTTTCTAAAGTAATATATTATTATTATTATTATTTGCGATCCATAAGCAGCATGTATTCTTGATCAGGATAAAATTCTGAATCGATCTACACGGTGGCCTTGAAGCAACTTTAAATGGAAGAGAAGTTTTTGCGGATTCTGAAACTACAATGTTTATAGATGAGAAACAAATCGCAGGAGCGCTTTTTAAATAAATCGCGATTCAAGTTGGCATTTGTAAGGGTTGTTTAGTTTTTCACAATTTTGCTTGGAAACCGCAAGTCGTATCGAAATGCGACTAAAAACAGTTGTTGCTATGGAAATTCCTCACAAGATTGACTTTTATGATGTTTTCGTAGGTTTTACCATTTTTGAGATACAGAAGTTGAAATTGGGACAATTCACTGACTTTATCGCCTCCTTATAAAACAATGTCATGACTGCAAATTCTCACATTAAACTTATATATCTCAAAAATGGTACAGCCTACGAAAAAATTACAAAAGCCAATATTGTATAGAATTTTCTCTGCTTCCTTTATTCCCATTTCGATAGAAGTTGCAGTTTTCAAGCTAAAACCTGAAGACCTAAGAAAAAATCTGAAAGTTTGATCTGAACCTCTATATCTCAGAAATGATAAAAGCTAGGAAAATACCAATCAGCCAATCTTGTAGAAAATGTTCAATGTTACAACATTTTTTTAAGCCCCATTTCGATAGGACTAGCGGTTTCCAAGCAAAATCACAAATACCTAAAAAACCCTAAAAGTGTGGACTTTGACCGCTAATTATTTAAAAAGAGCTCCGCCGTTTTTTTTTTTTTTTTTGTTTTTTGATTTTTCTCATCTATGAACATTGTAGTTTCAGAAGCCGCAACAACTTCCCAGGTGTAAGCACCTTTCATTTAAAGTTGCTTCAAGAGCACCGTGTCTAGCAACTTCCGTTCCGTACCGCCCAATTTTCTGTATTTGCAAAAGCTACGGGTACAGTATATCTTTATCATACTTACATCAGTAAAGGGTATAAAGTTCGGATCGACCATCTTTGACCATCTTTCTTCCATTCAAAAGTCTTAATAAGAAACAAAATTATTTATTGTCAAAAAAATTCGATATATTCAATACTAATCTTGGTAGGAGGATTGATTTGGGTATATTTATTATAAATATGAAAAAATACTAAATGTTTCAATTTACAATATCCCACTGCCATGGAACTTGGCCTTCATTATTGAAGTAGTGACAATATGCATCTCGAACGTTTTTCGCTTCTTGGTACGATGGGCTTACTTTAGCTGTTTGCAGAGACATAAGGTGGGAGTTGTTAAAATTTTGGCCACGCTGTATATTACCAGTTGCCACATTTTCATATTCCATGACAGACCGAGAAGCATATTCCTTTTTATTATGCTTTATTAAAAAATTGTGTAGATAACAACATGTCAAAGTAACTATTGCCGCTTTCTTTGGTTCCAAAAGCATAGGTTTTTGAAAAACACCAAATCGTGCTGCAAGGATACCAAATGCATTTTCCACAACTCGTCTTGCACGGCTAAGTCTATAGTTAAATATTTGTTGCTCCTTTGTCAAATTTGTTGAAGAATACGGCTTCATTAAATTCGTTGACAAAGGAAAAGCGTCATCAGCTATAAAAACATATGGTGTTTCAGATTGTATCCCTGGAAGTGGTTGTGGAGGTGGTAAATTGAGCTGTCCATTTAGAAACCGCTGCCAAAATGATGTATAAAACATCACACCACCATCGGAGACACGGCCATTAGATCCAACATCCACCATTATAAATTCGTAATTGCTGTTAACAACAGCCATTAAAACAATACTAAAAAATTGTTTGTAGTTATAATACATCGATCCCGAATTGGCTGGCTTTCGTATAGCCACATGTTTGCCATCAATAGATCCCAAGCAGTGGAAGAAGTTCCATTTTTTCCCAAAATTTAATGCAGTACTTCTCCATTCGTCGGCCGATGTTGGAATCTGTAATAAATAATATAAAACATTGATATTATATAATTTTTTGTATATGTATGTTTATAACTTATTTAATAAGTAAAATATTTAATTATGTTTTATTTAATTTTCCATTGCAGTTTAATGACAGCACAAATTATCTGGCGACTGAGGATAGTTCGGGGGAGACTCCAACAAAAATGAAGAGAACGAATAAGCAAAACAAAGCCTTGGATGTGGCGATGTCATACTTACAAAAAGAAAGTGACACTTTTGATTTGGCGGGAAAGACTTGGGCTTCCAAACTTAGAAAAATGGACCCAACTCAAAGTAAACTCGCAGACAGACTAATCAATGAAATTATGTTTCAAGGCGAGTCACAGATGCTGACAATAAATACTACAATTCAGAACAGAAGACCGCTTTCCACATTGGGACGATCCTCCACACCAAATGAAAATCGACCAAATGCGTATTTTTGTGCTAACAACTCCCAAGAAAATGAATCTCTACCATATGAGACCCTGTTTATTTCATCCTTAAATGAAGAAGTCGATCAAGGCGAAAATGATGAAGAAGAGTTTGGGAATGAAAACCGCATGAATCTCAAACAATTTTTTTATAAATTTAAATAATAAACTTTAGTCATTACTGTTCTACTATAAGTTTTAGTTAAGTTTCCGCTAGATCTCTCTGATGTTCCTGATGTATGTATAATATAAATAAATATTCATAGCGATTATGAATCTTCACGTAGGGAGCTACTCACAAGTGAGTTGCAGTTCACTTTCACCTGCTCGAGCTATTACGATTGAACAGGGAGGAGCACAAAAAGTGAACAAGGGTTGACAAGTCGGAAAATGGAAAATAATGGCGCGACTTGTGAACCCTTGAAATAATAATTTGTGTTACCATACCGTCATTTTTTGCACAAATAACTTTGGGATTATTAAATTCTTATTTTTTGCATAAAAAGTAAATAAATTTTCAAATTAATAAACATTTCTAGCAAGAAAAATGTCGGTTATTAAAAATCCACTGTAAAAGAACATGAATATTGGTAAAAGAAAATACAAAATTGAAACAACATGGCAACATCTGTAACAGCTGTTCTTTTGTTTTGACAGATATGTGAAAATTGTTTATTTACACTGAAGAATTCGTGAAATTTATTGGAAAATCGTAAAAAAAGTGAACAAATGTCATTTAAAAACGTCATTAAATGGCTACAATAAGTAAATGTTTAATGTTGCATTTTGGGTGATAACAGAAATTGCAAGTTCTGAGGAATACCAAGGAAATGGAGTGGAAGCTGTACCAGCGATGTTAGGACATCACAGGAGATCAATGATTGGTTCAAATGAGGTTCAGCATTTAGCCAATTCCAAGAATTGTAAATACAATTCGTGAAACATCCGATATTTTCTCCAGTATAAGAACCAATTCTATGAATGCTAAGTATGTATAATTCCTAATGCTTTCTTCAACACTTAAACCAATTTAATGAATTTTAAATACAATTTCAATAAATTTCAATTGTAATTCCAATTTTTTTTTTTTGTTCATGGCATATAACAACCGGTACTTAAAATACTATTCCAGGAAATTGCTTAGATACCATTCCACTGGGTTATCGACGATGACGTGATTAAGATCTCAAAATGGTTTGGATCTTTTTGGGGCAACGGTCTGGACTTATATTCCATCAAAATATTTGATTCTATTCAAGCTTGAGGGCAAGTGATTGGACATGTCATCTTTTTAGCACCAGCACCTATTTTTTCCAAGACTGCGACCCCAAAAGTTCCAAATCGTGTAAATTACTCTCTCTAGGAACAACAATCGCAGACATGGGTTGCTCCAGATTGGGTCCTTGTATATTTGCGAACCGCTTTATACAGTATGCACCTTTTTGATCTGTCCATACCTGAAAACGGGGAACGCTTTAGTTACAGTACTTGCTTGGGCGTTACCGTGAGAGCCATCCAAATCACCATCTAGTAGGTTGGCCCGACACACTAGGTCCATCAAGAATGATCTTCACTTTCTAGAGAGGAAAGCCCAACGATACAGGAGAGAACCCCTTGCTCAACAAGCATTTCAAGTAGGTTTGTATAGCTTTCACATAGTCGCAGTTTCTAATGTAAACAAATATAGTGTGAATAAAGTCCACCACAAACCAGAGTAGTTTTTGCTCAACTATACTCGGGATATTGCAGTCGTCTAAATTCTTATAGGGCAAATGTTGATAGCACCATGCATAGCACTCTTCGTCTTTTAAAGGTGCGATGCCAAACCTAGTCATTTAACTTCAGTGGATAGTTACATCCCATTCTTGGAACTGAAGTTAGACCCAATTTTGTACCAAATTCTGAAAGAATTCAGAGATTCAGACCGAATTCGTAAAGAACTCTGAAAAAATGTTAGCGGTAAATGTCCTAATATTTGTTTTTGTCGAAAACATATTGCGATTAAAAATATAAAGAAACTCTTATCACAATAAGGTAGAATCTATTCCATTTCCAATATTTCAACCATCTTTGATGGTCATCCTCAGGGATTGGCTTTCAAAAACAAGAACATTTGTTTTATGCAACTATAAACAATATGGTAGAAATTTATAATAACAATGATATTTCTTTGTTTTTATAAGAATAAAAACAAAAAAATTTTAATTCTTAAGTTGACCTCAAGCCAAAATTAAAACCAAAGAAAAAAGCGTCCAAAGGTCAACAATAACCTCAAAACATAAAAAATTTCTAATTATTTTTTGTTGCTTTCAACCTAAAATACAATTAATTATCATTACAGATACAAAATATTCGTATTTTTTAAAATAAATGACCACACTTAAATTTTTTTGTTCAACTCACTTTGATTTCGGTAGTGAGAAATTTCAGCACAAATTTGCCTCTTTTTCTCACTTTTTTTACATTTGTAATAGCTAATTTTTTCACGAACGTGAGTTTTGCTTACCCTCTTGTTGTTTATAATAAGGGAAGAGTGAGAACATAACAGCACTCACGGCGATATGATGTTTATAATAGGGGAGGAGGCGAGAAAGAGAAAACTCACGGTGAGATGCCGTTCATAATTGGGCTGATTAACTGAATTGAGTTTCTTAACTGCAAATAATTGTTCTGCTTGTAATCATGTAAGGATAATAGTTTAGCCGTTTACACTTACGAAATACATTCAAATAAAATCCAGTAGATTTATAACCACCGTGGTGCAATGGTATGCACGCCCGCCTTGCACGCAGAAGGTCGGGGGTTCGATTCCCCGGCCAGGCAACATCAAACATTTTTCAACGGTGGCAAAATACCCCTCAGTAATGTTGGCGAAATTTTCTGAGTATTTCAGCCTTGAAAAACTTCCCCACAAGTGGTGTCTTAAGAGACGCCGTTCGGACTCGGCGATAAACAGTAGGTCCCATATCATCGAGCTAAATATGAATCGGGGTGCACTCATTGATATGAGAGAAGTCTCCCTTGTCCCGTATGGGATGTTGTGGAACAATGTTTTTTTGTTTTGATTTATAACTAAGATTTATTAGATGTATACACAATGGAATCGACATTTGAAATTGAGTGTATTTCGTAAATCTAAGCGTAGTTTTATTGTACATAACAAGCTAACATTACCCATAAATTATGGAACTGGCTCCTTGTGATGTCATGATTTCACTGAATCTTTTCAATAGGTATAATGTCGGAAAACATATTTTTCGTTTTATTAGGTCATTTCTGGCTTAAGTCCGGCTTAAGGCCTGACCGCAGATCACCTTATCATATGTACTGGTGGTAGTCTTTGGGGCCCTGATTATAACTATATACAATGTGTGTTGCGAAAGTCCATACTACCCAATATATTGAACTTTAACCAAGGCGATATTAATATAATTTTAAAGCTTCTGAAGGCTAGATTTCAAATTAAGAACGAATATTACTCAATTCCTCAAAACACATCCAAGAACCTATATAGACTATTTTTCGTGGAGGAGTGTTGCGACTAGAGTTGTGTCAATCAATCTAGTTCACTTGAACGATATAGTTCATTACGTAGTTCTAATCGTCCTATGTGTTTTTATGGAAAAATGTGTATACGTAATTTCATACGTTATTTGCATTACGTCACTCATACTGTTAAATAGGAACTAGATCGCCAAACTTTAGTTGCGACCAGCTAGTTTAGTTCAAACTTGTAGCTAAAATCCTAAAAATACAAAAAAATTGGGAGAAACCGTAATATGCGGCTATACCAAAACGTGTGCCGATATGGCCCATCTTCGATCTTGACCTGCCTATGGCAAATATACACTTGGGTACAAAATAGATATGGGTTCAACACTGCACATTTTGAGCTAATACTTTTTTGAGTGCCTCCCCGTGGTGCAATGGTATGCGCCCCGCCTTGTACGCTGAATGGCCGAGTTTGATTGCCTGACTGAGTAATACCCCCATTATTACTATAATGCTTGGTTTACATTTACGAAATCCACTCGATTTCAACTGTCAATTCCTTTGCGTATACTTCAAATGAAAACTCATCTGAAATCCATTGGATTTCGTTTGACGTTTAATCAATGGAATTGACAGTTGAAATCGAGTGGATTTCGTAAATGTAAACTTACTATAAGTCTCCTTTTGTTGTAGTTTGGATTTACCGAACAGATTTATAGCGTTCCGGTTAACTTAAAATTAAAAGTGACGATTTAATTTCAAGGAGAAGCTTCTTGGAATAAACTTTCAATGTAAAAATCATATTTGTAATGCCTCCAAATTGGTTTATTTTGGGTTTTAAAATCCTTCAGATAGTAAAAGAACACATATAATAATGACCCTTAGTTTCTTAAGACACACTGTTCGGACTCGCCGATAAACAGTAAAGGCCTGGGTACATAAGAGGCATGGCTTTCTTGTTATGTAACTTGAATCGGGTGCATTCTATATACATATATATATGTATATATATGTATATATAAAGATTACAAAATTAATCATAATTAATGCGAAATATGTACTGTTTGTTACTGATTGCTCATATATATATTTGCTCATCTATATCTTTGATCTGGAATTCCGAATATATGTATGACCATTGGGAACAAGTGTGTTTTAGGGGCACTTCTCGGATCGGGCTGTAATTTTTACAGTAGATAGCCCTTGGGATCCTGAATACAACGATATATAATTTTCCGGGGGAAGTCCATACTTCCCGAGATATGGGTCTTGACTTTTTTACTTTTATCACCATTATTTTTGAAACCTATGCAATATGGGACTCGTTTTAAAGCTCAAGACTTTCTCCTATGGACAGGTTCGAAAGTGGGCTACGCGATCAAAACTCTCTTTTAAATTGAAAGTGTTCTTAAATTGCCGGCCTTCGGCCGGGCATTTAAGACTTTCTCCTATGGACAGGGTCAAAAGTGGGCTACGCGATCAAAACTCTCTTTTAAATTGAAAGTGTTAAGTAGCCGGCCTTCGGCGGTGGATTTTAGACTTTCTACTATGGACAGGGTCAAAAGTGGGCTACGCGATCAAAACTCTCTTTTAAATTGAAAGTGTATTGAAGAATTGTAAAATGTCAAGACCCATATCTCGGCAAGTATGGATTTCCCCCCTGTAAAATTATATATCGTTGTATTCAGAATGTCTACTGTGAAAATTTCAGCCCGATCCGAGAGGTGCCCCTAAACGACATTTAAGCCGACCATTGTCTTCAATTGCAGCAGCACTTATTGTGATTAATTTTATAAACTTCTTTTATATTAATTTTTAGATGAATTTATATAAAGAAGAAACAGCACAGTCGCGTCTGGATGCCGTCCCCCAGCTGCAGATCTATGGAAAATATGATCTGACTAAATACTGTTACAAAGAATTATTGGAACCTTCGTTTTAAATGAGAACAAAGAAATCCATACCTTAATGAAACCTTTTAGTACCGTATTCAATGCTTCACAAGTTTCTAGAACTATCTCCCCGATAGTGCTCCTTCCCATTACACACGAGTAGCTCAAATCGGTAAAATTTCGTCCAGTTGCAAGAAAACGCAGGGTCAACGCCAATCTCTCCTCTACACTTATGGCTTCTCTAAATTGGGTATCCTGCCTTTTTATAAGTGGAGCCACAAGATTGAGCAAATAATTGAAGTTTTCATTTGTCATTCGAAAATAGTTTTGGTAGTCCAAGGGTTCCGAATGTTGAATTTCTTTTAAAATGTTCACATGGGTATATTTTTTGCGGGATGTTATCCATTTCTTTACCCATTTTGTTCTTTTCACCACTTTTTTTTTCTTTTTCCATTAGGGCAATTATTAAAAATGCACATCCAATTTTGTTCTCATCCATGTTTATTAATCAAATTTTATAACTTGACTGACGCTTTGATGACAAACATGAATTATAGTTTGACCGCTTCGAACAGCACAACAAAACTGAAGCAATCGATATTTAAAAAAAACTGTCATTCAAAACTGACAATGTGTACCCAGCTTTACAGGCTTTTTAATTTTTATATCTTTTAAATGATAGTAATTTCAATATTACTCTTAATTTCCTATCCTTATAAGTTATCACAGTAAGCAGTTAAGCTTTCACGATGGTAAACCATATATTTTGATTAAGTTTTAGCAGAATACTTTAATTTATGTATTAGATTTTAGCGAAAAAGTTGGATAACTCTCAAATATTTTTTTCTAATTTTTCGAAACAAACCAAAAAATATATTTGTAACAATATTTTCTAACAATGCGTTGTTTCTCTTTTGTTGTTGTTATAATATGCAATTTAAAAAGCCAATGTTTATAATTTTGGTTTCACATTTTTTTTACGCGTTGTCTAGTTTCTGTACGTATTTTAAATTTAGTTTTTAGAGGTTTATACGGACTCTGAGTTAGTATAATTTGAATTTATTGCCAGATTTTTTTAATTTTTTTGATTTTCCGCGAAAATAAAAACACATTTTGGAAATTTTGGTGCATCTACGGATGGATATCAAATGCTGTTACTGCAGTAACATATATCATGATATATGCTTACATTTTCTCAATACGAAAAATAAGAAATTTTAAAATATTTTTTCTTTATAAGAGGATAAAAACCGCTATAAATTTTGCGCGCATCTGCCAATTTCGTGAACGCGAGCAGATTTGAAACCAGATTTTTTTTCCTTTAACTCTATAGTCCCGGTCCACACAAACGTGAATTTCATTAAAAAAAAAATCATGAAATTAGGTGTTCTTAAATCGAATTCCCCACTACAGCAATTTTATGATTTTACTCTAATATGGAAGTCGATCTAGAGACGCATAATTTCATGCAATTTTTTCAATGAACTCACTCTAGTGTGGACCGGGACATACCAAAAATCGTAGATGTGCTCGCGAAAATTTTTTTTAATTTTTTTCAAATGGAATTGCAAAGGAATTTTGTTATTTGCCATATATTAATTTCTTCCCCCCAACCACAAGAATATTGTCCTAAGCTCTATGACTTCTAACATTAAAGCTGTAAGCACATCCAACGTTTGAGTAAAGTTTTGTGTCAAACTTTGGATGTGCTTAAAGCTTTAAGCTTCGTTCCCGTACTTTTTAATGGTAAAACTCGTAAAAGAGAGAACGGAAAAAAAAAATTGTTCTCACACACACGTTTTTTGAAATAGTTCGGGAACGGAAAAATGGAAAATACGTCAAAAAAACTGGAACAAATGTCAAAGTCGGCGTATCAGCCAATCAGACGCCGGCAACCATGTTACTATTTTTTTACTCGCCCAAATTTGTCGTGTAAAAAGTTTTTAAAGAGAGCGTCATTCAGCGCCATTTTTGTTTAAAGAGAAGTGAGCATTTTACAACTTTTTTGGTACGGGAACGCTTTTTCGAGTAAAATGTGTAAAAGTCGTAAAAATTGTAAAAACTTTTTAGTTTAGGAACACAGCTTTAATGTTAGAAGTCTTACTAGGCGTTTACACTACACAGTTTGTCTTCAAATACAACTCTGATTTACTAACACATACATACATTTGTCGTTTGGCTACCAGTTGTCCATCATTCTTTCACAGACAGCCGGGTTAACAAAATTTTGACATTTTTTGTAAAAATGTGTGAGATAATAATTGAAATGTGTTGAAAACAAAAGAACATGAACAAAAACAAAATATGTGAACGGAAAACAAAAGGAATTCGATGATTTTAATTAATAATTTTACAACTGTTTTTGTAGTTGTCTGGACGCCTACGTCACAAAGGCAAGTTTTGGGATTTTGACAACCAATACATGAAGTCAACTGTCCTGTCATTTGTAAACGCAATGATAGAGCTTAGGACAATATTCTTGTGTTTGGGGGAAGAAATTATTTGCTCTGTTCCAGAACCTGCAAGAAGGTACTATTTTTTACTACGATAACAATTTTTCCTTTATGATATCGGAAAAAATAGTACAAATTAGTAGATTCTTGCAGTACTGGAACAGACAAATTTTGTCTGTTCCTTTACTTTTAAAAATGGTAACAGTGGCAAAAAGTGGTAAAAAGTGGTGAACTGCTCTCATATAAATTGTATGCTTCTAAAAGTAAAGGAACACTTTGCGGGTAAAAAGTGGTAAAAACTGGTAACCTCAGACTCGTAAAGGAACACGACTATTATGTACATACATATATATCATGGCGGAATAAGAAGGTGTCAGCTTAATGTTGGTCCTATAGCAAATGACAACAATTTGATCAAAAACATCACATCATCTTTTTCAAGAAACTTAAATATTGGACATATTAATAAAGCCTCATGGTATAACAAGAAAAGTAGTTTAATGCTAACAACTGTTTTAAATTTTTTAAATTTTTGAATTTGAAGTACGGTCATTGTCAAAGTGAATTTGACAAGAATTACTTATGTATGTGTTTACACAGTCCCGGTCCACACTAGCGTGAATTTCATTAAAATATTTCATGAAATTAGCTGTTCTTAAATCGAATACCCCACTACAGAAATTTTATGATTTTACTCTACTATGGAGGTCGATCTAGAGACGCATAATTTCATGCAATTTTTTCAATGAAATCACTCTAGTGTGGACCTGGACATACACACACATATGTGTGATACAAATGTCAGTAAATGTTTATTTATTAACAATTGATTTTGAATAGAACAAATTACTTGAAAATTATCTTACTTTACGGTCATCAACAAGCAAAAACAACGAATATATAGGTGTACGCTCGCTCAAACCCGCTGTTAACCCTTTGAACTTCAATGAAGCTTTGAAAGGATTCCTCATGGTCATCATATCATTATATGGACCAAGCCAAAATTCATTATTGTGAATAAAATCACATACAAAATGTAAACAAGCAATTCACAATATCCACCTGTAGGTTGATTTCTTCGTATCTAGTGGGAAGGTCCCAGTTTGTGGAGCATAGGGGTGTTCGGTCTGATGTTAGTGATGTTCGGTGTGGTGTCCCGCAGGGTTCGGTGCTTGGGCCCTTGTTGTTTATAATGTTTATTGATGACATTGTGGATTCAATTTCGGGTTCTGTCTGTAGTATTTTTATGTATGCGGATGGCATCAATGTTTTCTTCAGGAGTGTAAATCTCTCGAATCTGGAGAATTTAGCATACTCTGTGCGTACGTATATATATATATATATATATATATATATATATATATATATATATATATATATATATATATATTTATTTATTTTAATTCTTATGTCCAATTTACATTAGCAACTTTTTCGTCATTTAGAGCTGTTTCGTCATTTATTTGCTAAAACAGGCAACATTTTGCGTCATTTACCATACAAAAATAAATGACGATAGCTGCGTCATTTATTCTAAACAACGCACGAAAACACCATACTATTATAAGCAGCCCAGTTTTTTTTTCAGTAAACTACCAAAAAATGCAACTGTTTTATGATGTCTTTGTTTGTTTGTGTGTGTTGTAGAAAAACAAAAATACTCAAACGATGACAAAAGTGAAAATAAATGTTAAAAAAACTTGCAAAAATTATGTTTTTTGTTTTTAGAATTAATTTAAGTTATTTGATACATATTTGTGTTGTGAAATTCCTATTTCTCTGAATAAATATATTGTGTGCGTGTGTTTGTGTTATTGTATATGTGTGTATGTGCGATTGTGTGCGTAAAGGGTTGTTTACACCATCTATTAATGTCGTATGAGATGTCAAATTTTCTACCTGCGAATGTTGTACACATAGTGTGACCACTATGAAAATTTTCATCTATCAAAATGATTTGGCAACTCATATGTAAATTTTTCATTTAGGGAGCGCTCTATTTGATACGGCATTCTCGTATGTAAACATAAATTTATCAGCTGTTTTCTGGCATTCTCAAAAAAAAAAAAATGAAAAACAAAATCTTTTAAAAAAGAAAATGGAAAGTTATGTATATTTAAGTATTTAGAAAAGTAAATAAAGGGTGTTTATACTGTTATTTTCAGATCGATTGGTCGAAAGGAGCAGTGTTGGAAATTATTGCTTTGTGGCAAAACATGAATGTCTCTATAACCCCAAAAACCTATTCTACCACAACAAACATGCTAGATATTCATTTTCCTTCAACCAAAATTAAAAATTTGGGCAAATTTGTAACTCAATAATAAATGTATACAATGACAAAAACAGCTGTTTTTATATTTATAGGTTATGTCATACGAAAATAACACTTGTAGGTATGGATGACGTCAATTTTGACAAACATAGGGAATGTCGAATGGGTGAAAGAAATGACAGCTCATATGACATTGATAGATGGTGTAAACAGCCCTTAAGCAAATGACGCAAAAAAAAACAGATGTAAATGCACTTCATTTGATTCTAGGATTTCGTAAAACGAAATCATTTAATGTGCATACGTAAATTGGACTTTAACTTCTAAGTTCTTGAATGTTTGGATATTGTAGTAAGATAATAAGTGTGTCTGCGTACTCGATAATTTGTAATAATTATTACAAATTATTACTGAATGTTGTTTTTTACACAAATGTTCAGTAAAAGAGAATGAATTGAGAGACTTGTTTTGACATTTTTATTACTGAGAACTTATAATTTTTACTGAAGGAATTTTGTTCAGTAACATTTTGTAGCTTTAGCAGTTGTCAAAAGTTTAAAATATTCAAATATCATAATCGTCAATATTAATCAAATTGAAAATTTGTACTGAATGTTGTCTTTTTACTTTTTTAATGTGTTCCTTGGAAAGAGTATAAAATGCTTTACTCTCTAAAAAGAAGTGAAGGCCTGCGTACATAAGCTGCTCTGCCTTAAGGCCTGCGTACATAAGCTGCTCTGCCTGATTGCCTTGCTTACCTGCTTCATTTCTGACGTAATAAAAATAATAGAATAAAGACGAAATTTCGAACTGGGTTGCCATCAGTTGGAAATTGGGTCGGCCTTCTTTGTTCTTTTATTTTTTTATTGAAGCAGCAAAGCAAGGCAATCAGGCAGAGCAGCTTATGTACGCAGGCCTTGATTGCCTTGCTTTCCTGCTTCATTTTTGACATAATAAAAATAAAAGAATAAAGAAGGCCGAGGAAATTTCGAACTGGGTTGCCCTTTTCTTTTTTATTCTTTTATCAGAAGTAAGCAAGGTAAGCAGGCAAGGCAGCTTATGTACGCAGGCCTTTACTGAGTAATATTTACTCATGGTACAATTATTAAAAGGGAGGACAGAGCAAACATCTGATTACAATTTTTTCTTGAGGTCCTCCTGTTGTGTCAAAACAGTTTTGACAAGGTTGACAAACGACAAAATAACTTTATTTACCCCCTGTTTTTGTAACTATTTTTTGTTCGTTCGTCTATATTCGTAATAATTTAGGCATCCATAACTCTGCCCCTAAATGACATACAGATCTAATTCTTCGTAAACACGTTCTACATATAGTTAAGAATTCCTCATTCAAAAATCAGCGTTCCACATTTGCGCTAAGGCGAGTAAATCAATCTATAAAATTAGACAATTCGTGTGAGAACATAATTTTTTTTTACAAAAACTGGGGGTTAAAATCAAATTTGATATTGATAAATACAAATAGAAGACAAATAAGGAGACAAATAGAAGAAGATATGTATTTGAAAACAGAAATGACTTCAACATTGTCAAGGGATACTTTTGTTAAGCAATTTGGCCAGATGAGTGGAAATGCTGTTGATATGTGTTATGATTGCAGCTTGCCGATGTCCAACTTCCGTTTTGTGTCTGTTCGTACTTTATGTGCATACGTATTTTCAACAAGATGGTGGTCCATGTTTGCTCCTTAGAATATATATCCACTCGATTTCAATTGTCAATTCCATAGCTCAAACGTCAAATTAAATCTCATCTGGATTTCATTTGACGTTTAACCTATGGATTTGACAGTTGAAATCGTCAAGTACAAACATTCAGGGTTGCATTTAGACTATTTTTGTAGATGATACTACCTGTAAATAATTTTACCATGGGGTGATATTTAAATTCTGTTTAATGGAGCTATCTTAATCGGACTTTCAGCATGATGGCATGGACACTTTAGTAAAACCGAAGGCCCACTACTAGGAACCATTAGCATTCCGTCAGTCTTGATAAGATAATAGGTGTGTCTTTTTACGTGATAATTTGTAATAATTATTACGAAATGTTACTAAATGCTGTCTTTTTACACAAAAGTTCAGTAAAAGAGAGCGAAGTGAGAGAACAATTTTGACAGTTGTTTGCTGAGAAATTGCTAAAAGTTACTGAAAGAATTTTTTCCAGCAACATTTAGCAAGTTCGATCAGCTGTTTTTTAGTCATCTGCTAATGGTCAGCTGCTCAATGTTTTGTGGAAAAATACTATTTATATTACGATTCAGCTATATGTATTGATTATTTTATTAATATTTAATTATTTTTTATTTATTTAGTTTAAAATTGAAGAACTTTTTCATTGCCTTGGAGTTAGTTTTTCTTTCATGCATTGGCGCCAATGTTTTTGTTTTGGTTATCAACTGTTATCTTGCTAAAGTTTACTAAATGCTGTCTTTTTACTTTTTTCTCTATTTTCGTATCAAAGAGTGAAATCTCTCTTACTCTCTGAAAACAAGATACTGAATAATTATTACTGAAAAAGTAAAAAGACACAACTAATATAGGGCTATTTGTGTACACTATTGTTTGATAACTTGCCAAGCTGGCTCTCAACTACAACCAATTAGTCCTTTACTACCATATCATCAGAACTAAACCTCGCAAATGAGACAGCTTATCCAAGACTACATATTGCCTAGGGAATTCCTGTTTGTATTAAATAATCACAAAGCAGCGCGGTCTAATTCCTAATAATCTGTAACCGGACATGGAGCTTATAATACGCCACATTGAACTACCTAGTTAACACTTAACTACAACGAAACTATTAAACAAACATAGATTCTAACATTATCCATGGCTACCACCATTATCTGCATATTGATGCATGGGTGACTCCTGGACTCCGCTCGAACCATGTTCTCTACACCACTATACTAGTAATACCTCTTGCAATAGCTAAAGACTCTACAGCTGTCCTACTTGTCCTGAGATTAACTTGTGCTTCTGGCACAAAAAATATAACTTTTCCCTTTTCGGGCCCCACGTTCTGGGCGCCATTTGTCCTGTCCGGGTGGAAGGAATAATCCTTTGAAATCAAATTGTGCTGGCATGGTGGCGTTTTGCTTTGCTTTTTTACATATGGGTTGTCACTTTGCATATACATTTTGTATTTAAAAAGTGGCAACCCATATGCAAAAACATATCGTGTAAAGTACCCATAAGCTCGCCGGATGGTGGGGTTCTGGCGACAGAATGAACTTTAGGACAGACCCAAAAAAAAAAAAAAAAAAAATAGAAAAACATGCCAGTCGGCCCCAAAAAGGAACATTAAAAAACACAAAAACGAGGAAATATACCTGCTATAATATACATCCGTGGTCTGTTTCAGTACTGCAAGAATCTACAAATTTTTACTTTTTATTTCGATAACATAAAGGAAAAAATGTTATCGTAGTAAAATATAGTAGCTTCTTGCAGGTTCTGGAACAGACAACCATGTTCCTGAAGGGAAAGGATTGTTCGTGAACTTCATCAGGTTTTTCGATGAAGTGTAACCCGCCCTCTCCAACTTTGGTCCCACCATAGAAACACCCTAAGGTTCAGTTGCCCCATTCCTACCTCTTCTTTCACTACCCGCTTCCTAACTCCTTTACCGAACAAGATCTATCCCAGCAAAAAGTTTGCATCCGCGGATGCAGTTGAATAACTGCAAGTGCACAGTACATTTGCCGTTGGAGCACATCTTTTCCTATGAATTCACTTATGAATTTTACAAGAGAGCGCGCAGCTAGGATGCACTCCATTTTGCTTCCACAGCACACAGCTAGGATGCACTCCGTTTTCGATCCAAATCACAACTTGTCCTGTAGTATTTGGGATTGAATTTAAAGGCACTCTTCGGATTGTGTTTTTAGCCAATCCAAAGATGCTGTAAAAATGCAAGCTATTGCGAAATATCCCAGAATAAAAAATGCATTTATTATTTGTGTAAAACAAGAATACAAAGAACTTTATTAAACACAAATTAAAAAAGTTTCCATTAAATTCAATCACATTTGAGTTTACTTTCTCCGTTCTCCAATCCAAGCGCATCTGATTTTGCTTCATCATACTAAAGGTTTTTTATGTTGACTTCCCATCACTAGTTCAGCTTTCGACATGGACTCCAACTGCACTTCACTCCATTAACAATTTCCGTCTCGTGAATTACAGCAAAAATGTTCGCAACGTCAGTTTTTATTTCTTTAGTCCCTGTTTACACAGGGAAAGTTGATGGGAAAGAAAATTGAGTTTATGGGCGAGGGAGCAGAGAGGAATAAGAGGGGGTACACACACCTCTGTACTGGCAAATTCTGTTTTGTTTCGTTTTTCTTCGTATACAACCTGAAGTTGGCTGCAGATTTGTTTTTGCATTTTCTTTCATTTTATTTTCTCTGTCGAGAAACAAACAACAGCGGAGACAATTGAAAAAAAAACCATTTGGAGGAAAAACTATTTTTTAAGCAAAAACAATTCGAAATAAGTGGAAATATCAAAATTAAAATGCAATTCAAGGGTTCCTTTAATAATTAATTGTTTATCACACACGTCCATTTTTACTTTTCATTACAATCTTGCCTTGGCTTTGTTTTTGAACGGCGCAATGAGAAAATGAGTGTGAAGAAGAATAAGAAAAATTATAAAATTGACACAAACATGATTTCCGTGTCTAAACAACAAGGAAATTTTAAAAGAAATTGAGAAGAAAAATTTTCTTTCCAGTTTGAATGTCTAAACACGGTCTTATTTTATAACAAACTCTCCGAAATGTATACACTCTTGTTTGTCTTCTGAAGAAATGTGTAGGGATCAACCAACTGGTTTTTTTCTGTAGGGATCTCTACAGCAACTGCTTATAAATGGTATGTTCCTTTAGTTTAAAAAATGGTAACAGTGGCAGAAAATGGTAAAAGTGGTAAACTGCTATCATATAAATTGTATGCTATTAAAAGTAAGGGAACACTTTACAGGTTAAAAATGGTAAGAAATGGTAACTTCAGGCACGTAAAGGAACAGAGCAAAAATGTGTGTTATGGAGTACATTTTTCATAACTCTGTTGGACTACATCGAAAGATGTTGTGAAATCATACCTTCAATTGCACAACTTCCAAAATTTTTTGCTGGGATCTGATCATGTCAATAAAACTCAAGAGCTTATACCCTGGTTACACTATTGAAGGTTAACCCACTGGGTTTAATAGATCCAGTGGGTTAATCTTTACTGGTTACACTTAGCTTTTCGAGGATATAAACTGTCAGCTGTTGTTTGTTTACGTATACATACAAAATAACTAATAAAGTCGTGTTTTACACTTTTACAATTTCTCGTATGAGATATCGTCCCCTCTTTGCTCATATTGGTATATTTTACACACAGGGATACATTTTTGTATCATGGTATCAAGCGTACTTTTTGTTAAAAAAGTGTCTAATGTAAAAAATATATTGTTACGAATGTAACTGATAGTTTTAAGTTAGTTTAGTGTAATTTCCGTTAATTTAAAAATTTGAATTGTAACGTAAAGTTTTATTACGCAGTTACTTTATTTAAGCAACAACAACTACCATGTAGAACTCTCTTCATTATTCTAGATGTTACTTTACCTTTCATTAATGTGCTTTTATTTTGTTTTGCCATAATCATGTAATTATCGTTTAGTTTCTACTTCTTGTATTTCGTGTATTTGTTTGTTGTTGTTGTAATTACGTCATTACTGTGCTGGTCTACTTGTATGTATGTGAGTATGGTTGTTCGCTTAGTGCGAATGTGCGTCTGTGTGTTCGCTGCACAGATTCGAGAAGTTGCCAGATTACTGGATAATTCTAGACCAAGGAGATTTTGGATATAAATAGCGGTAGGAACTGGCAATGACGGGTGAGTTGTGTTTTAAGCGTTGAACTGAACAGATCGGTTAAATAAGAGCTGCGTGCTAACTAGAGACTTGCTGTGTGCTTTGTAATTAAAGTCGGTTCTGAATAAGTGTAATAAAGTAAATAAAGCATTGTAGAAACGTAATCTAAAACGAACCCTGTTTTATTTGGTACAAATCGTATCGGGGAATAAAACATCGTCTACACGGAGATTAGTTAAACCTAATTCAGTAACAATTGGTGTCAGCAGTGAGATTACGATCATCCTACAATGAAGTTTAAGGATCTACGAGTGGAAGACTTGAAGAAGGAGCTAAGTAAGTTGGAGTTGTGTTCTACTGGCAACAAGGCCGAACTACAAAAACGCTTGTTGGAAGAGTTCGACCGCCGTGGAATGAACATCGACGCATATGAGTTCGACAGTAAAGAGGAAGTCGAGTTATCGGCAAAGGGCGAATCCAGCGTTAAGGAAGTTTCGTCGGTAGCTGCCAGGGGTGACGATTTGAAATCAATGCTGGCTATGATGATGCTGGAAATTAAGAAAATAGAAGGTAGCTCCATGGAAATGAATAAGAAAAATGAAGAAACTTCCACACTTATGGCGGAAATGAAATCTGACAACTGTAAGATGTTAGAAGAGATGTCTAGAAAGAATGAAGAAACTTCCAGACTTGTGATGGAAATGAAAGAGGAAAATTGTAGAATGATGGAAGAAAATTCCCGTAAAATGTTGGGAGAGATATCCAGAAAGAGCGAAGAAAATTCCAGAAAATTAGAGGAAAAATTAGAAGAGAACTCTAGAAAAATCGCTAAGGGCATGGAAGAGAAATTAGAGGTAAATTCTAGAACAATTAACGAGAAACTCGAGAACATCACGATGGTGATTGAAAAGAGAGTAGAAAACGTGGAGGTACAAATTAAAGAGTTGGATAAAAAGATTTTGTCTGTTGACGAGAAATTTCTGGCTCAAGATGAGAAGATTCTGAGCATAGAAAAGAAAATGTCGGAACTGGAAATTAAAGGCGGTCCAGTGAGAGCTATCCATAACACGTTAAAAATTAAGCCTCCAGTGTTCGACGGCTCTACCTCTTTCAATGTGTTCAAATTACAGTTCGAGACAATGGCTGCTAGAGATTCTTGGAACGACAACGACAAAGCGGTATCACTCCTGATGGCATTGAAGGGTGATGCTGCTGACGTATTACAGAGTATTCCCGCCGCTTCTAGGAACAACTATGGAGATATAATGGCTGCTCTTGAACGTAGGTACGGTAGTGAACACAAGCAAGAGATCTACCGAATGGAACTGAGGAGAAGAGTCCAGAAGCCAAATGAGACTTTACAAGACTTTGCGGCTGATATAGAGCGGTTGGCGCAGTTGGCATATCCAGGAGAGACACATCCATTGGTGGACCGCATAAAGATTGAGACATTTGCAAGTGGTATTCGTGATCCAGAGATAAAATTTGCGACGTATGCGGCACCGATAGGAACATTTGCAGAAACCGTGTCATTTGCCCTGGCCCAAGAAACCGCGAGGATGCTGGTGAAACCTAAAGCCTACAACGTGAGGAGGCTGCAAGTTGAGGACAACAATTCCCAGACCGTTGTCGATCCGCTAAAGGATGCACTAATGCGTGTGAAACGAGGGGCTGGTAAAACGAGAAAGACTTGCTACAACTGTCGTAAAGCTGGACACATTGCACGAGAATACATATTGCAACGACCAAGGCTCAGATCCACCTCACCGCCTTCAAAAAGCGACGACCAACCGGTGGCCAAGAATCTGGAAAGAGAGACATCAGGTGAATCGAATAAAATGAATTCCGTCAATCACGAGGCGCCGCTGGCAGGGGATGAAAACGATGGTCCCACAATTTCTATAGCCATAGTCCAGCAGGAGAATCACAACCTAACGGTTAAAGGCTTCGTCAATGGTGTATTGCGTACCTTGACATTGGACACCGGTGCAACAAAGTCCATTATTAGACCGGATTTGGTAAAAGGGAAGGTATTGCCGTTAAATGGAGTCAAATTGCGGACGGCCACAGGCGAAACTACAACGGTGCATGGAAAGGCCTACCAAAGGCTGAGCATGGGTAGAAAATCGGTAAATTTCGATTTTATAGTGGCCGATATTGTGGACGAAGTTATACTTGGTGTAGACTTCATGATTGCCTTCGATATCAACCTGGACATAAAGCACCGTGTGATGACTTGGTCCAATGTGGAAATACCGATTAATGTGGGCTACAAAGAGAAGAAAAGTATGTGTCGCCCAAGCGCAGAATCTGACGAAATCGCTGTAGATGTCCGTACGCTGAAGGTGGACGCCGCCGACAATTGGCCCGTAGGAAAGCGGAAAAATCCAGCAACTAGGACGAGAAAGCGAAGATGTACGTCGAGGAAAGGTCCATCGAAAAGCGGCCGTACAACAAGGAAGGACAAGTCCGATGACGACCAGGTGGCACTTAGGAGGGTGACCGAGAAAGAAGATATAACGTCACGATACCTGGAGAGAAAAGAGCGAAAGTCCAAAGCTAATGACGTAGAGGGTACAACTAAATTGGTTGCTACAACTACGGAACGAGAACTGCGTCTAGTCAAGAGGAACAGGCTCAAGCGGGAGGCAGTGTTACCAATGTCCATACCACCGAGAGGGAACTGTGCCTATTCGGGACGAACAGGCTTAAGCGGGAGGCAATGTTACGAATGTAACTGATAGTTTTAAGTTAGTTTAGTGTAATTTCCGTTAATTTAAAAATTTGAATTGTAACGTAAAGTTTTATTACGCAGTTACTTTATTTAAGCAACAACAACTACCATGTAGAACTCTCTTCATTATTCTAGATGTTACTTTACCTTTCATTAATGTGCTTTTATTTTGTTTTGCCATAATCATGTAATTATCGTTTAGTTTCTACTTCTTGTATTTCGTGTATTTGTTTGTTGTTGTTGTAATTACGTCATTACTGTGCTGGTCTACTTGTATGTATGTGAGTATGGTTGTTCGCTTAGTGCGAATGTGCGTCTGTGTGTTCGCTGCACAGATTCGAGAAGTTGCCAGATTACTGGATAATTCTAGACCAAGGAGATTTTGGATATAAATAGCGGTAGGAACTGGCAATGACGGGTGAGTTGTGTTTTAAGCGTTGAACTGAACAGATCGGTTAAATAAGAGCTGCGTGCTAACTAGAGACTTGCTGTGTGCTTTGTAATTAAAGTCGGTTCTGAATAAGTGTAATAAAGTAAATAAAGCATTGTAGAAACGTAATCTAAAACGAACCCTGTTTTATTTGGTACAAATCGTATCGGGGAATAAAACAACGTCTACACGGAGATTAGTTAAACCTAATTCCGTAACAATATATAATTTTATGATTTTCAAATAACTTTAGATTTATTAACTCCATAAAATCTCATGCGACCAATCGTAAACGTGTAAAACACGACAAACTCTGTTGCAAAAACAGTTGCAACTTTTGGTACTTTTTGAGTAGAGTTGGATTTTTTTGCACAAATACCGAATACAACACTGTATTTTTGGTGGATTTGTGCCGGATTTAAAATAAACCCAGTCGTGAGAGGATTTAATTTTTGTATGGCAAATCTGGTCAGATTTGACCAGATTAAGCAATAAATCCTCATAAAGTGGGTTAACCCGGCAAAAAACTGTAGTGTAACCTCACTGTTAACGATACAAAGTTTAATCCATATACTGTATTGTACATTTTAACATAAGCAGCTTAACATTAGCATTATGTTGTAGTAGTTGTTTTACAAATAAAAAATGTGACCAAATCCAAACAAGCCCAGCAAAAAGTTTGCATCCGCGGGTGCAGTTGAATCACTACAAGTGTACAGTATATTTGCCGTTGGAATACATCCCAGCAAAAAATTTTGGAAGTTGTGCAATTGGAGTTATGCTTTCACAACATCTTTCGATGTAGTCCAACAGAGTTATGAAAAATGCACTCCGTAACATACATTTTATAAGCAGTTGCTGTAGATATCCCTACAGAAAAAAAAACAGTTGATTGATCTCTACACATTTCTTCAAAAGACAAACAAGAGTGTATACATTTCGGAGAGTTTGTTATAAAATAAAGAAATAAAAACTGAAGTTGCGAACATTTTTGCTGTAATTCACGAGACGGAAATTGTTAATGGAGTGAAGTGCAGTTGGAGTCCATGTCGAAAGCTGAACTAGTGATGGGAAGTCAACATAAAAAACCTTTAGTATGATGAAGCAAAATCAGATGCGCTTGGATTAATTGGAGAACAGAGAAAGTAAACTCAAATGTGATTGAATTAAATGGAATTTTTTTTTAATTAATTCTCTTTCGAGTTTTTTAATTTGAGTTTAATAAAGTTCTTTGTATTCTTGTTTTAGACAAATAATAAATGCATTTTATTTATTCTGGGATATTTCGCAATAGCTTGCATTTTTACTGCATCTTTGGATTGATTAAAAACACAATCCGAAGAGTGCCTTTAAATTCAATCCAAAATACTACATAAAAAGTTGTGAATTGGATCGAAAACGGAGTGCATCCTAGATGTGTGCTGTGGAAGCAAAATCGAGTGCATCCTAGCTGCGCGCTCTCTTGTAAAATTCATAAGTGAATTCATAGGAAAAGATCCTGCCTGCCAAGAAAGAGCTCGTTCTATTCGAGACGGATTTTACCAAATACAAAACCAGGTTTTGAAAGGAAGATTTACCTAAATGCCTACCCTTAAGAGGATTTAACACTCTCTTGTTTCGTTTCGTTTTTTTTATATTTTATAGATTAACACTTTGGTCCGTCCGTCTGTCTGACCGAGAGTCAGGAAGTAGAGGTTTCGTTTATGTCAAAAGCATATCACCTGGGCACCGCGGATGCAGGTGCTTGGATGTGGTTCACTCGATGTAGCAGCGCAGGTGAGGTATTATACGCCGATACTCCGAGATTTAGTACGTGAATTTTTCTCTTTAAATGAAATATTGATTGTTGTGTAGTGTTAAGTAGTTGTAATTTATGTTTTAGTTGAAGATTTAATAAAATATTTTCTGCTAAGATTTCCAGCAAAATGGCAAATTATTATTGTTGTTCTTTTTATTGTGGACGAAAACGAGGTTTGTTGGTATTCCTCTTGAAGGATCATCTAGGGATCTTTAATCACTCGGGGATGAGGTAATTTCCACTTCCGGTGGTTGTTGTCGACGTGAAAAATTTTATTCTGCCCCAATTCTCACCTCCGGCTGCCAAGACGATCAAAAAAGGAAAGGCTTGATGTAGCATCAATAACCTGCAATTTTAGTTTTCCTGGTGCTCAATTCTGTTTCTATGAAAATGTGAAATGAAAACTTTATTAAAGGAGAAAACTGTCAAATGAAAAAAGGTATAAAGAAAATATTTTTCATTTAAAATTTTCATAGAACAAGAATCTAGCCCCAGAACAAGAACAAGCAATAGGCCTGTTCGATAACTTCACAAGTAAAAAGTATTTGCAAGTTCTTGCAACTACTTGCAAGTTCTTCTCATTTCGCTTTTACTGAACAAGTTTGTTATCGAACAGCATTTTGTAAAAGTTTGTACAAATACAACTTTTGAGTTATCGTACAGACCTAATGTCTCATTCCAATGAGTGATTTGATAGTAATAGTAAAAGCAGAAGTTATTGAAAAATAACTTCGGTGGAGAATATCCACAAACAAAAAACAAGGGAACTGATGAGATTCTGTGGCGAGAATCGAAACTATAAAATTGGGGAAGCGTTCTTTGTTTCAATACAAAGAACTAAGAGAACTGATGAGTCCAAGTGGCGTTGGACGAAACTAGTCATCTCTGCCATCCCCTAAAGTAATCACTTTTAACTACATCCCACTTTAAACTTACTTACTTACTTAGCTGACCCATTACAGAACATTTGTTCTATAGGCCGAACTAAGAAAAGATCTCCAATGTTGCTTCGCTTTCTGGAATTCCGCGCCTTTTCATCTCATCATCCACTTGTTTGCGCCATCTATTCCTTGGCCTGCCAATTCTGCGTGCACCGCCAAGCGGTCCGTGTTTATACACCTTTTTAGCGGGGTCATCATCGCTCATTCTTATGATATGGCCTAGCCAACGCAATCGCTGCATCTCGATACGTTTAACAATATTGATGTCGTTGTACAGCAGATACAGCTCGTGGTTCATGCGACGTCGATATTCACCGTCAACGCAGATTGGTCCGTAGATCTTTCGCGGAATTTTTCTCTCAAACACACCAAGCACTGCCATGTCTGCTTGCGCGGGTAGTATCAGTGTTTTGTAGAGCGTTATTTTTGTTTGACGAGATGTGGCTTTGTTTTTGAACTGCTTACTTAAACCAAAGTAGCATCTGTTGGCCAATATAATTCTTCTTTTTATTTCACAACTGATGTCGTTTGTTGTGTTTACGGCAATGAACGGAAACAAACAAAACGATTCCCGTACCAATCACACAAAGCCACAAACTGTTCAGCTTCTCTGAATCGTTTCATTCTCACAACCAAAACAAAAACACAAACTTTTCAATGTAAAAAGATGGAAACCGTACGATTGCTGCAATGTAACTTCGGCTATGCTTTGCCAAGTTGTTTCATTCACCACCGAAACGAGAAGTATTTTTGGGAAACGTTTGCCGTGCGTATTGTCAATGACACACTCAGACACACACACACACATGTGATTGCTTAACAACTCTATAAGTTAGCATCAGCATACCACAGGGAATTTTATCAACCACCAATCAGCATACCACAGTGAATTTTATCAACCACCAAACGTTTTTGATTTATTCACATGAGTTTAGTACTATTCCGTTTTCTATCTGCTCTTATGGAGTTGAGTACTTTTCGCTTTTCGTTTTGTTCGTACTCACGAATGTAAACAAAACAAAACTAAACAGCGAGCTCGGCCAACGTGGGTTATGTTTCGTTTTGTATTGTTCGTTTTGTTCGTACTCACGAATGTAAACAAAACAAAACTAAACAGCGAGCTCGGCCAACGTGGGTTATGTTTCGTTTTGTATTGTTCCTATGGAAAATACGAAACGAAACGATTGGAAATGTTATTTAAAGTATTTTTACGTACGCTGGTTCACGGAGGTGCCGAGGTAGACGAAGTCTTTTACTACCTCAATATTATAGGAACCAACTTCCACAGTCGGTCCGAGCTCAATGAACGCATTGCGCGTCGACACCATCAACTTGGTCTTCTCACCGTTTACCGCCAGACCCACTTTAGCAGATTCTCCTTCGACCTTCATAAAGGTATCAGTTACTTCTTTTACTGATCGGCCTATGATGTCTATATCATCAGCATAAGCAAGTAACATGTGACTATTGGTGTAGATTGTGCCACTTCTTTTGACGTTTGCCTCTCGTATAACCTTTTCCAGCAGGATGTTAAAGAGATCACACGAAAGGCTGTCTCCTTGTCTGAAACCTCTTTTGGTACCAAACTCTTCGGAGAGGTTCTTTCCTATTTTAACTGAGGACCTCGTGTCAGTTAAAGCCACTTTGCAAAGACGGATGAGCTTTGCGGGGATACCAAATTCAGACATGGCTTGGAATACCTTTGAACGCAGCGGGCTGTCGAAGGCTGCTTTATAATCGACAAAAAGGTGGTAGGTGTCGATCTGCATCTCTTGGGTCTTCTCCAGGATTTGCCGCAGGGTAAATATCTGGTCAATGGTGGACTTGCCAGGTCTAAAGCCTCATTGGTATGGTCCAATTATCTCGTTGGCCATAGGCTTTAGTCGTTCGCACAATATCCCTGACACGATCTTGTAGGCAATAGGGAGTAGACTTATGCCCCTATAGTTAGAGCATACAGTCTTATCTCCCTTCTTGTGGACGGGGCACAGGATACTCAGGTTCCAATCGTCGGGTACTCGTTCTTCCTGCCAGATGGTGCTAACTAGCTGATGAATACACCTTATCAGCGTGTCGCCTCCGGTTTTGAACAGCTCGGCTGGTAAGCCATCGGCTCCTGCTGCCTTATTATTCTTCAGCCGATTTATTGCTGTCTTTACCTCATCTTGGCTGGGCGGTATACATTCAATACCATCTTCTGGGATTGGGACTGTGGTATCTTCGTCGTCTTCGCTGCTATTGGATACCAACAGTTTTAAAAAATGTTCTTTCCATATCCTGAGTACACTATCTGTATCAGTTACCAAATTACCTTGCTGGTCTCTACAGGAGGATGTGCCTGTACCAAAGCCATCAGTTTGATGCTTGACTCTTTGGTAGAATTTTCGGACTTCATTCTGGCTCCTGTACATCTCGATTTTTTCACACTCCCGCTTTTCCATCTCTCTCTTTTTTTCTGCGGAAAAGACGTTTCTCCTCTCTCCTTTTCTCCCTGTATCTCTCGTGCGCTACGCGTTGCTACGGATTGTAAAGTAGCCCTATATGCCGCATTTTTCTCTTCGGTGGCAGCACGACACTCCTGATCATACCATGGATTCCTTGGTGGAGGCCTCTGGTATCCATGTATGGATTTTGCGGCTGTTTGCATGGAGTGGGCAATGCTTTGCCATTGCGCTGATATGTTAAGGGCTGTTTACACCATCTATCAATGTCATATGAGCTGTCATTTCTTTCACCCATTCGACATTCTCTATGTTTGTCAAAATTGACGTCATCCATACAACTTTCAATTTGTGCGTTCATACCTACAAGTGTTATTTTCGTATGACATAACTTATAAATATAAAAACAGCTGTTTTTGTCATTGTTTACATTTATTGTGGAGTTACAAATTTGCGCAAATTTTTAATTTTGGTTGAAGGAAAATGAATATCTAGCATGTTTGTTGTGGTAGAATAGGTTTTTGGGGTTATAGAGGCATTCATGTTTTGCCACAAAGCAATAATTTCCAACACTGCTCCTTTCGACCAATCGATCTGAAAATAGCATTATAAACACCCTTTATTTACTTTTCTAAATACTTAAATATAAATACAAAACTTTCCATTTTCTTTTTTAAAAGATTTTGTTTTTCAATTTTTTTTTTGAGAATGCCAGAAAACAGCTGATAAATTTATGTTTACATACGAGAATGCCGTATCAAATAGAGCGCTCCCTAAATGAAAAATTTACATATGAGTTGCCAAATCATTTTGATAGATGAAAATTTTCATAGTGGTCACACTATGTGTACAACATTCGCAGGTAGAAAATTTGACATTTCATACGACATTGATAGATGGTGTAAACAACCCTTTATCGGGATGAGGAGTGCTTTGATTAAGCAATTGGGCTAGTTGAGTGGAATATGCTGTGGCTATCACTTTAAACTTGTTGTTTTTAAATTTGAAAACAACAAATATGAGATTAAGCTTGACTTACCTACAAAAAGTAAGTAAAAAACACATCTCAAAAAAAAAACTGCAATAGGTTTTTTATTTTTTATTTCGCTGGTTTAAATTTTTATTATTTTATTTCTTTTTATTTTTCTTTGACAAAGTAGTTTTCTTTTTTCCTTTTGCCTTAATTGTCAAATAAATGTCAAATCAACAGTTTGACAGATTTTCCACTTTTTACACAACGAAAGTAGTAAAAGATAAAGCCATTTTGGCCCTCTCTCACTCTCTTAAAAAATGCTTCCAGTTTTACTACTTTTTTGGGTTAAGGAACGCTTTCCGAGTTAAAAATGGTGAAACTTTAAGAAACTTTAACGTAAAGGAACAAAGCTAATGTAAACAATGTACTTTGTCCGAATGTCCGTGTTTAGACACCCAAATTTCTCGGGAACGTAAATTCAATTTTTAGGCAATAGGGGGTAGGAAAGAGTATTGAGGAGCTCTTTCCTCTCCGCTCTCTCCGAAAAAATTCAATTTACTTTCCCGAGAAATTTGCGTGTCTAAACACAGACAATGTCATATATCTAGTATGTCAGCTGATTCGTTTCGGCTACTAAGCCATAGATGGCGTTATAACTTAGAGTGCACATAACACACAAGCCAAGTGAAATCATAGAAAAAAATGTACTCTAACGGCACTTGTACTGTACACTTGTAGTGCTTCAACTGCATCCGTTGGAGTACATCTTTTTCATGAATTTTACAAGGGAGCGCGCAGCTAGGATGCACTCTATTTTGCTTCCACAGCACACAGCTAGGATGCTCTCCATTTTTGATCCAAATCACAGCTTTTGATGTAGTGTTTTGGATTGAATTTAAAGGCACTCTTCGGATTGCATTTTTAGTCAGTCTAAAGATGCAATAAAAATCCAAGCCATTGCGAAATATCCCAGAATAAATAAAATGCATTTTTTATTCGTGTAAAACAATAATACAAAGAACTTTATTATATAAACACAAATTATAAAAGTTTTCATTAATTTAATTAATCGAGCTTTTTATGACCTAAGAAGATTACATTGAAAAATTGATATCTAGCGAAGTCCTACACACACACATCAACCACTATGCGACGATCGTTTCGTTAGCTGGTTAGGCTAACATCATCAGGCATATTAGATGTTGTTGTTGTTGCTAGACAATTTTCGCCATTTGGAGCTCCTATTTATACATCCAAGATTGCAATTTTGCATTTGTGAAGTTCAAATTGAAGCTTTTTATTTCCAAAGACGACTCATTTGTCTCCCTTCTATTCCAGAAATCCATTTTTTCAATGTTCATATTGCAGTCGATGGCTTTTTTCCATCGTAGACTGTATATATGTCTTTCACATCGAACGATTTTTAAGTGGATGGTGGTTTAGAACGCTAAGACGTCAGCAACATTGTCTGTTAGTTGGCGACGACCCAGGTTCGAATCCCAGCCGGGCTCAGCTGAGTGTTTTATTTTTAAGTATTTGCCTTTTTTAGTTTCCATTAAATTCAATCACAATTGAGTTTACTTCCTCCGTTCTCCAATCCAAGCGCATCTGATTTTGCTTCATCATTCTAAAGGTTTTTTATGTTGCCTTCCCATCACTAGTTCAGCTTTCGACATGGACTCCAACTGCACTACACTCTATTTATAATTTCCGTCTCGTGAACGACAGCAAAAATGTTCGCAACTTATCCCAGCAAAAATTTTTGGAAGTTGTGCAATTGGAGTTATGATTTCACAACATCTTTCGATGTGGTCCAACAGAGTTATGAAAAATGCACTCCGTTCGATACATTTTATAAGCAGCTGCTGTAGAGATCCCTACAGAAAAAACAGTTGGTTGATCCCTACACATTTCTTCAAAAGATAAACAAGAGTGTATACATTTCGAAGAATTTGTTACAAAATAAAGAAATAAAAACTTAAGTTGCGAACATTTTTGCGGTAATTCACGAGGCGGACATTTTTAATGGAGTGGAGTTGGAGTCCATGTCGAAAGCTGAACTAGTGATGGGAAGGCAACATAAAAAAGCTTTAGGATGATGAAAGAAAATCAGATGCACTTGGATTAGAACGAGAACGGAGGAAGAAAGCTCAAATGTGATTGAATTTAATGGAAACTTTTTTTAATTTGTGTTTATATAATAAAGTTCTTTGTGTTCTTGTTTTACACAAATAATAAATGCATTTTATTTATTTTGGGATATTTCGCAATGGCTTGCATTTTAATTGCATCTTTAGACTGTTTAAAAATGCAATCCGAAGAATGCATATAAATTCAATCCAAAGAACTGCATCTTAAGTTGTGATTTGGATCGAAAATGGAGTGCATCCTAGCTGTGTGCTGTGGAAGCGAAATGGAGTGCATCCTAGCTGCGCGCTTCCTTGTAAAATTCATAAGTGAATTCATAGGAAAAGATGTAATCCAACGGCAAATGTACCGTACACTTCTAGTGATTCAACTGCATCTGTGGATGCAAACTTTTTGCTGGGATGTTTTTATTTCTTTATTTTATAACAAATTCTTAGAAAAGTATACAGTCCCTCTCATTTTTAAAATAAATGATTTCGCCAGCGGCGGGTAGGGATCAACCAATTGTTTTTTTCTGTAGGGATCTCTAAAGCAACTGCTTATAAATTGTATCCAACGGATTGCATTTCCTTGTGGACTGCATCGAAGGATGTTGTGAAATCATAACTCCACATGCACAACTTCAAAAATTTTTTTCTGGGAAATCAATTGCGATGGCATAAAATGCAGAGCAGAGGAAATAAACTCGGTCACGATTAAATTTAACGGATAATTTGTATAATTTGTGTTTATGTAATAAAGTTCTTAATCCCAGCAAAAAGTTTGCGGTAGCGGCTCCTTCACCGTGAGAGCGCTTAATGTTGTAGTTGTTTAAGAATTAACAGAAGATAACTGTGTGATGCTGTTTTCAAAGAACGGTACTGCGCACATCTTCAACGGCACACAGCTAGGATGCACTCCATTTTCGATACAAATCACAGCTTTTGATGTAGTGTTTTGGATTGAATTTAAATGCAGTCTAAAGATGCAAGCATTGCAAATATCCCAAAATTAATAAAATGCATTTACATTAACACAAATTATAAAAACTCTCCATTAGATTTAATGTTGACAGAGTTTACTTCCTCTGATCTGCATTTTATGCCACCGGAATTGATTTTGCTCCATCATCCAAAGGGTTTTTAAACATAGTGTCCTCCCACTCCAGCTCAGATTTCGAAATTAACTCCAACTCCACTCCAAAACTAATTTCCGTCTCGTGAATTACCGCAATGTTCGCAACTATAGCTTTGTTCCCGTACTTTTTAATAGTAAAACTCGTAAAAGAGAGAAAAATTGTTGTCACACAAAAGTTTTTCAAAAAGTTCGGGAACGCAAAAATGGACAAAACGTCAAAAAAGCTGGAAGAAATGTCAAAGTCGGCATACCAGCCAATCAGACGCCGGCATCCATGTTACTATTTTTTACACGCTCAAATTTGTCGAGTAAAAAGTTTTTAAAGAGAGCGTCATTCAGCGCCATTTTTGTTTAAAGAGAAGTGACCATTTTACAACTTTTTTTGTGTACGGGAACGCTTTTTCGAGTAAAATGTGTAAAAGTCGTAAAAATTGTAAAAACTTTTTAGTTCTGGAACACAGCTTATAATTTGTATTTCCAATGTATTTCCATAACTCCAATTGCACAACTTCCAATTTTTTTGCTGGGTAATTGTGCCATGATACTGAATTTAGTACATTTTAATACGGCATGCGCTATGCTTCTGTTTAGGTTAGCATACCATTGACACGTACGAATACATCTGGTAACTCTATTGCCATCTGATTTTTGGATTTATTTTTCGATATTTCATTTGTTACTGTGAAAACCAGTTTTTGTTTTTTCTCTCGAAGTTTAAAGGAAACCAAAATCTCAAAATGGTCCTGCGAACAGCTATTGTACAATCTGCCAAACGCATCCCTTTAATAAAATTCCGTAAAGGTGGTTACCCAGGTTTGACAGCAGCTGGAACACAAGGATCGTATCAGGCGAGTTCATATCCTAATACGTTGGAAACAAAAAATGTAATCGTTTGTGACTAACCTTAATTAAGACGTAGACAAATTCCCATTAACAACTAATTCGACATCACACGTCGTTTTGTCCACTTTAAAAAGTCTAATTGTATTAACATTCTTATTGCAGAATACTGGTGTAATCGAAGACTGGGAATTGCCACCCCGTTACTGGCGCAAACCTATTAGTGTGGATGAAATGGAGTACATTAACCGAGGTGGTCCAGCTTAATAACGATATGTTAGTTAATATTAGCAAGATTATAGATGAATGATCATCGCTTTCTGAATTTAAATGTGCAAAAGAATCCTGTTATGCAACAAATATAAACAATACACATAAGCCACTTTGTTGTGTGAACGTTGTTTATTGTACGAGGGGAGGTAATAAACATATTACTCAGAGTGTCAATTCTCGAAAAATAGATTTTACGGAAAACGAATTTTAAGTTGAATAAATGGCACAATCATACAGGTACCCGCATCAACACAGCTGATGCACTGCGAGCTGTCAAAAAAGTTGTAATTGAAATCACAAAATTAAAAAACAAAAATTTAAAAAAAAAAAAAAATAGTGAATTTTTGATGGATTTTTGTAGTAATAAGTTTATTAATACCTACCTAACAAAATTTTGTTGAAAAAATTATGTAAATCGCTTTATTTTTGAAAAAGAAAATTTGACATTTCACAGTACTGGGGCTGGATTCTTGTTCTATGAAAATTTGAAATGAAAAATATTTTCTTTATAGAATTTTTCATTTCCTTTATAAAAGTTTTCATTTCAAATTTTTATAGAACAGGAATTCAGCCCCTGAACTGGTTTTTGTTGGCTTACGCGCTCACCTGTTAATTGTGCCATGGTTGAATATAAAGGCTGACTTCCGTATCGTCAGTTGCTTTACAAATTACTCTAAATTTATTTATTTAACAATAATGCCCAGTCTTACCTAAGGGCTGTAAACACGGTTGCCACTGGCTAAGACAATTTTCTACCACAAATTTCCGAAAATATTACCAAGAATTTACCAAATTTTTTTAATAATAATTATAATTAAATTTGTAATTCGGTTTATAGCACATCGAAACATTCATCGAAAAAGCCCTGTAAAATGATATATTGAAGTCAAGATACAGCTCGCAATATCTAACAAAAGTTTATATTACTCCTTGAAAGTTTGGTATTAAAAATGGGCTATATCGGTACCCGTTTTTATGTACACTTATGCTTGGTTTACATTTACGAAATCCACTCGATTTCAACTGTTAAATTCATAGGTTAAACGTCAAATGAATGGATTTCAGATGAGATTTCACTTGACGTTTGACCTATGAAATTGTCAGTTGAAATCGAGTGGATTTCGTAAATGTAAACTTATCTTTTCAATTAATCTCGCTTATGCAATGTTCATACCAGCATTTGAATCACGTTGTTCGCTCTCATAATTATGTACACGAATTAACCTGTTCATACCACATGGTACACAATTCATAGCAACATGATTCATATTTTCATACTTTTTATTTACTGATTTTAAAGAAAGTACATTCCAAAAGACGAGTAAAATTAATTGATATGAACTGAAAAATTATTTGTCCTTTCAGATACATATCTATTTAATATTTAATTATTTTATTTTCATTCATCATTATTGAAACGACATGGATTAAATTTGTACTTTCTCTTCACTACATTGTATAATAATTAGAAGGTAATGTCATGCACATTGATTTTAACATTTTTTCCCATAAATTTATCTTTAACAACATTCAACTTTCAAAAGTTTTAATCGAACTTTCCTCCTTTGCAAAGTCCCGGTCCACATTAGACTGATTTCATTGAAAAATGCATGAAATTGGACGTTCTTAGGTCGTGTTTCATACTAAAGTAATTTTATGAAATTACTGTACAGGGGAACTCGATCTAAGGGGTAGTTTACACCATATGTAAATGACATGAAAGCTTTGTTCCCGTACTTTTTAATAGTAAAACTCGTAAAAGAGAGAAAGAGAACAAAATTGTTGTCACACAAATGTTTTTTCAAAAAGTCGGGCAATCTCGGATCGATATTTTGCATTCCGTTCACCAAAAAGATTCGGATCCTCCACTTCGTTCTTTGGCTCTTTTTCGTTCAATAAAACATTTCAGTCTATCATTTTTATGTGACTATCGTTCGTTCTCTGCATCAATAGTCGTTTTATCAGTCTTAAAGATAGACAAAAAGTATTCTTATATCCTATTTCCATTCAATTTTTTTTTAATATAATTTCCATATATTTTGAATTTATACTAGGTATAAATTAAAAAAACACTACACTCAACACGCAAGATATTTGTTTTGTGAATTCATCAACGCGTAGTGATGTTAACAAGAAAGAAACTAAATGTTTTCATCGTAATAGGGAGATAGAGCGAAAGTTAACACTCGTTCAACTTATTAATAAACTAGAAAAACAAGAGTTATAAGAACGAGTGAAGCAAAAAGAACGAGAGGAGCCAACTGAACGAGATGAGATGAATAACCCGCTTGCGACGAAAATTCCAATTGCCGCAATTTAAGTAGCCCAGAACTAGTTCTAATCAGTACTAGTACAAATATTGGCCCCTAAGTAATGCGAAGGGAACCAATTGACACCTATGTATATATCCCCAAGTAAACGACGAAGCGTCAGTTGTGACTATTTCCCACCACTTTTTTTATAAATAAACTGGTATATGACTGTAAACCTGGAACTAGTACAATACCACCTACAGGTAATGCATAGAGTGTCAATTGATTACCTCCTATGACATCCCCATGTTAAAGTTTACAGTTGATTGCACTGTGAGGGGTCAGAAGTGGAACTAGTTACTGTAACGCTGAGAATCGACGAGTTTACGATGCCGAACTAGCCCATCGCGCAAGCGGGAACATAATCTAAAAGAACGGTGTAAAAAAATGTGCTCAATATGGCTCCGTTCGTTCTTTTGAAAAAGTTCGTTCATGAACGACAGAACTCTGCAACCCAATGCATTTGTGTTGCTTGGTTATGTGCAAAGCTAATGGTGGTAGTTTTTTGGTCTGTTCCTTTACTTTAAAAAATGGTAACAGTGGCAAAAAATTGTAAAAGTGGTGAACTGGTCTCATATAAATTGTATGCGTGTTAAAGTAAAGGAACGCTTTGCAGGTTAAAAATGGTAACCTCAGGCAGGTAAAGGAACAGAGCTTTTGCTTGTGCTGAAGCAGAATGGCATAGTGATCTAAATGAACGATATAAACGAATGAGCTGGATACGGATCCGTTCGTTCTTTTCACGGAGTCGTTCATATGAGCCGGGTCGTTCACGAACGACACAACTCTACAAAAAAGCTGTAACAAATGTCAAAGTCGGCGTACCAGCCAATCAGACGCCGGCATTCATGTTACTATTTTTTACACGCTCAAATTTGTCGAGTAAAAAATTTTTAAAGAGAGCGTCATTCAGCGCCACTTTTGTTTAAAGGTGATTAAAAATTTTACAACTTTTTTGTGTACGGGAACGGGTTTTCGTGTAAAATGTGTAAAAGTCGTAAAAATTTTAAAACTTTTTAGTTCTGGAACACAGCTGAAATTTTCCATCATTATATAGTCGCTAAAATGTGCAATATTTTATTTTATTCCGGCAGTATACATCAATCCTCTCTTGTGTTTTCCTGTACAATCGACACCAGGTTGTTATAAAGCCTATTTTCACCTCGGTTGTTCCTTGTATATTCTCTGAAAATTTCAAAAAAAATTGGTTTAGCCGTTTTTGAGTCTATGCGGAACATACAAACACACATTGTCTTTTATATATAAGATTTCACCCAAAAGTTTTGATCCATTAAAACCGCTAATAATTATCTCATCACCATATTAAATTACAAGCTTCTTCTCATTTGTCTTAAATTCAATTCATTCTTTAAATTTCATCCGATCGGATTATTACTGCGACCTACAGGATAACTACAAAGTCGGGTAAAAATTGTGGGTTAAGTCCATTTTACACCTTTTAATCATAACCAACATCTAATGGGGTCACTTGTGGTCGGAACCCGACCTCTCCACAAAGTTTTGTGACGATCGGTCCAAAATTGCGGCCTGGAGTTTTATTACAATTGTTAATGGATGGACGGACACACATAGCTAGATCGCTTTATCTCGTCAAGATATGAAAATATGGCAATGGGAGGGGGTCTACGACGAATACTTCGCGATGTTACACGAATATTGGACGAAACAAACTTATAATACCCTTTCCACATTGTTTTGTAAAGTATAAATATTTTATTTTAAAAACGTCCGTAAATTGTGAGAAAAGGTCGTAAGTCCCTACAAAAATACAAAACTGTACAAGGAAAAGGTCGTAAATCCAAAGACATCCAATTATCTCCCAAACGCGACGGAATTTTATCAAACAAAGTACAGGTATTGAAGCGGGATAAATAAACGAAGAATACTGCCTTTACCATCATAATAAAAGTCTTGTAATTGAAAACACACACACGGATTTATGAAGGAAATATTTTTAAGCAAAGGAAAAATAGGTTTTATTCGAAGTATGGTTTTTTTCAGAATGACATGTTTTTCAAATACTAAATTATATATACATATCTAATGGCTTGCTTCGATGTGCATATGCTTACTTCGATTATGTACACATCGTTGTTGATTGTAACTTGTATTACAACACCCCCTCTCAATCAATCAATCCTAAATTCTTGCGTATCTTGATGAAGTGGGTTGCATCACTTGATTTTGTAAAAATGTCCGCAAGTTGTGAATCTGTTTTAATTGATTCGACTTTTATAACTCCTTTCATGACATTATCTCTAACGAAGTGGCGTTTAATGTCAATGTGCTTCACGCGTTTGCTTTCTAAGTTATTAGCTATTCCTATGCATCCTCTGTTATCTTCAAAAATTGTAACCCCATATGAATCATCTACTTCATGTAAGTCTTGCATGATTCCTCGAATCCAGATTGCTTCCGTAGTAGCTAAACTTAGTGCAACGTACTCCGCTTCGGAAGAAGATGTTGCCACGGTTTGCTGCTTTTTGCTACACCAAGAGATTGTGCTTCCATAAACTTTAAAGATATATCCACTAACTGACTTCCTATCAGACAAATCGGAGGCCCAGTCAGCATCCGCATACCCAACTATAGGTTCAGAGTCTTCTTTCTTGAATTGTAATTTCATTGGCATTGTTCCTTTGAGATATCTTGCAATTCTCTTCAAGTGCTGCCAATGATTTTCTGATGGATTTTGTTGGAATCTGCCAAGATAGCCAACTTGATAGCAGATGTCAGGCCTTGTACATAACATTATGTACATCAGACTACCCAACAGCTCACGATATGGCAGATTTAGTTTTAGATTTTCTTCACACACTTGAAGTTGCAAACCTTTCTCCATGGGCGTTTTGACTGGGTTGCATTCAACTAACCCAAACTTCTCAAGTAATTTCTTAATGCTACTCTCCTGAGACAGTATTAGGTTTTGGTTTTCAAGAACTAGCTTCATTCCCAGAAAGTATTTCAGGGGACCACAATCGGACATCTCAAAGTTTTTTGCAAGACTTAATTTTAAGTCATTAATGCTATCCAAATTGTTCCCAACAACAAGTAAGTCATGTACGTATAAGACTAGGTATATTACAATATCAGCAGTTTTGTCTACTTTGACGTAAAGACAATAATCGTGTTTTGATCGTATGAACCCAAGCGAAGTTATGAACTGATTAAACTTATCGTTCCAACATTTTGGTGCTTGCTTAAGGCCGTATAAAGATTTTGATAATTTACAACACATACCATCATTCCTTTTTACGCCTTCAGGAAGTTCCATAAAAATATCTTCGTTCAAATCACCATACAGAAAAGCCGTCTTCACATCCATATGATAAAACAAGTACCCATGATGTACACCTACCGCAGTGTCGCCCACCATCAAACTGAAGCAAGTGTTATGTATAGGTGAAAAAACAACAACCACATAATATTACCAGTTGTGTTTTACTCACGTACACTGTGAATGAGGGAGAATGGCAAAAGCAAAACAACTCAGTGGGCGCCCGCAGTATACAAATGGGCGACCCTGACCTACCGTCAAAACCATTCGTAAGGTTGACAACTTGGCTACTGGCGCATAAGTATCCAAGTAATCGACACCATACTCTTGAAGATATCCCTTTACTACGAGCCTGGCTTTGAACTTACTTAAATTCCCATTTTCGTCTTCTTTCAAGCGAAATACCCATTTCGACTTCAACAGTTTTGTATTCGGTGAAATCTTGACTACTTTCCAAACATGATTTTTCTTCATTGACAGCAATTCATCATCTACAGCCTTTTGCCATTTCTCACTGTCATCTCTATTAAATATATCTCCAAATTCGGAAGGAACATTGTTACGGACAGTTTCAGCATTAAAACCAGTTAAATAATCTAAAAGCTTGTAAGGCATTTTAGCGACTCTGTTACTTCTTCGTAACTCGCTTTGTTGTGTCACTTCAGGCTCATCATCATCGCTAGTTAATATATTTTCATCTTGCAAATCTTGTTCAATATTATCACCACCACGGATTCCACTGCTTTCATTTTGAGAATCAATGCTTTCAATTTGAGAATCACTGCTTTCAGTTTGAGAACCACAGCCTTCAGTTTGAGAACAACTATTCTGATTTTCGTTCAAATTAGACACAGCATTACTATCTTCTTCCCCCTCTTGCTGGTGGCTGGTTGATATTACTACTGTAGTTGTTTCTTGATTAGCGCATTGGACCTCAAAAGGGTAGGAAGATTCATCAAACTGTATATCGCGAGCCAACACAATTTTCTTCGTTTCTAAATCCCACAAACGATAACCCACGCAAAAGCTTTGCATCCAAAAATTCGTACTTTCTGAAGATCCTGTTGTTTACCGAACCATAAATCAGCAGGTGTTGAACCACTTTCAGTTGCTTTTGTTGGACATCGATTTATTATATACACTGCAGATAAAGCGGCTTCGTTCCATAGGGTTTTCGGTGCACTTGATTCAATTAACATTGATCGCACTTTGTCAGCTACAGTTCTATTAAATCGTTCAGAAACCCCGTTTTGTTGAGGTGTATAAGCGACGGTTGTCTCCACTTGTATTCCTTTCTCCTTGTACCATTGTTTTTGATTATTTGACAGATATTCGCTGCCCTGATCAATAGTTAAACTGGATATCTTTGACCCAGGAAACATTGCAGTCACCATTGCTTCATATTCCTTAAATTTGTTAAAGACCTTAGATTTCGTCTTAATACAGTATATAACTGCAAAATGGGTATAATCATCAATAAATGATACAAAGTACTTGCATCCATCCCACGAACCAGGGGATATCGGTCCACACACATCTGAATGTATCCTTTCAAGGATTCTTGTTGCTCGTGGTCTAGTGCCAATAAAAGGATCCCTTGATTGCTTCGCTTCCGCACAGACATCACAGAAACTTTGTTTTTCGGGCCGTATGTTGCCTCTTATCTTACCCAATCGTTTCAGAGTTTCAAGTCCCGAATTACCAATGCGCCCTAGCCGTTTGTGCCACAATTCAGTTTCATTTGTATTAGCTGACAAAGCCGAAATATTCTTTTTCCTTAATTTTAGTTCATACAAATTGCCATGAAGGAAGGCAGTAGCAATTCGTTGAGTACCCTTTACAATCGATGCAACATTTCCGTCAAATTTCACAGCCAATCCTGATTCCGCGAGTTTACGCACTGACATCAAATTGTCTCCAATTTCTGGAGTATATAAAACATCTTTGATATAAACATCAACTCCTTTATTTGTAGTGGCATTTATATATCCAATTTGATTTGTAAGTATTGATTCGTTATCTTTGGCAACATTGATTTCTACGCTGTTCGGCAATAACTTCATCGAAGTGAAATACGATTTATCCTTAACCATGTGGTCACTTGCTCCAGAATCTAATTTAAAAACAATTTCACCAGAATTTCTGGCACTTTCGACCTGTTTTGTTTTTACCATGAATGATACAGCTTTTGTTTTTGCAGAGCAAGCTTCAGAACTGCGACAATCTTTAGCCAGATGACCAAATTTAAGGCACTTGAAACACTTTCCCTTGAACTTCTTCCTTTTAACAAATTTCCTAGTTGAAAAAGCCGTCTTATCGTCCACAGCTCCATCGCTCCGATCCATTAACTTGGTCTCTTCTGCTATTAGACGTTCTTTGACCAAATTCATATCCAGTTTCCCGCCTTCCATATTTTGCAATGCCGTTACAAGCGGATCGTATTTCTCTGGAAGTGTTAGAAACAGTTGGGCCAAAACATCGGAGTCTTCCATTGTAGCCCCAGCCAGTTTTAATTGCCTTACCAAATTCTCAAATGTTAGAACATGAGCCACAATGCTGTCACTATCATTCATTCGCAGCTTGGCTAATTTTTTCCTCAAGAGCAACTGATTCACAACCGATTTCTTGGCAAATGTATTCTGTAAACTGCTCCACATATCCTTTGCGGTTTCCTTTTCTCGAATATAATTTAAGCAGTCGGAATGTACAAAACTTACAATCCTTTCCTTAGTTCTCTTATCCTTTTTCATAAATTCCGCTCTGGCAGACGCTTCAGATGGTGGATCGCCGGTTAGAACGTCCATTAAATTCAACGAGTCCAGATGTATTTTCACCCGGAACTGCCAGTCGTCAAAACCCTCTCCTTTAAATTGAGGAATTCCATGTGTTTCCTTTGTATCGCCCATAACCTCTTGTAATTGAAAACACACACACGGATTTATGAAGGAAATATTTTTAAGCAAAGGAAAAATAGGTTTTATTCGAAGTATGGTTTTTTTTCAGAATGACATGTTTTTCAAATACTAAATTATATATACATATCTAATGGCTTGCTTCGATGTGCATATGCTTACTTCGATTATGTACACATCGTTGTTGATTGTAACTTGTATTACAACAAAAAGCTGTAATACAGAAAGCGCTGGAATGTTTTTTCTTCCTCCTGAAAAATTTATTTAGAGGGACTTACGACCTTTACCGACGGAGCAGACGATATATACAAAATACAAAGCACACTATGTTTAAATATATAAAAAAAACATAGCATACTTTATAAAGATATTATAAAGTAATAAAATGTTTGCATAAAGTTGAGTGAATTAGATCGATTCTCCAACACCCTTCCTCAATCGAATTCAACTCCAATAGATGATCTAAACCTTCCCAAAATTTGTGCTGGCAATGGTTTCGTCATCATTTAAGCTATCATCTTTTCGGTAGGACAGTATCTGCAGGTAACAAAATTTTTGTCAACATTATCCTTGACGAAATAACGTTTTGTATCTACAGTGAGTGTCAAAAATATTCGGTTTTCAATTTCACCATTAATAACACCTCAGTATTTTAGAAGCCCATGCCCAATATCCAAAAAAACTAAATACTTAAAAAAATGTTGGCCCTGTGGCAATTAAAAGGTGTATGTAACACGGATCCATGGCAACCCTATAAGCGAGAATAACAAAGAAAACGTTGATAACCCTGTTTTCTATGCGTCAAAAATATTCGATTTTTGTAACATTTGTTAAATATATTGTCAAAAAACAGGTCATTATCGAACTTTTTCTGCAATATTAGTATACATTTTAATAGTTATGAACAGAATCTTTGTTGTTGTGGGCAAAAATATTATATTTTTCTGCAAATTATTAAAATTTAGCGCTGAGGAATAATGCTGTCCTAGAAATGAGAAAACTGTTTATATATCATTATAAAATCGGTAGAAATAAAGGGAATTTTTGCTTATTTTGAATATTTTGTCGAATATAGTTGAAGTAATGTGCAAAAGTCACAAAAATATAGAAATAATCGATTTCGTGAAACACATAAGCCAGCCAAAACCAAGAACTGGGAGGGACGGTAGAGGAATCTTCTGAAGAATTACGGCCAAACCGCCCTTAATTTTCTTGAAATTGGTCACTGAGTCCTGTAACGACACGTTTCCCGCCTGTTGCTTGAGTATGCTCAGGGGGGTAGGGTTCGTCACAGAAATTTATATTCTGCAGTGACTGAGAGGGAAAGACTTGTTTTATACTGTTTTAGTTCACAAATTCAATCTTTATTTGTTATAGTAAATTCTATTCATATCATATAGCAAGGTTATATTGGACACAGCTGACTCCGGCCTTTTACTCCTTCGGCAGATCCGGAAAACCTCCGCTTTAAATGGCCTCCTTCTTCCACAGCGTGCCTGGGGCAACCCAGTCCTCTTGTCGTAACGTCCTGACCCTTATTATCGAGCCCAGTCGGCCCTGCCGGTAAATCGAAGAATGCCGAGACCCGTTCGGCCCTCGTCTATGCTTAGTTAACTCCAATGTCTGAGACCGGCTCCCTCTCGGTAGGTCACAGAGTCACGAGACCTTTCGGCCCTCGTACACACGAAATTTATCCCGAGCTAGCTAGTTCCTTCGGCCCTCTCCGAAAATGCAAGAGTTACGGGACCTTTCGGCCCCCGATCGCGCACTGAGAACTATTCAAGGCCTATCTACCCTTCGTTGCGCCCTGGACCCCACTTGAACTTGAGACCAATCGGCCCTCTTGTCCTTGAAATTATTCTAAACTTAACGGCCCTTGGGTATGCCGTAAAACCCGAAACGATTTCAAGACCTACCGGCCCTTAGTTATGCAGTGGAAAGTCCCCAGTACTTGAGACCAATCGGCCCTCTTATCCTTCAAACTCTTCCAGACCTATCGGCCCTTGGTTAAGCAGTGAAAACTCCCTTGGACTTGAGACCAGTCGGCCCTCTTATCCTTGAAACTGTTCCAAGACCTATCGGCTCTTGGTTAAGCAATGAAAACTCCTTGGACTTGAGACCAATCGGCCCTCTTATCTTTGAAACTATTCCAGACCTATCGGCCCTTGGTTAAGCAGTGAAAACTCCTTGGACTTGAGACCAATCGGCCCTCTTATCCTTCAAACTCTTCCAGACCTATCGGCCCTTGGTTAAGCAGTGAAACTCCCTTGGACTTGAGACCAATCGGCCCTCTTATCCTTCAAACTCTTCCAGACCTATCGGCCCTCGGTTAAGCAGTAAAAACTCCTTGGACTTGAGACCAATCGGCCCTCTGATCCTTCAAACTCTTCCAGACCTATCGGCCCTCGGTTAAGCGGTGAAAACTCCTTGGACTTGAGACCAATCGGCCCTCTTATCCTTCAAACTCTTCCGGACCTATCGGCCCTCGGTTAAGCGGTGAAAACTCCTTGGACTTGAGACCAATCGGCCCTCTTATCCTTCAAACTCTTCCGGACCTATCGGCCCTCGGTTAAGCGGTGAAAACTCCTTGGACTTGAGACCAATCGGCCCTCTTATCCTTGAAACCGTTCCAAGACCTATCGGCTCTTGGTTAAGCGACGAAAACTCCTTGGACTTGAGACCAATCGGCCCTCTTATCCTTGAAACTGTTCCAAGACCTTTCGGCTCTTGGTTAAGCAGTCAAAACTCGTTAGACTTGAGACCAATCGGCCCTCTTGTCCTTGAAAACTTTTCCAGACCTATCGGCCCTGGGTACGCACTAAAAACGGTTAATTTGGGAGACTGGTCGGACCTCTCGGTCTTGGTACTAATCGAGACCCAGCGGTCCTTTATTACACACAAAAATTCCTTTAGGCTTGGCTTGCACTCAACCCAGCTCTATGATTACACTTAGGAGGGGTAGGGGATTCATACACTAAACTCATAAAAAAAAATCACGAGTACTTACGTCTAATCTCGCTCAGAAATAGTCACCAAAAAAAAGTATGACCCACCAGTAAATCCGCTCGCTCTAATTACATACGACCGCGTACCACGCACTTGACTTAGTCACCCGTCTTCGATCCGCGTTCGATCACTGTTCGACCCAGACTGACTCCCTTCACTCACAACGTGTGTTTCAATATCACTGCTCGGTCGCGGCGAATTGACTGATTCGCTGTTCTCTCTCTCTTTTTCTGTATTCAGCCGTGGATTACCGCTGCCGACGTCCTGTCCATTGGCAGCCGTCGTTAACCCAACGGTACCTTGTTTACGACTTTTGTGATTTGCTTACCCATACCCTTGTGTTGGTTTTGTTTTTGTCACCAACTGTAATTACCTTGTTGCTACTCCCAATTTCCAATCCCAATGAAGCGAAGTCAACAAAGTGATACGTTGTACATACCTGTACATATATTTTGCAGCAGGAAAACAAAGAACAAAAAAAAAAAAACAACAAAATCAATAGCCTTCCGTGGCAAAACGACGAATTATATAAAACAAAATAACAAATCCACTTCTCAACTCCAACTCGTCTATCAATTTCAGTGTGGGGGGAAAACGAGCAGCCAGCGACTTTCTTCCTCACACCGCTCTCCTCTCCCGGGGAATAACGATGGCGTCTCCTCGTCGGTTTATGTAGATGCGGTAGGACTGCCCATCAGGTAAAAATACCACCGTTTTGTATCGGCTGTGTGGACGGTGCACCCCAAGAGCCTTCTGGACTAATGGTTCCAACTGTCGTATGGTCTCTGCTGGCAGGTGGGATCTGCATTCGAAGCTAGTTGGCGGTATCGGCACAAATGAGTCGCCGTCGTCGGATGCCTGGTCCGAGTGAACAGTAACCCTTGGCACTGTTGACAAACCCGACGCTGCGGACGGGGAGGTGGTGTAGAGCGACATCGCGGACGTGGATGATCTGGATCCTAATTGTAATAGGGCCCGCTCGAACTCCGACCCGGAGCTTATAGGGGAATAAGGTGTTATGCGTGGTGGCCAATCATTGCTATGCTCACGGGCTGGATTAGAGGATGATTGGGACGTCGGCTCTTCCACTTCGCCGTGGAACACTGCACCTTCCGCTGGGATCATTGGTAAATCCTCGTGTCCGAGCTTTTCCTCCTCGCTCGTCACCTGTGGGGAGGGTGATGGAGGATTTGAATCGGTTCTTTTCGGGGTTGACATGCCGTCTTCGTCGCTGGAGATCTCTATCACCGACGAGATAGGTGAAGTTATCGGGCAGTAGGGTTTCTGTATATCCGTATTCCCCATCTGGTAGCGGGTGATCTCCCCCTCCGTAAGTCTCTCCATCACCACATAACACGGGGAAAGCAGGGGTCGTAATGGTGTTACTCTTTGGAGCTTGACTTTCAGGCCGTTGGTCTCCAGTTGGCGCCAGCGCTCTTTGTAAAATGCTTTCGTTTTTGGTGTCTCCGTCATCCTCTCCTACTTATTCTCGTCAACCTACAAGGAAAGATAGCATTACTAGATGACTGTAATGAGGGAGGGATAGAGGGTTAGGATTTTTGGGAATCGACATAGGGCTTGATTTCGCTGAGGTGTGCACTTCGATATGCCTCTGTGTCCACTTCTTTCACACGTACAATAACAGGTGAAGAGAAACTCACTACCACGTATGGTCCCCCATATTTGGGTGCTAATTTCGCCGCAAAGTTCTCCCCGGCCTTGGACAGCGGATGTTGCTTTACCAGTACTAGATCCCCGACTTGTGGCGTCCATGCCCGACGTCGCAAATTGTAATGCCGCCGTTGGTCCTCGCCGGCCCTACCCAGATGATGTCGTACGATCTTAAAGATCTCTTGCAGCTCATTTGCCTTGGTCACCGGGTCGCGCTGAATCGCACCAGTTCCCGGTACAACTTCGTCGAAGAGGGCGTTCGGTAGTCGTGGCTCTCGGCCTTGGACCAAATACGCTGGGCTGTATCCCGTTGATTCCGACGTACTGGAATTTACCGCAAGAATTATTTCTGGTATCCATTCATCCCAGCTACCATGGCGATTCTGTGCGAGCTGAGCCATCATTGTCTTAATAGTCCGATTAGCTCGTTCCGTCGGATTTTCTTGCGGGGTATAAGGAGCCGTGAATTGATGCCGCACGCCAATACCTTCCAAAAACTTCCTCACAATCTTGCTGGTAAACTGGCTACCATTATCTGTAATAAAGACCTTAGGAGTGCCAAAACGGGCTAGAACCCGCTCCCTAAACGATTTTACCACACCTTCAGCCGTGGCCTTGCGCAGGGGTACCAACTCCGTCCACTTGGAAAACCTATCGAAAAATACTAGGAGCACGGTATTCCCGTGTTTGGTTCGTGGTAACGGGCCTACAAAATCAGCACAGACTGACGCCCACGGCTCCTCAGGTACTGTAACGAGCATCTCCCCGGCGGGAGCCATTTGACTGGGCTTGAACTCCTGACACGATCGGCAGCCCCGAACGAAGTTTGCCACATCTCTGGCTATACCCGGACAGTAATAACGATTATACACCCTGTTCATCGTCTTTCGTATCCCTAAATGTCCGGCAGACGGTTGACAATGATTTTCAGCTAATACCCGTTCTCGAAGATGTGTTGCCACGCACAACTTCCACGGTGTGGAGTCAGCGTCTATCGAATGTTTCGCAACGTGCCGGAACAGTTGTCCATCTATTATGGCGAAGTCTGCAAACTTCTGTGGATTGGCCTTGACCTCCTCAATTTTCTTCCGCAACCAAGGACACGATTCTTTGGCATCGACGACTACCCGCTGTAACAACTCCAACGGTTGCCGCGACAGAGCGTCGGCGACGACATTATGTTTACCCTTTCGGTACTGGACAGTAAATTTATACTGTTGCAATTCTAAAGCCCATCGGGCCAACCTTCCTGTGGGGTTATCTATTGCATTTAGCCACCTTAAAGACATATGGTCAGTTACCACAAGAAATTCGTAACCCTCCAAATATGGTCTCATCTTCCGAATACCCCAAACAATGGCCAGGCACTCTTTCTCTGTGGCCGAGTAGTTTCTCTCGGCGCCGTTTAGGGTCCTACTAGCGTATGCTATCACGCGTTCCCCTTCATCGAATTCCTGAGTCAAAACTGCACCTAGCCCATGGTCACTGGCATCAGTCTGTAACTTGAAAGTCCTGGTAAAGTCAGGACACGCAAGGACAGGCGCTTGTGTGAGCCGTGCCTTTAGAATCTCAAAAACCGTTTGTTGCTCCTCTGACCACCTCCAATGTTTTCCCTTCTTAAGCTGTGATGTGAGGGGATATGCCACTGTAGCGAACTCGGGTACAAATCGTCGATACCACGATACAACACCTAAAAATCTTCGTAACTCCCTGATATTCGTAGGAGCTGGCATCTCTTCAATGGCGGCCACCTTGTCGGGGTCAGTGTGAATGCCCTCGCCACTGACGACATGTCCCAGGTACTTTGTTTCCCGTTTAAAGAACTGGCATTTCTCGGGGTTGATTTTTAAATTGGCAGCCCTTAATCTGCGGAACACTTCACCCAAGTTCCTCATATGCTCGTCTAGGGTCTTCCCTATCACGATTATATCGTCCAGGTATGCAAATGCATGTGGCTCTAATTCTGGACCGATTATGCTGTCAAGGGCTCTTTGAAACGTTGCAGGTGCTGAATGCAATCCAAAAGGCATGACCCGCCACTGATACAATCCCCTACCTGCGACCGTAAATGCCGTATATTTCTTGCTCCCCTCCTCCATCGGAATCTGCCAGTAGCCGTCCTTTAAGTCCAAACTACTGACGTATCGAGCTTCCCTTAGCCTGTCCAATATGGAGGAGATACGAGGCAATGGGTACGCATCAGGCTCGGACTTTCGGTTCAGGTGCCGGAAATCCATACACAGTCGCCACGTGCCATTTTTCTTCTTCGCCAGGGTTATAGGGGAGCTATATGCACTTGTAGATGGCTCGATGTATCCTTTGGCCAACAGCTCATTGATTTTTCCATCGATAACGGTCTGCATTGCTGGATTCCGTGAGGCATATCGTAGCTTAAACGGCCGATCATCTGTGAGTACGATTCTATGTCTGGCTGCCGTAGATAGTCCGTGTAGTTCCCTAAACTTTTGTAACTCTTCCTCCAAAAAATTGTGTATCATCTGTTGATCTTCAGGACCATGATCACTTAAAAGCATGTTGCCGCCTTGGGAGGGTACATTTACGTCCTCTGCCCCGGGAATTTCTTCCGTACCCATATGCTCCGGTCGACAAGTGGAGGACGTTAGCTGTCGGGTTGTCGCCCCCATGTTACCATTTGCACTTACCTTCGCTTCGAACCGGCACGTCAACCCAGCACACGTTAACTCAGCATTGCACTTCACAAGGCAATCTAAACCAAGTAGCACATCTTCGGTCGCATCCTTCATCACCAGCAGTCTCTCTCTAATCGTCGCGTTCCCGATACAGATATCCGTTTCCAAAGCATGGTCAATATGCCGTTGAGAGCCATCCGCAAGGGTCACCACTAATCGCTCCGGACATCGTACACTAACGTCTGTTATCGAGAGCCCAAACTCCTCACTGATAAAACATCGCGTGGCTCCGGTATCAACCGTGGCGTCTACCTGCCGTCCTCCGATGCCAATGGTAGCTACTAGGCGGGTGGAGTCCAGACGGAGGGACGTATTTACTGTCGGGATGGTGTCTCCCCGGGACTCGTAACCCCTCCTTGCATACGAGTCCGTTCCTCGTTTCCCTGGCGACGGCGGCAACACTGGTTTGATCTTATGTTTCTACGGCCACACACCCAACAGAATATGACCTGCTCTCGTTGGCAATCCCGTGCAAAATGGCCGTCCTGACTACAGCGTCTGCAAGCAGTTCTGGGATTTATGGGAGCGACTTGCGGTTGGCTTTCGTCCGGAGTCACCCTGCGATGTTGCTCTCGGGACTGAGTCGGCAAGGCTGGTATGCTCTCCATCTCTTCTGCCATGTCCAACAGCTCATGTAGTGTGAGGAAATCACGTCTCCTTACATACCACTGGTATTCTGGCAATGCGTTCCTAAAAATTCTCTCCAGTTTCTGTTCCTCGTTCATGTCGCTATGTCTCATGAGATTTTGCATTTGAAGAGAGTAGTTTTTAAATGTCTCCCGAGGTTTTTGTCTTCTTCTACGAATTTCTTCATCCAGGTTCTCAAAGTAGCGCCGGGGAAGGAAAAAGTTTAGTATATCTTGTTTAAAACTTGGCCATGTTTTCCAATTCCGATTATTATTGCGGAACCAAATCAGGGATCTCCCTACGAGTACCTCTGGCATTACCGCCGGCAGTAAATCCTGGCCAATATCGTACATTGAAGCCAGTTCTTCCAATCGCTCCAGGAATTCCCATGGCTCACACTCCCCGTCGTACGAGACTTGCCATTTACGGACTTGTTCCGCTATTCCTTTCATAAGAGAATGTTGTGGGCTCTGCGATGCGACCTGGGCTGGGTCCGCTTGTGTGTGACCTGTTGTGCTCTTCCTTGAGTGCTGCAAACCTTCTCCGACAAATCTTGAGTCCTGCTCATTTTGTCTGTTCAACTGCTCCAACCGTTCGGTCTTTGTCGGTGATAGCTCAGTGCCCTCTGGGGTTGTCAGCTTTATCACTGGCGATTTCCCCGGTGAACATGGTCTGGAGGATGGTTCGTGTTTTCCCTGGAGTATGAGGAGTTTAGCCAGATCTTTCGGTTCATGCTGCTCACCGAGAAATTGAGAAAAACGTTTCCTTAGCTCTTCAACCGTGCCACTTGTATCGCGATTGTATTCGGACAAATATGTCACTAGCTCTTCCTTACGCAGGCTATATGCCCAGGAAACACGTAAAGTGCCCTCCATATTCGTTTAACAAATCGTCTTGAATTGCAGACTATATCCTAACAGTTAGTTTCACCTCTACTAGTCCCTGCTCGGGCGCCACTGTAACGACACGTTTCCCGCCTGTTGCTTGAGTATGCTCAGGGGGGTAGGGTTCGTCACAGAAATTTATATTCTGCAGTGACTGAGAGGGAAAGACTTGTTTTATACTGTTTTAGTTCACAAATTCAATCTTTATTTGTTATAGTAAATTCTATTCATATCATATAGCAAGGTTATATTGGACACAGCTGACTCCGGCCTTTTACTCCTTCGGCAGATCCGGAAAACCTCCGCTTTAAATGGCCTCCTTCTTCCACAGCGTGCCTGGGGCAACCCAGTCCTCTTGTCGTAACGTCCTGACCCTTATTATCGAGCCCAGTCGGCCCTGCCGGTAAATCGAAGAATGCCGAGACCCGTTCGGCCCTCGTCTATGCTTAGTTAACTCCAATGTCTGAGACCGGCTCCCTCTCGGTAGGTCACAGAGTCACGAGACCTTTCGGCCCTCGTACACACGAAATTTATCCCGAGCTAGCTAGTTCCTTCGGCCCTCTCCGAAAATGCAAGAGTTACGGGACCTTTCGGCCCCCGATCGCGCACTGAGAACTATTCAAGGCCTATCTACCCTTCGTTGCGCCCTGGACCCCACTTGAACTTGAGACCAATCGGCCCTCTTGTCCTTGAAATTATTCTAAACTTAACGGCCCTTGGGTATGCCGTAAAACCCGAAACGATTTCAAGACCTACCGGCCCTTAGTTATGCAGTGGAAAGTCCCCAGTACTTGAGACCAATCGGCCCTCTTATCCTTCAAACTCTTCCAGACCTATCGGCCCTTGGTTAAGCAGTGAAAACTCCCTTGGACTTGAGACCAGTCGGCCCTCTTATCCTTGAAACTGTTCCAAGACCTATCGGCTCTTGGTTAAGCAATGAAAACTCCTTGGACTTGAGACCAATCGGCCCTCTTATCTTTGAAACTATTCCAGACCTATCGGCCCTTGGTTAAGCAGTGAAAACTCCTTGGACTTGAGACCAATCGGCCCTCTTATCCTTCAAACTCTTCCAGACCTATCGGCCCTTGGTTAAGCAGTGAAACTCCCTTGGACTTGAGACCAATCGGCCCTCTTATCCTTCAAACTCTTCCAGACCTATCGGCCCTCGGTTAAGCAGTAAAAACTCCTTGGACTTGAGACCAATCGGCCCTCTGATCCTTCAAACTCTTCCAGACCTATCGGCCCTCGGTTAAGCGGTGAAAACTCCTTGGACTTGAGACCAATCGGCCCTCTTATCCTTCAAACTCTTCCGGACCTATCGGCCCTCGGTTAAGCGGTGAAAACTCCTTGGACTTGAGACCAATCGGCCCTCTTATCCTTCAAACTCTTCCGGACCTATCGGCCCTCGGTTAAGCGGTGAAAACTCCTTGGACTTGAGACCAATCGGCCCTCTTATCCTTGAAACTGTTCCAAGACCTATCGGCTCTTGGTTAAGCGACGAAAACTCCTTGGACTTGAGACCAATCGGCCCTCTTATCCTTGAAACTGTTCCAAGACCTTTCGGCTCTTGGTTAAGCAGTCAAAACTCGTTAGACTTGAGACCAATCGGCCCTCTTGTCCTTGAAAACTTTTCCAGACCTATCGGCCCTGGGTACGCACTAAAAACGGTTAATTTGGGAGACTGGTCGGACCTCTCGGTCTTGGTACTAATCGAGACCCAGCGGTCCTTTATTACACACAAAAATTCCTTTAGGCTTGGCTTGCACTCAACCCAGCTCTATGATTACACTTAGGAGGGGTAGGGGATTCATACACTAAACTCATAAAAAAAAATCACGAGTACTTACGTCTAATCTCGCTCAGAAATAGTCACCAAAAAAAAGTATGACCCACCAGTAAATCCGCTCGCTCTAATTACATACGACCGCGTACCACGCACTTGACTTAGTCACCCGTCTTCGATCCGCGTTCGATCACTGTTCGACCCAGACTGACTCCCTTCACTCACAACGTGTGTTTCAATATCACTGCTCGGTCGCGGCGAATTGACTGATTCGCTGTTCTCTCTCTCTTTTTCTGTATTCAGCCGTGGATTACCGCTGCCGACGTCCTGTCCATTGGCAGCCGTCGTTAACCCAACGGTACCTTGTTTACGACTTTTGTGATTTGCTTACCCATACCCTTGTGTTGGTTTTGTTTTTGTCACCAACTGTAATTACCTTGTTGCTACTCCCAATTTCCAATCCCAATGAAGCGAAGTCAACAAAGTGATACGTTGTACATACCTGTACATATATTTTGCAGCAGGAAAACAAAGAACAAAAAAAAAAACAACAAAATCAATAGCCTTCCGTGGCAAAACGACGAATTATATAAAACAAAATAACAAATCCACTTCTCAACTCCAACTCGTCTATCAATTTCAGTGTGGGGGGAAAACGAGCAGCCAGCGACTTTCTTCCTCACAGTCCTAAATGACTTTCAGGAGATAGAAAATATGCACTTATATTACAAAAAAAAAATAGTAAGGATAAAGATTTCATGGCCTTGTAACACACAAGTCTATTTACATGACCAACTTACCGCGCAACCATTAAGGGGTAGTTTACACTATATGTAAACGTCATATGACACGAAATAAAAACACTCCATATCTACCCACGCAGGCAATGTGGAGACGGAATTTTATTACATTTTTGCTGGTGTGGACGCACAAAGTAAATGTCGTAAGGAAAATCCCCAATATTGCACATATTAGCGACTATATAATGATGGAAAATGTCATGCCATATGACATTTACATATAGTGTAAACTACCCCTAAGCAAGAATACATACCCAGATTTTCTGCTTTCTCTATCTGCTGCCCAGTTTACATCAGCGTAACCTTCTAATAAATTGTTCTTGTCTTCCGATTTGCTGAGTCTGAGAAAGTAGTCTTCTGTGCCTTTTAAATATTTTAAGACTCTTTTCAACTCGGTCCAATCCTCATGACTTGGTTCGCTTTTTCCGCCAAAATTGACACGCGTGCTGCAATATCTGGCCTCGAGTTCACGCTTATGTACAAAAGAGAACCTGGTAGTTTTTGATAGTTATCATTATTCAGAAGTTTTTCAGACTTGTTCTTTCCATATCCAGGATCCATCGGATACTTAGATGGCTTTGCCTCATTTAAACACTATTGATGTAACAAATCTCTAATGTATCTTTTCTGACGGACACACAAATTTGGCGTAGAGTCTTTGAAAATTTCTAGGCCTAAATAAAAATTCAACTCTCCAAGGCAGTTTGTCTCAAAATTACGTTTCAATATCTGCTCTGTTTCTTTGATATTCCTTTCGTTTTGACTAGCGATCAAAATATCGTCAACGTATACTAATATATAAAGCGTCCCTTCCTCGTTGACGTATTTTGTGTATAAACATGGATCTGAATTTGACTGATTGTAACCGGCCTTGAGAAGCACTTTATGTAGTGTCTTGTTCCATACGTTCGCCGATTGCTTCAATCCATATATCGTCACCATAAATGCCCGAAGACGTAACCGACATGAAAATCGAAATTCGTTTTTTGAAGTAATCTGATACATAAAGCTAAAATACATGCTCTGGCAAAATTTCAAATTTCTACGTTCAAAAACAGCGATCCTATTCAAGAAATGGCGTTTTGGAAAATGGTATAATATTGCAGATTTTGTTATAATGGAGGATCTCAAAACTAAGCAATTTAGCGGTTTTGGTTTCACTACTTAATCCCCTTCGTATATGATCGATAATATCCCATATACTCGCCTTCATGAGATTAATATTCGGTAAAACAGTTTTTAATTTTATAACGTTTTTTGCTTCTCCTGTAAAGTTTTGGTTTTGTGGGTTACGTCTTCGGACATTTATGGTGACGATATACTTTTTCGAAGTTTGCAAACAAGATTTCCTTCACCTTCTTCAAAACCTGGTGGCTGCTTCATGTATATATTTTCCTTAAATTCTCTGTTTAAGAATGCTGATTTTACATCGTAATGAACTACTTTCACTTTTACCGGCAACGGATAACAAAACTCGTAAAGTTGAATGCTTGGCTACGGGTGCAAAAATATCATCATAATCAGCACCGTACTTTTGGGAATATCCGCATGCAACTAACCGCTGAAGTGCTTTGCTTTGCCTTCAGCATCACGCTTTATTTTATAGGTCCATTTACATTTCACGATATTCGCATCCTGAGGCGGTGACACGATATCCATACGTTTGTGCAGGTTTACCACGTGTAGCACGTATCGACTTTCGTTGTATGTTAGAAGTTTCTGGTTCCGCTTCCCCATTGTCGTTTATACTTTCAAAGAAAATATCTTCGGAATTATCATCTGAGGGTATACTCACCGTTCCCAAATGTTCATGAACAGATTGCTTTTTCAATAAAACGAATGCAATATCATCGTTTCTTACATTTTCATAGGTTTTACTTTCATCTTGAATGAACTTGACATCTCTACTTATTGTTATCTTTTTAGTTTCCGGGTCAACCATTCTATATCCTTTTGAGTGTTCATCATATCCGACGAATGTTAATAACTGGCTTCTGTTGTCTAACTTCCTTCGTTTTTTCATTTGGAATGATAACATATCCTTTTGAACCAACAATTTTTAGGTGTTTCACATCAGGTCCCTTCCCATAATGCATATGGGGTGGTATCAATAGCTCTGGAATATGCACGATTTTGAATGTAATTAGATGCCATTATTGCTTTATTGCAGGAATATTTTGTGGATGGATATTCTTTTGCACCAATTAATATGGAAGGCAAACACACACGTGTAACCATGCGTTTACAAATGACAGGACAGTTGGGTTCATGTATTGATTGTCAAAAACCCAAAACTTGCCTGTGTGACGTAGGCGTCCAGACAACTGCAAAAACAGTTGTCAAAATCATCAATAAATCATCGATTTATTTTTGTTTTCCGTTCACTTATTTTGTTTTTGTACATATTCTTTTGTTTTCAGCACATTTGAATTATCATCTCACTTTTTTTTACAAAAATGTCAAAAATTTGTTAACCCGACTGTCTTTGAAAAAATAATTGACAGCTGGGAGACAAACGACAAATATATGTATGTGTTAGTAAATCAGAGTTGTATTTGAAGACAAACTGTCTGGTGTAAACGCCTAGTAAAGTTCACAAAGTTTTACAGGGTGTTTTTGTAAAAATGCTTGCCTGTCACACGAACCGTTCGTACTAAAACGTATACGTTAAAAATTTGGTTCTTGTAAAATTTTACGAACCATTCGTTTTTATCTGAAAGCTTTCGTCTATTTCATAAAAGCTTTTATATTTCAGGGTTTCCATGATACTTATTTTGTGAATTTTGCATAGGCATCTGCACGTAAAATGTGTTACTTGATGGCAACCCCGATAAACAGATGAAAAACAAAAAATAAGAAAAAATGTAATCAAATTTGTCCAAAAATAATTGTGATAATATGAAGAAACTGTTGTACATATACGCGTGTGCTTCTATGGAAATAAATAAAATTGCATTCCCTTCCAGTTTTCGTGTGTTTTGTGCCATTTATTACTCTAATTATTTAATTTTCATTCAAAACGATGGGTCTTTTCCATTCGTTTATTTTTGACGTATCCGTTCGTCTGATTTCGTTACGAAAACCAAAAAAATTACGAAAATAAAAAGCTTTCATTTGTTTGTCACACGAATACAAACGTCAACCGCTATGAAAACCAAATTGTGTCTTCGTTCATGAAATCGACGAACGAATGGGCAAAAACTTTTTACGAAAACAGGCTGTTATTATGGAATGACAAATAATTTAATGACAATACTCGTAATTTAATAATTTAATATTGATAAAAAGTTATACATACAAAATACAAAGCACACTATGTTTAAATATATAAAAAAACCATAGCATACTTTATAAAGATATTATACAGTAATAAAATGTTTGCATAAAGTTGAGTGAACTAGATTGCTTCTCCAACAATTATAATGCTTGGTTTACATTTACGAAATCCACTCGATTTCAACTCTCAATTCCATTGATTAAACGTCAAACGAAATCCAATGGATTTCAGATGAGTTTTCATTTGACGTATACGCACAATGGCACAATAATACAGGTACAACGGCAAAAACAGCTGATTATCACATTACATACACACATACATATGTTCCCACAACATCCCCGAAGGGACAAGGGAGACTTCTCTCATATCAATGAGTGCACGCCGATTCAATGATATGGGACCTACTTTTTAATGCCGAGTCCGAACGGCGTGTCTAACGACACCACTTGTAGAGAAGTTTTTCATGGCTTAAATACTCAGGAAATGTCGCCAGCATTACTGAGGGGGAATTTTGCCACCGTTGAAATTTGATGTTGCTTGGCCTGTTATTCGAACCTCAGACCTTCTGAGTGCAAGGCGGACGTGCTAACCATTGCACCACGGTGGCTCCAATTATCACATTAGTTGTCAAAATACATCATTGTGAATAAAATTACATACAAATGGTAAACTAGCAATTCACAGTAATGCGTTATTGTGAACAAATTTTGACGTTTGGTTTGGTAAATGGCCCGAAAATTGTTATCGATGTAACACCTTCTTATTCCGCCATGCGTATATGCAAAGGAATTGACAGATGAAATCGAGTGGATTTCGTAATGTAAATCAAGCATAACCTACAGAACTGTAATCGATTTGTTCTGTTTTACGCCGGTTACACTATTGAAGGTTAACTCACTGGGTTTAATAGATCCAGTGGGTTAATCTTTGCTGGTTACACTTAGCTTTTCGACGATATAAACTGTCAGCTGATGTTTGTTTACGTATACATACAAAATAACTAATAAAGTCGTGTGTTACACTTTTACAATTTGTCGTATGAGATATCGTCCCCTCTTTGCTCATATTGGTATATTTTACATACAGGGATACATTTTTGTATCATGGTATCAATCATACTTTTTGTTAAAAAAGTGTCTAATGAAAAAAAAATAATTTTATGATTTCCAAATAACTTTTAACTTTATTAACTCCATAAAATCACATGCGACCAATCGTAAACGTGTAAAACACGACAAACTCTGTAGCAAAAACAGTTGCAACTTTTGGTATTTCTTTAGTAGAGTTGCATTTTTTTGCACAAATACCGAATACAACACTGTGTTTTTGGTGGATTTGAGCAGGATTTAAAATAAACCCAGCCATTTATTTTTTGTATGGCAATTCTGGTCAGATTTGAGCAGATTAAGCAAATAAATCCTCATGAAGTGGGTTAACCCGGCAAAAAGCTGTAGTGTAACCGTTCTATTTCACATGTCGTTCGTACAGGCTACATGCCTAGGTGAATTTGAATTTTACAAAATGTAAACAGAATGATAAGTATTAGGACTTGCTCACGGTCTTTTAAATGAATTACAGAGCGAATGTCTGTTAATGGGTACTTTACACGGTATGTTTTTTACATATTTGTTGTCACTTTGCACATACATTTTGTATGGGAGAAGTGACAACTCATATGTAAAAAACATACCGTGTAAAGTACCCATAAGATCTTAAAAATAGTCAACACTTATACTATAAAATAAACGACGCCGAATAATTAAATAATGAAATGAACGAAAGTACTTATGTATGTACAAAGGAAAAAGTTATTCCCGTACTTTATAAAGTGGTAAAAGTCGTAAACGATTTTCATATAAATTTTGTGTACGGGAACGCAAAATGTGTAAAAGTGGTAAAAATTGTAAAAAGTTTTTAGTACTGGAACAGGGCTTAAATCAGGTATGTTAAAATTTCGTGTATTATATAAAAATGTAAATATCATAGAATAAATTACTTAGAATTACTATCCTCTGTGCATTCCAGGAATTGTCTTCGTAAAAAAAAATTGGCAGAGCATAAAGATCGGTATCGTTGAGTTTCATTTATGATGCCTACCGGAGAAAGGTAAGTAGATGTTGTCCAATTAATATCTTCTTCGGCGATATATATCTCATTTAATAAGTAGTTTTCATGCGAAACAAGTTTTTCCACAAATCTTCGTTGGAGGCTTAATAGCACGGTTATGCTATGTTTACATTTACGAAATCCACTCGATTTCATCTGTCAAATTCATAGGTTAAACGTCAAATGAAATCCAATGGATTTCAGATGAGATTTCATTTGACGTTTGAGCTATGGAATTGACAGATGAAATCGTGTGGATTTCGTAAATGTAAACTTAGCATTACACTACAGCTTTTTGCCGGGTTAACCCACTTCATGAGGATTTATTTGCTTAATCTGGTCAAATCTGACCAGATTTGCCATACAAAAATTAAATCCTCTCACGGCTGGGTTTATTTTAAATCAATGCAGTGTTGTATTCGTTGTATCTGCACATACAACGAATACAGCACTGCATTTTTGGTGGATTTGTGCTGGATTTAAAATTTAAAAAATGCAACTATGCTCAAAAAGTACGAAAAGTTGCAACTGTTTTTACAACAGATTTTGTCGTGTTTTACACTTTTACGATTGGTCGTATAAGATATTATGGCCTTTATAAATCTAAAGTTATTTGAAAATCATAAAATTATTTATTCTTTTACATTAGACACTTTTTTAACAAAAAGTGCCATGATACAAAAATGCATGGTTTAATAATAAAGGTTAGCTAAAGCTTCCTCTCAATTTAATTTTTTTTCTTTCGACTGTTCCTAAAACGTCAAAACAATATACACAATCTTTGTATGTGTGTGTAATGTTTGAATAATATGCCAACAATTTTAAAAACAATCACATTCAATGATTTTCAAAATTGTTTTTAGAACATTTGTATGGAAGAAATCCTTTAGCTTATTATTGAAACAAACATTTTATCATATCCACAACTCGATTATGTGGAGAAACCTTGGCCCTTCATTCATTTTTCGCGTTTTTTATAAAATGCTCAAAATTGGTATTTTGTAAACAAACCCACTTGCTGCCTTTTTGTTTACTAATTTTGAAGTTTTATGAATTCAGGAAAAACAGGGGTTCTGTAGATTTTTTTCATTTAAATCTACCTCCTTACTTATACCATGCAAAAATGTATCCCTGCGTGTAAAATATACGCATATGAACAAGTGTAAAACACGACTTTATTACATTTTCGGTAAATGTTTTCTTTGCTCACTATTTATGTATTTTGTCCCATATTTTTTGTTTTCCAAACAAACACAATATTGTTGAAATACTTGTTGTAATGCATCAATTGTTACCATTTTAATTTTTTGAAACTATTTTTTTGATATTTATGTGTTATTTTGTATGTATACGTAAACAAACATCAGCTTACAATTTATATCCTCGAAAAGCGAAGTGTAACCAGCAAAGATTAACCCACTGGATCTATTAAACCCAGTGGGTTAACCTTCAATAGTGTAACCAGGGTATAAGACATATCGACAGAAAGGTGCAACGTTGGCGCTGCTATAAATATGGAAACTTTTCCCCACGCACTTCAGGATTTTTCTTTCGAATACCTCAATTTCTTTGGCAACTGATGGCGAAATTACAAACCATATAGGGAAACCATAACCAATAATTGGGCGTATGGCCACTTTATACAAAAGCAGTTTGGTGCTTTGGGACAGAGTTGTTCATTATTGTAGAAAAGCGTCCAGCTGTCATCTTTGCCTTTTTCAACACGGCTCTAGCATGTTGATTAAACTTGAATAATTTATTAATTGTTATCCCCAAAATATTTGAAGGAATCTCGGAAAGGTATTTCTACTCCATCTACCAGCTTTGCTTCTGGTACAACACTTCGGTGGCATTTAGCCGAAGCATTTCTTATACATATGGCTTCTGATTTTGCCGCGTTAATAGCAATATGCAATATAATATGCATTAATTTTGCCAAGATGGAATGCAACTTGGTTTAGAGCACAATTGGGTGATTTGTTGTGACTGTATATTAGTTAAAAAAAGTTTAAATTTTTTTGGTTTATTTGAACGGACTAATGAAAAAATACAAATTTTCCATGTATATAAAACTATTATAACATGGCATTCTTCGATGTAAAATGAATTCAAGCAGTAAAGTATTTTATGTACAGTATTTAACATTTTTAACAACACTCTCCCTAAATGTTATAATATAAATGTTATACGAACAAAAACAAAACATTAATTTCGATAAATTGTAACATTTAACAAATTTCTTAATGTTTCAAAAGAAGGCTTAGGAAGAGGTTTTGTTAAAATATCTGCGAATTGTTCCTTGGAAGTTACATACGTAAGTTCGAATTCGCCGTTATTATATTTTTCACGTATGAAATGAAATTTTACATCAATGTGTTTAGTACGCTTGTGGAATTAAGGATTCTTAATTATTTTAATTGCGCTTTGATTGTCTAGCAATAAATAATTTGTTTCTATTTTGTTTGATACTTCTGCTAAAAAACGCTTTGTCCATAATAGGTGCTTTACAGCCTCAGTTGCTGCAATGTACTCAGCCTCAGTTGTTGATAATGCGACTGTATGTTGTTGCTGCGATAACCATGAAACCGTACAATTCCCCAATTGAGTTACCATACCTGATGTTGATTTGCGATTGTTGATATCACCTGCAAAATCAGAGTCGGAATATGCCACAAGATTCCAGACGTCGCTACCAGAATAGAGTAGGCCATAATGCATTGTTCCCTTAAGATATCTTAATATGCGTTTAGCAGCATTGATATGTATTTGAGAAGGATTTTGCATAAATCTACTTAAGTATCCCACTGCATAAGAAATATACGGGCGACTAATAACCGATAGGTACAGCAACGATCCTATCAGATTCTTATACGGATAGTTTCCATTCACAATTTCTTTGGGGAAACTATTTGACAACCCTGTTTCCATAGGTGTTGAAACACTATTGCAGTCCATCATTCCAAATTTTGTTAAAACCTTTTCAGCAGATTGCCGTTGATGCAGAAATATTGATCCATTTTCTAATATTTTGATTTGAAAACCAAGAAACTTTTCTATTTTGCATTCCTTCATTTCAAAATTTTTCTTTAAATCATTGGCTAATTTTTCATCATTGTATATTAACAAACCATCATCAACTTACATGGCTAGTATGATTTTTCAGCCCTTCACGTTTTTAATATATACACAGGAGACAGCACTACTTATCTTCATATTGAAATTTTCGATTATGTTTGCAAACTTCTCATTGAAACACCTCGGAGCTTGTTTGAGTCCATATAAACTGCGTTTCAGCATACAAACTTTATTGTTTTCTTTTTCGTACCCAGGGGCTGGATTCTTGTTCTATGAAAATTTGAAATGAAAAATATTTCCTTTATAATTTTTTTAAATTTGACAGTTTTCTCCTTTATAATAGTTTTCATTTCAAATTTTCATAAAAACAGAATTGAGCCCCAGGTGGCTGGCTCATGAAAATTTCTTCTTGGAGTTCACCGTACAAGAATGCTCTCTTTACTGACAATCCTTCAGCAACTGCTATAGATAATAGCATTCTTATTGAGTCATACTTTACCACGGGACAAAAGTTTCTTCATAATCAAAACCATACTGTTGGGTAAATCCCCTTGCCACCAGTCGAGCTTTGTAGCGGTCAATAGAACCATCTGAATTTGTCTTGATTGTGTAAACCCAACGACAATCTATTAATTTTCTATTGGGAGGTAAATCACAAAGAACCCATGTTTTATTTTTGACCAACGATGCGTATTCCTCATCCATGGCATCCTTCCATTTATTTGCTTCATCTGATTTTAAAGCCTCTTCATACGTCCTTGGTTCTCTTTCCTCCATTACAGATAAGAAAAGTTCATCAATATTTATTTTCTTCCTTGGTTTCTGCTGCAAATTATATCTTGTGCGCTCATCCCTGGAGACTGCATTACTGTTCCCAACTATTTCCAATGATGAAGACAATTCTGAATTATTGGAAATCTGTTAATCTGCTCTCGCTAATATTATCCAAACATTCTGCCCCTTGAACAACATTCTCTGGAAAAGATTCAATTTCAACTTGAATTTCTTCTTGAACATTAGATTCTGGTGAAATATCATTCTGGTTTGCTATTGTTGTGCTGCAATCTTGATCACCTTAGCAAGTTCATTGTCTTCCTCCCTCTTCTCTATGTTTAACTCATTTGCAAACTTAAAATCTCTATAAACTATAACATTCCTTTCATTTGCAAAATAAACACGAACACCTTTAACGTTTTCATCGTATCCTACAAATATTCCTTTCTTGCTCTTTGCATCCCATTTCTTTCTTGATTGTTTCGGAATAAGGGCAAAAGTTTCAGTTCCAAATACCTTGAGATCTTGAATGGCTATATTTGGCGGACTTTTGTTTCACAATTCACATGGTGATTTATTTTTCACTGAGCTTGGTCCAGTATAGGAATTCTGTAACTTTTATCGATTCAAAAGTTGTTAAATTTTCCTTTGTTTTTGTAACAACTACAAAACAAACAAATGAAATTGTTGTAAAATAAACAATGAGTAAAGTTGTTAAAAAGTTACTGAATAGGGGGGCAGTTCTGTTTAATACATAAACCACATGATGCACAGCTTCGGCCCAAAGGGCTTTATTCAATTGTTTAGCTTGTAGTAAAGTTCTTGCCAACTCAACAATAGTTCGAATTTCCCTTTCCGCAGACCCATTTTGTTCAGGTGTATAAGGAACCGATTTTTGATGTTCTATACCATATTTCTTGAATATCATCTGAAGATTTCTATTTACGAATTCAGTGCCATTGTCTGTCCTGAACTTACTTATTGTAATTTTATGATTTCCAACCATGTTGAGAAAATACTTTATGCATTCCGAAACTTCAGATTTATGTTTAAGGAAATGTACCCACTTGTGACGAGAAAAATCATCCTTCAAAAGCAAGAAATATTTAGATTCCATAGGACCACAGACATCGGCATGAATAATTTCTCCAGGGACGCTTGCTCTATTTGTGCTTGAATAAAATTGTAGTCGATGTTGTTTACACAAGCAACATCCTTCACATATTTCATTTGGTACATCGGAATAATTAACAATTCCTTAACATGTGTATTACTTTGATGAACTAGTCTTTGATGCCATAATTTTATTGATTCCTTGACTTTTGTTTGTTTTCCAGAAACTGCCACAAAATTATTATTACCATTGTCTTTTATTACCTTTACATTCAGCTCGAACAGGTTACCACTGCGATAAGCCAATGCCTCAATACGACCGTCTCCAGATTTGGAACCGTACCTTCAGATTTGGAACGTACAAAACATTTTCAAGGAACTTTTGCTTGAAACCATGTTCACCTTCTACCAAAATGTCTATGTTCCCATCGCCTACAGCATTCAATGTTGATCCATCTCCAATTTTTATCTTTGAAGGCTCTGAAAATTTTTGGTAACTTGAAAACCATTCCCGATTTGATGTCATATGCTCCGATGCCCCAGAATCGACAATCCATTTCACATCGGCGTTTACAACACATTTACCATCACTCATAAATGCATTAGATATAAAATTGCTGTTTGGCTTCCTGCTTTCACATTTCTTCCACAATGGACAATCTTTTTTCCAATTTCCCTCTTGATTGCATTTAAAACATTTACCAGGCTTCTTGTTTTCCTTTTGCTTACGTTGATTTTGCTTCCTTACTTGAAATGCATTCGACTCTATTTTGTCACTATTCAGACGAGCTTGTTCTAGCATAAGATGGCTCGTCAAATTTTTCAAATTCCTTTTGACTTCAGCATATGATTCCCATGCAGTCACAAAATGATTATATGCAGGCGGTAATGTCATAAGCACCTTCATCATTATCATATTTTCAGATAAAGATTCATCCAAATCAGAATGCGGCACCTCTTTACTCGCGAGCAAGCAAAGAGAGCTTCTCTCTCCACTCACTAATTGAAAAACAATGCACTGTCAACAGTGTTTGCTCAAATTGTTGTTGTTGTGTGCCGCAGTCTGATCCAAATTCTTCAATCGCTCAGCAATCTCTTCATGACAGAATAAGAAGGTAATCTCATTTGAAAAAAACGTCCTTGAGCTGCCAAATACAACCATGTATTCGAAACAATATGAAAGTTGTTGTTGTTATTGTATGTCAATTACAACAAAACAACATATTGTTTGTTTACGTCTTATTTATATTTTTATGGAATAAATATTTTAGTATTTCGCGAGAATGTGTGAAACGGTTGGTTTTTCGGTATTCTATTGGTCCATAGAGAACGTTTCTGTGGTTGTAGAATAAAATAAGTTCGTATTTTTATTTTTTTGGTAACACGTGCCGTGATGGGCGCCTCTACTAAGACTTTTTGCAGTTGGAACAGGAAGGTCTATATACCCAACGCAGCTACGATTTGCTATCTGCCTATTTAATTGATGGCCTGTATGAATTTCCTTTGTAAAAAGTTGCAAAAGACGGAAAAGGCTGTTTTCCTCAGGCGCTTGAAGATCAGGACTGACATCCAAAAGGTGTACAGATCCCAACAATACCGTGTTGGTCATGGCACCATACGCGACTGCCGTGGACCTCTCACCCAATACCAAAAAGATGAAGGTTTTCTTGCAAATATAGTTCCACTTGGAAGAAGGAATTGGCTAAGAACCACTTTGCTGTTGCTACTACTAAAGCTGCTGCCAACCGCGCTAAAACACTATAGAACTCGTGAAGCTAGAAAGAAGAAAACCGCCGTTGCCCCCAAGATATAAACTTTTGAAATCTTATAAAATCTGTGTATTGCTTTATTTTTATTCTACAAAATGTATAATATTTAAGAATATGTATGTAAACCCAACTTAAGGAAACCGACATCTATGCAAGCCTTGTCTTCACAAAAATAAAAATTTCCCAGGAAAAAAAAATATAATGTTGTAGTCATGTGTCAAACATCCATTTTAGTGTCACCGTATGATTTTTTGAGATCTGGGTCATTATGTCAGAAGCAACGACTTGCCCATGTTTGGGAGAAATATGCCGATATGCAAAGGTTGGACCAGCCATTTATATTGGTCGTTGTAGGAGCTTTAAAGCTTTTGAACAAATATAGTTGAAAGCATAGACTTGATCAAGAAACTCATCATATAACTGTTAACAGGACCATAAGGAATTTCTAAGCAGGTACTCGAAGGACTGGATCGATATAGTCCATGCTTGATATACATATGTATGTATGTATATCTGGAAAAATATTGCGAGGAATAATTTTTATGTAAAATCAGTTGATCCGTTCGAGAGTTATCGTACGCAGCCAATCTTTGAACATTTATGGAGGAGGTTCCGGAAGATGTGGACCGATAAGCCCCATTCTCGAAATTGATTAATATTGTGAAAAGATATGACGAGGCCAATATTTGGACATCATCAGCTTATCCGTTCGAGAGTTATCCTTTAGACAGGAGGACAGACAGGGCAAAATCGACACCAAATTGTCTGAAAATTTAAAAATTTTAAATTAAATTAGTTTGGAATTTGAAATGTAAATAAACCTGACATATTTATGTTTTAACATATACATACAAAGTTTGTCAAAATCATTTTGTCAATGAAGGAACGGCAAAGCGAATACAACTCTGTGAGCTCTGAGCGTGAGGTTACCTTGTATCATTGTATCATGCAATCTCTTCAATTTTTGCAATGTGGGTTTCAATGTTGTCGTCTGAATCGCCTTTAGCTTCTCCCACATTTCCTTAGATGCCTTACAGCACATCACATATTTCATCATGGAATTGTCAATTATTGATATTATAATCCTTTGCGCTTTGATATCAGTCCGCTCCCAGTTCTCCAAACTGTTATTGCCATCTCCAGCCCCAGTTACAGCCGGTCTGCTGTATGAACCATCTACAACCTTGAAGAGATCCATTGACTACAAAACAATACATATCTGGAACTTCCAAGAAGTCCAATTCTCAGTTCCATGTAATTTTTCAATCTTGAAATCTCCAATTTTTGTTTCCAGCTCAATTTCCAGGCAATATAAAAGTTATTATTTCTTTCAGGCGTCTATCACAATTAATTGCTCTATATTTTATATTTTTACGGCTTCGCAATAAATATTCTTATTATTCACAGGACTTCACATAAAAATCCTTTTGAGAAACAATCCTTTAATTTTTTTACAAACTGGGCCCATAACCAGTTGAAAAAAGTTTATATTTTCTTTGGTTTATTTGAACGGACTAATGAAAAAATAAAAATTTTCCATGTAAATAAAACTATTATAAGATGACATTCATCGATGTAAAATGAATTCAAGCAGTAAAGTATTTTATGTACAATATTTAACATTTTCAACAACAATATTAAACAGTCGTCCGCGTATAAAATTGCTTTGGAGTGTTCTGTCAGATGAGGGAAATCGTGAAGAAATATATTAAAGAGAAGTGGCGACAAGACGCTGACGGACAGACATTTGTTTATTATTACGGAAAATGTTCTATCCGTAAGAAAACTTTGTAAAATTTTTATTAAGAACGGATCTACATCGAGTTCTATTAGTTTGTAGATTATTCCCTTGTGAAATGCGGAATCAAAAGCGTTTTGGATATCTAAGGAAATGGCTACTGTACAGAATTTCAATAAAGCATGATTTTTGGGGTGTGTAGCTTTGAAACCGAATTGCCAAGATGAAATTGGGTCTATAATAAATTCCTTTTCCAACATTTCACGTTAGATAGTAGGGATATTGGTTGAAACTCTTCTGGTGTCACACTGACGATCTTTTTCTTGACTGGAATAATTTTTGCTATCTTCCACGCCTTGGGGAAATAGCCATTGTTCAGAAATCCGTTGTTGAAAATGATTACAAGGAATTTTTTGGCTTCTTCAGGAAAATGCCTCATTACGTAATTCGATATACCATCCATGCCAGTTGATTTCTTTCTACTCGCATAAGCAATATGCGTTTTTATAGAAGTTTTATTTGTGAGGTGGTATGTATCGGGATTTTGCAATGCGTTGAATTAAATGTAAATATATTTTGGGGAACGGGATCCAGACAAGTTCTTATTCGTTCTTCAATTCCAGGTAGGGGTATCTCCGGTATATTTTCGTGGAACATATTGACATAATAATCATGGAAACCACCGGCAATCTCTCTGCTAGTATTGATTGTAACATTGTTTACCTGTAATTTTTGGCAGAAAGGGGCTCTAGATTTACCAATAATTTGACTGACTTGATGGAAGGCTGTGGGGCAGGCTTTATATTTTTTATTTTTTGAAATTTTGCCTGTTAGGGCGAAGATAATTTTTTATATTTTTTAGTTTGTCATTGAAAATTTTAGCTTGCTCCTTGTTGACCAGATCCCGTATTATTATTTTTAGAAGCTGGATTTGCTTGGATAATATGTTATATTCAATGCTAGATCTATTTCGCTCCTGTGGATTTTTTTCAATTCTTCTTGCCACTGGTTTTTAATGTTGTAAACTTACTTACTTAGCTGGCCCATTACAGAACATTTGTTCTATAGGCCGAACTAAGAAAAGATCTCCAATTCCCTCTATTTGTTGCTTTGCACTCTGGAATACCGCGCCTTTTCATCTCATCATCCACTTGTTTGCGCCATCTATTCCTTGGCCTGCCAATTCTGCGTGCACCGCCAAGCGGTCCGTGTTTATACACCTTTTTAGCGGGGTCATCATCGCTCATTCTTATGATATGGCCTAGCCAACGCAATCGCTGCATCTCGATACGTTTAACAATATTGATGTCGTTGTACAGCAGATACAGCTCGTGGTTCATGCGACGTCGATATTCACCGTCAACGCAGATTGGTCCGTAGATCTTTCGAAGAATTTTTCTCTCAAACACACCAAGCACTGCCATGTCTGCTTGCGCAAGTTCCCACGCTTCGGAGCCATACATCAGCACGGGTAGTATCAGTGTTCCGTAGAGCGTTATTTTTGTTTGACGAGATGTGGCTTTGTTTTTGAACTGCTTACTTAAACCATAGTAGCATCTGTTGGCCAATATAATTCTTCTTTTTATTTCACAAATGATGTCGTTTGTTGTGTTTACGGAGGTGCCGAGGTAGACGAAGTCTTTTACTACCTCAATATTATAGGAACCAATTTCCACAGTCGGTCCGAGCTCAATGGACGCATTGCGCGTCGACACCATCAACTTGGTCTTCTCACCGTTTACCGCCAGACCCACTTTAGCAGATTCTCCTTCGACCTTCATGAAGGTATCAGTTACTTCTTTTACTGATCGGCCTATGATGTCTATATCATCAGCATAGGCAAGTAACATGTGACTATTGGTGTAGATTGTGCCACTTCTTTTGACGTTTGCCTCTCGTATAACCTTTTCCAGCAGGATGTTAAAGAGATCACACGAAAGGCTGTCTCCTTGTCTGAAACCTCTTTTGGTACCAAACTCTTCGGAGAGGTTCTTTCCTATTTTAACTGAGGACCTCGTGTCAGTTAAAGTCATTTTGCAAAGACGGATGAGCTTTGCGGGGATACCAAATTCAGACATGGCTTGGAATACCTTTGAACGCAGCGGGCTGTCGAAGGCTGCTTTATAATCGACAAAAAGGTGGTAGGTGTCGATCTGCATCTCTTGGGTCTTCTCCAGGATTTGCCGCAGGGTAAATATCTGGTCAATGGTGGACTTGCCAGGTCTAAAGCCGCATTGGTATGGTCCAATTATCTCATTGACCATAGGCTTTAGTCGTTCGCACAATATCCCTGACACGATCTTGTAGGCAATAGGGAGTAGACTTATGCCCCTATAGTAAGAGCATACAGTCTTATCTCCCTTCTTGTGGACGGGGCACAGGATACTCAGGTTCCAATCGTCGGGTACTCGTTCTTCCTGCCAGATGGTGCTAACTAGCTGATGAATACACCTTATCAGCGTGTCGCCTCCGGTTTTAAACAGCTCGGCTGGTAAGCCATCGGCTCCTGCTGCCTTATTATTCTTCAGCCGATTTATTGCTGTCTTTACCTCATCTTGGCTGGGCGGTATACATTCAATACCATCTTCTGGGATTGGGACTGTGGTATCTTCGTCGTCTTCGCTGCTATTGGATACCAACAGTTTTGAAAAATGTTCTTTTCATATCCTGAGTACACTATCTGTATCAGTTACCAAATTACCTTGCTGGTCTCTACAGGAGGATGTGCCTGTACCAAAGCCATCAGTTTGATGCTTGACTCTTTGGTAGAATTTTCGGACTTCATTCTGGATCCTGTACATCTCGATTTTTTCAGCCTCCCGCTTTTCCATCTCTCTCTTTTTCCTGCGGAAAAGACGTTTCTCCTCTCTCCTTTTCTCCCTGTATCTCTCTCGTGCGCTACGCGTTGCTACGGATTGTAAAGTAGCCCTATATGCCGCATTTTTCTCTTCGGTGGCAGCACGACACTCCTGATCATACCATGGATTCCTTGGTGGAGGCCTCTGGTATCCAAGTATGGATTTTGCGGCTGTTTGCATGGAGTGGGCAATGCTTTGCCATTGCGCTGATATGTTATCGGGATGAGGAGTGCTTTGATTAAGCAATTGGGCTAGTTGAGTGGAATATGCTGTGGCTATCTGCAGCTTACCGATGTCTAACTTTCGTGTTGTGTCTGTTCGTACTTTTGGTCTGTTCCTTTACTTTCGAAAATGGTAAAACCGGCAAAAGTAGTAAAAGTTGTAAACTGCTCTCATATGAATTGTATGGTGTCTCAAGTAAAGGAACGCTTTTCGAGTAAAAAGTGGTAAAACTTGAAGATTCTTGCACGTAAAGGAACAGAGCTTTTGTTTGCTACGTTTAAGCGGGTGCGTACCTTTGCTGCAACAAGGTAGTGGTCCGAATCAATGTTTGCGCCTCGGAACGATCGTACATCCAACACGCTCGATGAATGTCTTCCATCTATCACAACATGATCAATTTGATTTCTTGTTTTCTGATCTGGAGACAGCCAGGTGCCCTTATGAATATCGAGATGATTAAATCTGGTACTTCTAACTACCATGTTTTTTGCAGCTGCAAAGTCTATCAGCTTCATACCATTGTCAGATGTTTCACTGTGGAGGCTGAATTTCCCGACTGTTGGGCCAAAGATATTCTGCTTTCCAATTTTGGCATTAAAATCGCCTAGAATGATTTTAATGTCATGGGCAGGGCAACTGTCATATGTTTCTTCTAAGCGCTCGTAAAATATATCTTTGGTCTGTTCGTCCTTTTCTTCAGTGGGAGCATGAGCGCAAATAAAGCTGATGTTGAAGAATTGAGCTTTTATTCGAATTGCAGCAAGTCTTTCATTCACTGGGGTGAAGCTGGATACCAGATGTTTTATTCTCCGACTAACTACGAATCCACAACCAAACTCATGCTTTACGTCATGGCAGCTATAATACAATGCGTCACCTTTAGGTGTTGTTGTGACGCCTTTCCCAGTCCATCGTATTTCCTGTATGGCAGTAATATCGGCCTTGTACTTTTCAGGTACGTCTGCCAATGCGAAGACTGCACCTTCTCTATAAAGAGTGCGAACATTCCAGGTGCAGATTCGCAGATCATGGTCCTTAAAACGTTTGCGGGGTTCGTCAACTTTAGAGGGGTTTGTTTTTCTTTTCTTTCGTTTTTTCATAGTAGGCTGATTTTTCTAGGGGAGGGTTACTAACCCGACGCCCAAACCCAAATTTTTAACGTTCTTATGGGTGAACGCGCGGCACATGTTAGCTCACTGCCTTTAACGGGTGTTAATGTTGTAAAATCGTTTTATATTTTCAGGTAGTGGGAATGGCCAACCCTTAAGTTCGACTTCTCTGCAGTGGTTATCATTCACAATGTGGAAGGTATGTTGAAAATCGTGAATATAACTATCAATTTCATTATTAAGGAGATTTCGGTTTACAGGAGGAATAATATTGCGTAGAACCGGTTCCAGCTGATGACGAAAACTGTTCCAGTCGGTGTCCTTGTATGATAATTGCCACTGTCCGCATCAGCTAAATTTGGATTAATTAGGAAATGGTCCAAAAAAGAAGGACCGCTGGGGTAAGAAGGAGTTAAGTCACATATTCGGACGACATCTGTGGAATTATCTAGCCACCAAGTGTCAAGTGTTCTACCATTGGTATTGTCCATAATATCTCCCCACACAATGTTTCTGCATTGAGATCGCCTCCCAATATAAACCCATCATATTTTGCTGCAAACTGCATGAAATTGTTCAGACCTGGGACTAGATGTTGTGTGTTGTAATTGGATGGAATATAGAGCGAGCCGAATAAAAATTTATGTGTCATGTTATTTCTATTCGTTTCAATCTCTATAAATACCGCATTAAAATTGACATTTTCCACAGAAATACGTTTGTAGTTGATATTGTTTTTCAAGAGTATAGCCACACCAATGCATGGTATAACAAGAAAGCCAATTTCATGCTAACATCTGATTAAATTTTTTTTCAAATTATTGAATTTGAAGCACATTCATTGTCAAACTGATGTTGACATGGTAATTATTGTATGTATCTGCCAACACATACATACATAAATACCGATATTTGTCATAAAATAAATCAAATACAATCAAATAGAAAAGTTAAATGTGTTTATCCGACAAAACGAATTGTGACGAAATAGCTAAGTTATCAATGTTCCTAAATGTGAGAATATGGTCGAAATCTTGTGAAATCAATAGGGAAGGAATTCATTTGCGAGGACAATTTTACCATTAAATTTTCTAAGGGGAAGTGCAATTGTCGTCTCAAGAATACATGGATCACCAATATCAACATCAAATATTTAGAGTGGTGAAATTAATATGATGAATGGTGAGGAATCCGATTTTATAATAAAAATAAATATATTCCATTGCAACAATAGATTTTACACAGTTTCGGGATTATATTGATGCATAGTCCCAAGAATGTAGACGTGGTTTTTATGATTTTGCGGACGTGACAGTCTGCTTTTCCGACGTAGATATACCCTCAGCCTGTGACATAAAGAAAAGAAGCAAACCTAAAATGGACTATTTTCTCAACTCAATTTAAAACTAACTCGGATGTGGCTAAAATCTTTAAAATACCTAAAATCCGAAGTTACCGTTAATGGGGAGCTATACTAAAATGTGGACTGACTTGGTCCATTTTATATAACCAATTTTGGAAAAAATATATAATATTTGGCTGCACAAAATTTGGACCAAATCATTTACTGCGTTGGATAGTTATTATGCGTTCCGGTCAACCTTTTAGCCTAAAGGCTGAGGGTACAGGTCATTATCTGTAAAAGTTATACTGTTGTAACATTTGTGGGGAGGTACCGGAATTAGTGGACCGACCAAATCGGTCAATCCATTTCATCGTACCGCCGTACAATAAGCCACGATAACTACCCGCTGTAAACATCTCAAAACAGTTTGACGCATGTCCTTAAACTGCACGTTTGCGAATAATTTGCAAATATTGTGTGAACGGTACGCCAAGGAATGGGCCGATATAGGCCATATTGAATCCTTATCTGCGACTGGTATAAATATTACAATGTGCAAAGTATAGACCAAATCGGTTGCTCAGTTAGAGATTTATTTTAGCGAAATTTTGTTTAACTTTTTTTCCATTCTTACTATCCTCTGAATTAATGTTCATGATACATACATATATTCTACATTGAATTATCATTGTTAATTAATAGTTGCTATTAACACCCTTGGCCTGTTCCCGTACTTTATAAAGTGGTAAAAGTCGTAAAAGTTGTAAAAGTCGTAAACGATTTTCATATAAATTTTGTGTACGGGAACGCAAAATGTGTAAAAGTGGTAAAAATTGTAAAAACTTTTTAGTTCTGGAACAGAGCTCCTGTTTTTCTAAAAAAAAAAAATATTGTTCTCACACGAATTGTCAAATTTTGTAAATCGATTTACTCGCCTTAGCGCAAATGTGGAACGCTGATTTTTGAATGAGGAATTCATAACTATATATAGAACGTGTATACGAAGAATTGTATGTCATCTAGGAGTTGAGCTATGGATGCCCAAATTATTACGAATATAGACGAACGAACAAAAAATAGTTTCAAAAACAGGGGGTAAGGGTATAAGGCTTCGTAGCCCATCTTACAGCACTTCTTCTCCATATCCGGTGATATATAACAGTGCAAAAATATAAACAAATTTTTTGTTTTAGTTGTTTTCTTTTTTATTTTCAGAAAAAAATTACATAAATTTTTTTGTCATGCAATATTATTGTTGTTCTGTATTTGACACGCTCCTGTACAGACATACAGAGTTGTATTCCCTAAATTTTTGAGATGGGAATAACTTTTATTATTCTGCCATGCACCAATGTTTGAATAATCATACAAAAATGTGTAACCATTAATAAAAACACGTTTATTTCCCCGGAGATGACATTCCTGGATAAAAGCAATGTCAATACTATTTTTGTATAGACATTTTTGTAATTCGATTTGGCGACTACGATCCAAAAGAGATCGCACGTTGAAAGTAAGACAATTTAAGAATCTATGGACCATAAGATTCTTTAACTTTTTTAAAAGACAGATAAATTCATCTTTCGCTTCTTTTTCTGACATATTATTGTATTCCGACAAAAATTTATTTAATTCTTGCTCGATAGAAAGTTCTTCTGGTTGCAAGAAGATACTAGACAATTTCAGAAATTCGTTGACAATTGGTAGTGTTGTGGACTGAGTAGTGGGTTGAAAATGACTTGCAAACGATTTGTTTGTAGTTACACATGAATTGGAAATGACACGATTTAGATTTTGCTTTGCAGCTGCATTAATATCAATTGCATTTTGAATGTGTTCTTTTCTCTTTGCAACGTATTTCTTGTAACTAGGGCAACCCTTCCAGTCGGCTGTATGACCAAAACTTTTGCAATTTACGCAATACGGATCCGACGTATCCGTTTTCTGTCTCTGGCATTCTCTTGGCAAATGTTTTTGGTTGCATTTTACACAATTCTATTGGGATCCACAATTTTTTGACATAGTCGATGGTCAGACTAGCAAGGTTTCATGAAACCAATTTCGTTTCGCGTTTGTGTTTCTCATACCAATAAAAACAAAAAAATAATTAAATTAATATTAATAGTTAAATTTTTACTATTTCATTAATTAAATGTTTTTATTAAATATATTTATGTTTGTTTTGTTGTTAACGTTTGCTTGAGAAAATAAAAATGAATGAAAATTGAAGAAAAAATCTTGCAACGAAGAACAAGAAGAGGCAACACAACAAACACAGAAAACCATGTACATGGGTTTCACTACTTCATACCCCTCGCCTATAAACTTGACGTCGCCATGTTGAAATCGTGCTAGTCTGACCATCGACATATGTCCCTAGCGTTGGCACCTTCGACACTGTATTTCATTATTTTTCTTCTTTGGCCTTTCCCAGGTTATTGGTTGTTTGAGAAGATGTTTAATATGGGAAATATCACTCAAAGACTTACCGGGATGTAGAGTTGTCAAAAGCAATCCGGTATCCTTGCCATCTTTAATGAATCTGGCGGTGGTAAATTTGGTTACTTTCAGTACAACATGAGGTATCACTTCATCCAATTCCATAATACAGTCCCCGTAAAATGAATGAAACTTGTTTTAGTTCTTTTGGCGTAAACGAATAACCATGAACAGATTTTTCACGGAGCTTTTCAAGGATCAGACAAATAAAGCTTACATTTATTTGGTCCTATATTTTTGATCTGGTAGTGACTTTTTTCAAGTTGATCTACCAAAAGTTTTACGTTAATGTTATAAAGGAATATTGGTGGACAAAAGGTTTTGTTTCCCTTTTTAGGCATCGTCTTTGGATCACTCATGTTGGTCTGAGAATGTTGCTGTTGAATATTTTTTATTTCAAGTTCTGCAAACCTGTTTTGGTTATTTGGGTCATAGTTTAGACCAGAAATGTCTAACTCCGTTGGCGGGATATTATCTTCCAATCTCAATCTCTTGCCATTAGAGTTGTTGTTTGTGCCTTTTGAGGCAACTGGCTGCTGGCTATGTGGTAATGGCCTACCCACTTCCATTGCCGATGTTTGCTGAGTTGCAGGAATCATCAGAATAAATGACTTGACTAGCAACGTAAAATGTTTAAATTTGCTTATTTTTTGTGGAAATTGATTGGCGCTCAAAAAATCAACCACACGTTCAGGGATGTGTCGATAACCGTCAACTACAAGTCAAAAGCTAAAACGAGTGAATTGTGATGGGAAACGCATCGAATTTCAATTCCATGATGTTTCAACTTCATTAAATTCCCACAAACAAAAAACGGATCCCTAATTTGCAGTTGAAAGAAGAAAAATAGAAATAAAAACACTTTTTTGTCTTGGCGATGGCAAAGCCGAAAATATTTAATAAGAAATAAAATAAATTTGAGTTCTTATTTAAATTGATCTTGCAATTGGAAGTTTAGTGTGGAAATTCTTGCCCCATTACATGAGAACTATAAACAGTAAAAACAACATATTAAGCGGGTGTTCACCAATTTGGAGAAAACAGACATGTTAAAAGTAGATTTTTGATTTGTGCTTTTTTATCGAAATATCAAATATTATCGTTACAAAAAATACAAAAATAAATGTATCTATTCTATATGCGTGCTTAAATTTTAAGCTTGACACTTCATTCATTTATCGCGTTTTTTTATAAAATGCTCAAAAATGGTATTGTAAACAAACCCACTTGTTGCTTTTGTGTTTACTAATATTGACGTTTTAGGAATTCAGGAAAAACAAGGGTTCAATATATTGTTTTCATTTAAATCTACCTCTTTACTTATACCATGATATGACCCTTTTCAAAACAAGAAAAATAAACGCTTATCGGATTGCATCACACGTTGTTTTGATCCATGGCACAATAAAGTAGGGGTAGACCAATGCCAAGTTTACATTTGTGCTCCAAAATCCACTGGATTTCACGAAATCCTGAAATACACCCCGTTGTTTACACTTATTCTTTTTTTTGTTGATTTCAAACATATTACAATAATCAAGGTAGATGCATATGCGCAAATATACGACAATATAGAACTTTACAACTTTATTTCGAAAATGATCGTAAAATTATCTATATATACATAGTATTATTTGTTTATAGTACTAACAAATGAAAAAATAAAAACTGATGTTATCGGTGAGACTGTGGTGTGCGCATATTTAAGGGTTAATAGCTATAATAATAAGAAGAAGAGCAAATATTCATGTCATCAGCAACAGCTGTTTCCAGATAAGTTGGCAAAAATGTCAAAAGGGAGAAACAAAGAGGAGAGGAAAAGGTTTGTCAAAGGAGGAATTTCCTGGCTAGAGATATAAAAAAAAGTTTTTCCTTTTGATTTGAGCCCTGAAGAAGATTGGACGTGTGGTCTCCAGGCAAAGAAGAAAAAAAAAACAAGACAACAGTGATATGCTTCATTAAACGTTTATTGAATATAAAGTAACATATTAAAAACTACAGCTAAATAAATATACTTAAGACTAAAATTATAAATAAATTAAGTAATAAAATATCAAAACTGAAATTTTATATACACAAATAAAAAACTAAGCTAAATTAAGCGAACGCCACTAAACATTAAACAAGGTTAACCAAGATTAAAACTAAATTAACAGTATTGAAATAAGCATCCGCAACTCCTCGTACCACACCCATCACCCATCCAATCCGTAGTGGGAGGCGCAGAATTCATGGCATGTCCAGCCCGGCTTGTCATTTGGCATTTCTCCCTTTACCTTATATACTGTCAAACTCGGACAGACAAACGCCTGACCAGCCCACAGTTAGATACCAGGTAGCATGCAAAGAAAAGAAGTAGAGAGAAAGCAAACGATTGAAACAGCTTCTCTTTTTTTAATGAATTACCAGCGACCCCAAACATTTTTGCAAGAATTCTACTTTCTGCGAGAAATTATGCATTAATGAAATGATAGGAAAACATTCAAATTGTAAATCTAACGAGTTTTCATTCATGTCTTTCAAAATATTCAATCAAATGTGAAAAATTATTAGTTTTTTAAATTCCAAAAATTTATAGACATTTCCTTATTTTGTTTATAGCTATATTACATTACGTGTATTTCATGTGTAGGTTTTGCATTTTTTTACATCTACATGTTGTACACATAGTGTGATCCATATAAAAAATTTCATTTATCAAAATGATGTGTGAACCCATGTGTAACTTTTTAGTTTTAGAGCCCTTCCTATTTTTTGGTCTGTTCCTTTACTTTTGAAAATGGCAAAAAGTAGTAAAAGTTGTAAACTGCACCCATATGAATTGTATGGTCTCTGAAGTAAAGGAACGCTTTTCGAGTAAAAAGTGGTAAAACTTGAAGTTTCTTGCACGTAAAGGAACAGGGCTTTTGTATGTACAATAAATAGAAAACAGCTGATTTGTTTGTTTTGATGAAAGCAGAAATTTGCAACATTTGCTGATAGAAATAATTTCTTAAAGAAACTTAAATAAATCGATTTGATAAAGGATTTGTTTACATTTATAGGTTATGTCACACAAAAAAACATATACTGGTGTAATAGCAAATATTATAAATCATATGCAAAATGTCATTTTTCGCACACACAAAGAATTACACGAGGACAAAAAAATTCAAAACATACACATGAAATACACGTAATGTAATATAGCTATTACATGTACGTTGACACAAACGTTTAAAAAAAAAAAAAACAAATTTCTATGTGGTTGTTGTTGAGTTGTATTTGTTGTAGTATTTACTTTACCTGGTTTGTTCTACCATGACCTACCGTAATGAGTGATTGGATAGTTAGTCCTGTAGTGGAATTCTATAACTCATTTTTCGAGTTACCGACAAATATCGGTAAAATTAAAATGCTTATAATTTCGGTAATTAACGAAAATTTCGGTAAATTGACAACCAAAATAAAGCTGTTGCTAAATCCTACCGATGGCAACAGTGCTGTCAACATTTATTGATACTCTTCACTGATAATTTTGCGTTTTAATTTTAACGATTTTTGTCGGTAACTCAAAAAATGAATTACAGAATTCCACTACTGGTGCTTGTGTTTGAGCTCAGACTACGGTTATGGGGACTTCAGTGGTAATCTCTAGACATCGGATTTTGCATATTTTTTAATAATAGAGATACAAAGATTCTGATTGCACCAAAATTCGTTTCAAAGAAATCTAAATTCAATGGCAGGGTCATATTTTGTATTTATTTTGCATATTTTGCATATGCACAAAATATGCAAAAAATATGCAAAATATGCAAAAAAATATGCAAAATATGCAAAAAATATGCAAAATATGCAAAAAATATGCAGAATATGCAAAAAATATGCAAAATATGCAAACAGTTTTTGGCCGAAAATCGTCATAAAAGTCGTAAAATTGACAATTAAAGTTGGGAAAAATCATCAAAGTGTCCTAAATTAAAATTGTTGGCCGTTTAAAGTCGCTTTTTTTAGCAGATTATTATGCTATTGAGACCCCTTACCACAGTGTGGATATAAAAATAGGGTTATATGTATATTGTAATACCATTTTTTATTATTAACCTATTAAAAAATATAAAATTTGTTAAATTGTCAAATATTTTATTTAAAATTCAATAGTTTCTTTATCTTAATTTGTTGCATTAGTCTGGTTTTTACTCAAAGGGAAAACATCGATGTCGGATTTTTTTATGCGGCACTCCCCTAAAGTGTTTAGTTTGGTTAGATTTTAAGATTGTTAAGGTTGAGCACAATTGGAATATGTTAACACATGCCACTGGGTCCTCGTAGTTATGAAAATCTCGACTTTTTGGCTATTTGACGACTTCAGCTACCCATATCTATGAAACGGTTAAAACTATTTGCCCGTGTTATGCATTAAATTAAATGCCATACTATTCTTAATATTTCTTGCCGAACAACAAAATACGTAAGTAATACTGAATTCAAGATAATAAAGCCAATGTCCCGAAAACGCCTTAGGGTGAAAATGAAGTCTATTGTGAAAAAAACCCTTTTTACAGTGTTTAATTTAACTTGTTTTTGTGTCTGTTTAGTTCAAATGTAGTAACTTATTTTCCACACAGTTGTAGTTGACCAATCGAATTAAAACTTTGCACACTTTTCAGACTTGCATGACAATACATGAATATGAAACCAAAACCAATATGGGTCCACTTTTTTCTTAGAGCCCCCATATAGCGGTACCACCCGATTAAAAGTATTTTAAGGATTCTGGTTAAATTTTTAGGCCGAATTGGCTATATCTTGGCATTTGGGGTTCCCAATGGTACAGAAACTTCCTCACTAAAAATGTTGGACTCAGGTCAAGGTTTTGGTATAGCCCCTATATAACGGTACAACACGATTTCAGGTATTTTAAAGTTTTTATCTACATTTTCGGCCTAAATTGGCTATAATTTTGTTATGAGGTTCCCAGTGGTCAAAAAAATTAAATGCTGAAAAGTTAAACATTAAAAATAGTTAAAAAAATAAGTTACAGTGTTTTATTTACAAATGCACTTAAAACTAGAAAATATTTTTTAATGAAACGCTTGCATTTGAACTAAAAATTGTGGCAATCTTAAACTAGACTTTTCTGGAAATTTCGGCAGTTGTTCTTTTGTTATACCCCGGTTACACCTAGGATTAACCCAGTGGATTTCAAATGCCAATTCAATAGCGCAAACGTCAAATAAATCCTCTCGAAGTGGGTTAACCCGGAAAAAAAACTGTAGTGTAACCGTACTATTAGTTTGGTTTTTTCCATCTTCTTCTGCTTGCTTTGTTAAGATTTTTGTCGCATTTGGCTCTTTACGGTGGTTTGAACTATCAGATCAGGCCAACAAGTTCAGGACTAAGATACCACAGATGATATATCATTTTGTTATTTCCTTTATCTGATATTTGTTTCGGATTTCAATAAATCTTCAATGCGGTTTAGGTCTTTTTTTGGACCTAAAAATTATTTCTGAATTTCGCTTTCACTATTTGTTGTATTAAACTCAATCTATTGTCTCTAATCCTTTTCAACCTATTGATAATGTTTACCCAATCCATCCAATATTATATCTACATAACCATTATCTTGTTCAGTATAGGTTTTGTAAAATCAATAACCCACACTCTCATTTATAACACTCAGTTGTTGTCCTTTGATACAAAATAAATAAACAATACAAAATAAATATCAAAATATCGAACGATGAAAACACAAAGTGCTTCTACGACCTCTTGTTCTTGGGAAGTCAGCTGGGAAGTAGCTTAAAAACATTCTCGCCTACATCGAACTTGGATTTGTCAGTCACAAACTATTCTTATAGAAATCGCGTGAATATGTTTGTTTGATGTTCGGATCTGCTGCCAAACTTGCAGTAAAAAATCCCTTTCAACAATACTTCTTATAAATCTGTACGCAGGTACAGAAGCTCTCGACTTAATATCTGCTCAAGTTGGTAAGACCCGATTATTCGTACACTGCTAAGTCTTGTTTCTCCCCTGAGCTACTGTCAGTTTCAGGAACGCCCAGGAGTTGTTCTTTACCCCCATACCAGATGATACCAGAACAGCAACCCGTTCTTTCTGCACTGTTTTGGGAATACTTGGTAATAGTTTTCCATGCCAGTGCACGCAAATAGCTTTGTTTTGGGGTATCTTCCTTGAAGTTGTTGCTAGTATTTTTCGCCGGAATAAACGGATAAAGCTTCTAAAGATCATATATTTGTTGGGGTCCTCTCCGAGAGCTTCTACTGTAGAAAAAATGATACGACTAGCGTTCCTATAGAACACTTTACAGGGATCCAGCAGCAATGACAATTTCATGGTTAGGAGTTTTTGTTGAAGCTGCGCTTGATTATTTTCGGGACAGATGGTTCTCCAGATTCTACGAAGCGTTTAGCATGAAAAGAAGTGCAAAACACCGTAAAGAGTCAAATGGCGACAAAAATCTTAACAATGCGAAGATGGAAACTTCTCCGGAAATATTCGACCCAAACTTACAAAAGAACAACTGTTCGAAATTTATAAAAAAGTCACATTAACTCCGAGCTCACCACAGATTACAACCAATTAATTACAAAGGACGAACAACTAAAACAATGCGTTCTCCAAGTAGTCGGCTATACCCAGATATGCTTCATTTTCGCCGTAAGGCGTACTTAGTCACGTTAATCGGGACACTGGCTTTCTATCTCGAATTCAGTAATACTTACGCATTTTGTTTTTGAATATAAAATAAACAGAATGGACTTTAATTTAATGCATAATACTGTCAAATAGCTTTAACCGTTCCACAGATATGGGTCGCCGAGAGAGACGAGAATTTCATAACTTCAAGGCTCCAGTAGCACGTGTTAACTTATTCCAATGGTGCTCTTGCCAATTAATCTTAAATCTATCTAAAATCTAATCTAAGTAAGCAGTTTAGGCGGCACCCCCGCCTAAAAAAATCCGACATCGATTTCTTTCCTTTGAGTTAAAACCAGCCTAAAGCTACAAAGTAAGACAAAGAAAATATTAAATTTACATAAAATGATTGATATTTTATCAAATTTTATATTTTTGCATAGTTTAACAATAAAAATAGTATTACAATACCATATACCCTACACCACACCGTCGTAAGAGGTATCAATAACACAAAAATCGACGTTAAATGGCCAACAGTCTTAATTTAGGACACTTTAAAGTTTTTTTGATGATTTTTTCCAACTTTAATTGTAAATTGTTCGACTTTTTTGACGATTTTCGACCAAAAACTGTTTGCATATTCTGCATATTTTTTGCATATTTTGCATATTTTGCATATTTTTTGCATATTTTGCATATTTTTTGGCATATTTTTTGCATATTTTTTGCATATATTTTGCATATTTTTTGCATATTTTTTGCATATTTTTTGCATATTTTTGATATGACCCCAAATATCGAAAAATTGACCCTCAAAACGCCTAGATCCAAAATTTGAGTCCAATCGGATGAGAAATAAAAAACATGCAAAAATCCGATGTCTAGTAATCTCTAAGCTCAGAGTGGGAGTTTCATCTGCAGTTGTTGTCTTTTCTGAAACAAAATAAAACAAGACAATTAATTCTACATACATTTACACCTGGAATATAATTAAATGCTAACTACTTACTTACGAATACTTAACGAATAACTACTTACTTACATACTTGCCCTGGGGAATAGCCGATTCTGTGTTTAACATCTCATCCGGAAAGCCGCCAAATTATTTCCACATGCTGTCCTTATCTGTAAAGAGAGAAGAAGCATGAACTTAATTGCTTGAATATACATTCTGAATATTGAGCTAATAATAGTTTTTTTCTTGCAAATATTAAAAGTTTCTATAACGTAAAAGGAAAGGATTCAAATAAGAATGTTATTTTTTGTAAATGAAAATGGAATTAAGTAAAACCTATTGTAATGTTTATTGAAGTTTTTTGATTTTTCATAATGGCTAACTAAGAGAATTCTGGAACAGACATCATAATAATAAATTTTGATAGATAAAAGTTGTGTTCAGAACCTGCAAAATCTTACTACTTGCGGTAGTTTTCCCGTTTAATGCTAAAATGAGTTCCCGAACTCCGAAATATAACAAGACTTCCTCTCCTCTTAAATAGCGTCGAATAACACCCTCTTATGTTTTCTGCAATACAATTTTGGCCTAGTAGAAACAAGCAGCATTTTCATTGGCATCTAAATATGATAGCTGATACGTTGATTTTGACATTTCTGCTGGAGTTTTTCCAATTTCCGTCATTTTTTTCATTCCCGTATTTTTTAGGAAATTTGTATGGGAAAGAAATTTTTGACAATTCGCTCGTTTTTCTAACATTACCATTAAAATAGTACGGGAACACAATGGAAAATATTATTGTAACAAATTAATTTAATATTTGCTCTGTTCCAGAACCTACAAGAAACCACTGTTTTTTACTACGATAACAATTTTTCCTTTATGTTATCGAAAAAAATAGTAAAAATTAGTAGATTCTTGCAGTTCTGGAACAGACCAATTTTTTCACATTGTTTACACATTTTGATACTAAAATTTTTTGTTGCAGCAATTGAACATCTACCTTGTTTATGATGAAACGCCTTCGAAATCACGAAACGACGACGAATGTAAACCAAGCAAAAGTATGAAAATCGCTGAAAAATACAACCCTGTAGCATATGTACACTGAGGGGCAGCCGCTGGCAGGAACGATGATAATAGCCTCGTTCCAGAACTAAAAAGTTTTTACACATTTAACACATTTTTCCCCGAAGTGCGTTCCCGTACACCAAAAAAGTAGCAAAATGTTCACTTCTCTTTGAACAAAAATGGCGCTGAATGTCTCTCTCTTTAGAAACTTTTTACTCGACAAATTTGAGCGTGTAAAAAATAGTAACACGACAAATTTGAGCGAACAAAAATGTGCAACATTTTTGGCCGGCTTCCGATTGGCTGACAAGCCGACTTTGACATTTGTTCCAGTTTTTTTTTGACGTTTCTGCCATTTTTCCGTTCCCGTACATTTTGTATGTGTTGTTCCGGGTCAATCCGGTACGAAAGAACCCGATGCCGTGGGATTGAACCCTGTAGCATGGACTCCGAGGTAAGATCGAGGAAATAGTAGATTTCATGAGTCGGAAGAACATCAAGGTCGCTGCGGTGCAAGAAATCAAGCTCAACAACAACTGTAGCTTACAACATTGTGATGGTTACAACGTGCTAAGGAAAGATCGCACCAGAAGTGGAGGTGGGGGATTAGCTTTCCTATTGCACCAGTCTGTCCAATACAGACCTATCTCGCTTGAGCCTGTCTCTAATGACCCGTACATGGAATGTATGGGGGTAGCAGTCAGGTGTGGAACTGCCGAGATAGAGTTGCTGAACGTATACATCCCGCCGAGAAATAGCTGTATCTCAGATTACGTGCCTAACATTAGCCCGCTTTTGGAAGGCCATAATCGTCTGGTCCTGGGGGACTTTAATGCGCATCATGAGATGTGGCATTCCGCCTTCGGAAACGACCAGAGAAGTACAGCGCTGGCGGAGCAGATTTACAGCTCTATGTTTTGCACGGTCAATGAAGACCCCCTACCAGAATTAGAGGAGAGTGTCACAGCTCGCCAGACATAACCATCGTGTCACCTGGTCTGACAAATGACGTTACCTGACAGACCGTCATTTCACTTGGATCAGACCATCTCCCCATAATTGTCTCCATTAGCAGACCACCCGATTTCATTACCTCTGAACGCCGCACATTCGTCAATCATAAGAAAGCTGATTGGTCCGTTTTCAGAGAGTTCACCAATCACCGCTTCAGAGAACTGCCCAATCCTTCTGATGTTCGGGTAGCGGAAAGGAAGTTCCGAGACATCATCACTGCTGCAGCCGCTCGCCATATGCCTGCTGGTCGAATACCCGAAGTAAGACCAAACTTCCCAGCAGAGGTGACGGGATTAGCAACTGAGCGCGATGAGCTTCGCCGAACCAACCCCAATGACCCCAGAGTCAGGGAGCTGACACTGGAAGTTAACAGGCTGGTCGGCGAGCATAAACGGAACAAGTGGTTAAATCATCTGAAGAGTTGCAACATTGGAGCCGGTATAGGTGAATTGTGGGCAACGGTTAAGTCACTCTCGAACCCTGGAAGAAGGGAAGATAGGACCTCAGTCACGTTTGGCGACGTTACGTTGACTGACCCGAAGAGGTGCGCAAGTTATTTCAATCGACAGTTTGCCGAGCACCCCGAGAGTGACAGGGCGAAGAGAAGAGTATTACGTCGCATCAGATCTCTTCCTGCCGAGGAGGAACCGCCACAGTTTACAATGGATGATGTTGCCAATGCCATCAGGAACGCTAAATCATCCAAAACGTTGGGGCCTGATGGAATCTCCATGGTAATGCTGAAGCAGCTGGATGAGCCGGGAGTGGAGTATCTCACTAATGTTCTCAACTTGTCGCTATCCACCCTCATTGTTCCCGAAGTCTGGAAAATGGGCAGGGTGGTCCCACTACGGAAGCCCGGCAAGGATGCCAGCAAAAGTGAATCGCACAGGCCGATTTCGCTTTTGTCGCCCGTAGCAAAGACATTTGATGCCTTAGTCCTCCCCAGTATCAGAAATAGCTATCAAATTGCCGATCACCAGCATGGATTTCGTAAGCAGCACAGCACGACAACTGCGCTGCACGCCATTACCACACATATTTGTCAAGGACTCAACCAGAGACGGCCGTGCGATAGAACAGTTATGGTGGCGCTTGACTGATCAAATGCCTTTGATACAGTCAGACAACCCTCCGGCCAAGCTTGAAACGTTGGATAGTCAATTATATGTGTGGACGCCAGTCGTACGTGGAATTCAGGAACAAGAAGTCCAAACCCCGTAGAGTGAAACAGGGAGTTCCCCAAGGTGGGGTGATATCTCCGGAACTGTTTAACCTCTACCTCTCCTGTATTCCGCCCCCTCCAGACGGCATCGAGATCGTAACATATGCGGATGATTGCACGATCCTGGCGTCGGGTACATATCCTGATGACATCTGTGAGAGACTGAACAACTATTTAACCGATCTTACCACTTTTTCCATTCGAGGAATATGCAGATCTCCGCCACAAAATCAACAGCCACTCTGTTCACCACATGGACAGCGCAGTTTGGAAGAGAATTGAATGTCGTGGTCGACGGTAGCAGAATTCCGACCACAAACTGCCCCTAAATTCTAGGGGTCACATACGACACTACATTCACGTTGTGCGCACACGCCACAGATATCTGCGACAAGCTGAACAGTAGGAACAAGGTCCTCAAGTCCCTAGCCGGCAGCACTTGGGGCGCAGATAAAGAAACGTTGTTGACCACATATAACGCGATAGGTCGGTCTGTGGTAAGCTATGCGGCGCCAGTCTGGTCCCAGAGATAATGTGATACGAATTGGAAAAAGATTCAAACTTGCCAGAATGCCGCCCTGAGAACAGCAACAGGGTGCCTCCTCAAATCTTCACCATCTACATGAGGAGGCAAAGATTCTTCCAGTAAAGCAACACAATGAGATGCTTTCGTTGCAGTACCTGCTTGGATGTTACCGATATCCATGGATATCCATGCTCTAGATGGAGAGCTCCGACGATACAGGAGAGAACCCCTAGATCAACAAGCATATCAAGCAGGTTTAAATAGTATTCACACGGATGCAGTTGCCAAGGCCTTAAGCAACTATAGTGTGAATAAAGTCCTCGAAATACATCCCCCATCTATTGCAGCTGAGGAGCGTCAGCTGCTACGGCAAACTAGAGTAGTTTTGGCTCAACTACGCTCGGGATATTGCAGTCGCCTAAATTCTTATTGGGCGGAAATCGACCGCGCCGTGCAAGACATCTGCCCAGTATGTGGCATGGGCCCGCACGACACAAAACACCTTCTCAACTGCCCAGCCAAACCTACTCATCTAACTCCAGTGGATCTGTGGTTACATCCCATCGAAGCAGCCACTTTCCTGGAACTGGAGATAAACCCAGAGCCAGATTGAACAGAAGAACGAACATACAAACATAATAACAAACACTGTTACAACAACAACAACCCTGTAGCATGTTTTAAGAGTGTTCTACACGATATGTTTTTTACATAAGCTTCGTTCCAGATCTAAAATGTTTTTACACATTTAACACATTTTGCACATTTTTGCCCAAAATGCGTTCCCGTACACCAAAAAAGTTGCAAATTGTTCACTTCTCTTTGAACAAAAATGGCGCTGAGTAGCTTTCTCTTTAGAAACTTTTTACACGACAAATTTGGGCGAGCAAAAATGTGCAACATGTTTGACGGCTTCTGATTGGCTGACATGTCGACTTTGACATTTGTTCCAGATTTGTTGACGTTTCTGCCATTTTTCCGTTCCCGTACATTTTTAGAAAAATGTGTATGTTCGGCTCATTTTCGACAGTTTGCTCTTTTGACACTTTTATCATTAAAAAAGTACTGGAACGAAGCTATATTTGTGCATACCAACTGTCACTTTTTAGAAATCTGAATTTTGTACACATGGTGTGAACCATACAGAAATTTCAATGCATCAAAAGCTCTGTTCCTTTACGTGCAAGAATCTTCAAGTTTTACAACTTTTTACTCGAAAAGCGTTCCTTTACTTCAGATACCATACAATTCATATGGAAGTAGATTACAACTTTTGCTACTTTTGCCAGTTTTACCATTTTCAAAAGTAAAGGAACAGACCAAAAGTGTTATGTGCATACATAGTCCCGGTGAATTTCATTAAAAAATTGCATGAAATTAGGAGTTTCTAGATCGAATTCCCCACTACAGCGATTTCGTGATTTTACACTACTATGGAACTCGATCTAGAAACGCCTAATTTCATGCAATTTTTTAATGAAATTCATGCTAGTGTGGACCGGGACATACATATGTATTTTTTTCGAATAGAACGCGCTCTATTCTCGTCTGTACAACCAAAGGTAAACAGCTGTTTTGTTTGTACGCGATATAAATAAAGAAAACAACAGAAAACAAATGAAAAATAAAATTATGCCGTGTAGAAGGAATTACTAAGTCCCGGTCCACACTAGAGTGATTTCATTGAAAAAATTGAATGAAATAATGCGTCTCTAGATCGACTTCCATAGTAGAGTAAAATCATAAAATTGCTGTAGTGGTGAATTCGATTTAAGAACTCTTAATTTCATGAAATTTTTTATTGAAAATCACGCTAGTGTGGACCGGGACATAGTAGATCGTTAGTCCCGGTCCACACTAGAGTGATTTTATTGAAAAAATTTCAAGAAATTATGCGTCCCTAGATCGACTTCCATAGTAGAGTAAAATCATAAAATTGCTTTAGTATGGAATTCGATTAAAGAACTCCTAATTTCATGATATTTTTTAATGAAATTCACGTTAGTGTGGACCGGGACTTTCTTCTAAAGTTTCGTTAGTATCCACACACGTTAACGTGAAATTTAAGATTTTTGCGTTCCACTTCATTTTACCATTCGCGTTTTTTGTGTTTCTCATACCAATAAAAACAAACATAAATAAACTAAAAAGCAACACAAAATAATTAACAATAATAATTTAATTAATATTAATAGTTAAATGTTCACTATTTCATTATTAAATCTTGTAACGAATAACAAGAAGAGGCAACACAACAAACACAGAAAACCATGTACAAGGGTTTCACTACTTCATACCCCTCGCCAATAAACTTGACGTCGCCATGTTGAAATCGTGCTAGCCTGACCATCGACAAATGGGCGAAAAAAGTAACAGTTGCTAAGCATGAACATTTAAAAAGCAGACCTTGTCATGGTATAAGTAACCTTTGTTTTTCCTGAATTCCTAAAACATCAAAATTAGTAAACACAAAAGCAACAAGTGGGTTTGTTTACAATACCAATGTTGAGCATTTTATAAAAAACACGAAAAATGAATGATTGGCCAAGGTTTCTCCACATGATCGAGTTGTGGATATGATAAAATGTTTGTTTCAATGAAAAGCTGACAAATTTCTTCCATACAAATGTTCTAAAAACTATTTTAAAAACCATTGAATTTGATTGCTATTAAAATTGTTTGGCATTTCATTCAAACAGCACACATACATACAAAAATTGTGTATATTGTTTTGACTTTTTAGGAACAGTCGAAAGAAAAAAAATAAATTGACAGGAAGCTTTAGCTAACCTTTCTTATTAAACCATGGACCTTGTGAAAACTGCATTTAAATGTCAAATGACATAGATCCATAATAAAAGTAGATGTATCTGCATAGTCATATGCCAGACTATAAAAATTTTCATGTACGTGAAAATGAGTTTATAGGCAAGAGGTCTGAAGGGGGTGAAACTCTGTACACATGGTTCGCCCCGGGCTACACTACAGTAATTTCACTGAAATTTTGACACGAAATTATGCGTCTCTAGATCGAGTTCCATAGTAGAGTAAAATCATAAAAATGCTGTAGTGGGGAATTCGAGCTAAGAACGCTTAATTTCATGAAATTTTTTAATGAAATTCATACTAGTGTGGACCGGGACTTCTGTAATCTGAAATTATTCTTTGTGTTTAAATTCGTAACTCTCAAACCAATACAAAGCAATGAAAATATCAACATTTTCATATGATTTCATATATGTGTGTAGACGTCAATGAAAATTTGGATGAAAATGGCAAAACGTTTTCAATAAAAATTTTCATAGTCGGTTTTACAAAAACATATGAAATTTACCCTGCGTTTACACATGACAGGGCAGTTGAGTATATGTAATGATTGTCAAAAACCCAAAACTTGCCTGTGTGACGTAAGCGTTAGCACACAGACAACTGCAAAAACGATTGTGAAATTATGAATGAAAATCGTCGATTTCTTTTGTTTTCCATTCACATATTTTGTTTTTGTTTCATCCCAGTCCTGTTGTCTTTTGTCATTTGAAATAGTTTTGTTTTCATTTATTGAAAAATGTCCATGTTTACTGTCTACGAAAACTACCAGACAGTGCCGAGGCAACTAGCCAAATGTTTGTATGTATTAGTAAAGTGGTAAAGGGTTGTTTACACCATCTATCAATGTCGTATGAGATGCCAAATTTTCTACCTGCGAATGTTGTACACATAGTGTAACCACTATGAAAATTTTCATCTATCAAAATGATTTGGCAACTCATATGTAATTTTTTCATTTAGGGAGCTCTCTATTTGATACGTCATTCTCGTATGTAAACATAAATTTATCAGCTGTTTTCTGACATTCTCAAACAAAAAATGAAAAACAAAATCTTTTAAAAAAGAAAATGGAAAGGTATTTATATTTAAATATTCAGTAAAGTAAAAAATGGCGTTTACAATGTTATTTTTAGGTAGATTGGTCGAAAGAAGCAGTCTTTGAAATGATTGTTTGGTGGCAAAAACATGAATGCCTCTATAACTCCCAACACCAATTCTACCAATTCAGTTTCCTTCAACCAAAATTAAAATTTGCGCAAAATTGCAACTCAACAATAAATGTAAATAATGACAAAAACAGCTGTTTTTATATTTTTAGGTTATGTCATACGAAAATAACACTTGCAGGTATGAACGCACAAATTGAAAATTGTATGGATGACGTCAATTTTGACAAACATAGAGAATGTCGAATGGGTGAAAGAAATGGCAGCTCATATGACATTGATAGATGGTGTAAACAGCCCTTAAAATCGGCAAAAGTAGCAAAAGTTGTAAACTGCTCCCAAATGAATTGTATGGTGTATGAAGTAAAGGAACGCTTTTCGAGTAAAAAGTGGTAAAACTTGAAGATTCTTGCACGTAAAGGAACAGAGCTATAGTAAGTTTACATTTATGAAATAAACTCGATTTCAACTGTCAATTCCATTGCTGAAACGTCAAATGAAATCCAATAGTAATTTAAATAATTTCATTAGAAATTTGAATTATGTTAACTGGGAAAGCGTATTATTTCGTTTAAAGTGTCCCAGCAAAAAGTTTGTATCCGCGGATGCAGTTGAATCACTACAAGTGTACGGTACATTTGCCGTTGGAGTACATCTTTCCCTATGAATTCACTTATGAATTTTACAAGAGAGCGCGCAGCTAGGATGCACTCCATTTTGCTTCCACAGCACACAGCTAGGATGCACTCCATTTTCGATCCAAATCACTGCTTAAGATGCAGTGCTTTGGATTGAATTTATATGCGTTCTTCGGATTGCATTTTTAGTCTGTCTAAAGATGCAATTAAAATGTAAGCCATTGCAAAATATCCCAAAATAAATAAAATGCATTTATTATTTGTGTAAGACAAGAACACAAAGAACTTTTTTATATAAACACAAATTAAAATAAAAGTTTCCATTAAATTCAATCACATTTGAGCTTACTTCCTTCGTTCTCGATTTAATCCAAGCGCATCTGATTTTCTTTCATCATCCTAAAGTTTTTTATGTTGCCCTCCCATCACTAGCTCAGCTTTCGACATGGACTCAAACTCCACTCCATTAAAAATTTCCGCAATAATGTTCGCAACATAAATTGTTATTTCTTTATTTTTATTTATTTATTTAATTTATTACAAATTCTTCGAGTTGTATACACTCTTGTTTATCTTTTGAAGAAATGTGTAAGGATCAACCAACTGTTTTTTTTTCTGTAGGGATCTCTACAGCAACTGCTTATCAAATGTATCGAACGGAGTGCATTTTTCATAACTCTGTTGGAGTACATCGAAAGATGTTGTGAAATCATAACTGCAATTGCACAACTTCCAAAATTTTTTGCTGGTGTGATTTTTTCCATTTTTCCTAAAAAATAACAAGAAACATTTAAAAATTAGAATAATTGATTCCCTACTTATGGGCTTTTCATTTTCAAATAAAATTCATCTTCTTTACATTCCGCCATTCTACCGGTATTCATAGCTAAAATTCTTGTATCGCACATTCGGTATTTCAACCGAACATTTTCGGTTAAGGGGTGTTTACACTATGCCTGTTCCTGAACCTGCAAGAAGCTAAAATTTTTTACTACGATAACATTTTTTCCTTTATGTTATCGACAAAAATAGTAACAATTAGTAGAATCTTGCAGTACTGGAACAGACCAACTATCTATCAATGTCATATGAGCTGTCACTTCCCTGTAGGAAGTGTGGGGTCATGTGTTGACATGTCGCCACTTTGTCTACTAATATGGTGACAAAGTCAACACTTTGTCACCAGGTTGTCAACTATTGATACCTTTACCTTAATAAGAAGAAGCATTGTGTATATTGACAGATGATAGGCCAACGAAGCACCCTTTTTTTAATTTTCTTAATTGTTTGGCGTAAAATAATTTTTGCGGTTGGTAAAAAAAGTGTTTTTGTAAAAATCAATAAAATATCGTGAAAACTTAAAGCATATAATTTCAATAACAAGTATGAGCAAAAGAAAATATAAAAGACATGTGAAAAATAAACAATTCTATAGCAAAGTACGAATTCTGAGGCGACTAACAACATTTTTGGTGAAATTTCGACAATTAGACATTATGTGGAACCTTTAGAGAAGATTGTGGAGCCTGATGTGTATATTGTCCCGTCTCGCTGGAAATGCTGAATGCAACTAAACATAATAATGAATTACAATGTTGAAGAATTATTTGGCAAAAATCGATTGTGAGATTTTTCCAAACTTATACAGCTGTAATAGGCAAATTTAAAGACATATTTTTTATTTATGTTTATTTATACATGTTTATTCTTTTCAATCCCTAGATGTTATATCAACATTCAGCGAATCGCCTTATAAAACGTTAAGTGCAACAGAAGAAGAATTATTTTAAGCAGACAAGTCATTGGTGCGACTTGGCCAAGAAAATAAAACGAAAACTTTTTATTATTTATATGTAGCCTTGAAAACATTGTCTTTATTTACTAATTTTTACTTATGTGGAATCTTTGGCTTAGCCATTTAAAAAGATAAAAATACTGTAATACGCAATTTGTACATATTTAGCATTTTCAATATTATTTATTTTATTCTTTAATTCATCTTCTTATTAAACGTACTATATAGCTGTTTTATCTATGAAAAGTTCCAAATAAGCTAAAAAATTATTATTGAAAATCTGGTACTATTGACTCACTACCTCCATTGTCTATACTGACTCACTACCTCCATTGTCTATACTGACTCACTACCTCCATTGTCTATACTGACTTACTACCTCCAATGTCTATACTGACTCACTACCTCCAATGTCAACACATGGTTCCTTAGGAACTACTGACTTACTATTGACATACTAGTTCCATTGTCAGTACTGACTTTCGAATGACACGTTCATACAAAATGTCTATAGGAAATTACATTAGTTGTCTACAGTTTGTCAGTAGTACTGTTGACAATGTCAGTAGTAAGTATTGAATCTCAGATTTATTTATGACAAAAAATAGGACAATAAAATGAACAAATTTATATTTGAAAGAAAACACAAATGATATGTTCGAATATACTAGATAGACTGAAGAAAAAAATTTTCTATAAAAGTTTTTCTTCAACTTGAAATTATTTTCTCCGATTGCTTTGAATTCAATTGTTGTAGAATAGCTTGCTCTTCAACACCCCCTCTCAATCGGATATGCCAATAAGTTCTGTTAGTTGATTAAATCGTTTTTGATCTGTTGCCTTAGTAAATGTATCAGCCAGTTGATCCTTACTATTAATTGATTTCAGCTCTATTTTACCAACAGCAACATTATCTCTTACGAAATGGTGCTTTATATCGATATGTTTGGCTCGCTTACTTTCTTTATTGGATGCCATACCAATACAACCACGGTTGTCTTCAAATATTGTAACTGGTTGATCCTGTCTAATCGCATCAAGATCTTCCAACAAACCTTTCAACCATATAGCTTCTGTGGTTGCCAAGCTTAATGCAATGTACTCCGCTTCGCTAGATGATATTGCAACAGTCTGCTGCTTCTTACTGCACCATGACACTGTGCAGCCAAAAACTTTGAAGACGTAACCGCTTACAGATTTTCTATCAGTTGCATCTGAAGCCCAGTCAGCATCCACGAATCCCAATATTGTTTCATCATTAGGCTTAAAATGCAGTTTATATGATATTGTTCCCTTGAGGTACCTTACGATTCGCTTCAAGTGCTGCCATTGCAATTCAGACGGATTTTCTTGATAACGTGCCAAATATCCAACAGCAAAACATATATCTGGCCTTGAACAAAGCATCAGGTACATTAAACTTCCGAGTAATTCACGATATGGATGATTACACTTATTTCCGCTTTCACGTTGCAACTGCAATCCCTTCTCCATAGGACTTTTCACGGAATTGCAATCTGTCATTCCAAATTTGTGTAAAACCTTATTGACGCTTGCTGCTTGTGAAATTGATATTTGGGTTTTGTTAATCTCAATTTTCATACCTAAGAAAAATTTCAGAACTCCACAATCGGTCATTTCAAATTTGATAGACAGATCCCTTTTAACCTTTTCAATTGAGGACAGTTTGCTCCCAGCAATAATTAAGTCATCGACGTATAAAATAATTACCAAATCATCATCATGAGAATTGCTTAGTTTTGTGTAAAGACAGTAGTCGTGTTTAGATCTGATGAACCCCAGCGAAATAATATGGTCATTGAACTTTACATTCCAACAACGTGGTGCCTGTTTGAGTCCATATAATGATTTTCTTAACTTTACGGCCATACCTTTTGTGGTTATGCCATCAGGAATTTCCATAAACACATCCTCTTCAAGATCTCCATGTAGAAATGCTGTTTTTACGTCTAGCTGATGAAATATGTAATTCCGTTTCATGCCAACAGCAAGTAACAAACGTATGGTAGTTAAGTTTGCGACGGGTGCATATGTTTCGAAAACATCTACTCCCTCTTGTTGAAGGTATCCCTTAGCTACTAAACGAGCTTTATATTTAGTTGGATTGCCATCTTCGTCTTCTTTTATTCGAAAAATCCATTTGGATTTTAACAACTTTACATTTCTCGGAGCTTCAACTTCTTCCCATACCTGGTTCTTTTTTAATGACGTTACTTCCTCAGCAATTGCATCATACCATTTGGCAGCATCTTCCAATCCAGAAATTTCTTTATAACTTTCCGGTATTCTTTTTGATAAAACTGTTGCTTCGAATCCAGTGATGTAATTCAAAAGTTTGCTAGGTAATCTTCGTTCTCTTGTGCTGTGGCGAGCAGAATCTTCAGGCAATGCTTCTTCAGTCAACGTTGTATTATTATTTTCAGTTTCGACTTCATCATTTGGTATCTCTGAGACACTTTGATTAATGGGAAGTTCAGCAGTGTCATCAAACACAGCAGATTGATTTGGTTCAGTAGACACGACAACATCATTCTCCCCCTCTTGCTCGTGACTTCTTCTTACAAATATTGTTTCACCACTTCTATCGTCAGTTGTTAGAGAATAAGGGAAACAGTTTTCGTCAAATTTCACATCTCTGGAAATTATGATCTTCTTTTTCATAGTATCCCATAGTCTATAGCCGTTTGGTGCATAACCTACCATCACAGTTTTGATACTTCTGGGGTCAAGCTTTTTTCTATGGGTTTTTGGTACCCAGCTGTATGCCTTGCACCCAAAAACTTTAATTTTATCAAATTTCGGTTTTTCGCCAAACCACATTTCTGCTGGAGTTTTAAATTCATTTAGACTTCTAGTTGGACAACGATTAATAATGTAAACGGCAGCTAGAGCGGCTTCACACCACATCTCCTTGGGTAACTTGGATTCCATCAGCATTGTTCTCATTTTGTCACACAAGGTTCTGTTAAACCGTTCTGCGACCCCATTTTGTTGCGGAGAGTAAGCAACGGTAGGCTCAATCTGTATTCCTTTTCTTTTGTACCAGTCGTGTTGTTTCTTGGAAAAATATTCTCCGCCTTGGTCAGTAGTAATTTTTGATATTGACATTCCGCTGAATTGACTAGTGACCATAGCTTCGTATTGTTTGAATACTTCGAATACTTCTGACTTCTTCTTAATTGTATACACCACTGCAAAGTGAGTGTAATCATCTATTAAACTAACGAAGTATATTGCACTATTCCATGCAATTTTTTCGAATGGTCCACACACATCAGGGTGAATCCTCTCCAGTACTCTTTTCGCTCTTACCCGTGTATCATCGAATGGTTCTCGGCATTGTTTGCCCTCTACACATGCATCGCAAAATGCTAACTGTTCGTTCTGTATATTCACATTTTCGATTGCATTCATTTTTGATAATTTCTTTAAACCACTAGCGCCGATGTGACCTAGTCTTCGATGCCATAAAGCTACATCATTTTTGTCGGAAGTCAGAGCGGTTGCCATTGTTACATTTATCTTTAATTCATACAGATTTCCAGATAATTGTGCTGATGCTATTATCTTACCGTTCTTAACTATATTTGCTTTGTTTCCAGTGAATTTGACTTGGACACCTGCAGAAGTCAATTTTCTTACAGATAAAAGATTGTCCCGCAAATCTGGAACATATAGCACGTCCTTCATTACAAGGGGAACTCGGTTACTACTAATACCATTGATTTCTCCATAATGCCGTGCAAGTAGGGATTCATTATTCTTGGCAACATTAATTTCTACAGGTTCTTGCAAGACTTTGAGATTTTTAAAGCACCACTTTTCGTTGACAAGGTGGTCACTGGCGCCCGAGTCCAATTTAAAAGTTATGGTATTTCCGTCGTCTTTGTTTGTTCTTTTGGCTCCCACCATAAAACATACTGCATGTTTGCTAGCTACATACCCTTCTTTTTGCCTGCAATTACGTGCTTGATGGCCAAACTTGTGACATTTAAAGCATTTTCCATTGAATTTCTTCGGATTCTTACGGCTTTTCCCCATGAACGCCGTCTTCTCTTCGGCTACCTCTTCGTATCGATCGGACAATTTCACATCCTCCGTCATCAGCCTTTCCTTTATCATATTAAAAGTAAGTTTACCATCTTCCACGTTCTGCAACGCCGTAACTAGCGGGTCGTACTTTTCCGGTAATGTTAAAAAGAATTGTACAATAACATCTGGCTCTTCAACATTTGCCCCAGCCAATCGCAACTTCCGAACCAAATTTTCAAAGGCATTTATATGAGATAAGACGCTGTCACCTTCATTCATTTTCATTTTTGAGAGCCTTTTCCGAATTAAAAGTTGTGTCATCATAGACTTCTTAGCAAAGACGGAATTCAAACTTTCCCACATTTCTTTTGCGGTCTTCTTATCCCGAACATAACACAAACAGTCAGAATGTATGAATCCGACGAGTCTATCTTTTGCCTTCTTATCATTCTTCTTAAAAATGGCTAGTTTGGAAGCTTCCTCGGGGGGATCGTCGGTTAGAACGTCCAATATACCCAAATTGTCCATGTGCAACTTTACTCGAAATTGCCAGTCATCAAATCCCGAGCCGTTAAACTGCGGTATTCCATGAGATTCTTTTGAGTCGCCCATAACCTTAATCTCAGATTTATTTATGACAAAAAATAGGACAATAAAATGAACAAATTTATATTTGAAAGAAAACACAAATGATATGTTCGAATATACTAGATAGACTGAAGAAAAATTTTCTACAAAAGTTTTTCTTCAACTTGAAATTATTTTCTCCGATTGCTTTGAATTCAATTGTTGTAGAATAGCTTGCTCTTCAACAGTAAGTCAGTATAGATTCACTATTGACATTTCCTACAGGGTTGTTAAAAACTTTAATCGCTTAATCGCACTCACATTTTCGTTTTCTTTACCTATTTCCTTCATTTTTTGGTAGAATTGTTTTCTTCTAACAATTAATTTCTCAACTGCATACGAAAATACATAGCCGAATAGAGCGCTAAATGAAAAATGTACATATGAGTTGCCACATCATTTTGATAGATGAACATTTTCATAGTGGTCACACTATAGCTTTGTTCCTTTACTTTTTTAATGGTAAGGGTGGTAAAAGAGAAGTGTCAAAATTGCTCTCTCATGAACATTTTACCATTAAAGTAAAGGAACGGAAAATGGTAGATCTGGCAGCAATGTCAAAAAGAAACATAAAAAATCAATTTTCGTCTTTTTTCACAGTTTTTAATATAGTTTTGCAGCGTTCGACTTTTTCTCCTTTTTTCGTCCATTTTATTTTTTATTGTGAAATAATCGTCAAACAAAAGTCGAAAAATCAGTTCTGTCATTTTTTACCTGCAGAAATTTTGCTGGTAGCCTATGGTAGAAGAGAAAGCCATTTTCGTTCTCTCTCCACTCTCACTCTCTTAAAAATTGCTTCCAGTTTTGCCACTTTTCGGGGTTAAGGAACGCTTTGCAGGTTAAAAATGGTAAAAATGGTAACCTCAGGTAAGTAAAGGAACACAGCTTATGTGTACAACATTCAGTCCCAATTTACATTAGGCGAGTTTACTTGCGGCAATTGTCAGTTTGATGGAGAGAGAGGTGAGGCATATGGTAACCCTTTGCCTCTCAGCCCCCTCTCTCACCTACAAACTGACAATTGCCGCAAGTAAACTCGCCTAATGTAAATTGGGACTCACAGGTAGCAAATTTGACATCTCATATTACATTCATAGATAGTGTAAACACCCCTTTAGATAGGAAAAAAAGTTAAGTGGGGTACACACGATCAGTTTTGACTTCAAATAATCGCTTGCTTGCCAGTGTGGCCATTCATTTTTGTCAGTCATCAGGCAACCACAAAATATTTTGTGGTTGCTGGACTGTTTGACAGTAATCGATAATTACGAAAAATCGACAGTCAAAACTTATCGTGTATATCCCGCTTATGGGTACTTTACAAGACATGTATTTTACATATGTTCTGTCACTTTGCATATGCATTTTTTATATAAAAAATGACAACTCATATGTAAAAACATATCGTCTAAAGTACCCATTAATGTCATATTCATACCAGTACTTTAATTATGTACGTTCACGAATTAACCCGTTTATACGACATGGTACATCATGGTATAATAAAAATGTAAGCTAAAGAATTTTTTGGTTACCAACAAAAATTGGTAAAATTAAAACGCAAAATTATGAATGAAAAGTATGAATAAGAGTTGGCAACACTGTTGCTAACGGTAGGATTTAGCGACAACATTATTTTGGTTGCTAACTTACCTACAAATTTCGTTAAATGAAATTACAAACATTTTAATTTTTCCGATTTTTGTCGACTACAGCAGTCGTTTTTGATTATTTTTCCGCTCGAAATCGATTTCCATCACAAACCTGATTGTTTTGAAGTTTTACGAAAACTCGAAAGAAAAATTTAAATTGACACAAAGCTTTAGCTTACATTTTTATTAAACCATGATGACTATGTCGTATGAACGGGTTAATTCGTGAACGTACATATTTAAAATACTGGTATGAATATGGCATTAGGTATGTGTTAGAGTTGTACAATCTAGTTCATTTGAAAGATCTAGTTCAATAGTTCAGCTCTTTTAACTGAACTAGTTCAGTAATCTAGTTCATATTTCACTTCCAGTTCATTCATTCGGACCATAATCGTTCAATCAAGCGCATACATACACCAAATAGAAACAAACAATAGCAAAAATCTTATGTTGTGTGTGTAGAAACTGTCAATGCGAAAAAGCTTTATGCGTGTGTGCTTCTTTTCTTTTTCTATCCAGAACAAGGCACATTCAATATGGGAATATGTGGAATTTGCTGCGTTTTTGAAGAAATCTTCACTTTCGAACAGCTATTTATGGCCTGTTCCCGTACTTTATAAAGTGGTAAAAGTCGTAAACGCTTTTTATATAAATTCTGTGTACGGGAACGCAAAATGTGTAAAAGAGGTAAAAATTGTAAAAACTTTTTAGTTCTGGAACAGAGCCTCATTGTACCTTGATCCAAAACGTAAACAAACTTATCACATTACGAAGGCATCACTTAACACTGACGACGGCGTAACTTTATGCATATGTGAACGACATGTTGAACTAGATTGTGAATCGTTCGTTCATTGATTGTACGGTCGTCGGCTGATTATAGTTCATTGAACTATGATGAACTATATCGACTGATCTAGTTCATACTCTCTATTCAATGAATCGATCAATTGAACTAGTTCGTTCATGAACTGTACAACTCTAGTATGTGTGTCAATCCAAAAAATCAACTAATCGATTAATCGAAAGTCGACATTATAAATCCCTACTTCTTCTTTGTTTGACTTTGTTTTCCTCCAAAGTATCCAAGTTAATATTTTGAGTCGCGCATTGCAATTGGTTGCAATATAAAACAAACAACTCGAAACGGACGGAACATAATTCGTGACATAAATTCAAACTGTCGAATAGTATTTCGGTGATAAGACAAAGAACATTGGTGTTTAAGTGAATGTGAAAAACCTGTGTAATATTTAAACCTTTGGATGGGTTTCAGAGGAATGAATAAGAATTTGAGCAAGGATTGTTTGGGACTTCGTCTTCGAGTCAGTGGTCTTCATCAAACTTGGAAGTGGCTTCATCAGACTGAAGCAGTGCACGAATATTTAATATCTTTCACAGCCGCAAACTCAGCATCAAGTACAATGCCAAAAATGTGTAACGACGAGTGCTAAAGTCCAACATACCTATTTGACCACATACGAAAAAAAACAAAAAGAACCAACAAACCAAAAAATAAAAACAAAAAACAAAGATACAGACAAAGAAAAGGACTCTGTTGACACCAGTTTCGACGACAATATTAGAAAAGATACAAAATTGAGAATTTGTATTGTGACCTTAAAATATTTTTGAAGAACATTATTACAAATCAGCATCGAGATATACGTTTTTAATCTACTGCTCCACGCCGATACTCTCCCCTGTTCAACAACTGTGATCATCTGTTTTGTGGCAACAGAAGCGCATTTTTATTTTACATAAAAACAAAAACAACAAAGACAACCATAAGAAAATACTTCTATTCTTGCTTAGTATTTTTCCGTTGTACTGCGACTCTACATGCATTATCTAAATCAGCAACGGTTTTCTGTCTAGACGATTCACAAAATCAGCAAAACAAGTAAAAATATTAAAAACGTAATAATTTTGTAAAGAAAGCGCAACTGGCTATTTTGTATCGCCCAACGTAAAGATTATCATCGTGCAAGTTCAGATGAGAACGTGAGGCACGTCGTTATTCCAGAATCTAGACAAAAATAACATCGACGAGATAAGAACATAGGCAGAGAGAGAGAGAGAAAGGTTTAAATCTCTTCATAACGACGAAAAAGCGAGTAATCTCACAGTTAAACAGCAAAGATTTGCGGAGCACCTGTTTGGTATAGCATAACAACAGCGAAAAAAATATTCCAATCCTATCAGTTTTTATAAATTTGTCTGCTATCAACAAATCAACAGCAATCATGAATGCACTAATGGGAGTTAAAGTAATGGCAGGTGGGGTGTCTGGTGGTCGGCGTGCTGTATTACGTATGGTTACAGCGATGCCACAAAGACATCAGTTCTCTTCCTCCTCTTCTTCATTCTCATCTACGACGACTTCGAATGACGACAATGGTGGTAATAACAATGACAATGAAATGACACGGAAGTCTATTGAAAATAGCAGCACTATTAGTTCTGCCGACATAAAGAAATCTGTTTTCATTTCACAATCGTATGATATTTTCACCAATCTTGCCTTGGAAGACTGGCTATATCGTCATTTTGACTTTAGTCGTCACCATGTCCTGCTGCTATGGGCAAATGATCCATGCGTTGTTATTGGACGTCATCAAAATCCATTCACCGAAGCTAATGTATCCAAACTTATGGATAAGGGAATCACATTGGCTAGGCGCAATAGTGGTGGAGGTGCCGTATATCATGATAGGGGTAACTTGAATTGCACATTTTTTACTCCTCGTGAGCGATACAATCGTAAATACAATTTGAATATTCTAACTCGTGCCCTTTTCCGTGAATGGGCCATAAAGGCTGAGATAAATAAACGTGACGATATTGTCATCAATGACAAAAAGGTGAGTAAACGAAATTTCTATTCATGGGTATGTTGACGTTTAGTGGTTCAATATTGGTTTATCCAATAAGAATTGAAATTTTTAAAGGATAGCGGAAAATACCCTATTAGAAATTACACACATATGTATATAAATGACACGTATGTAATTACAGTGCAAATGTCCTTTAGCGACACCTGGCGGAAAAAATTTTAATTAACGGCCTATCATGGTACAAATACACAGGTAGCCGCATCAGCAATTGTTGGTAACACGATTCGAATTCAAATTCGTTCGAACTACTACCAAACTTCTGTGTTTTGAAAAATATTTTATTCATTTTTGTTTTCAATCAAACAAAAATGTGAGTTTAGTAGTAATTCGAACGAATTTGAATTCGAATCGTCGCACAGAGGGGAAACATAGGACTAAAGTTGCTCAAAACTCAAAATATGAAAATCGTTTTTTATGAAAAAATGAACCTTTTCTCCATTTGCTATAACCATCCCCAACTTTGTAAGATTAACTAATCCAATGCAGCAGCCGATTGAACTCAGCCATACTGAAAACAAAAAGTACATGTTCGTACGAATACTAAGAAATTAGGTGAACATTAAAGTGATATTATTTTAGCAAAAATGTATATTTTTCAAACCTTATTGTTTTTGTAAAGTCTCCGAACAAGATAGGCTTCTAAAATGTTCAGATGGTTTTTGCATCTTTACTCTTAAATAATAGTGATACGTAACCTCTTTCATCCCTATTTGTTACGATAATTTTTAAGATAACTAAAATGTTAATATTGAAAAAGCCTATTTTCCCGTCGTTTCCCGACCATAGTTTCTTCTGATGTTTTATGCGCTTAAGTCTCAAATATCAGATTCATTCATAAAAAATTGCTCCATTCTGAAAAAAATCTGTTTTTCTCAACTTAGGCTCAAAATATGAAAATTTTATCGCAAGATATTTGTTCAAAATGTAAAAAGATTTTGGTTTCAGCGTTCGCCACGACTTCTTATTTTATTTGTTCTCTGGCGTATTCACCATGAAAACTAAATTTTTATATATGTTTGCGACATTCAGAAAAAAGTAGAATATTAATAATGATCTCAAAATGTTGAATATAGAGAGATTTAGCTGCACCCCATTTAGTGTTGGTGGTACGAACTCGGCGGTTTTTCTTTTTCTGGTAAAGAGCACCAGCTCTGTCTTTACCGGATTCACATCAAGGCCGTTGATGTGAGCCCAACGTGAGAGTTTGGCAAGTGCTCCTTGCATTAAATCGGATAATGTGGACAAAAATTCCCCGCTAATCAGGAATCATCCGCGTAAGCAACTACCTTAGTTCCTAGTTTGTCGAATTCCATGAGTATCCCATTTATCACCAGTAGCCAGAGCAAGGGAGATAAGACTCCCCCCTGAGGTGTGCCTCTGGTGACAGATCTCCTAATGGAGCTCTCCCCAATATTAGAATTGATAAGCCTGCTTCTAAGCATGCTATCAATCCAGTCTATTAGGATATATGGGACACCCAGTGATTCTAGAGAAGAGTGGATGGATTCGAGTTTCACGTTGTTAAAGGCCCCCTCTATATCCAGAAAGGCAGCCAAGGGGAAATTCGATTCATCCAGATTCTTCTCTATATAACTCACGACACTATGTAGCGCTGTTTCTGTTGATTTTCTTTTAATATAAGCCAAGTATAAGGTCTTGGCTAAAGAAAGTTCTAATTTCTGAGTCTAACAACCTTTCCAAAGTCTTTAAGAGGAGGGAGGAAAGAGTAATCGGCCTGTAGTCTTTCGGTAGCGAGTGACTTGGTTTCCCAGCTTCGGGAATATAGGTCACTGTTACCTCTTTCCACAGCGCCGGTATGTGCGATAGTAGTAGACAAGCCCTAACAATCTTGCGAAGAATGGTTGTCAAAACAGTCGGTGCGTTCTGAAGCATCGCTGGAATGATACCATCAGGTCCAGGAGACATATATGGCTGGAAAGTACTTATCGCCCATGCGATTTTGTGATAGCTTATTAATCTGTTGACAAGAGCCAACTCCCCTGGAGTGCGGGTCCTGCTTTTGTCCACACCAGGTGCGCTCGAGCTGGCATCCTCACTTCCAGGGAAATGTGTTCCTGTCAACAGATCTAAAGTCTCTAGAGCGGAATTAGTCCAGGTACCGTCATCCCGTTTGATGCTCCCAAAGGCTTTTGGGTCCTTCGAGATCACCTTACGGAACCTCGCTGCTGCATTAACCACCATCTTTAATAACATTCTTTCGTTGGTATATTTAATTTTCATAATTATATACGTAGTTTAAATATTTATGTATTTATAATAGTACAAAATAAATTTGCTTTTTAATTTTATATATGTACCAAATTTTATCAGCTTATGAGGTGTTAGCTACGAAATAGGTTGGAGAATATAATTGAATATATCTTGACTAAAATGGTTTAAACAAATTTTGCCCCTCGAAAAAACCAATAATTTAAAATCAATATTTTTGTCTGTAGTTTAAAAATATATACGGATGCTACATGTACATCTGAACCGATTTGATCTTAATCCTATCAACATATTCCTAGTAAACATTTTATTTTTTTTATAAAATATAATCGCGATCTGAGGTATATGGTGGTTTTTGTGCAACTTTAACAAAATGTGAAATAAAAAAACATATGTTGGGACAACAAATAAATCTGAACTGATTTGCACCAAATTAGGCATACTTTGACGTCGGTTAAGTTTGGAAACATTATTTATCTTTCCGCTTCTATCAAATGCTTTTGTGTATTATTTATCTAAACTCGGATGCCAATATATATGGGAGCTGTATCTAAATCTGGACCAATTCTCACTATTTTCTGTTGAGTTAGTCTTAAGACCGAAAATATGATTTGTGGCAAATTTTACGTCAATCAGACTACAAATGAGCTTGTTAGGAGTTTTAATCAACTTTTAACATACATTTCCCCTCTGTGCGTCATACACAAGCAGGCCATAAAACTTTCATTCATAATTTTGCGTTTTAATTTTACCAATTTTCGTTACCAATTAATGTCTTAATAGCCCGTTTAGACTAGTCATTTTAAATCGACTCGATTTCTAAATCCAACTTTCAAATCCTAGTTATTTAGACTAGTCTAAAATGATATAAGATGCCAATCAGCTGATCTTTGTTTACGTGTACATACGCGAATTTGCAAAAAGAATTGCTTGAAAATTAAAAATGGAATACTGCACAAAATAATCTGACAAATTGCTATTAAATATGTTGTTTAGAATTTATATTAAATTAAAGCTATATCTATTTTATTTTTGTTTAATATTTTTTCTATTTTTCGGCTTCTGTCCAGATAGCATTTAGAAGACTGTTTTTTCAAAAATCACATTGGGGAGTCTTTTTAGAGTCCTTTTGGTGGTCAAAAATTGATTAAGTCGCTTGTGTGATCAGAAAGGGACTCGAAAGTGACTCCCTGTAATGATTAAAAAGAGTTCAATTTAAAATACAACAACAAATGTGTAGCAATCACAAATAAATCATTGAGGTGTTTAAAATGTGACAATTTTTTGTTATTTATTGTCACATTTTGATCATCCGGAAGATTGAAAAATGCTTGATCAAAAAAGGGTCATACAGGTGTTTGAAAAGTGATTATAATTATGTATATTCTGATCATATTTTGAACAGTTAGGTGATTAAAAACTGATTGTTTTGTTTTATTTTTGTTTGGTTGTAAATAATTCTCATATACACTTTCTACAAAACTTTGATATAAATGTAACGTATAATATTATGAGTATAGACAAACACAACACATGTTCAGGTTTTGCCAAGTGAAATGAAGGAGCAGTATACTCACCGTGCGACATAAAGAATAATTAAAAGACATAACAAAGCAGAAAAGACAACAATACAAAGGAAAGAAACAAAAAAGAATAAAGAGAAATTTCTTTTAATTTATTTTGTCTAATAAATGACTCCCTAAAGACTCATAAACGATTATAAACATGACCCAAAAAAGACTCGAAAAAGAGTCCCAAAGTAATCAACAAGTCACCAATAAATGATTGAAATACGACTCGAAAAAGACTTTATATACTATCAGAAAATGGGCAAAAATTACTCGAAACTAATGCAGAGGAAGACTCATTTGTGATTTGTTTAGACGAGTCGCCTGAGGTTATGTTTTCCTACCGACAAAGGAGTCATTTATGATCAGAAAATGAGCTCATATTCCAGCTTTTTAATCGTGCAGTCGGATCAAAAAAGACCCGAATTTGATTAAAATTTTAAAAAAATGCTGGCTGGGTGTTTGTTTTTGTGTGTTTGTGTTTACAGTTATTTGAAAAATTTAAATAATAGGGTTATGACTTTTTTACAACCTCACATCCCTGTGTTATATTTTGCATAAGATTAGATAAATCTTAATCTTAAGAAAAAAATTTTGTAGCAAATTTTTAATAGGCAAAAGTTCATTCACTCTCGCTACAGGAAATCATTTTTGAGAAAAAAGTTCAAAAAGTCATAACCCTAGTAAATAAACGACACACGAACATAGTTGCAATATTGGTACAGACTGCAATAGTTGCATTTTTAGGAGCAAAAAGCAGTGTTGTATATCAAAATATTTCGATTTAACATTTGATTTAAATCAAATCCAAGTTTTGAGTTGATTTAATTTTGTATGGTAAATCAGGGTGGATTTGGGTGGATTCAGCACTTAAATCGAGATAATGCCCTTAATCATCGTATAAGGGTATAGTCTAAACGGTCTATAACATCGAGTCCTAGACCCGTCACCACACGACAATAAAAAAGTGGTTACATCTTATTGAGCTAAAGAAAATTGTGCTGCACTAATTGATAAGAAAAATACTTCCCCTTGTCCCTTCGGGGATATTCGAAGCAAATGTTATTTTTTTGTAATTAATACCTTTATACAAAGTATATAATCAGAGAAATCAGTTGCTGATTTGTCATGAGCATTGCAATGGTAGGCAATTAATTGATAACAGTACTGGCTTATGCAGTAGATGAATTTTCTTCCCATTAATTAATGCGTAATTTCAATCTGCCCTTAATCAAATGAATATTATTTATTTATTTATTGAAACATTTTGTAATATAGGCCTTAAGGCCAATAAGTTTGTAATATAATGTAAAAATTCATATATAAATTCATCTTGTCTTTAAAGTCCATTTTTGTTATACCTTACTTTAAGAAAAGTAAGGAATAAAGTTCGCATTAGAAGGGATTTGTTATTACATCTTCCGTTTAAACTAAATGTTATATTTTGTAAAAATATGGCAATATCGAGCAAAAAGTTTTCTCAAATCTGGTTGGTTGATTTGAATTTGCTGACAAATTTTTCTTGCTTTTGGTGCAGCATACTCTCGGGCGCAGTTTAAATTTTAAAAGGAGCACAAAGTTCCTTTTAATTTATCTGACACTTATTCTTAAAGTAAACATGTAAGAATAAAAAATGGGTGAACTGACCGATACCGGTCAATATTTAACTATAGAAAGGATGTAATAACGGGCCTAAGTCATAAACCTAAATTTATAATTTAAAGTTATAAATATGTAATTGTTTTTTCTGTTAATTTATCATAACACTTTAATACAACGGGATATGTAAGATATTACGCATACGTTGATCTAATGTATAGAAGAAAGCGCTTTCGAAAAGTAGATATAGAGAAATTGAAAGTTTTTAGATTATTGGGAAGGGAATTGAAGAGACGAGAAACTCTAACTTGAAACGATTTATCCATTCGTAGATCGTGTAAATCGAGAAAATGTAAAGGAAGTCATAAGGAAACAAGGATACTGGAATTTACAAATCTTATAAAAAAGGAGGCACCGAAGATTAATCAGATTATCAAATGTGCATCCTAAAAAATCTATTGCGAAAGGCGTTATGTGTGAAAAGCGTTTGGTGGAATATAGATAACGCATAGCATTGTTGAACGTTTTTTTTTTAACAAGTTTCAGTCTGGATAAGGTAGTTCCGGAATACAGCTCAAGACAATATAGTATGTTAGGCATGACTAAAGCGTGAATAAAGGCTTTTTAATGTCACGAGGTAAAACCAAGTCGCAATTGTAAAGTTGGGGTAAAGCAAAGTTAGTAATTATTATTTTATTATTATTATTATTAATTATACACCTTTACACAAATCATCTAATTTCAAAATTGAAAGATTCCTAGAATGTTCGCATGTTCCAGAAAGTTGTTTATTGAGATCTTACCTGCTGATTACACATGCAAGTATCTTGCAGACAATTGTCTACACATATTATAGTCGAAAATTCAATTTTTTCGAACTGACATTTGCATTTTTAAACGGGGGTTCAGGATCATTTAAGTTTGGTTAGGTTTAAGGATGCACAGGCATTTAATAATATAGGCGACTGCTACACTTGGAGGGATGTTGCGGAGCAATTAATAGTTGTGGTCCACCAACCCGCCGTACACCAGATGATGGCGCAGGTGTGGACTCATTTTAAAGCTACAATAAAGATAAAATTAGCTAATAATGAGAATACCGCAACTACACCAACGTTTACACAATTTTGCTTCTATTGACTGCAACACTTCACTGATACCACTGACAAAGTGGATTGAGCCATACCGAGGTAAAAGTTATTGCCATGGGATCTTTGAAAATTTCCTTCTGCAAAAAGAAAACCGTAAAGCAGCACACACTTTAAGGAGTGGCTGCATGGCTGTTGACCTACGGCTTTTTTAAAGACATTTTTAATGCCTCTACTATATAAATCAATCATCAAAAAATGGTTCCACTAAGCTTATAATTTTAGAAAAATATTCATTTTGTTTACAATTTGTTCTGATATTTTTTCTCATTTATTCAAATCAAAATAAAAAATGCTCCGCTACATCGCTTAGTTTCTATCGCTAATACAAATTTTTAATTTTGTCGCAGAGACGACTGACAACGCGAGACGACTCGGAATCGACCCATAGATCCCTTAGAGGTCATCAACAGATGTTAAAATAAGACTTGACTCCGATAAATCTATACAAAACCCTCCGATACATACCAAGGATACCGGTATACCAAAATTGGCAAATTTCAAAGAAAAATTGAATTTTTCACAGAAATTTTGCAAAAAAATGTGTGGTATTATTTTTGGAGTAGTGAAACCGAGTATATCTCGTCGATTTGAATCAATATTTAAGTTATTTTTTAGATTTGATTTTTATTTGACATTCGAGTACAATCAGTGTTTATAAATAAGAATACAAAGGGTTTAGAAAATACAATTTCCTTTTCTACTTAAATATTATATTTAGTTAATGACATAATGAGCAATGATTTTTTTCGTACTAGAGTTTTTATGTAAGGAAAAAAATAAAAACCTAAAATTTAGTTGACTAGAAGGGGTGGAAATAAATCCATTTATGAAACAAGTTCATTTATATGGGCATATCACGAAGAAATACATCGGGTATCAAAGTTGTTTCTGTATATTTCGATTTTGTCTTTGACGAGATGAAATCCAGACAGACGTTGTGTTGAATAATGCCATGGAAGTTTAAAAAATTTCAAATTTCAACAACTTGTTCTGAATCACCTGTAATTTCTTTATGTGGTTATTTGGCGCTGGTGAGAAAAGAGGCGCACAATAGTAAATTATTGGCAAAAAGATTGATTTCAGAATAAGTTTTATGTTTTCAATATTCAGATCCGATTTTTGATTTATTAATGGATACATAATCCTTGTGATTCTTTTTTTATTAACGATAAATGATATATGATCGCCAAAGATCAGTTTACTGTCAAGAATGACTCCCAAATATTTCACATTGCCTTTACATTCTATGTTGTGACCGAGGAAAAGAAGTGGTGATTGTGGCAAAAACATGATTTTCGTTTGCGGGAAAAGTAAATGGCCTGTGTTTTTTCAGGATTTAACAAGATTTAACATTTTTTACAATAGTCGTTTGATTTATTTAGTCCTTTTTGGAGATGAAGAGTTACGATGTTCGAATAAAGCCCAGCACTTAATAATGAAGTGTCATCAGCAAATACAGAAACAGTGCATTTTTTTTTAAAGCATAAACTACTCCAAACAAATATAAAACATATTGTATATTAAATTTAGTATCTTATTTTATATTTAAATGAAAAGAAAAAAAGAAAATATAAACAAGTTTCAGGGACAACTCTAAAAACAGAAATATGAATTTGGTCATTAATAAATTAAAACAAGACATATTACATTCGGATATCATGAGATCGGGAATAAGTATACAATTTGGTTTTAAAAGAAAGAAGTGATCCCCAAAACACTTAAGAGAAGGTGGCAGATTGTTAAAAGCACGCGAAACTCTGACAAATAATTTGCACATTCCTCATTGACCTACCAAAGAAAAATAATTCAACAACGCACACCGGTACCTTTAAGTTAACTATCTTATAAAAATATAAAAGACATCTAATATTAACAAAATTATGAAAATTACAACCAACAAAGCTCTCGACATAACTTGAAATATGTTGGCGCCAATTTAAGGAATAAATGTACAGTACCACTCTATTAAACAATAAACGCAATTTGTGCATGACATAACCACACGACCAACTAAAAACTTCAATATTCAATATTATATAAAATTGGAACGTTGCGAGCAACCATTTGAAATATTAACAATTCTAGAGTTAGATTTTCCAATATGTACGCAAAATGTTCGTAGATGAAGGTAACTGCGAATAATGTTAACAAGTTGAAGAGGAAACCAAAATTTCTTCATCTTTTATATAAGGCCATCATGCCACACTCCGTCAAACGCCGCTTTTATATCTAATGGTACTAGTGCCATGCCTGTAGACAATGACTCATTAAAATTGCTTTTTACCATGTTCCTGATTTTTACAAGTGGTTGGCAAGTGTTATGCTGCTTTCGAAAGCCGAATTGTTGATGTGGTAAAATATCATTTCTTTCGATAAAGTCCTTCAGCATTTCCTCGATAATTCTTTCGTAATCTTACTGGTGGATAATGGAAACTAATTGGTCTGTATGATTTCGGATCGTTACAAGATTTGTTTACTTTTCGTATTGGGATAACTTTGGAAAGTTTCCACTCGAGCGGGAAATAACATAGTCTCAGACAAGCATTAAGAACTTTTGTCAGTTATACAATTGCATTTCTAGGAAGCAGTTTTAAGCATTTATTGCTGATTTCGTCAATTCCTGGAGCTTTCTTGTTTTTCAGCTATTTGATTAATTTTGAAACTATTTCTGTTGTTGTGTACTTTAAGCTTATTGATTCAGGTACTGAAATATTTACATCCTGTACAACTTCGTTCACCTCCCCGATAGTAATGCTATCACTAAGGGATGTGGATATTGTGTGGTTTTTGAGAAACGTTTCTGATAAAACTTCACATTTTTCCTCCTGAGTAAAAAATACTGAAAATAAGTTGTCTCCATTTTGTCCTGAATTGGACCAATCATTCCCTTGGGGCAAGGTTTGATTAAGCCTGTTTGGGAATTGGTTTTCATAATTATTATGATTTTGATAAATATTTTGCGTTCTAATGGCTCTTTTCGGTTTTAGTCATTTTACCCCCTGTTTTTGTAACTTATTTTTGTTCGTTCGTCTATATTCGTAATAATTTAGGCATCCATAGCTCAGCCCCCAGAAGACATACATACATAATTTTTCGTATATCCGTTTCATATATCGTTAGGAATTTCTCACTTAAAAATCAGCGCTCTACATTTGAGCTAAAGCGAGTAAATCGATCTACAAAATTTGACAATTCGTGTGAGAAGAATAATTTTTTTTTTCAAAAACAGGGGGTTAACCCTACATCTACTCGATCCGTGACCATACATTTGGCAGTTATGGCACTGAGTAAGTTTGGATTTGTTGCGTTTTTGGTATTCCCATTTAATTCTGGAACGTTCAATATCTGAATGACTTCTTTAAGTTCTCTCAGAGTTATAGATTTTCTTTCGAAATAAACGACATTAATTATATGTTCTTCAGTATTTATGCGTCTAATGACGATTTTAACATCTAAAAATTTCTACCCTTTTCCAATAAGCAGATTTTTATCTATTTTAGGATCCTTTTTTTCAAAATTTAAAAGGATTGCCTTTCGTTTCATATGTGAAATACTGAAATTCAAATTGAGATGCTGCTTTCTCGCAAACTAATTTATAATCTTCCTCCATGATTCAATACAATTTATGTCCAATAGAAATTTTTTGACCGAATATTCGGTTATCTTTAACATTCTGCACATTTAATGCAACTGTTCGATTTTGCATTTGAGCATTGTTGTTGGTGGTACTCTCACCTTCTTAATCGTCTCATTATCGATAGTTATTTCTTCTCCAGCGTTTACGTCATCATTGTCGTCATCGATCCATTGGAAGAAAATAGTTTTGGTTCTCTGTTCGCAGAGAGTTTGGTTGGAGTTGGAGCCATGAGCAGCGGCTCCTTCACCGTGAGAGCGCTTAATGTTGTAGTTGTTTAAGAATTTACAAAAGATAACTGTGTGATGCTGTTTGCAAAGAACGTCACTTGTTAATGCGATAGAAAAACACACGTCTGTAACAACTAACAAGTGAACAATATGACTTGAAAAATGTACTTGATCACCAGGTCGAAGGACGATAGAATTTGTCCCCTTCTACAAAAAAATTGACCCAAAATGTAGAAGGTGTTTTATATTGCCCTGGAGGTATTTTTATAGAAAGAAATGGTGCTGAATGAATGAGGTCGGAATAAATATCAGATCTCAGAACTATCCGGACAGATAACGTGTCAAAATCTCACCATGTACACAACAGAAATGCCGCATAAGGGTGCTTTGGCATAATACCGCCTCTTAACGTATATATAGCCACGTAAAACTAGTAATTTTTTGCAAATATGTTTAAGTTCTTATCTGACCCGATCAGCTTAAGTAATCTAAATTCATATAGAAGGTTTCGGGACTCTAATCTGGACTCTTGTCTATTAAATATTGAATAAAACCTTGGTATTTAACAATTATCCTTAGAGCACAGAATTCCAAAGGATATATTAATTTATTTAGTTAACAGGTTTCCTTTACGATGTCTCCAGATAATAAATATAATGTTTAACTCACAATATATTACACAGTGCAACAAAATGGAGCTCAAAGTCTGGGGGGTGGAAAATTCCTATTGGAGATGAAAGCCCTTGGTGAGTATATACAGAACCCCGAAGGATGGATTCGCCGTGAGTCGATCATTCGCGATATGGCGTGATTAAGTTTTTGCTAGAGACCCTGTAAGCCATCAGGAATTAGCGTTATATCTTTGTCCACTGTTGCTTTAGCTTATTTTTGATATGACATGTTTTCAGTCAAATCGAATGAGGATTATTTTCGTAGAGCGCTTCGACCTTCTAACTCGCTTCCTTTAATGTCCTTTTCGTCCTTTATTTTAAGAGCCGCTATAAAAGTAACACAAGATGACGTTTTTCAACTTCGAAATGTTCTGCAAAAATGTCGGCCAGAAAATTTTAGGTACGGCTCCCTTGACAACAAATCGGTTATGTCGAGTCTTCGTGGTCGTTTTGTGCATTAACCCTGTTTTTGTTCAGAAAAATACTATATTTTGTTTTTTGTATATTCGTTACAGAACATACAAAAACGCTAAACAGAGTTTTTTTATGAGCAAACAGGGGTGAATGCACAAAATGACCACGAAAACGCGACAATATCGATTTGTTGTCAATGAGAGCCGTACCTAAAATTTTCTGGCCGACATTTTTGCTGAACATTTCGAAGTTGAAAAACGTCATCTTGTGGTACTTTTATAGCGGCTCTTAAAATAAAGGACGAAAAGGACATTGAAGGAAGCGAGTTAGAAGGTCGAAGTGCTCTACGAAAATAATCCTCATTCGATTTGACTGAAGACATGACATATCAAAAATAAGCTAAAGCAACAGTGGACTAAGATATAACGCTAATTCCTGATGGCTTACAGGGTCTCTAGCAAAAACTTCATCACGCCATATCGCGAAAGATCGACTCACGGCGAATCTGTCCTTCGGGGTTCTGTATATACTCACCAAGGGCTTTCATCTCCAATAGGAATTTTCCACCCCCCAAAATTTCGGTTCACAGTGTTATCAAAACAAAAATAATTTCTTCAGATTTTTTTTTTTTTTTTTGTTTCGAACGTTCCCACGCCTCACTTTCCCACCCCTGCCGACCGTGGGGGCGACCTCCCTTTTACGTAGGGATCGCGTACACACCATGATCCGCATCATGATGGGGTATGAGAGGGAAATTGAAAACCAGCTACAGAATTTACTTCATCAGCTAGTTAGTTACTTATGTTAGATTTTATAAGGTCAAGGCTCATGCCAAAGTCTACATTACAATACATGGAATTAAAATCTACACACATTTTGTTAATAGGATCTCCCATAGAGTAATTCGTGCGGTGGAAATCTCTAAATAAGGGTTGATAGTTTCTAATTGTTCTACAGGGAACATTTATTCTAATAGATGATATTAAGAAATCCGAGGGAATATTACCCATTAAAATTTTATGCACCATCATAGTGTTTAACATTGTGCGTCTACTTTTTAATGTAGGTAATCGAATTAATTTTAACCTGCTTGTATATGAAGGCAAGACAAAATCGCTATTCCAATGTAAACCTCTCAGTGCAAAAAGCAAAAATTGTTTCTGCACTGATTCAATTTTATCAGAATACATTGCGTATTGAGGGTCCCATACAACAGAACCATATTCTAATATAGGTCTTACAAGTGACGTAAATAGTTGTTTTGTTATATAGGGATCTGAAAATTCTTTGGCCCATCTTTTTATAAATCCTAAAACTCCATGCGCTTTATTAACAATAGAAATTACATGATTATTAAAGTTTAATTTTCGATCCATCAAAAGGCCAAGATCAACAAATGATGCTACAGTTAATAATTGAGAACCGTTAATATTGTATTGCCTTATTAAAGAAGAAGATCTGGAAAAACACATATGTTTACATTTTTTTAAGTTTAAGTCCATACAGTTGATTTTACACCATTGAAAAAGGCTATTTAAATCACTCTGGAGAAGATCAGCTTGCTTTTCCGATTTATGAGTAATGAATAGCTTGACATCATCAGCGTACATTAGCAATCTAGAATGCATTATTGAGTTTGGCAAGTCATTTATAAATAAATTTTTGAATCAAATTTTCTTTGTTGCAAATGTTTTGAGCAGAACCAAAAGTGAGTTCGAGCTTTGTCTTGTATATTTTTGTAAAATAAGTGTAATTTTTGCAAATTTCTTTTTAAATCTTTAAAAATGATCCAACAAACAATCAATCTACAGACATATTTGCATTACAGATCCACAAACTACCTCAGTATTGCGATTCTCTAACTCATTTTTTGAGTTACGGACAAAAATCGGTAAAATTAAAATGCAGTTATTAACGAAATTTTTCGGTAAGATAACAACCAAACTAAAGCTGTTGATAAATCCTACCGATAGGAACAGGGTTGTCAACTTTTATTGATACTTTTCTTTCATAATTTTGCGTTTCAATGTTACCGATTTTACTGAAAAAATAAGTTACAGATTCCACTATAGAACTATAAAAAATATGAACTAGTCAATCCAGTTGCAAATGTTTTGAGAAGCGCTGTATGTATATTTAATCTTAGTCGAGGTTGTAAAGCTGCTTCAATGTTACCGATTTTACTCAAAAAATAAGTTACAGAATTCCACTACAGAACTATAAAATATATGAACTAGTCAATTTAATATTAGCCGGGGGTGTAAAGCTCCCCGGCTTCAGCTAGTTAATAATATTTACGGAAGAAAATCTGATCCCGAATTCTTATATACTCCCCTGACATATAAAGAGTTTTTAATCAGGCAAACCTCAAAGCACTTGTTGTGAAGAATGCATACATTCCATGTAACGATCTTAAGTAAAACGTTACATTGTCCGACTATAAAACAATAAGCATTTGGGAAATTAGACTATCCAATTCAGTATGATATGAGATCAATATACACGGTGAATGTATATTATAACAAATAAAATTATTTGCCTTGTTACTTATGCCCTTTTTAACACTGTTTTTTATTTTATAATTACAGATATCTGGAACGGCAGCTAAACTTGGACACCCTAATGCTTATCATCATTGTACGTTGCTAGTGAGCGCAAACAAATTACATTTGGGTGAATCCTTGGTGAAAGAGGATGTATGTAGACAATTGTTTGTATTAATTTTTGTTTTATATATGTATATTTTTTCTATTTTCATCGAATTAGGCAAATTATATAAGCAAAGCAACTGCTTCCGTTCGTTCGCCCATTAAGAATCTTGTAGATGTCAATCGCACCGTTAATGTACCTCAGCTATTGTCTGCTGTGGGTTATGAATTTTTGCGAACATCAGCTACCGAACTAGAAGATGGAGGCAGTACACAGACTATGAAACAACGTGGCTTTCAATTGGTGAATCCAACAGAAAAGTGGTTTCCCGGTATCGGTGCTTTGCGTGAAGAGTTCAGCTCATGGGATTGGGTCCTTGGAAAGACTCCAAAGTTTAATGTGGAAAAGGAATTAGCTTTGAAAGCCGATAACGATAAACAGTTGAAAATGAAATTATCTGTCGAAGTGGACAAGGTTTGTTTGCATGCATTAAATATGAATCTGCTTGGTAATTTTAAAGTACATTTTTTAGGGATTGATGACTGACATTGGAATTGTAATGCCAAGCGGCGAACGTGTGCCAGTTGTATCGCAGTTACAAAACAAGCCATACAATGAAAAAAATTTGAATGGAATAATAAGTGCCTTGAAATTGGTGTCAACAGACAATGTTAAACAGGCCATTAATGGTTTGTGAATATTATATTTGAATTGTAATTCAATTTAAGCTACATATACATATGTTTCACTTTTGTGGTGATACATTTTAATTTTTTTTCAATTTTTTTACTATTAGTTGTTATTACCGTGCAATTAATTTTTGTTAATATTAACAAATAATATATACATACATATATATCCATTATCGAAGTATATTTTTCAATATAATTATGTTATTTTTTACAAAATATATGCAATTTTCTTATTAAGCGCTAAAACATTGTATTCGATTCTATGGAAAAAGTTATATTGTTCTGTAAATTAAGTAAGTATATGACTTCTAATACAGTTAAAACTCAGTAGGAAATCGACTCATTGATGACATTTTCGTAGACGATGTGTTGATGACCTTTACGAAATTGTCTTGTATGACAAAGTGCATGACCTTTGTGTGAAAATTCCGTCAGAGACCTCACACTGCTGTCTGCAAAGTGTCTTCAAGGAATTGCCAATGTCTTGCACGATTCATCAGTCGGTGCCTTTGTCTTTAAGAGAATTTCCACTGCGTGTTAATATGATCGTTATTATTATTAAACTGTTAAAACGTGGCTGTATTACAATGCAATGAATGGCTCCCATTTGTAATTGGGTGTGTAACAATTTTGCCCAGACACAATTGATCTACATAATTTTAAAATCATGAACTCCCAAAATGGTCGATCCATAAGTTATGCTACATTAAGGTTAGGTTTAGGATGCGTAACTGCCGTGCTGGCAGCTACTCCACTCGGAGACCTTGTGGTCCATTGTGATCATCCTGACTGTTGAAGTGTGTGTGTTGTGGTGATGATGATGATGTTACTGTGATTCGATGAGGTGTATGGTTGGGTATTGATTTGAAGATGGAGAGTGCGGCTATGTGTAATTGTTGAAGAGATGTATCGGCTATGGATTTGATGGATGATGGATGGTGTTGAAAAGAGTGAGATTTGTAGACTTAGGACGAGATTTTAAATGCAGCTATATGCTGATGTGTTAGAGCAGATGGTGCTGATATGTAGTGGAAGGTGTGATATGTTTCTTGTTGTGGGCGAGGCTGTATGGTGTTGCGTGACTGCAGATCATGGTGATGTGTGTCTGATGAGTATATGGTGATTTGTGCATACGGTGATGATGTTTTGAATGGTGCTGTGTACTTGAGAAAATTTGGATGCGACTGTATGGTTGTGTGCACATACAAATGATGATGTATGGTAGAAGTGTGATGTGTTGATGGTAATATTCTAGATGTTGGCTGTAAGCCTGCAGATGGTGGTGCAAGGTTGTTGGCGATGTTATAGTGAGCTATGTGGGAGGAGATGGTGGATTAAGCTGGAGAGATTAAGGAGGAAAGGAGAAAGTAATGAGACAAAAGAGAAAAAATAAGAGGAATGAGTAAATGTAAGGGAAAGTAAACAGATTGTTTTAAGAAGAGAGAGAGAGAGAGAGGTTATTATTCTGACCCGCCCCAGAGCCACTTTAGACTCTTGCAGTAAGTCACCAGGATAGTAGGGTCAATAGAGGAAAAGTAAGATATAGAGTCAATCACATGTACACCAAATAGTCTATCGGGTATGTGATGAAAACCGAATCGACTCGATTTGCAGAATCGAAATGGTATATAATCGGAGTGCCGTTGATGATATATATAGTTTTGCTTCGCAAACGCATCTTATTTGAATAATATTTTAAAGTCCATTTTCAATTTCATTAAAATATTCACCAACATTTAGAGATATACGATTTCGATTTATGGCAAAACGAGTCAAATCGTTTTCCATCACATACCTGTATGTCTTTTGACCATAAGTCTAGGGCATCTACACAAAAGGTGCTCGATTGTCTCCGTTTCCTCCTCATCCTCGCATAACCTACAGTACTCAATGTTGTTATTATCCCACTTACATGTCAAAGATATTATTCTACAGTGGCCAGTTATGACCCCTGTAGCTATTCTGATTTTCGACTTGCAAAGTGAGAGAAGGGACGCAGTTCTACGCCCTGAGATTGCCGGCCAAATTGACTTCGACACCTTGCAACCAGGTGCGTTTTGCCAAATTCGTACGGTTTTCTCTGCATAGAACTGGCTGAGTTTGCCGAGGAAGTAGCAGAGCGGTGGCCTGACATAGTCCTCTACCGTAAGGTTAGAGGACTGGGAACCACGCCTTGCTAATTCGTCAACAATCTCGTTTCCTTCAACATTGCAGTGTCCAGGCACCCAACAAAGGTTAACGCTTAAATTACATGTTTTTAAGGTGGACCTACAATTTTGAACGATCCTAGATTTGATAGTATATGACCCAAGCACCTTAAGGGCAGCCTGACTATCTACGTAGACTGTGACTGTCCTACCTACTTGATCCGTCAGTCCTACTACCAATTCTAAAGGCCTGCGTACATAAGCTGCTCTGCCTGATTGCCTTGCTTTCCTGCTTCATTTTTGACATAATAAAAATAAAAGAATAAAGAAGGCCGAGGAAATTTCGAACTGGGTTGCCCTTTTCCTTTTTATTCTTTTATCAGAAGTAAGCAAGGTAAGCAGGCAAGGCAGCTTATGTACGCAGGCCTTAAGGCCTTCAATACTGCGAAGACTTCCGCTTGAAAAACACTGCAATTTGTATTAAGCTTATATGAACGCCTAATGTTCAGCTCCTCACAGTACACCCCCGCTCCAGTACCTTCAGCCATCTTTGAACCATCAGTAAAGATGGAGAGGCTATCGGGTAGTGGCCTGCCATGCTCCCATTCACTTCTGTCAGGGATAGAGACCTTCGCTGAGTCGACATCCAGCGAAGGCGAAATGTAGTCAGTTACACTCCCTACGTCACTGAGTCCGATCAGACCGCTAAGCTGGTGTAAAATACTAGCATGTCCAGACCCAGAGGATCGCCAGAGATTAAGCTCCTTGAGCCTCAAGGCACTACGGGATGCTAGATACTGAACAGAAATGTCCAGAGGCTGGATGTTCAGTATTGCACTCAGTGCTGCTTGAGGGTGCTCCTCACTGCTCCTGTAATAAGAACTGAAGCAGATCTTTGCACAGTAGCTAACCTGGACAAATTGGACTTGCTGTTCAGGGCCTGCCACCAAACAAGACACCCATAGGTCAAAATGGGGCATACCACTGTCAAGAACAACCAGTGTATGACATGTGGTCTCAGACCCCAGCTCCTACCTATTGAGTTCTTGCAAGAATAGAGTGCAACTAGACCCCTCTTAATGTAATGTAATGTAGCGCTGTTTCTGTTGATTTCCCTTTAGTATAAGCGTGTTGTGATTCGCTAATGAGGTCTCGTCTGAAGAAAGTTCTAATTTCTAAGTCTAACAACCTTTCCAAAGTCTTTAAGAGAAAGGAGGAAAGACTAATCGGCCTATAGTCCTTCGGCAGTGAGTGACTTGGTTTCCCAGCTTTGGGAATATAGGTCACTGTTACCTCTTTCCACAGTGCCGGTATGTGCGATAGTAGTAAACAAGCCCTAAAAATCTTCTGAAGAATGGTTGTCAAAACAGTCGGTGCGTTCTGAAGCATCGCTGGATTGATTCCATCAGGTCCAGGAGACTTATATGGCTGAAAAGTACTAATCGCCCATGAGATTTTGTGGTAGCTTATTAATCTATTGACAAGAGCCACCTCCCCCGGAGTGCGGGTCCTGCTTTTGTTCACGCAAGGTGTACTCGAGCTGGCATCCTCACTTCCAGGGAAATGTGTTCCTGTCAACAGATCTAAAGTCTCTAGAGCGGAGTTAGTCCAGGTACCGTCATCCCGTTTGATGCTCCCAAAGGGTTTAGGGTCCTTCGAGATCACCTTACGGAATCTCGCTGCTGCATTAACCCCCTCTATGGATTCACTAAAGCTTTTCCACGAGTCTCTTTTAGCTTTCCTGATTTCACTTTTATACCGATTGAAACTCTCTCTGTAGAGGTTCCAATCGGTATCAGATTTGGTGCTCTTAGTTTTATTAAAAGCTTTCCTGCTATTTTTCCTAAGCTTTGCTAGCTCGTTGTTTCGCCAGACTGGTTGAGTTGTCCTACCAGGATAAGATAATGGGCAAGACTTCTCATAACAACCCTGAAGGACTCGCGTGAGGTCTGCAACTTGGCCATCTATTTCCTCCGTTGTGCGTGGTTCAGGGAACTCACACAACCTCGAGGAAACGAGGGAGTTGTAGTTTTCCCAGTTTGCCCTCCTTGGATTCCTATGAGGCGGTTGCCTTTTACTTCCATGGTGGACTTGAAAGTGTATCGCTCTGTGATCTGAAAAAGAGCACTCCTCCGATACTCTCCAGTCCACTATGGCTGTATCTTCCATATTTGTAAGGGTGAGATCAATAACCTCCTCCCTTACCCTATTATGGAAGGTGGCAGTGTTACCCCTATTATATACTCGTAGATTATTAGCTAAAATAAAATCGAATATGGACTCACCTCTCGCATTGGTGTCTCTGCTTCCCCAGTGGAAGTGATGAGCATTTGCATCACAGCTCATCACTAACCTGCATCTGCCCGTCGTCTCCTCCACTAGTTTGCGCACTAGTCCGCTTGGTGGGTCGGGTGCCTCATACGGCATGTAGACCGAGGCCAGAACTACCTACCGGCAACTTCGTCTAGCCTCACTACAGTCGTATCACCATCACTGTAATTGTAGAGTTGAATAAGGTTTAGACCAGGGTTTAAAAGCCAGCATCTAAAACATTAGCATTAGTTGTACACTTCAACTGCTACACAATATTCACACACACGGCTAAATAAGCAACCGAACGCATATTTATTTTTGTACATTTTTGCTTATTTCGTTTTTTACGTCTAATCTTTTTTTCGTTAGGCATAATCGACAACCACGCTACATATTTAGCAGTCGGCTGAACATTCGTCGCAGCGAATTAGCCACAGAGTGTGTTTTTGTGATTAGAGTTGCCAACGCAGTAATAAAAAAGATGTCATTTAATGTCATAATGCTCCCATCATATGGTAGAACCTAAAGAATACTAATTATTATTGTTTAAAATTAAAAAATGTATTTTGAACGGCTTCACCAAAAATTCACATGTCCTTTGAACGAAAAAGTGGAATTAATTATATCGTGATTTTTAATACACTGGTAACCCTGTGGGCCTATTCTGTAACTTTTTAACGACAGTCGATATTGTTATTTTTTCGAGAAACTCATTTTAACAACAAAATTAACAACCTTTGTATTCTGTAAACAACTTTTAACAACATTTGTTAAAAATGTCGTTATGAAAACAACACAAAAATAGTAGTTGTTAAAAAATCGAGAAAATTTTTCAATATTGGATTTGCCTTTGGTTTGTGTGTATCATGATACAATGAATAGGTAGCAGCAACGGCGAAAATTACAACAACGTAACTTTTCTGGTAACATAATACGTCAAATTTTGTAAACAAGGCGAATAAAATTGGATTCGCCCTGACACTTTAATTTTACGGCAAATTTGATTAATTAATCAAAACAAAGAAATGTTTATAATTTTGAAAATTGTGAGGCATTTTATTAAATTGATTTTTAGTCCTATATCGTGGAAATATAAAAAACTACAACCATATACCACTGAGGCGGTCCATGTGTCTGCGGGAAACACAATCAAAATAATTGTGTGTGTTTGCATGTTTAAATGCAGAATACGTATGGTTTTTGGGATCCAGCTTTTTTTATCAAATGTTTGTTCAATGACTAGATGAAATTTGGCTGCAAATTTATCAGATATTAGTTGAATTATCTATGTTGTCATTTTATGTTCCTTAAGGTATATTGATGAATCTGTCCAGGAAGTAATTTCGTTTTAGATGATGATGATTTCTTTACAGCAGCGATTGTTGAAGCTTGATAAAAGGACCGATCCGATGCTGATGTTTTCTTTCATACATATAAAAACCAAAAATGCTGTTCCCAGTGGTCAATGTTGTTTAAGAAAGTATACGTTGGATATTAAATATATTTTGTTATCAGGCGAAAGTCACACTGATACATTTCCCCTTCGAGTCTTATAGGTTTAAGGACACGCAACTGCTTTGATGGCAGCCTCACTTGCCATCACAGCAGGTGAGCGTTGAAATATCTATAAATATATGGGAAAATTACAAATTAAAATTACAAAAAATCAAATATTTTTATTCTAGAAAGTTAGCTTTTATTACCCAAAAATACCCAAAAACATCTTAAAATGCTTCTTGCATAGTGTCATCTAAAATTGATTGCATTCTAGCTGCACCATGTCCTTGTAAAAATCATGACTTCTTTCACGTAAAAAGACATAGCCACTTGCACTTATGATTCACCTACTTTTTTGGCTACAAACAAAGATGCAGTCTGATATTTCTTGCACCCATGATTATCTTTTTGGATACAAACATTTTGCTGAGTAATTAAAATACCATAAAATAAATTGTTTCTTGTGTTTTTAAGAATTTTATTTGCAAAAAAGTTATTATAAATGTAAACATTGTTAAAATGTGAAAATTTTATGAAATGGATTCAAATCGGACATTGTCAAAATGTGAAGAACGGAATGCATTTTTCATGACTCTGCGTACTGCGTACACTACTTCACATAGAACAACTTCAAATAAATTTTGCTGGGATGTATTAGCCAGAAGTGTTTAGCTTACATTGCAAGAATAATCATAATATTAAAAACCACTGTTTGGAAACTAAAATGTTAATCTTTATATTATAAATTTAACTTATTATTAGACATGCGTATTAAGGGACAATATCAAAAATACCCCGGACAGGAAGTATGTACATACTCTAGAAAAAATATATATATTTGTAATACGGGCCACGAGATCAACATACTACGAATTATTTTGAATTTTTGTTTAGGAGGAATGGACCGATATGGTCCATCTTCGACTGAAACTAAGTTCAGCTTGAAGGAAATATTACAAGATCCAAAGTTTAAACAAAACCGGTGCATCCATTACAGAACTACGGCTCGCTACATCCGGGCAGACGGACGGAAACATATTTTCATCGTATGAAAGTACATATATCCCCGTTAGCCGGTATCAAAATAAATATGGCAATAAAAAATAGCGAATGCTTTACCAGGTTTTCATCTAATGTTTGTAAATAATTAAGGCATCATATCGTCACCATAAATGTCCGAAGACGTACATATATCCACAAAAAATAACTATCCTATTCACGGATCCCAAAACCAATCATTTTCGCGGTTTTGATAGATAATACTTCAACTACTCGCCCTCATAAGATTGATATTCTATAAAACCATTATTAATTTTATAAGGTTTTTTTGCTTCTCCTGTAAAACTTTGTTTTTGTTGGTTACGTCTTCGGGTATTTATGGTGACGATATGTTTTTGTACCAATGTGCAATTATGTCGAAACATTTTTATTTTCGCTGAGTTTAGGGTTAAATAAATTGAAACTATTAATTTTTATATTTTAATAATAAAAATAATAATAATAATGTTTCACATCTGCAAGAGTCTACTAATGTTTCTATTTTTTGCGATAACATAATCGTGGTTAAAAATAGTAGCTTCTTGCAGGTTCTGGAAATGCATAATAAGCACATTTAACTTATAACATTACAAATAAGGTAAAAATTAATAAGTAAAAACATACAGTAAATAATTACTAAAATACAGGATATTTCATTAAAATTAGAGGAATTAAAGAGGATGAAGTATATGGGATTGTCGTTTTAAGACCAAATATGTTCAAATTGGAGAGGGAATCGGCAGTTAAGTGCAGACCTGAAATAGGGAAATAAAATTGTTAATGTAATAATATTATGAAGAAATAGCGAAAATTACCTTTAAACGTTGCTTATAATTTTATTTTTACTAATTTTTTGTTGGCCATTATACGTTCTTTCGCTTTTTTGACTTTTAAGCGGTTATAAATTTCGGGTCGAAGTGATCGGCACAAATTTTCGATTTGGGATTCAAACTAAATCCACAAATTGAACTCCATTCCGACCTCTTCTTTTCGTCCCTGGGCACACTAAAGAATGTTACATTTCCTTTAACATCTTTCTTTTTGCACAGAATGCACACTCTCATTTTGTTCTTGTTTTCACACTTTATCACAGAAACAGAAAACTCGTTTTTACAATTCTTCTATTGAGTTTGATTGTTTTTTATTATTTTTTATTTTTTGAAGTTTCAGTTATGTATCTACAGGGCGAATTCAAATTACAACAATTGTTTTGACATATTATGTTACCAATCAGCTGGGCTGATGCTGCTACCTATTTATTGTATCATGGTGTGTATGTTTTGTTTATGAATACATTCAAAATTGAAAGCTTTTGAAAGTTTATAGACAATTTGTCTACATTTTTACAGAATAGCACAATCGTTACTGCAAACAATTTTTAGTGTCGACAACGTTGTCGATCCGACGATTGTTAAAAAGTTACAGAATAGGCCTACTGATCTCAAAAACAATTGTTTGCTGAAAACATGGCTAAGCCGTTGAAACTTTGTTGCTTATTCTCTTTTCTGATATGTGTTGATCATGTGTGCTGCAAAATATGAGTATGCGTCTCCCATGCTTTTTTATTACAGCAACAATATCGAATAGCATCAGCATCCCTAGCAATATTTTTGTGAAATTTTGTTGCTACATGTTGCCGTTGTTCCTTGTTGCTAAACATATTTCGAAGAAATTTTAGCAGGCAAAGCTGCAAATATTCGGTGCTTTTGCTTATATGGCGTTAGCATTTTAAACCCTGGTTTAGACTTTTTCTACCTACAATACAGGTTCTTACCTTGTCTCCATTATTCGTATAGAATAATGAGAAATGCTTATTGTTTAGTCCAGAAACCCCATTTTTATATAAATAGGGTTCCTGGACCAAAGCAATATCTACTGCAGAGTCTGTGAGCGAGAGAAGGAGTTCAGCAGCCGCAGCCTTACAGTGATGCAGATTGATCTGCAGCACACGAAGGCCATGCTGCTAAACTACCTTACTGCGGCCTCGAGAGTCGGAACCGAAGTCCTCCAGACCCGAAGAACAGCACTGCCCCACAGTCTATGATGTAGTCCGCACTCTCACCATCTATGGTGAATCGCATCACCATGCCGTCTCTCTCCTTAAAATGCTCGAGGAGCCTCCAGCCGTCAACAGAAAGACCCCGGTTCTGCTTCCTCAGCATCTTGACTACTTCCCCTGCATCAGAGTCAGGAGGAGGCACCCACGTTGTGGCTACAATCCTTCTGGGTATGTCATCAACAGGGACAGCAGCCAGCCTGCAGCCGTCCCAGAGGTCACCAGCACCCTCTATTAACTGGATGAGGAAGTCTCTCGACTCCTCATCCTGGCAATAGAGGATTCTGATTCCCCTTTGGATAACCGCCCTGCCGAAGCCGGTATTACTGGCGTCTACCTCATCGGAGGTGATGGCCTTCCTGAGAAGGCGTTCCACTGCGATCCAGTGCATGTCGCTGATCCTCCCATCTAGATCAGCCTTATTGACGATCGCCACTCGGAGATTCTCCGGGGCGATCACCCCTTCTAGGCTCGCTGGCTTCGGTGTCCTGTCATTTGAAGACCGCGGGGGCATCAGACCTGGGTTAGCTTTACTGGCCTTCCCCGGTTGAGCCCCTACTGTCTTCATATGACCGGTCGCCTGTGAGTGTGGGTCCATTTGATTGGTCGGTCGACGATCCACCACCCTCTTGGCAACAGGATGCGGATCCTCAGAGGACCTGACCCTCTTAACGCATTCCTGCGCAGATGTTCTTGAGTATCCGCTCTGCTTAGAGGTCGATGGTCCATCTCCCGCCACCATCCCATGGCCTTTCACAGTGCCAGCACCGCCCTTCACATCAGAAGAGTGAGGTCTAGTAGGTGACGATGGCTTTACAGTGGTTTGTTGCCCAGTCCTCTGCACAGTCGCCCCTACTAGATCTGCACCTTTCTTTACCCCGGTAGGTTCGATGGCAGCCACCGACGAGACAGTCGACATAGGCGGTACCTTTGGCGGCTGTCTAGCTTGTGGCTGCAACCTTCCCTGCGCCAACTTCGAAACGGAAGGGATCACACCAGTGTTTCCCTTGCGTTCCGTCGTCTTCGGGGCCAGTGGAGCCAACCTGATCGATCCTACCGCGGTCGTCGAAGACGTCCGCAAAGGGCTCGAGCAGTTTGACAGCACCGGAATTGCATTTTTCCCTGTAGAGGTTGCACTTGTCTCAGCCGCTTATCTGGAGACTGCAGCCTCGACAGGGGTCGGAATTTTGTCAATTGGCAAGAAGATCTTTTCAATGTGAGGGTATTTCCGTTCGAAACGCCTCACAAATCGGATCTTCAGGCCAATTTCCCTAAATTCCGACTGGGTCACCTCGGAGGGGTCTTTGCCAATAAACCTCTGACAGTAGAAAATAGATTTACGATAGTTGTATCTATCTTTCTTCTGCGGAGATCTATTGGCTTTGGTTGAGGGAGACATGGGGGAGGCCGTCGTCGTATCCTCCTCCACCAAGGCATCCTGCCTGTTTAGGGGGGGTTTGTCGGAACCGACCGACACTTCAGCACCTGAGGGAGCCGGATCCCCGACCGTAAGGTTGGAGCTCTCCAGTGCACGAGAGAGAGTAGCGGTGGATTATTGAGATGGGATAATTGTAACATCATCCTCCCAACTCTCCCAGTCCCATGGAGGGGGGCTCTCCTGACTTAGTCGGAGACTATCGCTATCCCTCAGGAGCTCGAGCAATTCCCTGCTCTGCTTGTTTATGGCGTCGCTAACACTGTCCAGTGTCGTTCTATTAACGTCCCTGCCCAGGGATTGGGTATTCGCACGAGGTGCAACATTGTCCGGGTGCATAGCAATGGTCGATGATGAGGGTGAATCGGAATTGGGTTTTTTGTTTGAGTATTTAATTGTTTATCCATAAGTAGATGATGAGTGGGGGAACTGAGGACAGACATGGCATAGCCCTCCACTACCATGACTAGGGCGCTAACTACTCGCTGAGGTGCTCAGGTATCAGCGAGGCTCCGTTCGAATACAGTTGGTACCCTAACTGCAAACCTTGGGAACACCGATGAGCACAAGGTCGCGTAACACCCCGGTGTTAGGGGATCTCACAATTACTTTGGTAGGAGATCGCTACCAAATATATGTCACTCAATCCGGAGATACACTTTGAATTCCAGTGCGTGACAGAGAGTGGATAACCTTTGGTCGATCACAGCCTCCCAGTTCAACACTACAAGAAGTTAAATGAGAAGATTGTGACGTCTAGCCCCCGCATCGCTTCAAGATTGTTATTCCTGTTGTAACAACAGGAATTTGTTCCCATGGGAAAAAAGTATTGTATTCTCAATCTTGAAATGTGGGAGAAACTCGTGTATTTTTATGGGAAAAAATCTCCTTAGCATAAAATGTTCAAGAAATTTAATATTTAAAAAAAAAAGTAGCTCAAGATATCACATAAATGACAAAATTATTGCAACTACAGTATAATCTCGATAATCCGGACACCACATGTTTTGGCGGTGTCCAGATTATCGAATTGTCCGGATTACCGATTAAAAACAAAAACATATAATTTTGTATGTTTAAATCATTAATAGTGAGTGGACTTTCACTGGATAATAACCTGACATATAAAGTAAACAAATTCAAAGTAAGCAAATAATATGGGTTACAACCGTTTTAAGACCGGAAGGCGCTTCCCTGGCTGCAACATTTACGTCGTATATTGCTCCAGCGTAATTTAGGTGATATTTGCTTATCATTTTTGTCATCTAAATCTTCTCTACAACTAGTGTACATTTATTCATAGCTTTTTAATGATATAAACTTGGTAGGCCATGTACATACATATGTATATTGATTTCCCTTGTTCATGCCCAGATAGCATTTAGAAGACTGTTTTTTCAAAAATCACATTGAGGAGTCTTTTTAGAGTCCTTTTGGTGATTAAAAATTGATTAAGTCGCTTGTGTGATCAGAAAGGGACTCAAAAGTGACTCCCTGTAATGATTAAAAAGAGTTCAATTTAAAATATAACAACAAATGTGTAGCAATCACAAATAAATCATTGAGGTGTTTAAAATGTGACAATTTTTTGTTATTTATTGTCACATTTTGATCTTCTGGAAGATTGAAAAATGCTTAATCAAAAAAGGGTCATACAGGTGTTTGAAAAGTGATTATAATTATGTATACTCTGATCATATTTTGAACAGTTAGGTGATTAAAAACTGATTGCTTTGTTTTATTTTTATTTGGTTGTAAATAAAAAAATAAAATTCTCATATACACTTTCTACAAAATTTTGATATAAATGTAACGTAAAATATTAAAGGTACAGACAAACACAACACAACAGGTTTTGCCAAGTGAAATGAAGAAGCAGTATACTAACCACCAAGCAACATAAAGGATAATTAAAAGACATAACAAAGCAGAAAAGACTATAAAACAAAGGAAAGAAACAAAGAAGAATAAAAAGAAAATTTTTTTAATTTATTTCGTCTAACAAAAAGACTCATAAATGACCCCCTAAAGACTCATAAATGATTATAAACATGACTCTAAAAAGACTCGAAAAAGGGTCCGAAATTAATCAACAAAACACCAATAAATGATTGAAATACGACTCGAAAAAGACTCATTTGTGATTTGTTTAGAAGAGTCGCCTGAGGTTATGTTTTTCTACCGACAAAGGAGTCATTTATGATCAGAAAATGAGCTCATATTCTAGCTTTTTAATCGTGCAGTCGGATCAAAAAAGACTCGAATTTGATTAAAATTTTCAAAAAATGCTGACTGGGTGGGACATGAGCATTAGGGTTATGACTTTTTTTGACATTTTTTCTCAAAAATTATTTCCTGTAGCAGGGATGAATGAACTTTTACCTAATAATCAGTACGCTATCGTTTATAGTCCTGTCAAAATAGACATGCGTATAAGGGGGAAATAGCAAAAATTCCCACAAAGCTGAATTTTGGTGGAGAGCTAGGGTTGGCCATTAGAAGCAAAGTCCTAAAAGTCCCCATCGATCCCATGTGTGCAAAACAAGTTATTCGGGGTCAAAGGTCATTTTTGGAGGCATTTTTCATTCTTTTTAATTTTTCTCAAAAACGGTAAGACTTAGCATAAGCCGGCTAAAGTAAAAGATGTAGATTCTATAATTGTCTACAAGAGTGGTCTTTATGATTCTTAAAAAAGACTTACCATTTTGGAGATATCGCGATCTAAAAGTCAAATAAAAAATTAGCCGCGTAAGTACATTGTGAGGCGAACCGGTTAAAGTAACGACACTATGTGTTAGACACTTCCGTAAGCTTTCAAACGACATCCACTTTGCAGTCATCGGTTCAGTAGATCCGGGTCTAACCCGGTTTTTAAATTTGGCTTTTCTGGTCGAATAACCGGCGAACCGGATCTGCAACCGTTGAAAATTTTACATTTCCGTAATCAGCGCAACAATCCCTACCTTCGGACAAAACTTGAAAAAAATCGGAGAGTTTTCGTTGGGGTCGTTCCCGTTGGGCTTTCGATTATACATGTGTGTTAAATGGGTTATTTTTGCATAAAATGACTCTAACATTGAACAACTCTACTAAACACGCTCCGATTATGTTGGAATTTTTTTAGAAGATAGCTATAATTTCGCTCTTCAAGAAAATATATATTTTTTGGGGGATAGACCCGATTACTTCGCTTATTTTAACCGGTTCGTCTGAATATGTGCATATTTCCCTTATAAGTGCATAAAAATTATGTGTTTTTTAGAACAGCTATATCTCAAGAATGGTTGCTTCTAGGAAAAAAATTATAAAGCTCAAACTTGTAGATAATTTTTCTGTCTACAATATTTACTTTAGTCACTTTTTGATTAGATCAACCGTTTTCAAAAAATAAATCCGAAAACCTAAAAACCCTTAAAATTTGACCTTTGACCCCGAATAATTTTTTTTTGCACACATGGGATCGATGGGGACTTTTAGGACATTGCTTCTAATGGCAAACCCTAGCTCTCCACCAAAATTCAGCTCTGTGGGATTTTTTGCTATTTCAATGTCTATTTTGACCGGACTATTATTCCATTGAAATATAAAAAAAGTTCACGCACAAATCGATTTTAAAAAAATTCAAGAATTATTTTTTGTTGCACGAATGAATAAATATAAGCCTATTAATAACTATAATAAAGTTTATTTCATTCAAATATATAAAAAGGTCATGCACAAACCACTTTGAAAAAATTTTAAATTTGTTGTTTTTGTTAAAAAATTATATCTTTAAATAAAAGCGTTTACGACATTTTAACGATTCTCAGAATTGAAGAAAATTAGTGAGAAATAAATGTTATGTCAGTTTAATTATCTCATGTGACTATAAAGTTTATTTTCAATTGTATATCTGATTACAGTGCCTTCAAAAAAATTTCCATAATTTTGATAAATTCAAATTTTAAAATCATTTTGTGCGTGAGGTTTTTTCACCGAATCACCTTAAATTATGATTTTATGTAATCTTATGGCAAAACTCATGACGCTATGATACAGGGATATGAGGTTGAAAAAAAGTCATAACCTTAACTCTCATCTCATTATGGGGAATATTTAGCGATTAATATGAACATCACCAAATGATTTCATCTCGTCGACGAAACCAAAAAGATAATTTTTTCATTTAAATTTTATAGACTACGATTAAGAAAAAAATTAATTTAAATCTATTGGTTGCGTAATTACGAGAAGGCAATACAATAATCCTTCGTTACTGGTGACTTTGAATGTCAAAGAAAGAAAATAATAGAGGCCGTACTACTTTGTTTTAAATTTATTGAAATTCCTATATAATAGAGTTGGGCAATCTAGTTCACTGAACGGTTCGATCTTTCTCGTTCCTTTTATCAAAAGGAACTAGTTCCTTAATATCGTTCCTTCGTTCCATATAGTTCCTTCGTTCGTTTGACATTTAACTCAAATGTTCTTTTTATTTAAATCGCTCCTTTGGATGAATCGTTCGTTCAAATATCATTTTGTGTAAAACTCCGCCGTTCTTTTAATGTTAAACAAATAAAAACACATTTTTATATTTTTTATTTTATAGAATTTATGCGCGCTTTATTAAAGACTAGTAACAAATATTTGTACATTTTTGTAATTGATAGAGAGAAGTTTTCACCTCATTATTAAAGGAATAATATTAATGATATGTTAGGCAATTTATGATCTGCTCCCAGCTCTTTAAGTTTTCTTACTCCTTTGCCATTTTACAATCTTTGCATTTTTTACGGGAACACACTTTATGTTGAAAATCTATTATATTTTCCTACACATGTCGTAGTTAAACGCAAAACCCTTCACATACGCACAAACACGCATCGTCAATAACAAACAAAATAGAAACAGAATAGAAAAGAAATTCATACGTTATATTCTATTTTGTTTATATTTGTTTGTTATTGACGATGCGTGTGTTTGTGTGTATGTGAAGCGTTGAACAAATAGAACGAGTTGAGCGAATAGAAGGAGATGGTCAAAAGGAACTATATAAACCAACGAGTCGGATATCGTTCCGATCGTTCCAGTCTCGGAATAGTTCCAATGAACTTCCGTTCCGGTACTACACAACTCTACTATATAAGGACTCTACTCGTTTCCTTTTTTAGCTATAAATCCCAATGAAAACTAACGCTTTAAATGATTTAAAAATTTCTAGTAATTCCTTTAAAGGAAAGGACCACTAAAAATCGATTTTTCTGGGACCAAAATTTGATTTTAAATACTGTTGCTAACATAGCCAGTCATCAGTGGTTGAACGATATGAAAATTATTTGACAGATTCAGATAGTTATTTCCACCGAAAACTTAAAGAAACTTAAATTTTCATGTTTATACAACAATTAATATTGTTAACCCATTACCACCCATTGTACTCGCTTGAGTACAGCAAAAAGGCAAAATTTAGGCACCCACAAATTTTATAGGAAAGAGAATTAGTTAAAGTAGCGTTTACTTGTGCATTCCAGGCACTGTATTTAACGGAGAAGTGAAGATAAAAGTAGACAAAAATGTACCGTTATTGTGCATGTTGTTTTGTTTTTGTAGCCCTTTGTCATTTTTGCAAATTTTCGTTAGATCAGTAACAATTTTGTTGCGCGGAGCAAAGACGCTTTTGATGAAACAAATGTTTTTATTATTTTTGTGAAGAGGAACGTTTGTTTGTTCTTTTACATAAAGTTACATTCATTTTTGTTTTTGTGGAAGAAAGTTATGTGAGTAGAAAAATCGCTGTACCCAACCGAGTACAATGGGCTGATATGTACAGTTAGTCAACTATATTATTGCAAACGATGAATTGTTAAACATTTTGATTTTTAATTAGAAATTACTACAAGAAATTCTTTCAATAATGTTTGGTTTTTTGTACATATCTGTTGATTTACCTGTTAATGACAACATCCAGCCAAAAAATGCAGACATCGGTCGTAAATTACAAAAACAACGGGCAAAAAGTATAGGTACCTGGTTTTTGTGGTGTCAACTAAATAATTGCAAACTGAATGAATGTGCAATAAAATCGTGGGATTTTCCCAGCGATTTTTTTCAATTAAGGATTTTTATGATTTTATGGTATGTGGACATTTAAACCCATAATTTTTGATCATAAATTAATTGTTCTGTGTGCAACATAGGCGGTATATTCAGAAAAAGTGAACGTCAGGTAAACGAATTTCGAAAAATATGCTACATTTGGTCTATTCCAATTATAATAATGGTAAATCGGCAAGAGAAATCGCTAAAATCACCTCTCATAAGCTGATAACTATATGCAACATTATATACCGCACCGTGAGAGAAGGCAGGTTCAAACTAAAGACGTCACATTGTAGGCCAAAAGTAGTAAATCCACGAATTGGCAGGAGACTGATTAAAGAAATTGACAAAAGACCTCAAAGCAGCACCAGATAATTGCTTTTTCTAGTCAAAACAGAATTCGGAGTAAGTGTTTCACATGGAAAAGTCAGAAAAGTGCTATATAATAACAAGCCTTCATCATGAGTGACTAGGTAAAAACTATTGCCCTCCCAGCACAACATATAGAAACTATTCAGACTTGTTACAGACAACTTTTCATGCCATCTTAAGTATTGGGATGACGTTATATTTTCTGATAAGACTAAAATTATGTTGTACTATCACGATGGGCCTCAAAAAGTACTGCGAAACCCCTTTATAGCCATGGAAACACAGAATTTAATACATACCGCAAAGTTCGGAAAACTGTCAATTATGGTATTGGGTTGTATACCAAGCAGTGACGTTGGTGACATCCAGATTTTGAAGGAAACAATGACAGAGTACGTTTATTTTCGTGTTTTAAAAATTATTTAACCAAAAACGTCAAGAAATTTGGACCTGTTGACCCTGAAAATGCAAAAAATTGCAATATGAATACTACCAAGACGACGACCCTTCCTCATAAATCGTATTTATGTAGGACTTGGTTGTTATACAACTGCACCAAAGTCATTGACACCCGAGTCCAAAGCCTAAATATTAACCCAACATCGACGATTCATGGGTACACCTAAAGAAAAAAGTCGGGAATAGGTCGCCCACTAACCTGGGGTACTAAATAAAATGCAATAAAGAAGAATGGCTAAAAAATACCATTGGAATATGACATTCCGTAACTTATTTATTAAATTCAGATACGTTTACAAGCTGTTTTTGATGCCAAATGTGGGCATAGGAAATATTAAAACCAACTTTTCGAAAAATACCGTGAAAAACTGAAAAGTTGTGAATTTTGCAATTCTTTAGTTGACAGTGCAAATAATGAGTTGTACTCATTTTTGTTAATTTTAAGAAAATGTTTAGTGAAATTTAGCTACTTTTTATTTTATTATATTAATAAACATGTGTAAGAATTGTATTGTTAACAAAAATATTAATAATGATATTTATGTATACCAATAAAATGATGTTCTTTTTAAAATTTTCTAATAATTTTGGTTTTGCAATAATTTAGTTGACTAACTGTATATTTTTTTAGAATATTCTTAAAATGGAAGTCTTTAGCGCTCTTGATTTTGTGGAAAATGATTCTCACAGTAATTTCGATATAGCGATTATTCCACCAAATCCGCACTATATTACAGATGAGGAGGTAATCCTGATGACATTCTTTATGATCGCTTGCCAAATAATGTACCAGGTGAAATGGAAGTGTTTTTCGAAAATGAAAGCGAGGATGATGTCCCACTTGTACAGTTGCGACAAAAAGGCATATCTCAAATCAACCAAAAACGTGGACAAAGAGACCTTGCGATATTCAAATGAATCAAACAAATTCTTTTTTAGAGAATGAAGTCAAGGTGACTGAAGAATTGGATGGAAAATCACCGGTGTCGGTTTTTGAAACTTTATTTGATGAAAAAGTTGTCAATTTAATCTTCGAGCATTTATGCTTTACAAGCTTATGAACACAAATTCTCTTTTAACGCAGAAGATTTGAAAATATTCGTTGGTATTTTGTTGTACAGTGGATATCGTTCTATGCCTAGAGAACATATGTATTGGCAGCTTTGCGAAGACACGCGGCCTTAGACGGGTAAGCGCTTAGGCCGTCATCAGACCATCTGCTTTTTCACATGTATGACATCAGCTGTTCTGTATATTAGTATACCTGAAGTGACGAAGTACATGTGAAAAAGCAGATGGTCTGATGGCCTCCTTACTTTAACAATAATATGTGACAGAGAAATGATGAATACATATGATCGTAAAGCAGGGTCGAGCTTCTTTGCTTAGACCGTATAGTGGGGGCGCCCACAGAGTTGTTTTTGCATTTGCTTCTCTCTCACGTACAGTGTAAATGAATGAAAACAAACAAAAACATAATGTGGTTGTTGCTTTTTTCACTCATACGTTCATACATGTCTTCGCTTTGGCTGTATTTCTGTGGTCGTCGCTGTCGTAAAGACACAGAAAAACAATGATGCAAATAAACACTTATTAAATCAGTGATGTCAACTCGAGACACTACAATCTCCCACGCTAATAAGTGACGTGGTCTTGGAATCTTGCTGGCATTCTTCTAGATCAGGTCGAACGTCTGATACTTGGCGTCTCTGGTGGTTGGTATCCGGATTCGGCTTAAGGTTCGGATTCGGGACGTACGCAAGGCTGTGAATAGGTTGGAGAATGATGTTGTGAATTGGTCGCGGCTTGAGGTTGTGTATGGGTGGTGATTTGAGGATGTGGCTCGGCGATATCTTGGCGGAGCGATTGATTCCAATGCATTATGATTTCTTCTATGATAGGTTTCTTTTGAGGTGAAACTTCTTTGCGAACAGTAGGTGAATCTTGATGGTAAACATTCGATTTATATATTTGATTTATGCGTCGCTTAACAACGTAGTTGTTGTTAAGTTTGATTTTATAATGGAGATTCCCGAGCTTTTTCAAAACGTTGCCAAATTTCCATGTGGGTATACCTTTATCGTACCAACGCACTTGAATTCTTTCCCCCACGCGAAGACTTCGAACTTTGTATTTCATCGTAGATTTTTCCAATTTAACAGGTCGAATTTTGTCAATTTTTATCCGTAAATCGCGGCCTAGATATGCTTTTGCGGGGCTTTGGCCATTTGATAGTGGTGTTGCTATCAACGATTTCTTGCACTTGTAATGATGCCTTTTAATTTTCCATCGCTTTAAGTTTCCTTTTTAATGTCTGAATATGTCTTTCTGCTAGGCCATTGCTAGCTGGGTGCCCTGGTGCTATAATTTTTTTAATAATGCCATTATTTTCACAGAAATGTTTAAATATGGTGCTTTGGAATATTGTCGATCAGACACTATAACTTGAGGAAGGCCGTGTGTTGCAAATATGCTTTGTAACAAATTTATTGTAATCTCTGAAGTTGGAGCTTGTTTACTTACTCTGATTTCAGGCCATTTGGACTTAGCGTCAACTAACACAAGGAAGTAGTGGTTTTGGAATGGCCCTGCGTAATCAATGTGCACTCTTTGAAAATGTTCGACTGGATCATCCCACTGGTGAATTTCTACCTTTGGAGGGCTCTTCCGTACCATTGCACAATTCAAACAAGACTTAGCTAAATTCTCAATATCCGAGTCAATCGGGTATGTGATGAAAACCGAATCGAGTCGATTTGCAGAATCGAAATGGTATATAATCGGAGTGCCGTTGATGATACATATAGTTTTGCTTCGCAAAAGCACCTTATTTTAATAATATTTTTAAATTCCATTAAAATATTCACCAAAATTAGAGATATACGATTTCGATTTATGGCAAAACGATTCGAATCGTTTTCCATCACATACCCGAATTTCTCTCCATAAACAATATTTCCTTACCAGCTGCTTCATTTTTACGACTCCAATATGTGTATGGTGCAACTTACGTTACGCATCCACTTGAATAAAACTCCATCTTGTATGGAATACTCAGGATCTGCAATTTTACCGCTTAATAAATCTTCTTTGAAATTTTTGAGATCGGAATCCGTTTCTGTTTCCATTGCTATCGATTTTGCTGTAATTGAAAATGAAGAAATTTCGTTTATAGTTTGATTTTGGATGTCTTTTGTTTCCCTATCAAGGAAATGTGAAAATTTTGAATTCGTTGTTAAAGAAGCTCTTGATAATCAATCTACATGTATTATTTGACCAGCTTTGCGATGCTCAATTTTGTAACTAAATCCTTGTAGGAACGATGCGTATCGTAGTAATCGTTGTGATGTCATTGCAGGTGTTTTAGCGTTTTGATGGAAAATCCTTGAGAGCGGGCGATTACCAGTCACAAGTGTAAATTCTCTACCATGCAAATACATAAAAAATTTATCAACTGCGAAAATTATTGCAAGAACCTCCCTATCTAGTTGGCTATAATTTTGTTCCGCTTTTGTTAAAGCCCTGGAAATAAACCCGATTGGTCTCTCAAAGTCGTCAATTAAATGAGAAAGTACGCCAGCAACACTCGAAGGACTTGCATCAAAAGTAAGAGTTAGCGATTTCTTGTTTCAATTTGTTAAATGCTTCTTCACATGGCTTTGACCATACAAACTTTTTTCCTTTCTCCAGTAAATTTCTCAGAGGATATGTCAGGCTTGCCATGTTGGGAATAAACCGTGAATAATATGTAACCATTCCTAAAAATCTCCTGACATCATCCACGTTAGCAGGACGTGACAATCGACATCGCTTCTGTTTTTGAAGGGCATTTAGCTATCGAATTGTGGCTTATCACATATCCTAAGTATTGGATATGTTCTTTGAAATACTCACATTTCTCCTTATTGACGTGTAAATGATATTTCTGCAACCGTTCTAAACATTCCAGAAGTCTTTGTTCACATACTGATTTGGTTTGGCCGTGCACAATGATGTCATCAAAATAAGATGTGGTCCCTTCTAGGCCTTGTAGGATTTGATCTATGATACGATTAAACTCGCTAGGAGCTGTCTTGATACCAAATGACAAACGGTTCATCCGGTACGTACCTCTGTGTGTAAAAATTGTTTGAATAATACTACTTTCTTTATCCACAGCTACGTGTAAATAGGCCTTATAGAGGTCCAGCTTACAAAAATATTTAGAATTCCTTAATGTGCTGAAAATTTCATCTATTCGCTTTATTGTATAATGGGCTGGCTCCAATTGCCATTCGAACATTGCCATTCGGCTTTGGAATATCAACGAGAGGTGATCCCCAATTGTTAGTGTTTACTTTCGAAATGATGCCTTCGTTTTCCAAGGAGTCCAATTCTCGTTATAATTTTTCACGCAATGCGAATGGTACTTGCTTTTCTTTAATGATTGCTGGTTTTACACTTTCCTGCAATTTCAATGAACATATTAAATTTGGGATGCACCCCACCTTTTGCTGAAAAACTTCCGAATATTTTTGTATTATATTTGATATTGAATTTGCACGTAAATTACTGACTCCATTTACCTTTAAACGATCCCGGTCCACTTCATTCAAATCAATTTTAAGATGTCTAATCCAGACACGTCCAAGTAACGCAGTGTGTTTTGCATCCACAACAAACATTTTTTCCTTTGATTGTCTTCCTAAATTCTCGATCGAATCGAATGTCGTAATTAGGCCCCTGTTTTTTTTTGTAATTTTGTTTTCAGCTTTAATTTGTCGAAATCAGTTTTTGGAATTAAGGTGTGACCAGCTCCTGAGTCTACTTCAAAAAAATCGATCGGTGATTATTCAGCCCACATCGCAAACACAACCCCTCAAGTCCTAACTGTCGATAATTTACTTTTGATGATGCATACCGATTACTTTTTTGATATCGATTGTTCAGTTGTTTTCGAGAGAATTGTTGTTTTATTTTATTTATCTCACTTATTGATGAGTTTTGTGTGATTTCTTTGTTATTTGTTTTCGCCGCTTCCAATGCCTTTGCCTTCTCAAAGATTTCCATAAAAGTTTCATTCAGGTTTTTGTAGCACTTTCTCGCGAATGGAATTATCCCGTAATCCTCGTATAAATTGAGCTCTACAAAATATGTATGTCAGACACTGATTTTTTACAAATACACAAAATCACAAATCGCTGCTCTCTTCTGCAACACAATCACAAAGTCAGCAATACTTTGTTCTTCATTTTGTATTTCGTTTAGAAATTTATGTTGTTCAACAAGTATATTCTTCTTAGGGCAGAAATAAGTCTGCAATTGTTGTAAAATTTCATCATAGGTTGGCTGGTTAACGGTTCTTGGTGCCACCAAATTTCTGAGTATCGTATAATTTGGAGCGCCCACATACTGCAGCAACAATTTTGCACACATCACCTTGTCTTTAAAAACACCTTCTAATTGCAAATAAATTTCCAACGGTTCCTTGTAAATCTCGAAAGATTCCGCTTCTGGATTAAAATGATCGAAATTGGACAATACATTTACGCTGGAAATATTCGGTTGATGTGTCTGTTGTTGTTGCAGAGCATTCGTCATTGTGCCGATTGCTTGCAATAATTTATCCACTTCTGACATTTTTTTTCGTATTTTTTTTTTTTTTTTTTTTTTGCAAGAGGCGTTTATTTAATTTGTTGGTACCGCTTTATTTATTTTTGTTGTTTGCAGTTTCTTTTAATCTGCTTTCATCCTTGTCGCCAATTTGTTGTATCTGGTAGCGAAATTAAAACACGCGTGTATTATAAAAGAGACTACATTTATTAAAATACAAATAAAGACAAAGATATGACAGAAACAATAATGTTGAACGTTAGACGGGTAAGCGCTTACTGTAAGAATAATATGTGACAGAGAAATGATGAATACCAGTGTGACCAGATTTAAAAAAGTGTTGCAGCTAAATCAGCATTAAAATAATGCTAAAATAAATATTAAAATGCCAAAAAATAATGCTAAATTTAAAATCGTTTTTTTTAATAAAATATCCCATCACCACAGTACAGAAGAGCTCTGTTCCAGAACTAAAAAGTTTTTACAATTTTTACCACTTTTACACATTTTGCGTTCCCGTACACAAAATTTATATGAAAATCGTTTACGACTTTTACAACTTTTACCACTTAATAAAGTACGGGAACAGGCCAAAGGTATTTAAGGTTGTTTTTTCCATTTGTAGTGCATTGAACTAATCATAAAGTATATATTCATGATAAAATTCTTAGTCGATCTATGCATGTCTGTCCGTCTGTGGTAATCACTCTAGCATCCACAAAAATTGAGATAGGGCACTGAAAAGATGCGTCTTTTGTTTGCAGTCGGGTCAAGTTCAAAGATGGACTAGATCGGTCCATGTTTTGATAAACGGTTACATTTTATTAGCTATGATTTGGTATTTAATTTTAATTTTAAAGTTCGCTGTAGTTAAATACTTCTCCATCGAAAATTGAGAACATAGGCTCAAGTTTTGCTGTAGCCCCCAATTTCAGGTAGTTTCAAATTTTTAGATGACTTAATTATTAAGTATTTAGGGTTCCCAGTGGTCAGAAAATTTTTCCACCTAAAGTAGTGCCATTGGTAACAAAAAGAAAAACTAATTATTCCATATCAGTTCTGAATATTTCGCGGTGGAGGGTATAACAAGTTCGACCCGAGCAAACTTAGCGTTTTTTACTTGTTTTATTTTATTTGCTTATTCACAATTTTATACCTTTAAATCAGAGCAAAGACGAAAAACTTCCATGTTTTGAGCTGTTCAAACAGCTGTTCTATTCAATTCAACCAGCATTTATCAGATTTTTTAAATGAAAAAGTACTAAAATATTTTAGATTTCGTGGATAGAATAATGCTTAATTTATAATGGAAAAATGCTAAATGCCAAATGGAAATTTTGCGGCTAAATACAAAAAATAATGCTAAATTTAGCTGCAAAAATGCTAAAATGGCCGCACTGATGAATACATATGATCGTAAAGACATAGAAAAACAATGTGCTGTTTTACATTTAAGCGACTTGTCTTACGATTTTTTGTCTCCTCTTTGTGGTGGTTATTCTTGTTAGGCAGAGTTGCAAAACATAGTAAGAGAAATTGAAACAAAATTTAGTTTTGCAATAAATTTTGTGCATAAAAAATCATTTAAAGCATAAAATGATTATTTGTTATAAGCATTTTAAAATTTGTATAACATATTTTTATAAAATACCTTCTTTTTACATTAAGTATTTTTAACAAAATGTACACTTGGTACCATGTTACAAAAAAATGCAACCCTGTGTGTGAAATTTACGAAGATGAGCAAAGAGGAGACAAAAAATCGTAAGACAAGTCGCTTAAATGTAAAACAGCACAATGATGCAAATAAACAATTATTAAATCAGTGATGTCAACTCGAGACACTACATATACGGTTTTTGACTTTTGCTCCACCGTTTGCAGCATATTCAGATTTTCTCTATGACTCAAAATCGCGCGAGCGATTTCTTATAAAATATACCGTTTTTGAATTTTGCTCTTTCGTTTGCTCTATTACTCATTGTTTTATTTATGACGTTGTAGAAGTATCGCAAGCACACAAGAAACCACAATAACTTTCAAATAAACAATTAACATCCAAAATGTTTCTACAAATGAGAACCAATAAGATCAACAATCAATCTATCCCCAGTGGTTTTAGACGAAACATATGCAGATGATAGGTTATCCGGAGATGCAAGCCAATCTAATCGTCAGAAAAATCATTTCTACGAAATATTTTTTAAAAATAAAATTGCAGGTTTGCAAAATTGTGCATGCTTGTAAACCTTGTTTCGAGGAAACTCAAGAAAAACATAACGATCACAGTACTGTAATGTTGGGTCCATTTTGTCCACAAATTGTTTGAAAACCCGTATACATTTAAATATGACTATTTTTTATTTATTACATACATATAGTGAGTGTCAAAAATATTCGGTTTTCGATTTCACCAATAATAACACCTCAGTATTTTAGAAGCCCATGTCCAATATCCAAAAACCCAAATACTTAAAAATATATTGGTCCTGTGGCAATTAAAAAAATGACTTTCAGAAGATAGAAAATATGAACTTACATTACAAAAAATCGTAAGGATAAAGCCTTTCATGGCCTTGTAACACATCAGAAGTCATTGATAAATACATGTCCCCTAGAAGCTCCTTTGTACTTTTTGTGTTGGAGTACACAGAAAGGCCGGAAACTTGGTGGTATACTGATTTTCCTGCTTAGGCATTCAAAACTAACTCCATTTCACCAAGTTTTTGATGTACATCAAGTTTTGAAGGTACACCAAGGCGAAACTTGAACTAGATTTTTGCTTCCGTAAATAAGCTGATGGTTTGTGATGTGTTACAAGGCCATGAAAGGCTTTATCCTTACGATTTTTTGTAATTGTTTACGCCGGATTTCCCCAACTGGCAACCCTATTTCTATTTTTCAGTATTCCGACATATTTCTATTCGGCATCCCTAACTGTACCTTGTATGCTCTCATTCTCTCTCTGAATTTCCTTAGTCCCGGGCCACACTAGAGTAATTTCATTGAAATTTTGACATGAAATTATGCGTCTATAGATCGAGTTCCATGGAAGAGTAAAATCATGAAATTGCTGTAGTGGGGAATTCAACCTAAGAACACATAATTTCATGAAATTTTTTAATGAAACTCACTCTAGTGTGGATCGGGACGTACTAAACATACATTGTAATATTCTTCATAATAAACACTTGTAAACTAAGCATCAACCAGTACTGTTGTCCTTGGTAAGAAGTCGTTCTGTTTCACTGAATTCAATAAAGAAGAACCATAATTGTTCTTACTCCAAAATTCTAAAACACTGCATTTTCTTTCCATTATTCCTTGGTGGATGAATATTGAGGAAAATATTTCCACTATTGAAATATTTTCGAGGCTCACATCAAGAAACCAATCGTCCTTCTTTTCTGTGAAAACACCCACAATTGGCGTTTTCAGTAATGTAAGTGCATATTTTCTATCTTCTGAAAGTCATTTAGGACTCAGTGACCAATTTCAAGAAAATTAAGGGCGGTTTAGCCGTAATTTTTCTGGAGATTCCTCTACCTTCCCTCCCATTTCTTGGTTTTGGCTGGCTTATGTGTTTTACGAAATCGATTATTTCTATATTTTCGTGACTTTTGCACATTATTTCAACTATATTCGACTAAATATTCAAAATAAGCAAAATTTCCTTTTATTTCTGCTGTTTTTATAATGAAATATGGCCAGTTTTCTCATTTCTGGGATAGCGTTTTTCCTTAGCGCTAAATTTTAATAACTTGCTATAAAATACAATATTATTGCACACAGGAACAAAGATTCTGTTCGTAATTATTAAAATGTATACTAATATTGCAGAAAAAGTTCAATAATGAATGACCTATTTTTGGCGAAATATTTAACAAAAGTTACAAAAACCGAATATTTTTGACGGATAGAAAACAGGGTTAACGACGTTTTCTTTGTTATTCTCCCTTATAGGGTTGCCATGGATCCATGTTACACACACTTTTAATTGCCACAGGACCAACATTGAAAAAACCGCGAAAGACGCCGAACAAAGAGGACGTGCAATTTTTTTTAGCGAAGAAAATTTAGAAAATAAAACTGAAATTAATTAAATCCATTTTTGCTCATTAATAACTTAGTGGTATACTATTAATCATGGGGCAAACCATGTGGCCGACGAAATAACCTTGGAAGATGGGTTTAAGTATCCCTTACCAAGAATTAAATATAAAAATATACCAACTATAGAAGTGAATATGTAGCGATTTTGCAGGGATTTTACAAAAATTAAATTATTCCGATAATGAAGATCGCCGATGAATTGCACGGAAAATATGATAACTTAGAAACTCATTTTGTAAATGAAAATAGTGTGCACAGACCGTGATACAATCAACCAACTTGTGGCCAATAGGGTTATGACTTTTTGAAATTTTTTCTCAAAAATGATTTCCTGTAGCAGGGATGTATGAACTTTTGCCTAATAATCACTACGCTATCGTTTATTTCATTGAAATATAAAAAAAGATCACGCACAAATCGATTATAAAAATATAATTTTTTGAAAAAATGTATGAAATGAAAAAAAAAAAATTTCAAAAATTATTTTTTGTTGCACGAATGAATATATTATATTTCATTCAAATATTGAAAAAGGTCATGCACAAACCACTTTGAAAAAATTTTAAATTTGTTGTTTTTTGTTAAAAAAATATATCTTAAAATAAAAGCGTTTACGACATTTTTACGATTCTCAGAATTGAAGAAAATTAGTGAGAAATAAATGTTATGTCAGGTTAATTATCTCATGTGACTCTAAAGTTTATTTTCAATTGTATATCTGATTACAGTGACTTCAAAAAATTTTCCATAATTTTGATAAATTCAAATTTTAAAATCATTTTGTGCGTGACGTTTTTTCACCGAATCACCTAATAATTATTATTTTATGTAATCTTATGGCCAAACTCATCACGCTATGATACAGGGATATGAGGTTGAAAAAAGTCATAACCCTAGTGGCCAATGATGACATTCGGAAAAAACATAGCATCTTTCTACCAGCTGAATTGTGTGAAGTCAAAGCCATAGTGCAAATTCCAGCCGATCCACAATTTTCTGAACAATACTTGTTCGAGAACCTGATCATTAAACACAAGCCTGAGTATGGACCTATGTATGATAACATCACAATAACCGAGGTAAAACGTTTTACCAGACCTGACTCCACTAGAGATGGTAAATGAATTGACTCCGACGCGGTTATGCTCTCCTTTGATAGTGACAAATTGCCTTCTCATATAAGCCTACATAAGGTTTTATTCCCCATAAAACCATTTATCGAGAGAATTCTGCAGTGCAAGAAATGCTGGAGATATGGACACTCCACCAAAGTATGCAGTCGTACCCATGAATTTTGTCCGCGCTGCGGGGCTGCGCATATTGGTGTCTGCTCATTGATACCCAAGTGTATCAATTGCGATGGTCGTCACGATGCCAGATCTAATGTGTGCGGAATACGGGTAGAACTTCGAAACAAAGCAAAAACAGAAGCATACCAAAAAACACCAAAATTGATAAACATAGAAGAAAATATTCTTCAAACTAATTCTACAAACGTATTTAATAGCTTTGTTCCTTTACTTTTTTAATGGTAAGGGTGGTAAAAGAGAAAAGTGTCAAAATTGCTCTCTCATGAACATTTTTACCAGAAAAGTAAAAAGAAACATAAAAAATCAATTTTCGACTTTTTCTTCTGTTTTTCGTCAAACAAAAGTCGAAAAATCAGTTCTGCCATTTTTTACCTGCAGAAATTTTGCTGGTAGCCTGTGGTAGAAGAGAAAGCCATTTTCGATCTCTCTCCACTCTCACTCTCTTAAAAATTGCTTCCAGTTTTGCCACTTTTCGGGGTTAAGGAACGCTTTGCAGGTTAAAAATGGTAAAAATTGTAACGTCAGGTAAGTAAAGGAACACAGCTAATATCACACAGGAGGACTTTCCTGAAATCGGCGCAAAGAGGCCAAAGTTGAAAACTAGACCTAAAGGTGGTACAAAACGTAAAATCATAAATTACGCAGATACTTTTACCGAGGAAACTCTTCACGCAAATGACATGAATACCTCAAATATGTCCACCGAGGGCACCCAGGAAACACCCCATTCAAAAACTTCTGAAGACATTTCGGCTAACACTGAAACTTCAGCAACACCAACCAAACTCAATAATTCCTTTGTCTGGTTCTTTGGAAAAGGCAGCCAGCATTGAATTCGACATAAATTCACTGTGCAACTCCACAGACATTGAGACCAACCAATCAAATGTTGAAGGAAATCAACTAAAACCCAATCAGTTAAAAAACAATTTTTCAAAAAATCAAAAAACCATTCTGTCATCCACATCCACCGATAGCAAAATCAACACACCCTGAAAACGCCAATTGTGGGTGTTCTCACTAGAAAGAAGGGCGGTTGGGTTTCTGCTGTAAGCCTCGAAAATATTTCAGTAATGGAAATATTTTCCTCAAGATTCATCCACCAAGGAATAATGAAATGGAAAAAAAGGAAAGAAAATGCAATGTGTATTAGAAGTTTGAAGTAGGAACAATAGTGGTTCTTTATTGAATTCGTTGAACAGGAACGACCGCTTACCAAGGACAACAGTATTGGTTGATGCTTAGATGACAAGTGATTTATTGAAAAGAAATTACAATGTAAGTTTAGCAAGAGCAAGAAAGAGCAAATGAGAGCATACAGGTATAATTCTGAGCAGAACTAGGGATGCCGAATGCGAATATTTCGGAACCAAGAAAAATATAAATAGGGTTGCCAATTGGGGAAATCCGGCGTAAACATCCCGGGCCCCTTGCAGTATCACTGCAATAAAACATGACTCGACTGCACCGTGTACTCTCTCATTGCGTAATATAAATGAAAACAAATTTAAAATAGAACAGTAAATTATGAAATGAATTAAAAGTTTGAACTTAAAACTAATGAAATTATAGTTAAAGTATACAGCTACGTTGTTTCCGTGGTGGGAGGACCCATTGCGGAGTAGATTAGCGGCTCTCGATCGGAATATTGAATGAATATCTGGAAAGGCAGTTTGTGCTTTGTAGGGAGGAAAATACAATAGTGCTTACAAATAATCGGATGAACAGAAGTGAATTTGAAACATGATCTTGAATTTGTACTTCGGAAAGAGTGCAACAGCATAGGAAATCCTCGTTGATGACTTGAATTTGTACTTTTTAAGCAGTACAACAATACGGAAAGTGCTTCTTTGAAATATAATGTCGAATTTGTACCACTGGATGAGTACAAAAGTATAGAAAATGGAAACTGGGAATATAATTTTGGAATTGTACTCCGGAAATAGTTCAAAAATATGGAAAATATCTTTTGGAATAATTGGATATAGTACACTAAAGAGGAAGAATGGAAATTGCATTCGGTTGGAATTAATGCATGGAAGAATTCGAAAGACTGTACATCAGTGTATGAAGAATTGCTATTATGGCTACGAATTTTGACCCAGTCTGGAGACAAATTATGTACTCGCCAAGCTGAGGGAAAAAAGAAACTTGTAAGTGTTTCGAATTTGATTACAGCTTTATCCGAATGTGTACTACAAAGTACATCACGCAGAATCTTACTTGTACTTGTGAATGGAATATCAGCTGGTTGAAGGAAAACTGGAATAGTACAGTACGGTTTACAAACGACAAATAATGTGCCGGTTTGTAAATGGAATTCATGAATTGCATCACCTGGGTGGTTGCTATAATGAATTATCTGGGATGGAGTATGATTTGAATGACGAAATATGGGTATATGAGTAACGAAGTTGCTTCGGATGTACTTCAATTTTGGAGGATGGTTTGGAAATGTTGAATTCCGCAATAGACTCAAATTTGGAGTCTGCTTGCCGAAAATAAAGAAATTCAACTTTGGAATCAGTTTGAATGTACTTGATGGAATATTCGCAATTGTGGCTACTCTCAGCAAGGAGTAATTTTTATTCGAATTGGAAGTTTGGATCCGAAATATCTCTTGTAGTCGAATAAATACTGAAATTAGGTTATCATCATCTGAATAGTGCAGAATATGAATATTATCTTTGAAATAGATAAGTATTGGAAAATATTTAGAATACATCTGGATTGGAATTTCATTGTTTGGATCAATGAATTGGAAAATGGATTTATTATACTCCATCATGCCAGACAAATTCATGTTCTGGAACGGAATAATGGATGCACGAAGAAGCCTCTCGGAAGTGGAGAACTTCTTTGGATTTGAATTAAGGAATACATGAACTTGATGAGTGACACGGGAAGGAAACTCATCCTGGGATGGAACAACGGATGCATAAGAGGACCTCTCGGAAATGGAGGGCCGCTCTGAATCGTAATCACGAAGTACAGGAACTGGATGAGTAACACCGTAAGGAAGGAAAATGGATGTGCAAGGAGACCTCTCGGAAGTGGAGGGTTCCTTTGGATTGGAATCAATGAATGCAGGAACTGGAAAAGGAACACTGCCAGGAAAACTATACAGGAACAAAAGATTGGATGTACAAGGAAACCTCTCGGAAGTGGAGGGTTCCTTGGGATTGGACCAAATAAGTGCAGGAACTGGAGAAGAAACAACGGAATGAACATCTTTCACCAAATCAGAGCCTAACAGAGCACATTCGGAATTTGGAATATATGTTTGAATGCCTCCACTTGAAGAAGTGGACTGTATTGGAGAATCAAAAATTTCAGTGGAGTCGACATTCAAAGCAGGATCGGAACTTGTGCTATGTAGCTGACTTGATGAATAGGTGTTACTAGAATCATCATGGAGCATGACATGATGTCGCTTTTGGCAATGGATACATTTACTCTTGGAAAGACAATTGCTCACACGATGCGTCTTGGAGAAACAGTTACAGCAAAGACCAATTTCTTTTATCTTTGCCGAACGTTGTCGTGGATCCAACGAAATAAATGTAGGACACTTTCGGATTGTGTGGGAAGCTGAGGAACATAGGCGACATTTCGGAATAGAACAGTTGCTTTGGATAGGAACCGAAATATCTCGAACCCTTAGGCTCGGAGATAAGCTTGGAGCCTGAAAATCGCCCATAACTGTATTCAATTTCGTCAAGCATGTGGAATAAATGGTTGACGCGTTTTGGAATTTCTGTTGAATTCTGTTCACCTTAAGGGAATTAGTATTTCTATGTTCTTCAACACATTCATCGAAAGCGGATTTTACTTCAGCCCATGTAGATTCAACCTCGCTTATGTGAATCTTAACCAGCTGAGCTGAAGTTAGTGGGATAATGCCACTAGTCACGCCAGAACAGAACTGTTCAAGACGACTGAGTGAACCTGCGAACGTATTAAATGCCATTTCGTGAATGTCAAGGAATCGATCACCAGAAGAAATAAACGTACCACGAACGCTTAGGATGGATTAGGAATAGGATTGAAAATACTGGAAATCGTATCGGAGGAAATATTTGAATTGGAAACTGAAACGGAAAATGAAATAGAAAATAGTAATTGCCTCCTCAGAAATCAGAAACTTTCCGTTTTAATTGGAGAAATAAGCACTTCGGAAACTCTGGGCAAATCTTTTCCCGTTAATTTTTCAGAAAATATTAAAAATTCCGGTATATGTCGGAAAATATTGAGGAATTGGCGACTTTAAAAGTATTTTCTGGAATAAAAATCGCCCTCTAGAGGTTTCGGAATACACTATAAGGCAGGATACGAGCAGGGAACCACAATTGTTGGATAAAGAATCCAGAAAGTATCGAAGAGCCAGGAGGAAATCGGTCAGTAATGGAACAATCGACTTTATACAGACCAGTTTCTTAATATAAGCAACCCCTTGCGGACGTTGGGCACACTATAAATTCGCAACAGGCCACAGAAATTGCAAAGACAAAAATTGCTTCGAAAAAAATGGAAATAATCACGAAAAATTTGAAAAAATGAAAGTGTTTCAGTTATTTCTGTATTTATATAACGCCCCCTAGCGGAATAATGGAACACTTGAGATCAGGAACAATAAGAATAAATGGAAATGTTAAAGACTGTTCGGATAGAATAACGAAAATCCCAAAAAGTTTGGAAAAATACTGACAAATCAAGGATTTTCGCTTATTTTAATTAATGTGCAGCGACACCTAGCGGCGGGATGCGACAATACTATTCGGAACAGCAAATCAAGTCGTCGATTATGAAGAATTCTCGAAAGAATTACCGAAATTCCCGAAAAAGTTGGAAAAAGTAATGAAAAATGTGTTCTTTGGAGAAATTAAGTTATGTGTGGAGCGCCACCTACCAGTGGAAATATGAACTAAATGTGATGGCGAGTGGTGAAACTTGATAATAACTCCAAAGAACTCGGAATAATTTCGAAAACCACGAAAAAAATTTAAAAAATAAGAAAAACAAGGATATTTTCATGTATCTTCGTATATAAACAGCACCCTCTAGCGGCAATATGGATAACTATATGTCGGCAAGAATGAGGTAGCTAAACACCTCACCTCTATATACACGATAATATATAAAAATATTATGTGTCACACACAAGTTGCAGACCGACCATATAAACGGGCTTGGTGTAGGGTGTACTGGGAACAGTTTTATCCCTGTTGGGTGAAACCAGGAATAGTTGGATAGATCACTGCTTGTTGACTGAGTGAACTTACTCAACAGTAACGAAGGAGAAAGAATAGAAGTAATGTGCGTGTGGGTGTTTATATGAAAAGCAGTGCTGCTGGTAAGGAGACTGCAATGCTGGTTGGGTCTCTAACAACAACAACTACTGTTGTAATGACTGACCGCTTGTTAAATAAACACACCAACAAACCAATAGAAATTGAATTGGAATGCCCTCGCGACAAAGTGGAAAGAAGAAATGTAATGCAGACAGCACACTGTCACGAGTCAAAAAAAACGAATTGAATATTTAATTTGTATTTGGATGCGAGGAAATATAAAAATGAAATGCAAGAAAATTATTATTTCAATGGGAAAAAATAATAATTTTCGAACCAATTAAAATGCACAAATTAATTGGGAATTGAATGGATAATTAAATATTGGAACTTAATTACACGAAACTGAATTCAATTATATGGAGAAAATTGGAAATAGAATTCGGAACACTGTGCGCGAAATAAAATTGAAAAATCAAATTACCGACGGCAAAACGCACTTGAACTTTGGACTTGAAAATCACTTCTTGTATGCACTATTGTTTCACTTTAGGGAATCGAATATACAAAGCACAAACTTACCTTTTTATCGAAGAAATGTAGAATGGAATGATGACGATAGAATGAAAAGATGAACTTGATGAAATCTCAGCAACAAAAACTCGCAATCCGGCTCGATTAGGACCAAAATGAAAACGCCAATTGTGGGTGTTCTCACTAGAAAGAAGGGCGGTTGGGTTTCTGCTGTAAGCCTCGAAAATATTTCAGTAATGGAAATATTTTCCTCAAGATTCATCCACCAAGGAATAATGAAATGGAAAAAAAGGAAAGAAAATGCAATGTGTATTAGAAGTTTGAAGTAGGAACAATAGTGGTTCTTTATTGAATTCGTTGAACAGGAACGACCGCTTACCAAGGACAACAGTATTGGTTGATGCTTAGATGACAAGTGATTTATTGAAAAGAAATTACAATGTAAGTTTAGCAAGAGCAAGAAAGAGCAAATGAGAGCATACAGGTATAATTCTGAGCAGAACTAGGGATGCCGAATGCGAATATTTCGGAACCAAGAAAAATATAAATAGGGTTGCCAATTGGGGAAATCCGGCGTAAACACACCCCTTCATCTTTTTGAATCGTTTCAAAAAGAAAATATGAATTCTCTTCATAATGAAGATACTACAAATTAACTTGAGAAGTATACGCAACAAAAAACCGCAATTGTCTCAATTCCTGAGAGATTCAGAAATAGACATTGCCAGCATATCGGAAACATACTTGGATAGCTTGGATGACTTTTATATACCTGGATATGACATTATAAGAAAAGATCGAATTACATATGGTGGCGGAGTTGCCATATTAATTAGAAATAAAATCAACTTCAACAGTTTTAATATTAATGTTTCGAATCAAAATATAGAAACAGTTGCTTGCAATGTAAACAGTGACGCTGGTCCAATTATCATAATTTTTACATACAGCCCACCGAATGTGGCATTTAGTAACACGGATCTTATGAGCATGACATCATGTATACCCCAAAATGCAAAAATTATATTATGCGGAGATTTCAATTGTCACCACCAGATTTGGGGTTGCAACAACACTGATCTTCGCGGACAAAACATGCTTCAGTTTATAGAGGATAAAGACCTTGTCCTCCTTAACGACGGTTCAAAAACTTATTTTGGTCAAAATACCCCTTCGACTTTGAATTTATCCATCTGCAATCCAGCAATTGCACTGATTACGACTTGGTACACTCTGAACGAGTGTTTCGGATTGGATCATTGCGCAATAATTATCGAGATCGACTTACACACAAATTGCCGTAAAATTGCCTACGGTGTGCCAAGAAATATAGCGCAAGATCGGATAAACAACAGCATAATTGATATAATGAACGACGAACAATATATAGACTGCCCGGAGAGCAACAAATTCGATAATCTTTCTCAAAAAAGTAAGTTCAAAACACCTGTAAGCTAGAAAATATATCCAGACAACAGTTGGTGGAATCTGAGATGTAAGCGAGTCAAAGCGGCCTTAATCAGAGCTCTTGCTCGCTATAAAAAAGTTCCAAACAGAGTAAACAACGAAAAGTTAAAAGCATGCCAAAAAGATTATTTTTATACACTCAGGGAAGAAAAGCGGAAAGGCTTGCAAAATATGTGTGAAGACATAAGTGCCGATATCACCCCAACACAACTTTGGAATACTGTGAAAAAATTCAGAGGAAGAGGCTCAAATAAACAAAAAACAATGCCAGAAGAATGCTTGGATAAATTTTATGATATATTATCCGGACCCATAGGACCTGTCAATGCTCCTTCTACAGTAGATAATTTTCCAAGAGACAACGATTTTACCATGGATGAATTAAATGCAGCTATAGATGCTTCCAATGACACAAGTTCGGGCCTTGACGGCATTCGTCACGGTCACATGAAAACATTCAACAACCATGTATGGCGTTCTCGAGACATCCCGAGCTCATGGATGGAGTACAAAATATGTCCAATACATAAAAAGGGTAAACCACCTGAAGACCCTTACTCATATAGATCCATTGCTATGATATCATGTTTGATAAAGATATTTGAAAGAATGATCTTTAGAAGAATTGACCATCAACTTGAATCGTCTGACTCTCTGAATAATGCGCAATATGGATTTCGAAAGAAAATATCTACACGAGACAATGTAACCTGCATATGGTCTGCAGCACACCTAGCCAAGAGAGAAGGCAAATTTCTAGTGGCAACATTTCTTGACATCAAAAGTGCTTTTGAAAACGTCAATATCGACATTCTAATCCAAAAATATAAACGCCTTGGTGTAAGTGAACATGTATGTTCAATAGGGTTATGACTTTTTTTCAACCTCATATCCCTGTATCATAGCGTGATGAGTTTTGCCATAAGATTACATAAAATCATAATTATAAGCAGACATCGGATTTTAGCATGTTTTTTATTTCTTATCCGATTGGACTCAAATTTTGGATATAGGCGTTTTGAGGGTCAATTTTTCGATATTTGGGGTCATATCAAAAATATGCAAAATATATGCAAAAAATATGCAAAATATTCAAAAAATATGCTAAATATGCAAGTGTTTTTTTTTTTTTTGACAAAAATCGTTAATTAAATTTGGAAAATCATCAAAAAAGCATTCTAAATTAAGTTTTTTGACGTTTAACATAGTTTTTTGCAGATTATTATGTTATTGAGACTCTCCAGATATTCCGCCACAGCAATAAATCTAGACTAACAAGACTTAAATCAGTTTTCACAAGGTAAGAACATGTCAAATAACCCAGCATTCCTATTACAACATAAGGTGTGTCTTTTTACTTACTAAATGTTTCTGAAACATTTTTTTCAGCAACTTTTCCTTTACACAACTGTCAAAATCTGCAACATTAGTAATAATTATTACTAATTATCACGTAAAAAGACACAGCTATAATTTGCTTCCTATACAAATGTAGATAGAAAAAAATTTCAAAAACTCAATCAGAAATGTCAAAATCAACGTGTCCAAATATGGTGATAGTTTCTAATCGGCCAAAATTGTCTAGCAGAAAAAAAAGAAACTAGAGTTAGTCATCGCTATTTTTGTTTAGATAAAAGCGCAATTTTTTTCTAGTTTTTGGAAAAAGAGTTCGTTTTTAGCGCAAAATGGGAAAAAGTACTAAAGTACCATTTACGATTCCAGGTTCTGGAATATAACTATAATTAGAAGTATACGTTTTGAATATCCACATATTAGATTTTAATATATTTTATAGTGTTTAGTCCTTCATTCAGTATATGCAGACCTTAATTGGCAATTTTTGTTCTTTATGGTCGAAAAGCTTCTTTGGAAAAATGCTCTAACTGCCGCTTTAATATTGATGACATGATTTTAGTTTAATGCACTAAAAATACATAATTTTATAATATCGATCTATATTGTACGCATACAACCGCTTAATGCAGAATTAGAAAATGTGCACTCCTCGGCGAAAAGTAATGCATTATTGTTATACCCATCCACGATGAATAAAAAGAAAAATGAAGAACGTCCAATGATTAGTGCCATGGTTTAATAATAAAGGTTAGCTAAAGCTTCCTCTCAATTTAATTTTTTTTCTTTCGACTGTTCCTAAAACGTCAAAACAATATACACAATCTTTGTATGTGTGTGTAATGTTTGAATAATATGCCAAAAATTTTAAAAACAATCACGTTCAATGATTTTCAAAATTGTTTTTAGAACATTTGTATGGAAGAAATCCTTTAGCTTATTATTGAAACAAACATTTTATCATATCCACAACTCGATTATGTGGAGAAACCTTGGCCCTTCATTCATTTTTCGCGTTTTTTATAAAATGCTCAAAATTGGTATTTTGTAAACAAACCCACTTGCTGCCTTTTTGTTTACTAATTTTGAAGTTTTATGAATTCAGGAAAAACAGGGGTTCTGTAGATTTTTTTCATTTAAATCTACCTCTTTACTTATACCATGATTAGTGCAAAATGACATCCCTTAGAAAAACCACATAATAGAGTGGTAGTGGTAAAATAAGTCAAAAACCTTGGAATTGTCTTTAAAATGGCAAAACCACTCACATATTTCTGCTAGAAAAGTATTTGGAATGCTAAAAAATATAGTTCATTCATTCCTGCTACAGGAAAACAGTTTTGATAACAAAGTCGAAAAGTCATAACCCTTTTGTATACACAATTGTTTAATTTATACCTGTCCGTGTACTCGATAATTTGTACTAATTATTACCAATGCTTCGAATTTTGACAGTTGTTTAGTGGAGAAGTTGGCAAAAAATTGTTTCAGCAACATTTAGTAAAAATTATCGAGTACAAGGACAAACCTTTCATGACACATTAAGTACAGTACACATTGTCAGTTTTGAATGACGATTTTTTGCAATTATCGATAACTGTCCAACCGTCCAGCAACCACAACATATTTTGTGGTTGCCTGATGACTGACAAAAATGAACGGCCACACTGGCAAGCAACCGATTATTTGAGCAAAACTGATCGTGTGTACCCCACTTTAGTCTTGTTGTATAGGATATGTCCCAATTTACATTAGGCGAGTTTACTTGCGGCAATTGTCAGTTTGATGTAGAGAGAGGTGAGGCATATGGTAACCCTTTGCCTCTCAGCCCACTCTCTCACCTACAAACTGACAATTGCCGCAAGTAAACTCGCCTAATGTAAATTGGGACTATAAATAAATATATTAAGAAAAATATTCGCGCAATATTGTCATTAAAGTTGCCAAATGCAATATACACCTAAAAGGCAAAGATTTTAATATCCCGTTTCCACGGTACGTCGTTCGTTCTCTATTCGTTGTTCGACCCATAGCACGATGGGGCCAATGACAGGTTTTCGAGGCAACAAATCACTGGGGCAAGCTAGATATTCCAAATTTTGTACAGATGTTTATAATGGGATTAGAAACTAATATGCCAGATTTGGTTCATATCGGTTCATATATACATATAGCTGCCGTATATATGTTCGCAAGATTTCAAGCAATTGATGGACCAAACACGCAAATTCTGCCCAATTTTTATGCGATTTGGAAAATAACACGGAATTAGGACTACAAATAAGTTTGCCAAGTTATATTGAAATCGGTCCAGATTTTGATATTGCTCTCATATATATTTTCGCCCGATTTTAGGTATTTGGTGCACCAATCCCGCTATGTACGTCCAATTTTGATGAAATTTGAAATGTGTGACGGATTTTGGTCTAGAAACATTTTTGGCAAATCATATTGAAATCGGTTCAGAATTGGATATAGATCCCATATATATGTTCGCCCGATTTCAGGAAAATGATTGACCAAGCATGCAAATTACAATAAAATTTGGAAAATGTTACGGAATTCGGACTACAAATAAGTTTGTCAAGTTATGTTGAAATCGGTTCAGATATAGAAATAGCTCCCCTATATACATATGTTCAAATTTCATGGTTTTGTCTGTGGTTTGTTATAAGTTAATAAAAAAGGTTATAAATTTAGTAAAAATCGGCTAAGTTTCCGCCACAAAAGCCAAAGTTTGCGATATATTATTATTATTATATACGTCTATTAAATTTTTCCGAAATCCAATTGGTAACATTAATGGGTTTCCGATTATTAGCCAACAAAAACATACAAATGTCCACATTTTTAAGTAATACGACATCTGAAATCAGATTTTTATGAAAAGGCGCAGATAGGCGCAGCTAATTTTTTCACAAAATGATAGTACACATTAATACCTTTCCATATATATAATATCCTAGATCTACCTAGATCTCAAAAGTTATACTCCAGAGAACACATGGATAACAAAGCAAAATACTCCAAAAAAGACATAACACCTTAACTCAAAAATACATTAACCACACATAACATTTTTATTATTTGTTAACACTATCTTATTTTACACACCCATTGAAGAGCTTTCCATGTTTAAAAAATATAAAAATGTTGAAATGTTCTTTTTGGCGCCTAAAATGCTTTCACTACTTATTTATAATATGTGTGTTCGTTTACTCAAAATTTGTACAAATTGTTACTGGATGCTGTTCGTTTACTCTACAGTACAATGCAAAAGACCTTAGCCGATTACAAGAAGTTGCTGAACTTGTACAAATTTGTACAAATTGTTGAGTAAACGAACACACCTAATGAATGTCGGAAAATGATGCATAAGAAAATATGTCACCATTGCCAGATCAGTATGTCGCTATGTGATGTTACCAGATTGATTTATTTTTTTATTTTTAGTGATTCAGAGTGTTGGCAATCGAAATCCGTTATTATTTTTTTCAAATTGTTCACTTCAAAAATTGACTTTTTGCCTCGAAAACCTGCTATTGGCCCCATCGTGCATAGCTACGAAAAAAATTACGTATTTCCCCACACAAAATTCTATGAACGAACGACGATTTTTCTACGTTGTTCGAGTAGAAATACTCTCTGAACGACGAATAAGTATGTCCCATCCCTAACAAATGAGAGAATTTATCGAAAAAATTAATTATGACTTGTCTAAATTCAAAATTGAAAAATTCGTTGAAAACACAAACATTTTTAGAAAAAAGGAATAAGATGAATGAAAATTAATGAACTAAATATTTTATATAGATGCAGAAAGAAGATGGTTGTGTTTCCTTCTTAATTCCACATACATTTTTTGCCCATTAGTTCAAAATCGCTTAAAAATCAGAAACAAAATGGAAACAAATAACTGAAAGTCTGTATACAAATTAATCTTTTTTAATTATATTTATTATATTTTATTAATTATTACAAGCTATTTACTTTTATTTAATTATCTTATATTTTCCACTATAACTAATATATTCTTTATTTGTTTTGTTTGTTGTTGTTGTTGATTCTGTTGCTGTCTATTTCCGTTGTTGCGGTAGGTAAGGGTTTATGTTTGTTTCTCGAGTTGCTCTGGCAGACTGCCTTGACTGACTGACTGAGTTTGTTTGCAAATTGCAAAGGCATTTGCTGCTGTTGTCGTGGCAGCAGTGTAATGTTACCTGTGCGAATGACACTGACTGTGGGAAAATGCTGCTCTTGCTTTTTCCCATTGTCATATTTTAATTCGGTAACTTACACAAACATTGTTTTGACACGTCTCTCTCTTTAATTTTGAAAATAAAAATATGTTGAAAATACAAAATTATTCAGAATTTATGAAAAAAATAAATGAAATGTGTATAGTTAAATATAGAAGATACATTTGAAGGAAAGTCTATTGCTTTTCCTATTCATTTAATGTATATTTTATGAGTTTTCGTTTCAAATTTTCGTGAAAACAAGGAAACAAAAATGAAGAAAATTTTGTTTATGTTTCTGTTAATTACGAATGGTGTCGTGGAAACGGGTTAATTGGTGTACGTCGTTCGACAGGCGAACAATGTAATTGAAACGCTCGTGTGAACATGACATAAGGAATATTAATTTACAAAACGATGAAATTCCACATCTGTCTCTAGGTTTGCTTGCATCCTGATGTAAACTTTAAAAAAGCCATATTTCTAGCACTACTTTCACAATCTGATTGGCTTTTTCTTTTTCCGGATTGTCGTGTAGAAAAAATCTCACTAGTTTTACACGTAGAGCACTTTCATTTAAGTGTTCGTTATTACTAATTACAATTTAAAAAAGTATTATTATATAACTTCCACGAGTGATTTAATCATATAAATCATCAGTGCAATCATGAATAAAAATTCCGTGCAGAATTTGTTTCCTTTCCCCAATTTCACAATTTTTTATTTCCGTATTTATGCTCAAAAAGGGAATATTTATGTCGATTCGACTAGAATACACCATAATGAAGCGAATCTAGTAGTTTTCAACTTTTAACAAATATTGATTTTAAAAGAAATTCACTTTTAAAAATTATTTTCCGTGTGGAAAATTCAGAGGGAAATATTCATGATGGCACCTTATATATTTGTTATATCCCTGCAAACCATTTCTATCGACTAAGAATAATACGCGATTTTCCTGGGCGTATAATTTTTCGCAGGCGATATCGCCTAAAAATCTTCTGCGTAACACCAACCTAAAGTAAGTGTTTATGGAATGCGAATCGCGGCCAAAATTCGCTGACGAATAATTTGGAAGATCTTAAGAAGAAGAAAATAAAAACAAAAAATTAAAGAAAATTTATTTTTCATTTTTCTTTGTTTTTTGTTTCTTTCTTTTTTTGTCTTTGATTTTTATAGTTATTGTTTTATTTTCTGATTTGTTATAATTTTTTATCATACCTTATGACATAGTGGTTTATACTGCTTCTCGGGCCTTTCTTAATTCCACTTGGCAAAACCCAGGCTTCTACTATGTTTGTCAATTCTCATAATATAATACGTGCCATTTATACCAAAGTTATGCAGAATGTGTATATGAGAATTATAAGCAACCAAATCAAAAATTTTAGTAACAATCGCGTGATCGGGGTTCGGAAGAATAATATATTATTCGCCTGCTCTAACAACAGCGGAACATAACACAATTTCGCGGAAAGATCGCCGAGAAGCATAACAGGTAATTTGTCGTAGCGATTGATTATAAACAATAATTTTTGAGAATCGTCTACGAATGGCAAATTACTCGCATGAGTGAATTTTATATAAAACTTCGCTAAAAGATCGCCGGAAAGAAGCGTTGAAGAAAAATCTGGTAGAAAAATCGTCCAACAATCTTCCAATGGTTTGCAGGGATATTTGGATACATACATTTTGACATTTCTGATTGAGTTTTTGAACAAATTTGTATTAGAAAGCAACTTATGTTGTAATAAGAAGGCTGGGTTATAGGAAATTTTCTAAGTCTTTTAGTCCAGATTTATTGCTGTGGCGGAATAATTATTAATAACATGATAATCTGCTAAGAAATCGACGTTTAACGGCAATAAACTTAATTTAGAACACTTTTTGATGACTTTCCAAATTTAATTTGATGATTTTTGTCAAAAAAATTATTTGCATTTTTTGCATATTTTGTGCATATGCAAATATGCAAAAAATAAAAAATATGAGCCTGTCATTGCATTCAGTTTTCTTCATAACGAATTTTGGTCCAATCAGAATTTTCGTATCTTTATTAATAAAAAATATGCAAATATGCAAAATCCGATGTCTAATTATAAGGTGATTCGGTGAAAAAACCTCACGCACAAAATGATTTTAAAATTTGAATTTATCAAAATTATGGAAAAATTTTTGAAGTCACTGTAATCAGATATACAATTGAAAATAAACTTTAGAGTCACATGAGATAATTAAACTGACATTTATTTCTCACTAATTTTCTTCAATTCTGAGAATCGTCAAAATGTCATAAACGCTTTTATTTAAAGATATATTTTTTTTAACAAAAAACAAAAAATTTAAAATTTTTTCAAAGTGGATTTTCAATATTGAATGAAATAAACATTATTATAGTTATTAATAGGCTTATATTTATTCATTCGTGCAACAAAAAATAATTTTTGAAAAAAAAAATTTTTTCATTTCATACATTATTTCAAAAAATTATATTTTTAAAATCGATTTGTGCGTGAACTTTTTTTATATTTCAATGGAATAAACGATAGCGTAGTGATTATTAGGCAAAAGTTCATTCATCCCTGCTACAGGAAATCATTTTTGAGAAAAAATGTCAAAAAGTCATAACCCTAATGTTCAATCGTACATAGCCTCTTTCAATTCAAAGAACTTGTCATCGATTCGGAAAACTACGTTACTCGAAGGTCCTTTACGGGTACACCTCAAGGCTCTGTCTTGAGCCCTTTGAGTTTCAACGTCTATATCAACGATATATTTAATGACTTGGATGTGGAAATTTTGGGATATGCAGATGACTTAGTCATATTTTGCGCAGATGCCGATTTAAATATAGCAAAACAAAAAATTCAAAATGCCCTAAACACCATTATTACTCGTTTGGTCGAAATACAATTGGAACTTTCCCCTCAGAAATCAAAAGTTATGATTTTCAAACCATCTTATTGTCGTCCAACCGGATCTGTACATCAAGGGCGAAAGTATAGAATTTGTAAACAATTTCAACTTTTTGGGTTTTATACTGGACTCTAAACTAAGTCTAGTGCCGCATCTGGACCACATTCATAAAACCACATTTCAATTATGAATATTATCCGGGCGTTATGTGGAGTTTCCTGGGGAGGCAACCCACAACAACTTATCCGGCTTTATATTGGCGTAGTTACCCCAAAATTGAATATATGGGTCATCTCCTGCTTGACTGTCCACTAAGTAAAATTCTTGGCAAACAACTATATTCATAACATCTTACCCGATTGCAGAAACCCAGCCAACAAAGGCCTATTCAATACCAGTTTCCTCTGAATGCTAACCTGCTAACTCCCAAAACGACATATTTAAACGTTTGCAAAAGCCAGTCATCGCCAGCCGACATCATCAACTTATACAACACAACGGTGGAAGCAGAATTCAGTGATTACATAAGAGTCTTCACCGATGGCTCAAAAACACATGACAAGACCTGCTGTGCTATATGGATGCCTTCTTTAGACATTGAAGCCTCCTTCTCACTTGATAACTCGTGTTCTATATACTCCGCTGAAGCACATGCCATTCATGAAGCTCTAATGCTGATAAGAACCTGTGAAACTGGAAAATACCTCATCATTACGGACAGCAAGTCAGTCCTTATGGCCATCAGTTCCCAAAACTGTAAAAACACCCATCACTCTATTTACAAAATAAAGAATGAGGTGTACGAAATGTCAAGGGAGGCCTTCTCCGTGCACTTTCTATGGGTGCCAAGCCATTGTGGCATTGATGGAAACGAGTACGTGGACTCTCTTGCCACCAATCACAGCCCTGATGATTCTTACCCAGAAATATGTCCATCGGACTTAAAACGGCAAGATAGATCCGCTGCCATTATATCATGGATGAAAAATGGAATAATAGTGTATTTGGAAGAAGATTTTACACATTTTCACCCAAGGTCAACTGCCATCCTTGGTTCCGGAACCTAAAATTACCCCGAAGTGTCATAACAAATACTACAAGACTACGATTCGGCATAATCAAATGAAATGCCACTTGCATAAAATTAATATAACCAGCACCGACAGATGTGATTGCGGTGAAGTTCAAACTGCAGACCACATCACCTTTCATTGTACAGACATACACAACAACACAAGGTTTTGCTTGCTGCAAAAACTGAGAACACTGAATATACACCAACCAACTATTGACTTAATACTAAAAAACAACAACATAAAGGCATAATAATACCCGTGAAAGTGGCAAGATAGACTTAGTGTCTCATGTCACTTTAAAATTCCACCCCACAAAAGGGTAGTATCTCAAAATTTCCTATTTTTCAGTAGAGGCAAAAAACTATATTAATGTTAAAGGTATATTATACAAAAAAACTTGCCATCGTAAAGATATCTTATCCACTACATTACAGCACTGGATTTCTTTTTATTTCGTTAAGTTTTTTGTTATATTTTTAACCATTTTTCGAGTTACTACCACTTTGTTGATAAAATTATTTGCGTTAGTAGAGATATCATTTCGACTTAAGCCCGTTTAACTGAAAAAATGGGCGGCGATTGATAACAAAAAGAGGGAATAATTCGAAATACTACTCTTTTGTTGAAAAAATGCCGATGTAAATACCTGAAACACGTAGGCGCAACTAGAAATACGTCTCTTTCGTTGATACACAGAAGTTACTCTGAAGACATGAAGAGTGACTTAATGGTATTTCTTGATGAAAGAGTAGATAAAACAGTGTTCGATTTTTACATAAGGTGGAGTTGATTATTGTGTATTGTTACGGAATTAGGTTTAACTAATCTCCGTAACAATTGGTGTCAGGAAGTGAGATTACGATCATCCTACAATGAAGTTCAAGGATCTACGAAAGGAAGATTTGAAGAAGGAGCTAAGTAAGTTGGAGTTGTGTTCTACTGGCAACAAGGCCGAACTACAAAAACGCTTGTTGGAAGAGTTCGAGCGCCGTGGAATGAACATCGACGAATATGAGTTTGATATTAGAGATGAAACTTCAGACGCGGTTCCGAGTTATACGGAGGTTGCAAAAGTTATTGCAGTAACGTTGGCGAAGGAATTTAGTAAGAGAATGGAAGAGGAATCTATTGCAATAAATGAAAGCTTCAAATGTCTGACGGAGGAATTCGACGAAAAATTGGAAGAATTAGAGGCAAAAATCAGCGAAAGACTCGATAATATTACGCAAGTTATTGGAAAGCGATTCGTGGTTATGGAAAACCATTTAAAGAAATTGGATAGGCAATTTCTGACCCACGACGAGAAGTTTGCGAATCTGGAAAAGAAAATGTCGGAACTGGAAATCAAAGGAGGTCAAGTGCGAGTTATTGATAACACTCTGGAAATCAAGCCTCCTGAATTCGACGGATCTACATCGTTTGATGTCTTCAAATTACAATTCGAGGTGGTGGCTTCGAGAAATTCGTGGAACGATAACGACAAGGCGGTACGACTACTTATGGCATTGAAGGGCGGTGCTGCTGACGTATTACAGAATATTCCCGCCGCTTCTAGAAACAACTATGGAGATATAATTGCTGCTCTCGAACTTAAGTACGGTGGCGGACATAAGCAAGAGACAATGGTGAAACCTCAGGCTTGCAATGTGCGGAGGCTGGAAGTTGAGGACAACAATCCTCAGGCCGTTGTCGAACTAATGAAAGATGCACTAATGCAGGTAATAGGTAAAGTGAAACGAAGGGCTGGCAAAACGAGAAGGACTTGCTACAACTGTCGGAAAGCTGGACACATTGCACGAGAATGCAGATTGCAACGACCAAGGACCAGATCCGCCTCACCGCCTTTGAAAAGCGAAGACCAACTTGTGGCTAAGAATCCGAAAAATGAGACATCAGGTGAATCAAAAAAGTGAATTCCGTCAATCACGAACCGCCGCTGGCAGATGATGAAAACGATGGTCCCACAATTTCTATAGCCATAGTCCAGCAGGAGAATCACAACTTAACGGCTAAAGGCTTCATCAATGGTGTTTTGCGTAACTTGACATTGGACACCGGTGCAGCAAAGTCCATTATTAGACCGGATTTGGTAAAAGGGAAGGTATTGCCGTTAAATGGAGTTAAATTGCGGACGGCCACAGGCGAGACTACAACGGTGCATGGAAAGTCCTACCAAAGACTGAGCATGGGTAGAAAATCTGTAAATTTCGATTTTATAGTGGCCGATATTATGGACGAAGTTATACTTGGTGTAGACTTCATGATTGCTTTCGATATAAACCTGGACATAAAGCACCGTGTGATGACTTGGTCCAATGTGGAAATACCGATTAATGTGGGCTACAAAGAGAAGAAAAGCATGTGTCGCCCTAGCGCAGAATCTGACGAAATCGCTGTAGATGTCCGTACGCTGAAGGTGGAAGCCGCCGAAAAATGGCCGGTACGAAAGCGGAAAAATCTCGCAACGAGGAGGAAAAAGCGAAGATGTACGTCGAGGAAACGTCCATCGAAAAGCGGCCGTACAACAAGGAAGGACAAGCCCGATGAAGACCAGGTGACACTTAAGAAGGTGACCACAAAGAAAGAAGGTATAACGTCAAGATTCCTGGAGAGAAAGCAACGTCGTCCAGAAGAGCAAACATCCAAAGCTGACGGCGTAGAGGGTACGTCTAAATTGGTTGCCACCACTACGGAATTGGTTGCCACCACTACGGATCGAGAACTGCGTCTAGTCAAGAGGAACAGGCTTAAGCGGGAGGCAGTGTTAACAATGCCCATACCACAGAGAGGGAACTGTGCCTATTCGGGACGAACAGGCTTAAGCGGGAGGCAATGTTACGAATGTAACTGATAGGTTTAAGTTAGTTTAGTTTAATTTCCGTTAATTTAAAAATTTGAATTATAACGTAAAGTTTGTATTACGCAGTTACTTTATTTAAGCAACAACAACTACCATGTAGAACTCTCTTCATCATTCTAGTCGTTAGTCCCAATTTACATTAGGCGAGTTTACTTGCGGCAATTGTCAGTTTGTAGGTGAGAGAGGGTGCTGAGAGGCAAAGGGTTACCATATGTCTCACCTCTCTCTCCTACAAAATGACAATTGCCGCAAGTAAACTCGCCCAATTGAATTGAGTTGAGTTGTGTTTTAAGCGTTGAACTGAACAGATCGGTTAAAGAAGTGCTGCGTGCTAACTAGAGACAAGCTGTGTGCTAGTAATTAAAGTCGGTTCCGAATAAGTGTAATAAAGTAAATAAAGCATTGTAGAAACGTAATCTAAAACGAACCCTGTTTTATTTGGTACAAATCGTATCGGGGAATAAAACAACGTCTACACGGAGATTAGTTAAACCTAATTCCGTAACAGTATTGTTTTTTGATGAAAAGTGAACATTTCAAAATTTTAAGTTGAACAGGTGCGATATGGAAACATATGTCAGAAGAAGAAGAAGGACCAACATTTTTTTAAGTATTTGGTTTTTTAGATATTGGACATGGGCTTCTAAAATACTGAGGTGTTATTATTGGCGAAATTGAAAACCGAATATTTTTGACACTCACTGTATATAATTCAACTTTTGCTCTGTTCCAGAACCTGCAAGAAGCTACTACTTTTTACTACGATAACATTTTTTCCTTTATGTTATCGAAAAAAATAGTAAAAATTAGTAGATTCTTGCAGTACTGGAACAGACCATTTATAATAAAACTTGAATTTTACTTATGAAGTGGGAAAATCATTAATTTCGGAAAACGGACATAAAGCCCAATGGGCCTTACGTCCGCTATGAGGGTGCTATGGGAGTCAGGGAGGACATAACGCCCAAAATTAATTTTGGGCGTTATGTCCTTTGGGCGTTGTCAGGTCGCCGTTTGGAAGTTATAAAATCTAATAAATAAAAACTAGCGCGGTATACTCGTTAAACCCCTAACTTAAATTATTCCGATTGAAAACCAATTTTTAAACTCGTAACAGCTATACCTAACTCTCAGCGCGACGTACAAAAATTATTCACCAACCACAACAACGCTCTCTGAGCGTCCGTATTACCCAAATACGTTGAGTCCAAAATCACATTTAAAACACATAATCCGCGACCGAAACTTACTTAAATGTTTTCATTCGTAAAACAAACAATTTTCCTTTGCAATGAATTGTATTTCATGTTTTGTTGGGCTTTTGTTATACCCTCCACCATAGGAGGGGTATATTAAGTTTGTCACTACGTTTGTAACTACTCGAAATAACCATTGTAGACCCCACAAAGTATATATATTCTTGATCAGCGTGCAAGTCTACATCGATATAGCCATGTCCGTCCGTCTGTCCGTCTGTGGAAATCACTCTAGCGTCCGAACGGATTGACGTAGGTTGATGAAATTTTGGGAAAATATGTTATATTTACGTAGGACTTTTGGTATTGAAAGCGGGCTATGTAGGTCCACGCTTTCGTATAGCCCCCATACAAAATGACGCGTGACGCGTCGTCGTTTTAAGGAATTTTTAAGATATTTGGCCCATTTTACCACCGAATTGGTTGTAATTTGGTACTTTGTGTCTTCAGAGGCCAACAAATAATCCTACCAAAGTTGGGTTATATAGGTCCACGTTTTGGTATAGCCCCCATATAAGGACCCATATAAAGTACGCGTCATTTTAATATATTTTGAATGTATTAGACCCATTTGACCACAGAATTGGTTGTAATTTGGTATTTTGTGTCTTTAGAGGCCAGAAAACATTCCTACCAAAGTTGGGTTATATAGGTTCACATTTTGGTATAGCCCCCACATAAGGCTCCTTATAAAGTACGCATCATTTTAATATATTTTGAATGTATTAGACCCATTTGACCAAAGAATCGGTTGTAACTTTGTATTTTGTGTTTCCAGAGGCTAAGAAACATTTCTACCATAAAATGTTTACATAGGTCCACGTGTTGATGTAGCCCCCATAATACAATATCTCCCGATTTTCGATATTTTGAAGGTTTTAGCCTCATTATCACACCGAGATGGCTGAAATTTGGTATTTAGTCTTCTTTAGGCGTATAAAACTTTCTCCCAGAAATTTGTAGGTGTAGGTCCAAGCCATCATATAGCCCCCATAGAACGGTACCTTCCGAATTTTGGTATTTTGAAGGTTGTGGCCACATTAATCCACCGAAATGGCTGAAATTTGTGGTGGAGGGTATAAAAAGTTCGGCCCGGCCGAACTTAACGCTTTTCTTACTTGTTTTTAAAATACAAAACACACACATACAAACAATAACGTTCTGTCAAAGTGAAATTTTTTCAATTTAAAAAAAGATAAATTTTTTGTTTTTTATTGTTTGTTTATTTTTCCAATATTTCGACTATTTTCGATAGTCATCATCAGGGAAATATATTGTTGTTTCTTATTTTATGATTCTAACACCTTCTTCCATCCTCTTCTGTTGACAAGAATTTTCCAACTGTCAACAGAAGAGGATGGAAGAAGGTGTTAGAATCATAAAATAAGAAACAACAATATATTTCCCTGATGATGACTATCGAAGATAGTCGAAATATTGGAAAAATAAACAAACAATAAAAAACAAAAAATTTATCTGTTTTTTATTTATGACCTCAAGCCAAACGAATAGAAGAAGAAGATACTGATCAAAGGTCAACAATATTATATGAAAATTTAAAAAAAGTATACGTTCGACGTATTTCGGTAGTTCTCATAGAATACATACATATGTATGTTCTACTTTTTCACCACACACGCCCTGGTTATCATGGTACAATAATACAGGTAGCATTATCATGCCAGCTGATGGTAACATAATGCATTGAATTTATGTCAAATTTTGACATCTTATGTTGCCAACAATTGCCGATGCGGCTACCTGTGTATTTGTACCATGCTGGTTATACGGACGTATATACAGTTATGTGAAAAATAATAAGGACAGTGACATCACTGTCTTTGGTGGCTCCTAATATGTGTAAATTGGAAGAAATGGCGATGGAAATTTCTTTTTGAAAATGTACATGTGTTACAATAAGAAATCCCGTTACGATTTGGATTTCTTTTTGTTTAGTTTTTATACAAAACAAACATTTTTCGTAAAATCCGCGATTTTTGCTGTGAAAAATAATAAGGACAGTTTTCGTTTTAGTGAAAATCAAATAATTTTATTTTTTTGTGATTACTTCATGTACCTAAGTAAAAGTTTAAAATGAATTAATTTCTATTCATTAAATGTGAAATCTGCCGATACTTGTTAAGTTTTTTTTTGCAAATATGGGTAAAAATATGCATTGTGATCACGCTACTCTTGAAATCATTAAATGTTCTCATATATAAGGAAATTCGTATAGAAAAACTACATAAAAGCTTGGAATTTTCAAAACAATGGTGGAGGATGAAGTTAAGTGGTCTCCGAGAATGAAACTCGTGGCAGAAAACCAAATATTACACCTGTAGTAATAAGACGTGTTATTCGATGAGTAAACAAGTAAAAAAGTATCTGTCGGCTTTGCCGACAGAGATATACCCTCAGCCAATGTGAATTGGAACTTTCATCTACGGACAGATCGGATGTATTTAGTATATTCTCCGAATTTTGTGGCACTTTTTGGACATTTGAACTTGCAGACAAAAATGTGGATTAGGATGGAGGAGGAGAAGCGAATGGATCGACAAAGTGCATTACGGAAGTGAATCTTATTTTGAGAGTCATATCTTTTCGATAGATATCGCGCCCACTAGTCATTTCAGTGGGTTATCGTATACCTGTTGGAGCAGTATGCCAGAAAGCACGGAAAACATAATATGGCTGTACATCATCGGTATAAATTTCCAAAGGATCTCCGAACAGACCCTAAACTACACTTGGACACAAATGTTGAACTTTTGTGGGGAGGTATCCTAAGGAGAGGACCGATATGGACCATTTTAGAAGTTAAACTAAGTTTGGACAAAATATGACGAAGGCCAAATTTTCGACCAAACCGGTCTATCAGTTCGAGAGTTATTGTGCTCTCCAACTATTACATATGGTGCCATAGGGGGTTTTTACAACTTTCGGGCTCTTTTCCCAAGAAGTATGGACTTGCCTCTGAAAAAACTTTTACCGTTGTAATTGAGACAGAAATTGCAAGTTGCTTCAACAGAAATAAAAGTTAGTCAAGAGCAGGTCAAAGTGAACTTATCCGAAATTTTGTGTGGGAGGTATCCGAAGGAATGGGCAGATATAGTCCATATTCAAACCTATATCTGGTAGATATATTAGGATGCGTAAAGTATGGACCAAATCGATCCGTCCTTTCAAAAGTTATCGTGCGCACAATTTTTCCAAACATTTTTGAACTTTTGTGGGGGAGGTATCTGAAGGAGTGAACCGATATGGCTTATCTTCGAACTTAAACTAAGTTTGAACAAAATATTATGAAGGCCAAATTTTGGATCGAATCGGCAGATCCGTTCGAGAGTTATCTTACGCTCCAACCACTACACACGGTGCCATAGGGGTTTTTGAACCTTTCAGGCTATTTTTTCAGGAAGTAGGGTCTTGCCCCTGATGAAAAATATATCGCCGTATGGGGGGCCGTGAATACAAGATGCTACAACAAAAATCAAAACGATTCGAGAGCAGGTCCTAAACTGAATTTTTCCGAAATTTTGTGTGGAAGGTACCCGAAAGCGTGGACCGATTGAGTCCATATTGGAACCTAATCTTAGTTTAGTAGAAATTTCACTATGTGGAAACTTTGGACCAAATTGGTTACTCCCTTCAAAAGTTATCGTGCGCACAAATTTTCCGAAGATTTTCGAACTTTTGTGGGGGAGGTACCGAAAGGAGTGGACCGATATAACCCATCTTCGAACTTAAACTAAGTTTGGACAAAATACAGTCGAAATCGCTTATAACGTCGTCGTTTATAACGTCATATCGCTTATAGCGACGAAATCCAAAAGTCCCGAATTTCTGCCCTTTATATTCCACACAAATAAATATCGCTTATAACGTCATCGTTTATAACGTCATATCGGTTGTAACGTCGGTTTTTTGTGAAATATTTGAATTTTGCTATCGGTTATAACGTCGAATCATACGAAGAAGGAAATTTTTTCTCAATATGTATATTTTTCAAACTCAAACAACAACAAAATACCAAACTTATGCACAACATGTTCGAAGATGACGGTCAATTAAGCTTGAATTTTTGCACCCAATGTTACATATGTTTTACAACCCGTGGACCAAGGTGGAATAAAATCATTAAAATCGCATTGCCGGATTGGCAAATATCCACTATCCTGGCAAAAATGGAAAAGTATCAAAGTACGAAATTAAATGTGTTGGATGGCGTGTTATTTTTAGACGAATCATGGAAAAATGTTACGTCTTCTGTTATTGGAAATTGTTTTCATCATGTGGTATTGTTAATGGTCCTTTGAACGATTCTGAAGACATTCGAATTTAGAAGATATTGATTAATTAGTTGCCATCGATGACAAAGTTTTCACATCTGCTAAAAATAATGACGACGACATAATGTTGCTAGTTTTAGTTGGAGGCAAGTCTGACGAAGAGATTTCGGAGATTTCAAAAGCCGTCAGTGTCAGAGGCATGTCTAGCTGTAGAAACCCTTCAAAGGTGTATTTAGTCAGAAGATGTTACAAACAAAAATGTATTTTGAAAACCCCTTTAAAATCTGAGTTAAATTTAAAACTTATATCGGAATTCAAAAGCACAAACTAAAATAACAGACTATTAGAAATAGAACCATATCCTATTTTAAGATGATACATCTGCTGAAGAATGAATTTAATATCGTTATTTCTTATTATTTTGTTTTTAGTCATTTATACTTAGGTATATAGAGAGAAAAAGTAAACAATTGAATTAATTTTATTTATTTACTTCATAAAACACAGTATTTATACCCAAAAGTCACTATACATAATATAACTTTACCTCGTTTATAACGACTATCGCTTATACTTACTTACTTACTTAGCTGGCCCATTACAGAACATTTGTTCTATAGGCCGAACTAAGAAGAGATCTCCATTCCTCTCTATTTGTTGCTTTGCTCTCTGGAATACCGCGCCTTTTCATCTCAACATCCACTTGTTTGCGCCATCTATTCCTTGGCCTGCCAATTCTGCGTGCACCGCCATGTGGCATGTATTCATACGCCTTTTTAGCGGGTTCATCATCGCTCATTCTTATGATATGGCCTAGCCAACGCAATCGCTGCATCTCGATACGTTTAACAATATTGATGTCGTTGTATAGCAGATACAGCTCGTGGTTCATGCGACGTCGATATTCACCGTCAACGCAGATTGGTCCGTAGATCTTTCGAAGAATTTTTCTCTCAAACACACCAAGCACTGCCATGTCTGCTTGCGCAAGTACCCAGGCTTCGGAGCCATACATCAGCACGGGTAGTATCAGTGTTTTGTAGAGCGTTATTTTTGTTTGACGAGATGTGGCTTTGTTTTTAAACTGCTTACTTAATCCAAAGTAGCATCTGTTGGCCAATACAATTCTTCTTTTTATTTCACAACTGATGTCGTTTGTTGTGTTGACGGAGGTGCCGAGGTAGACGAAGTCTTTTACTACCTCAATATTATAGGAACCAACTTCCACAGTCGGTCCGAGCTCAATGGACGCATTGCGCGTCGACACCATCAACTTGGTCTTCTCACCGTTTACCGCCAGACCCACTTTAGCAGATTCTCCTTCGACCTTTATAAAGGTATCAGTTACTTCTTTTACTGATCGACCCATGATGTCTATATCATCAGCATAAGCAAGTAACATGTGACTATTGGTGTAGATTGTGCCACTTCTTTTGACGTTTGCCTCTCGTATAACCTTTTCTAGCAGGATGTTGAAGAGGTCACACGAAAGGCTGTCTCCTTGTCTGAAACCTCTTTTGGTACCAAACTCTTCGGAGAGGTTCTTTCCTATTTTAACTGAGGACCTCGTGTCAGTTAAAGTCATTTTACAAAGCCGGATGAGCTTTGCGGGAATACCAAATTCAGACATGGCTTGGAATACCTTTGAGCGCAGCGGACTGTCGAAGGCTGCTTTATAATCGACAAAAAGGTGGTAGGTGTCGATCTGCATCTCTTGGGTCTTCTCCAGGATTTGCCGCAGGGTAAATATCTGGTCAATGGTGGACTTGCCAGGTCTAAAGCCGCATTGGTATGGTCCAATAATCTCGTTGACCATTGGCTTTAGTCGTTCGCACAATATCCCTGACACGATCTTGTAGGCAATAGGGAGTAGACTTATGCCCCTATAGTTAGAGCATACAGTCTTATCTCCCTTCTTGTGGACGGGGCACAGGATACTCAGGTTCCAATCGTCGGGTACTCGTTCTTCCTGCCAGATGGTGCTAACTAGCTGATGAATACACCTTATCAGCGTGTCGCCTCCGGTTTTGAACAGCTCGGCTGGTAAGCCATCGGCCCCTGCTGCCTTATTATTCTTCAGCCGATTTATTGCTGTCTTTACCTCATCTTGGCTGGGCAGTATACATTCAATACCATCTTCTGGGATTGGGACTGTGGTATCTTCGTCTTCTTCGCTGCTATTGGATACCAACAGATTTGAAAAATGTTCTTTCCATATCCTGAGTATACTATCTGTATCAGTTACCAAATTACCTTGCTGGTCTCTACAGGAGGATGTGTCTGTACCAAAGCCATCAGTTTGATGCTTGACTCTTTGGTAGAATTTTCGGACTTCATTCTGGCTCCTGTACATCTCGATTTTTTCACACTCCCGCTTTTCCATCTCTCTCTTTTTCCTGCGGAAAAGACGTTTCTCCTCTCTCCTTTTCTCCCTGTATCTCTCTCGTGCGCTACGCGTTGCTACGGATTGTAAAGTAGCCTTATATGCCGCATTTTTCTCTTCGGTGGCAGCACGACACTCCTCATCATACCATGGATTCCTTGGTGGAGGTCTCTGGTATCCAAGTATGGATTTTGCGGCTGTTTGCATGGAGTGGGCAATGCTTTGCCATTGCGCTGATATGTTATCGGGATGAGGAGGGCTTTGATTAAGCAATTGGGCTAGTTGAGTGGAATATGCTGTGGCTATCTGTTGTGATTGCAGCTTACCGATGTCTAACTTTCGTGTTGTGTCTGCTCGTACTTTGTTTGCTACGTTTAAGCGGGTGCGTACCTTTGCTGCAACAAGGTAGTGGTCCGAATCAATGTTTGCGCCTCGGAACGATCGTACATCCAACACGCTCGATGAATGTCTTCCATCTATCACAACATGATCAATTTGGTTTCTTGTTTTCTGATCTGGAGACAGCCAGGTGCCCTTATGAATATCGAGATGATTAAATCTGGTACTGCTAACTACCATGTTTTTTGCAGCTGCAAAGTCTATCAGTCTCATACCATTGTCAGATGTTTCACTGTGGAGACTGAATTTCCCGACTGTTGGGCCAAAGATATTCTCCTTTCCAATTTTGGCATTAAAATCGCCTAGAATGATTTTAATGTCATGGGCAGGGCAACGGTCATATGTTTCTTCTAAGCACTCGTAAAATATATCTTTGGTCTGTTCGTCCTTTTCTTCAGTGGGAGCATGAGCGCAAATAAAGCTGATGTTGAAGAATTTAGCTTTTATTCGAATTGCAGCAAGTCTTTCATTTACTGGAGTGAAGCTGAATACAAGATGTTTTAGTCTCCGACTAACTACGAATCCACAACCAAACTCATGCTTTACGTCATGGCAGCTATAATACAGTGCGTGACCTTTAGGTGTTGTTGTGACGCCTTTCCCAATCCATCGTATTTCCTGTATGGCAGTAATATCGGTCTTGTACTTTTCAAGTACGTCTGCCAATGCGAAGACTGCACCTTCTCTATAAAGAGTGCGAACATTCCAGGTGCAGATTCGCAGATCATGGTCCTTAAAACGTTTGCGGGGTTCGTCAACTTTAGAGGGGTTTGTTTTTCTTTTCTTTCGTTTTTTCATAGTAGGCTGTTTTTTCTAGGGGAGGGTTACTAACCCGACGCCCAAACCCAAGTTTTTAACGTTCTTATGGGTGAACGCGCGGCACATGTTAGCTCACTACCTTTAACGGGTGTTAAAGGCAGTTCCCCAGGTGACACCACGGGGAGGTCAGTGTCCACTTGGCCGGTCCCTTGACCGACGTTATAAGCGATTTCGACTGTATTGCGAAAGTCAATTTTCGACCAAATCGGTTTATCCGTTCGAGAGTTATCGTGCGCACCAGACGGACGGACATTGCTATATCGACTCCAAATTGTCTGAAACACATTTCGTCCAAACAAACTTGGGGTCTAAAACTATTATTTCTATGAGGCACATTTCGCCCGTATGAAAGTGTATATGGCGAATAACAAAATTCCTTTACAATTGCATTTGAAAAAAATTAAAATTTTTTTTTACGAGCACATCCACGATTTTGGTTCAGAGGTAAAGGAAAAATATCCGGTTTCAAATCTGCTCGCGTTCACGAAATTGGCCAATGCGCGCAAAAGTTATAGCGGTTTTTATTCTCATATAAAGAAAAAATATTTAAAAATATCTTTTTTGTTGTTATGAGAAAATGTATGCATAAATCGTTAACAGCAGTCCATATCTATTCGTAGATGTTTAAATAGTTATTAAATTTATTATTATTTTCGCGGAAAGTCAACAAATAATAAAAAAAATTTGAAGTAAATCCAATTTATCCTGTCCCAGAATCCGTACAAACCCTCAAAAAATAAATTAAAGAATATATGCGGAATCTAGACAATGCGTAGAAAAATATGATACCAAATTTATAGAGATTGGGTACGTAAATTGCATATTATAGCAACAACAAAAGAGAAAAACTTATTGTTGGAAAATATTGTTGCAAATATTTTTTTGGTTTGATTCTAAAAATTAGACAAAAATATTTGGGAGTTCTCCAACTATTTTGCTAAAATCCCATAGAATAATGAATGTATACAGTTAAAACTTCATCAAAACATATGGTTTACCATCGCGAGAGTTTAACTGATTACTGTGATAACTTATAAGGGTAGGAAATTAAGAGTAATATTGAAATTAAAATCATTCAATTAATATTATAATTAAAAAGCCTGTTATTCGCGAATTAGTTAAAGTCGGTTGATGCGCATCCGTTTCTGGATACAGCGAATCAATCTCTGTCTAAATTTATGCATATTTCGATGTTTCACTCAGGGGCCATTGTGTGCCACCAGTTGCATCATACACTGCAAAAAACCTTAAAGTTGGTAAAAGTCGCGCAATGTGCATACTATTTTGATGCGCATCCGGTTTCGTCAGCGCCTATCAAAAATACGTCCAAATATAGCAATTTTAATTAGATTCTTCAAGAACCGCGGATGTGCCTCCACATTCTATTTTTGGTGAAAAACCCATACTACACGCGAATCTCTGTAATTTATGACACGCGTTTTCGCAAATATTATAATCGCGTATAAAGGATTCCATTTACGTAAAAAAATTTCAAGAAAATCGCGGTTTAGTACGCGGATTTGTCGAAATAATTTTTTGATGCTTTTACTATTTTCAGGGTATCTATATCCGCGGTTTTAGTGGATGGATTCGATCGCGGAAGGTCTCATTAAATCCGTCGCGTAAAAAAACTAAATTCACGCGGGGTACAAAGGAAATTGAATGGCACTTGTAAATTTTAAACGCAAAAAATAGGTTTTTAAAAAAAATCACGCATCAAATATTGGCCTTTAGACTCCAATTACTAGGATGCTGTAAGGAGCACACTCATGAGATATGCATTAAACGACGTAGAATCACGAGTTTTATAATCCTAATGTGAGTTTTGAATATTATCTTGTTGCGCGTCCGAATTATTAAAACAATTCAAAAAACCCCGAAATTCCGGCTTCAAAATGTCAGCATCAATTTTAGGAGTATGCAGTGGATATATCGAAAAATGATACACTAGTATCATATTCCCCATGAAGTATTCTTTGAGTCTTTCTTTGGGCATATGTCTATAAAATGTAAGGTTAAGCCTAAAATCGAAAGGGAGCATAAAAAAACTTGTTGGCTTCAACCCATTTTTACCTATTTTTCTACATTGATGCCAACACAGCTTCCACGTAAATTAATTTTAATGGTCGACCTTATGGGATTCCACCTAAAACACTTAAGTTTAAAGAATGTATATCATACTATATAGAATATGTTAACATTTCGCGAATTCTGAAAGGGGGAAACTGGGATTCATCGATTGTAAAAAAATTTTGTTTTTCGCCATATACCCTCGTTAGCATAAATGCTGAGGGTATAAAAAGATCCTTTTACCACATCTTTACAAATTAAAAACGACTTAAATATTAATTTTGACACATCAACAATCCGAAAAACCCTCTTTGGTGACCACTTTAGACCTCACAATGTCTGGAAGGTATAATTTTAATACATTTTAATCGAAAAATAATACCCTACCCCACGTAGTGGTGTAGGGTATAAAAATATGCAACAAACAATAAAGATTGCTAGAAATCACATCGCTTGGACTAAGAAAAATGGCGTCAAATTCTTTGGTCTGATGAAACGAAAGTTACTTTATTTGTTCCGATAGAGGAGTTCATCATGGTAGAAGCCCTAAAAATCAATAATATAACCCAAAAATACTCCGAAGGCGGTAAAATATACAATGAATTGTTATAATTTAATTCATCTTTGGCCCGATGGCTTTGAATTAATGTTCGGTTGTTAAATAAAATAAAAAAAAATATGGCAGAGGTAAAATCATTGTGCGGGGCTCATTTTCTTACTAAGGCGTGGAGTCTCTACCGTATTCAAAGTTTTATAAAATACCAGATTACATTGAAATAATGAAAAAATATAATGACACCGTATGCTGAAGAGGGTATGCCTTTCAAACGAATCTTCCAGCCGGATAATGACCCAAAGGTAACGGCAACACGAAGAAAGGGGTTCCAGGGCAATTAAGTTAAGTTTTTAATATGGCCAGCACAATCCCTTGATTTGACTGATTGAAAATCGATTCGATTGAAAATTTGTAGAATGAAGTTAACAGATCGATCAGGGAAAGTGTCCATCAAACAACGACAGGTTTGGCAACTCTTACAAGTTGCGTGGGAAGCGATACCGGTACAGGAGTGCCAAAATTTGGTTGACTCAATGCCCAGGCGATGTGCTGCCGTTTTAGAAAACAAAGGATCGTCTACAAATTACTAATGAAACTGAAACGCATGATCTATTATAATTTAGTAAAAACCTGCATTAATTTCTTTCAAATTTGGTCCTAATTAAAATATAGAGTTGTATAGTTCATGAACGAACTAGTTCAATTGAACGATTCATTGAAAAGAGCATAGGAACTAGATCAGTCGATATAGTTCAATAGCTCACTGAGCGCAGACCGAAAGATCCACAAAGAACGATCAACGAACGAACGATTCACAATCTAGTTCAGCATGTCATTCATATATGAATAAAGTGACGCCGTTTTCTGTGCTAACTGATGCCTTCGTAATGTAATCTTCTTCTTTATTTGCAAATTCGGTATTCGAATATAAGCGACCATACAATTGTAGCATATTTCATTGCAATTACATAGATTACAAATGTGATATTTTTTTCATGACATTTATAAATTATTGATAATTCTTTCAAAACTGCTTCTATTTCTTGATATACTGAGAAGATTAGCCGTGTTGTTGATATTTGTCCAGTCTTCTATGTTTTTTATCCAAGTCATCTCTTTTCTGCCTCTGGTACGGCGTCCTTCAATGGTCATTTTAAGTATTGCCTGCAGGAGCTTATACTTTCCATGTCGCATGATGTGTCCTAAGTATGCCGTTTTTCGTTTTTTGATGACAGATACAAGTTCTCTCCGTTGGTTCATTTTTGTCAGTACTTCGAGATTTGTGACGTGTGCAGTCCAAGGTATTTTTAATACTCTTCGATAAATCCACATTTCGAAGGCTTCTAGTCTTTTTATGTCAGCAGCTTTAATGGTCCAGACTTCTGCAGCGTATAATAAGACTGACCATACATAACATTTAATAAATCGTACTTTTGTCTCAATGTTTATATCATGGTTGGTCAAAACTTTTTTATATTTGAAGAATGCATCTCTTGCCATTTCTATACGACATCTTATTTCCTTTGAGGGATCCCATTGGTCATTAATTAGAACCCCGAGGTATTTAAAACTTTGTACTCTTTCGACCTGTGCGTTGTTTATTTTTAACATTGTTTCATTGTGCGAATTTTTCTTACTAACAATCATCAGTTTTGTTTTGTGTGTGTTAATTTTAAGACCATAATGTAATATATAATGTAATGTAATGAGTTTTGGATCAATGTGAAGTGTCAACCCCCATTGTAATAAACAACCCCCATTGTAATAAACTACTCTAATGTTTATTTCTATTTGGTGTATGTTTGTGTGTTTTCGTCAAGCGAATGATAAGAGCTCGTGAACGATTCTGATCCGATTGATTGAACTGGATAGTGAACTATGAACTAGATTACTGACCTAGTTCAGTTAAAAGAGCTGAGCTATTGAACTAGATCTTTCAAATGAACTAGATTGTACAACTCTATTAAAATATGTCATGAAGTGTCCTTATTATTTTTCACACACCAATCTACACCAATTCGCATAAAATATAAAAGGCAAACAAAATGTGATTACAAACAATCAAAATGCTTTTATAAAACTTTTCTTAACATGTTTAGAAAACAATAAATTTTATAAACTATAGACATTTTATGGAGGACTATCGGAAGAGTGATGCGAAACACGAATAATACATTTGTTCACATAGCCAATCCTCTTCAAACGTCAACCTCACCCACTGTCCACTTGAGACTTGGTGTCCTCTGTTCACGCAAACGGTATAACCCTAACCCGATGCATGGAAGAAATACCTGCAACACTACCAACATATCTGTTAAAGCCAACTCAAAGTACTTGAGGAATAGGGTCTACAGATATCTGCGTTGTTATGGCGGACAATGCAGTAGGGATGGCAGCGGATGAGCCCATATAGGTCAACGGTGGCGCCCACAGGCTTCCAAGAAGTTTACGCTCGTGCTTAGACGATGTTGAGTGCCAGGCTCTCTAAGCTCTTCCTTGTGCTCACAAGCAAAGAAAAAATCATGACAAATGTCACCAAAAACATGAAAGAAATAACGAAAAGCAAATTTAATCTCCCAGGAGGTCACAGGCACATGCCAAATCCTCCCGCAACTTCGGCAAGCTCCACGTGTCTGGGAGGGAGCACTTCATGTTCAGACAGTAGCTCTGTTCCTTTACGTGCAAGAATCTTCAAGTTTTAACACTTTTTACTCGAAAAGCGTTCCTTTACTTCGGACACCATACCATTCATATAGGAGCAGTTTACAACTTCTACTACTTTTGCCGGTTTTACCATTTTTCAAAGTAAAGGAACAGACCATTTGTTTCAGAAACCTCTAGAGGCCCTACGCTCCTCAAGGAGTTAAACGGAAAAGAAGAAGAATAGACATTTTCACTTTTTTAATCAGTTTTCAACGTAATCTTGGTTAAGATTAAAGTGTCCTTATTATTTTTCACGCAACTGTAGGTATGGGCCTAAGAAAATGAAAGTTTCTATAATTTTATACCCAAGCTTGTTTTTGCCTAATAATTTAAAAATCATACATCATACATTTTCAAGCATTTTGAAGAGAGTGTGCTTGTTAGAATACAGAAGTAACAACACCACCCAATAACATTTGACTTTTACTCCATTCATCACGGTTTTTGAATTTAGTAAATTGTGTGTATACTATTTACTTAATTCAAAAACCGTACATTAATGTATGTATTTTGTATTGTAAATAATAATAATTAGGTGTAACTAATTTCGAAATTCCTTCTCCCACGTCGATTAGAATAGGGATAACGTCGGAATGGGGCTGTATATGTTTGTAACAGAGAAGTGCGCAAGTAGCTGATTTTGACACTCATAAGCCACATGCTAAAAAACAAGCGCATGTGCGGCTTGCTACTCTAAAAAATAAATGCAAGTGTTGATTGCCATTCTCAAAATATGTACGAGTGTGGCTAGCCACTCAAAAAATAAGTTATTTAAAAATGGATATTTTTTGACACTTGCGTATGCTTTGCCAAGTAGTTTTAAATACGCAATAACATTTTCTGTCTTACTTTCTTGCTCATTGCACATCAAGTATTGTTTTCAACCCTTGTAATTCAACCGATTGTCTCGTGCTCTCCGAGAGAGTGAGAGCTAAGATAATTTTCTAACACTGATTTTCAAACGTTAAAAGAACATGCAAAAGCACACATAACATTCCAAGCAAATAAAGAAAAGCATAAACGAAACAACAACAAATAAAATTACAATTTTTTGTTGTGTTGTGTGTGTGCGCTTCTACTTGATAAGCCAATTAGCAAACTATCTACGATTGCGAGTTTTGTATACAGTGCAAAATATGATGGACACTTGTTTTACTTATTACGCACAAGCAACGGTCTTGATGCGTCGTAAGTATTTTTTGTGGTGGTGGAAAAAATACCGAGTGCAAGAAAACACATGCGTTAAAAAAGCAAAAGGCCCAACAAACTTGTGCGTGCTCAATTGGTTTACGGGGGCAAGTAACTCATTGATGATCTCTGGTTTGTAAGTTAGTTTTTCCTGCTTAATCCGACGTCTATGGGTTGTAACCACTAATATACTTAGAGTTAGTTGAAGACATCAGCCCCCCTATTCAGTAACTTTTTAACAACTTTACTCATTGTTTATTTTACAACAATTTCATTTGTTTGTTTTATTGTTGTTACAAAAACAAAAGAAATTTAAACAATATCGATAGTTGTTAAAGTTTACAGAATAGACCGGGCGGCATTTCGACAGTTTTGAACATTTTTCCTCCGCGTTGCATTTATATTCGCGGATCGCACTGGAGCCGCATAGCTTACCACAGACCGACCTACCGAGTTATATGTTGTCAACAAGTTTTCTTTAACTCAACCTCAAGTCTTGCCGACTGGGACTCGTCGCATGCGCAGACTACGTAAACTAGAGTTATCGAGCGAACTGGTTCAACCACATTAAAAAAGAGCTTGTTCTGAGTGACACAGGAGTCAAAGTAACCCCGAAAATTACAGAGGTTCGTCAATCCACGGAATGATTCGTAAAGCCGTGATATTTTGAGGAATAAGTATTACTGGATTACTGTTTTTCGAAAAATGCCAGAAATAATTCTCCCAGCAAAAAGGTTGCCTCCAAAGAGGCAGTTAAATGATATGTACAAGTGATCTGGAAGTGCATCAAATTATGCATTTTCACTCATTTACTCATTTATGCATTTTAACTGACCCTCTGGCACTGCATTTTAACTGACCCTTTGGCATTGCATTTTAACTAACCCTTTGGGGTAGAATAAGAGGCAGTCCAAAGCACGTGTTTTGATACAGGCATTCTGCGGAAATTGTGCAAGCCATTACAAAATATGCCAGAACAAATAAAATGCATTATTTGTGTAAAACAAAAATATTAAGAACTTTATTACATTAACACAAATTATGAAAATCCTCCATTGAATTCAATCGCAAACATGCGTGTTTCATCCGCTCTCCATTTGTTCCAAGCTGAACTGTTTTTGCTTCATTTACTAAATGGGTTGTCTTCCCAGCACCAGTTAATATTTCGACATGTACTCCAACAGCACTCCATTCGGAAATTTTCTTCTCTTGAGTTACCGGAAAAATGTTCACAAATGAAATATTATTTAGTTTGTATTAACAAATGTTTGAAAATGTTAGCACGCTTATCTCTTATTGGAAAATGTCCCAGCAAAATTTGAAGGAAGGGGTTCTATGCGATGACGTGATTTCATGGCATAGTTTGCATCATTAGCATTTTAACCCATGCAAAGGAAGTCGTGAAAGATCCGATCTTTTCATCTGCATTTGAATCATTTGTACAGATCACTATACAAACAAACAAACAAGTCGATTTGTACATTCCTACAAGTAGCGACATCAAAACAAAAGAGTATACAGTGAGTGTCAAAAATATTCGGTTTTCAATTTCACCAATAATAACACCTCAGTATTTTACAACCCCATACCCAATATTCCAAAAACCAAATACTTAAAAAAATGTTGGTCCTGTGGCAATCAAAAAATGTATGTAACATGGATCCATGGCAACCCTATAAGCGAGAATAACAACGAAGAGGTTGTTAACCCTATTTTCTATGCGTCAAAAATATTCGGTTTTTGTAACTTTTGTTAAATATTTTGCCAAAAACCGGTCAATATCGAAATTTTGCTGCAATAGGTATGAGTATAAATTTCAATAATTGCGACAGAATCTTTGTTCCTGTGTGCAAAAATATTATATTTCATAGCAAATTATTAAAATTTAGGGCTAAGGAAAAATGCTATCCTAGAAAAGAGAAAACTGTTCATATTGTTACGAATGTAACTGATAGGTTTAAGTTAGTTTAGTTTAATTTCCGTTAATTTAAAAATTTGAATTGTAACGTAAAGTTTTTATTACGCAGTTACTTTATTTAAGCAACAACAACTACCATGTAGAACTCTCTTCATTATTCTAGATGTTACTTTACCTTTCATTAATGTGCTTTTAGTCATGTAATTATTGTTTAGTTTGTCACTTCTTTATTTCTTGCATCTGTTTGTTGTTGTAGTTACGCCATTACTGTGCTTGTCGTCCAATTGTATTCCCCCCATGTATGTATGTGAGTATGGTTGTTCGCTTTGTGCGAATGTGCGTCTGTGTGTTCGCTGCACAGATTCGAGGTGTTGCCATATGTGTTCTAGAGGACTCTAGAACAGGGAGACTTTGGGGTATAAATACAGGGGAACTGGCAATGACGAGTGAGTTGTGTTTTAAGCGTTGAACTGAACAGATCGGTAAAAGAGTAGCTGCGTGCTAACTAGAGACTTGCTGTGTGCTTAGTAGTTAAAGTCGGTTCTGAATAAGTGTAATAAAGTAAATAAAGCATTGTAGAAACGTAATCTAAAACGAACCCTGTTTTATTTGCTACAAATCGTATCGGGGAATAAAACAACGTCTACACGGACATTAGTTAAATCTAATTCCGTAACAATTGGTGTCAGCAGTGAGATTACGATCATCCTACAATGAAGTTTAAGGATCTACGAGTGGAAGACTTGAAGAAGGAGCTAAGTAAGTTGGAGTTGTGTTCTACTGGCAACAAGGCCGAACTACAAAAACGCTTGTTGGAAGAGTTCGAGCGCCGTGGAATGAACATCGATGAATATGAGTTCGACGGTAAGGAGGAAGTCGAGTTATCGGCAAAGGGCGAATCCAGCGTTGAGGAAGTTTCGTCGGTAGCTGCCAGGGGTGACGATTTGAAATCAATGCTGGCTATGATGATGCTGGAAATGAAATCTGACAACAGTAAGATGTGAGAAGAGATGTATAGAAAGAATGAAGAAACTTCCAGACTTGTGATGGAAATGAAAGCGGAAAATTGTAGAATGGTTGAAGAAAATTCCAGTAAAATGATGGAGAAATTAGATGCTAAAATGGAAGAAAATTCCAGAAAGAGTGAAGAATATTCCAGAAAATTGGAGGAAAGATTTGCCAAATTCGACGACAAATTAGAGGAAAAGTTAGAAGAGAACTCTAGAAAAATCACCGAAAACTTAATGACAGAGAATTCTAGGATGTTTGAAGAAAATTCACGAAACTTAAAAGAGGAGTTGGAAGAGAATTCTAGAAAAATTAACGAGAAACTCGAGAATATCACGATAGTGATTGAAAAGAGAGTAGAAAACGTGGAGGTACAAATGAAAGAGTTGGATAAAAAGATTTTGTCTGTTGACGAGAAATTTCTGGCTCAAGATGAGAAGATTCTTGGCATAGAAAAGAAAATGTCGGAACTGAAATTAAAGGCGGTCCAGTGAGAGCTATTCATAACACGATAAAAATTAAGCCTCCAGTGTTCGACGGCTCTACATCTTTAAATGTGTTCAAATTACAGTTCGAGACATTGGCTGCTAGAGATTCTTGGAACGACAACGACAAGGCGGTATCACTCCTTATGGCATTGAAGGGTGATGCTGCTGACGTATTACAGAGTATTCCCGCCGCTTCTAGGAACAACTATGGAGATATAATGGCTGCTCTTGAACGTAAGTACGGTAGTGAACACAAGCAAGAGATCTACCGAATGGAACTGAGGGGAAGAGTCCAGAAGCCAAATGAGACCTTACAAGACTTTGCGGCTGATATAGAGCGATTGGCGCAGTTGGCATATCCAGGAGAGACACATCCATTGGTGGACCGCATAAAGATTGAGACATTTGCAAGTGGTATTCGTGATCCGGAGATAAAATTTGCGACGTATGCGGCACCGATAGGAACATTTGCAGAAACCGTGTCATTTGCCCTGGCCCAAGAAACCGCGAGGATGCTGGTGAAACCTAAAGCTTACAACGTGAGGAGGCTGCAAGTTGAGGACAACAATTCCCAGACCGTTGTCGATCCGCTAAAGGATGCACTAATGCGTGTGAAACGAGGGGCTGGTAAAACGAGAAAGACTTGCTACAACTGTCGTAAAGCTGGACACATTGCACGAGAATGCATATTGCAACGACCAAGGCTCAGATCCACCTCACCGCCTTCAAAAAGCGACGACCAACCGGTGGCCAAGAATCTGGAAAGAGAGACATCAGGTGAATCGAATAAAATGAATTCCGTCAATCACGAGGCGCCGCTGGCAGAGGATGAAAACGATGGTCCCACAATTTCTATAGCCATAGTCCAGCAGGAGAATCGCAACCTAACGGTTAAAGGCTTCGTCAATGGTGTACTGCGTACCTTGACATTGGACACCGGTGCTACAAAGTCCATTATTAGACCGGATTTGGTAAAAGGGAAGGTATTGCCGTTAAATGGAGTCAAATTGCGGACGGCCACAGGCGAGACTACAACGGTGCATGGAAATGCCTACCAAAGGCTGAGCATGGGTAGAAAATCGGTAAATTTCGATTTTATAGTGGCCGATATTGTGGACGAAGTTATACTTGGTGTAGACTTCATGATTGCCTTCGATATCAACCTGGGCATAAAGCACCGTGTGATGACATGGTCCAATGTGGAAATACCGATAAGTGTGGGCTACAACGAGAAAAGCAAACATCGCCCAAAGGCAGAATCCGGCGAGATCGCTGTCGATGTCCGTACGCTGAAGGTGGAAGCCGCCGACAATTGGCCCGTAGGAAAGCGGAAGAATCCAGCAACGAGGACGAGAAAGCGAAGATGTACGTCGAGGAAAGGTCCATCGAAAAGCGGTCGTACAACAAGGAAGGACAAGTCCGATGACGACCAGGTGGCACTTAGGAGGGTGACCGAGAAAGAAGATATAACGTCACGATACCTGGAGAGAAAAGAGCGAAAGTCCAAAGCTAATGGCGTAGAGGGTACATCTAAATCAGTTGCTACCACTACGGAAAAAGAACTGTGTCTAGTCCAGAGGAACAGGCTTAACGGGAGGCAGTGTTACCAATGCCCATACCACCGAGAGGGAACTGTGCCTATTCGGGACGAACAGGCTTAAGCGGGAGGCAATGTTACGAATGTAACTGATAGGTTTAAGTTAGTTTAGTTTAATTTCCGTTAATTTAAAAATTTGAATTGTAACGTAAAGTTTTTATTACGCAGTTACTTTATTTAAGCAACAACAACTACCATGTAGAACTCTCTTCATTATTCTAGATGTTACTTTACCTTTCATTAATGTGCTTTTAGTCATGTAATTATTGTTTAGTTTGTCACTTCTTTATTTCTTGCATCTGTTTGTTGTTGTAGTTACGCCATTACTGTGCTTGTCGTCCAATTGTATTCCCCCCATGTATGTATGTGAGTATGGTTGTTCGCTTTGTGCGAATGTGCGTCTGTGTGTTCGCTGCACAGATTCGAGGTGTTGCCATATGTGTTCTAGAGGACTCTAGAACAGGGAGACTTTGGGGTATAAATACAGGGGAACTGGCAATGACGAGTGAGTTGTGTTTTAAGCGTTGAACTGAACAGATCGGTAAAAGAGTAGCTGCGTGCTAACTAGAGACTTGCTGTGTGCTTAGTAGTTAAAGTCGGTTCTGAATAAGTGTAATAAAGTAAATAAAGCATTGTAGAAACGTAATCTAAAACGAACCCTGTTTTATTTGGTACAAATCGTATCGGGGAATAAAACAGCGTCTACACGGACATTAGTTAAATGTAATTCCGTAACAATATTTCTTTATAAAAACGGCAGGAATAAAGGGAATTTTTGCTTATTTTTGAATATTTAGTCGAATATAGTTGATATAATGTGCAAAAGTCACGAAAATAGAGAAATAATCGATTTCTTGAAACGCATAAGCCAGCCAAACCAAGGACTGGGAGGGAAGGTAGAGTAATCTCTTGAAAAATTACGGCTAAACCGCCCTTAATTTTCTCGAAATTGGCCACCGAGTCCTAAATGACATTCAGAAGATAGAAAATATGCACTTACATTCCAAAAGAATCGAAAGGATAAAGCCTTTCATGGCCTTGTAACACATCACACAGCATCGGCTTATTTACATAAACAAAAATCTAGTTCAAATTTCGCCTTGATGTACCTTCAAAACTTGATGTACATCAGAAACTTAGTGAAATGTAGTTAGTTTTGAATGTCTAAGCAGGAAAATCAGTATACCACCTAGTTTCCGGCCTTTCAGTGTACTCCAACACAAAAAGTACGAAGGAGCTTCTAGGAGACATGTATTTATCAATGACTTATGATGTGTTACAAAGCCATGAAAGGCTTTATCCTTACGATTTTTTAAGAAAGTTATCTTCTGAAAGTCATTTAGGGCTCGGTGATCAATTTCAAGAAAATTAAGGGCGGTTTAGCCCTAATTTTTCAGGAGATTCCTCTACCTTCCCTCCCAGCCCTTGGTTTGGCTGGTTTATGTGTTTCACGAAATCGATTATTTCTACATTTTCGTTACTTTTGCACATTATTTCAAATATATTCGACTAAATATTCAAAAATAAGCAAAAATTTCCTTTGTTTCTGCCGTTTTTATAATGAAATATAAACTGTTTTCTCTTTTCTAGGATAGCGTTTTTCTTTAGCCCTAAATTTTAATATTTTTTTATTAAAATGTAATATTTTTGCACACAGGAACAAAGATTCTGTTCCCAATTATTGCAATTTGTACTAATATTGCAGAAAAAGTTCGATATTGACCGATTTTTTGCCAAAATATTTAACAAAATTTACAAAATCCGAATATTTTTGATGCATAGAAAACAGGGTTAACAACGTGTTTTTTGTTATAGGGTTGCCATGGATCCATGCTATATAAATTTTTTAATAGCCACAGGATCAACATTTTTTTAGGTATTTGGCTTCTTGGTTATTGGGTATGGACTTCTAAAATACTGAGGTGTTATTATTGGTAAAATAGAAAACCGAATATTTTTGACACTCAGGTCATGTTTTTATTAGTTGTGTCTTTTTACTTTTTCAGTAATAATTATTCAGTAACTTCTTTTCAGAGAGTAAGAGAGATTTTGCTCTTTGATACGAAAATAGAGAAAAAAGTAAAAAGACAGCATTTAGTAAACTTTAGCAAGATAGCAGTTGATAACCAAAACAAAAACATTGGCGCCAATGCATGAATGAAAAAATAACTCCATAGCAAAGAAAAAGTTCTTTAATTTTAAGCAAAATAAATAAAAAATAATGAATAAGTTAATAAAATAATCAATAAATAATCCTGAATCGTAATATTTATAGTATATTTCCACAAAAATAAGATTAACATTGAGCTGCTGACCATTAGCAGATGATTAAAAAACAGCTGATCGAACTTGCTAAGTCGATGGTCAGACTAGCAAGGTTTCTTGAAACCAATTTCGTTAAAATTTCTTTTCAAGTTTCGTTAGTGTCCACACACGTTAACGTGAAATTTAAGATTTTTTCCTGTCCTCTTTATTTTACCATTCGCGTTTGTTGTGTTTCTCATACCAATAAAAACAAAACAAACATAAATAAACTAAAAACAGCACAAAATAATTAACATTTATAATTAAATTAATATTAATACATAGTTAAATTTTCACTATTTCATTAATTTAATGTTTTTATTAAATATTTTAATGCTTGCTATGCTGTTAACTTTTGCTTTAGAAAATAAAAATGAAAGAAAATGGAAGAAAAAATCTTGCAACGAACAACAAGAAGAGGCAACACAACAAACACAGAAAACCATGTACATGGGTTTCACTACTTCATACCCCTCGCCTATAAACTTGACGTCGCCATGTTGAAATCGTGCTAGTCTGACCATCGACTAAATGTTGCTGGGAAAAATTCTTTCAGCAACTTTTAGCAATTTCTCAGCAAACAACTGTCAAAATTGTTCTCTCACTTCGCTCTCTTTTACTGAACTTTTGTGTAAAAAGACAGCATTTAGTAACATTTCGTAATAATTATTACAAATTATCACGTAAAAAGACACACCTATTATAGCCTTTTGCAGGGTTAACCATCTTTTTGAGGATTTATTTGAAATATAAGCAATGGAGTTGACATTTACCCCCTGTTTTTGTAAAAAATTTTTTGGTTCTCACACGAATTGTCAAATTTTGTAGATCGATTTACTCGCCTTAGGGCCAATGTGGAACGCTGATTTTTGAATGAAGAATTCTTTACTATATATAGAACGTGCCTACGAAGAATTAGGTCTGTATGTCATCTAGGGGCTGAGCTATGGATGCTCAAATTATTACGAATATAGACGAACGAACAAAAATTAGTTACAAAAACAGGGGGTTAAAACCCAGTGGGTTTGTTAAATCCGGTCATATATAAACGTACTCCGTGTGGAGTTATTTTTTTCCTTTTCTCTCCCATCGGACGCCTCCCCAGGTGGTGGATAGGGGAACGCTCATCAGATATGACGGGTACCGCAAAAATAAAATATGCGGGGCGAACCAAAAGAAAAAAGAAAAAAAGCAGCGTCTGATCAACAGTTGGCGGCGGCAAACAGCGTCTGAACTCCAGGAGGAGCGGCTGAATATGTAGAAGGAAAACTATAAACCCTCCAGATGGCAAGGGGAACCCGCTGAAGTACCTCTCTCCCTAAAAACTATACAATTATCAATTATGAATGATGAAATAAATACACGGCCCTTAGTCTCCGGCAACACAAGGGTGCTAAGAATCCCCGGAGGTAAAAAACAACATTTAAGAATTGCTACATGGAATGTAAGGAGTCTCTATGAAGCAGGAAAACTAGCCAACACTATTATGGAAATGAACAGATTAAACATCGATATACTCGGAATAAGTGAGACCTGGTGGCCACAAAGCGGCGAATTTAGCTCCCAAAACATGAAAATATACTTCTCTGGCAACTCCAGCGAAAATCACAGAAACGGTGTCGGGATTATAGTAAAAAGTAACATAGCGCAATGCGTAAAGGGTTCTATCTTCAAATCGGATCGGACTATGCTACTTAAAATTAAATGTAAACCAATTGACATGAACATAATCCAAGTATACGCACCTACTGCGGACAAAGGTAATCATGAAATTGAAGCTTTTTACGAGGAAATTGAAGACTTACTAAGAATGACAAAGAGGCACGAAATTACAATAATTCAAGGCGATTTTAACGCTAAATTAGGAGCAGAAAAGTGCCAAGGCGTAACAGGAAACTATGGCCTAGGCGAAAGAAATGACAGGGGTGATAGACTAATTCAGTTCTGTCAAGAACATAAAATGATGGTAACAAACACAATGTTCTGCCTTCCCCCAAGACGACTATACACATGGAAATCGCCACAGGATAGAAGGGACAATATTGTGAGAAACCAAATAGATTTTATATTAATTAATGCCAGATTCGGATCCTCGGTTAAGAAATGCTCAACATATCCAGGCGCTGATGTTCCTTCAGATCACAATCTTCTGATGATGCAGTTGCGCACAAAAATTGTTGCAAAAAGAAAAAAGAATATCCGTCGTAAACTCAATGTGGCAAAACTTGAAAATACCACCTTGAAAGCAAATCTTCGAGATAATATAAATCGAGAACTAAGAAATATAAATACTGAAAACATTGACGACTTGTGGAACGCACTAAGGACTACGCTCAAACCCCTAGCAGATAATACCCTCGGATACGGCAAAAAATCTACACAGAAGGAATGGATGACACAGGATATTCTCAACATGATGGAAGAGAGACGAAAACATAAAAACAAGAACTTTGAACTGTATTGGGAACTAAACAGGGAAATCCAAGTCGCTATACGCATGGCAAAAAACAATCATATAAATAAGCAATGTCAGGAGATTGAACGATTGAAAAGCCTTCACGACGACTTTAATCTCCATAAAAAGTTAAAAGAAATGGCTGGTGTATACCGCAAAACTCATTCAAAAGTACTATATAATGATAATAATGATCCTATGTTTGATACAGAAGAAAAGAAGACTATTTGGAGAGATTATATAAAACAAATTTTTACAGATGAAAATCGAACAACTGTTGAACAACGGACTCAACAATCTCTTACAGGAAATCCCATCAGTCGAAGAGAAGTTGAAACAGCAATAAATACTCTGAGAGATAGGAAAGCTTGTGGCCCTGACGAGATTCCCTCGGAAATCCTTAAATTAATAGATGACGAAAACATCGCACTTTTAACAAAATTATTTAACCATGTATATGATACAGGTCGATACCCACAAGACTGGTTAAAATCTACATTTATTACCATTCCGAAAAAATGCAACGCAAAATATTGTAACGAACACAGACTTATAAGTCTCATGAGCCACGCCCTAAAAATTTTTCTACGGATAATTCACTCCAGAATATACTCAAAGTGCGAAAAAGCCATGGGAACATCTCAGTTTGGATTTAAGGAAGGTATGGGAACCCGAGAAGCACTTTTTTCTATACAAACATTGGTCCAGAAATGTAAAAACGCACAAAAAGACGTATTTCTATGCTTCATAGATTACGAAAAAGCTTTTGATACAGTGTTACACGATAAGTTGATTGACATCCTCATCTCCATTGGCCTAGACCAGAAAGAAGTGCATTGTATCAAAAGTCTATATTGGCATCAAAGTGCACAAATAGAAGTGGACGGGGAAATGACAGATAGAATTGACATATCTAAGGGAGTGAGACAAGGGTGCATATTGTCACCTTTGCTATTCAATATCTACTCAGAAAAAATTTTTCATGAATCCATAAACAAAATCCCAATCGGCATTCATATAAACGGAACATTTCTGAACAACATAAGATATGCTGATGATACAACCTTACTGGCGCATAGTATATCTGGACTCCAGAACCTTGTGAATAAACTTGCAATACACAGCGAAAAATACGGTCTGAAAATTAACATCCGCAAAACCAAATTCATGGTTATAAGCAAGAAGAATGAACACAATAATACAACATTAAAAATTCACAATACCTATGTTGACAGAGTTAAAAGTTTCAAATACCTGGGAGTTACAATAACTGAACAGTGGCAGTCCTCGCAAGAAATAAGATGCAGAATTGAACAGGCCAGAGAAGCATTTTCAAAATATAAGAGAGTACTTACGAGTCATGACATTAATCTTGAAACAAAGATTCGTTTTATCAAAACATATGTCTGGTCAGTGTTATTATATGCAACGGAAGTATGGACAATTAAAAGTGCTGATATAAGAAGACTGGAAGCTTTTGAGATATGGATTTATAGGAGAGCACTCAAAATTCCCTGGACAGCCCATATGACAAATACCGATGTACTGAGAAGGATGCACTGCGAAAGAGAACTTATCTTAGTAATAAAAAGACGAAAGACTGCATACCTGGGGCATATAATGCGAAATCAAAAATATAAATTGCTACAAAATATAATCCACATAAAGATAGAAGGAAGACCTGTTAGAGGAAGAAAGGAGACAACATGGATGGATAATATTACAGAATGGACGGGCATCCGAGATACTACAACCCTATTATCAAAGGCTAGAGATAGAAATGCGTTTGCAGACATACTAAGCAATCTTTAAACAAATATTGTATATATACGTATTTATTAAAACAAATCTATTTATAATTGTATTGGTCGCTAACATTCGGAAAACGAATTGGCAAATAAAGAAGAAGATAAACGTACTATCACTGTACATTTCCAAAATTTTTGTTATAAAATTACAAATTAAATGTAGGTTCACGAACTAGAAATTCTTAAAGGAGTGCTGGTGGAGTCCATGTCGAAATCTGAACTGGTGATGAGAAGATAAGAGAAAAGCTTTTGTATGATGAAACAATTTTAGTGGCTGAGAGTGGACGAAGTAAACTACGTTGCGGTGCAGCGGCGGTGATTAAATTGAAATTTTCGGTGTAAACTTTATGCAGATAAATTAGATCTAGTTATTTCATGAATTAGTTTGAATCAAGGCAAATTTATAAAAGGTATATGCATGAATTACAACAACTAACAAATTTACAAAAACAACATTGTTGTTATTGAAAATTAATTGTCAAAGAAAATATTGAGTAATGGGGTCGTTCCAAAATTTTGTTCAGGAAAACATTAATACATTTTGAAACCCCTCTAAAATAGAACACATTTGAATCAAAATGTAAATATAACACATTCAGAACTCTCGTAGGTAATTTTTATTACACGTTTAGGATGAGAAGCAGTATTTTATGGTAAAAATTTCGAAGTTTCAAATTTCATGAGTACCCTATTACATTTTGAAATCTAAATTTACAAAAAAGTAAGAATGCAGCTGATTGTCACTTCTACCTTATTTAAATATGCCTTGGTTTGAATTAATAAAGAGTTTGGTTTGTCATGAAAATCATATTTCAATACAGAATTTTCGATTTTCTAAACAAGACATGAAAATGTCATGCCACATTGTTGGTGATAATAGGTGTGTTCGTTTATTCAATAATTTGTACAAATTTGTACAAGTCCAGTAACTTCTTGTAAACGACTAAGGTCTTTTGCATTGTACTGAAGAGTAAACGAACAGTATCCAGTAACAATTTGTACAAATTGTGAGTAAACGAACACACACAATGACATGTCAAAGCATTGGTCAAAATGACATGCCTACCCTGCGTTTACAAATGACAGGACAATTGACTTCATGTATTGATTGTCAAAATCCCAAAACTTGCCTGTGTGATGTAGGCGGCCAGACAACTGCAAAAACAGTTGTAAAATTATGGATTTTCATCGATTTCATTTTGTTTTCCGTTCACATATTTTGTTTTTGTTCATGTTCTTTTGTTTTCAACACATTTCAATTATTATCTCACACATTTTTACAAAAAATGTCAAACATTTGTTAACCAGGCTGTCTTTGAAAAAATGATGGACAGCTGGAGGACAGCCGACAAATGTATGTATGTGTTAGTAAATCAGAGTTGTATTTGAAGACAAACTGTCTGGTGTAAACGCCTAGTTAGGATCCGACAACGAATGTCATCTTAAGATCCGAAAATGTATGTCATCTTATGGTGGTTACGCTCATATAAAATTCATGAGTGAAAATGCTAAAAAGATGACATGCCAGATCACTTGCACCCATGATTCAATAGCATCCTTGGCATCGAACATTTTGCTGGGTTATAGAGTAACTTGTTCTTCTTCAGTATACCCCTCTGAGCAATGGCATGTCAAAAAGTTTTGCCATTTATTTGTTACTTCATGTTAAGGCCCCCACTCATTAGTCAGTCTGACTGCCAGCATTTATGGTAGTATGTGTAAATTTTTGAAATTTTGAGAATGTATGTGTGAGTTTTCTAAGGCCCCAGCAAACACAGAGTCGGACGTCCGACGCGTCTGCTCAAAGTCGGAAGTTTTTTCCGACGCGTCTGACCGACTTCGCTTCGAACTCTGTCCGACTAGTCTGACGAACTTTTTCCCGTCCTCTCTCCCCTCTCTGAAGGGAATTTTTCTATTTTCCCTTGTTCTGCTTTGGCAAAATTAAGTGCAAATAAGCAGAGAGAAAAGAATTGTACATGTTTCGTTCGCACATTGTAAATGTGTAATTGTTGATGTGCCGACGTTGATGGAGTACGAACGAAAAATTGAGTGCTCGGGTTTTAATTTCTGTATCGGAGAACAAATTTGGTTTATTTTTGTTATGCGTGTTGATGCATGATAGTGTTTAAATGTCCCAATAGAAAATCGAGTCTTCGATGACATTTTCGTAGACGATTCGTTAACGAATATTCCGAAATTGTCATGTACGACAACTTGCATGACCATGTCTTGCATTGTGTCTTGGCAACAAACCGAAAAATTCTCAAAAGTGTGCTTTGAAACAATTGTACACATATTTATCCAAATATAAAATTTTTGATTTGTAATAAATGAAAAATTATAATGTCATAAATTTCGGAAACCGCGTTGGTGATTGAACAATTTTATTTATACAAACTGCATTATGTAAAAAACGGTAAGCTAGAATAAATAGATTAAAATGCTTTAAAATTAATTGTAGTTATTCCTTGAATAGGTGCATGTATGTTGAAGTCATGGAGAACATTGAAAATTTCAGCGACTGTAAAATACGTCTGTGGTATAAGGTAAGATTATAGAAAATTAAGTGGATATTCACAACATTCATTTAAAATCGTTTCTTTTTGCAGAATCCAAAAATAAAGAGAGGTCAGGTGGGGTAAGACGGGTATGGCGTGGTAAAGCTGGAAGAAAATATTGGATTGCGGAACATACGGGAGCTAAGTTTTATTAATTAATAAACTAATTTATTTTGTAAAAATAATATATTTTATAACTAAATAAAAATTTGACACACGACAAAATAAACGGAAATGTCTTTAGTTGGGTCATCGATGACTAGTAGCAAGACAGGGTCGGTGAAGCAGTCGTCGACGAAATACGGGGATTTTAGTCATCTAGATCGTCGTCGACGACAACTTCGCTTACCCTGTCACCCAAGTTGTCGTGCATGAATACTGGGACACTTGTGTGAAAAAGTCGTCAACGATCCCAAAGGGCTGTCTGCAAAGAGTCCTCTTTATTTTTATGAAGTTAATGGAAGTAAAGATTTTCTTCGTCAAACTTCAACACTATTCCGTGGAAAGTCATATGTTTTATATATATTTGTATATGGCCAAAGTTTCTTAACACTTTTATGTGTATAAAAATTTTTTGCATGTGAAGACATGTATTTTTTCATATATTAATAACAATTGTTTTACATATTTCACAGATCGTGTTGACGAATTTGTTGTTCTCCACAGTTTGTTTTTCCACCAACTCGCGCATTGAACACAGCATAATATGATATTAAAACCTTTAATATGTTTATAGTAGATAAACTTTTATAGGATTTGGATATTTCATGAACTAATTGTGTATTTTCAACATCTTTTAATAATAAAAACAAAGTCTGGCCGAATGCTGGTAAATAAATCAGAAGTTCACACGATAGTTCATCTGACTTCGGACCAAATTCGGTCCGAAAGTCGGCAAACACTTTCGAATTTCATAAGATTTTACTTCCGAATTCGGACCGATATCTGTCCGAAAGTCGGTAAATAAATCAGAAATTTATACGATAGTTCATCAGAGTTCGGACTGAATTCGGTCCGAAAGTCGGCTAAAACATCCGATTTTCATCCGAATTTCGGTCAGAGAACACGTCAACCACACCATATGACTTTCGGTCAGAGTTCGGACCGAATTCGGATCCGAACTCGGACGTTTCATCCGAATTTCGGACCGAATTCTGTCCGAACTCTGATGTTTCTTCCGATTTTGGTTTGCTGGGGCCATGTTTATATTATAGTATGTGTAGTATGTGTAAATTTTTGAAATTTTGCGAATGTATGTGTGAGTTTTCTAAGGCCATGTTTATATTATAGCCTTTTGCAGGGTTAACCTTCTTTATGAGGATTTGTTTGACGTATATGTAATGAAATTGACATTTAAAACCCAGTGGGTTTGTAAAATCCGGTTATATATAAACGTACTATAAGACTGATGAAAATCAAAATAGTTTTGATTTCAAAATGAACCCCCATCAGTCTGGGTGAATTGTGTTTATTTTCAAATTGTCAATAAATAATTTTGAAAAACAGAAAATAATGTTGGTGTTAGAACACAAAAAACGTAGAATTCATTCATTTTTGGAGGAGAAACTTAAAATTTTTAGACTTGACTGATGGTTCGTGCTACACACTTGTCAGTCACACATACATAAAGGGTTCATCGGACTGACGGCACAGACTGATAAATAAGTGGGGGCCTTAAAGGTGGTGTTGTTATCGGTTTTATTTTATTTTGTTCTACCCATATATATATGTGGCATTTTTATCACCAATGATTGAATGTTGTTGTTGTTGATTGGTTTGGCTTGTAATAAAAACGGTGATATCATATTGTTTATAAGATAACTTTCATTAGTAATAACACAATATGTTTTATACAAGTATTTATGAACATAAATGCCCCCACTCATTTATCAGTCTGTGCCGTCAGTCCGATGAACCCTTTCTGTATGTGTGACTGACAAGTGTGTAGCACGAACCATCAGTCAAGTCTAAAAATCTTGAATTTCTCCTCCAAAAATGAATGAATTCTACGTTTTTTGTGTTCCAACACCAACATTAAGGCCCCCACTCATTTATCAGTCTGTGCCGTCAGTCCGATGAACCCTTTCTGTATGTGTGACTGACAAGTGTGTAGCACGAACCATCAGTCAAGTCTAAAAATCTTGAATTTCTCCTCCAAAAATGAATGAATTCTACGTTTTTTGTGTTCCAACACCAACATTATTTTCTGTTTTTCAAAATTATTTATTGACAATTTGAAAATAAACACAATTCACCCAGTCTGATGGGGGTTCACTTTGAAATCAAAACTATTTTGATTTTCATCAGTCTTGAAAAAGTCACACATACATTCTCAAAATTTCAAAAATTTACACATACTACCCAACATACCAAAAAAGCTTGAGAATTATATATATTATAATTAGCTTACCAACATAAGCCTTAAGCTTATAAAATACTTGAGAAATTTGTTGTTAAAAGCTTGTGTCATAATTGTAGAAAAATCGAAACGGAACCCTTGTTTATAAGCTTACCCTTGTAATTGTAGAACAAGCTTATGTAATTAATATTATCTTAAGCTTACCCTTGTAATAGTAAAACAAGCTTACATATATATTTTTTAATTTTTATTAAAATTTTATTTTTATTTATTTATTTTATAAATTCATATTTTGAGATTTAGTTATAAATTAACAAAATGTGTAGAGTATTTTATCATTGTTATTTTTTAATTTAAATTAAGTTGATTAGTGATTTAAGTTTTCACTCTATGGTATAATTAAAATAATTATATGTATTCACAGTTACGTTTTTTGGTTTTATAATTGTTTCCCATCTTTATACGATTTTCGCGAACCGTCTTGAATGAATGTGTCGTTGGAGTTGCGGCATCTATGAAAAGTAGAAATTTAGTGATAATTTTTTTAGTTAATTTTGTAAATTGAACTTACTTTATATAGCGTTTCTTGCACTCTGTGTGCACGGTTTCGATTCTCAGGTCGGGCAAAAACATCATACTTTCCTTCTTCTTCTTTATTTGCCTATTCGTCGTACGAATTTTGGCGATCAATACAATTACAATAAAAATTCGATTTTAAATAAAAATATTAGACAAATTCATAAATTTTTCACAATATCAGCAAATATGTCTCTATTTCTGGCAGCACTTAGTAGGTATCCAACATCTCGTAATCCAGTCCATTCTTGAATATTCGCAATCCAACATAATTCTTTTCGGCCTTTAGAATTTTTTCTTTCAATTTTTGATTTTAAGATATCTTGCAGTGTTTTGTATTTTGAATTTCTCATGATATGACCAAGGTAGGCTGTTTTTCGTCTCTTGATGTTTGTCATGATCTCTCTACTTCGATTAATTTTTCGCATCACTTCATTGTTTGTAACCAAGGCCGTCCATGGAATTTTTAAAATTCGGCGGTAGACCCACATTTCGAAGGATTCTAATTTTTTCACATCTACTGCTTTTATTGTCCACGTTTCCATAGCATATAATAATGTTGACCATATATGTATATGCTTTTACAAATCTACATTTCGTTTCCAGGTTAATATCATGACTGGTCAGGACTTTCTTGTATTTAAAAAATGTGTCTCGTGCAATTTCAATACGCCTTCTTATTTCTTTGGAGCAATCCCATTCGTCATTTATGTCTATTCCAAGATATTTAATGTTTTTCACTCTTATCATACTTTCCAACGGTGGCTAAATATCCCTCAGCGTAATGTGGACGACATTTCCGGATCAACCATGAACAACTTTTATACAACTGGTGTCGTAAAACACGCCGTTCGGAATCGGCGATAACAAGTATGTCATTAAGCCAATATGAAGCGGCATGCACTCATTAATATGAAAGAAATCTTCCGTGTCCCTTAGAAAATGGTGTTGCGAACATATGTATGAATGTCAAATATATAATTGTTCGTAGTTTCGTCACTTTCACTATCTTTGCATTCACTTCTAGTTTCTGCACAACCGCTACTTACATCACCAATCCTGAAAACTTCTTCAGATTCATATTTTTTATGATTTCAATGTCTCTGAACACTGTTTTATATTTTGTAGGCATCGGCAATTATATTTTAGCACAACACGGATTTAATTATTTAGTTCACACAACGCGGATAAACATTTAATTACATAAAAACTAAGAAATCGATGTAAAATACAAAAAAAATTTAAAAAAAACACTAATTTGTCAACAAAAGGCAGGCAGACTTTAGAAAAGTTTGTGCCAGTAATAGTTTTACAAGCATTGTTACAAATTGATTGTGAATTTTCTGTTTTTATAATATTATTCTCAAGTCCTATTACTTTTTATTTTTATTTGGTATGTTGGGTACCATAAATGCTGGCAGTCAGACTGACTACCCAGCAAACCAATCGTACCGACATCGTAACGAAATCGGAACAAAATTCGGACGATACGTCCGATATCTGATCCGAAATCGTAACGATATCTTAACGAAAGTTGTGTGAAGTGGTTGACATAATTTCGGAACCAAATATCGGAGCGACATCGGATCGATTTCGGTCCGATTTCGTAACGAAATCTGAAGAAAATCCTTTGGAAATTCGGAAAGGAAATTTCTTTCCGACATTTGTTCCGAAATCGGTACAAAATCTGAACTATTTCCGCTCCGAAAAATCGTTTAGAAATCGGAAAGAAATCTGAACGACGTTGCTTCCGAAATTGTTCAGACTTGTCGGACATCCGACATTTGGTTTGCTGGGTAATGAGTGGGGGCCTTTATATGGCAATGAAATTGACCCCAAACACACATTTTATGCCCTAATCAGCCTTTATGACAAAATATTCTATTGAAAATGTATCTATGAAAATAATGGTTTTAGAGCACCATATGTTAGGACAAAATTCAGTTCGGACAATATGGAGTCGATTTAGCCATGTCCATATGTTTGGCTGATGCACATCGGAACATTTCGAAATTATTTATCAAGTTTATTATGGATCATTTAAAATTTTTATCTTAAGTATAGTTTGAGGCTTTAGTAAAGTAAGTTGTCCATGTAGTCCTGAAAAAAATTATTTTTTCTTGGGGAACTCCACTGTGCCTAAGATAATGTAATCCCCCTACAATTTCGGGAATTAAGCGGCAACTTCATAAGCAAACACGTTGCATCCTGGCACAAATTCGGTCCGGACACAGCAATGATTTCAATTCCTATAGAGAATGTATTGTAGTGGTTACTTTAACAGGTTCCCTTCCCTTCCTGCCTTCAGAGCCATCTCGATACTTTGCATTTGTTCAATTGCCCATTTAACCAAACAATTCTGCGATTAAAACCAATTAAAGTTGCGTAGACGAAATCTGTTTCAGACAATTTGGAGTCCATTTAGCCCTGCCCGTCCGTCTGCCTGGCTGGAGCGCACGATAACTCCCGAATGGATTAACCGATTTGGTCCAAAACTTTGCTTTCGTAATATTTAGTCCAAACATAACATTTCTACGAGTAATAGATCCGGTTAGAATATCGGGAAAGTTCTCCCATAAGCAACTGGGAGGACATCCCCCTGTCTGATGATGAGATGGATACTACGGTCATCCCATCTCAGAAGGACAAGGAGATGTCCCCCTCGGTTGCTTCTGGGAGCACGAAACCGGATGGGAAGGGAGTAACTCCGTCAGGGGATGTTACGTCGGCCGATAGACCCACTCTTCCCAGGCAGGACGCCTTGGTGGATGAGGCTATGGATGAGGAGAATGGAAATTCTCTCACCTCCCCATCCATCAAGAGTAGTAAGGCCCGGGAAAGAAAAGATAAGCATGGCTACAAAAGAGCAGTTAATTACTGCTCTAGATTTGTAGACAAGTCTCCAGGTGAGGTCTCCACGGCGGAATTCCGGGAGATTAGGTTGAAGCTTCGCTTCTTGAGGCGTATTGAGAGGAAGTACCCTCATTTTGCGAAGCTTCCACTTCCAATCGACCGGATTCTGAGGCCGGATCCGGAGGTAGGCGCCAGCCCAACGACTGGCTTGACTTCCCCGGAACCAGCCACAGTACAAAAACCAGTAGTGCCGGCCTGTTCGGACCCTTTGCGGACCCCTAATGTGTCTGCGGTAGGGGAAGACACCCGGACCACACTGGCCCCACCGACACGGTCCTCGAAGTCGGAGCAGCGAATTGGGAATTCACGGGAGGAGTTGCCACATCAGCCTTCAGCTACTGTGACAACCCCGCCGGTGAATGCCACAAAAGCTGCTGGGGAAGACATAGGCGGGAAATGTTCCAAGGCCGCTGATTTGCGGAAGCCTGTTGAACAGGCATCTGCGGTATCAGCGACGAGAAACAAATCCAGCACCTCGGGGAACAACAAAATTGGCCCGAAAGGGAATATCGGCTCTGCTGGAGGTCGGACGATTGATGGGACTGACGGCCCTTCAACCTCAAAGCTGGCTAGCGGTCAGAAGACTACTTCTTCACTACCACCTGGTATGAAGAGAGTGAGGTCTTCTGAGGATCCGCATCCAGATGCTAAGAGGCTGGGTGGTCGCCAGTCCGACAATCGACCGGCATCGTATGCTAAAATGGCCGCCCGACAGACGGTTAAGGGAGCTCAGCCAGGGAGAGCCTGTAAAGGCAGCCCGGGCCAAAAACTTCCTAAACCTGCTGGAGAGAAGCCATATGAGCCACACAGGCCTGCAAGAATGACGGCCCCAGATGACCTTCTGGTGGCAATCATTGACAGAACTGACCCTGAAGGTAGGATCAGTGATGATCACTGGTTGCTGGTAGAAGGTCTTCTGAGGAATGTCATTACTTCCGATGATGTGGATGAGAGGAAGACCGGCTTCGGCAGGGCATCCGTATACAAGGGTGTCAAAGTTATCAACTGTAAGGATGAGGAATCGCGTGATTTCCTCACCCAAACAGTAAATAGCTCTGGCGCTCTGTGGGACGGCTGCAGGCTGGCTGCGATTCCCATCGCCGAGATCCCATCAAGGGTAGCGGCTACAACATGGGTGCCACCTCCTGCTTCGGATGTGGCACAGGTGTTGAAGCTGATCCGGAAGCAAAACAGGCCTATCCAGACTGATAGCTGGAAACTGGTGAGATCCTACCCAGAAGGCGAAGGCACGGTGATGAAGTTCACCATGGACAGTTCAAGTGCGGAGTTCATTAAGAATAGTAAGGGAGAGCTGGACTTCGGGTTGGGTTGGCTTCGGTTCCGCTTCTCGAAGCCTCAGTAAGGAGTTCGGGCAGCAGGGCCTTCGCGTGGTGCACATTAATCTGCATCACTGCAAGGCGGCGGCTGCAGAACTCCTTCTCTCCCTTACAAATTCGGTGATTGACATCGCTTTGGTCCAGGAACCCTATCTCTACAAAAATAGGGTTTCTGGACTAAACGATGGGCGGTACTCCCTGTTCTATTCGTCGAATGGGGAGAAGGTAAGATCTTGTATTATAGTGAAGAAATGTTTAAATCCTATTCATCTCTATAATTACAGTGATGGCGACATGCCTTGGTCTTGGTGCTAGCCTCGGTCTACATGCCGTACGAGGTACCTGACCCACCTAGTCGATTGGTGCGTAAGCTAGTGGACGAGATCTCGGGCCCTTGTAATCTCATAATGGGCTGCGATGCAAATGCCCATCACTTCCACTGGGGCAGCAGTGACACTAATACGAGAGGTGAGTCCATTTTCGATTTTATTTTAACTAATAATCTACGAGTGTGTAATAGGGGAAACACGGCCACCTTCCAGAATAGGGTAAGGGAGGAGGTAATAGACCTCACCCTTACAAATATGGAGGATACTTCCATAACGGACTGGAGAGTATCGGAGGAATGTTCCTTTTCGGACCATAGGACGATACACTTTCGAGTCCCGAGTGGAAGTAAACGGCAACAACCTCATAGGAATCCCAGGAGAACTAATTGGGAGAAATTTCAACTCCATGGCCTCTTCAAGACTGTGTGAAATATCTGAACCTCACACAGAGAGGGAAGTGGACAGACGGGTTGAGGATCTCACAAATGTCCTCAGGGATTGCTATGAAAAGACATGCCCATTAACTTACCCAGGTAGGAGAACACAGCCCGCTTGGTGGAACAAAGATCTAGCTAACCTTAGGAAGGTTAGCAGGAGAGCATACAACAAAGCGAACAGGACCAAACTTAGTACGGATTGGGATCTGTATAAGAACAGTTTCAATAAGTACAAAAGTGAGGTCAGGAAAGCTAAGAGACACTCCTGGATTAACTTTAGTGAATCGATAGAGGGAGTAAACGAGGCGGCAAGATTTCGTAAGGTAATCTCAAAGGACCCCAAACCTATTGGGAGCATCAAACGAAATGATGGCACGTGGACGAACTCTGCTCTAGAGACTCTTGATCTATTGGCAGAGACTCATTTCCCGGGATGCAAGGACGCTGTTTCGTATCCGAGCTCGGAAACGAACAGAACCTATACACCCGATGAGAGGTTCTTCGTCAATAGGTTGATAAGTGACTCAAGGATCTCTTGGGCGATCAGCACTTTTCAACCCTACAAATCTCCTGGACCAGATGGCGTCATTCCGGCGATGCTTCAGAACGCACCACCGGTATTGATCACCATACTGAAGGTTATTTTTAGGGCTTGCTTATTGCTGTCGCACGTACCGGCACTGTGGAAAGAGGTAACAGTGACTTATATCCCCAAGGCTGGGAAGCCAAGCCACGCGTTGCCGAAGGAATACAGACCGATAAGTCTTTCCTCCTTTCTATTAAAAACCTTAGAAAGGCTGCTCGACTTGGAGATCAGATCGTACATAAATTGTGACCTTATAAGCAGCTCCCAGCATGCTTATATGAAAGGGAAATCGACGGAAACAGCGCTACATGAGGTAGTGAGTTATATAGAGAAGAACATGGATAACTTGGATCACACATTGGCCGCTTTTCTAGACATAGAGGGAGCGTTCAATAATGTGAAGCTTGAATCCATTCATTCTTCTCTAGAGCTTCTGAGTGTCCCCTCTATCTTAATCAACTGGATTGACAGAATGCTGGAAAGCAGACTGATCAATTCCAGTATTGGAGAGAGTTCCGTAAGGAAGTCAGTCACTAGGGGCACCCCACAAGGTGGAGTCTTATCTCCATTGCTGTGGCTTCTAGTGGTGAATGGGATACTCAAGGAGTTTGATAGACTAGGGACTAAAGTTGTAGCATACGCTGACGACGTTGTCCTTCTAATCAGTGGAACTGATGCAGGGTGCGCTGGTTAAGCTCTCTCGCTGGGCTCACCACAATGGTCTTGGGGTGAACCCTGCGAAGACTGAGCTGGTACTATTCGCCAGAAAAAGAAATATTGCCGAATTTGTGCCGCCAACGCTGGATGGAGTGCGATTGGATCTCTCTACGGAGGCGAAATACCTGGGAGTGATCCTGGACCATCGGCTAAGATGGAATAGGAACACGGAGGAGCGCACCAAGAGGGGTTTAATCGCGCTTTATTCCTGCAAGAACTCCATAGGCAAGAGCTGGGGCCTCAGACCACATGTAATACATTGGCTGTATAGGACAGTGGTCAGTCCCATTCTGACCTATGGTTGTCTATGGTTGTCTCGTTTGGTGGCATGCCCTAGGCAATAATTCCAATCTGTCCAAACTAGCTACTGTGCAAAGAGCTGCGTCAGTACTCGTTACTGGAGCAGCAAGAAGCACCCCTCAGGCCGCATTGAATGCCATACTGAACGTCCAACCTTTGGACATACTTGTACAGTATCGAGCTTCACGATCTGCCTTGAGGCTTAAAGAGCTAAATCTGTGGCGTGGTTCACATCTTGGACATGCTAGTGTTCTACAGCGGACTTGTAGCCAGATTGGACTAAGAGCCAGGGGAGATGAGACTGACTACATCTCATCAAGCCTGGACTTTGACACAGCTGACGTACTAATCCCCGACAGGAGTGAGTGGACACGAGGCAGATCACTTCCCGACAGCCTGTCGATCTTCACCGATGGATCGAAGATGGAGGAAGGCACGGGATCTGGTGTGTTCTGTGAAGAATTAGACATCAGGAACTCATATAAGCTTAATGACAACTGTAGTGTTTTTCAGGCAGAAGTTTTTGCGGTTTTGAAAGCCTTAGAATAGTGGGAATGAAGGACCTTATAGATAAGGCAGTCACTGTTTACGTGGACAGTCAGGCTGCCCTAAAAGCGTTAGGGTCATACAGTATTAAATCCAGGATTGTTCAAAGATGCAGGGGCCTAATTACTTGATTCGATTCGATCGAGTATTTGCTCGTGAAAAAGATTTCGACACGATAAAAAAGCGGCATGACGAGATTCGATCGAAATCATTGATCGAATGTTTCGAGAGTAACCGGTAGTCGAACTATGAAAACCTATGTATACTATAGGGAATATTATGAAGGTAGATGTAAAAAAGGTGTTTTTTTGAAAGCAAGAACCAAAAAAACAAAATTATGAATGAAAAATGTAAATATTTGTGGAATTTTTTGAACAATACATTGAATAATAATTTCGGTATGAAGTTGTGCTAAGAAAATAAGAAAATTATTAATTCTTGCAAAATCTTTTTGACATTGTTGTAACGGATTGCTAATACATCTACCTTAATAATCCTCTCTCAAAATAAAAGAGAGAGAGTTTGGTGGGTGTTTTGCATTAGCCTCTCTGAGAGAATATTTCCTTTGGTAAACAACGGGGGATGAAATGTTTAAAATGTACTTCACTTATAAAATAAAGGCTATTAATATTAAATATTTTTTTCTATTTGCAGAAATGCTTATTTTTCAACTTATTTTTTAACGACTGCAAAACTAGTTTTTGTTTAATGATTGCTTGCATTTTGATTCTAAATTTATCACAATTTCTAAAAACGACTGCAAAGGACTTTTCCCAATTTCTCTTGTTATATTGTCTAAAAAATGCTGCCAATTATTTACTTACATCGTTTTTCTTCTATAAAAGGACAACAAACAACAATTTTTACATTTTAAACAAAAAGACAATAAGAAATCTTTCATTTTTTTTGTTTACGATAGGCAATTTGGCCTCGATAAATTACTCGCAAATTTATGCTCAATTACTCGATAATTTTACTCGATAACGAATGTTGTCATCCCAACTTTGAGTACTCAGGTCGAAACAACTCGATATCGAATCACATAATTAGGCCCCAGGTCTCTCTTAAAAACATGTAACATAGTTGTTAGGTTTTGTTGGGTTCCAGGGCATTGCAATGTTGAGGGAAACGAGATAGTTGATGAACTGGCTAGAAGAGGATCCCAATCCTCGGACCTCACGGTAGAGGATAGTGTCAAGCCACCTCTCTGCTTCTTCCTCGACAAACTCAGTAAGCTCTACGCAGAGGAAACCGTTAAAGTTTGGCAGGATGTGCCTGGTTGCGAGGTATCTAAGTCAATCTGGCCGGTTATCTCATGGCGTAGAACTTCGTCCCTCCTCTCGCTGTGCAAATCAGAAATCAGAACCGCTGTGGGGGTAATAACCGGTCACTGCGGAATAAGATCCATGACTTGCAAGTGGGATGGCAACAACATTGAGTACTGTAGGTTATGTGAGGATGAGGAGGAAACGGAGACAATCGAGCACCTTCTATGCAGATGTCCTAGACTGATGGTCAAAAGACATAGACTATTTGGTGAACATGTGATTGAATCTCTTTCCTACTTCGCCTCTATTGACCCCACAGTGTTGGTGGTTTACTGCAAGAGCCTTAAGATGCTCTGGGGCAGGCCAACACAGACCTAAAACCATTAGTAACTAAATCGTAGTTAGCTACTAAATCATCTTCCCTCTTTAAATAACCTGACTTCTCCAATACAGTCACTAATCATTCTAATTATTCTTACTCTTCTCTCTTGTCATACCAACTTCCGCTTCCCTTCCTGTCCAACCTTTCCAACCTAATCACTTTCCTCCCACACAGCACATCACACCAACAGACATATATCATCATCCACGGGCACACAGCACCACACAGCTCTATCCACAACAGGCACCTCATCACTTGTCCTCCACATCACCAATACCTTCACATACACTATCATCATCTAAATAGCCACATATCATCATCTACATATATATATAACATATCTCCTTGTCATCACCTGAATGCACAAATCACCATATAACCATCAGCTACACATCATCACCATCTAGAAGCACAGCACATCAACAGACTTATATCATCACCCACAGTCACACAGCACCACATAGCTCTATCCACAACAGGCACCACATCACTTGTCCTCCACACCACCTTTATCTTCACATCAGTTACATATCATCACCACCTACAACTCAACCAACATCAACACACACAGCCATATCCAGCATCTACAATCAAATAGCCCAAACCACACATCACACATCAATACAACATCTTCCACCTCTACAACATACATAATTTAATAGTTTTGGATGATCACAAAGGACCTCAAGGTCTCCGAGTGGAGTAGCTGTCAACATGGCAGCTGCGCATCCTGAACCTAACCTAACCTAGAATATCTATATATCGTCACCATAAATGCCCGAAGACGTAACCGACATGAAAATCGAAATTCGTTTTTTGACGTAATCTGATACATAAACCTAAAATACATGCTCTGGCAAAATTTCAAGCTTCTACGTTCAAAAACAACGATGCTATTCAATAAATGACATTTCTGAAAATGGGATAATATTGCAGATTTTGTTGTAATGGAGGATCTCAAAACTAAGAACTTCAGCGGTTTTGGTGTCACTACTAATTCCCCTTCGTATATGATCGATAATATCCCATATACTCGCCTTCATAAGATTAGTATTCCATAAAACAGTTTTTATTTTTATAACATTTTTTGCTTCTCCTGTAAAGTTTTGTTTTTGTGGGTTACGTCTTCGGGCATTTATGGTGACGATATGTATGTATATTAAAGTAGAAAAATGTTTGTATGCTTGTTTATTTGTTTGAAGTTTATGGACTCAAAAACCGCTGAACCAATCTTCCTGAAATTTTTTAAGGGTATATCACTACATGGCCTGAAAGTAACATAGGCTATAAAAAGTTTTGAAATTACGCCCTGTTCCGGAGATATACAAGGTGGCGCAAAAGTAATCTTCCGAAGTTTTTTGGCTGTAATTTAAAAAAAAATGAAAAACTTTGATTTTTCTTGTGGATTACTTTTATTTGGTCTTTTAATTTTTTTACATCAAGTCGAGAATATGATATCAGATAAATGGCCGCCGCCACAGTTTATTGTCATTTGAGCCCTTTTTATGGCATTTTCCATCACTTTGGCCAAAACTTCCGGCGATAGGTCCTCTTATTCTTGGCGGATATTGTCTTTAAGAGCTGAAAGAGTCTGAGGACTGTTGACATAAACCCGCGACTTCAAAAAGCCCCACAAAAAGAAGTCTGGAGCGCCTCATCACTCATGATTATTTTTGATGAAAAATCATCTTCCTCTTGGTGGTGATTAAGGATGGCTTGATCGTATGTAAGACGCGATTGGCGGTCAGCATCTAACAGCTGATGCACCGTCTGGACTTTGTACGGAAACATCTTCAAATCTTGTACCAAAATTCGCTGTAAAGACCGTCAACTGATACCCATTTGCGTGGCACGTCGTCTGGTCTATGTCGACGGCGCTTCCTTGACATCCTCGGCTACAGCAGCAATATTCTCTGCAGAACGGATACTCCGGGGTCTGCCATGCAGCATCTAGTGTTGTGCCAGTCTCTTCGAGGCGAGCAGCTAAACGTCTGCGACGAAATTCACGTTGTGCCAAAGTCACCGACCGATTATTGGTCAAATAAATACCCAGCAAAATTTGAAGGAATGAGTTCCATGCGATGACGTGATTTCATGGCATATTTTGCATTGGTTCAAAGCAAGTCGTGAAAGATCCGATCTTTTCATTAGCATTTAAACCCATGCAAAGGAAGTCGTGAAAGATCCGATCTTTTCATCAGCATTTTAATCATTTGTACAGATCACTAGAAACAAACAAGTCGATTTGTACATCCCTAAAGTAGCGACATCAAAACAAAAGAGAATACATTTCCAACATTTTTGTTACAAAATTACAAATTAAATGTAGGTTCACGAACTACATTTGACATGTCAAAGCATTGGTCAAAATGACATGCTTAGGATCCCACAACGAATGTCATCTTAAGATCCGAAAATGTTTGTCATCTTATGGTGGTCACGCTCATATAAAATTCATGAGTGAAAATGCTAAAAAGATGACATGCCAGATCACTTACACCCATGATTCAATAGCATCCTTGGCATCGAAGATTTTGCTGGGTATGTACAAGTGATTTGGATGTGCATCAAATTATGCATTTTCACTCATGATTTTTACAAGGGAGTGACTCCGGAAAGAGGCACTCCATTGTACCGCATTTTAACTGACCCTTTGGCATTGTATTTTAACTGAACCTTTGGCACTGCATTTTAACTGACCCTTTGGCATTGCATTTTAACTGAACCTTTGGGGTAGAATAGGAGGCAGTCCAGAGCACGTGTTTTGAATAACAAAATAAAATGCATTTATTATTTGTGTAAAACAAAAATATTAATAACTTTATTAAATTAACACAAATTATGAAAATTCTCTATTGAATTCAATCGCAAGCATGTGTGTTTTCTCCGCTCTTCATTTAATCCAAGCTTAAGTGCTTTTGCTTCATCTGCTAAATGGGTTTGATATTGTCTTCCCATCACCAGTTAAGATTTCGACATGTACTCCAACAGCACTCCATTCGGAAATTTTCTTCTCTTGAGTTACCGGAAAAATGTTCACAAATGAAATATTATTTAGTTTGTATTAACAAATGTTTGAAAATGTTAGCACGCTTATCTCTTATTGGAAAATGTATACCGCTGCCTGTAGAGATGTACAAACTGATTTATGTACAACTGCTAATAAAATGTAGTGAACGGAGTGCCTTTTTCACGACTCCGTTTGCACTGCATCCGGATGCTGTTAAATTGTGAGGAGTTGGAGTGCCTTTTTCACGACTCCGTTGAACTGCCTCCGGATGTTGATAAAATGTGACTAATGGATGCGATTCTTTGGATTGCATCCAAAAGCGGTTAAAATGCGAGGAATGGAGTGCCTTTTTCACGACTCCGTTTGAACTGCATAAAAACATGCCGTGAAAGAACTAGTCTACATTGCACTACTTCCAATTTATTTTGCTGGGACTCTTAATTTTCTATCCTTATAAGTTATCACAGTAAGCAAATAAGCTTTCACGATGGTAAACCATATTTATTGATGAAGTTTTAGCAGTACACATTAATTATTGTATGGGATTTTAGCGAAATAGTTGGAGAACTCCCAAATATGTTTTTCTAATTTTTCGAATCAAACCAAAAAATATATTTGCAACAATATTTTCCAACAATAAGTTTTTCTCTTTTGTTCTTGCTATAATATGCAATTTATGTACCCAATCTCTATAAATTTGGTTTTTCTTCAAATTTTTTGTATTATTTGTTGATTTTCCGCGAAAATAATAATAAATTTAATAACTATTTAAACATCTACGAATAGATATGGAATGCTGTTAACGATTTATGCATACATTTTCTCATAACAACAAATAAGATATTTTTTTTTTATATGAGAATAAAAACCGCTATAACTTTTGCGCGCATCGTCCAATTTTGTGAACGCGAACATATTTGAAACCAGAATTTTTTCTTAACCTCTATGCCAAAAATTGTAGATGTGCTCGCAAAAAAAATTTTTAATTTTTTTTTCAAATGGAATTGCAAAGGATTTTTGGTTTTCGCCATATCTATATCACATTTTGTAGCTAGAATTGTATGTAATGATACTATATTATTAGTAAATTTGAAAGAGCACAAAAACAACGCATTTTTATATTTGTTTAGCTAATATTTTATTTGACTTAGAACTAGAACAAACTTAATACATACATAAATACCAATGACACAGATTCCGATAACATGCTTCGATTAAATACATTGATATGTAATTAAAAATGGAATTGTTTTGTTTTTATTAATACTCTATTTTAAAATACCATACGTTTTCACAAAGAAGGAAAGCACACTGTTAAAAAATCCATGAATCGCGAGTAAAAATTATGCAGGCAATCATATATATATATATATATATATATATATATATATATATATATATATATATATATATATATATATATCAATGAAATATCGATTGCACTTGCTTAATAATCATAAAATATATGATAATAGTTTTATACCTCATGGTAAGAGGTTGGGAGTATTCTTCAACTGATATGATCAGTTTTAACTAATTCTAAAATATTTTGGTAGTCTGGGTCACGGGCAAAAAATTCAGTTAAATACCGGAATGTGGGACGATCTTTAGCTTTATAATTCCAGCAATTTAACATAATTTCATAGATGTGCGCCGGACATAGTGGTGGTTGAGGCAAACGCTGGCCACTTTCTATTAATTTAATTGCATCGACCCCACGTATATCACCGTAAGGAGGCTCGCCCAGAGAAAACATTTCCCATAGAGTAACACCAAATGACCAAACATCACTGGCATGAGAAAAAATGCCATTGTTAAAACTTTCAGGTGCGTACCTATTAAGAATGCATTCAAATTAAACATTAAAATATCTATAAAATATATGTCGAAATTACCATTTTATAGGCCATTTGCCACCTTGACTCGCTTGATAACAATCGGTGTCACTTCCCAATGCACGAGACAAACCAAAATCGCTTATCTTCGCCTGATTCTTTGATGCTAAAAGAATATTTCGTGCAGCCAAGTCACGATGAACGAAATGACGTTTCTCCAAATATTCCATACCTAATAAATCGAGTTGTAAAATGCTGTTCATTACATATAAACCAATATTTTCATACATACCACATGCTATTTGTGAAGCCCACACCTTTAGTTCGTAGTTTGGATTTATTTTCTCCCTGTGGTCCAATATAAAATGTAACATGGAACCCAATGGTACCAACTCCTGAACCATCATCAATGTAGTTCCCTTTGATATTCCGATTAGCTGTACAATGCAATGATGTTTAAGACGTATCATGACTGAAGCCTCACGCAAGAATTCTTGTTTATTTGTGCGACAGTGTTCGTCACGCAACGTTTTGATGGCCACCTCTCGCCGCCGAATTTCTGAACCAAATCGTTGAATCTGATATCCACGATAAACGGAACCAAATTCACCTTCTCCGATAATAGATTCAAGTATAAGACAATCAGATGGAATTAAATAGTTGACTTTAGAACTGGATCCTGGCGTTTCTAAAGAAGCTGTACTGGTTTGTCGATTTAGGTAGCGCATCATTTCGCTTTCATTGGATGTTGTGGATATTAAAGAATCTAACCGTTCCGGATTATGTGAAAACTCTCTAAGTTCTGCAGCAGATGTTTCGAGTTCATCTTTAGTCATGTAATTACCACCTTGAATGGTGTGTTCTGTAAATACTCGTATATCAACAGTTGGTATATAACCATTTGCATTTGGAATGACATTAGAGAGACTAAAAGAGAAAAAGAGTTGAGAATAAAAATTATTGCAAATACGACCTGCGACGGTATTCGTACAAAATAGGCAATCTGAAAGCCTTTTCGGTTATTGGTATATCGTCATCAGAAATGCCCGAAGACTTAACCCACATAAAAATCAAAATACGTTTTTTGATATAATCTGATATAAAAAGCTAAAAACATCGTTCTAGCAAAATTTCAAGCTTTTTTCGGGAAATGTGTTAACAGTGCATACCCAGCAAAATTTGACGGAATGGGTTCTTTGCGATGACGTGATTTCATGTCATCTTTTGCATTGGTTCAAAGGAAGTCGTGAAAGATCCGATCTTTTCATTAGGATTTGAACCAATGCAAAGGAAGTCGTGAAAGATCCGATCTTTTCATCAGCATTTGTACCCATTCCATCGCTCCAATAGAGATGATGTTTGTGTTTTTATTACACACCTGTTTATTTTCATTTTGGTATGTTCCAGTACTGCCAAAATATACTAATTTTTACTATTTTTTCCGATAACATAAAGGAAAAATTGTTATCGTAGTAAAAATAAGTAGATTCTTGCAGTTTCTGGAACAGACCAAAGTTGTTAGAACTGTCGTCGTGATGTTGTCTTACATTTCCTGCATATCAAACAACTAAAACTTCTAAACAATTGGTATTATATGAAGTCCCAACCATCGAGCTAAAAATAGAATCGGACTGCACACATTGCTATTTTAAAAGTTCCCTTGTCTGTTCTAAATCTGACATAGAATGAAATCAATCAAATCTCGCTTCTTGGAATTTGAAACGAAACGAAAAGGAACAAGAATCTGAAAATAAAGAAGAAACTACTTTTGGAAAGAAACAACTAAAAATAAATTAATTAAGCATAAATGGTATTTTCCATAAAAAGTCTCTCCTCCCCGTTCGTTACATTTTGTTCTTAGAGATCCCTAAAGCAAGCCGGGTTGTAGATCCCTACATATTTCCGTCACTAAACAAAAGAGTATAAATTACCAAAATGTTGTTATAAAATAACAAAATTATAAAATAAAAGTAATTTACGAAATAAAAATACTTAAAGGAGTGCATTTGGAGTCCATGTTGAAATCTGAGCTGGTGATGGGAAGATAATTGCAAAAACCTTTTGTAAAATGAAAGAATATCAGTTGCGGAGAACGGAGAAAGTAATCTTTTGCGTTGCAGCAGTGGTGATTACATTGCAATTTTGGATGTAAACTTTTGAAAAAATAAACTGATAAATTCATTGTAGTTATTTCATGAATTCGTTTGAATTAATAAAGAGTTTTGTTTTTCATGAAAATCATATTTCAATACAGCATTTCCATTTTCCAAACAAGACATGAAAATTTCATGCCAAGGGTTTGGTGAAAATGACATGCCAAAGCATTGGTTAAAATGACATGTCAAAGCATGGGTGAAAATGACGTGTCAAAGCATTGGTGAAAATGACATGCCAAAGCATTGGTGGAAATGACATGCCAAAGCATTGGTGGAAATGACATGTCAACGCATTGGTTAAAATGACATGCTTAGGATCCAGAAAAGAACGTCATCTTTTGGGGTCCACGCTCATATAAAATTCATCGATGAAGATGCTAAAAAGATGACATGCTAGATCACTTGCACCCATGATTGAATGTCATCTTTGGCATCGAACATTTTGCTGGGATATGTTGTTGTAATGACGGATCCCTAAACCACCCAGCAAAATTTGACGGAAGGGGTTCTTTGCGATGACGTGATTTCATGTCATCTTTTGCATTGGTTCAAAGGAAGTCGTGAAAAATCCGATCTTTTCATTAGGATTTGAACCAATGCAAAGGAAGTCGTGAAAGATCCGATCTTTTCATCAGCATTTGTACCCATTCCATCGATCCAATAGAGATGATGTTTGTGTTTTTATTTACACACCTGTTTATTTTCATTTTGGTATGTTCCAGTACAGCAAAAATCTACTAATTTTTACTATTTTTTGCGATAACATAAAGGAAAAATTGTTATCGTAGTAAAAATAAGTAGATTCTTGCAGTTTCTGGAACAGACCAAAGTTGTTAGAACTGTCGTCGTGATGTTGTCTTACATTTCCTGCATATCAAACAACTAAAACTTCTAAACAATTGGTATTATATGAAGTCCCAACCATCGAGCTAAAAATAGAATCGGACTGCACACATTGCTATTTTAAAAGTTCCCTTGTCTGTTCTAAATCTGACATAGAATGAAATCAATCAAATCTCGCTTCTTGGAATTTGAAAAAAAAGTCCGAAACGAAAAGGAACAAGAATCTGAAAATAAAGAAAAAACTACTTTTGGAAAGAAACAATTAAAAATAAATTAATTAAGCATAAATGGTATTTTTAATAAAAAGTCTCTCCTCCCCGTTCGTTACATTTTGTTCTTAGATATCCCTAAAGCAAGCCGGGTTGTAGATCCCTACATATTTCCGTCACTAAACAAAAGAGTATAAATTACCAAAATGTTGTTATAAAATAACAAAATTATAAAATAAAAGTAATTTACGAAATAAAAATACTTAAAGGAGTGCATTTGGAGTCCATGTTGAAATCTGAACTGGTGATGGGAATATAATTGAAAAAACCTTTTGTAAGATGAAAGAATATCAGTTGCGGAGAACGGAGGAAGTAATCTTTTGCGTTGCAGCGGTGGTGATTACATTGCAATTTTGGATGTAAACTTTTGAAAAACTAAACTGATAAATTAATTGTAGCTATTTCATGAATTCGATTGAATTAATAAAGAGTTTTGTTTTCCATGAAAACCATATTTCAATACAGCATTTCATTTTCCAAACAAGACATGAAAATTTCATGCCAAGGGGTTGGTGAAAATGACATGCCAAAGCATTGGTGAAAATGACATGTCAAATCATTGGTGGAAATGACATGCCAAAGCATTGGTGGAAATGACATGTCAACGCATTGGTTAAAATGACATGCTTAGGATCCAGAAAAGAACGTCATCTTTTGGGGTCCACGCTCATATAAAATTCATCGATGAAGATGCTAAAAAGATGACATGCTAGATCACTTGCACCCATGATTGAATGTCATCTTTGGCATCGAACATTTTGCTGGGCAAGCGTTTTCGCGGTTTTAGTTTCATTACTTACCCAGCAAAATGTTCGATGCCAAAGATGACATTCAATCATGGGTGCAAGTGATCTAGCATGTCATCTTTTTAGCATCTTCATCGATGAATTTTATATGAGCGTGGACCCCAAAAGATGACGTTCTTTTCTGGATCCTAAGCATGTCATTTTAACCAATGCGTTGACATGTCATTTCCACCAATGCTTTGGCATGTCATTTCCACCAATGATTTGACATGTCATTTTCACCAATGCTTTGACACGTCATTTTCACCCATGCTTTGACATGTCATTTTAACCAATGCTTTGGCATGTCATTTTCACCAAACCCTTGGCATGAAATTTTCATGTCTTGTTTGGAAAATGGAAATGCTGTATTGAAATATGGTTTTCATGAAAAACAAAACTCTTTATTAATTCAAACGAATTCATGAAATAACTACAATGAATTTATCAGTTTATTTTTTCAAAAGTTTATATCCAAAATTGCAATGTAATCACCACTGCTGCAACGCAAAAGATTACTTTCTCCGTTCTCCGCAACTGATATTCTTTCATTTTACAAAAGGTTTTTGCAATTATCTTCCCATCACCAGTTCAGATTTCAACATGGACTCCAAATGCACTCCTTTAAGTATTTTTATTTCGTAAATTACTTTTATTTTATAATTTTGTTATTTTATAACAACATTTTGGTAATTTATGGGCCGATTCCGTACAGCAAGGCGAGTCATGTCGCGTCGTCTATCGTCTCTGTGACAAAATTTAAAAAATGCACTACGTACAGCGATAGAAAATAATCGTCGATAACAAGTTATTTTTATTTTTTTTTTTTTATTCGTTAGTAAAAATGAACGACGACAGCTAATTTGTTGTCGCCGGAAAATGAACATTACGGCGACAAAATTTGACGTCGTCGTGCGACTTTTGCCATACGTAATGGAAAAATTGCAACTGGCAACGCGACACGACTCGCCTCGCTGTACGGAATCGGCCCATTATACTCTTTTGTTTAGTGACGGAAATATGTAGGGATCTACAACCCGGCTTGCTTTAGGGATCTCTAAGAACAAAATGTAACGAACGGGGAGGAGAGACTTTTTATGGAAAATACCATTTATGCTTAATTAATTTATTTTTAGTTGTTTCTTTCCAAAAGTAGTTTCTTCTTTATTTTCAGATTCTTGTTCCTTTTCGTTTCGTTTCAAATTCCAAGAAGCGAGATTTGATTGATTTCATTCTATGTCAGATTTAGAACAGACAAGGGAACTTTTAAAATAGCAATGTGTGCAGTCCGATTCTATTTTTAGCTCGATGGTTGGGACTTCATATAATACCAATTGTTTAGAAGTTTTAGTTGTTTGATATGCAGGAAATGTAAGACAACATCACGACGACAGTTCTAACAACTTTGGTCTGTTCCAGAAACTGCAAGAATCTACTTATTTTTACTACGATAACAATTTTTCCTTTATGTTATCGGAAAAAATAGTAAAAATTAGTAGATTTTTGCAGTACTGGAACATACCAAAATGAAAATAAACAGGTGTGTAATAAAAACACAAACATCATCTCTATTGGAGCGATGGAATGGGTACAAATGCTGATGAAAAGATCGGATCTTTCACGACTTCCTTTGCATTGGTTCAAATCCTAATGAAAAGATCGGATCTTTCACGACTTCCTTTGAACCAATGCAAAAGATGACATGAAATCACGTCATCGCAAAGAACCCATTCCGTCAAATTTTGCTGGGAAAAAGTGTTTTTTCTTTCTATTTTTCTTCTTTCAACTCCAGAATAGGGATCACCAGTCCGTTTTTTGTTTGTGGGAATTTAATGAAATTGAAACAACGTGGAATTGAAATTCGATTCGGATCCCATCACATCTAAAAACAATTCACTCGTTTTGGGAAAATCGTTTTCATTGCAAATCGATTCGAAATTCATCACATGCCTGTATAACACAAAGTTTTCCTTATTCACCATATTATGTCCTTAGAGTTTTTCAAAAAGCTCCCCACGGACGCCCTATTCCAATTATTCTTAAAGGGATCAAGATAAATAAATAAAATAATGAAGCTAAGAAGTAAGTTATGATTGAAGACAGATTCCATACCTTTGAAGAAACATTGATCTAAAGATGAAGCATGTACACAACCTTTACTAATAATAGTAGCTTAACGACATTGACTTGTTGGAAACAACAGTAGCTTATATAATTACCTCTCGTTAGAAATTTGCTGACTCCGTTCTCTTTCAATAACAACGTCACTTTTGGTAAAATACTCCACCTCTTCCTCTGTTTTAGTCTCGGGTTCAATTTTTGCAGTTGCAGATGCGCTATTAACTGCTGAATTATTTTTAGGGACATTATAGAATTCTTGCTGGCTGTTATTGTTGACCAAGTTAAGTTTAGTAAAATCCGTAGAAAATGATAGATTCTTCAATAATGTTTCCGCTTGTTTGAGTTCTTCTTCGTTACTGGGTACTTGTGGTTTGTCATCACATGATATTGATTTTTGTTTTAGTTTACTTCTACGTAAAGTGCTCATGCTTTCGAGAAAGCCCGTTTTTTTAGGACTCTTTAATTTTAATGTACTGAATACAGAGTCCTTCGGTTTTTTCTTCGTATTAGTGTGGTGATGATTTGTCGACATTGTCTGGCTATCTTTTGGCGGTAGTTGTATCGATGTGGGACTTTTAGTCGCCATCTGTTGTGGCGAACATTGTGGAACTTGTATGGAATCAGATGATTTTCTAGTAGTTCGTGGCATTGTTGAAAATAAGGGCAATGGAGGTTTAGGTTTTGGCAGAACAGGATATTTTAGGTTAATGGGCAATCCATCGGCAAAACGAGTAAAATGTTCCACTAAATGTTCGAGGGTCGGCAAGAATGGACCATCATCAATATACAAAAATTTTGACTGCATAAAGATTATAGAGAGCATTAAAAAAATTCGCACATGTACAATATGGCTAACTTCCGTATCGTCAGATGCTTTACAAATGACTGTAAATGTGTGAAGGTATTATGTTTCTTAACGCCGTAGTACTTAACTGCGAAGCTACGCGTTTCAAAACGTCAAAAATACGAATTTTTAACACAGGTAAAAAGCAAACTAGTATCATTTATATTTCTGATGCATTTAGTTGCATTTTCGAGGAACAAAGCATTAGTGTGCAAATGAAATATTCTGAAGAAGTTTAAACAACGCAAAGCAAATGACGATACGGAAGTTCGCCTATGTTTACACAATAAGAGTAGAAGCAAATAAACCAAAACAGGCTACTCCAATATGATTCTAAATAATGTTCATATATTTTTGTTTTGACGCATACAAACATCTTCTAAAATACCAGGAGTTTGTAATTCCAAATTGGTTTCTATTCGTCTTACAAAAACCTACCACTAGTATACTTAAAATCAAATTGCCCAAAGTCGTATTATAGTACTTACCGAATGCGAAATTATAAAATTTTTTACAACATCATCGTAAAGTAATGTTAACACATATCCAGAACCTGCAGTCTTCCTCTCCGAAAAACGCACTAGAAAGCAACCTGATGCATCAACTTTTTCAGTTGGATTTCCATTTTCGGTTGGTACACATTCCACAGGTCTCTTAAAACTAGCAGCAAAATTTCGCAAAACCTCCGTTGCTTCTTCTCGGGTCAATGTTCCGTGATACCATTGTGACTTAAACGTACTCGCAGGTTTCAATTTATACGTTTCCAGAAATTGCACAACATTTTCATGATTTGCTTCCTTAGCCAAATCTATTGGAAATTCACCCATTGAAGTGCGAGGCAAAAGTGGTACGTTAGAAGCTAACAATTCTTTCACAGCTTCCAAATTTCCATGTTTTGCTGCCTCGTGTAATGGTACGTATCCGTTCCTAATATTCCGCCCCTGAACATTGGCCTGGGCAGCGATTAAACGCTTAATAAAAGTACCAGGCTGGTGTCTGCAGGCGTACTATTGAAGATAAACACTTAGTATTGACAGAACATTTTTATTATATAGCTTTACTTACGTGAAGTGGCATATTATTATCCGAATCCATGCAATTTACATTCACTCCAGCGTTTAGCAAGAGATTGAGCATTGCTTCATCGCTGTGCAATGCAGCTAAATGCATAGCTGTTTGTCCATTTTGATTTTTTGCATCCACATTTCTGTAGCCACACTTCAGAAGTTCAGACACAACAATGTGATTGTTGTTCATTACAGCTCGGTGAAGCAAATTTGTATTTCCATGGCTTCGTGTCTCATTCGGAGGAGGATCTTTTCGAATGAACTTGTTCAGTTTTGTAACTAAACCATTAGCTGATTGTTGATAGTATTCTATTAACGTGTCTAGTCCGTGTAATATTTTTACTTTATCTTCAATCGAGAAAAATGCATCTTCTCCGTGACGTCTTATTTGATAATGACAAACCTCGCCCTGATGCAATAAGGTCAGAACAAAATCACCCGCAGCTGTATTACTTTCACGCACAAGGAACGTACCATCCTCCTCTCCTTAAAATAGGAATACATACAAAATTATTAATATTGTATAAAATGCTACAGGTGTAAATTAAATAGGATTCCAATTTACCATTTCTGCATATTTCTTCAGCAGATTCACGAGAGAGCCTTCCATGAAACCAGCACAAGTTTTCATCCCGGCTCATAATAGATTATTGTAGAGCGCAACACTTACTATTCTGAAAACTGGTATGCGTAACTTAGAGAAAAAACCAACATCAAATAAAACGAAAAATAACAAGGATCAATCAATAAGATACAAGATCAGTAGGGATAGCCAGGTAGTTTAAAAAGTCTAAAAATCGAACACGACTTTTGTATGTGAAAATAATCGAAAAAATTATCGACTGTCGATTATTCGTTCGACTGCATCCCTGTTGACAATACCCAGCAAAAAAGTTTGTCGATGGTCAGAGTAGCAAGATTAATGGTACAATTACTTAAGGGGAGTACACACTATCATTCAAAACTGACAGTCAACGTACTTTTAGGACAATTTTCGGGCAAATAACAACTTTTATTTAGCTAAAAACGTTTGAAATACAATATATACGGTGTTATTTAGAGATTACAAAAGAAATTTTTCAGTTAGGCTTTGATATTCACGAAATAGACCTCGATGACTTGTTTTGCTTGTCAATGTGTACTATACTTTAGGTAGATGCCTCAGCCCACCTGATCGAATCTAAAACGTCAAAAAACTAGGAATTCGCCATGAAAAATCAAAACAAAAACCATATGATTTGCAAAGACGTATAGCAATTAGAGTTGTGTCGTTCCGGAACGAACTAGTTCAAAGGAACTACTCCACAAAAGGAACGACCGGTCCTAGGTCCGACTATGCGGTTCAGCTAGTTCCTTTGATCCCTCGTTCGTTTTTCTCCCATTATTTTTGCTCTTCCCTTTCAGTTAGTCCCATCAGTTCATTTAACATCAGGTGTCTCTCCCTCCCTGTCTTCTATTAGTGAATAAGGCCTTGTACACACGCTGCGACTTTTGATGCATGCATCACCATTTTCGTACTTGTAGGGTTGCATTTTTTCGTAATATTGTAAGAAGTGTAATTTTTGTAACAAGCATGTACGACTTTACACACATGTTATGATTGTTGAATGCATGTTGGTATAAATTGTTAAACCAAAATTATTGAAACAGGTAAAAATATTTGTTAATATTTCTCGACAAATGCAAATAACAAAATTGTTGGAAAAAACATTGTTAGGTAAAAATGTATTTTCCAACATTCGGGTTATTCCATTCTACGAGAAAACTGCGACATTGAGCAACGAAAGGCGTCAATATTAAGCAATCGCTTCAAAAAATTAAATTCTTTTTTCTGCAATTCGCATTTTGATGTTTTAAAAACACATTTGGAACACAAGCAATTCAGTTTCAACTATGAAGGCAATAAAAAACTAACAACATAACATGGCAGAACTACCAGGTAGTGGTATCACACCAGTTGATCGAATATGAAAAGTCAAATCCCTTTATAAAAAATTAATTTTTGTTGTAATTTCTCCAACAACATAAAGGAAGTTTTGACATAACATATTCAAAATTTTACGATGCCACTACCTGGGTAATTGTGCCATGCAACATACTTATCAAATAAAGGAGTAAGTTGAGTCCATTTATTTTTATTACATTCTTTTAAATCCATGATGTACATTAAATAATTTTAACATTCTAAATGGTATTAATAAATTAAATGATTAGTCATGAAATTTTACATTTCATACATTTCGTACATTTTCATTCCCTCCATCACTAATATTTTTTGCAACACCGCTAAAAAAATGGTGATGCATGCATCAAAAGTCGCAGCGTGTGTACAAGGCCTAAGAAATCTCATAGTGTCATTTCGTTTTTCATTTCTTACTAAACTGATCTTTGCCGAATTAAAAAAAAGCAATTGAAATATTTGTAATTAGCAAAACGATTGTAAATTTGTTTCAAATATTTTTAATCTTCCATGAAGAAAGCCGAAAACAATTTATTTTTCTTTTGTTTTGATGAAGAAGAAGCACGAACGATATGAACTGAGTGAACGAGTATGAGTGTAGTTACACATATTAAGGTTGGTACTAAAAGGAACTATGGAACTAACTGAACGACCTAGTTCCTTTTGCGGAACGGAACGGAAAAGATCGAACCGCAAAAGGAACGAGATTGCCCAACTCTAATAGCAATAAAGACCCGAACAAATGCATTTTCCAAAAACATATGCTAATAGTTACACATTTTGGTTACAGATGGCTACACAACTCACTGGAATTGATAACAGCAATGCCAATCGTTTTTGATTCTTATTTCTCGCGGCAGGAAACATTAACGTCGTGTTTTGTGGCTGAAATTTATTTCTTCACTATTTCTTATTTTTTATTTAATAAAAAACAAAAGTCAACGCCGTAAAATTTGAGTTTTTATGTTTTTCTTGTCAATATTCCAATGAGTAACAGTTTTCGTTTAACAGAATGTTGCTATGATATCATAGCAACAGAGGTTAACTCCCTCTACAGTTAATTTTTCACAATTGACTTTTCCTATCTTATAATTGGTCTGTTCCTTTACTTTTGAAAGTGGTAAAACCGGGAAAAGTAGTAAAAGTTGTAAACTGCTCCCATATGAATTGTATGGTGTCTGAAGTAAAGGAACGCTTTTCGAGAAAAAAGTGGTAAAACTTGAAGATTCTTGCACGTAAAGGAACAGAGCTAATATTGACATCTTTGTGATTTGGTAAGTTAGAGATAGAATGTGTTCGCTTTATAGACAAACACATGTGATAAAAAGAGACAACAACAGACCATTTGGCGAAGATTTCGACATTTTACATTACAAAAAAAGTTGCTTTGTTGTAGCAATTCGCCTATGTTTCTACCTATGTAATTGTACCATGCATGGTACAATTACAAAGGTAGATGCCTCAGCCCAGCTGATCGAATCTAAAACGTCAAAAAACTAGGAATTCGCCATGAAAAATCAAAACAAAAAACCATGGTACAATAAGAAAGGTAGATGCATCGGCGAATTGCTACAACAAAGCAACGTTTTTGTAATGTAAACTGTCAAATTTTTCGCCAAATGGTCTCTTGTTGTCTCTTTTTATCGCTTGTGTTTGTCTATAAAGTGTAGACATGCTATCTCTTACTTACCGAATCATATGGTTTTTTTTTTTTTTTTTTTTTTTATTTTTATTATTGTCTTTTTAGGACGAAGGCCAATTATTTATGAAAGTTTATTAATTATGAATTAATCGAGCTAACATGGCCTAAGGAGTTTTGTATTGAAAAATGAATTCTAGCGTTATACCACAAACACACATTCAACCAATTACCCTACGGACCGTTTCGCTTGGTGGTTGCCAAAGGGGTATTTTGAATGTTAATTGATGGCTAGAAGACAAAGGCTGATTTTGATACCTTCTATTTATACAAACATTTTTACAAATGTGTAGATATGAAGTATTTTTCTTTATCAAGTCACCCTAGTGTCTTGTCTAGAAATCAATTTCTCAATACATACACACGTACAATCAAAGGGGTTTTCCTTTATGAATTGCAATGCCTACTTTTTCAGTAGTTATGATGATAGATTGGCTGTGGCCTAGAGCGCTAGGACCTCGACAACATTGTCTATTTGTTGGAGAGGACCCAGGTTCAAACCTCAGCCGGGGCAGCCGGGCTCTGCTGTGAATTTTTTTTTTTTTTTTTATTTTTATTATTGTCTTTTTAGGACGAAGGCCAATTATTTATGAAAGTTTATTAATTATGGTTTTTTGTTTTGATTTTTCATGGCGAATTCATAGTTTTTTGACGTTTTAGATTCGATCAGCTGGGCTGAGGCATCTACCTTTCTAATTGTACCATGCAAAAAACCATATAACATGGTACAAATACACAGGTAGCCGCATCGGCAATTGTTGGTAACATAAGGTGTCAAAATTTGACATCAATTCAAAGCAGTTGACACATTATGTTACCATCAGCTGGCTTGATAATGCTACCTGTATTATTGTACCATGCCATATAATTCGGTAAGTAAGAGATAGCATGTCTACACTTTGTAGACAAACAAAAGCGATAAAAAGAGAGAACAAGAGACCATTTGGCGAAAATTTAGACATTTTACATTACAAAAAAGGTTGCTTTGTTGTAGCAATTCGCCTAGGTTAGGTTATGCTTGGTTTACATTGGGCTTCGTTTCGTGATTTCGTAGGCGTTTCGTGATTTCGCGCGAAATCAAGCAAAATTTATCATGATTTCGCATACAAAAATGAAATCATCTCATTTCGTGATTTCAGCGAAATCAACATCGAAATCACAGTACACATGATATACAACCTTGCTTTTGCCTAAAAAAGTACCAAAAGTTGCAACACTTTTCACGTATGACAATAAACAAGGTAGATGTGCGAATTGCTGCAACAAAAAATGTTAGTATCAAAATTTGTAAACAATGTGAAAAAATATTAAATTACTTTGTTACAATGCTATTTTTCATTGTGTTCCCGTACATTTTTAATGGTAATTTTAGGAAATGGAGCGAATTGTCAAAAATTGCTTCCCCATACAAATTTCCTAAAAAGTACGGGAACGGAAAAATGACGGAAATTGCAAAAACTCCAGCAGAAATGTCAAAATCAGCGCATCAGTTATAATATTAGATACCAATGAACATATGAACATGCTTGCTGCTATTTTCTACTAGGCCAAAATTTTATGGCAGAAAACAGGAGTAGAGGATTTTATTCGGCGCTATTTTTGTTTAAAGAGAAGTGCAAGTCTTGCTAGATTTCGGTGTACGGGAACGCATTTTTAGCACTAAACGGGAAAACTACTGCAAGTACTAATATTTTGCAGGTTCTGGGCACAACATTTATCTATCAAAATTTATTATTATGATGTCTCAACGATAGAATCATTATTTATTTATTTTATTTTTTTTTTTGTTTGGTACTATACACAATTAATACGATATATTGATAATTTTACGATAATTTTCGAAATAAAGTTGTAAAGTTCTATATTGTCGTATATTTTTGATGTTTAATTCAATTTACAACAACTTGTGTTGAAAATTCATGTTCGATCAGCTGCGCATATGCATCAACCTTGATCATTGTGATATGTTTGAAATCAACAAAAAATAAGTGTAAACACCGGGGTGTATTACAGGATTTCGTGAAATCCAGTGGATTTTGGAGCGCAAGTGTAAACTTGGAATAGGTTAGGTTTAGGGATGTGGACCTTTCGGTCCATTGTGACGTAAAGGAATAATTGTTATCGAATCTAGATGTTATCGATTCGTTGTCGGTCTTCCCTCTAGAGCTGGCAAACCATCGATATTCCCAACATTAGATATTTTCGATATAATGTTTTAAAATATCGATTACTATCGATATAATCGTTAAGTTGTCATCGCCATTAATTTGGAGGTGAAAATGGCGGAAATGTCAATGATTTTCTTGAAATTATGCCAAAGTAGTTCACAGAAATGTAAAGGAGAATAAACAACTGTTTTTATTTTATAAAAAATGTAAAATACTACATTTTATTTTACCGAAAAATGTGTACGTGTGACTACGGACTTACTTTCTTACACACTCATAGCCGAAAAGCAGCAAAATTTCTATTTATTTCAATGGATTTCAGGTTAGGGGTTTTTATTCCGATAATATCGATAGGCAAAACTATCTATCGATATTGAATTTTTAAATAATAATCGATATTATCGATAGTGCCATCGATTTTTTGCCAGCTCTACTTCCCTCCCATCCATGCCGACTGTATTTTGGTCTATTCCAGGGGCTCAATTCTTGTTCTATGAAAATTTGAAATGAAAAGTTTTACAAAGGAAATAAATGTCAAATGAAACATTTTATAAGGTAAATATTTTTCATTTCAAATTTTCATAGAACGAGAATCCAGCCCCAGTACTGCAAGAATCTACTAATTTTTACTATTTTTTCCGATAACATAAAGGAAAAAATGTTATCGTAGTAAAAAATGGTAGCTTCTTGCAGGTTCTGGAACAGAGCATTTATGTCATGTTCACACGAGCGTTTCAATTACGTTGTTCGCCTGTCGAACGACGTACACGAATTAATCCGTTTCCACGACACCATTCGTAATTAACAGAAACATAAACAAAATTTCCTTCATTTTTGTTTCCATGTTTTCACGAAAATTTGAACTGAAAACACATAAAATATACATTAAAGCTTTGTTCCTTTACTTTTTTAAAGGTAAGAGTGGTAAAAGAGAAAAGTGTCAAAATTGCTCTCTCATGAACATTTTTACCAGAAAAGTAAAGGAACGGAAAAATGGTAGATCTGGCAGCAATGTCAAAAAGAAACATAAAAAATCAATTTTCGTCTTTTATTTCACAGTTTTTAATTTAGTTTTGCCAGCGTTCGACTTTTTCTTCTGTTTTTCGTCCATTTTCTTCTTCATTGTGAAATAATCGTCAAACAAAAGTCGAAAAATCAGTTCTGCCATTTTTTACCTGCAGAAATTTTGAAATTTTTTTGGTAGAAGAGAAAGCCATTTTCGCTCTCTCTCCCCTCTCACTCTCTTAAATATTGCTTCCAGTTTTGCCACTTTTCGGGGTTAAGGAACGCTTTGCAGGTTAAAAATGGCAACAAATGGTAAAAATGGTAACCTCAGGTAAGTAAAGGAACACAGCTTACCCTGCGTTTACAAATGACAGGACAGTTGAATTCAATTATTGATTGTCAAAAACCCAAAACATGCCTGTGTGACGTAGGCGTCCAGACAACTGCAAAAACAGTTGTAAAATTTTGAATGAAAATCGTCGATTCCTTTTCGTTTTCCTTTCACATATTTTGTTTTTGTACATATTCTTTTGTTTTCAGCACATTTGAATTATCATCTCACTTCTTTTTCACAAAAATGTAAAAAATTTGTTAACCCGACTGTCTTTGAAAAAATGATGGACAGCTGGGAGACAAACGACAAATATATGTATGTGTTAGTAAATCAGAGTTGTATTTGAAGACAAACTGTCTGGCGTAAACGCCTAGTTAAATGAATAGGAAAAACAATTGATTTTCCTTCAAATGTATCTTCTATATTTAACTACACACATTTCATTCATTTTTTTTCATAAATTCTGAATAATTTTGTATTTTCAATATATTTTTATGTTTCGATTTTCAAAATTAAAGTGGGAGAGACATGTCAAAACAATTTGTCTGTTCCAGAACTGCAAGAATCTACTAATTTTTACTATTTTTTCCGATAACATAAAAAAAGAAAAAATTTTATCGTAGTGAAAAATAGTAGCTGTAGGTAGGTTCTGGAACAGAGCAAATATTTGTGTATACAGACTTTCAGGTATTTGTTTCCTTTTTGTTTCTGATTTTTTACGCGATTTTTAACTAATGGACAAGAAATGTGTGTGGAATTAAGAAGGAAACACAACCATCTTCTTTCTGCATCTATATAAAATATTTAGTTCATTAATTTTCATTCATCTTTTTCCTTTTTTCTAAAAATGTTTGTGTTTTCAACGAATTTTTCAATTTTGAATTTAGACAAGTCATAATTAATTTTTTCGATAAATTCTCTCATTTGTTAGGGATGGGACATACTTATTCGTCGTTCAGAGAGTATTTCTAATCGAACAACGTAGAAAAATCGTCGTTCGTTCATAAAATTTTGTGTGGGGAAATAAGTAATTTATTCGTAGTTATGGATCGAACAACGAATAGAGAACGAACGACGTACCGTGGAAACGGGCTATTACGTCAGCCCAGAGCTGGCAAAAAATCGATGGCACTACCGATAAAATCGATGATTTTTTAAAAATTAAATTAATTAAAGTCCGTAGTTACACGTACACATTTTTCAGAAAAGTAAAATGCATTTTTTAATATTTTTATAAAATAAAAGCAATTGTTTATTCTCCTTTACTTTTTTGTGAACTACTTGTGCAAAATGTCAAGAAAAGCATTGATATTTCCGCCATTTTCATCTCCAAATTAATGGTGTTGACAACTTAACGGTAATATCGATAACAATCGATATTTTAAAATATTATATCGAAAATATCTAATGTTGGGAATATCGATGGTTTGCCAGCTCTACGTCAGCCCAAAAACATTCTAAATACCTACGCCTTCAATTTCGTAGAGTTTCTTTATGGTCTAAACGGAATAAGATGTAATCTTAAATTTTAAACATTGTACATATATTTAAAAACAAGTGAGCAAAGGCTATAGTCGGGACGGGGCCGACCATGTGATACCCTACACCACTACCCCTGTGCATAAGATTTTCGCTGGTAAACATTTCTTTTAGGGAATATACTCCGACTACATACCAACATAATCAGGCATGTCACAGAAACCAATTCCGATCGAAAGTGGAATTGATTCCGTATTTAGCTTCTTTCGGAATAAAACCACTTTTATTATATCCAGTGGAATGGTATTTTTTGGTAACATGACACTTTAAAACACTCCAAAAGCACTTAAAAATAATAAAAATACAATTTTTTAATTTTTGCCTTATTAGGTCTTATCTTAGGTCTAACAGCTCAACTCAAAAGAGAATTAATTAAATATCACTATAAATAATCTTCGCCTTAATAAGGCAAAAATAAAAAATAATTTCAGCATGAGCCAGGCTGCGATTCGAACCAATTACTAATGACGTAGGAATAAAACTTACCATAGTATGACGTAGGAATAAAACTTACCATAGTATTTGTCCCGTGTGGGGTTTGCTAGATCCTCCATCGGGACCCTCCCATTGGCGAATTGGGGAACGTTCATCATAAATTTCTATGGCGGACATCGGGGAAATAAAATACCCGGGTGTGACCAAAATCTAGCCTAAGGGTCGGCAGCTGGTCCCTTAGTACAAATGGCAGGCAGAGGCTGAGACAGCTGGAATGGCTGCATTTGAAATACAGAAGGCGCTGTGGAATCCACAACTACGGCTTCTGCACAGCGAAAAACTTACACAACAGCGACTGTATCCACATTGGGCGGCTGTAAACAGCGTCTGACCCGAATCGAGCGGCTGAACACAGAAGGAAAACTATAAACCCTTCAGAAGGCAACGGGAAACCACTGAAGTACTCTTCCTTGAAAATCATACATTATGAAGCCTACAATACATAACGCACGGCCCTCAGTCTCCGGCCAAACGAGGGTGCTAAGAATCCCCGGAGGTAAAACCAAACATAACCTAAAAATCGGAACATGGAATGTAAGGAGTCTTTTTGAAATCGGAAAGCTTAATAACACCATAAGTGAGATGAAAAGACTCAATATAGATATACTTGGAATAAGTGAAACATGGTGGGAAGACTGTGGAGATTTCAAGTCAGAAAATACTCATGTAGTATACCACTCAGGGAATAAAGATGGACATCACCGAAAAGGCGTTGCAGTTATTATGAAAGACGGTATAGCTGCATGTGTTGCTGGATATGTTCCGATGTCAGACAGAACTATGCTTGTTAAAATTGATGCTAGCCCACTTAATATAAATATTATACAAGTTTATGCCCCAACAAGTGATTCAAGTTCGGAGGAAATTGAGCAATTCTACCATGAACTAGAACAGCTCTTAAAAATGACAAAGCCGCACGAAATAACCATAATACAAGGTGATTTCAATGCAAAAGTCGGAAATGATGAAATACGTGGCATTACAGGAAGATATGGACTGGGAACAAGAAACGATAGAGGAGACAGACTAGTAGAATTCTGTCAAGAACATAAAATGACAGTCACAAATACCCTTTTTCATATACACCCAAGAAGGCTATACACTTGGAAATCTCCAAGAGACAATAAGGACAACATTATACGGAATCAAATCGACTATATAATAATAAACAGCCGATATTGTACAAGTGTAACAAAATGCACGACGTTCCCAGGAGCAGACGTTCCGTCTGACCACAACCTCTTGTTGGCCAATTTAGAAATTAAAATTTCTGCCGTCCGAATAACGAGAAAAAATCGAAGGCCAAAGATTAACGTAGATAAACTTAAAGACCCCTCAATAAAAAGAGACATAAAAGAGCGAGTAAATTCCACACTGGAGAACATCGACAGAGAAGACCTCGAAAATATTTGGAACAATATAAAACACAAAATTAACACAATTACAAAGAACAACTTAGGAAATCAAACCCAACAAAAACAAGAAGAATGGATTACTGACGAAATAAGAGAGCTTCGTCAAGAAAGAAGTAAATATCGAAACACCAACTTTGAAAGATACTGGGAAATTAACAAAGAAATTAGAAACGCTACCAGAACAGCAAAAAATGCAATGCTACAACAGAAGTGCCAAGAAATTTAAATGCTGCAAAACATACATGATGATTTTAACTTACACAAAAAGTTAAAAGAAGCTGCAGGAATATACAGGCATTCATCATCGGGAATATTATTAGACGAAAATAATATTGCCGCATTTGAAACATCAGAGAGAAAACGAATTTGGAAAGATTACGTCACTAGAATTTTTACAGATGACGAGAGGTCAACCTATGATTTTAATCAACCCGCCCTGACAGGAACACAAATAAACAAATGTGAAGTCGAATACGCAATTGCTTCTCTTAAGGACAGAAAAGCTGTTGGTCCTGATGAAATACCCTCCGAAATTCTTAAATTAATAGATGGAGAAAACGTTGATATATTAGTTACTCTTTTTAATTATATATATGACACCGGCCAATACCCACAAGACTGGCTAAAATCAATCTTCATAACCATCCCGAAGAAGAAAAATGCAAAGAAATGCGATGAATACAGACTTATAAGTATAATGAACCACGTCTTGAAAATTTTCCTAAGAATTATTCATAGAAGAATTTATGCAAAATGCGAACTCCATATGGGCCAGTCACAATTTGGTTTCAAAGAAGGAATGGGTACCAGAGAAGCTCTACTCAGCATACACTCGCTGATCCAAAACTGCCGTGATGTGCAAAAAGATGTTTTTATCTGTTTCATAGATTATGCTAAAGCTTTTGATACAGTCCAGCACCATAAACTTATTGATATACTTGTATCAATCGGTATAGATGGAAAAGAAATTCAATGTATAAAAAATTTGTATTGGAACCAGACTGCATGTATTGATGTTAACGGCGAACTCACCGACGAAATCAGCATATCGAAGGGCGTCAGACAGGGATGTATATTATCGCCACTTTTATTTAATATTTATTCCCAAAAAATATTTACAGAGGCCTTGCAAAATGAGAAAATGGGAATACGAACAAATGGGGTTCTAATAAATAACATACGATATGCAGACGACACGACAATCCTAGCAAGCGGTATAAATGGCCTACAAAAAGCATTAGACAAACTTACAACCGTAAGCGAACTATATGGGCTTAAAATTAACATCACAAAAACAAAATACATGATTATCAGCAGAAAGAACATCTATAATAACACATCGCTGACAATTCACAATACAGAAATTGAAAGAGTAACTACGTTCAAATATTTGGGGGTTTTGATAAATGACAAATGGGACGTATCACATGAAATTCGATGTCGAATAGAGATGGCCAGAGGAGCGTTTTATAAATACAATAAGCTACTAACAAGCCATGATATCGGAATTCAAACCAAAATCAGATTTGTGAAATGTTACGTATGGTCCATACTACTATATGCAGCAGAGACACGGACAATTAAAGCCAAAGATGAAAAAAAGATAGAGACATTTGAATTGTGGATATATAGAAGAATTTTAAGAATACCCTGGACCGCTCGAATAACGAACAATGAAGTCTTAAGAAGAATGAATGTGGATCGACTATTGATTAAAACAATAAAAAATCGAAAAATCTCTTATTTTGGACACATAATGAGAAATGACAAATACCAACTCATCCAAAAGATTCTTAAAGGGAAAATTGAAGGAAGGCCCAGCAGAGGAAGAAGAGAACTCTCTTGGTTAAAGAATATTCAAGACTGGACTGGCTACGACGATGAAAGGAACTTGTTCAGGGCGACCAAAAACAGAGAACTGCCGACTATATAAATAAAAAAAATTTAAATGTAAATTGAACTGTAATTCTTTTATTGTAAAACTATTTAATGTATGCTCGCTTATATCCGAACAACGGATGGGCAAATAAAAGAAGAAGAAGATAGTATTTGTGAACATTGAAAAATGGGATTACCAAGCAGGACTATAGGAAAAGTTTGTAGTTTCAATTAACTGGCATAATTTCGCATATGCATTTATCTAATGAAGTGCGATATATATACTAGTTACCAATCTTTGCCTTCGTCTGCCACAAAAACAACATCCTAATACGCCTGAAGATCGGCTTAACCACCCGTGAAACGTAGCGTAATGGTTGGATGTGTGGGACTTCGGTAGACTCCTAATTTTTCAATGTATCTCTTAGGTCCAACAGCTCAACTCGAAAGAAAATTAATTAAATATCACTATAAATGACCTTCGCCTTAATAAGGCAAAAATAAAAAATAATTTCAGCATGAGCCAGGCTGGGATTCGAACCTGGGTCGCCAACAACTGAGTGTCAAGGTTGCCGGCGTCTTAGCGTTCTGAGCCACCATCAACATGTCAAAACTTTAGTAGACAATAATTGATGATCAAAAAATCTTCTGATATAGAAGAGCAATTACAAATGACGTAGGAATAAAACTTACCATAGTATTTGTGAACTTTGAAAAATGGGATTAACAAGCAGGACTATAGGAAAACTTTGGATTTCAATTAACTGGCATAATTTCGCAAGCTTTGTCTTCGTCTGCCAAAAAACAACATCCTAATACGCGTGAAGATCGGCTTAACCACCCGTGAAACATAGCGTAATGGTTGGATGCGTGGGACTTCGGTAGACTCCTAATTTTTCAATGTAGGTCTAACAGCTCAACTTGAAAGAGAATTAATTAAATATTTTTTATTAACAAAATCACATTTAATTTCATATTTTTTATTGAAAAAATTCGCAAATTTCCATTATTTCTGAATCAACAAAACCAATTATTAACAAAGTGTTGCCACATAATTTTTTCGTTAAAATCACGTTTTTCTTCGAACAAAGATTTATCGTTTCTAAAAACTAAACAATCTGGCATTACGAATGATAACTTAAAGCAAACATAAAAAGAACAAAATAAGAACGAACTCAAACACTGTATTTTTCAATGTTATGTTGATTTTTTGCGCCTCAATTATAGTAAAAATTAACAACCTTTTTGCAAAAAAAAGCTTTCTTTAAACACAATTGGTCTGTTCCAAAACTGCAAGAATCTACTAATTTTTACAATATTTTCCGATAACATAAAGGGGAAATTGCTATCGTAGTAAAAAATAGTAGCTTCTCGCAGGTTTTGGAACAAAGCAAATATTTTCAGAATTCCCACTTCTACAGTGTTTTCTTTCTAATCATATGTTTTTGTTTCTTTTGTTTTCTCTAATGTTGCCATATTTATACTAAAAAATAAGATTTTCGGAATTCACCAAATCGATCGAAATATGGAGAAGCTAAAACAAAAACGATCGAAATAAAACTACGGAATTGAAACCATTCCGATCGGAATCTGTGACATGCCTGAATATGCCTCTTTCTCTCTGGGACCCCCATAAGCAACCAAATTTTCTTGACCAGCCGATCAAAATTGCGACCTGTAGCGTGATTGCAAAAAAATGGAAGAAGTGGATGTATTACCGACTATTGTGGTATCTCCCTTGTTTGACCATCTTCCCCAACCTACTTTACACCAATGTAAAGGTAATATTTTCTTCTTCCATTGACAGGCTTTGCCGTTGAAATACCCCTACTAGAAACCGATATATTCACAAAGAATAAAACCATTTCCGACCCTTAAATATTATCCGACTATCACCAAAATCAATCAAAATCCAACCTGTAGCGTGATTACAAAAAAAAATGAAAAAATTGGATATATTACTGACTTTTGCGATATCTCGGTTGTTGCCCACTTACGCCTACATACTTTGCATCAAAATAAAGGAGATCTTTTCTTCTTCCATTGGCGGGCTTTTCTTTTGGAATACTCTAACCAGAAGGGGAAATATTCGCATAAGAAAAAAAAAACGTTGACATTTCTCCACATAAGCTTTTTTCTTATTCCTGAATATTATCCGAGCATCAGCAAACATAATAGTGACGATCAAAATTGCGACCTATAGCGTGATTACAAAAAAGAAAAAAAAAAATCGGAAAATGGGATGCATTACAGACTATTGCGATATATTATCCGACCATCACCAAAATCAATAGGCTTCTTCCCGTCCGGGACCCTCATCAACACCCAACATTTGGTGACGATCCGATCAAAATAGCGACCTGTAGCGTGATTACAAGGTTTAGATGGACAGACGGACGGACGCACATAGCCAGATCGACTCAGCTCGTCGAGACATTCATTTTGGTATATATAATATGGGTCTACGACCATTATTTCGATGCGTTACAAACTTTTTGGCCAAAAATCATGGGTTTTGTAAGGGATTTTTGGCAGCCGTAACTACTCACAAACCCCCCTTTTTTACGAACGTTCCCACGCCTCACTTTCTCACCCAACCGAGCGAGGGGCGACCTCCCTTTTGCGTAGGGATCGCGTACACACCATGATCCGCATCTTGATGGGATATGAGAGGGAAATTGGAAACCAGCTACAGAATTTACTTCATCAGCTAGTTAGTTAGTTAATTACACTGTGCTACAGTGAAAATTTGCAGGGGTTCTGATGCATAAATTCGGTATTGTGGGAGTCCATGGAAGACGAAAATACCTTTGGTTTCTTTGGGTCACTTCGTTTTTTGATTTTATAACGGTAAATTTTAAACGGACATAACTTCTTTTTTCCACAATGGAAATTTACAGCTTATTTTTTATTTAAAAGGTGAAAATCATGGCTTTCAAAAAAGCCATAATTGGCACCTTGGTGCGTATGATTGTAGTTTGAATTTGTCTAGTTAACAATTACGCACAAGGTACCAATCTTTTATAAAGTGAAAACCAAAAAGTAAACACACTAAAGATGGCATAACTCACGCATTTTTGACGTAAATAATTACGCCGTTTGGTGTCTTCTACGCAGCCTAGAGCACGAGGAAAAGCATTTTCCTGTTTTTAATGCGTATTTGTCACACTTAAATCACTATAACTTAACCATTTGTTACCCGATTTTTAAAAATTATGGCTTGTTCGAAAGACATGATTCTCACCTTTTATATAAAATATAAGTTGAAAATCAAAGAAACCCCGTTTTTCACTACATTTTCCGTTATAAAATCAAAAAACGAAGTGACCCAAAGAAACCAAAGATATTTTCGTCTTCCATGGACTCCGACAATACCGAATTTATATATTTATATCTATTTTAAAAACTTACAAGTTCAAAAACACATTTCAAAAATCAGAATTTCAATTTTCGATTTAGAAGTATTTAATTTATTGGGGCATAGATGGAAAATTTTTTTGTCAGTTTGTTTCATGTGATTTACAATATTTCACATTTGTGTCATAAGTGCGGATATGGAACAAATCGACAATTTTTTTTTTAATCTCTATAACTTTTATAGTCCAATACATATTCTTCTACATTTTTGCAATTATGTTCTATACACTATTATTAATATTTCAAGTCAAAAATATAAATATTTGCTTTAGCCAGCTCTACACAGTTGTAACCCAAAACATTAAAATGCGATTATCTCAAAACAGGCAAATGGCGTATGGAACACTTAAGTATGACACCGACGATAAGCTAAGTCAAGGATTCTATTGTGACTATTCAGTATATCATTTATTTGATAAAGATTGAGGTCACAAATTCGATTAACAATTTCAAATGTATCTTGATTAACGTTCGCCTCGGATGTATGCGGAGTTAGAGCTTCGGAATCTGGTAATAAGAGCCACTTTACAGAGGGCATATTAAAATCACCCAGAACAAAAATTCTATCAGTTTCATTCATCTTTCCAACGATTGCACATATTGCTGATATATGCTTTTTATATATGTCAAGTTGTGAGGAGGGAGGAATATAAAAGCAAGTTATAAATAATCATAGCGATCATGAATACTCACGTAGGGAGCTTCTCACGAGTGAGTTGCAGCTCACTTCTCACGTCTCGACCTATCACAAATGACAAGGGAGGAGCGAAAAAACAAAGACGTATAGCAATAAAGACTCGAACAAATGCATTTTCCAAAAACATATGATAATAGTTCCACATTTTGGTTTCAGATGGCTACACAACTCACTGGAAATGATAACAGCAATGTCAATCGTTTTTGATTCCAATTTCTCGCGGCAGAAAACATGAACGTCGTGTTTTGTGGCTGAAATTTATTTCTTTTCTTTTTTTATTGTTCATTCAATGAAAAAATCAAAAGTGAATGCCGTCAAACTTGAGTTTTAATCTTTTTCTTGTCAATATTCCAATGAGTAACAGTTTTCGTTTAACAGAATGTTGCTATGATGTCGTAGCAACAGAGGTTAACCCCCTCTACAGTTAATTTTTCACAATTGACTTTTCCTATCTTATAATATTGACATCTTTGGAAAAAAGTGAAGAGGGGTTCACAAGTTTGAAAATTGAAAATAGTGCCGCATTTTGTGAACCCTTGAAAATATAATTTGCGTTGCCATATCGTTATTTTATTTACAAATAATTTTGCAATAACTAAATTCGTAATTTTTTTTATAAAACATTAATTTATTTTAAATTAAATTAATATTACTAAAACGAAAAATAATTTTTATCAACAATCCACTTTAAAAATACTTGGTAATTGATAAAAATATGAAATGTTTGATATGTGGCAACATCTGTAACAGCTGTTTTTGTTTTGTTTTGACAGATACATACATACATATGTATGTAAAAATTGTTTATTTACGCCCGAAGAATTTCTGCAATTTGCAAAAAAGTGAACAAAAACCGTTTAAAGGTCATTAAATGGCAAAAAGAAATGAAAATGTTTAATATTGCATTTTGAACGCTGAGGAATATAAAGAAAACCAAGCAAAATTTTGTGGAAGTCGTTCCATGCGATGCCAATATCTCACTGGATCTTTTGTATTAGTTGAAATTAAGTTGTGAAAGATCCCATTTTCAGCATTTGGAAGGAATTTCAAGAATTGTAAATAAATACAATACGTGAAACATCCGATCTCTTCTCCAGCAATAGGACCAATCATATGAATGCTAAGTACAATTCGTGAAATTCGGATCCTATTCAACATTTGAACCAATTTCATGGATTTTAAATACAATTTCTCAATTTTCAAGAAGGTTAACCCTGCAAAAGGCTATATAATATAAACATGCCCTTTTTTATGAATTTAATCCTTCCTATTGTGGCTTGTTCGTGGAATATGCCATGCCAAGGTGGTTGTTAAGATACCATTCCACTGGGTTATTGAAGATGCCATCCAAAATGATTTGGATCTTTTAGGGGTCACAGTCTTGTAAAAAGAATGGGCGAAGGTGGTAAAAAGGTGACATATAACTTGCATGCTTGAATAGAATCTTTGGCATCGAATATTTTGCTGGGAACCTTAGCGAAGTACCTACAAAAAAATTTTTAGAAAGGTGTTGCTCCTGATAGGATCCTCTTCCATTCCTGTTTTCATCATATGATTCTGAACCGCTTCCCATATCTGAAAAATTTTGGCCAACTTCAACTCCACCTCCAAATTACGCCAAACTCGATTGAGGTCTTCCTTGCTTCATTGATACACGGATAAACATGTATAGTTGCCAAAAGAATTTCTAATTGTTTTTTATTTGTTACCTTTAACGTAAAACACAAATAAATACAATTGATTATCATTGCAAAAGATTCGTTTCTTGTCGATTTTTTCTATAAAAAATGTCCATAGTTACATTTTTTTGTTCAACTCACCTTGATTTCTGTGGTGAGAGAAAATTGCCTCACATTCTCACTTTTTTGACATTTATGATAGCTACTTTTCTCACGAACGTGAGTTTTGTTCTCCCTTATGATGTTTATAATAAGGGAGGAGGCGAGAGTGAGAAAACTCACGGTGAGATGATGTTCATGATTGGGCTGAATTTAAACTTGCCTAATTCAACGGATATACTTAAAAATTCAATATCACAAATATTGTTTAATTCAATTAAATTAGTGGAATAAAAGGTGTCAACTGCAATAAGGACTCCACCACCTTTTTTAGCAGAACGATCTTTTCTGAATATTATATATTTCGGACATAAAACTTCTCTATCTAATACAGATTTCTTTAACCAAGACTCAGATAACACAATTACACTAAAATCAAAACTGAAGCCATCAGTAAATAAGCGAGTTAATTTTGTGTTTAACCCCCTTACATTCTGATAGCAAATAGAAAAAGAATTTTTTAATTTTTTGAAACTGTAGCTGTTCGCGGTGGCAAATGTGCTAGCATATGGTTTCTTTCCACAATGAAATTGTACAAAATGAATAGAAAATTTTAAATACTTGAAGGGCGTGGAATATTCTATTTGATTCTTTTTAATATCAATATTATCTCAAAAAGAAAAAACATTACGTAGTGGTTATGTTGCGTTATAATATTAATAATTATACAATTTATAAACGATACATATGTATATACGAAAAAAGTGTATGAATTATTACTTACAATCACAAATTTGTAGCTTCGCCGGCAAGCGCTTGTTGATCTTGCTGCAACATTAGGTTAGGTTAGGTTTGGGGATGTGTAGTCAATATATATTGACTACGCCACTCGGAGACCTTTCGGTCCATTGTGATCATCCATAAATCAGAAAGAAGAGGTTCAGAATTACCTGAAAAGATAGAAGAAGAGAAAATAGAGAAAGGTAAAGAAAAGAGGGTGGGGTTGGGATAGTAATAATGGATGGATTATTTAAGATGAAGATGTAATAAGGAAAAGAGGGTGGTTTATTTGGTGATGGTAGAAAACTGTCAGAGAAATAGTTACGCTTATGGGCCGCGCCGTCCCAGCCAATTAAAACTTTTGATGATGTTGTTTATGATTGTTGGTTCCATGTTTAAGTAGAAGGTTAAGCTTGTAGGAAAGCATACTCCTGCTAATCTATATCGCTTTCGAGTTAACATCGGGCAACGACATAAAATATGTTCAATAGTCTCCGTTTCCTCCTCATCTTCAGAGAGCCTGCGATAGTCCACGCCATCACCCTGCCATTTGCCGATAAAAGCTCGGATGTTGCAATGACCGGTAATGACTCCCGTCAATACCCTGATTTCTGCCTTGTTCAGATTTAAGAGTGAAGTTGTTCTGTTTGTTGATAGATTCGGCCAAATGGCCCTTGACACGTTGCACCTTGGTTCATTATGCCATAGTTCCTTGGCTCGTTCTTCAAAGAATGTCTCCGCTCTCCGAAAAAGGTGACATATGGGTGGCTTGATTGAATCAGTGATTGCTAGACTTGTTGATTGAGATCCATGTCTTGCCAGTTCATCTGCCTTCTCATTTCCCACAATGTCACAGTGTCCCGGTAACCAGCAGAGTCGGACAGCGTTTGTGAGGTTCGCCAAAGCAGTTCTACACTCAAGAACGGCCTCAGACTTGATATTGGAGGATTTGATGGCTTTAAGAGCCGGCTGACTATCAACGAAGATAGTCACCGGTTCAAAGATTTCTGCATCCAGACTTTTTATCAACTCTGCGGCAATTTTGATGGCGAAGATTTCTGCTTGGAAAACACTACAGTCGCTGTTCAACCTATATGAGTATTCGAAACAAAGCTTTTCGCAAAGACGCCAGCTCCGGTACCTTTTTCCATCTTGGAACCATCTGTGTAGAAAGCCAGACCGTCCAGAGGAGGGTTACTACGGATCCAGTCATCTATACTAGTGATAACGACCTCAAAATCTTCAAATCTTTGGATTGGTGATAAGTAGTCGCCGAATTTTCCCTGCAGATTTAAGCAATGATTTGGTCCTAGCTCCCAAAGAATGCATGCATGTCCATAGGTGCTGTCACGCCAACGATTCAATTCATGTAGTCTTAGGGCACCACGTTCTGCTTGACATTTGATGCCGAGTCTCATGAGAAAGAGGTTGCACATCGCATTTAGAGCTGCTTGTGGTGTACTTCTAAAAGCTCAAGTTATCAGGATCGAGGCTGCCCTTTGCATTTCGATTTATGTCGAAGCGCATGCCACCAGACAAGACATCCGTAGCATAAGATGGGTCTCACAACAGTATTATACAGCCAGTGTATAATAGCTGGATTTAATCCCCAGCTTTTCCCAATCGAATTCTTACATGAATAAAGTGCAATCATGCCTCTCTTCGTCCTTTCCTCGACGTTCCTTTTCCATCTCAATTGAGAATCCAGGATTGTACCTTGGTATTTGGCCTCAGGAGATAGATGTAATTGCACTCCATCCAATGTTGGTGGCACGAAGTCGCCGAGCTTACGCTTTCTGGTGAACAATACCAGTTCTGTTTTCGTTGGATTTACACCAAGGCCATTTGCGGTGGCTCAACGGGACAGCTTTGATAAGGCTCTTTGCATAAGCTCCGATATTGTGGACAGGAATTTGCCAGTTATGAGAATAACCACATCATCCGCGTATGCGACAACTTTGATGCCCCGATTGTCGAATTCCGCATAAATATTGTTTATCACAAGTAGCCACAGCAGCGGTGAGAGTACACCTCCCTGGGGGTTACCTCTAGTTACTGTCTTCCTTATTGTCAACTCCCCGATGCTGGAATTAATGATCCTGCTCTCCAGCATTCTATTTATCCAGCAGATCAGGGTTTCCGGGGTGTTGACCGCCCTAAGCAAGAGATGAATGTACTCAAGTTTTACGTTGTTAAAGGCTCCTTCTATATCCAGGAAAGCCGCCAAGATAAAGTTTGTATTCTCCATATTTCTCTCAATAAAACCCACGACCTCATGAAGAGCGGTTTCGACAGATTTACCTTTCATGTAAGCATGCTGCGACTTGCTCAGCGAGGCAGTGTCTGCAAAGCTCCTAATCTCCAGATCGATCAGTCGTTCGAGTGTCTTGAGGAGAAAGGAGGATAAGCTTATAGGTCTGTAGTCTTTCGGTGCAGATTGACTGGCTTTCCTCGCTTTGGGATGTAAGTTACCTTTACCTCCTTCCACAGATCTGGTACGCAGGAAAGAAACAAACAGGCCCTGAAGATATCCTCCAGAATTAGGTATATCTGCGGTGCGGCAAAATGAAGCATCGCAGGAATTATTCCATCTGGACCAGGTGACTTATAGGGTTTGAATGTACTTACTACCCACTTTATTTTGTTTCTGCTTAACACCTTATCGAGGAGGCTCTCGTCCACTGGCTCTTTGACTTGGAAGTTGTCACATTCAAAGTGAAGGTTCCTGGCGTCCTTGCAGTCAGGGAAATGGGTCTCAGCTAGAAGGTTTAGAGTCTCAAGACCTGAGTCTGTCCACGTGCCGGCCGGTTTTTTGATACTACCAATGGATTTGGGGTCCTTGGAGAGTATCTTGCGGAATCTGGCATCGTCGTTTACGCCTTCTACAGACTCACAGAAACAAACCCATGACTTCTTTTTGGCGCGCTTGATTTCACTCTTATATTTGTTGAAACTCGCTTTATACGATTCCCAGTCACTGTCAAGTATCGTCGCGTGCGCCCTGTTATACAGCTTTTTCCGCAGTTCGCCAAGATCCTTGTTCCACCACACCGGTTGGGATTTTTTCCCAGGATAAGTTAACGGACAGGCATCCTTATGGCAGCGAAGAAGGTTTTCTGTTAGGTTGGACACTTTGCTGTTAAGCTCAGCAACTGTTACTATCCTTCCGGTGAGTGTCAGTTGATGGTTCGTCAGATCAGTGAACCTGCCCCAGTCCGTCCTTCTCGGGTTCCTATAAGGATTTTGGCGGACTCCGTCGAAAGAGATTTCAAAGTATATCCTCATATGATCCGAAAAGGAGCATTTGTTGGATACCCTCCAGTTCTTGACGACAGAATCATCTAAATTTGACAGAGTTAGATCAATGACCTCCTCCCTGTCTCTAATTTTAAAGGTAGGGTCATTTCCTTTATTAAATATTCTTAGATTGTAAGATAATATAAAATTTAAAATTGACTGACCTATTGGGTTTGTATCATTACTGCCCCAGTGGAAATGGTGGGCGTTGGCGTCACATCCAAGGATTACGTTACAAACGCCCAGGTTCTCCTTTAGCAGCCTGTGTACCCCCTGATTTGGTGGATCAGGGTCCTCATATGGCATGTAGATTGAGGACAGGAGAGTGGCCTTCTCTCTACCATTAGTTAGAAAGATTAGATTAAGGTTCTTCCTACCTACCACACAGGTCCTCACCTTGACCCCCTCGGACGATGCGAAGACCTCGAAGTTGGCATTGTTCAGTCCAGAGACATTATTTTTGTATATATAAGGTTCCTGGACTAGAACAATGTCCACCTCTGAGTTCGTGAGGGACAGGAGTAGTTCGGCGGCAGCTGCTTTACAATGATGCAGATTAATCTGCAAAATGCGTAGCACCTGCCGCCTACCTACTCCTACTGATTTTCGCGAGGTGGACTCAGTCGGAACCGAACCCATCCTGAACCAAAATTCAGTTTTCCCTCACGAACCTTGAGGTATCCTCTCCTGAGGAGTCTACCGCCATCTTAACATCCATCCCTCCATTCTCCTTACAAGGGGTTAGACTTATGACAGTCCAGTCCTTAGTAAGAAGACCTGGGTTCTGGAGCTTCAGCATCCTCAGCAGAAGTTCCTTGTCCACGCTGGGAATACTTTCCTAGATGGAATCTCCGCTACAGACCATTAACGGTCTTCTTAAGGTACGCTCCTGTTGAGACATTTAATGACCTTAACTCCCTTCTGAAGGAGACACCGGCAAACTGACGGTCACCCTGGTCCCCTACTGATTTTCGCGAGGTGGACTCAGTCGGAACCGAACCCATCCTGAACCAAAATTCAGTTTTCCCTCACGAACCTTGAGGTACTCCTCTCCTGAGGAGTCTACCGCCATCTTAACATCCATCCCTCCATTCTCCTTACAAGGGGTTAGACTTATGACAGTCCAGTCCTTAGTAAGAAGACCTGGGTTCTGGAGCTCCAGCATCCTCAGCAGAAGTTCCTTGTCCACGCTGGGAATACCTTTCTAGATGGAATCTCCGCTACAGACCATTAACGGTCTTCTTAAGGTACGCTACTGTTGAGACATTTAATGACCTTAACTCCCTTCTGAAGCAAGGCACCGGCAAACTGACGGTCACCCTGGTCTACCTCTGTGGACACAATGGCTCTACGAAGACGAGTCTCGAAGAGCAACCAGTGACTTTCGTTGATTTTCCCGAAGGGATCAGCTCTGTCGATGATTGCAACTAGGAGCTCGTCATCGGTTGCCACTGTGGCCGTTTTGGCGTAGGGTTTCCTGCGTCCTTGATCACGGGCCTTGGTAGCAGCTTTTCCCGAGGAGGTGGACGCCTTCTCAGTACTGGTGCTACTTCCCTTGGCTTTGCGATCAAGACTCTACGAAGACGAGTCTCGAAGAGCAACCAGTGACTTTCGTTGATTTTCCCGAAGGGATCAGCTCTGTCGATGATTGCAACTAGGAGCTCGTCATCGGTTGCCACTGTGGCCGTTTTGGCGTTGGGTTTCCTGCGTCCTTGATCACGGGCCTTGGTAGCAGCTTTTCCCGAGGAGGTGGACGCCTTCTCAGTACTGGTGCTACTTCCCTTGGCTTTGCGATCAAGAACACCAGCATAGGAGTCCGCCGTGTTGACCGCATGGGAGATCATCGTCTTCTTTGGCGACGGCTGTGGGCCTTCTGAAGAGCGAACCCGCTTCCTCTTTAGATTCTCCATCAACATCCATTGACTCAGTGGCAATCTGCCTCCGAAGCTTAGTATCGGCTAGTGCCGATACAGGACCAGACTGGATGCGATTTGTCTGGGATTGCGAACCTAGGTCCAAAACCTCTTCGACCACATCACCGTCAGTGGACATGTCATCGTCAGACCTCCTTGTTGACTCAGCTGGGATCATCGTAATGTCCAGTTCGTCGTCAGTGAGGGTGAGATTATTTAGCATGTTCTCTGGTGGTATGATCGGAACAAGTCTCTCCAGTTGGTCAAGGAGTTCCCAACTCTGTTTCTCAAGACTGTCTCCAATCACTTTGAGGTTTCCGTGTAGGTCGTCCCCGCCCAAAACTCCGGTCCTGTCAGCCGTGGACTGATTTACACCAGTTTTGGCTAGAGCATTGTCCTTTGGAATATCCGGTTCGTCATCAATATTTTGGGTTGCATTTTCTGCACTTGTAGCAGTTACGGCTGTAGGTGCCAAGGCATCCACACCTAAAACAGCCGGATCACAATCGCTTGATCTCGACGGCACGTGGCTTGTGATCTCACCAACGCTTACCGCCGGTACTGGGTTATTAACTCCCTGCACCGTAACTTTACTCCTTTTTTGTCTTTTACCCATCTTAGTTGATTTATTTAAGGGAACTACCCCCATCCAATTTTGCAACATTAACAATCTTTCATAAAATATTATTCAGCCTTATTACGGTTGGCGTAGTCGCAAAATTGCAAGTTGACGTGTCGAAACGGCTGATTGGTATTATGAATATATTCGTCGTTAAAAGCTAAAATATCAAATTTTAAAGAATTCTTTTGGTAAAAAAATTAATAGAATTGTTAGTAGATCATGGTTAAACTTTTAATTCAGAAGAAACACCAACCCTACAGTTTTTACAATCAAAATAATTGTTTGGCGTAGACGTTTTTGTAGTCATTGGCGTAGTCGTTGGGTTATTTTATGGTATCATGAAAAATTTACTACAACGACAATTTTTTTCTCATACAAAATTAAAAAATATATTTTTTTTTAATTGTAAAATAATTCGTTCCAAATCATCTTTTGAACAAGAACTAAGAAATTTGCATTGTTTCAATCGTTATACGAGGACTGTAACATATTTTCAATAGGAAGTTTGTTAGGGTTCCACTGTAAACAATCAGAAACTAGGCATCATTGTTATTATGCATGCACACCGTTGATGTACACGCCTGCACGTGTCGTAACAATAGAGAATAACAAATCCAAATGAGAGCCATGCATGGTACAATTTGAAAGGTAGATGCCTCAGCCCAGCTGATCGAATCTAAAACGTCAAAAAACTATGAATTCGCCATGAAAAATCAAAACAAAAAACCATATGATTCGTAAGTAAGAGATAGCATGTCTACACTTTATAGACAAACACAAGCTATAAAAAGAGACAACAAGAGGCAATTTGGCGAAAATTTTGACAGTTTACATTACAAAAAAAGTTGCTTTGTTGTAGCAATTCGCCGATGCATCTACCTTTTTTTTTGTACCATGGAGTAATGTTTTTCAAAACGAACTGAAGCTAAAAACAGATACAACGTTTGATTAAAGTTTTGCGTTGGGCGTCGAGAAAAAAACAACAACAACAGGGCGACGACGATACCAAAGTCCAGCGTTTATCTGTTTGTCGGCATATATTTCAAATGAATTTGAATTTTCGGCATCATGCCCAACAGTGTAAAAACGGCCAAAACGACACAAAACTTTAATCAAACGTTGTATCTGTTTTCAGCTTGACAGTGTTGCAAAATTTTACTGATCGCTACCTATATCATGATTTCATCCCGGCGAAGGGAATTATCAATTGGCTTCTCAGTTTTTGAAGTGATGCCCTTTTAGCGAAAAACCGAACTCTTTAAGTGTCTAGTATTCTCATATGAATGAGAATCACACTTACTTTTCGGCTTTCCAAAGAAACACCAAAATCAAAATATTTTGCAACATGTCAGCACGTATCAACTAAGAATTCTTCGAATTCTGTGAGTTGAAAAGAACACCAACACAGTTGCCTGTGAGGTTGTTATTGGATTTTTTTTTTAACAAAGCTCCATTCGCCCGTGCCTCGGCTGTTTTTTGTTTGTTTTGTTTATTGTTGAAGATTCAATCTCATTTTCGATTGTTTGAGTGGAGTATTCCCCCATTGGCTCAACTTCATTTATTACTCTCTATTACAGAGAGTAATGTTTTTCAAAACGAACTTTTACTAAAACATAAGAGTACAACAACTGGCGACGAGAAATAAATTCTTTAATTTCAATTCATCTACGCAAAAATCAACTGCACATAAAATGTCAAGCGAGAACATTGTGAAATTACTAGCTGAACAGCAAGCGGCTATGAATCTTCAAACGCATTTACTGCAACAATTAACAAATCTACTTCAAGCACAGAGTACTGGAAACACTAAAGATGCTACGAGTCCCAACACTTCAAAAGCAGGATTAATGGAATCTCTTTCACATTCCATGACAGACTTCGTTTATGAACCGGAAAGCGGATTAATTTTTCAAGCGTGGTACAATCGCTACCATCTCTGGACGATCATGACAAAGTTGCGTTACTCTGGAGAAAGATGTCAAACAGTGTTCACGAAAGAAATGAGTCTCAAAGACACCATGGAGAAACTTAACAAACTATTTGGTAAGGTAGAAACTCAAGTGTCTCAACGCTACAAGTGTTTGCAAATGAAAAAAACTTGGCGGAGAAGACTATAAGGAATACACCGGTAGAGCTAACTTACAGTTCGAACTCTTCAAGCTAAATGAAATGCAAGAGGATCAATTCAAGTGTCTAATCTATGTCTTAGGTTTAAAATCAAGCAAAGACAACGACATTTGCTTACGTTTACTCAAATTGCTAGACGAAGCAAAGGACTCCATAACTCTGGACACTCTTGTAGATAAAACTCAACGACTCATGGATTTGAAAACAGACAATACATCGAGCTTCAATCGCAATCAATTTGCGCAGTCAAGAAATTCGCCAAGAACAACAACAAACATTCCCATAAAATTCCTAAAACGCCCTGCTGGTTATGCGGAGACATGCATTACTAAAAATACTGTCCATTTAAAAATCATAAATGTTCAAAGTGTCAGCAGACAGGTCACAAGGATAACTTTTGCAAAAGTGCAAAACGAGGCAAGTCCACTACAGACAAAACTGCAGTCAAGTCGGACAAAACAAAATACAACGCCAACGCTGTATTCTCTTCGAAGCAACTTCAATTTCAACAATTGCAAAAATGTACAACCGTGGAGATAAAAAAGAAACAAGTCAAATTATAAATCGACACAACATCTGATATTTCAATCATATCACGATCAACATGGGAATACATAGGTAAGCCACACGTACACAAAAGAAATTATACTGCAACAGACGTAAATTCCAACAGCATCAGCCTAATCGGAAAGTGTCAATGCAACATAACGGTATCAGACAAAACGCTAACTCTACAATGTTACGTCACGGAAATCGATAACTTAAACATAATGGGTATCGACTGGATACAAAGTTTTAACCTTTGGGACAAACCAATTTCAGCTTGGTGTCGCCAAATATCAAACGATGAATACATATCAAACCTGAGAAGCAAGTTCAAACCTGTTTTCGACAGCAGTCTTGGCCTTTGTACAAAAACCAAAGTGCATATTAAACTTCTTCCAGACGCAAAAGAAACATTCATTGCAAAACGCCCAGTACCATATGCCGTGAGAACAGAAATAGAAACAGAGCTAGATAGACTTGAAAAAGCAAATATCATCACACCAGTCAATTCTTCAAAATTTGCAGCGCCAATCGTCGTGAGTAGAAGAAACGGAAAAATTAGAATTTGTGCAGACTATTCCACGGGTCTCAACAATTCAATTGAACCAAATCAGTATCCTCTGCCCACTCCCGAAGAAATTCTCACAGATTGTCACGATTGTATGATATTTAGTCATTTGGATCTCTCTGACACATATCTTCCCAGCAAAACTTTGCATCCGCGGATGCAGTTAAATCACTAGAACAATTGCCGCTGGAGTACATATTTCCCTATGAATTCACCTATGAATTTTACAAGAGAGCGCGCAGCTAGGATGCGCTCCATTTTGCTTCCACGACACACAGCTAGGATGCACTCCATTTTCGATCCAAATCACAGCCTCTGATGTAGAGTTTTGGATTGAATTTAAATGCAGTCTAAAGTTGTTATAAAACGCAAGCCATTGTAAATATCCCAAAATAAATAAAATACATTGCTTATTCGTGTAAAACAAGAATATTATCTTTATTACATTAACACAAATTATAAAAACTCTCCATTAAATTTTATCGTAACTTAGTTTACTTCCTCTACTTTGCTTTTTATGACATCGAAATTGATATTGCTTCATCATCCAAATGGTTTTTCATTTTTCCTCCTACTTCAGTCCAGATTTCCAAAAAAACACTCCACTTCAAAAATAATTTGCGTCTCGTGAATTACAGCAATGTTCAGAACTTTAGTTTGCATTTCTTTATTTTTTATAAAACAAATTCTTAGAATTTTAACACTTTTTCTTGTGTTCAGAAAAAAAGACTGCGACTGTAGGAAAGTATGTCTACAATATGAGAAACATCCGAAAACCACTAGATGATCTCTTAAAAACAGATCAGAAATTCATTTGGACCAAAGAATATCAACAATCTCTCAACGAATTCAACTCATTACAATCCAGCATTGCAGCGGACGCATCATCACATGGCATCGGAGCGGTAATATACCATACTTACCCAGACAACAGTGTCAAAGCCATTCATCACGTCTCAAGATCACTTACTCCAACGGAGCGAAATTACAGTCAAATCGAAAAAGAAGGACTAGCACTAGTTTTCGCCGTACAACGTTTCCACAAAATGATTTTCGGAAGAAAATTCACCCTACATACCGACCATAAGCCATTGCTCACCATATTTGGTTCCAAAAAAGGTATTCCGGTCTACACCGCGAACAGGTTACAACGTTGGGCTCTCATCCTTCTCACTTACGATTTCGATATGTGTAAAGTATACCAATACAAAGGTTTTTGGAATGCAGATGTTACATCATAGCTTCAATCAACCTAGAAAACGACATAAGGTGTGTCATCACAGACGCCGTATCACCACTGCCAGTTAGCTTCAAAATGATACTGGATGCAACCAAAAAGGATTCAACCTTACATACAGTTTCAAACTACGTATACAACGGCTGGCCAAAAAACAAAAACAGCATAGATTCTTCAATTCTTCCATATTTCAACAGGCAAGATTCAATATCAATAACAGATGATTGTCTTATGTTCAATACGCTCATACTCTCTCCAGCGGAATCATTCCTAGGTCGAAAAATGAGAACAGTTTTCGATTTAATAACAAAGCCTCCACCAGCGAGCAGAGAGAGAAACATTCAAATGAAGAAACATTGCAACCGGAAACATGGTACAAAACAATGAAATTTCATCACAGGAGATCTTGTCTACGCTGAACACTTCAAAGGTAATAAAAGCTACTGGGTTCCAGGTGAAATTATCAACAAAGTGGGAAATGTTACCTACAACACTCTCATTCAAGTGGATAAGCGACAAATTCTCGTGAGAACTCACGCAGATCAACTCAGACCAAGAGAAACCGATCAAAATGCACCTGCAGAGCAAAATGATAATCTTCCTCTTCAAATCCTACTAGAAGACTTCAACATTAGTCCACCAACGGAAGAACATTTCACAACCCCACCATCATCACCGGATATGCACCAACAACGCATCACAGCACCCCCAAGAAGTCTCAAAAAGGGAGATGTTAGGGTTCCACTGTAAACAATCAGAAACTAGGCATCATTGTTATTATGCATGCACACATACATACACACACACTTGCAACCCTCATGCTATACTCTTTCTCACTCAGTCAGTATCTGTCAGTCATTCAGACAACACAGTCATTGTATTACACCACAAGTAGTAACACGCGCATCAACTATTGTAACGTATTTCGTTTCCAGAATTAAACAGAATAAATCTTGCTTAAGTTTGTTAATTTATCAGTAAGCCTTTTATTTATAACATAAAAGCACATCTAAATCTTTTACTCAAACATAAGAGTACAACAGTATATAATTTTTCATTACATCAAAAATGTAAACTACGACTACGACATTTGAACGCATACGACTACGGCAACTGTAATAACCCCCATTGTTTTTATATACAGTTTGACAAGTAATTGTTTTCAAACTGAGAAAACGAACACTTTTCATGCATTAATTACTAAAATATTACAAATCAAGGCATATTTATACAAGGTAGAAGTGACAATCAGCTGTATTCTTACTTTTTTTTTGTAAATTTACATAGTTTTCAAAATGTAATAGGGTCTACCATGGTACAATAATTCATAGGTAGGCCAGGTATGAGAATCGCCAAAAAAATACAACCCTGTCGCTATGGCTTAAAACGTCGAAATAGTTTTGATGAATGATAACGTATGATTATACAAAGAAGAAGAAGAACAAAATGTTGAAATGAAAACAAAACAGAGTTGAATTTTTTGATCAATAATAAATATCAACTCTGCATGTCAACACGGTTTTGACAGATTAAGCCATAACAAAAAAAAAATTGTAATCAGCTGTTAGCTGTGGCCTACCTAAGAATTATTGTACCATGGGGTCTACCCCATGAAATTTTAAACTTCGAAATTTGCTACCATAAAATTCTTCTTTTCACCGTAAACTTGTAATAACAGTTCTGTATTTATATTTTGATTCAAATTTGTTCTATTTTGGGAAATCCCCACTAAGAGGGTTACCATATGGACCAAGGGGGTATCAGATCATATTGCATGCAAACAATGTCCTATAGGTCTCAAGCCGAGAATATCTAAAAACTAAGACGTTTTATGAGTATTTTGGTTTACCAAGATGATATGACATCAATTACAATGAATATTACCTGTAGCAGAACTCGATCAGGAGGGTTGCCAGATCGACTAAAAATGTACCAGGTCTTAATAACAGTAAACTGGACATCCTAGGCCAACAATTAGATCTCAAAAGTGGTTTATTTAACTGAAATTTAATTTAGGGATAAGCATATTCACTAAAACAAACCAAAATATAACCAAGAAGTACAAAAATCGGTTAGAAATGAATATGGAAGATATTTCTAATTTATACTGAGCTTGCTATAGACATCAAATTTTATCTATTAACAGCCAGATTGAGAAATTCCCGTAAGTTTTTTGGCTTTAATGGTATACCATGGTAACACTGTAGCATTATTTCCCCGCCACTTAGAAATTTTTGTCACAGTATTACTTCACAGTACACGAAATGTCTCCAGTAGGTCATAGTAAGCATTTGCGAAAATTGTAGAAATCTGTACCCCACAAATTTCTAAGGAATATTAGTCTCCAAATGTGCTATTTTCGACTGCTTCATGAAATATTCTTATCTTTTAATAAATTTTGAGTTGAATCAACCACTTGTAGGCTGTGGTTGTGGGCCTAGTTGGTCCCTTTTACTGTTAATAAGGCCTGTAGTCGAATTCTGTAACTCATTTTTCGAGTTACCGAAAAATATCGGTAAAATTAAAATGCCTATAATTTCGGTAATTAACGAAATGTTTCGGTAAGTTAACAACCAAAATAAAGTTGTTGCTAAATTCTACCGATAACAACAGTGCTGTCAACTTTTATTGATACTTTTCATTCATAATTTTGCGTTTTAATGTTACCGATTTTTGTCGGTAACTCAAAAAATGAGTTACAGAATTCCACTACTGGTACTTTTTTAGTCGATCTGGCAACCCTCCTGATCGAGCTATTCTGTAGGCAATATTTATTGTAATTGATGGAAGTCCATCCTGGTGAACTAAAAATACTCATAAAATGTCTTAGTTTTCAGATATTCCCGGTTTGAGAGCTATAGGACATCGTTTACATGTAATACGATCTGGTACCCCTTGGTCCATAGGGTAACCCTCTTAGTGTGGACATTCCATGCCTAATATTATTGATACTTGTTAGCAACTAATCCTTGTTAAGAATAAAATTCATAAAATGTCATGATTTTTAAATATTTACTGAAAACATGGGGTATTTTGGAACCTCAATTACATTTTGAAAACATTTTCTTGGCACCTTGCATTACATGTTAATTATTCTTTTGGTTATTATTGTTGAACTAAGCGGGTTAATTTTTTATGTATCCATTCATTTTGGTCTTAAATAAGCCGACCAACTAATTTTTGCAAAAAACCCGACATTTTTATCACAACTATTTGTAATTTTTAGGTAATTAATGCATGAAAAGTGTTCGTTGTCTCTGTTTGAAAACAATTCCTTGTCAAACTGTAAATTGATAAAAAAAAACGTATCAGGATCTTCTTGTGGTGAGCTTCTGATTATTAAAATAGACTACGTATTCGAATTCTTGATAAATATTACAACTGGATTACTTACTGGCTTCATTTTAAAAATAATTCCTTTTGGATGTATTTTTTTCTGTTTTTGATAATTGTATCTTTGTTACGTGCCACCTACTGTGGCGCTATGGTGAGGTATCCGGCAAGCTCAGGGGGGCCATCTTCAGGGCGGTCCCAACCCAATCAACCATAGCCCTAGGGGACGAACAATTTTATTTTAAATTGAAACAGATAAACAACACAAAACGATCACTAACACTACGTACACCGAAACAAGGGAGATTGTTGTTTTCCCCCACACTTGCCCACCCAACCTTGACCCTTAGATCCTAAACCTTGAAATTTTATAAGGGCCCCAGTATCCACGAACATTCACCTCATGACAACATACCCACCGATTCCCTCTCTCACAAAATAACTAACACATTATTTTTGACATATGAAACATTTGAAATTCAACAAAGTTTTATTGACATTATAGACATAATCTTAACAATTAGACAAAAAAAAATTAATTGAAACATTAACCCCATGGTTGTACTCTATCCAGATGAGTCACTCACTCAGATCACCCTCTATTACAATGGGACAATGATGCCAAACCTGGCAAATATCAATAAAAAATTACCTGCCTAATAGAGCTCTTTTAGGTGGCCTAGGGACATAATAATTTGTCCACAAAATTTAGCTGAGAATCTCTACAATATCCTCAGTAATTCAGGGTAACCCTACACTCAATTATGTTAAAAAAAATGGAGTTAACGTCTCTCACAATGTTAACTTTAAATTTAACACTTAAGGACAACACGAAACAACACAACTTAATCTAATTTTATGAAATATTTAGGTTTTTTATGAATCTTCTGTTTTCATTCTTTTTCGTTACAGAAATTAATTTTTTTCGCTTTACGTCTTCATATTCTCCTTTTGGGCTTTTTTGTAATTAATTTTTTTAAGCTTTAAATTCTCATACTTTAAAAAAAAACTTGTGTTTTTCTTTCATTCCCAGTTTCAACGATAATTAATATATTTTTTATTTTCTCTTTCCAGGAGTTGTTCCGCAGGTGATTTTGTGGCGTTATTAAATAATATCTCGTACGTGATTTTACCTGGATGTTTTCAACAAGAATTTACCCTTGGATGTTTTTGGTGCTGCCCAGAGGATCCCCAGTGGAATGGTTAACGCTCGGATTAGCCAAACCCAAATCTTTACTACTTCTTTTCGGCCTTTTAAATAAAATGGTCTGACCTCTCCGCTTATATAGCCGGGGAGGCCAGTGAATATTATTTGTTGCTGCCTGGCGGTATTTTTGGTTGTTATCGCCAACAACATGCATTTAAATACAAAATTTAGTCCTTTAATAAAGAAAACCTCCCGAATCTTTTGTTTTATTTTAAATTTGAGACTACTTTAATTTATGACGCACTTGGTAGCTGTTAAGAGTTACCTCCTGAGGAACACCAGGTTAAAACAAGATCGCATTTTGCTTTTTGGGCCCTTTTATAACCTGGGACAGGCGCGAATTTTTTCCTCTTTTCCTCATTTTCTTAAATCTTCGACATTTGTCTTTTTTTTTTGATGATCAACCTAAGGAAACCTTTAAGCCCCCGCAGGGCTGTATTTTGTCATCAAGGTACATCTTTCATATCGTAACTACAGCAACCCTGACAGTGGCAGCACTTTTACATAGTGTTTTCCCCGGCTTAGAACATTTCCGGTTACATTTTTCTACAGCCGCTGGGACAGCAACTACATGCAAATAATTTGGACAATTAATTTCAAATTAATTGATTTTACCTCCACGCAACATCTTCTTAAAATGTTTGATTCTTGTATTCTTACAATAATTGAAATTTGCCTTTGAAATTCATTTAGGAATTTAAATTGGATGGACCGTTCGATTAATGCTTCTACAGATTAAATTTTCAAATTTTCAGGAAATCGGCACAGAAATAATAGGAGTGTTCGTTTACACAATAATTTGTACAAGTCTAGTAACTTCTTGCAACCGACTAAGCTCTTTTACATTGTACTGTAGAGTATACGAACAACATCCAGTAACAATTTGTACAAATTTTGAGTAAACGAACACATATAATATTTGACCACAATTTATGAAATTCGGCCTTATTCAAATTGAATGTTAATCGTAAAACAACAAGGATTTCAATAAAGGATATTTTTTTACCCATCCAAAATAGAAACAATGGCCGTGCAAAGGATTTATTGCTCAAATTAATATGTTTTTAAATTTCAAATATTTGCTTTAATTTTGTTCTGTTCAGTTTTAAAGTCTCAAATCGAATCCCCAATAAAAATTTTCTTTTCAAAACGAAAACTTTTACCGACAGAAGTCTTACAAAGCCTTCTCAATAAAAATATATTTACTATGAAACCCACCAGTATTTAAATATATTAAAGTATACGCCTGTCTTTAAAACCATGGTCACAATGTTATCGAACAGGACTTTTTTAAATCTTTTGCCAAGCATCTGACGATACGGAAGTCAGTATCACATGCTGTGTCGATTTGTAATCTGACTTGGAGTTTTTTCGAAGAGAGCGTTATATTTTGATTTGTCCGACTTGACTGCGGTTTTGTCTGTTGTGGACTTGCGCTTTTGCAAAAGATATCCCTGTGATCTGTCTGCCGACACTTTGTGTACTGCATGTCTCCCCATAACCAGCAGGGCGTTTTAGGAATTTTATGGGAATGCTTGTTGTTGTTCTTGGCGAATTTCGTGACTGCGATTGATGCTCGATCAATGTATTGTCTGTTTTCGAATCCACTAGTCGTTGAGTTTCATCTACAAAAGTGTCCAGAGTTATAGAATCATTTGCTTCGTCTAGCAATTTGAGTAAACGTAAGCGAATGTCGTTTTCTTTGCTGGATTTTAAACCTAAGACGTAGATTATACACTTGAATTGATCCACTTGCATTTGATTTAGCTTGAAGAGTTCGCACCTAGCAAAAATTCGGATCCAGTAGTCATTACGTAACCCATTACAAAGTAATGTAAACAAGCTTCTTTTCCCATTACAAGTAATCTGAAAAGTAATGGGATACTTCTTAAAAAAATTACAAGGCAAACCTACTTTTTGCTCCTCACTAAGTAATGAGGACGGTGGCACAGTGAGTGTGTGTCCGACTATAAATCCTAGGGTTGTGTGTTCAACGCTCACTGTCGGCACGCGAGTTTTTTTAACTAAAAAATAACTGTCAGAGATAGTTATCGATAACATACTAGTTATCATCATATGTTGTGTACAACTTGTAAGTGACAACTGTCATTAATAATAAACTCATATATTCTCACTCTCTATGTAACATTCAATAAGATCACGTGTTTCAATTTAACATTTGGCGACGAGCAAGGTTAAAGTTAACTGAGATTTGATAATTCACAGCCTTTTTGCAATAAAAAAGTACAATTATGTCAACAGAGGCTGCAACGAAAATTCAAGTGTCGGGATTTAACTTCGAACCATTTGATGCGAGAGTCACTACCTGCTCTGCGACAAATTGTCACCAAGTAATCCAGAGGACAACACGTATGAGGAGATAGTGAAATTGCTGAGTGAACATTTCAATCCGAAACCTAACGTCATTTTGGAAAATTACAGATTTAATTTATGTAGGCAGAAAGAGCACGAAACGTGTGCAGAATATTTGGTAACGCTGAGGAGGTTGGATACTAATTGTGATTTTGGGTCATACTTAAATACGGCCTTACGGAATCAGTTTGTATTTGGGTTGAGGAATTCAACTATACAGAGTCGTTTACTGGAGAAAGCCGACTTAACAATAGACTCGGCTATTAATATGGCAAATACCATGGTATAAGTAAAGAGGTAGATTTAAATGAAGAAAATCTATAGAACCCTTGTTTTTCTTGAATTCCTAAAACTTCAAAATAAAAGCAACAAGTGGGTTTGTTTACACTGCATTTTTGAGCATTTTATAAAAACCGCGAAAAATGAATGAAGAGTTAAGTTTTCTCCACATAATCGAGTTGTGAATATGATAAACTGATTGTTTCAATGTAAATCTCACCAATTTCTTCCATACAAATGGTCTAAAAACAATTTTAAAAATCATTGAATTCGATTGTTTTTAAAATTGTTTGGCATATTATTCAAACACCACACACACATACACAGTTTGTTTATATTGTTTTGAAGTTTTAGGCATACTCGAATGAAAAAATTTAAATTGACTTAAAGCTTTGGCTAACCTTTATTATTAAACCATGGCAAATACATGTGAAGCGGCAGCAAAGGGCGGCATGGAGTTACATCAAGGAACGAATAATATGGTGGTGGATTTGATTGGCGATCGGAAGAAAGTAAAGAAGCTGCAACAGCCTAAAGAAAATAAGAAATGTTTTAGATGTTCTAGCGGAAAACATTTGGCGAATCAATGCGTACATAGGGACACAATCTGTCATTTTTGCAAATTGAAAGGGCACATTCGGCGGGTATGTTTGAAGGCATCACGACATCTGAATCAAATAAGTGAAGACATCAGCGAGGACGAGCAAAACTTGGTGGAAGAGATAAATCAGATATACGAAGGTGACGTTAAGAACATTCAAAACGAACAGGTGGCCAAGAACCGTGCTAAAATCTCGCATCGATTCAAAATTAACAGTGCCACAATATGCTTTGAAATCGATACTGGTGCACCTGTATCAATAATAAATTTGGTGGATGCAAAGAAACATTTTGCGAAACAGAAAATTTATAAGAGTGACACGGTACTGTATAGTTATTGCCACACTCCTCTAGACTGCGTAGGTTACATAATCGTTACAATGGATGGTATTGACACGTATACTCCATTAAAATTGTATATTGTCAAATCTCAGAGGAACCCACTGCTGGGACGGGAATGGTTGAGGATGATTAAGCTTAATTGGACAGCTATATTGGAGGATAAATTGGGGAAAGGCGACACAATGGTTAATCGAATAAGTGCATCGAATGCTGATCAAGAAATTAAACATTTGATAAGTAAATACTCAAAGGTATTTTCTGCAACTATGGGTAAAATAACCGGTTATCAGGCAAGGTTGTCGATAATGGAAGGTGCTGTTCCAAAGTTTTTTAAAGCACGAAGGGTTCCATTTTCCCTGGTACAACCCGTAGAGGAGGAATTGGAAAAACAACTTCGACATAGATTGCTAGAACCAGTTAGTGCAAGTGATTGGGCTACGCCAATAGTAGTAGTGCCTAAAAAAGACAGGCAGGTAAGATTGTGCGGTGACTACAAAATAACAATAAATCCAGTGCTGAAAGTTGATGAGTACCCTCTCCCAACGGTGGATGAACTATTTAGTACGATGGCAGGGGGAGACAAATTTACGAAATTGGATCTATCGAAGGCCTACTTGCAGTTGGAAATTCATCCGCATGATCGTCATCTTTTAACTCTGAATACCCATAAAGGATTGTTTCAGCCGACGAGACTAATGTTTGGCATAGCTAGTGCCCCGGCTAAATGGCAACGATTTATGGAGCAGCTGCTGAGAGGCATTCCCGGTGTTGCCGTATTTTTAGATGACATTCGGATAACAGCTGAAAATGATTTGGAGCATATGAGGAGGGTTGAACAGGTACTACAACGACTAAACGAATGTAATATGCGAATTAATTTGAATAAATGTGAGTGGATGCAAAACAAAATTGAGTATTGCGGATACGAGGTTAGCAAAGGTGGCATAAGTAAAACTGCTGAAAAGATGGAAGCAATATCGAACATGAAGCGGCCGGTAAATAGGGACGAGGTAAAAGCGCTGGTGGGTCTAATCAATTATTATGGACGTTTTGTAGAAAATTTAAGTGCGATCCTGTACCCTATAAATAAATTGCTGCAACAAAAGGTGCCTTTTAGGTGGGATGATGACTGTGAAAAATCGTTTCGGAAAATTAAAAAAATAATGGGTTCAAATATAGTGCTGGCATTTTACGATCCCAAGTTGCCTCTGAAATTAGCGGTTGATGCAAGCCCATATGGTGTAGGGGCGGTGTTGAGCCATACTTATCCGGATGGATCGGAGAGACCAATACAATTTACGTCGCAAACCCTAACAAAGACTCAGCAGAAATACAGTCAGATAGATAAAGAGGCTTACGCCATAGTTTTTGGCATTAGAAAGTTCCATAAATATTTATACGGACGGAAATTTACGCTGGTAACGGATAATAAGCCTTTAGCCCAGATTTTCTCCCCAGATAAAGGACTACCAGTACTTACAGCCAGTAGAATGCAACATTACGCTTTATTCTTATCATCGTTCAATTACGTTATACAGGTCAAGAAATCTAAGGAAAATGCGAATGCAGCTGCATTGTCAAGATTGCCTCTGGAAGGTAAGAATTCGAATATTGAGGAAGTAGATGTAATAGAAATGGAATTGCTGCAAAATTTACCGGTGAGTTTGGATGAATTAAGGAAAGAAACGCAAAAGGACGAGGAGGTAAAAGTATTGTTGGAAGGTTTGAAGCATGGACGTGAGTGTGAACCGAGACACCGATTTAATTTACAACAAACTGAATTTGCACTACAACAGGGATGTTTAATGCGTGACATCAGAGTTTACATTCCACGCAAACTACGGCAGGTCTCCAGCTATGCTTATGTTGGGGCGTCAAATTTCATCACGCCTGGATTTAATAGTACCAAGAGGGGTGGAGGAGCCGGATCGTCCGGTACCGAAAAGACAGTTTTCAGAAGGGGAAAGGGTGATGGTGCGTGAATATTTGTCGGGTGAGAAATGGCGTTGTGGCAAAGTTATTCGAAAAGTGGGAGAGTTACACGACGATGTGGAACTGGAGGATAATCGTGTTTGGAGAAGACACATTGACCAAATGCGGTTGGTTGCGTCAACGCACGAGAATGAAAGCGCAGCTAAGGAGAGAGAATGTAGCGCTAGTTTGCCATCTTCATTTGAGCATAACATTGTAAGGAATCCTGATAGTGAATATCAACCTGTCTCTCCTGAGGATTTATCAGCATCAGCGGATCATGAAGAGGTCCAAGATACTACAAGTTTATTAACACCTGCTGCTACAGAACCACAACCACAACGGCGTTCATCTAGACAAATAAGGGCTCCGAATCGGTTAAATTTATAATGCATTTTATAAGTAAATATAATTCTCATTAATCATTAATAAATGAATTACTGTTAAGGAGGGAAGAAATGTCAGAGATAGTTATCGATAACATACTAGTTATCATCATATGTTAGGTTTGTCCTTGTACTTTCTCAGTAAATACTACTCAGTAACTTCTTTTTAGAGAGTAAAGCATTTTATACTCTTTCAAAGGAAAAAATTAAAAAAGTAAAAAGACAACATTCAGTAAATATTTTCAATTTGATTAATATTTCCGATTATGATATTTGAATATTTTAAAGTTTTGACAACTGCCTAAAGCTACAAAATGGTACTGAACAAAATTCCTTCAGTAAAAATTAAAAGTTCTCAGTAATAAAAATTTCAAAACAAGTTTCTCAATTCATTCTCTTTTACTGAACATTTGTGTAAAAAAACAACATTCAGTAACAATTTGTAATAACTATTACAAATTATCGAGTACGCAGACACACTTGTTGTGTACAACTTGTAAGTGACAACTGTCAATAATAAACTCATATATTCTCACTCTCTATGTAACATTCAATAAGATCACGTGTTTCAATTTAACAATAAAGCTGAAAACAGATACAACGTTTGATTAAAGTTTTGTGTCGTTTTGGCCGTTTTTACACTGTTGGGCATGATGCCGAAAAATTCAAATTCATTTGATATATATGCCGGCAAACAGATAAACGCTGGACTTTGGTATCGTCGTCGCCCTGTTGTTGTTGTTTTTTTCTCGACGCCCGACGCAAAACTTTAATCAAACGTTGTATCTGTTTCCAGCTTAAAGCGCTCGGCACATACGGTGCGTTGTGCGTCGCGCTACAACAACCACATGAAAAATGTGTAAGTGATGCCCATGGTTTAATAAGAAAGGTTAGCCAAAGCTTTATGTCAATTTAAATTTTTTCATTCGAGTATGCCTAAAACTTCAAAACAATATAAACAAACTGTGTATGTTTGTGTGGTGTTTGAATAATATGCCAAGCAATTTTAAAAACAATCGAACTCAATGATTTTTAAAATTGTTTTTAGACCATTTGTATGGAAGAAATTGGTGAGAGTTGCATGGAAACAATCAGTTTATCATATTCACAACTCGATTATGTAGAGAAACCTTAAATCTTCATTCATTTTTCGCGTTTTTTATAAAATACTCAAAAAATGCATTGTAAACAAACCCACTTGTTGCTTTTATTTTGAAGTTTTAGGAATTCAAGAAAAACTAGGGTTCTACAGATTTTTTTCATTTAAATCTACCTCTTTACTTATACCATGAGTGATGCCAAGTTTTTTGAAAAACAACAACATGGCTGGCGCATTAAAGTTAAACATAATTTAACTGTTTTGGGACAACGCATGTCCCAACGTGTCACTAAACGGACCGTATGTGCCGAGGGCTTAACAGTACTGCACATTTAAGTTTGTTACATACCGCCTAATGCGGCGCTATGGTGGGGTTCCAACTGCTCAGTCGGGGCATCACTTCCAGGGGGATTCATAACCCTGCCACCATCAGCCCTAGGGGTCGAACAATAATGAAAGAGGGACTCAACAAAAAAAAAAAAAAACAAACAAAACGACACAACACAACATACAACCATGATGAAGGAACTTGGTGTTATAGTTCCCCCACTTTGCCCACCCTGCCTTGACCCTTTCTTCCTGTCATAACAATAAAGCAAATTTTTAAAGGGCCCCAATTTCCACACACTCTTACCTCACATTAGCATCCTCCTATTTCCCTCTCTTACGGAAAAACACTTAGCAATTCATATTGAAAACAATCAAACATAAAAATTATTTATTCTCATAGTTAAGGTTCTTAATTCTAAACAAACAACAATCATGTCAAACACGGAATTCCTAACTGCCTTTCTCTTAGTGAGCCAATCACTCAGGCTACCACCATTTATCAACAGACTATTGCCAAATCTGGCCACTTTAATACACTCAACCCCTTCCTAAAAGAGCTCTCTTACGGAGGAATAGTGGACGTTACCATATGTCCACACAAGAAAACAAAAGCTCTGTTCCAGAACTAAAAAGTTTTTACAATTTTTACCACTTTTACACATTTTGCGTTCCCGTACACAAAATTTATATGAAAATCGTCAACGACTTTTACAACTTTTACGACTTTTACCACTTTATAAAGTACGGGAACAGGCCAAAAATAGTCCTATTGTATTTTTGGGGTAACCCTACACCCACGCACTGTTCCTGGCATTAGAAATTCTTACAAATATTCCTTAACTTAACACTTACAGTGAGTGTCGAAAATATTCGGTTTTTAATTTCACCAATAATAACACCTCAGTATTTTAGAAGCCCATGTCCGATATCCAAAAAACAAAATACTTAAAAAATGTTGGTCCTGTGGCAATTAAAAAGTGCATGTTACATGGATCCATGGCAACCCTATAAGCGAGAATAAGAAAGAAAACGTTGTTAACCCTGTTTTCTATGCGTCAAAAATATTCGGTTTTTGTAACTTTTGTTAAATATTTTGGCAAAAAACCGTTCATTATCGAACTTTTTCTGCAATATTAGTATACATTTTAATAATTAGGAACAGAATCTTTGTTCCTGTGTGCAAAAATATTATATTTTATAGCAAATTATTAAAATTTAGCGCTAAGGAAAAACGCTATCCTAGAAAAGGGAAAACTGGTCATATTTCATTATAAAAACAGCAGGAAAAATGGAAATTTTTGCTTATTTTTGAATATTTAGTCCAATATAGTTGAAATAGAGTGCAAAAGTCCCGAACATATAGAAATAATCGATTTCGTGAAACACATAAGCCAGCCAAAACCAAGGACTGGTAGGGGAGGTGCAGGAATCTCCTGAAAAATTACGGCTAAACCGCCCTCAATTTTCTTGAAATTGGTTACCAAGTCCTAAATGACTTTCAGAAGATAGAAAATATGCATTTACATTCCAAAAAAATCAGAAGGATAAAGCCTTTCATGGCCTTGTAACACATCATAAGTCATTGATAAATACATGTGTCCGGAGGCTCCTTTGTACTTTTTGTGTTGGAGTACACAGAAAGGCCGGAAACTTGGTGCTATACTGTTTTTCCTGATTAGGCATTCAAAACTAACTCCATTTCACCAAGTTTCTGATGAACATCAAGTTGTGAAGGTACATCAAGGCGAAACTTGAACTAGATTTTTGGTTACGTAAATAAGCCGATGGCTTGTAATGTGTTACAAGGCCATGAAGGGCTTTATCCTTACGATTTTTTCGGAATGTAAGTGCATATTTCCTATCTTCTGAAAGTCATTTAGGACTTGGTGACCAATTTCAAGAAAATTGAGGGCGGTTTAGCCGTAATTTTTCAGGAGATTTCTGCACCTCCCCTACCAGTCCTTGGTTTTGGCTGGCTTATGTGTTTCACGAAATCGATTATTTCTATATTTTCGGGACTTTTGCACACTATTTCAACTATATTGGACTAAATATTCAAAAATAAGCAAAATTTTCCATTTTTCCTGCTGTTTTTATAATGAAATATGACCAGTTTTCCCTTTTCTAGGATAGCGTTTTTCCTTAGCGCTAAATTTTAATAATTTGCTATAAAATATAATATTTTTGCACACAAGAACAAAGATTCTGTTCATAATTATTAAAATGTATACTAATATTGCAGAAAAAGTTCGATAATGACCTGTTTTTTGACAAAATATTAAACAAAAGTTACAAAAACCGAATATTTTTGACGCATAGAAAACAGGGTTAACAACGTTTTCTTTCTTATTCTCGATTATAGGGTTGCCATGGATCCATGTAACATGCACTTTTTAATTGCCACAGGACCAACATTTTTTTAAGCATTTTGATTTTTGGATATTGGACATGGGCTTCTAAAATACTGAGGTGTTTTTATTGGTGAAATTGAAAACCGAATATTTTTGACACTCACTGTATATTCTACAGAATTACTAAGGACGTTCACACTTAGATTATTATACCCTATACCACAATGTGGAAAAGGGTATAATAAGTTTGTTTTCCCAAAAATTCATGTAACGCCGCGAAATATTCGTCGTAGACCCCTCATGTGGTATACCAAACTTCATATCTCGACGAGATAAAGCGATTTAGCGATGTGTGTCCGTCCGTCCGTCTGTCCGTCCATTAAAAATTGTAATCAAGCTAGAGGCCGCAATTATGGACCGATTGTCACGAAATTTAGTATGGAGGTCGGGTTTGGACCAGAATAGAACTGATTAGTTTTTGGCGATGATCGTGAAATGTTAAAGGGATGAAATGGACCAAAAACAAAATTTTTGCTCGATTTTGTAGCCGCTCTGTAGGTCGCAATAATAGTCCGATCGGCGCGAAATTTTAAACGTAGTTTTGGTTTGAGATGAAGAAGTAGCGTGCAAGTCAACGGTATGATCGGATAATATTTAGCGGGTTAAATTGATCAAAACTTTTGTGTGAAAATTGGTAAAATTTCTAATGCACATCTTATAACTTTATCCCAAGAAGACGCGTTTAGTGGTATAGGGTATCACATGGTCGGCCCCGTCCGACTATAGTCTGTTCTTACTTGTTTTTATTTTGTTAGATTAGTTATATGGTTTTTATCTATAATTTTTTTTTCCTTTTTAGTTTTAACTTATGTCATCATTAATTAATAAATTTATTTCTTTTCTCTTTTGCAGTTTTAACACTCCTTCTGGTGCATAGGTTAATGGCAAAACATGAACACACTCGGGATGAATAAAATATCAAAATTTTACCTGGTTGCTGACATTTCACAAAACAAGATAATTTTTTTTTGGTTTTTAAACGTTACGGCATCTTACTCCGAGGACCTTCTCTCAAACAACAGGGATTTTCTCCACTAAATATCGACCACAGAAATATTAAGCCGTCTCATCAAAAATTCACCAGGCAAAGGCTGCCGTCAACAAAATTATGCGTTTTCTCTTCTCAATTAAGAAATATCGGATTTATATCAACATCAAGATTTTTGGCCAATTTGAAGTACATCAATAAAAATTCCTCAATAAACGGTGCTGACCTCCTCCAGGCATATACTTGGGTCAGAGTTCCTTTGTGTTTCTTTGCCGATAGAGTAGGCGAAATCTTTAATAAGACAAAAAAGTGACACATTCAATCATAAGCCATAAAATGGCAAAACATTTTTTTCTTGTCTTACATGTTTTGTTTTTCGCAACACAGCCAAATAAACTGGCATCACCAAAACACAAATAAATTTTGCCACTACTTTGGTATAACAATTAAACTGTTTACACTATTTCTTTATTCTTTTGGGGTCTTTTTTTATATTTATTCAGGATGTTTAAAAATGGTTCCTTGCCACAACCAAAAGACAAATAGGAGAAATATTTTCCCCGTTATGCCTTTTATACTGCCAAAACCAATGCTGATTTTCCAATTTTCGCGGATTCTTCGACATTTATCGATTTCATTTTAAACCAACCCACTGTCAACCTACAGACACCTATTGGCCCCCTCAGTGTTGTATTTACCTGCCTCCTGCTTTTAAACTGGCAACACTGTAACTTTATGTATGACTCGGCCACATTCTGTATCCGGTTCTCTCATTTTTTTATTCGCCGGCAGCAACGAACCACATCCATGGAAAAATGCTGCCGGTTTTTGTTAACTAATAAAAAGAAAATTAATTTTCGTGCCACACGCAACAAGTTCTTAAGCAACCCTCAAGCTGAAAACACATACAACGTTTGAGTAAAGTTTTGCATTGGGCGTTGACAAAAAAACAACAACAACAGGGCGACGCCGACACCAAAATCCGGCGTTGATGTGTTTGCCGGCATATATTTCAAATCATGGTTTAATAAGAAAGGTTAGCCAAAGCTTTATGTCAATTTAAATTTTTTCATTCGAGTATGCCTAAAACTTCAAAACAATATAAACGAACTGTGTATGTGTGTGTGGTGTTTGAATAATATGCCAAACAATTTTAAAAACAATCGAATTCAATGATTTTTAAATTTGTTTTTAGACCATTTGTATGGAAGAAATTGGTGAGATTTGCATTGAAACAATCAGTTTATCATATTCACAACTCGATTATGTGGATAAAACTTAACTCTTCATTCATTTTTCGCGTTTTTTATAAGATGCTCAAAAAATGCATTGTAAACAAACCCACTTGTTGCTTTTATTTTGAAATTTTAGGAATTCAAGAAAAACAAGGGTTCTATAGATTTTTTCATTTAAATCTACCTCTTTACTTATACCATGTTTCAAATGAATTTGAATTTTTCGGCATCATGCCCAACAGTGTAAACGTTGTATGTGTTTTCAGCTTTAATGTTCGTGTGCGTGGCATAGTATGTAGTGTCTCTGGCTAGAAATCGGAGGGTTCGTGTGTTCAACTCGCACAGCAACCGAAATAAAATAAAGTGCGTTTTCAGACGATGCGGTTTGACTGCTCAAAAACGCGTTGTTCGTTTTGGTTCTCATTCGCAAATTGTGCCAGTGTTGAAACAAAATGTGGAATTAATTGAACGAAAACGTACATAAGGACTTTTAAAATAAATTAGTTAATGAAATAAATTTTTGTAAAAATTTGTTCATGTACATGTTATGATTTTGTAAAATTTATTTATTTTTTATTTTATCGTGATTGAAATTATGTTAAATGTTTTGAAATAAAAAATGTATGAATTTTACGCCGGTAACGCAGGAATCTTCTTACCCTCAGGTGTTAACAATTATTACGGAATTCGTTATTAACACTTTTAACCCATTCGTTTTTCCTGATTTTGTGGAATTTACAAGAATTACTCTATTTTAAAATGTTAAAATACAATACACACATAAATATTTTTGGTACATTTATGTAAAACCGTACTTCTTTTTGTTCAAAAAGTACGCTTGTATAAAATGACTTCAAAAACGCAACACTAGATGTGGAAATTACAAATGAGAGTCAAAACGGAAACCACGTTTTTGAGCAGTCAAACCTTATCGTCTGAAAACGTTCAAAGTAAAATAAAAGTAAAGCATTTACCTAATTAACTGCGTGTTGCGTGTGCGTTCAAAAATACAAAAACAAAATACATGTATTTGTTTTTGTTTTCAATTTGAAATACATGTATTTTGTTTTTGTATTTTTGAACGCACACGCAACACGCAGTTAAATAGGTAAAGGCTTAAGAAGCATGGTAGAACAAATACAAGGTAAAGCATGATACAATTAGGAAGGTAGATGCATCGGCGAATTGCTACAACAAAGAAACTTTTTTTGTAATGTAAACTGTCAAAATTTTCGCCGAATGGTCTCTTGTTGTCTCTTTTTATCGCTTGTGTTTGTCTTTAAAGTGATGACATGCTATCTCTTACTTACCCAATCATATGGTTATTTGTTTTGATTTTTCATGGCGAATTCCTAGTTTTTTGACGTTTTAGATTCGATCAGCTGGGCTGATGCATCTACCTTCCTAATTGTGCCATGAGGTAAAGTTAGTCCCAATTTACATTAGGCGAGTTTACTTGCGGCAATTGTCAGTTTGTTGGTGAGAGAGGGTGCTGAGAGGCAAAGGGTTACCATATGCCTCACCTCTTTCTCCTACAAAATGACAATTGCCGCAAGTAAACTCGCCCAATGTAAATTGGGACTTAATACTACAACATGGCACAATTAACAGGTAGATGCATCAGCAAACAACTACAACAAAACCGAGTTCAGTACTGTGAAATGTCAAAAATGTTTTACAAAAATAAAGCGATTCACACATTTTTTTCAACAAAATTTTGTTAGGCAGTTATTAATAAACACATTATAACAAAAATCCGTCAAAAATTCACAGTTTTTCTTTTAAATTTTTGTTTTTAATTTTGTGTTTTCAATTACAACTTTTTTGACAGCTCACAGTACATCAGCTGGGCTGATGCGGGTACCTGTATGATTGTGCCATGTACTACAACAAATACAACTCGAACAACAACCACAAAGGAATTTGTTTTTGTTTGTAACGTTACTGCCAGTTGTATTTGTAAACAAAACAAGGAAATGTCTATAAATTATTGAAATTTAAAAAACTAATAATTTTTCACATTTGGTTGAATATTTTGGAAAACATGAATGAAAATTCGTTGTATTTTCAATTTCTATGGTTCCACATCATTCCACTAAATGCACAAATTCTCGCAGAAAGTAGAATTCTTGCAGAAAAGTTTGGGGTCGCTGGAAATTCATAGAAAAAGGAGAAGCTGTTTCAATGTTTTGTTTTAGAAATCAAAGAAGCACATGTTTATTAGGGCTTTATTTTTTTAAATTTTAACAAAATACCTCACATATTAACAAACGTTGTATCGCCTCTACAAGCGGTGATTTACTGCGCGGCTTATCGTTCAAACTTGGAGGAGGTTACATATCATTGATATGAAGAAGTCTTTCTGGGAAATGGTTTTTTCCGAATGATATATTTTTTTTCTCAAAAAATATATTTCCCTAATGTACATCGAAATAGAAATGAATGTATAAAATGTCATATGAAATTTGACACTAACACTACAACCCAGTTCAGTCAGCTGGGTATTGCTGCTACTTTTTCTTGTTCTACCATGAGTAAGAAGTGTAATGAAATTAAAAAAATCTCTACATCAACTGTTCTAAAAATAGAATTTTTTTTCAACTTACTTTTCAACTTCAGTAGGCCTATTCTGTAACTTTTTAACAATCGTCGGATTGACAACGTTGTCGACACTAAAAATTGTTTGCAGTAACGATTGTGCTATTCTGTAAAATTGTAGACAAATTGTCTATAAACTTTCAAAAGCTTTCAATTTTGAATGTTTTCATAAACAAAACATACACACAAACCAAAGGCAAATCCAATATTGAACATTTTTGTCGATTTTTTTAACAACTACTATTGTTGTGCTGTTTTCATAACGACATTTTTAACAAAAATTGTTAAATTTGTTTACAGAATACAAAAGTTGTTAAATTTGTTGTTAAAATGAGTTTCTCGAAAAAATAACAATATCGACTGTCGTTAAAAAGTTACAGAATAGGCCCACTGGTGGCCACAGAATAACTAGATATTCTAGTGGTCTTAAAATAACTACAAACTGAGTGCGACATGCCCTTGTAAAAATAATGGGGAAGAAAGGGGGTTTGCGAGTAGTTACGGCTGCCAAAAATCCCTTACAAAACCCATGATTTTGGGTAGGGATATGTAATGGAAAGCAATAATCGATTTTTCGACTTTTCGATTTTGGTCTAAAACTAAAAATGCGATTTTTCGATCTTGCGATTATTTCAGTTGTATTAAAACTCGACTTTCGACTTTTTCATAGCCGCAGAAAATCGATTATAATCGACTATTCGTCGATTTTCGAGTTTTCTTTTGAAACTGTAAAACCGCCACAAGTGTAAAACCGCCAAGTCCACAATCTATGTGCAAACTCGAAAATCGATCACAAGATAATCGATTATGCGATTTTCTCTCCAAACAAAAGTCGACTACGATTTTTAGATTTTTGACTTCAAAAAGTCGATTAATCGATTAACCGAAAGTCGACTTACCTATCCCTAATTTTGGGAGTACTTTTTTTGCTGGGCAGTATAAGTTGATGCTACCGGCGTATACCTTAAGGCCTGCGTACATAAGCTGCCTTGCCTGGTTGCCTTGCTTTTCTGCTTCATTTCTGACATAATAAAAATAAAAGAATAAAGAAGGCCGAGCAAATTTCGAACTGGGTTGCCCTTTTCTTTTTTATTCTTTTATCAGAAGCAAGCAAGGTAAGCAGGCGAGGCAGCTTATGTACGCAGGCCTTAATAGTCTTCTCTATCAAGTTTTTACATTTGCAAACACACTTGTAGCGTTAAGACACTTGTGTTTCTACCTTACCAAATAGTTTAAGTTTCTCTAGGGTGTCTTTGAGACCCATTTGGAAGGAACGTAGTTCCTGAACATTTCGGGAACACTGTTGGACATTTTTCTCCAGAGTAACACAACTTTCTCATGATCGTCCAGAGATTGCGCTTCTTTTTCGAATGTTGGTAGCGGTTGTTCCACGCTTGAAATTATTCCTCTTTCCGGTTCTTAAACTAAGTCTCTCATGGAATGTTTGTTTCCAGTTCTCTGTGCTTGAAGTATTTTTGTTAATTGTTCTAGAAATTGGGTTTGCTCCTCTGCAGGAAGTTTCAAAATGTTTTCGCTTGACGTATAGTCTGGCAATTTCGCATATTTCTTTCAGCCCTATTCTGAACATTCCCATGGGAACTGTTTCCCATGGGAGCGAAATTTCCCATTCCCACGTTTTCCATATTCTCAACGGCGTGGGAACATCAAATCATGGGAATTGAATTTTCGAAATTCGAAATTAGTTACACCAAATTATGATAGCATACTTTTAGGGGGCTGTAATTTTGTTTTGTAATACAAAATGCCTATTTGCATTGAATTCGCGGTTTTTGAATTAGATTAGCAAAAGCACAACTTACTTAATTCAACAACCGTGCATTGATTTATGGATTTTTTAAGTGAATGGAGTCAACGATGTGTGATGTTGTTCTAATAAGCACATTTTCTTCAGATTGTGCGAATTGGTGTAAGCATTTTTTAATTAGTAGGCAAACATAATTTTTCAGCCCCATTATGAACGGCATCTCACCGTGAGTTTTCTCTTTCTCGCCTCCTCCCCTATTATAAACATCATATCGCCGTGAGTGCTGTTATGTTCTCACTCTTCCCTTATTATAAACAACAAGAGGGTAAGCAAAACTCACGTTCGTGAAAAAATTAGCTATTACAAATGTAAAAAAGGTGAGAAAAAGAGGCAAATTTGTGCTGAAATTTCTCACTACCGAAATCAAAGTGAGTTGAACAAAAAAATTTAAGTGTGGTCATTTATTTTAAAAAATACGAATATTTTGTATCTGTAATGATAATTGTATTTTAGGTTGAAAGCAACAAAAAATAATTAGAAATTTTTTATGATTTGAGGTTATTGTTGACCTTTGGACGCTTTTTTCTTTGGTTTTAATTTTGGCTTGAGGTCAACTTAAGAATTAAAATTTTTTTGTTTTTATTCTTATAAAAAGAAAGAAATATCATTGTTATTATAAATTTCTACCATATTGTTTATAGTTGCATAAAACAAATGTTCTTGTTTTTGAAAGCCAATCCCTGAGGTTGACCATCAAAGATGGTTGAAATATTGGAAATGGAATAGATTCTACCTTATTGTGATAAGAGTTTCTTTATATTTTTAATCGCAATATGTTTTCGACAAAAACAAATATTAGGACATTTACCGCTAACATTTTTTCAGAGTTCTTTACGAATTCGGTCTGAATCTCTGAATTCTTTCAGAATTTGGTACAAAATTGGGTCTAACTTCAGTTCCAAGAATGGGATGTAACTATCCACTGAAGTTAAATGACTAGGTTTGGCATCGCACCTTTAAAAGACGAAGAGTGCTATGCATGGTGCTATCAACATTTGCCCTATAAGAATTTAGACGACTGCAATATCCCGAGTATAGTTGAGCAAAAACTACTCTGGTTTGTGGTGGACTTTATTCACACTATATTTGTTTACATTAGAAACTGCGACTATGTGAAAGCTATACAAACCTACTTGAAATGCTTGTTGAGCAAGGGGTTCTCTCCTGTATCGTTGGGCTTTCCTCTCTAGAAAGTGAAGATCATTCTTGATGGACCTAGTGTGTCGGGCCAACCTACTAGATGGTGATTGGGATGGCTCTCACGGTAACGCCCAAGCAAGTACTGTAACTAAAGCGTTCCCCGTTTTCAGGTATGGACAGATCAAAAAGGTGCATACTGTATAAAGCGGTTCACAAATATACAAGGACCCAATCTGGAGCAACCCATGTCTGCGATTGTTGTTCCTAGAGAGAGTAATGTACACGATTTGGAACTTTTGGGGTCGCAGTCTTGGAAAAAATGGGTGCTGGTGCTAAAAAGATGACATGTCCAATCACTTGCCCTCAAGCTTGAATAGAATCAAATATTTTGATGGAATATAAGTCCAGACCGTTGACCCTAAAAGATCCAAACCATTTTGAGATCTTAATCACGTCATCGTCGATAACCCAGTGGAATGGTATCTACACCAAGCAATTTCCTGGAATAGTATTTTAAGTACCGGTTGTTATATGCCATAAACAAATTTACAATTCTTGGAATTGGCTAAATGCTGAACCTCATTTGAACCAATCATTGATCTCCTGTGATGTCCTAACATCGCTGGTACAGCTTCCACTCCATTTCCTTGGTATTCCTCAGAACTTGCCATTTCTGTTATCACCCAAAATGCAACATTAAACATTTACTTATTGTAGCCATTTAATGACGTTTTTAAACGACATTTGTTCACTTTTTTACGATTTTCCAATAAATTTCACGAATTCTTCAGTGTAAATAAACAATTTTCACATATCTGTCAAAACAAAAGAACAGCTGTTACAGATGTTGCCATGTTGTTTCAATGTTGTATTTTCTTTTACCAATATTCATGTTCTTTTACAGTGGATTTTTAATAACCGACATTTTTCTTGCTAGAAATGTTTATTAATTTGAAAATTTATTTACTTTTTATGCAAAAAATAAGAATTTAATAATCCCAAAGTTATTTGTGCAAAAAATGACGGTATGGTAACACAAATTATTATTTCAAGGGTTCACAAGTCGCGCCATTATTTTCCATTTTCCGACTTGTCAACCCTTGTTCACTTTTTGTGCTCCTCCCTGCCCAATCGTAATAGCTCGAGCAGGTGAAAGTGAACTGCAACTCACTTGTGAGTAGCTCCCTACGTGAAGATTCATAATCGCTATGTTTATGTAAAAAGTAATAGGAACTTTTTAAGTTTGTAACGAATTTAAAAATTGTATGTTGATACCGAGTAATTTTAGTTAGGGGTTTAACGAGTATATAGCTAGTTTTACTTATTCCTAATGATCGCTAGAACTCGTATTTTGCATATTTTTAAAAAAATTCAAAAAGATAAGTTCGGATATTTTTCTCGATTATTACATATTTTTGCTTGTTATTACATATCGTCACCATAAATATCCGAAGACGTATCTCAAAAAAAAGTAATAATAATAAAATACGTTTGTGATTGAATCTAAAACTAAAACACATGCCCTTGCAAAATTTCAAGCTTCTACGTTCAAAAATAACGATCCTATTCAAGAAAAGGCATTTCGGAAAATGGAATAACATTGCAATAATTTGGCATATATGTATGTACGCCTGTGATCTTTGTCGTGTCGTTGAGGAGACTAACACGTTTTCAATAGAACGTTGGTCGTCTGATTTAAAAAACCCGAAAGTTATATTACGAAAATGAATAAAAGTTGTAAAGATTGTATATTATGGTTATTTTCCAATATATTTTAATAATTATTGCCAAAAATTCTTTTGAAATTGATTTGTTTTTACTTGTTGTTCTGCGTTAATAGAATCAACCATAACTCTTTTTCTCGTATTTCAATACATATGGTCTGTTCCAGAACTGCAAAAATCTACTAATTTTTACTACTTTTTTTGTTTTGTTCGATAACATAAAGGAAAATTTTTTATCGGTGTAAAACATGTTAGATTCTTGCAGGTTTTTGTATCATATAAGAATATGCAAAATCCGAAGTCTACTAATGACATATTTTACAGTACATTTTGTATGCTTTTATTAAGCAAACACATGGCGATTATAAATATTTGCAATAATTTTGTCGTGTAGATGTCTTAAAATATGAAATTTCATAAAAATATCAAATTTCTTGAATTTTTTTTTCAAACTCCCACACTGTTTGCTGGGGAGATTTTTCCCACAAAAAGACACAAAATTCTCCCACAATTCAAGATAGAGAATGTATACTTTTTTCCCATGGGAACAAATTCCCAATTCGAACTTCATTCAGAATGAGGGGAGATGGGAAATGGGAAAAAACTCCCACAAAATTTTGTTCAGAATACGAAAATGTGGGAATGGGAAAAAATTCCCAACTCCCATGCGTTCAGAATAGGGCTGTTTATTCTCGGTCCTCGTCGCCAGTTGTTGTACTATTACGTTTCGAGTAAAAGATTCAGTTGTGCTTTTATGTTCAAAATAAAAGACATAATTGATAAATTAACAAACTTAAGCAAGATTTATTGTTTAATTCTGGAAACTAAAATACGTTACAAAGTAAGACGACTGTGTTGTCTGGCCGAAAGAGACTGAGTGAGTGAGAGAGAGAGTATAACTGATGCACAGTTTCTGTTTGTTTACAGTAGAGCCAAACACACGACTCAATTCGAACTCATGATAATTCGATGAAAAAGGTCGGATATTTCACGACTTCGTGCAAAAGAACCAGTCAAATTATAATTGCCGCATTGATTTTGTGCATTTACAATGTGAATGCACGAATAAATTTGAATTAAGACAGTTAATGCAAATGCTGCCGTTTAATGGGAATGATTGGGTATATCCTCATTTCATAACGACGACGACTAATAGATAGAGTTGTGTCGTTCATGAACGAACCGGCTCAAAGGAACGATTCCGTGAAAAGAACGAACGGATCCGTATCCAGCACATTCGTTTATGTCGTTCATTTAGAACTCTGATGGCCAAGACATTGCTGCTTACAAAATTTGCAGCAGTTTTACACAAAAAATCTACTTACGCAAGCTGCGTTAGCGCAAGCATCACAAATTTGCACACACAAAACAATCAATGATTCAGTTAGCTCATATCGTTCATCTCGCTCTTTTAGCTTTTTTCGTTCATATTCAAAACCACCACCACGTTCAGAAAACCAACTCCAGTTTTATGCACACAAACAAACTCACACACGCTGCGTTAGCGCAAGCATCACAAATTATCACACACAACACAATCAATGGTTCAGATAGCTGATATCGTTCAGTAGATCATATGGTTCATCTCGTTATTTTAGCTTCTGTGGTTCTTTTTGCTTCTTTCGTTCATATTCAAAAAAACACCACCATTTTTTCCCACAACAAACTCGCACAAGCTGCGTTAACGCAAGCAGCACAAACTGACACACACAAAACAATCAATGTAAAGAAGAGGAACCATGAACGATTTTTAAAAGAAAATGATGGACTAAAATGTTTTGTCGAATGAAAAAGAGCCAACGAACGAAGTGAAGGACCCGGATCTTTTTGGTGAACGGAATGAAAAAGATCGATCCGCTCAATGAACGAGATTGCCCAAGACAGGGGTGCCAAGTTGGTGGTTTTACCGCTACTTGTGGTGATTTTTGACGTACAAAAACCACTGTTTAAGCAGGAATGTCAACTATTTTAAGGTAAAAATCGCTACAGACCTATGGTGCGTATGTGGCTGTAGCGATTTTTACCTCGGAACAGTTGGCATCCCTGGCCCAAGACTACTAATAGATGCCGTTGGATAAAAAGTTGAATAAAACTACATAAATATTGGTTATTATTTTTTATTTCAATTTTTTGTGATTTATAAAAAAATAAAAAATCAATTATTCATTTTTAATCGACAACATAATAATTTAGTATTAGTAATTTACAAATATTTTTTTAAATATATTATTACATAAAAAAAAAAACAAAAAAAGAAAATAAGTAGTTATTTCTTAAACAGTATTAATAATATTAAACTTACAATAATGACTTTTAGTATATTGTTTTTTTTTTTTTAATATTAATTTATGATAGTTATATTAATTAAATAAAATTAAATCGTATCTTAACGGAAATTTAAACAAAAAAAAAAAAAAAAAACATTATATATTCTATTCATACATATTTGGAGAGTTTTGTTTCTTTTTTTTTACAGACTCGTATCGGAAATCAAATCTGACAGGGTTCTATTTGAACTGGCGATTTCAAATATAACCTCATCAGATTACGCAGATTCGAGAATGTCTTTAATTCGATTATTATGTTTTTGTTTTGGTTTTTATGGTTTTCATTTCGACATTTTTTTTTTGACTTAAAGCACTTGGAGTGTTGATCTACAATAGTTTTTTTATGTACAAAAATAAGTTGTGGTTGTTTTGTTTGTTTTTTTTTTTTTTTTTCAAAAAGAAAATTAATACAAAATTAATGTAAATGGTAAATAGATTCAATTAAATACAAAACTTAGTAGTGATTTCATATTAAAAAGTAGAACAGAGTTTGTGTTTTTTAGTTAAAGTTAAATTAAATTTAATTTAGAGTAAATATATATGATTTGTTTAATATTTATAAGTATTTTTTGTATAAATAGTAAAAAGTAGCAATAGGATTTTGTAGTACAAATTATTGAGGTTTATGTCTTTTTATGTATTTGTGTCTATGTGTGTGTGTTGAGTGGTTGTATTTGTTTAATTTATATATGTCTAACTATTATCTAGTTATTTAGAATGTCTATTTAGAAACCATTAATGTTTACAAAAACATCTGGCGAAAATGGTTTCATCCTAGAAGTCACATATTAATTTCTGCATACATTTTATTTAATGTACAGCTCACGTTATTCTGTGGTGTATGTGTGTGTAACGTTGGATTTGGATTTATATATAAAAGAGTGTCAAGTGTGCTCAGTTAACTTATTTGTGTTACAGTTTGTTAGCCGAAATATTAAATTATTTTAGAAATTGTAGTTAGAAGTTGGGGGAGGGAAACATAGTTGAGTTGTTGTGTGTTTAGACATTAATATTTAGAGCCTAAACGGCTCCCGTTTTTCCACTGGCGTTGTTCCCCTTGAAGTTCTGCTACGCATTGTTGAGCTAAATGTAGGTTCTGCAGAACTCTTTCTTGGTGTTTGCATGCCCGAAGGAGTTGATGTGCCACTAACATTGCGCCTATAGATTGGTTTTTGAGTATTAAGAAATAAAGAAATATATTAGTATTTTAAATATTATAATTAAACATACAGAAAGACAAAACAAACATTTAAATGTAATCGAAAACATGCAGCGAACAATAAAAAGTATTTTAATAAATTTAAACAAAGGCTATATATAAAGAAAATAGCAAATAAATATTATATTATTCTTAGAAAAATACAATCGACTAGCAAATTAAAATTTCAAATAACATCAAGAAAGATTTTATTTGTTTTTGGATAACCTCGAAATTCTCAAACGTATATTATTTATTTCATAAAACTAGAATATTTATAGAATATCTGAATAATCAAGAAATAATTATGAACGTCATATTCTTCAACTTGGTATTACAGTCACAGTCAACTTGATATCAACATTTTTAATGTAATAGAGTGCAAAAAACTTTTGCAAACATTTTTTAAAGTCCGTAAGCAGACTGCAAAGTCCGTATTTGGATATTGTTTTTGCTCAGGCATCATTTGGATTTTAACTAGTTTAGGCCCTAACTACCTAAATTTGAGTGCAAAAATATAAGTTTGTTGATACGACAACAACTACTGAAAGTCAAGATATATTTAAACAAGGTAGATGCATAAATTGCAACAAGAAATAATTTGGAAAAACGTTAATGTTGTTATAGAATATAAAATGTCAAATGAAAATATTGAATAATAGGGTCGTTCTGAAAATGTTCTTATGAAAAACATAAACACATTTTGAAATCCCTCTAATATAGAACAGATTCGAATGCAAAGTATTTTATGGATGCAAAATTCGAATTTCTAAATTTCATTAGTATACCTTATTAAATTTTGTGAAATTAATTTACAAAAAATTTAAATGACTGTTTTTTGCTTCTATCTCCTTTAATATACCTTGCTAGAAGTGGTAAAATTTGTTTGGTGAATAAAAAATGTTGCAAATAGGTAAATAAATTATAGTAGTGCGATTCTGCAAATATTTGTTGGTATCACACAATTTTGAAATATAACTTTCAATAAATGTTAACAGCTCTATTCACATCGACAAGTCTGATCGACTAACTTATTTTGGTCGCCAACTTTCCCTTATTATCGTTAACTACCGAAGTAATAAGCAAATAAAAATTAGCCATTATCGATAGAGCTAAGCAAGAAACATAAATAAGTTATAGAGAAGGAGACAAGGAACAAATTCCTTCATTTCATTTGAAAAACTAAGATAATAATGCAATTATATATGTCACCATTCTTTAGTTTGCATTAAAAATTAAAAAAAGTGCTTCGGAGTGCAATCCCAATTTTATTCGTAATATATAAAAAAAAATATAAAAAATTTGGAAAAAATAAATGTTTGTAGATTCTGTTTTTTGGATATCAATTATTAATTTATATATAGGAAAACTGCCATGGACTTTATATTAAATCTTATGCTCTGTTCTAGAACTGCAAGAATCTACAAATGTTTACTATTTTTTGATATCATAAAGGTAGGTTATCGTATCGTAATAAAAAATTAGATTCTTGCAGGTTCTGGAACAGACATTTAGAAAGTTTTTTTTTTCGTAATACAAAAAGGACTTCGGCATATTGGCATTTCAATTAAATATAGTAAAATTTAAAATAGCAAGCATTATAAACATAACAAAACGATGACAAAACAGTCGTTAAAGAAGATAAGTATAGCAATAAGACAATGCAAAAAATGATGCACAAAACGAACAGAAAAAAATAAAATCTGTAATATTTACTTTTAAGTTTTAAAACGAAAAGTTACAACAATAATTTCGGCAAATATACATTTACATTTATGTATTTGCAAATAGAGCGTGAGCATATTTATAGGAAAGAGAGACTGTTGCTACAAAACAAAAATATACATATGGACTTTGTGGAAAGAGATATTGTTGGCTTTACCCCAAGCTAACATTAGGATTGAGACTGTTCACTGTTGAATTTGTGGGCGAACTGTTAGCACTTAACGATTTATCAAATGAATTTGATACTTTTACTGGTATTTTGGATGGACGATAGCTTTAGTTGTAGGGGGGAGATAAAGACAAATGTAAAGAAGAAAGATAAAACAAAAATACACAATAAATACTTTACTATGTTTGTGGAAATATCAAATAATCCTTATATGTACTTTAAGTAAGATGAGTATTAGTTTACATTAAAATAACAACTACAATATATAGTCTAAAATAGAAGATAAAGGGTAGAAGGTAGCCCTAGGCATATTTACTAACTTTGAGGCAATCTATTCTATTTTATATAAAATATAAGTTAATAATGATACGACACAAAATGATATATTTTTTTTAGTGTGAATGAATTGAATTGTGTATGATGGTTGTTGTTTGTTTACCTAGGTTTATAACCATAGCCTGTTAGTGCTGGTATGCTGGATGATCTACTCATGCCTCCGTTTCTTTGGTTTGGATTCGAAATTTGTATTTGGATTAATAGTTTGTTTTTGTTTTGTTTGAGGTTGATTGGTTGATTTATTTAGAGTTTCACATGATTTGTTTTAGTTGTTGTATGTGTTGGCAGTAAATTATGGTGTAGCAGGTGTAGTAGGTGGTGTTTTTTTTTTGGAGAAGGGTAGACAGGCAGGATAAATTGTAATTGATATTTGATGTTTCATGATGGTTTTGGTTTGTTAAGTTGGTTAAAATGTGTTATTGGTTTCGACACAGGGAATCATGCCAATAAATGATGATTTGGATACAATTTTAGTTCATCGAATTTGAAATAAAAACATAATAAATAAAAATCAATAAAATTGCAAAATTATGAGGAGGAGTTCTTAATATATTTAATAATATTTTATTAATATAATCATTGGAAAAGATCAAATGGCTTTATAGTGACACATAGTGTATCATTGAATATATTTTTGAATAAATTGAAGCATTTATGTTTTCTAACTTACCTAGTGGGTGCGGGACTGGCAGATCCGGAAGCGGTTTTCCGTGTTATTGTTGTTGTGCCATTTGTTCGAGATGTTGTAGTTGAGGTTACCGATAGCCTAGAGGGCCGTGGTGTAGTGCCTGTTCCTGACGCTGTGCTGGCTGCAGACTGTTTGCGTTGTGGAATGCGAGATGGAGTATGCTCATCTGTAAAAAGCACAACAATTATTAAATACGTATCTACAATTGTTTCCTAAATAATAAACATACCCGTGCTATCTAAGGAAAGCGTTGAGCCATGGCGCGATGGTGGCTTAGATCCTTGTCTACTCAAGGGCCGGGAATTTGGCTTAGAACCGGCACGTGAGCCACCGGGTGTTAGACCTGTACGTGTACTAGTGTAGGTTACCTTGCGTGGTGTATAACGGCCTGAGGCATTTCCATGGCTTCCCTCATTGTCACTCAAAGAGTCGGGCGTTGAGGCAGATAAAGATGAACGTGTTGGTTTAGTCATTGGTATGGAGCGAACAGAACGTTCACGTACCTGTGTAAATAAGAAAAGTTTTAACATTTGCCATAATGGTTAGATTGAAGAGGTCAATATTAGAAATGATTTTATGAATCTACTGTGGTTACACCCCAAGTATTTTATACTTCAGATTGTCTCTTCGCCATTTGGTTTATTTAACATCTCGCTAAATTATTGTTGGCTGGTTGGTTTGTTTCGTAGGCAGGAAAGGTATTTTGTAAAAACTTACCCAATGTGTTGTTGGATGACAATGCATTACATGTGGACTTAATGGTACTGAACGACTACTATTGCAACGTACAAATACGGTGCCACCGGCGCCCATATGTATTGGAAAGGCGCAAGGTACTTGCTCTTGTGCACGTATACGCTCAAATATTGGCATAAGTTCAGCCAAATGTTCATCAGCTGTTTGTAATAATTTCACAGAAAATATACATATTTGTTGTTTTATTTTTTGACTTTGTTCCGTTAGATTAATAGAAAGTACAAAATTGCTGTAATGATCATTTAAGAAAACAACTCCATAGTGGGGGCTAGGTATTTTTGAAAACTTTATATAACGGACACTATTGTTGTAGTCGCTTATATGCCTTTCCTGTGATAGGTGTGTTTTATATTGAAACTTAAGATATAAAACAAAAAGATTGAAATAATTCGTGATCTTTGAAAAAAAAAAATACATTGATCAGTGCATTATAAAAACATAGATTGCTTCACTGTGATAACCTTTTGCTAAAGCTTTTTATGATATAGCCGCTTTGAAAACATAACGTTTAATTAATTTTTTACAAAATGATAGAAGAAACATGCTGCCAGAATACAGGTATAAATAATAACAATATATTAAATTAGAAAAGATACACACAAATAATGCAATAACAGCCCTTTTTGTAATAATATTTGAGCTTTTGCTGCCGTTCGGGTGCCAGCTAGAGTGCTTGGTATACATATTCAACATTCTAACACTTACCTTACGCTACACACATAACGCATATGGGGAACAACACATGTATGTTACTAACGTATTCTAACCAAGGAAATGTTTGGGGTGATATCTTGGGGTGGTGTTAATAAAATGAGATTTTTTGTGTGTGTGTATTAGAGGTTTGTATGAATTTCAGTTTGCTTAGAATCAACGAATGAATTGTTCATTTTTGAAATCTATTTACCTTAATTATGGGACCTTGTGAACTCATGTAGGGTGGCGTGTTGCTGTTATTGTTACCATTTTGAGCAGCAACTGATGTTGCACGTTTAGGCGTAAATGTAGCCATGCTTTGCGAGACACCATCGGCCAATATAAATTGTTCGCGTAATTCAATATTAGTACGTCCTTTAGCTAAATTATCAATATTTGCATATTCAGTTTGATTTTCAATTTGTGTTTTTTGGCGAATGACCCCCATCATGTCACATAAAAGGGCATAACACAAAATAACAACAACAGCGATATTCAGTTTTGATTAGCATACATCATGGCATATTCAATTCAATATGCATAGAAAAGCATGTTTAGAGGCAATTGCATTTCGAAAATGAAATACATCAATAATAAATTGCACAATTCATATTGAAGTTGTAATAGAAATGTTGTGGATTGAAATTTCCGTGTATTGTTTAATTTCATATTTGCGATAGCAAAACAATTTGGGATTAGGGGAAAAAATAAACAAAGAAAAAAAAGAAGCCAAAAGAAAACAAATTATAAAAATTGTCATATAACATAATATCAATAAAAACAACTATAATATTATGTAAAGTAATTTCAAATAATGAAAATAAAGGGACTACAACAAATCATACTATGGCTGCATTAAGCGGAAGACATATATAATATAGAAGTATACTCTCTTTTATTGTACGAACTAAATATAAATCCTATCGAAGAATATGTTCGCTTCATTTTCCAAAAGAGCAAATACTTTCAGTAAGGAAAATTCTACATCGACACCGATACATAATGATTTAATTTGCTTAATATTAATAAACAGTTTTTATAATTAAAGTAAAACTCAATGCTAATCCAAATGTATACCAATCGATAAAAAAACATAAAACGAACATATTAATAGAGAGTGTACTTATATATTAAGTATGTGATTTCGAAAGCGGTGACAAAAATATTATTGTTATTATTTGGAGGAAAAAGAAACAAAAATATACAATCAAGATGCGGCGGCTATATTTATGCGTGTATGTGTGTGGTTGGTTATACATGAATATATGTATGTATGTATATGATATATAAAAGTATGCATATGTATGGGAAAATATGAAACATGCATTTCATTGGGTTAATAATGCTGATAACAACTACAATTGATGGAAAATATTTGTGTTATTGACAACAAAACGACGAACAAATAACGTTTTTTTTTCGAAAAATAAATGATCACGATTTTGATGCCAATAAAAACATGGATTGGAATATATCATATTTTGTTATTTATGGTGTAAATTAATGGAGACAAAACCTGCCCAGTTGTTTTTAAGTAGGCGTATGTTTGAAAATTATTCATTTTCATTTGTTTATTGACGGGTTTTTATGTTTAGTACTCAGTTTATATCCTTATAAGGACCAACAATATTTTAACTGTTTAATAGTTTTCAAAAATGTTTTGTTAAATGACCATTTCCGCATTTTATTTTAATAATTATATTAAAACATTAGACAAAATAAATGATGATGATAATAATAAAAATGAGTATGAGGTGGTGAATGGTGAAAAAGGGTGATATTAACTATAACAATGATTTTTATTTGTACTAATTGAACTAATTTCTCTTTGCTACCATTGCATCTTACAAGGACAAATTAGTTCAACAACAAAATCACAACAGAGACTTAATCACGTAGCTCAATTTTAAGAAAGAATGTTTGGTGATGACTTCTACAATGAAAATGTATGTAGATTAGATTGTTAAATGTATTTTTAATGCTTTATTGACTAGAACTTTTGAAAATGAAGCAATGTATTTTGAAAGTGGAACTTTGTTTTATGAATATGCATATCACCATTTGAAATGATTTAACAATATATACGTTTTTTCTAAAAATCACAAATAACTTACCGCGACAAGGATCGTTCTTTTGCAGGAATTCATCTAAGGCGACCCAGCCGCCACCGACACGTACCATAACGGTACTACGTAAGATACGAACCAAACGTAATTTTTGAGAATCTCCAAACTAAAAATTTACAAAACATATTCATTTATGAATTTTACTTTGCAAAGATACAAGAACAAACATACCCTGTATTTTCCTTCGCCGACTTGGAATACTCGGAATTTTTGGCGACATGTGCAAAGCATAACCAAACGCTTGACTTCATCGTGTATTTTGTCAGAATCAGTTTGTGGTTTGCGTTCTTGCCAGTCGGGACGTAAGGCAGCGATAAACTCTTGCCAATCAATCAAGCCCTCACCATTGCGATCAAACAAATCGGCAACAGCTCCCATTTCCATGCGTGATGTATCGAATTCTATATAAATAAAAACAAGAAGTAATTGTAGTTAGAAATTTAAAAAAAAAAAAAAAAATAAATAAATAAATAAATGTTTGATGAAATTTGATGACTATGTAAAGGCGATTCGAACTCAAATTCGTTAAAATTACAACCAATCTCCTGTTATGGCAGAACATTTTGGTTTGATTGAAAAAATAAATCAAATATTTAAATAAAAGAGAAGTTTGATAGTATTTCGGATGAACTTAATTTCAAATCGTCTTGTGAAACAGGTCATTATTTTTTAATAACAGTTTATAAAGTCACGCGAAATTGGAGTATGATACTTATAAATACACTTCTACTTGAAAGTTATCAACAAATACGATTTAATGCAATTATTTTTTTATTACACAAAAAGTAACAACTTTTGTCGAACTTACTGGTACTTAAAATGCCATCGATGAATTCGCCTCTAGGAACAAGGCCATTGTTGTCTTTGTCCATTTTGCGGAACAAGTCAGTCAAACGAGATTTTTTGTGATTCATGTGTTTCAAGAACTAAAAAGAGAAAATTAGTACTCAAACGTTTGCACTTTTTTAAATGCAACTTACTCTCTTTCTCCAGTCATCCCAACTGAAGTTACGAACACGTTCCAAGTCCTTCAAATACATTAAGTGGTCGTTCAGACGGCGTTGACGTTCCCACGACAGCATCCATACGTGACGCCATTTGTCCCATAATAATTTGGCTCGGGTAGAACGGAATTCAAGTTCAGGACCCACAGAACTAAAAATTAATTTGAAAAAATGGATATAAGTAAAATTCATAAAAAAACAATTTACAATTTGCAAAGCATAGCATTACAAGTCAATACAAACACTACAAGAGACTAGGATATTTGTTAGCAACATGCTTACTTACCTGGGTGAGAAGCGGGGGCCATAGTGAGGCAAGCGATCTCTATCAGGTGTATCACGACTTGGTGTCATGCGACTACTGTATGTTGTGAAACATAGCAGAGCAGTAGCCGAATGGTACGAACGAAAATGAATGCATACAGAAACAGTCAGACAAAATAAAAGCATACAAGGAACAAATAAAAGACAAAAAACGAAAGAAGCAAAATATAAGAAACAAACAAAAAGCAAAATTATGAGTAAAAATAAAACAAAAATCACAAAACAAATACAAAGTTCTTGCGAAAAAATCAAATTAAGTTGAGTATAGTAACGTCGTAGATTTACTAGAGCTAGCTAGGACAATAATGACTTGAAATTAAAAAAGTGTGAAAACGGGTTTCCTGTGGCTCGGCAATCTATTGTTTCACACGACGTTACTACCAAGACATGCAATCACTGAATAACAAATTTACATCACTTACCTTGATTTACGATTGTTGAGACCATGATCACGAGAACCTTTGAAGCTGTTAAATATAAAGAAGATATGTATATATTAGGAAATGGACATACATAATATAGAAATGGATGCAACATAACGAAGATAAAAAAGCAACAAATGAGTTATGCTAAAAAACGATGGAGGATTTGTTATGATTAAAGTGGACGTGGTAATTATTTTGTCGCAATAAATGGCGAGTTGATGTTTGTTATGTTTCCATAGGACTACCGGAAATGTAACTGCGTTAGACTATTTTATTACTTCTTTACACTCAATGTATTTTCTTAAACTTTAGTTATGTTAAAATCGTTTTGGGCACCAAAACACAAGATTTGAAATTTGTCAAACCATGTTTAATTAGTTTTCAATACTTTAATAATAGTGGGGTTTGTTATTTTTATTTAGTATGTAATACATTTTTATGTCGTTTAGCTAGGAAGAGATTTTGTTGGGGAATTGTTTTCTGTTCGCAATATGTTTCATGCTAAAAATGTTGTCAATGAATTAATGTATTAATGATAAGCAACATTTGTTGTAGGATTGATTGGACGATTAACATTTCTGATTGATTTAAGCAGTATGAGTGAGTTTTAATGTTCTAATTTGTTTTTATTTTTGTCTGAAATCATAGAACGAACCTTTGTCGTCTTAATGTACCATCAGGTGATTGTTCACGTATATCATGACTTGAGCCACGACTTTGAATTTGAAAATGTGATACATATTTGAGTTGTAGGGTAGGGAAACAAAAAATATAAAAAATAAAAGAGAAAATAAAATAAACAAAAAACAAAAAAGGCAAACAAAGGCATATTTTTGTATTCTTTACACAGGATTCTGCGTGTTCCACTTACACAGGGGTTTTGGCAGTTCTTGACATCTTACGAGCACCAGGTGGCAATTGCTTGGGTTTACAAGCACGATCAACTTCAGTTTGTCGTCTAGCAGTATTCTCCATAAATTCTTTGTGATCTTCAATTAATTTCTCTAATGGGGGTATTTCATCTGGCAGTGATTCACGTTCCAGGTCTACGATAAAAAGAAGGCAAATATTAATAAAACCCATGCATGCATAAATTTGGTTTACTGTGTGTCCACATACTTAGTAGGGTTGCTTCTAAACCACTTAACCAGGCAAGTAGTTCCTCAATGGTGTCATCCAAGTCTTTAAGTGATTGCAGATGTTGTTCGAGCTTAGCTTCCCGATTAATGGCCCATTGTTTAACTTCTTCCCAGCGTTCTTCAATAATACTTAACCAGTTCTTGATTATAGGAATGGCATCAGGATATGCCTTGCCAATAATATCCTCCGCAAATTCGAATGTCTCCACCTTCTGTTGTTCACGCACATGAAGATCCTTCATGAATTCAATGTGCACATCCATCATTTCTCGGGATATTTTTTCATCGTCAGGTGCATTCTTTGCATAGCGCAATTTGTGCTCGGCGTGATCTAACCAATCGAATAGGGCTTGAATGCTGCCATTCAATCTTTCAGCATCCTTTAATGCAACTTGCAAACGATCGCCTCGCTTAGCAGTAGCACTCTTGACTTCATCCCACACAGATTGTAATTCGTCCAATTGGCGGCCAACATCAGGATTATTACCAGAACGTTCGAGGTCGCGGCCGGTCTTAAGGACACCTTGCATTTGAGCAGAGCGTTTTTGCAAATCCTGTTCAATGTGCTTGTGATGTTCACACAATCCTTGAACTGTTTCGAGGTCTCCGTGAACAGGGCCATCTTCATTGAGACGTTGTTTGGCCTTCTTGAGCCATTCCAAAAGTTCACCCAAAGCATCGGAGAATTGACCTGACAATAGCAAGGCCTCTTCCAATTTACGCTGACGCTCAATGCTCTTCGAAAGGACACGTGTCCATTGGTCCTTCAGTTCGCATAACATTTTACCAAGAACAGCTTCGTCAGTTTTAGGGGCACGTTCCATTAGGTTCTTGCCATTACGCATTGTGGAATCGTAAAGAGATTGTTTGCCGGTCAATTGGCGATGAGTATCCTTCAGTCTGGCAATACATTTCTTGATCTTCTGAGGATCCTTGGAAGAAGTGGCTTCTTCAATTATTTGGTCTAGAACAGTTTCCGTTTCATGCAAGTATTGCATCATGTTGTTCCAGGCATCATTGAATTCACGAGCCTCTTTGTATCCATGGTCCAGAGCGCGGGTACGTTCAGCAGCTTTGCTAACAATGCGCTCCCAGCGGTGTTGCACCGATACCAAAAGATTTTTGATCAAGATCACATCTTGTTTCTGACTGAAGTATTTGAGATGAGTTCCTTTCTTGTCTAGCAACAGCATAGCTTCACGGTGTGTGCTAACATCCTTCTGTAGAACCTTATGTTCTTCCATTTGTGCTTGAATGGTTTCAAGTACTCTTGAAACTGGTTGGGCATTAGCCAATTGTTTTTCGGCTTGATTCAACCATTCTACAAAGGCTTGTAGAGTATCATGGAATTCGGTGGCTTCCTTCAGAGCAATTTCCAATTTGATCTTCTTATCAGAAGCCCTTGAGACTACAGCATCCCAACGTTGTTTCAGAGTGCGTAAAGTATGTTGCAAGTTGCTGGACGATACCTTCATTTGGTTTTGACGCTTAATGTATTCCTGACCTTGGGCTTGGATTGTTTCAACCTTTGGACGATTCTCTTCCAGTTCATTGTATACCTCCATGAAACGCTCTAATTGTTCAGTAGCTGTTTCTGGCAATCCACCTACTGGCTTACTAGCTCCAATAATAGCATCGACATCTCCCAACCAGCCAAGGATATCCTGTACTTCGGCAATGTAACCTTGAGCTTCGCGTAATGATTCTTCCAATTCGTGTTGTCTATCAGATGCCTTTTGCAGCAACATTTTCCATTCTTGGTTAAGTTTGCGCAATTTCTCCTGTGTTGTTGAAGCTTCCAAAGAACCTTTTTCGGATTCGATTAACTGACGGCCTGCATCGTTCAATGTATCCACTGAGTTTTGGTGTGCTTGAATATCATTGGCCAAAACCTTTAATTTGGCCAATTCAACTTCAAGCAATTGGGGATCACCGGGAATCTGTTGGAAAGAAAGAAGAGTTATTATTTGTCAACACTTATAGTCGCCTTATTTTAAACACTTACGGGTTTCAATTGATCTAATGTACCATCGGTCTTGCTTATCCATACCAAGAGTTCATTAAGTGCGTGTTGGAATTGACCCAAATGTAACAGAGCATGCTCCAGTTGCTTTTGACGCTCGACCATGCCGCGCAATAGAGCTTCCCATCGACGATTGACCACAGTTAATGGTTCACGAATAGACGCTGCTTGTTCAGGAGAAGTCCTTTCCGTTAATTCAACAGCTTGTCTGTAAATATTTTTAAGCAATTGTTAGCATAAACTTTGCAAAAAGAAAATCTAGGCAGAATTCAACAAAGACAAAGCAGAAAAAACATGCACTTCAGCAACAGCGAATATAACAAATGTAAACACTTTTTGCAAGAAATTTCTGAAAGCCTAGAAATGTCAAATTGTACTACAATTGGAGGTGAAACTGAAAAAATAAGCCACGTGTCCACACGGCCCGTCATTAGGACGGTTTGCTAATCACCATTAAATATTTTCATTACAAATTAGGATTTTTTTAAGTTATTTCAGATCGAATTTAAAATTCCAAAAATTCTAAAAATGCGCTATAATTAGCATTGCTGAAAATTGTGGCATATGGCTAAGGATACTAAGCGTTCTGAGCTTGCAAAAAAACGTGATCATGCATATAACATCAAACGGATAAAAACATCAACAAAATCCCATCAATATTAAACTTTTGTTTCTTGCCTTTCTAAACCTCTGCCAATTCAGAATTTTACCAAATGTCGAGAAACGAAGATAAATTTTTATTAATTAAAATTATTTCAAATATAATTCAACACAATACCAACTTACCTGTTTAATGCTTCTACTTCCACCATGTGGGGATCCACTTCATCCTTGAATGACTTGAGCTGTTCGATTTGTTTCTTCACGGCATCGATGTCTGAACCAACTGGCCCCAAATGGGCGAACTTGTCCTCAGCCTTTGTCAGGAATTTCAAGAGATTTTGTAATGTTTCATGGAATTCCATAGCCTTCTCCATGGCATCAATGAGATTCTCTTCGCGTTTGGCGTACAGAGCGGTAATATTATCCCATGCATTATCCAAATCTTCGATGTGCTTCTTAACTTCAGGTTTGTCTGGCTCACCGCAAAGGTTCATCAGATTGCTACCATGGCGTCTAACTTGTTCAACCTCGGGCTTCGTCTGGTCGATTTCGTGACGAATTTCTTGCAAAGCAACTTGTTGCTTTTGAATTTCTTGAGGTTGGGCAGCTGGAGGTTCTTGTGAGGACAATGTCTCTTCGAGATCTTTCAGTGTTTTCATAACACTTTGCAATTGATTCCAGAATGGTTCAGCGACATTGAGAATGTCATCAAGTGAGCTACCACGTTTCTTAGTTGCCTTTTGAACATCGTTCCAAAGGTTGTTAAGTTTTTCCAATTTGCTTTTGATATCCCGCACAGCAGGATCTGACTTATTGCCAGCCTTGGCTATGACGTCGCTGGCGGCGCGCTGTACAGCACTAAAGGCATCTGTACGTTTATCCAAATCATCCATGATGGCATCATTATCTTCGATTTGTTCGCGTATCTTTTGAGGCAGGGCCGACAATGGATCCAATTGGTTGACTTGATCTACAGTATTGGCCAAGGCACGCAACATGCCCTCTAGTTTATCAGAAAATTGGCTGGATTCTTGAAGAGCATTGTCAAGAGCTTGTTGGCGTTCTCTCAACTCCAAGCGCAAGGCAGCATAACGAGCATTATCCGAATCTAGGATTTCATTAATTCTTGCGCTATCATCATCAGCCACCAGGGCACCCAAAGCTTCACCGGTCTTGTTTAGTTTGTCCAGCAAGGGCTTGTGTTCGGCAATAGATTGCAAAAGCCGTTCATTCTTGTCCTGTTGTTGAGTAATCTGGTCGGGACGTAAGGCTGGCATGCTAAGTCTGCTAATTTGTTGTTCCATATCGTCCAACCAAGTGGTAAGGCCAGCATGGGAATCAGCAAAGTGTTCGGAAAGAGGCAATGCTTGTTCGAGAACGCCTAAACGTTCGCTGCACAGTTGTGCAACGGTATCAACAATTTCCTTAAGGTCGTCCAATTTTTCACGCAATGTGGCGGTGTTTTCGCTTTGAGGAGATTCACGTAAGACCTTCTTTGATGCGGCAGTAACATCACGCACACGACCCTTCTGACTGGAAATATCATCGTTAACTGAACGATGTTCCTGTAATTGGGCACGCACCAGTTTCGGCTCGATGGCTGGTGGATCGGCTTCACGCAAATTAGCATCCATATCGCGGAACCATTCGAGAAGTTCATCAATATCGTTGGTAACTTCCTTGGCACGTTGGTTACTCAAATGAAGACGCTCTGCCTTGCGTTGAATTTGCTCGACAATGGCATCGAATCGGCGATTATCACGGGTAACTATAGTTTCAATGGTGGAAGCACCTTCACCGGGGGACAGTTGACAAAGTTTGGGTCCCACCAAATTGACAGAATCAAGTGTTGGACGCATTTCCACCAGTTCAGCTTCTAGACGCAAGACATCCGATTGACGTGGTTCACTAGTGGCAAGGGCACTCTCTGCAACTTGCATCCATTCAATCAGTCGATTGTGGGCTTCGTGGAACTGTTTAACTAATGGAAGGGCATTTTGAGCACTCTTCAGCAGATCACCGCCGCGATTAGTCAATTCACCATAACGACGCTGCAATGAATCCAGCTTGTCCTTTAATTGAATGGCCTCATCGTTTGATATGTGTTTCATGAGTTCGGCACCAGAGTCAACGGTAGACTCTACATTGGGAGCGTGATTGGCAATGTTTTCGTTTAATTCCACCAAAACATCCATTTGTTCTAGCAATTTTTCAGCAAATACTGGTACTGAACGGAATCGTTTCAATTCGCTCTCCATGCGTTCCATCCATGCCACCAATTCTTGATAGGTGAGAACTAAATGTCTGAGGCCTTGGCGGGAGTCGGCCAATAAGGCACCAATATTGTCGCTAGCATCAACCAAACCGGTATAGCGGTCCGTAATGGTGCGTACCTTTTCGCCCAAATTGACGGCTTCCTCGTCGCTCACCAAATGCATCAACTGACCAGCTACATCTGCCAAATCCGAGAAATCCGGTTTCCTTCCCAAAATTTCATCATGCAAGCGACCATGTTCCCGAATTCGTTGTTGGATTTTCTCCTCATCGGTGGGAATGAGTTCCATACCCTTTACGGCCCGTTCTGTGTTATCCAGCCACAATTCCAATGGCGTAATCTTGTCGTGGAAGCGTTTTGCAACTTCCATAGCTTCTTCGAGATCTTTCTCACGTTGTTCAGCGCCGTCAGTCAAAGCATCGAAACGTTTCATGAGATCATGGAGTTGCTTCTCAATTGCATTCCTTTCGGAGGGTTCACAGTGATTGGCAACCTCTTTGCCCAGTGACGACAACGACGACATTGAATTTTGACGATCCAATAACATTCTCTTGAGGAATTTCTGTTCTTGCAATTGAGCCTTCACTACCTTATAGTCGGAGCTAGGCGCCTTTTGATTGGCAACCATTTCTTCCGTATCGGATAACCATTTGGAAAGGCCGGCTAACGCTTCTTGGAACTTTCCTGATTGCAAGAGGGCGACATCTAGGCGTCGGTCGCGTTCATTCATGCGTTCCTTGAGATCATTCCAACGATCATTCAACTTTTCAAGATCTTTTTCGATCTGAGTGGTGGAAACACCACTTGCTGCTGATCTGACCAAATCACGTCCTGCCATATTAACTTTCTCGATGTTTTGAGCCAAAGGTTCAATCTTATTCTCTCTGAAGTTACGGAAGTCTTCTTGTTGGCGTCGGATTTGTTCAAGTTCCGAGCCTACAGGTTTCATGCGACGGAATTCTTCACTGATATCTTGAATGTCATCCATAGTTTGTGTTTCCATGTCATAGAATTCTTGGAGTAAGCGTAGTGTTTCGTCCAATAGTTGGCTATGGTCGCGCACGCGGTTGTCCAGGCGGGCCAAAGTTTTGCGTAGAGTTGATATTTGTTCGCGGGTCTGGGCTGTATCTGGGGAGAATCCGGCATCAACTAATGCATCAGCAGCACGTTCGCCATCTTCGATGCGTTCGACAATGCGTTCAAGTTTCGTCTGCAGTTTGTAGGTATCATCAATTTGACCTTGAACTCGTTTAATTTCCCGTGCGGGTGGAGAAAGCTTCTCAACTTCGTTTTCAAGCTCGTTCAGATCAATGCCCAAGTTCTTAATTTGTTCGTTGAATTGAGAAACGGCTGTTGCTGCAGATTGCAATTCGCCCAAACGATCATCCAAACGGCTTTGCAATTCCCCAATGCGATCGGCAATACCATCAACGTCGTCGGTGAGGTGCTCAGCATCTCCACCAGCTGCACGCGCTTCAGCACAAATATCTTTAGCCATACCCTTAAGGGATTGCAAAGGTTTCTGCAAATTGGTTAATTCTTCGCGTATAGCTTTCACGCGATCCAACAGTTTTGGATCCTTGGCAGCTCCGCCCAATGCATCATGTGCGGCTAAACGATCTTCACATCTGCCCACAGCGTGGTCCAAATTGCGAAGTTCATCATTGAAATCGCCTAGGCGGCGGGAGCAATTCTCAATTTCCTGAGCCCTGGCAATCAATTCATTATTTAGACGTTCCCAACGCTCGCGGATGTCTTGAAGTTCGCTCTTAATTGGTTCCTTGTCAACGTCACAGTTGCTTAAGAATGTTTCACCTAGGCCTTTAGTGTTTTCGTATTCGCCTGAATGTTTCCATACTTCACTGCGGAATGTATGCAGATCATGCAAACGTGTATCCAACTTGGATTTTGAAAGAACACCTGGAGTCAAATCGACCAATTTATCTTCCGCAGTTCTAAGCCATGCCAAAAATACTTCTGATGTTGCGACATATTTCTTGCAGTGTTCCATGCAAGTTTGGAGGCGGGTGTGACGATCAACAGCTTCACGACGAAGTTTTTCCCATTGTTGTTGAATGCGTTCCAGATCGCGTTTTACACTACGATCTTGCTGGCGTTCGGTAAGATCCTTGCCCTTGTTGATGAGCATAATGACTTCATGTTCACGGGCCATCACCTCACGGTAGATAGGCTCATGTGTATCAATTTGATGTTGTAATGTAGGTTTATGAGCCGATACCAACAGTCTTTCGGCCAGATTGGAGAGCTCAGCTGATAGCCAACCCAATGTTTTCGAACAGTTCTCTGCAAAGTGACGTCCGTCTCTAAGTGTAGCTTCAGTTTCGGCTTTTTTCGTGTCAAGTTTCTTTTGTAGGGCCTGATATTGTTTTTCTAAAGCAGCAACACGAGAATTGACATCTGCACGAGACGCTGGATCACCAAGAATATTGCACAGAGCTGCAGCAGATTGTTCGGCATCAGCCAAAAGTGGTCGTTGTCCCTCCAGTTGACGTTCTAGGTTTTCAATCTTTCTTAAGTTTTCTTGATGATCTCCATCAGAAGGTAAACCGTCGAGGTTGTCGCTAATTTGCTGAAGCGCTTCACGAAGTCTATTTACTGCAGCGTCGAACTCTTTACTGCTGTCAGCTGCTCCGCCCAAACTGTTGGCACGTTCGTCAAGGCGACCAACTAAGTCTTCCCACTTGCTGTTGACATCTTGAAGTTTCTTATTGACTGCAGAGGCATCTGTGGAATCAGCTTCCAAATGATCTAGCACATCATGGCCAATTTCTTGGAAGTGCTTAAGTTGTGGCTGTTGTGTGCGAAACTCTTCTCGCAAAACCTGTACTTGCTGTACCTGGCTTTGGACCATACGAGGATCTGAGGAAATTGGACCCAACACCGTTAACATACGTTCTTTGCTGTCCAACCAATTCTTCAAGTTGTTATGTGTGTCCAGGAAATCGCGCAGTTTCTCAGAGAAGTTAATGCGGTTCTTGCAGATGTCGCTCAATTGCTTCCACTTTTCGACAATGTTATCGTTTTCTATGCGTAATTGATCGGCCCCGGGAACGTCAGACTTACGTCTCAATATATCCTTAATTTGGGTCTTTGTTGTATCCAAAAGACTTTGTTTCTCGTACATGTCTTCGAGTATTTTGCGTGCCTGTTTGATGCAACGATCGGCCTCGTCCTTATTAGACACCGACTCCTTTGGCAATTGTCGTTGGATGCGTTCCAAGAATGTAGCCAAATTCTTAAGGTTCTCGAATTGCTTACGAACCTCTTCGTTCATGTTATCAAGCTCGTTTTGGCGATCATTGATTCGCACACCAATCAGAGTATAGCGGTTGTTGATCTCGCTGAGTTGTTGCTGCACTGGAGATAATTCCGATAGTTGGAAACCATCTTGAGAGGATCTGCGGCTACCAAATCCACTGGAACCAGTCGATAGTGGCGACAGAATACCCCCCTTAGTGGGGCTTGGACTACGAGCATCTCCAGACATGCGGCGTAGAGGGCTGACACGTTTGATGGGACTAAATGTGGATCGTTTACGTCCAGGGCTTTCGGGGCGGATGAGAGCATCATACTGCGAACCAATGTCATTGATTTTATCAATGGTGGATGCATAATCCCTATAATCCTTGTATATGGGTTTAAGTTCATCATTTTGTTGGCGTATTTTCTCCAGATCAACGGCCACTGGTGCTAAACCGGAGATACGAGCTTCTGTGCTTGCCAACCAAGACAACACTTGGTCTTTAAGACTTTCATATGCAACTTGTTGTTCGGCCTTTTGTTTGGACAATTTGGTCTTTTCGTCCAGACTGACATTGATGTTACGCCACTGTGATTCGAGGGCCTTAATACGATCTCTCAAGGCACTGGTATCGGTAACGTCGCGAATACTGATGAGCTCCTTGCCATTACGAATGCAATCTTCATAGGCTGGTGCCAGAGATTCCTTACGATTTGAAAGTTCCTGCATACGACGAGCCAATTCTTCGGCTGACAAAAGACTTGTGTCACGGCTGTCGAGGGCTTCTTGTAGTATTACAATTTCTTGTTCCACGCTGCTGATATCATCCAAATACTTGCCCAAACGATTGTAAACATCGTCAAGGAATTCACCACGCTTAACGACCTTATCGTAAAGCTTATCAAATTTCGTTGTGACGTCATTAAGGTTTGTTTCGACCTTCTTGGCTATGCGGGCATTGGAGGCAGTGCTCATCAAATGCTTCGCGGATGATTCAACACTGTCAATACTGGCTTGATGCGATTGCATATCGGCCAACAAAGATTTGTGCTCTCTAATTTGCTCTTGCAAACGTTCTTTAATCAGGGAAGCTGGTCTCAATTGAAGCTTGTATTTATCTTCGGCCTGGTTGACCCAATTACCCAAATTGTCAAGAGCCTCTTGTACACCTTGAGACTGTACCAATGTCTTGTCCAGTGTTTTACAGTGTTCACCCAATGAATCAAGGAGTTTTTGATACTTATCCTTAAGATCGGCTATGGGTACCTCTAATTGATTGATTTCCAAAGGACTAAGTTGGCCACCAAGGGTGTAAAGCAAACTATCAAGAGCTTGTTGGGCATTGTCTACAAGACGGCCGTTAGACAGTAATTCATTGTGCAAAGCCTTGGCTTCATTCATTTGTTCTTGTACAGATTTTGGATCACCGGCAATGGGTTCCGCAATAATACGACCAACACGAGGTTGGGTGCTACGTAGCCATTCGTTGGCCTTATCCAAAGCATCTTGATATTCTCGTTGACGACCACCCAGTCCAGATATACGGTCCTGCAGAGCATTGACGCGATTCATAAGATCCTTGTATTGAGCCGAGACCAAAGAAACTTCCTGGCGTATGGGACTTTCCGAGCTTGCCAAAGGTTCAACGTGAGGCAAGCGTTCAGGCAAAGAGGTTCTAAAGTCATTGAGTATGGCCAGGAATTCTTTACCTTCGTCAACAAACTTCTGAGCTGCCATGGTGATGAAACGCAAATCGGCCTGATGGCCAATAACATCACTGACAAACTCCCTTACAGATTCAGCCTGAGAGGAGAGGCGCGTTAGATCAGATAACGCTCGCTCCTTGTCTTCCAAAGTGCGGCGTGCCGATTGCAACCATTCTGAGAAAACATCTAATTCGCTGCGTAATTTTGTTAGCTCGTCACGGCCAGCCTCTAGCCGTCGCAAAAGTCGAACTGTGCGATCGTTAACACGATCAACACGAGAACGCAATTCTCTGCCAGCATTTTCCAATGTTGTTACTTCCGGTGCAGATAAAACATCGCCACCAGTCAAAACAATTTGACGGATCTGCTCAAGACATGTTGCAACTGGTCGTTGTTGCGTTTCGATTTCATCCTTGATTTGCTGTTTAGCGAAGAGAAGAAAGAGTGTAACAATAGGAGATTAGAAATGGCCCAAAGAGAAACACGTTCGTTGTAATTTGTTATTGGTTGGATTTTAAAACAGATTTCTAGACTTCAGATTAAAAATTTTTTCTATTGATTCTGTCCTTTAAAATCTAACCAATAACAAAAAATAACTAGTAATAATGGTCCGTAATACAATGAATTTAAATCTACCTTCAGAGCGTTAATTTGATTGCGAAGTTCATCAATCTTCTCCCTTGGACCACCAACAGTGGCAATTTTGTGTTCAATGCTGTAGACCCATTTAAGCAATTCATTGACGTTCTCCTCGCACATATTGAACTTTTCAAATACGGCTTGCTGTATATAGGTGTAAAAACAAGAAGAAGCAATTTATAATATTTCAATATAAAAATTAGCATTCCCTAGGACGCAAAATAAATCAATAAAACTGTAATGTTTTTGTTCTTGGATATGCAAAAAAGTGGGTACTAATAAAATATACAGATAAATCCTTAATAAAAATAAATTTTTGCAAACTTTTGAACACAAAATATATATGTATGTATATTTATATAAAAAAGAAAAGCTTATTATGAAGCGTAATGTATGTATGTACAAAAGCATTTGCCTTCCTCCATGGAACAAAAGCAGACTTTCTAGCCAAAGTAAAATTTAAAGCATAAACATAAAACACATTAAATAAAGCACTGCGAAAATAATAATAAAATAGACATGTAGACTACTACAAATCTGTTAAATAAACTACAAAACTACTTCTACGTAATATTAGAAACTACTTTTATGCTACGAGGTTAAATCACCAAACTACCATATTTAATTATGTTTGTTTTGTGTTTTTTTTTCTTTCTACTGTTAAGTTAGAATAACTAGGTTAGCTCGGTTGGTTGTTAATAATAAGCACTTAAAATACGAAAAAAGAAGAACAACGAATATTTGAAACTGGAAAATAAAATCTGAAAAAGTAGAAAATCAATATGAATGAAAAAATAATAGAGATAGATATATAAATACGAGATATAAATGAATATACTTATGCTTTAGTTCGAGATACCTTTTACGTTCAATAGGATCGATCAGAGGAAGGAATATTGGGAAAATAAAAAAACACAAGGGTCTAAAGGGCATCCAAAAATAACCCAACTAATATAAAGTTCATATTCAAGAAGATTGAGAAATTTCGATAGAATAATAGCAAACGAATTCCATTTCACATGCATTAGGAGTGAGTAAATGGAGAGGTGAGTAGGAGAGCCTTCAAACCTTCTTTTTTTGAATAGGGGAGAAATTATCTTTACACAAATTGGAACTATAGGGCGGGGAGCTTTATTCGGAAAAAGAAATGTAAATGGGCAGGATATAATGCACAAATACCTGACAAGATCTAAACCTTGATATGTGTATAGTAATTTTTGTGTATGTAAGCAGTTTGCATATATGTATGTCTGTATGTAGAACCATTGTTTATTAAAATAAAAAAAAAAAAAAATACAAAAATCCCGAAAAATCTGTTTGGTATGGGTTCTTCTTCTTTCCTTGCCGACGACATTTATGTTGGAGAATGTATGATACGCACAGCATCCAAGGAGGCATATGAAAATGATGTGACCGAATTGTGTAAAGTATATAAGGTAGGTCTGATGCATGTGATTCTGATTGATATACGGACGTTGATGTAGTAGTGATTGTTTGTTTGTTTGATTCATTGATTTGTGTGATATTGGTTTCATCTTAATCGAAAAAAGAAATATAGAGAAACACATTTTAAGAACACCATGCTCTGATTTCATTTGAAAAGGTAGGAAAAGAAAGAAAAAAGGGAGTTGTAGAAGGAAACAATTTTCCAAAGAATATTTTGGGCCTAAATCATAGAGAATGGGTTCTTTTTTGTTTATGATTTTGTTTTTTGTTTTAAATGAGCCAATTTTCGGAAACTAACTGTAAACTTTTCATAAATAGGATATACAGGAGAAGAAACATCAAGAAAACAAAGTTATAACAATAAACATGCCAAAAAAATAAAACAAGCTGAATATAGAGAAAATTTCGACTTTTGTAGATTTATGAAGAAAATGAAAAAATAATAAAATATATATTTAGCATACATGTGAAAATAGCAAAAAAGACAGTAAGCATTTGTTTTTTGGGAGCATGGTGAACATTGCTTTGAGAGAGTGAGAGAGAGCAAGCGCGAGCTAACACACTCCACACTCTTATAACTTACCCTTTGTTCAGCTGCCAAAAGATAGCCTTTTTCGGATGCCTTCACCAAATCCATATTATTTTTACTATCAGCTGCATCACAAATTCGTCCGTCGTGGGCATCTATTAGGCCACTTTGTATGGCCGCCGTTAATGGTATAATTTCACCAGTTGAAGGATTTCTTACCACTGTCGACGAAGGATCAATGAGGCCAGCCGTTATGGCCTCAGCCAAAGTGAATTTTTTACGTTTTATTATATCCGGATTCATTTGGAATGGATCAACAAAACACCCATTTGTGGGATTGTAAAGATTAAATGCAATAGCTTCCATCAAGCCAAATGAACGTTTCGGTGTAACAATCAAACCACTTTCATAGGCTTCTTTCAGAGTGCATAGTTTTGATGTTTTTGTGTTCAAAACATTTGCCTTATTAGCATCCATAAGACCTTTTCGGAATGCTTCTGGTAATCGTACCAATTTCGATTTTACCAAATCTTTAACCAACGCCGAATCGGGATCAATAATACCCAAGGTGGTAGCATCTTTGAGGGTATATACCACAGGTTCGGTGGATTTTGGTCCTTCACTGTCTTCCTCATCGGCCACATAATTTTCCGGTGATTGTGGCTGTTTGGTGGCTGGATCTTGGTACGTTAACATACCGGTTTCTAAATCTAGACATTTAATTTCGGCAGCTTGTTCAAATGGTATAGGTTCTCTTGTATATATCACCAAAGTTGGATCAAATACAAAGTACAAAGCTTTAGGATCGACTACAGTACGCTTGTTCAAATCAACAATTCCCTTTTGTTGGGCAACTTCGAATGGTATGAATTTAAATGTATCAAAATCGCGTACCAAAGCCGTTTTTGGATCGATTATATTATATTTGATAGCCTCTTCTAATGACATTTCACGTGGCTTACTAACGACAACACTTACCGGTGTCTGACCCAAAAGATCTACACTGTCCTTTACTACCTCTGCCGTTCGTTCAGTCAAGGGTTTAGTTACTGTCACTAGAATTCCGCGAGCTAATGCTACATCATAGTTATAGGCCGATTTGGATTTTGGATCAAAGACACGACCCTTGGCCACATCAACATCGCCATTGACAATCGCCTCATTAAGGGGGGTTTCTTTTCCTGTCACGTGATTCTTGAACACTGTTGTGGCTGGATCTATGAAACCATTTTGTATGGCATCGGCTAAATCGTAATATTCACCCGTGGTGGGATCGCAGAATTTACCCGTTTCTGGTTTAAACAATTTCATGCGCATCACTAATTCTAAGCATAAAAGTCGACGATTTGAAACAATAAGTCCACGAGCGCGGGCCTCTTGTAAATCTATTTGCTCAGTTGGACTAAGATTGTAACGACCGTTCGTGTCGTCAATAACCTGTTCCTTGATGGCTTGCGCCAATCGAACATACTTTCCTGTTTTGATGTTCTTAATCAGACTCGAGGATAAACTAACTACATCTTCTACACAGGCTTCGTTCAAATTCAATTTGCGTCCTGTTACCGGATGAATAACCTTTCCTGTATTCTTATCGTAGAAACCCATTGCTAGAAGTTCGTACAAGCCAAAGCTGGCGCTTTCAATGTCAACAATGAGACCCAAGTTCAGAGCTTCGTTCAATGATACAAACGTGTTACTACCCGGTTCGCGGAAAACGCCTTCACGTCGATTAATGATACCCATGCGACATGTCTCCGTCAAGCTGTGCATTTGCTCTTGAATTTCATCGAAATAGCAGGGCAACTGTGGATTTATGACAAAGCTGCGTATGCTCTCGAGTAAAGTTATTTTGCGTCCAGTCTTGGGGTCGGTCAGCTTGCCGGTCTTTTCGTCGAAAAGTCCTTGATGTAGGGCTCGCTGTAAGCTGATGGGAGCCTGTGTATCCATTAGGATACCAACATCAAAAGCATGTTTAATGGTAATCTTTTGATTGTTGTAGACCAATTTGGCATTGTTGCCGTCAATAACACCGGTGTCGGCTGCGTGGGCCAGATTTAGTTGTTTGTATAGACCAGTATTGAAATCTCTTATTTGGACACTGTCCTCATCGAGAAGATTACTATCAACCGCTTGGGCAAATGACAGCTTTTGTCCCGTCTTGGGATCCATGAAACTGCCGTCAATTTCATCGTAGACGTTTTTGATGACCGCCTCGATAAGACGCAAAGGTTTCTTTGCTTCGAGCAGCACACCACGATCAAATGCTTCTTTGAAGTCGATTTGCTTGTCGTCATCATCTTTAACAGTGCCTCGGTGACTATCAACAATGCCAACCTGTGCAGCTTTCTCGAATGGAATGACTTCGCCAGCTACATTGACAATGGTCGAGTCCGGATCTAAAATGCCTCTGCGAATAGCACGTTCAGTTGAGAGTTTTTCACGAGTTATGGTGTTGCTGAATTCACCAGTCTTGGGGTCATACAGGCCGCGGTACACAGCATCGGGTAGACTGCGTTTACGTTTCGGTGGAATCAGTACTCGGTTTTCAAGTGCCTCATTCAGCGATAGTTTGGTGCCGGTGTATGGGTTTATGACATAGCCATTAACAGGATCAATATAACCCTTGGAAATGGCTTCTGTAAGTGAAATGATTGACTCTGTTTTGGGGTCAAGTAACACCAGTTCATCGGAATTGATTAATTTCAAGGCAATAGCTGTTTTCAGGTCGACTTTCTTATCGTCTATAGTAAATTTAGCTGTATCGGGGTCGTACAGACCTCTGAGCAGACAATCGACCAGGGATAATGGTTTCTTGGTGCTAATTAAATAGCCCTTGACAAATGCTTCGTCTAATTTGATATTGGGACTGCTCAGACAACCACGCACGGTGTCGAGTAGACCTTCCTTGGCAGCTTGTTTGCCGGGCACAATAACGTTTTTATCATCGTCTTTGACCAAACATGTATCCAACTCAACGAAGCCCAGCTCAATTGCCTGCTGTAAGAGAATTTCTTCGCCCGTAGAAGGATTCAAAATTTTACCCGTTTTTGGTGAGTAATATTCACGTTGTAGTACCTCAGGTAAACTCCATGTAACACTATCGGTTTTGACTAAATTTTTCTCCACACCAACATCGAATGGCACCAAGGTGTTGGTTTCGGTGTCTTTAATTTTGCCCGTTTCTGTTACAACCAACTCATCTTCAATGGCACAGTCCAACTTTATTGCCTTTTGGGACTTGGCATCAACTATTAGAGATATCTTTGGATCAACAAGACCAATTTCAATGGATTTCTGAACATCAACTTGATTATCGGACTCCGAGTCGTAGAGTTTTCCCGTATCGGGATCATAGAGACCCTTTCGCACAGCTGCCTCCAATGAAATGGGTTTGCGTGAACCGGGCACAAGAAAACCAAGTTTGAATGCATCTTCCATTGGAATTTCTTTCAATGTTTGTATATCAATTACCGTACCTGCCTGCATGTCTACAACTCCCAACTCAATTGCCATACGCAGCGGAATCACCTCGCCGCTAACGGGATCACGAACAGATATCGATTGGATATCAAGCAAACCATTGTTGATGGCGTCAACAATGGAACAAACTCGACCATCGCCCAATATAACCTTTCCGCTTTCGGGGTCAATGACATTTTCGATAGCTGCTGGTTTCTCTTTTTCAGGATTGGCACGAATAATCCAATTGCGGGAAACGCATTCGAAGAATGGAATCTTTTTGCCTGTCTTTGGATCGACCATATGACCAGTATGTCTGTCTAGTAGTGGTCGCTCCAAAGCATCTGTTAATGTTTCGTATTTGCCGGTACTGAAATTCTTTACCAATATTGTCTCCGGATTAAAGACGTTCATGTCAAAAACTAATGTTTGGAATGAAATCTTTAAACCGGTGGAGGGATCTATGAAATATTGATTTACAGGATCGTAGATATTCAATTCTCTTAGATGTTCAGGGGTTAAGTCGTCGTTTGCGTCAATAAGATAAGTCATGGGTTGTAAAACAACCAACTTGTCGTCTAATATCTGAACTTCGTCGAGAGGACTGAGCTGTTCGTCTTTCAAGAGTTCGGTTACACTCTGGTCTTGCTCTTCACCGTCGACAACGACCTTGCATTCATCAGGCGATATAAGTTTTTGAGAAATTGCGTCGCCTAATGCTAATGTCTTAGGTGGTGTTGCACCACGTTGTGTTTGATTAGCATTAGGTGTTTCTTCTGACACCGCTTCCACTGGTTTTGACGTGGTTATAGTAGTAGTTGAGTTTGTGTTTGTTGTTTCCGTGGGTTTTTCATTTTGTTTAAGGGCATCGACAATAGCTTTACCAGCTAAAACGGGAGCGCCAACAATAGCCAGTGCTCCAAGCTTGGCGGCATCTTTAACATTTTGTAAAATATTACTGCCCGCTTCATTTGGTTTTATATCGCCACCCTTTTCCGCTTGAATGAAATCGATCACATGTTGATATTTGTCAGGTTGGTCCACGACAGAGTTTTGTGGCTGAGTTAAATCCATTGTTGTCAATTTGTCTAATGTTTTTCTTTCGGCAGGTGTGGGTGCTGCAACTGTTTCTTCTTTGGGTGTGAGTTCTTCAGTTGGTTCAATAGAAGTTTCCTTAGTCAATGTGGGATCATCTGTGGATTTAGGAACACTGTTGATATCTTGCAAGATATCAGTTACTGGTTTGGTTTCTGATCCAACTGTGCTTGTTGTCGTTGTTTGGGTAACAATCTGCGTGGTTATAAGTGTAGACTTATCCAAATCTTCAGGACCTTTTTGTCCATTTTCATTATCAAGAAGTACTTGGCAAGAACTGATTTCTCCTATTGGTGACCCACCAACCACATTGGGTTTAGCACTTTCACCAATTTCTTGTTTCATGAAATCTGTAATAACGCCATATTTTTCAGGTTGTTTGTCTTCGGCAATAAGTTTGCTTTCGTGTAGATTCTGAGTAGCATTTGAAACTTGTTCTGTTGGCTTTTCTTCAGTCTTTTGGGGCTCTTCTGTTTCTTGAATATCACCCAATGTTGTATTTGTAAGAATAGTAGTAGAAGTAGTAGTGGTGACTGTGGTTGTAGAAATTGTGCTGGTGGTGGTGGTTACTTCATTATCTGAGTCCTCGAAACTTACTACATATTGAGGTTGCTCAACTACTTCTGTTACCTCAACTATTTCGTTTATAGGATCTGTAGTCTTTTTAGTTGTTTCTGTTGTAATAACAACCTGAGATGGAGGTTTATTGGTTTCATAGACTTTCTGGCAACTAACACCTGCTGCAGGTTCTTCAGATGGTTTTGTGTCTTTAGTAACGTTTGTTGGAGCAATAAGTTCATTTGTATTGATTTCGACATTAACGGTTTGTGACTGTGGTTGTTTTGTAGTATCCAACACAACCTCTGGAGTTTTTGAGACCAGTTCTTCAAAAGTCTTTTCTTGCTTTATAAAGTTAGCTGTTGTTGTGTTAATGAAATTCTCGGTATCCTTTACGAAATTATCGACAAAGTCAACACTTTGAGGTGTACCCATTTGAATAGCCTTATCTTCCGACAATGCTGCATTGTCTGTGGTTTCACTTGCTTCATGTAATTTATCCTCAGGTTTTGTCACAACCTTTTCGGTTTCAATTACCTTTTGTTGAGGTTCATCGGATTTAGTTACTATTGTTGTAGTTGTGGTGGTTGTTGTTGTTGTTTTAGATGTCGTAATATCAGGATATTTTTCAGCATTTGATACATCCAAAGGCGTCTGTGATTGCACTGCCGCTGGCAAAGTTTCAATTCTTTCGGTTGGGATTTGGTTAGTTGTGGTTGTTATTGTTTGTTTTGGTTCTTCAGTGGGCGTAGTTGCCGATTTTACCAATTGTTTGATTCCACTTACAACAGCACTACCCGCCAAAACTGGGGCTGCTACAATTCCAATTGCACCCATTTTTGCTGCTTCCTTTACGTTGTTTAGCGCCGATGATAGTTTGTTATCCTTTGTAGGGATTTGTTGATTGGCTGTTGAGTCGATTGTCTCCATTGGTGCTTGAACTTCTGTCTTTATAACTGAAGTTTGAATTATTTGTCGTTGGCTTCCATCGGTTATTGTTGTAATTTGTGGTTGTGCAGTGGGCTGCTGTTGCTGGACCATATCTTCTATTTGTTCCTTATTGCCTGTTACTGAACGAGTCTCTTTGGATGTTTCCTCTTCTCTTAAAATACCCATAGCCTTTGCCTCCTCAACACTACAAACTTCACCAGTTTGGACATTTTGTACTTCATTGTTTGAGATTAAAACATAACCCTGAATTAGCTCAATAGTCTTGGTAGTGACTGTATGAACAGCTGTAATTGTTTCCATGACTTCTGTTTTTGGCACGGGTTTTTGTGTGACAACAAAATCACTGATGGGTTTAACTACCAAACGACCGGTTTCTAAGGCTTGGCGAATAGGTATGGTTTGCCCAGCATCTTTGGGATGTTCAAACGTTTGATCCACCACATTGATGAGACCTTGTTGTACCGCATGATGGATATCTAATGCATCAGCTTGTGGTGGATAAGGTATGGACATTATAAATCCTTCTTCAACGGCTTTTTGTAAAGGTATTTCGTTTTTATTCTCTGGGTGCACAACAGAGACCTTTTCAGGTTTGAGTAGTCCCTTCTCAACAACAACGGGGAAGGTCATTCCCACAGGAGGTATTGTAATAACGTTACTTTCGGCGTCATAGCTCTTATCAAATATGTCAGCCGTTAGTGCTTGAGTCAATGTAAGGACCTTTCCATTGACATTGAATGTTGATTCATCGGGATCAACAATATGTTTTTCAATGGCTTCTTCCAGTGTACACTTGATGGGAAGCTTAAGTTTTGAATAAGGATCCAATACGTCACACACTATTGCCTCACGAATATTCAATCCGTAGCCACTTTCTGGATGGACAATAGTTTGACTTTGACCATCAATCAAACCTTGTTCCATTAGTTTGGGTATTGAGAGTGATTGGGCCAAGGGAATCAGAATGTGATTGGTTTGCTGGGGATCTAAAATGTGTTCCTTTACTGCTTCATTAATATTCAAATAACGATTGCGTTGAGGATCAGCAATTTTACCTTTGCTGCCGTCGATTAAACCACTCTCCAGGGCTTCCGTAATGTTTAGTACTTCATTGTTTTCACCTATGAAGTTTTGTTTATTCTCCAGTATATCACGTGCTTCCTCGTCAATGATACCCTTCTTGAGAGCATCGCCTGGTTTCAAAATGATTTTGCGCATTTTTTGCAACACCACTACCTTATCTTCACATGTGTCACTTTCAAACGATTTAGTTTTCTTTAGCTGATCTCTGGATACAATACCTCGCTCATAGGCCACTTCGACGGGAATTTGTTCACCTGTACGTGGATCAGTTACAAAACGTATTGTGCGCAGTGCCCCTTCGGCTGCTACTAGCGGAGCTCCTGATACAATTATCAGCCCCTTTTGGATGGCTGTTATAATATCCACGGTATAGCCTCCCTGCGTTACAATTGTAGCATTTTGTGGATCATAGATTTTGCGCGACAAAGCTTCGTTTATAGTAACAGTTTCGTTGGTCACTGGATCTACAATTCGAATGAGACCCTCATCTATTAGACCATGCCGGGCAGCATCGAAAATGTTCTCGGTCTGACCGTTATGAGTAAATATAACCAACGCTGTGGATGGATCATAAATTGCACCTGGTGCAATCTGCAAAGGTTCCGGTGAAGTTAATTCTCTTTGTACTGTGTGCACTTCTACGAATTTTGGTGAAGTATCAGATGAAAGCGGGGTAGATATCTCAACAATTTCAGCTAAATTATTCAACTTACTGATCCGTAGTATACACTGTTCTCTGGCTGAGCTTTTTGTTATGGGCACTGGCTCCAGTACTATTTTACCTTCATCAATTGCCGAACGCATATTTTCGACTTCGCCGTTTTTGTTAGTATAGCTGCCATAGGAGTCGATTATGTCTCTTTCAAAAGCGTTGCGAGTTGACAGCTTTTCACCTGTATTGGGGTCTATGACCGACACCGATAAACTATTGATGATGTATTTATTGATGCACTCTTCGAAGGTAACAACGCGTTCGGTTCCCTTAACTTGGAATACACCGCTGTCAGGGTTAAATATTTCTTGCTCAATGGCGTCCTTCAATGGCCAACCACCGGGTGGCAATTCAATAATTTGCCTTTCTCGAACGTTGTTTTCGATAAAAGTTGATTTCTCGGAACGAATGAAATCTGTATTGATTTTACCCGATTTTATAACTTCCTCCGCTATGGGAATTTCCACGGATTTCTCCACATAGTTTTGTGTATTCAGTTTTATGGGTTCCGATTCAGGAACTATCTGCTTCGTTACAATCGTTATGGTCGATTTGGTCTTTTTACGATTCGTAGGTTCAGGGACAGTGTCATTTGCATCCGGTTGCAAAAGGCCAAAGTTGAGCGCCTGTTGCACTGAATATATTTTACCTGTCTTGGGATCTTTAAACAATTGTCTTTCTTCGTCAATGAAACCTTGGCGCACGGCTTCGGTAAACGTTAGAACTACATGGTGCTCTTGGGGCTCCTGAGAGCCAGCACGTATTGTAACATAACGATTGATAGTTCTCGTTACCGTTTCCGTTGTCAGGGTTATATTCAGGAGACTGCTCAACAAGAGAGCACCCTCCGGTGTAATGAATTTTCGTTCGATAGCTAAGTCAAGGGGAACTGTCTCCTCAGTCTTGGGATCTAAGAGGTAACCTGTTTTGGGATCAATTAAATTATGATAGCACAAATCGAAGACACTCAATTCCTTGCCACTGGCATTGTGTACACCAATGCCCTTGTTAAACATTTCATATACTTCGGGACGGATAAGTCCCTCCTTCATGGCTACTTCTAAAGGCACATGGGTATCACGACTAGTTTCCAGGGCGAATCCAGTACTCTTTCTACGTAGAATGCCCCGGGATAAGGCCACATTGAAACTAACAAAGTCATTGCTGCGCATGTCTTTGAAACCGTCAATGTCAAAAATGGATTTCTGCGATACACTGCTGATTAAGCCGCGTTCCACAGCCTCGGGTATTGAGAGAATCTCACCAGTCATGAAATCCCTATATTTGGAATCGGCTGGCAAGACAATACCATCGGCTATGGCTTCCTGCAGTGTGACCAGTTCACCCTTACGTTTCGTTATACACTTCAAATTGTTACCGTCTAATACCCCCGATTCTATGGCCTGCATTATACTTAGTTTTTCACGACGCATGGGACTTGTGATCTTCGATTGTTTGTCTAACAGATTCAAGTCACAAATATCCTTAAGAGTGTATGGCTTAACAATGAGTTGTCGATTTTTGGCCTCGATAAATGTCAATTTCTCTTTGGTAACTTCGTTCCAATAACGACCGGTCTTCGGATTTAATATGCCCGATTTAAGAGCTTCGGTTAGTGTAATCTTTGTATCTTTTTTAGCATCTACAACTTCGCGTACGTTCGGATCAATTAGTTGATTTGCAATTGCCGAGTCAAGTCTAAATTTATCACCAGAGTTACGATCAGCAATCCAGCCAGCCGTATCTACCAAGCCATGGGCAATAGCATCAGTCAGACACAGGGCATTCGATTTGATGGTAACCGATTCATGTCGTATGAGGTAGCCGCGTTCATAGGCCTCAGCCAAGGTTATGGTCTTTCCCGATTTCACTCTGTATAGGCCAGTTTTGGTATCAACATTTCCAGCAGAAATGGCATCGGCAATATTTTTGGGATTTTCGGCATCAGGCGATTCGTCAACTGTTACCTTTATACGTTTCTCTGCCGTCTCATAACCCGATTCCGCCTCAATTATTTCACGTTGAATTACTTCCAGTAGAGATAGTTCACGACCATTGCTGTCACGAGCAGCTCCAGGCTGCAGCAGTTGATGTGCCAGTTTGGCATCGATTAGACCCTGTTTCACAGCCTCTTCCAGTGAAATGCGCTTATCGCCAATTAACATTTCGCCAGTGCGCACATCTAACAGACGCATTTGTATGGCATCCCCAATGGTTAGCACTCGACCCGTTCGGGGATCTCTGATACCGGTAATATCCAACAAATGTTTAATGTTTGTTTCGGCGCCGCTGCCAGTTCCAACATTTTCGTTTCTTGTCTGAACTCTCTTCAGACTGTGAATTTCGTTGAATTGTATTTGCGACTGTTTCGAGGTGCTGGGAACCGAAGTTCCATTTGTAGTAGTTGTCGTTGTGTGTACATAGTCGGTAGCGTCATAGACACTTTTTGTGGTTTTTGTTGTGCTAAATCTGTAACAAGTGTAATGAAAATAATTGAATTTTGTCTGTTTTCATTGCAATTCCTTTTAATGTTGGGCCCAGCAAAATAACACACTGAGATAGGTCATGAAGTAGTGCTTCAATTCAATTCTTGGAAAATACATTTTGACCAATTCCTTAACATTTTTGTCAGTTAATATGAACTCATTTCAAAGAATAAGTGAATGAACCATTTCTATTGAGCTTTGCTGGGCATAAATTTGTATGTATTTAAATGTGGAAGTTTACTTACTGTGTTGTGCTGTATGTTGTTGTAAAAAGATCTTCATCGCGTGCAACGTATCCTTCGCCAGTAGGTACGTTGTTGGTGCTGAAATCTACACGGAAGGTTTTAAGTGGTTTCTGCAAACTTTCAGCATATTGCTGTAAATGAAAGTGAAGAAACAAAAAGAAAAAAAGTCGAATTAGCAAATGCAAGCAAAACAGATTAAGTATAATTGGAATTCAAGTATTTTTTGCTTCGTGTAGGTGGTGGATGGTATGGGGAATGTTTGAATTATTTTTTGTTTTGTTTACCTGAAATTCAAACGCAAAATCATATTCACGTTCTTCTGCCATTTGATAAGCAGAGTTTAAGATACACCACTAAATGTTGGGGTTTCTTCCCGTTTTGTGTTTTTTCTTTAATTCTTCTTTTCTTGTTTCTTTCTTTATTGTGCTTTCCTAGGAACTTTTTTGCTCAGCTTAACTAATATTTGAGCGTTTGACATAATACGCTAATATTTCTTGTAAAAATCATATCAATTTTATGTTAACTACTGCCATTATTTCGTTGGTAACTAATTTTTCAAATCTATGTAGAAAAAATGTTTAGAATTATTATTTTTTGTGGGGAATGGTTTGTGGCTGTTAGGTAATTTTAAACTTCGTTGTGTGTGTTTATGTTGATTTGAATTCAATTCTTTATTTTTAACTGTAATAGTAGCACTCAGATATAGGATTCTTTAATTTTTCACGGTATTTCGATAAGAATTGTTCCCTGTTACAAATGAGACTGAAAGTCTATGACTAAAACATAATCAGTTATTAATAAATCTGCGTTTAGAAAAATATTAAAAGCGGAGTGAGGAATATAAAAAAAACCACATCACACAGAAATTGAAAAATGTTATTATATTACACATTCATCTTGATTTCGCATAGGGTATGGCAAATGTGAATGTTTGATTTGAAGTAATAGCAAAAACATTTGCAAACATTTTATGGCTATATCACACCATATGGTTTTTCACATGTATGTTGTCACTTTCGGTATACTAACATACAGACCAGCTGATGTCATACTTGTGAAAAAGCATATGGTGTGATATAGCCATTAATAAACATTTAAAAATTACATGTCTGTTCCAGAACCTGCAAGAGTCTACATGTATTTACTACGATAATAATTTTTCCTTTATGACATAAATATGTGCCTTATTTGTGAACCTCTCCTTTATTCGTTCAGGCGTTACATAAAAATCACTGGATCATATATCCTTTATATGAATATAAGAGCATGGAATAAATTGTATGACCTCGAAAGACCGTTAGCCTTAAAAGACCACAAATGAATCTAGTTATGGTAGTAAATTGCGAAAATATCATAATGATACAAACAAAATCTCCAGTATGTTCGGACAGATTATATATATATAATTGTTCCACAAACATCCCAGATGGGACAAGGGAGACTTCTCTCATATCAATGAGTGCACGCCGATTCATATTGGCTCAATGATATGGGACCTACTTTTTATTGCCGAGTCCGAACGGCGTGTCTTACGACACCACTTGTAGAGAAGTTTTTCATGTCTTAAATACTCAGGAAATGTCGCCGGCATTACTGAGGGGGAATTTTGACACCGTTGAAAATTTTGATGTTGCTTGGCCTGGGATTCGAACCGCAGACCTTCTGAGTGCAAGGCGGACGTGCTAACCATTGCACCACGGTGGCCCCCGACAGATTATGGAAACTAAAAACAATTATGCACGGGCACTAAAAGAAGGATTGAGAAAAACTTTTTGAACAATTTGCATAGCCGCAAGGTATATGTCGACAGTGTAGTGTATAAAATTATAATCGTTACGTTGGCTAGGTCATGTTGAGCACCAGTCAGATATTCAACTGAATTGGACTCTGCGTCTGTAACATAACATAACATTGTAGCGGTTTCAATCGGAAAGCATGGTGAGTTCATCTGCCACATAAAACAACAACATAAGTAAGTCGGAATCTTCGCCGATTAATATGCGATACATTACGAAATATCTCCAGGAAGTTAAAAAAACCTACACACATACATATGTATATACAATTTATGTGTGACTTAATTTATTTATGCATGCACACTCTTAAAAAAGTTTATCCACTCAAAATTTGATGGCAGTATCATTCGTTAGCTGGCGCCCCTCCATTTAGAATTTAGAAGTTGTGCCGGTATGCAGCTTTTTTTCTATTTCAAGCAGATTTAATGCAAAAAATCAATGGTGACGTGATACTATTTAAAGACGTATGAAAACAATTTTGAACTTGCACTTCAGTCAACTGTTGTTGTTGGCTGTGGTGCCTAACTTAATTTCAGAGAAGTGACTTCATTTATTGCTTTGGGCTCTATTTATAAAATAATGCTAAATAACGAAAAAAAAAAACAAACAGTCTTGATAAGACGCCAGTCCCAAGATCTAAGCAAATGCCAATAGTTAATGAGTGAACGAGGAGTAGAGGCAATACAAAATAGAAAACACTCAGCACAGAAAAAAACAGGCACTTTTTGTAAGAACAATGATGAATGTGTTTTGCTTTTTTCAATTACCAGCTTCAATTGTTCGTGCTTTTAAAAGTCGAGGCAAATGGTAATTTTGAAAGCAAACAACACACATCAGAAATCTGGCAAATTTTGTGTTCACGATAACTTGGAATTGAAATTGAGTCAGTAACCTTTTAAAGAAATAGTCAATATCTGAGGTATTTTAGAAAGACTAACCAATACCTAGCCTGGGTTAGTTCTTATTTAAGGCCAATCGTATTATTTTGTTCTTTTTTCACATTTCCATAAGAAAGAAAGCTCATTTGTAAAAAGTCATCTGTAATTCTACTTGTAATTATTACCACAAAGAATAAAAAAATGAAAATGTCTTTGTTGTAAAGAAAGAAGAAAGACAATGTAAGTGATGAAGAACACTTAAATGTCGAGTATCAGCAAAAGAAACAAACATTTACTCATTTACCAGACGTACATACGTACAGGTTTCGAATCTATGAGGTCATCAACAATGGTATCCATTGCAAAAATCATTGCATATTCCATTCATTTATTATTTCCCATGAAATTGTTATATACCTATACATATCTTTTCAATGGAAACCACAATAACAATAAAAACAACAATTAAAAAAAAATAAGATTAATGCGATTTATAAGATAAAGTTATAAACAACAAAATGGTAAAGTAGAGGAAAAGCGAAATACAAATAAAACATGTAGGGCGAAGTATTTCTTAAAAAACAGCAACAACAATCAAAAAAGTTAATTATAGTACTTAAAACTCCCAACAATTTAATATGGTATTTAATTATTAATTCGTCGGTTGGTAGGGGTGGGAGAGGAGTGGGTCACTCGAAGAAAATATATGATTCTTTATTCAACTTTGACTAGGGCCATTTTAACTTTGAGTAGTAAAGAGTTTTTGTTGGCAAAGTTCGATGAGACACAACAGGGAAACGGGACATCGATAAGCTACAGACAAAAGTGTGTTCAGCGGAAGCCTACTTAAGCCAATTACGTCATGTAAAGGCATACTTAGATTCCAAAAGCCAACACGTAATGCTAATGGGGAGAAATACTCTGCGTAAAGGGCAATGTAGCAGCCCGTATTACAAAAAGAAATTGTCGAATAAAAATAAGAGAGCAGCACAGTAAGGTCTCATGGTCTCATTGCATGTGTAATTCGAATCTCAAATGGAAAAATTTGAGTTAAAAATGAAATTATTATAGGACTGTTCCAGAACCTGCAAAAAGCTACTCTTTTTACTACAATAACATTTTTTCCTTTATGTTATCGGAAAAAATAGTAAAAATTAGTAGATTCTTGCAGTTCTGGAACAGACAATATATGCTCTGTTCCAGAACCTGCAAGAAGTTACTAATTTTTACTACGATTACATTTTTTCCTTTATGTTATCGGAAAAAATAGTAAAAATTAGTAGATTCTTGCAGTTCTGGAACAGACCAATAATTTCAAATGGATTGTAACAAATTATAAATGGAATTCTCGAATTACAAATAAAATTATTAAATAAAATGTCTCGAATTACATCTGAAAAAAGACCACTTCCACAAAGCTTGGCTATCTATACAGATGGGTTCAAAATGGAAGGAGCACTTTGGCCGAAATTTTTGTGAAGATCTGGATTGCAGATTATCATATAAGTGAAATCAGGTCTGTGCCGTCTTTCAAGCTTTAAACTAAATTGCATTCAACTGACGACTTCCTCAATGAGATCTGGATGTCAGTTTATCATATAAGTTAAATCAGGTCTGTACCGTCTTCCAAGCTTTAAACTAAATTGCAATCAATCTATCTATCTTTCCTAACTTCTAGCCATCTAACTTTGTTTTTATACTACTCCTTAAATTTTTCTCTTCCACTTACAGGGTGAAAACTATGGACAGTCGCATGTCCTTAAAGCTAAACCATTATTTTAAAATAATGCCCTTGTTAAAATAATGGGTTAGCAAGAGGTTTTTAATGAGTCATTTTGCTAGATGATATTCCAAACGGGACATGGTATTCTATATGGTGTGTTTGTGGTTTCATTTCTAAGTTCGACTTATTGGTAAAAATGTTCAGTTAGAAGCCACTTAGGAATCACTCAATAAAACGCCAACAAAAACACAGTCACACACTTCTTTAAGGCCTCGACACATAAGAAGCATGGCATTCTTGCTTAAGTCATATCTAGTAAATGACAAAAGACCAAGTTCGACCTAATTCAAATGTGATTCTGAAATCTTTTTATTAGGTCGAACTTGGTCTTTAGTCTTTTATCAGATATGACTTCAGCAAGAATGCCATGCTTCTTATGTGTCGAGGCCTTTAGGCACAAAATAGTTCGACTGCATTTTTATTAATTTTGAGATGTAGCATTGAGGGGTGTTTAATGTTCGTCACTGCCGACAATAGTATTTTTTTGGTAAAGGTAATATCTTTAGACAACAGAGAGATAATATCAATGATAAATTTCAGCAAAGACGTATCAACAACAAAATTCATTGTCAGAAAAGTAATAACAATAAGAAACAAAAAATATAACAGAGTAGAACTTTAAAGCACAACAAGCAAAACATTGAAATAAAATATTTAAATATTTTTATATATGTATGTTGGTGAATAGGTATGTTAAACCTTTTGTATAACAAATAATAATATACTATATAAACGAAAACAGGCAACAACAAGAAAAAACAAAAACAAAACAAGAACGAAAAAGCAAAACGTCGGCAACGTAACAAATATTAAAAATAAAAGCAAATGATGTCATCGCATATTAATGATGATGGTGGTGTTGATGATGATGATTTAGAGAATTCAACAACAACAAGAAATAAAATAGTAACAGCAACAGCTAAGAAATTAAAATGAAACAAGTTTTTTACCATAAAACTAAATTTCATGAAAACTCTGTCGGTATATGAGTAGGAAATAAAATTGTTTGTAATTGTTTTGAAGTTTTCGTGGCTTAATTCACTTAAAAGTAAAGTTATTGTTAAAATTAATGGGACTTGTCGGTATTGTAATAATATAGAAAACTGTAATGTTCCAATTAATATATTTTACAAATAATAGTTGTGTTCCAGAAACTGCAGGATAGTACCTACTATCTAGTACCATTTTTCCAATTTTTTACTAGAAGAACGTTCCCATGCTCCAAAAGCCAACAAAACTTCTTTTTAAACAAAAAAAGTAGCAGCACATTTGCTGACATCTTATTAGCTGATACGTTGGTTTTGACATTTCGGCTCGAGATTTTGCAATTTTTGCCACTTTTCCGTTTTCGTACTTTTTGAACAAATTTGCATGGGAAAACAATTTTTGACAGTTTGGCATTAAAAATAGGAGAACACAATGAAAGTCTATAGTTATAGTATCGAAGTCTGTCTAAAGAAGAGTAAGATATTTAGTTGTAGTCTAGTGTTTTTTTTAATTCATTGTGTGTGAAAAACTATTCAAAAGTTTGGCAACAATCATAAATATATTATTCACGCTATAATGTAAAGATGATAGAAACAAGAATGAAGCAAACTAGAGAAAAAGGAAAGGAAAAGTGAGTAATTGCCTTGAAACGTGGGTCTGCCTTGCCTACCAGCAAAACATGTGGCCATAATTGTAGTATGAAATGGAAAAAAATGTGTGGAGAACAATGTGGATGGATGATATAGCAAATATTTGTTGTCTTCTTCAAAATATCAATAAGAAATTGTTTTTTTTTTCATTAAAAAGTTCATTTTCACCATTATAATTCACTTGCTAAGACCAATCTTCAAATACATATGTATGTGCATGGATGGTTGCATAGTATGTATTTTCATATTGGTAATGTAGATCGCAATGCATACACCCTCCCCTTCCCTCTTCAGACATACAAGACTCTAACCACAACAACATAGTCTGCCCTACACTTTCCGCACAAATTTTTACATGTTCTGTTTTTTCTAATTTGTATTTTCAGCGTGTTTGAAATTTCAATAGAATCGCCTAACACAACATAAAAGAAACTATAGTTTGGCCGCATTTGGTGACAGTGACAGCAAAAAAGGCATAGAAAGAGTAAAAGTGTCATGAAAAATTTTAACTACAAACAAGAAAAAATTATGTTTGTTTTGGTAAATCGATAAAAAGAATCTAACGGCTGCACAGCGACTAACCAACCACTCTTTTTATTCATCTGTTGTAACAATGGAAATAAAGAGTATTTGGTGTCTCTTCCTTAGACGGATGTTGGGAAATGTGAGTATGAAAGATAATGCAACACAGATGTATGTTACATTACATTAATTAACAGAATGTAAAAAACATAAAAAAAACAATAAAAATGATGACTGTTAATTTTTGTCTCTGTATTTCCGTTTTTTGACCTTTAATCTCGTTGAAAATTTGTAACAAATTGTGACACGTAATTCATTTTTATTGTCCTCAATATATTTTTTTCTAATTTGGGGTAAAATTAAGATGTTCTGTCTTTGACAATTATCATTATGTTGTTATGTCAATATGACTTGTCACTTGGATGTTTGAATCTTCAGTTGAGAAAAACTGTTGCCTTATGTTAATTTTTTCTGTGAATAACAAACGTCTTCTTTTTCTGTCATAAAGCTTTAATTCTTTGTTTATGGGAATACATTAACTTAAGAAGCGGATGTTTTAATTTTCTTAAAGGTTATGCTTTTCTTGAGAACAATAAGAGTTGATAAATATAAACAACGAAATGGACCGGGAAATAAAAAACAAATATAAATGTTAAAATTATTCAAAAGTATAAACAATTTGTGGTAGAAACCACAATACACAATTCGATTGCATACAATTTTGCACTGTAGAAATCACAATCCAAAATTCGATTTCATACAATTTTGCTCTTTTCCTGAACCTGTAGAAATCCAATAAATTTTGCAAATTAAAAAAAATCCGCTATAAATTTGAAAAGTTTTACAATCATACAGTTTTATTTAAAACAAATTACAATCGTGTACCAATAACAAACAGTCCAAAATAACATACTTGGTTGCCAAAAAGGAGTATAGTACTATTATCAAACTATGCGACATACAGGATCACCCTACAATTCGTATTACAAAAAAATATTATCGATAAAAAAGAGATAAAGCAGAAAGCGAAACATAAAAATTATTGGATATAGTGCTAATTATTGGATGAATGCATACCGCCTAGACAGAATAAGTCCAGGATAGCAATAAGCAGAAATTGTTTGAAGAACGGAGATAACGTCCTGGCAAAATACATCCGTTGTTTAGACAATCCGGCTAGAGGATAACATATCCGCAGCTAAGCATTATATGTCTAGTGCCATTGCCATTATATGTCTAGTGCCTAGCAATGAAAATTCCAATTGTTGCAATTTAATTAGTCCAAAACAACACCATATAATACGAATTATTCCAGTTTGAATTCGAAACATTTCACTTGTAGTTTGGAAAATCCAATTGAATTTCGAATTAATTCATGGTAATTTCTGAATTCTAATTGAAAAAATTTGTTTAATTTATCATATGAAAATTTTGAGTGTTAGGGAGAAAGATCTTTTTTTTTCAAGGGAAAAGATCATTTTAATATTAATTTTAATTAACTTCTCGCTGGAGTTGAGCTGAATGATCGAGGATTGCAATGCAAATTATATTAGTTTGATTTTTGAATTTTTCCATTTGTAATTTGAGTCTTTCATTTGAAATTCGAATTATTGCATTTATAATTTGAATAGTTATGTTTTATATTCCAATTTATAATCGAATTTCTCAATTTATTCTTCAAAATGTTTTACTTTAATTTCAAATGGAATAATTTCAATTGGAAATGTAATAATTCGAATTACAAAGAAAAAGTTCGACTTTAAAACTAATTTTGTAATTTTTTGTTTGTTTCGAATTTCAATTGGATTCATTACAAATGGAATTTCAAACGAAAATTTTAAATTGAATGCAACGAAGGAATTCTCGAATTTCAATTGAAATGTTTCGAATTACAATTTAAATGTTTTGAACTACATCTGGAAAAAGGAGTAGTACAAAACTGAACCATAAACCTTTTTATCTCCAAGTAAAGGCATCACTTGCGAATATGAACTCTCAAATAAAAACCACCACTTTTCAACAGAACAACAAAATAGAGGAACAATACAACATTCTGGTATATGATTGAAAATCTGGAACTACCATCTACGGGTAATGCAGTTACCTCCTATGCCATCCCATGTTAAAGATTACAGTTAATAGCCTAAAGTGGGACTAGCTACCTGAGGGAGCGGTCCGGTATGGCACATATTCGAACATAAACTAAGTTTGAACAAAATATTACGAAGGCAAATTTTGGACATAATGAGTTCAATGGCTACCTTCGGAATTACATAAAACTTTTAAACGTGTGTTTTCTTGAAATGGCATTTTGAAGTCGGTGTGTAATTTAGCTCGAAAACGAATGAACCGATATTATATATTATATATAATTGTTATACAAACATTTCATAAGGGAATAGGGAGACTTCTCCCATATCAATGAGTGTACGCCGATTTATATTAGCTCAATGATATGGGACCTACTTTTTATAGCCGAGACCAAACGGCGTGTCTTAAGACACCACTTGTGGAGAAGTTTTACATGGCTAAGATACTCAGGAAATATAGCCAACATTACACTGTAGGGTATTTTCGACACCACTGAACATTGGTGTTGCTTAGTCTGGGAATCGAATCTGTACATTCATATATTTCTGTGGGCTTATAAAGTGCATCAAAGCCCAACCATTAAGCGAAGAAATTTTTAAAATTGTTGTGGACCGATTATGGCAAAAACGGACCATTTTTGGCAAAAATCGAAATTTTGACTGTCAAAGTCAAACCATTTTAATAGATATTTTTCAAAATCTCATTTCCTTAGCGTGCATTTGCCACAAAAGTATGCAATATTTTCCAATAAAAAATACCAAACCTAGTTCAAAATATGCTCCTTCGGATAGAAAAAAGATCTACTGAAAAATATTGGTAGTCTTCTTGGAAAAAATTAATGAAAAATGGGCTGGGCCTTAAATTCAATCGGCATGTCTCCACCCAATACTCAACCTAATTAGAATGAATCTAAATAAAATGTAGCTTAACTATAAGCATTTTCACCTTAATATTCTCTGTTAGTATATATTTTTGTGCTAATATGTATATCAGAAAATTGCTAGCAAAACGAAATTTTAGCTTGAATCCGGTAAGCATTAAACTAATAGACCACCGTCATTTATTTATATTAATGTAGCTCCCCTTCATAGTTCAAGGTTGAATTCTATAAAAAATACACTAATGACATGTCCAAGGGATTCTTGTGAAATAAGCGATTTGTTTTGTTTGGAAATGAACAAGCGAGTGAGTGCCTCATCAATTTTGCCCTTGTAGTGTTTGGTGCGTCGTTATTTTTTTTGTTGGTTCACAGAAATTATTCATTCATTTAAAGAAAACATATGGAAAGAAGGAAATTCTATTTTATTAAGAATATTTTAATGTGTATGTTTGTATATACAGAATTCTGCAAATTGTATTGGTTGCTAACTCACGTTATACAAGCAAAATAAAAAGAGTAAAATATTCTTGAAATAATTAAAGAAATGCGTTCAACAAAGCAAACAACAAAATTTTGTATTTTGTTAGTTTTTTTGGTTTTTTTTGGCGCTTAATTGGAAGCACTTCACGAATTTAAATGAAGTTAATTTGGTTTTGGAATACACTATGGAATTCTTTATTAATTTCAAATAGAAAAAGAAAACTGGTAAACAAACTTATTTGAATTGTCGTTTGTTTGTATTTATTAATGACATCATATTGCCAGTTATAGTATCACATGGTGGCGTATACGTAACAGAGGATGGTTGTCATAAAGGACACGAATAACACGCATACGCCTACATCAACATAAACACACACTTTAGGTTGGGCCACTTGGAATTTTTGTTATTTTGGTTTGTTGTTGTTATTGTTATTATTATTCCACATACACTTGTTTTTTATTGCTTAAAACTTTTTTAACACTTATTTTCTTGTATTGCTTAGCCCGTTTGTGAAAATGAAAAGTCTTGTAACTTTAACACTTTTCGTTTTCCATATGTTTTTCTGTTTGATTCATTTATTCTCTTCTTCTTCTCCTTTTTCTTTGATTTATATCAGCTACACAAATATTTCTTTTTTGCAATTTTATTAGTTAAGCCAATTTTTTCTCGATTAGATTCTTCTTTTTTGTGATTGTAATCATAATTTTTTATATTTCAATATCTCTCTCACACTACACGGGGGAGAGAGTAGACAAAATTGGAAAGCACACACAACAAAAGACGTTAGGCAGGCAAACGACAAATGTACACGTAGTGTGTGTGCACGGCAGCAGACAAGAATTAAATAAAAATAAACGTCGTTACACAACCACGTCGATATGTAGACTGACTAAAAATTGGCAATTTTGGGGTCTCTGTTAGTTTCCAAACAGCTTTGTCATGGGGATACGCTCGCACACAAACACACGGCCACATATCAGAGTTAACAGACCCCACCACAGTACAAGAGAATACAACAGCAAATAACATAACTAGAGATTTTTGTGTAGTGTTTGGGTGTTTTAAGAACCAAATACGAGTACACAAAGAGAACAATAACAGAGCATATGGAACTAAATAATAAAAATATTAACAGTTTTGTGTTAGGTTTACAGAGTATTTTTTCTCATTCATCTGTGTGTAAGATTGTGGGTCTGTAGCAGTGCTAATTGGGGGAAACAATACAATAAGCAAAGAAATAATAAAAGCAAATGCCGGTTGCTCTCTAAGTGTCTACTAGACATGTCATTGTCCTCCTCTTCTCATGCATTAGTTGGTTATTAGCCGTATTTTTTCTGACAATTTGGGTTTTTTTTTGAAAGATAACAACCAACAAAAATTAAGGAAGTTTATTTTGTTGTTGTTGTTTTGGTTGTTATGAGATACGTCATGCTTGCTGTTGTTGTTGTTGCTGTGTTTCAGAAATAAACAATTATAATTTCAAAAAAGCATACCATCATGTACTGGCATAGAACACCACCAAACAGGTTAGCTACTTTATCTTTAAAGCAAAAAAAAATAAAATAAAAAAAATTTCGTGTAGCAAATACCACACACACAAACAATAAAAAAAAAACAAACCTACAACCACAAGCCATGGTCATTTCTAAGCTTGGATTATATGCGATATCTTCATTAAAACGTTGTATTTTTAGGTTTTTTTTGTGAGAACTTGGGTATTTCAAATAATACGAAATGAAATGTAATGATGTCATTTCGTAGAAGTGAAATTAGTAACAACAAAAATATGACCTCTTACAAGCGGCTACCTTTAAAGCCTACAAGTTAAATTCTTTTAAATTTCTTACACACATGTTTTTGTCCACCATGTTCATATCGTACATAAATACTTGAGGCCGTCGCAGTTATTTACCATTTTCGTCAATTTAATGAAAATATTTTGGAATTTTATTTGGAAATGTAATAAATTGTGTCGAAATCGTTATGAAAGTAAAATTAACCATAAATGGTAGCCTGTTTTTTGGTTCTAATAAAAAGAGGTTTGTAAGGTTAAACGCCTATGTAATATTAATTGGGAAACGTGTTAAAAGGGAAGACTGTTATGGAATTATAGTAATATAAGCCGTGTTGTTCATACTGTCACCATTTTTGGTAATATGTCAAATGTTTCCATTAAAGTAGCCGAAACTATTATTGAAAGATGGTTATTTTCACTTGAGCTTGAATTTGTCAAAAGCTTTCAATGAACTAGTTCCCACGAACATCTCAGAAAATTACAATGGGAACATATACTAATTTTACCGAGAATGCAGTCCTATTTCAGTGATATGGGACTACATATATTTGTCGCATCAAAGATCCCCGAAGCGACAAGGGAGACTTCTCTCATATCAATGAGTGCACGCCGATACATATTAGCTCAATGATATGGGACTTACTTTTTATCGTCGAGTCCGAACGCGTGTCTTAGAGACAACTTGTAGAGAAGTTTACATGGCTGAAATACTTAGGAAATATAATCAACATTTATTCTTGCTGCCGTCTGAAACGTTGGTATACGCAGTAAAATATATGTTAGAAATATGCTTGGATCCAAACAAATTTATGTTCGGGTCCAAGCAAAAATATGTTTGCAACATTTTGTAAAATATCTCAATTTTATTTGTTTGTGTACCAACATATTTTTTATGTTTAAAGATATTTTTATGGGTGGAGAGAGGATTATTGTCAAAGAGAGTAACAACAGTGCTCTTGCTTATTTTATAATAAAGAGCTGTTTGTATGGTGTAATAGAAGACTCAGAAGCGAAGACGGGAGGATAAAAGTTTGTTTTTGCTTTGGTGGTGTGAATGCGGTATGCGTCCAAACGCGTGTGTTTCGTGATTTCTTGTTGTTGCTATTTTTCCACAAGCAGCAAGCGAAGAGGAAAGGAAAAAATAGTATGAATTATGTTTTTTTTTTGTCTTCAGTTTTCTAATGACAATAGCCTTGGTCTACAACTACAAAGGCTTGATATATTCGTCGATGACAGTCATATCTCCACTGTTCATAATCCCAAGATACTTGAGGGAGTGTTTGACCACCTTCTTCACTTTTCTTCATACGTACCTGAACGCGAAATACAGAAACTAAGTCCTAAAAGCAGTAGCTGGCAACTCTTGGGACAAAGAGTTCAATTATACTGCCCCTCTTGACTTGCTTCCTGAGCGACACACTGTGGAGAATCCTGCAAATGTCTAAAAATAATGTTCTTCTAATTACTATGGGCTGCGTTCAGATGACAAATGTGGATCATCTTCATGAGGAGACCTGGATGCTATCCCTCAGGCAACAGTTTCTGCGGGAATGCTATCAGACAAGTCACCCTAACCATTACGATCGTGAGGACATCCTACATGTCATTCCATCGAACATCAATCGACTGCCGAAAGCGAACTCTCTGAACACCGTGCGTCAAAACGCGGTCTCCAAAGCTATAAATGGCTAGAGAAGCAACAAAGTCCTAATGCGAAAAGTTGCAGCAATTTCGGATAGTGAGCGATTTCTTTTTCCAAGGCAAATACCTTCCATATTGGCGCAACTAAGGCTCGGATACAATAGCATTATCAACGGCCACAAAGAACACATTGTTTCCGCTACTCTTAACAAATTACTCCTACCATCATAGCCCTCACGATACCCAGCATCTATCAAACTGGCCGTCGGCACCTACGAATCAAAGTCCAATATCTTCCGCTGCCATCCTCCATTCCTATTCACAAACAAATTAGCACATTTTCTTTTCTTGTTTCTATTTTCTAAAGAACTCCCAGGAAATAGCTTCCAATTACAACCCAGCTGTTACAACAAAGACAAGAATTTCGTCTGAAGAGAAACGCTATACGATAAATAAAAGTTGTCCTCACTCGAATATGCTGACGATGTCGATACTATTCCTAAATGGAACCCCGTTTCATGATGTCGAAAAGAATCTGCCAAAGTTGGTCTGTCACTAAACGGCGAAATGGGTTTAAGTGAGAAATCGAGGCAATAGTTGGGATGTTGCTGAGGGACTGTATATGAAAGAAAATCGATGTTATATAAATTGCGTTGAATTTGTTTCTGTATTTTCAGGAAACGAGTAAAGTTCTTAAAAACATTATTAAGCTGACTAGGAAAAAAGTGTCCCAAGTTTGTTTCCCCATGTCAAGAGGCTCGTTTCGAAGGTTTTTTTGAAACGATATTATCCCATATTTTAAGTGACCTTTTCAAAACATTGACCTTAAACTCACAAATTCACTTTAAGTTTTAGCCCAAATATTCTCATTCACACCATTGTACTCGCATTAAAGCGGCAATTTCTTATGAAATAAATAATATAAATCATTTAAATAATATTGTTTATGATTATTAAATTAACCTTGAAAAAAATATATAACAATAACAAACAAATATGTAAATTAAAAAAACAAACTCTCCTTTTCAGATACGATTTTTTGTTTTTATTGTGTGTAAACAAAAAGGCATTTGTCAAACCAAACTATGAGAACAATTGTGAACGAGGAGAATGAATGAAGGGTGTGCGAGAGTATGTGTCATAAGGTCGGTCGCCCGCTATGTGTAGTAGGCAGATGCGTGAGTGATGATGATCCGTAGTTGGATGACATCACAATAAAATATCATTCAGAAATGATTGTACGTGCGAAAAAGCAATTCTGTCATCGAGAGATAAATAAAGAGCGAACAACGATTGATTAATTTAATGAAGACGGCCATTAAGATTAATCTATTTCTTTTAAGGTTTATAACATAAATGCGACTTGATTTGGGCCAAAAAATAAAACTGTTTTTTTCGACAACAAAAACAACACTTTGAGAATGAATATCATTATCGTTTTACGTTAAAGTTGTATTAATGAGATGCAAGATATATGGTGTTCGAATGGATCATTAAATCATCAGATTTTGAGTGAGTTGACAGTTATGTATTAGGGTGGCTAATGCCTTATTTATATTTATTACTTTTTTGTTTAATTTGTTATACCTTTTTCGGAAAATCCAAACAAACAACAATCTATATTTATTGGCAAAATAAATTAATAGCAAACATTGTTGCTCTATAGAATTTTTGGTATGTACTCTTATCCAAGTTATTTGTATTGAATAAAATGTAAACAGCACAGAAAAGTTTTATTAAAAATAACTTAATTAACATATCACATAAATAAACGATGCGCCCAAAATTTAATTAGAATTCTGACAAAGAGCACTTGGAATGAGACAAATTTTTAAAATTTTTGTTGACATGAAATCATAGCTATTTTTTTAATTTTCAATGTCAAATCAAACTGGGTTCAATCGCCATTAAAACAATAATTCAACAATTGAAAAATTGGTTTTACTTCAAAAGAGAACAAGTGATTTGCATGATGTTATACTTTATTTTTAAAACATTTATTTAATGCGTTAACGTTAACGCTAATGAAATCATTGTCAACTAGATTCTTGCTGAAGTTAAACAACATTCAAACATAAAACAATTAGTATTCTATAAAGTATCTGGCCAGACAGAATAATATGATACTGAAGTACGAGGCTTACTGCTGCGCTGCTGTTGTTGCATGTTGGATATTTATAACTCTGACATAAGGAGTAGAAAACAAAAAAGTGGGTGGCAAAGAATTAATACAAGTATGTTGTTGTTGCAATCTATTTCTAATAATGTATTTTACGGAGGTGACAAATTGAATGACTTGCATTGCAAAAGTATATAATTTGCTGAAATTACGTTTTGACCAGTCAGTGGCAAAAATGATAAACGATCTCAGCCTCAAACTTTAACTTGATGCAGTCATGGATTATTGTTTGTTTTTTTCGATTTCGCACAAATATCGCGTCATCATTTGAAAGGCAATTTGTTATGTTTTATTCATTGTTTTTTTTTCTTCTTTCGTTTGTTTAAACAAATTTATTTGAACATTTAAATTTATTGTGTGCAGTTAAATGCAGCTGTGTTTTGGCTGGTGGATATTCATTTTATTAGAACTGGTTTGAGACAAAAATCATGGATCACACTGATCGACTACATCAGGTGGTGATATTGTGTGTAAATTCTCCAATTTGCTTTTTAATAGATATACAGCAGAACTTCTCTATAATGCAGCTGCGAAGAATAACTACGTTATAGAGAAAATATGTTAAATGGACAATATTTTTGAATTAAATTTATTAATCGAGCTATATGACCTACGAAGTCCTACACATCAACCATCCTTAGCTGGATTAATTAAATTAATTACAAAATCTCGCAAATAATGACATTTGCTTTAAAAAGGTAAAAACTTAAAAGATAATATTTTTGTTTTATAAAAAGATTCATTATAAAGACGTTTTCGTTATAGAGACGTTCGTATTTGGAAAGTTGACCGAACTGCAAATAAAATTATCGTAAAGCAATAATTAGCATGCCCGCCTTGTACACAGATCGTCGTAGATTTAAATACTATCTTAAAAATCTTCCATATACCTTCTTATACCAAATATTAAAACGAATGGATGTCTGAGAAAGTTTAACAGATGTTTTTAGGTCAAAATTGCAAACGTCAATAAGTGTAATAACTTTTATTATTACTTATATTCAGAAACGAAAGAAAATTTATTCTTTTTTTTTTTTTGCCTTGGCAATATATGATATGCCAGGGTATTGGAACTTCTACAAAAAGTATTAACAATTAAAAAAAAGTTCAAATCAAGACGAAACAAAAATGATTAATAAATTAAAAATGCCAAAAATTGGGCGTAAACATCCAATATAAGAACTTTGGCCAATTAGAGATGTAAATGATGGGACCAAGTTTAGAATTAATTATTTTAAAACTTCCTACACAAAGAACAAAAATGTAAAGAAAATATCACTACATTGGCATAACTTAAAAAAAGATACATTTACTTCTTATTATAATTATGCAACTTTTTGGTGGGTTCGAAACCTGTTGAAGTGTGTACATTCCAATTTGTCTAGATATTTAAATGATTTAATTTTGTTTTTTTTTTTTGGTAAACAAAATCTCCAACTGTTCTGTTGTTTTTTTCTTAAACCAGTATGAAAATTGATATTCGGCATTAATTTGTTTCTTCAACACCAGAATTATTTTGAGATTGAATTCAACAATGTTAATTAAAATTCATAGCCATTTAGGAAACGATTCTAGAGAGTTTAATTAATTTTTCAAAAATAAATACAACTTTTTTAGACATATTAAAAGCAATTTAAATAACTGTCCATAATTGAATTTATATAGACACCAATTTATTTTAATACAGAAATGGAATTTAAAAAAAAAAATATAATAACTATCTTTTTCGTTGGTCAGAATAGAAGTTGATTAGAATAGAAGTCTTTGCCAATGCTAGCTACTACGCAATACTTTTCGTAGACAAATAAAGCTACCGTGTACAGTGGAGATAGGCAGACTGTAAAACTTAAATGAACACGGTAAGAGGATTTGTATCGAGATTCGTATTTTAAAGCAATGCACATTATCCAATTTTCCGAAAAAGCGAATTTTTTTTTTTTTATCAATTTACACTAAATAGGGTCAAATATTGTTTATAGAATCCCACTGCGTGTAGTTATGAAAAATATATAGGTTTCTTGTTAAATAAGTGGGTATAAAAGCAGGTCAAAGTGACCCTATTTGGATTTTTTAATATTTAAGTTGTTTATAAAACTATGATAATATCCAATATATTTATTTAAGTTGTTTATAAAACTATGATAATATCCAATATAAACAACGGGTTTTAATTTTTTTTGTAATTTTAATGAAAGGTATGTGAAACATATTTAAGATTAAGATGTTCAGTGTTGCACGAAGAGTGCGTTCTTAAATAATTGATGTCCGTACTTGTAGATTTTTTCAAGGTCAATTTTAACAATAAATGATGAAAATAGTTGTGAGTAAGATCGAGTTAGGCTTTGTACCTTATCATTTCATAAAAAAGGAAGTTATTTTACCAGTCTTCTTTGAAACATCCTGTACATATTTGCACTTTTCGTTTTTCTGTGACATTTTGTTTTGCAGATATATACATATTTTTAGGGTAACTTCCAGGCGTTTAGGTAAAATTTAGAGCTTTGATGTATTATAGGACCTATAGTAAATATTTATGGCGAACAAATTTCTAGAATATTTTGGTTTGATGCGATCACATTTTATAGGAGATTTTAACGATTTGTGGGAAAAGGGACCAAAAAGACCGCTTTTTTTAGAAGAATATTCCTCGCATAATTGTCAGTAAGGTTACCAAAGACACCATATACTTAAAGTGCAAGGATTTCAAGTAATCTTAACTCAAGTATTTCCAAAACTGTAGAAATGCTAGTAGCTTGCACCCCTATTTTAGTTTTTTTTTTTGGCAAAATTGATGTGCATGTTTCCTTGGTATGTAATGCAAATAGAGACTTAATTTCGTTGGTGACTTATATAATTTAGAGGAAAACATTTTTGTCTTTGACGCCATTCTTCTAAAATGATGTTTTGTATGACAATTTTGCCAAAACTCACATGAATTACGACCTTAACCCTAAAATTTGTTTTTTATTTTGCATATTTCTGGAGTTTAGGTAAGATATAGTGTTTTCGTGTATTCTAGAACCTGTAATAAAAATTGATGGCGAACAAATTTGTAGAATATTTTGATCTGATACGATCACATTTTATAGAAGGGCCAAAAAGACCCATTTAATGACCGTCTGCGGGTTAAAAAATATGAAAAATGAAACCAGCTATCCGAAAAACATAAGAACTCAAGGTTAGGTCAAAATCCATTCAGTTTTAGAGTTTTGGCCACGTTTTTCGTAAAATTGGGCTCTCTGTGTTCCTCTCTGCTGTAAAACAATCCTCAGGGACAACATCCTGAAAACGGAGGCATGACGATAATTTGCTATGCGATAATAGAAGATAAAATCTGATTCAAGTTCTCTCAAAAACTACTTTATATATAACAAAAATATTTCAAACATTCCTTTTTTCTTTGCAAGCAAAGCACACAAATTGCTCCATACACATAGGACAAATAAAATGATTATATAGTATGCTTGAAATAATATATATGAAATCATAAAAATAAAATAAAACTTACCAAACCATCGCTACCGTTAACTTCGATAGCCGTCTTCAGACGCTGTGATAATTGTTCCAATAATCGATCGTATTTCGTATTTAAAATATCCAAACGTTGGCTGTAATACTGTGTTGCTCCGGGATCACTATCCGCGGGACGTAGATCACGACGTGGTGGTGAAAATGAGGGACGTGCTTCCAATAACCAATCGATGAAGCGCAGACATTTACCATCGTAAATCTTAACATTTTAACGCCGAAGATTTGTTGTTTGGTAGTAGTTGTTTATTTGTTTTGTTTTTTAAATTTTTGGTTTAGGGGTTGAAGTGGGGTTAAGGTTAAAAGTTAAATTGATTGATTTAAGGTTAGTAATTGTTTGGTTGTATTTATAAGTTTGTCAAGTTAAATAAAAGGGAATTAGAAAAAGTTGGTTACGAAAAATTGAATAAATATTTAGTGCTTTTTTAATACAATTGTTTTTTTGTTGATTGTTGGTTTAAAAATTATTTTTGTTTATTGTAAAAGTTAATGACACACCACCAAAACAAAAAAATTAACCGTAATAATAATTTTGTCTTTTTTCATTTGAAAAAGCAATAAATATACCTTCTTTGTTTGGCTTTTTAGAATAATATTCACAAACTAGATTATTATTTAATTCTAAATATGGGAATTTTTCGAAATGTTCTTACCCCTAACATTTCGAAATCAACCAATATTTTCTTTACAAAATTAAAACGAAAATACAGACAGCCGCGACAAAGAGTATAGAATAAGAGATGTACAGAAGTAGAATAGGAAGGAAAAAAACGTACAGGGTTCAAGTGATTTCATCAATTACCTTAGCTTCTCTTATTAGTTTGCCTCCAGCCAAGTTGACATTTTCGATTTTAGGTTTTCGTTCGATAGCAGCTCCCAGCAATTTCTTTTTTTTCGGATTTTGTTGGTAAAGGACATATTTTTTAACAAATAAGTGTAAATATGTGGGTCCCGGTGGTCACATTCATTGTGTCGTAAGTATTGTTTGAACAACCAAACCACATTTTATGGTTGAAAAGTTACAATATTATGTGTGGTTGTGGCATTTTTAGTTTTGTTTTAAGTTGTGTTTTTGTTTGTTTGGTAAGAGAAAACATAATATTTATGTGTTTTTTTGTATTTTGGTTTTGTTTGTTCGTTTGTTTGGTTGTGGGTGGAAAATACAAAAAATTAGACAAAAATACAATTAGTTTAAAAAAAATTGTCTACAATGTATTTTTTGGGGTAATTTTAAGTTTTTGTTGACACAGTGCTTAGAATGTTTATTAAAATTTCCAAATACAGGGTCAAATATTAAATGAACTATTCAAAATAATTAAAAATATCTTTAGAAGATATCCTTATAATGTCAAGAATGCTATCGCGAGCAATGAGAGCGTGATAGCATATGAAACTACAATTTATTGAAATGTTTATATCATTGGAAAAAATTTTGTCAACATTTCTCTTAAATTTACCCCTTCAGTATTTAGTCCAAAAATATAAAAAAATAGTAAATATTATTCAGAAATACTAAATTTTCAAAACAACTACAAAACAATATATCTACGGCGTTAGAAAAAAAAAAACAACATTTGGATTATGAACTGTAAAATTGGAGGTGACGGTGTTGGTGTTGCTGTTGGTGACTTTTTTGTATTGGAATTTTTATAAATCGTTGTTGTTATGGGGAGCGGATGTGAGGGTGTGTGTTGGTTGTGTATGTTCTTGTACATGGCCAATTTCAATGTTTCATATAAATGTGTATATGTGTGGTTGTGTATAATGTTGTGGGTGTTTGATATTGACTTTCAAGTGTAGATCAATCACAATTTTATCAAATTCTATTCTAGATATGTAATAATTATAATAATTTAAACTGTCACCCTTAGCACTATAAAAAAACGTACAAGTACTACTTTGGCTCTTAATGTTGTTGGCAATAATTTTCAATTCTACAATCTAATGTTTGTATGTGCAACAAAATAAAGGACAAAAACACAATAATTATTTTAAGACACACTTATAACAACAACATTGAAATATGTACTACAAATTATAGACAAAAAATAATTCAATTTTACTGTAGGATAATATAACACATTACAATCCAAAAGGATGTATGGGGAACGGTTGGAAAGGACACAACATTTTATGATAACAAAGACAACATATTTGTTTTTAACCAACACCAATAATAACAATTCTCAAAAGAATGCAATTGCAAATAAAACTGTTTTGTTCAGTATTGAAAAAGGATTTTGAAGGATATATACTTTGTGTTTTCTTTCATTTTTTCTCAAAGATAAAGGATCTGGATTGTTGAGTGAAACTTAATAAATCTTTTATAAATGCTTTTGAAATAATAATAATATCCTACTCTAGAAGAAAATAAACGAAAAAATCGTCCTAACCTCAAACTAAATTTGAAAATATATAAAAAGAAGAAAACTCACTAAAAACTTATTTTCGTTTACTATACTCACATCCAATTCATAAGCTGAGGTAGCTGTAGGCATGGCTGACAATCTCTCTGTGGTGCCATCTACCCATGATTCTTCGACTTGTACGCTTGATTGGAGATTCTTCATAAGTCCAATGGCGTTTTCGCATGAACGCATTCTGTAAAAGGGAAGAAGATAATTAAAATGTCATATAAAATGTGTAAAAGAAGCGATCACAAATAACACATTTGTGGTAGCACACAAGGTAATCACCTAAAATGTGTTATAATTTGATTGGTGCTTAAGGTGTCAACTAATTTCATTCATTTGTTTTCTCGGTCACAGGTACATATGGAACTAATTGAAGTGTAACCAATTAAGAATGTGCATAATAGTGGGAAAAAGAAAGAAATAATAAATGGATCTTTTAACATGAGAATAGTTGACACATCTATAAATCAATCCCCGGTGATAGGGAGTGAAAATTTTTTCCTTATGAGGAAACATTTAATAACGGTATGAGGCTAAAAACCTTTCCGGTTGTAAAAATGTGCAGTCAGTCACACCACTAAAATGCATAGCATACGAATTTTGCGGAAGCGAATATTGATTCGGAATAAGTGCACACATTAAACTGGATAATCGTAAGTAATGTGAAAAGGAATGATGGATTTGTAAAGATCATGAAGGAGATCTGGTAAAATAAATAGACGTCGTGTTGAGAATATGTGTCCGTATCTGACGGTATGCGAACAAGGCCAAAAACTCCGATGTAACGACCAAGTTGAAGTTAAGAATAAAAGCCATTTAAATAAGTTGAGGATCTGTAAATATCATTTTACTAAGCTGTGTTATCAAATAGTGGCAGCGATAAAGAGCACGATATTGACGACGGAATTACATTATCAATGAATGGAACACAGAATATTGTCACGTTCCCAAAAAGGGATAATTTAAGTCCAGGCATTTCTAGTCATAATTATGCCAACGCGGTCAAATCCACAATAGACAATATTTTTATTCTGAAAGAAGAAAGCCTAATACCACCCATTTGTCGACAACATTATCAGGGCAATCATGAATAAAAAGTTTGTGCGAAATTTTTTCCGCAATTTCACAACTTTTTATTTCCATATTTAAGTCCAAAAAGGGAAGATTTTTGTCGATTCGGCGAGAATATTTTATATTTAAGTGACTGTAGTGGATATCAACGTTTTAAAATTATTTTCTAAGCGGAGAATTCCGAGGGAAATATTCATGATTGCCTATTCAGACTATTCAGGTAATATTTATATATATTACAAGATCTGCAGATAAACTGGAGACAGGTTCTTCTGCAGCCCTTGAGAGCTTTTTAATAAAAAAAGGTTCTAAACAATGTGACAATCTACCTTGTAATGATTCCGTATTACCCTCCCAACAAAATGCACCAAAAAACAAATGAATAAACTAAGACACACCCACAACATTATCTCCTTCTCGTATGTATACATTACCTCTCTGCCAATTGATTGCATATTGCACTCCAACGAGTATTCAAACGTTCAACGTTAGCATGTAAACGTTTCAAATCACCCAATACTTTAGTTGGTACTCCCATACGACCCAATTGATCAGCAGCATCGGTCATCTTGTCCATTTGTGGCTGCTGTTGTGTGATCAAGTCTTGCATGTGGGTCAATTGTTTAAAGACCATTTCTAGACGTTCTGGGGTGGAGGGAAGATCTTGATGTTTGGCAAGTTGATTTTCAATTTCCGATATGAAATGTTCATTATCCTCTAGACCAGCCAGAGAAGCTTCCAATAGTTTTAGGCGATCCTTGTGTAAATTGCTCAATGTATTCAATTCCTTCCACAAGACCATCAAATTATCCAAACTCTTTTTGAGTGCTGGTGTCTTCAATGCAATGGTGCGGAAAGTTTCTTGCAAATGTTGCAATTCTGGTTCTAGTAGCTGCAGGCGTCGTTCATAATCGTTATGGATTTCCAGAACATGTTCCAGTGAATCCAAATCACGTGGCAAGGGGGCACTTATGATTTGCTCCAATTCGCGGGCCATATCCTCCAATTTACCCTTGATGGCAATACATTCTTCGGTGAAGATGCGACTGGCTTGTTTACTTTCCTCTGCAAGAAAATTTCAAGAAAGGCATTAGAATTAGGACTTTTCAAAAAAGGAAGAGGAAATTAGATTCATGTTCCTGCTGTCTAGTACCCCTTGTTTTTCGACTTGCGAACAAATTCTTCATATTGTTGATCAACTTTTTACTTCCACTGCATTGGCAGAACTAATGACAAGAAGACAAGCTGGTGACAAATGCTCACAAAAAGAATTGTGCCCCAATGGCGGCATCCACATGTTTTGAAAGCATTTTGTTCTTCAATTAAACTTTAATTGAAACGTTATTCCAGACATAAAGCGCCTACGTATTTACCTTCATATCAATTAGATTTCAAGTGCGTGGCGAAAACTTTTATACAGGGGTATTTGAGGATAGAAAAAAAAACAACCCACATTTTGGAAAATTTAATAAATATTGTTTTGTTCATTTCAAAACAACGAGTTTAGCACTGAACATTCGCATCTCTTTCCACTTCTCTTTTTCCATTAAAACCATTGAACTTACCTTCCGCTCTAGCTCTCTTTTCGAATTCGTCAAATAGACGATTAACTTCATCCATTTCGCGTCTCAAACGCCTCAATTGTGGATCATTGGGATCACCTTCGCTAAGCAGTTTATCGGCATCGTCATTCAATGCTCTACGTATAGCAGTGCGTTGTTCTGGTCCCATAGCCAAGAACTGATCAAAGTCCCAATCCTTGACAACACGTATGGTGGCAAAGATCATGTTTTGACGTAGACGCAAATGTTTCTTTTGCCACAGACTAACGGAACGATCAAACAAACGCTTTAGACGTTCGGCGGCATCGATGGCTTCCTTGTCTGGTGGGGGCATAAGTAGACAAGCGCTTGGTACTAAACCTTCTTGGCCCTTTGATGTGCGAACACGCCATTTAACACGTCCCGAATTATCCATTAGTGTACAAGTTTCTCCCTTTTCAACGGGTATTTGACCCTGCTGATTGTAGGCACATATGGCCTGTACTGGGCTCTGTCGATTCACTGGTTGACGACGTTTATTCAAAGGTACAATAGTTTGGGCTCGGTGTTGAAGTTGGGCAACAGTTTCACCAAAAGCATTCAATTCTTCACGCAAATCTTGCATGCCGCGCAACAATGCTTCTCCCTGATCCAAACCAAATTCCGATTTGGAATATTCACTGTTTAGAATTTCATCGCGTTTGCTAAGCCATTGTTCGGCATCTTTAATTTCGGCAAAGAATTGATGATACTCGGTGGAATGTTTCAAATGTACTTCCAAGCATAAAGTCAATTGCAAAAGCCATGCCCATTGTTGTTGCAATGCTGTTAAATGGGCTTCAATGCACTTGGAGGCAGGATGCTGTTGTCTGAGTAGTGTTTCGCCGCGATCAAGTATGGTACCAAAGTGCAATTCACGTTTTTCCAATTCGGACATAAGATTCTGTGAATTAGGAAAAGGAAATTAATAATGATTCGCAAATAATCAAGTTTAGGTTAGATGTTATACAGCGCCAAAACAAAATAAACAAATGAAATGATATTTTTACAGTTACACAAAATCAATAATATCCAAAACTTGGTCTCTAGAGGAACATACATAGCAATAAGGCAGGCAGCAACATTTTAACGAAAAGGTAATATTGGAAGTACCACCAATGATGGTGATAACTGTTTTCCGAATGTAGTGCTCCTAAGATTGCACTTTATGGAATTATAAGCAAATATATAGTGAAACATTTGATATGCAATTTTGTGTTAGAACGGGTTTTCGAAAAGCCTGCATGTACCTCTCGATGACATTCATGATATTCATTTGATTTTATGTAAATTTAACAATATAAACAAAAACCACACGACAAAATTAATGCACTTGGTAAGAGATTAATCTTGAAAAAATAATAAAAATAATTTAATTAAACAAAAAACAGAAAATCCAATTGAAAATAATAAACTATTAGAAAATTGTTCGATAGTAAATCACATAATAATTTTCATAAATTCAATTTTTCTATCTCACCTCTTCTCCATTACCAAATGCACGCTTGTTAATTAATATAATATGAATAGAATAAAAGCAAAGATATTAGCAATATGTGGTAAAGACATTTACATTGGATCGATCAAGCGGTTATATTTACAATACAATAAATTCATTGGAAACTACATAACTATTATAGAAAACCTACCTCATAATATCTGTGCACAGAGGCCAAATCCAAATTCTTATCGGCCCAATCACGGGTTATTTCAATTTGTTCCTTTTCATTGAGCCACTGTAATTCCGCAGAGGCTTGAGCCAAGAAATTCTCTAGAGTATCCAAATCGGATAGGCGTTTTGTCGATGTACTCAACAGTTCGGCATATACTTTTTGCAATAGATTCAAGCGTTGTTGATACAGATTTAGTTCATCGCCCGTAAACCTGCTCTGTTGACGTTCGTCGTTGAGTACATTAGCATGGTATTGATCGATGACTTTGTGGGCATGTTGTTGGCGATCACGTTCCTCTTTCACTGAGGGCAAATCGGAGCCATAGTCGGCGGCAAGCATTTGTTTCAATTTGTTTTGGCACCATTCAATGTGTTCCTGCAGGTCTCTGAAGAGGGGATTTGTTTCGATTTGGCGTGATTCGACTACAGTGCGTTGTTGGCGTGTTGTAGTCTTCTCATGGACGGGATATTTTAGTCCGGTCAATTTCTGGACCAGGACTGTATGGAATGTAGTTCGTAGCTGAGCCCAACGTTGATGAAGTTTATTCACCTTTTTGTGTAGCTCAGCAGCATGGGGATAGCGTCCTTCGTTGAGGACATGACAATCCTGATTCATATCTTGTAGAGGTTCCTCTAGGAGGCGGATTTCTGTCTCCAACCCCTCTACAATGTTTTTGGCATTAACTGGATGCAGAGTTTCAATGTGTCTGGCCTCCTCGTTAATGCGTGTCTCCAAATCGGCAATTTTCATGTCAACGTGCTTTATTTCACGTTGTACCTTATCGGCAAGACGTTGCAAACGTTCCAAACGTTCGATTTCTTGTTGCAGAATCATGTCACGATCCTGCATGGCGGTTTGCATGCGATACCATGCCTTTTCAATGGCCTCGGGACGCAAATCGGCTTCTACATCAATCTCACCAATACTTTCAAAGTAACGTTCGAGCTCTTTGTAGATTTGTATCAGTTTCGATTTTTCACGTTTGCGTGCCGATACCTCTTCGTTGCGGAAGGTGTGCAGGTCATTTAACAAACGCTTCAACTCAATTAGAGATGGCGGGAAGGAGCGATCTTGCAGGTATGCGGTCTTTTCACGGCACCAGTAGATGAACTGTTGCGCCAGATCACGATATTCATGGACACGTCGTTGTGACTCCATGTCAAAGAGTGGATGTATGGCAGGTGGTTCAGGGAATACATCATACAATGATGATATATAGGTAATCAAAGATTTCTCATCGGGTTCGTTGGTGTCAACATCTAAACAATGATAGAAAAAACATGCGATTAAAAAAACCTCCATTTAAATGACAATAAATTGTGTACTTACCTTCGGGATCTAATAGACGTGTAACACCATATTCTTTTTCAACAATATGGAATGCATTCTCCAAACGTTCTCTTGGACGATCGTTTCTTGCCTTTCGCCAGTCAAGCAAGTCCGGTCGATTACGATGAACCAGGGCTGAGAATGCCAAACCATCGCGCCATGACGATGTAAAATCGTTGACACGAACTCCCGGATACCGAGCAGTAGAGCGACGGGCCCAACGCAAAAGTGCCTCACGTGCTGATACATTGTCTTCTTTGCCAACAACAATATCGGAGATCTGGCGGAAAGAGGAAAATCGATAAAAATATTACAAATAATTATTAAAATTATTAAAAAATATTTATTTGTCATCCCAAGGGCTCCGTGTTTTTACTGCTATAAAAGGTAAAATGAAGTAAACGGCTTATGTGGAATCTTCTGAATGTTACATTGAGATTTTTGAAGTGCAAAGAGGACTAACGGTTTGCCACAAATTGTATATATGGTTTCGATAAAACCTTGATTTATTTCAGTCCCAAACAGTGTAAATATGAGACTAATGAAAGGATTTTATCTTGCCCAATCTGTTGTTCTTCAATTGTAATCACTTTTAATTTAATTTGAAATACTTTTTTTAATTTTTTTAACAACATCGTCTGCCATTTTCGCAATGAAACTGCTTACATCACACATTCCTCTCTACCTAATTACCTTTGTGCGTCGTATGGTTGTGCTCGTTGATGATGCCGGCGGCTCTATTGCCTGCAGAGCAGTTGTTCTTGGTAATGTATGACGATATTCCAAGTCACTACTGCGCACCATTTTTGCTGGTGGTAACAAATCTTCTGGTGGTAATTGCTGCTCTTCCGCCCGACTCAATGTGGTGACCTTACGCACAATGTGCGTAGTTATGCGTCGGTGACCACTTGGCCCCCTTTGAGATGTCTTCGTACTCTCCACACTTGAACCTAATATTTCGGTAGAAATTCGCTTATTGCGTGTCACCTGTTGATATGATTCATGTAGTGCATGATGTTCGTTACCGGGGGTGGCAGTGGTGGTAACAGTTACGGCAGTTTGAGTTATTGGCAATGGATCACAATCACCACTGCCGTTACGAAAACTTTTACGCACAACCAATGAACGATCATAGGACATACGTTCGTGGGGTGTGGCTGTGGGCGGTGCAACACCGGGATAATCTGTGATTACAGCTTCAATGGTTTTTTCATGTTTGAACTGATGCTGATATTGGGCACTCCTTTCGTCAATATTGGTGGTAATGGCTGGGCCACGGGCACTGGGTACTAGAGCCGTTGTTGTATTTCCATAACCTGAGACACGCTTTTTCATCAACGATGAAGAAGCAGCGGAGGTGGTAGTCGAATGCATTGTCCCTGGAGTTGATGCAGTAGTAGTGGCTATAGTACCACCCTTGAGAGAAAAACGTTTGTTGTAGCCCGTTCCAAATTCCTTGTCTATTCTGTACATACAAAATTCAATACGCGCTTATTTGGATTGTTATGTTCGTTTTTTATGTGCTTGTTGCTTGTTCGTTGGTTTCCCTTTAAACCGTTTCGTTAATTTGAATTTGTTATTACATTCGTAGCATATTTCAGATTTGTTTCACCGGATCGGCTTTTAGTTAAATAATAAAAAACATCCGTCCATTCTGTAAAAAATGGAGTAAAACAAAGTTATTTTAGATGTGCTGGTTTTTTTGAACCAATTTTTGCTGTTGGCTGTGAGCTTGGTGCTTCGGATTTCCTCTTTGGCTTGGAGTGTTGTGTTGAAGTGTTGCTGCTGCTGTTCCCGCAACATTAACCGGATGTATTCACTAATCAAACCAAGGGGTTAACAACAATTCAATGAGCCAGCCCATTGTGATGGGGAGAGGGAGAGAGAAATGCTCTGAAAAAGTTGCCGTCAACGTCAGCGACGACGATTTAATGTTTAATAAATGAAGTCTGCGGTTCCGTTTAGTTTAAACCGTAAAATAGCATAGAAATGTTGATGTTTTTGGGAAGCAAACTAAAAGTGAGGTTCCCTTATGGGGTCTTGTGCCATCCGAGAATGGTGTGTTCCGTTGTTTTTCTTCTTTTGTGTGTTTTGCAAAGACGAACAACGAACATGACAACATTGAAGAAGAATATGAGGAAAAATAATTATGATTTTAATTCAAGGCAAAGGCATTTACACGCAAGTGCACACTCGCCGGCCCGGTAAGTTGTATAGCCGTCATATACACACAAAAGCAATAATATCATGTATCCAACAATATGTAATTCAGATGTACATACAAATGAGCAAAGCTGTATTTTTTATTATCATCATCATCAGCATCGCAAATAAGAAGAAACAATGACTTAATTTTGCCATTTCTGTTGTTTTTAGGTGAGGAAATTTCAAAGAAAATGTTGAAATGAATATCAAATAATTAAGATGTTTGAGGAGTGGTGGCAACAATTAACTACGTGTAAAATTTTAATTTTTACAATTTGTTTTATTTTAAGGAAATCATGGAGTCTTTTGGTCTATATTTGAAGAAACATTCTGAAGATAATGGAACTTCTAAATCTTTTCAGAGATTTCGTCATTTCTATAAAGGAGTTTGTCTTTTGTTGAGCTACTTGCAAAAGATAGCTTAAATAAAAGAGAGGTATTTATCCGGGGTGTAGGAAGTAGGAAGAATAAAACGATCATTGCTCTCATTTATACCGCGGGATTGTAATGAATACATCTTAACTGGCTTTGAATATGTTTTATTTTGCTTTAATTCCCACAGAAAAATAAACTTCAATTCTGTCTAATTAAATTTGTTGCCCAGCATGACACAATTTTGAGTGAAAAAAGTCATTAACAACCAGTCCAAGAATGAAGAAATAGTGTAAGTTCTTTTTTTTTGAGAAATGAAATACAGCAACAAATTTCAAAATTCTGAAGATAAAAAAACATGAAATTTTAAGCTGTTAAAGCCTCTGATTTGCTGTGTAAGACAGTGCCGCCGCCGGCTTGCCTACCTGCCTGTTTGTCCAAAAATAGTCAAACAATGTAGATACGATGGGAGTGCGTGTGTGTGCGCGCCAAAAACATTAGTCATTTGGAGCAACAAACGACAATACTCGCCAAAATGAAATAACAATAGAGAGCCAGCCGCACCGGACCGGGCAGAGGCTATATAAAAAATGGCCAGACCAATGAAGTTAGCTATATAAAACAACAACAACTATAACATACAAAAAGTCATTTATGCGTTCATCGACATTATTAAAGTTGTTGTACAAAAAAAGTTTACTCTTCTCCTCAATAGACCATGGAGAACTCTATTGTTATGAAGTGCATACCTGTTACGCTCCCGTTTATAATCAAATAGAATTCAGTTTTATTGTTGGAAAGTTTGTAGCATTTGTCAAGTACGAAAGAGGTACTTAATTTGTTTTGGTGGTAGTTGGGTGAGATGAGGTAGAGGGAGCTTTATTTTTTTCAATAACATGTTTTTTGTTTTGAAGAAGTCCGCAAGAATGTCTACAATTGGAATACGGGGGATTTAGTCATCAAAGGGAAAGTTTTTGTTAAGAAATATTAGAATTATTCAGAGGAAGAGGTTCCCTCTAGATATATGTATATAACAAATTTCGGTAAAATTAAAATTCTTATAATTTCGGTAATTAACGACATTTATCGGTAAGTTTGCGAACAAAACTAGCAGTCGTAAAGTTCTACCGATAGCAAAAGTGCTGTTAACTTTTATTTGAACTTTTCATTCATAATTTTCCGTTTTAATTTTACCGATTTTTGTCGGTAACTCAAAAATGTGTTAGAGAATCGCATTACGGATCGACTAGATTTTAATGTAATCCTTAGCCATAAAATTATTCGTTATAGTCTTGAGAACCTAGATAACTCTGCTTAACTTCTCTAAATACCAGGGTATTGAAAATGGCATTTGAAATTGGCGCTAAGAGGTCAAATCTTTGGAGAACTCGAAAAGTTATTTTCGAATAAAACCAAAAATTGATTTGATCTATGAAAATTGCAGATAGGGATAATAGATAATTGTCAGTTGCCTAGGATTCAAAGCATAAACTTAGATTTTTGGCAACTTTTATCCCCCATCCTTCGCTTGTACTTTCAGAATGAACACACTGCTCACGAGAGCATCAGATATGGCCCATCATAAACTGTGACGTATATGACATACATTTCTGACGTATAATACATACATATACAATGTCGTATACGTAGACAAATATTTGGATTCTTGACAATAGAAAGAGGTGATGATACCATAACTTCTTTTCATCTGCATCTCTGGTGACGGTGCGAAATAAAGTAACGGAAAATGAACTTTGACGGACAACTAGTGTAACATTTCACCCTCTCCTGGCATATTTCCGAGAAAGCGTGGGTCAGTGGGCATTAGAAGACGCGAGCCGCCGTCATTTGATTAGGTTTTTGATTTCCCTTACTTTTTGCTGTGGTGATGCTGCTCATCAGCAAAACATTTTAGTATATTTTCAGAAAATGTTAAAACTATGTGCAATGAAATACTCATAACTTCTTTAATAATGGTCCAAATAGAAAGGATGGAATTTTCGCGATTTAAAATTTAAAATCAATTTTCATCAATGATTTCTTCGATTTTCTTGATTTTTTTTGTATTAAACAACGATTAATTACAAACATTTTAAGACCTATTTGGTAGTGGGATTCGAATTACTACTATTTTTTCTTAATTTTTTTAAAATTTGTCAATACAATTTTTCTTTTAAAACCAAAAAGTGTGAAAAGGCACTGGGATCATATCAAAACGTTATAAATAACTCAAATGCCCAACATAGAATCTCCCAAATAAGAGGACTTTTACATGGAATAAACATTTTACATAAAGGTGTAAAAGGGAGCGTATAAGTATTGACATTAGTTATACGCAAGTTATACAACAAAAGAAAAATATTCATCAATATTTTTAGTAGGTCTTTTATCATCTGAAATGGCAAATCTTGAGCTAATTTCGGTGTTTTTTATATAAAAAATAGTGTAATGGATACACACAAAGAAGAAATATTGTCAGTGCATACATGTTTTGAGAGAAAAATAGGGTATTGTAAATATTTGAAAAACACATTTTGATGCCTGAAGCCATATTAAATTGTCATACACAAAATATATGGTTATTTTTAGTAGGTATTTTTTCGGTATTTTTTTAAGAAAATTGTGTGATGGTTACGCACAGAGAATGAATATTGTCAGAGCAAAAATGTTTTGAGAGAAAAATAGGGTATAGTAAATATTTGAAAAACACATATTGATGCCTGAAGCCATATTAAATTGTCATACACAATATATATGGTTACAGCAACAATATATATTTTACATACCTATTTTATTCTAAACAGTTTTTGCTCCTTCCTCCTCTACATATAGATAAGTTTTGATGTTTGTGTGCTAGCTAGCCCAATATAATAATTTTTCATTACTTTCATTAGAGATCGAATCATTCACAGTTTTTTTTTTGGAATATTCTGAAAATGTCTGATACTACAAATGACATAAAAATCAATATACATAAAATGTATTGGCCATAAATAGTCAAAACTTGTATTCAAATGAGAGATAAATATTGAAAGTTATAATTCTAACGAACGACGACCACAACAACAACAACGATTAATTTCCAATTGCAACACCTACTCTTACAAATGGCGAACAACAATAACAAAAATTATTAACTTGCTTCATAAAAACAAATCTAAGCCATAAAATTCAAATTCAATCTTTGGATTTATCATGAAACGTATCAACGAATTTTTACATTGGACATTATTAAAGTGTAATTGAATTTAATGACAGCAGATAGATCGAGATAGAATTTGTACACATTTTGTATTTATCACAAACAAAATGGCTGTGGGTTGCATCGTTAAACTATTCATTCATCTTCAATAGAATGTACTTTCATTTCACCTTTCCCCCCTTCTAAAAAAATATTCCTTTGGAATTTTAATTATTGTGTGCGGGCGGACATTACTCTTTCAATTCCATTCAATTCAGTTTTTTATTCAAGTGCATGTGCTATTTGCTATTGATAGACATTTTAATGGAGCAGTAAATCAGAATAGGCTAAACAAAAGGCAATGTCATTGCAAATTGCAAAATAATGTGTGGATAGAAAAATAGTGGACAACAATTGGAATGCCGCCATCCTCACTTGTTCATTATTGAAGTTGCTTGATAGCTAAAGAATTTTAATTGAATATAAAATTGAGATTTTGTGGCGATCTATAAAAATATTGTGGCTCGCCATATCAGGCTGGTAATTTAGTTTGTAATGAGTTTATTTTACTAGCTCGCTTCAATGTGTGATATATATTTTTTGAATCCAAAAGGCGTGAGAAGGCATCCTGGATCATATCAAAACGTTAAAATAACTCAAATGCAAACATGTTATCACTCAAATCATATGACTTTTACATAAAATTGTACAAGGGATCCTATAAGTGTTGACGTTAGTTATACGCACCAGTACAAAAACTATTCATAAATTTTTCCAAAGAAACTACCAATGTTTTTGTAGGTATATTATAATCTGATAATACACGTCCTGTGCTAATTTCTGTAACTTTTTTGTCATCAGTTTATTCGTTTTCGACTTCAAAAATGAAGATGGAGAACGTAATGCCTCTACCATGATTCCGTGAACTGCTTCAAAAAAAAAGTGGAATTTTGTACCTCTTCCTTCGGAACTGGTCCAAATTTATTTCTTTTAGAGAGTTTGCTGACAAAATCTCGTTTCAATTACGCTCCAAAAACATGGCAATGCTTCAATGCCTGGAATATTGTATTGACACAAATTGAATTCCCATAGCCAAGTTACTTCAAAGTCAAAACCTAGACTTGTTAGTCGTTAACGTAACTGGTATTGTTAGTCCCAATTTACATTAGGCGAGTTTACTTGCGGCAATTGTCAGTTTGATGGAGAGAGAGGTGAGGTATATGGTAACCCTTTGCCTCTCAACACCCTCTCTCACCCACAAACTGACAATTGCCGCAAGTAAACTCGCCTAATGTAAATTGGGACTAAGTTTTCAATGTAAGTCCATATTTACATTATGCAATTTTCCTTGCGGCAATTGTCAGTTTGTTGGTGAGAGAGGGTGTTGAGAGGCAAAGGGTTACCATATGCCTCACCCTTCTCTCCATCGAACTGACAATTGCCGCAAGGAAAATTGCCTAATGTAAATATGGACTAATTATAACTACGAAAAAATATTTTTTTTGTTTAAGAAAATGTTTACTTTCTATTCGAAGTTAAAGGCACAGACCAGTTTTTTGGGAAATAAAAATTAAAATTAAAAAATTTTCTGCAAGCAGATGCTGATTATATCCTCAGCCACTAGGTATATACACTTTGATAGACCAAAAATTTGCCTCATCGAAGTAACGGGTTTAGACCCCAAGTATGTTTGGAAGAAATTCGAAATTCAGACAATTTGGACTCGATTTAGCAATGTCCGTCCGTCCGTCTGTCTGGTGGGTACGATAACTCTCGAACGAATCAACCGATTCCATTTTTCGCTTTGTAATATTTTGCCCAAACTTAGTTTATGTTCGAAGATGGAGCATATCGGTCCACTTCTTCGAAGGAACAATCTATTTGGTCCAAACTTGGAATATCATATAATTCCTTCCAGATATAGATCGGGTTCGAATATGGACTATATCTGTCCACTCCTTCGGGTGCCTCTCACACTAAATTGGAGCCCCCTTTATAACGGTACAATTGTTTTCGGGCGCAAGTCCATACTTCCTGAAATAATGGCCTAAAAGCTCCAAGAAATCCGGACAGCACCAACTAATATGGAATATCCCCAAGATAGCTCTCTCAGGGAGCTTCTGATTGGTCCAATCATTGCACATCGTATTACTTTATCCATTCATGTATCAGGGGGCCTATTCTGTAACTTTTTGACAACTTTAATCATTATTTATTTTACAACAATTTCATTTGTTTGTTTTGTAGTTGTTACAATAACAAAATAAATTTTAACAACTTTCGAATCAATAAAAGTTACAGAATTCTTATACAGGTTGGAATATGAACTATATCGGTACCGTCCTTAGGAGGTACTCTCACAAAATTTGGGAAAATTGCAGTTTGAGAACTCGTCTCGGATATATTTGAAATTTTTGCAGTAGGTTGTTTGCATTATCCCTATTACAAGGTACAATAGGCCAAAAGCTCCAGGCTAGGCAAAATCACATTTTTAACTGTGACAACAAATACCTCTCAGCGTAATGTTGACCAGATCTGACAGGACTAGGTAATATCACATTTTTAACGGTCACAAAATATCAGCGTAATCTTGGCAACTTTTTCTGAGTATTTCATCCATGGTAGGTGCTAAGTCTCATAGCATTGAGCCATCAAAATATGAAAGACATCTCCCTTGTCCCCTAAGGGATGTTTGTGGGAACATATTGGTTGCCGTTATGTTTAAAATTTTCTGTCTTAGTTTTTGGGTTATTGTTCGCTGTCAGGTGTTTCTTAATTCCAAGTACAACTTTGGCTAATGCTACAGATATTCCAAAAATATGGAACTTGTGCATCATCGATGCATCAGCTGATTGAGAAAATATTATAAAAGTTAAGTATCTTTTATCATATTTTCTCAATCACAATGACTTTAATTTTAGCATCCCAGCAAAGAAAGTCATTACAAATTGACCTTCTAACTCATTATTGTAATACGGGCATGAAATAGAAGAAATAGTTATTTTTTGGCCACTTAAGTCGACAAACAGTATAGTTTATAGGACAACTACATATTCATTCAACGACCTACATATGTATGTACGAAAGTGCAAAGTACACAACAGGTCACCCGATTTGTTTTAATTGGTAATTTAATTTTTAAAAGGTTTAAGAGGCTGAATTTAAAATAAATATTTAAAAACACAAAGACCTTCATTTTATTCGTGTCATCTCATGGGCCCAAAATAAAGACGTGGGTCCGAAGCATTTTTTTAAATTTGCTTGAATTGGATACGCATCTTTTCTCATTTTTATCTTTTTTTTATTGACACTCTCATACAAAAATATTTAAGCGTGAGTTAGAATTCAATATTTTTTAGTAATAATTAGAGGAATGATTAATGAGATTTTTTTAAATAATAAAATCTATTAAAACCGGATTGAAAGAGTATGCGGGCTCGTGCAAAATCACATCATTTTCAAAAACGTTTGTTGATCACAACAAAAAGTATATACAAGAACTACGTAGGTGGTGTTTCGTCTCTAACAAGAAACTCATTTCAAAAGAAAGATAGCGTCCTGGTATAATTTTCTCAGGGTGTCGGAGTTTTACTAAGCAGTATAACCAATTATTTTGGGGACAATAGGAGCGTTTGATTAGGAACGGAATGTGATAACTAACAGATAAATAGAAGTAATACATTTTTGGACAACAACAACAACACTTCTCCGTAGTTTCCTTAAACTTCCTACATTCTTTATGTTTATGAAAAATTCATTAATTTCTTTCGCTATGCAGAGGGCACAAATAAATCCAAAGCGTCAGATTGGATCAAAGGAGCAATAAAAGTAAATTGAAACAAATTGAAATCATTTGAGGCTGTCTTCTACGAAAAACAATGAAGTAAATTGTTTTAAATATCGCAATCATGGAGAATAAAAGATAAGACTTGAGCAGAGTTGAATCAAAAAACGTAAAGAAGACAAAATAAAAAATGAGGCAACAAGTAAATTCCTTACAAAAAAGGGAAACGAATTACACAAGTGCTTGCTGCTGCTGATCGCAATTGGTAGATCCCGGAATGGTGATGATCACATTTGCAGTTGTGCAGTGCAATGCAAAGCAATCTTTTGTGTGTCTGGTAGCACACTTCAATTACAGCAGGCGACAACAACAAAACCGAACAACAAATGAAAATTGCGGCATTTGCCCATACAAAAGTATTTAACAGGGTGTGTGGGGGAAGTTCAGAGCTTGCAGACAATGGAGCCAGCAGCTGGAAGGCAGCAGCAATGTCGACTACAATAACAGACTTCACAGTGACAATGGAGCGTAGCAAAAAGCCAGGCACAAAAAAAAAAAAAAAACAGCGATGTTTATCTCACTGACATCACCAGCACTTTAATGACGTATTCCAGGCGGCAGACTGAATAGTGCTCCGCTTGCCTAAAGCCTTTCGGAAATGTTAACAAAAAACACTTCACTCTTCTTTACATCTTCAATTCAATTGCTAAAAGATGTCGCCGATTAACATTAAGATCAGCCATTGACGAACAGTACACATCAACACCAGACAGGAGGAAATCTATTCGTTTCCTTGATCCGGAAGCACTCAAATTCACACACACTAAGAATCTGTGTTCTTTCGTTTCAAATTAGCCATAATCCTGGTTGGCTTTAAAAACACTATTGCCATTTTTTGCACTAACATTATAATTTTTTTGTTTTCTTTTTGTTGTTGTTATTGTGTTTACAAAAGATATTGTTTAATTAGCAAAACAACAATGATAAACAAAACGCGCGCGACTTGAATTATTATTTCCACCAAAATAGACGGCTTCTCGACAACGACTAACAACGATCGCTTCCACTGGCAACGCTTAAACTCTGTTAGCCAACAGTTGAGCAAAGCAACAGTGTTAACGTTGTTGACGTTAACGCCATCGTTTGCTGTCAACGCCAAAGCCATATACTAGACCGCGAGTCTACTACTAGACCCGGGAGAAAGAGAGTTGTCGTTGACGTTGGCCATAACATGATTTACAAAGGCGGTGGTGGTACCAGAGAACAGCTGAACTACTACGTTACTGTTTACGAAAGACCGGCGTTGGCGGTAGTCTTTCTTTTTGGCATTTTTGGTTTGGAACAACATTCAATAACATGGCCAACAACATACGCCACCACCGAAATCAACAAATCAGAGTGGCAGCAACAATCCCCCTTCCCGCTACCCCTTGGAAAAACGAATAACAATTTGAAGTCTGGCATAAAACCCAACATTGCCGGTTATGGATTGTTGATTTTCAGCCACTGAGGCGGCCGACAAAAGAAAATTTATTCTTAAATACAACAAAAAACAACAAAGAGCGTTATCAACAACAACATCATCATCGTCATAATCAAACAAACAAAAAATACAAATGGCCACAGGTTGCAGTTACAACAAACACGAAATGGCTAATAAAATGAAACAAGTGCATAAAATGGCATAAAAACCACTCACGCTATTCACCAAAAAGGGACAGCGGCTGCAGCGGAAGCAGGGAAAGAAGAGCATTTTTGAAGATGAGTTGTCGTCGTCCACTTTTTCAAAAACCATAAACATTTTAATTAAGAATTCTTATGGCTCTAGTTTTTTTTTTATAGGGAAATGGCAACACTAGTTTCATTATTAACGCCAACACCTTTTTGCGGTAATACCACCCGCAGCAAGTAACATTTTGATGGATTGTTCTTGAAGCAGCATATGTTTGCAAGAAGCATGGCATAAATTCAGATTTCGAAATTCTGAAAATTGTTGTTTTGACATTGAATTTTGTAATGTTGGTCTAAATAAAATGACAATTTCGTGCAAACCACCAAAGTGAGTAGGAACAAAGAAAACAAAGAAGCAGCAGCGGCGGCAGAAGAAGAAGAATATGATATTGGTGTTAGCCATGACGTTGTAACTTTAAACGAAGAAGTTCGTCGCTTGATAAGTGGGTGAACAAAGAAATACAGAGTCATAAATCTTTCGAAAAACAGGGTCATCATAGTTTTCTTTCCCTTGCCCCATAATGTTATGAAGTTGTAAAGTCTGGCATATTATTATTTTGGTTTATTTCCGGTCATCTTAAAATTGTGTTTTTTGTGCTTTTAGCTATCAAATGTAAATATGTATGAATTATATGAAGATGTAAATTAATCTATTTCAATATTTCTCCCCAAAAGTGTTTGGACAGTTTATACGTGGGAAAATATTTTTCTGTAAGCTTTCGATTAGTAGTTTATAGGGCGTTATTACAAGTTATGTCATGTTCACACGAGAGTTTCAATTACGTTGTTTGCCTGTCGAACGACGTACACGAATTAACTCGTTACCACGACACCATTCGTAATTAACAGAAACTGAATAATTTTGTATTTTCAATACATTTTTATATGTTTCTAATTTCAAAATTAAAGAGAGAGACATGTCAAAACAATGTTTGTGTATACCGACTTTCAGTTGTTTGTTTCTGATTTTTTACGCGATTTTGAACTAATGGGCAAGAAATGTGTGTGGAATTAAGAAGGAAACATAACCTTCTTCCTTCTGCATCTATATACAATGTTTAGTTCATTAAATTTCATTAATCTTTTCCTTTTTTCTAACAATTTTTGTGTTTTGAACAAATTTTTCAATTTTGAATTTAGACATGTCATAATTTATTTTTTCGATAAATTCTCTCATTTGTTAGGGATAGGACATTTTTATTCGTAGCTCAGAGAGTATTTCTACTTGAACAACGTAGAAAAATCGCCGTTCGCTCATAGAATTTTTGTATAGCTTCAACGTCTAAAACAGAATATAAAATTGCTAAAAAAAAAATAAAATAATAAAATAAAAAATTTGTATAAATTGTTACAGAAAGTTGTCTGTTAACACACTTTGTTAACAGTTCTTCTCTGAAAACTTCCTTGCAGCAGAAATTTATTCTTGCAAGAACCAGGCACACATAATAGCTTCGTTCCAGTACTTTTTTAATGATAAAAGTGTCAAAAGAGCAAACTGTCGAAAATGAGTTCCACATACACATTTTTCCAAAATGTACGGGAACGGAAAAATGGCAGAAACGTCAAAAAAACTGGAACAAATGTCAAAGTCGGCGTGTCAGCCAATCGGAAGCCGGCAAACATGTTGCACATTTTTGCCCGCTCAAATTTGTCGTGTAAAAAGTTTCTAAAGAGAGAGCCATTCAGCGCCATTTTTGTTCAAAGAGAAGTGAACATTTTGCAACTTTTTTGGTGTACGGGAACGCATTTCGGGGAAAAATGTTCAAAATGTGTTAAATGTGTAAAAACTTTTTAGTTCTGGAACGAAGCTAATATCTTTTAATTATTGCCAGCTGTTGTAAATGGTCCTATCAATGCTAAAACTTGATTTCGTACATAATTTTAGATCCAATACAGTCTGTGTATCAGACCTTGTCTTTAAGGGGTTATAGCCACTTATTGAGCACAAAAACCCATTTTTCATGAATTTTTTACAATAAATCTACCAATTTTTTTCATATGAAAGGTCACACCTTGAGCAACTTCCGGAATTCTGTTAAAAAATATTGCATAGTCTTCTGGCTAACGCTCGCCTACGAAACACTGTTTTTACTAAAGCACTTTGCGGTGCCCACTGTAGCTAGAAAAGGAATATACCGATCAGCATATATTATTGTTGGATCAATAATCGTGTTCTTAAGCCGAGCGGGATTAAAAAAAATTGAATTTAAAAAAATACGAAAAAATGGACAGTTTTGTCATTATAAATCCATTAAAAGTTCTCTCGCTTAAGGACAAGCTTTTTATATGTAAAATAATCCCACAAAAACATAGGAAGATCGAATCATCCGTCTTCGAGCTACAGTGGGTACCGCATTCAAAAATGCCATTTCGAGAAAACCGCGTTTAAAACTTCGATGTTACATACAAGTCACAATGAAGTTATCTTCCTAACGCTCATATCTTACCCAACTTTTGTCCGATCTACTCAATTTTTAAAATAAGACAATAAAAAAATCAGACTTTTTAAATTTGGATGTGACCAAGACCAGGGACGTACACAGGATTTCATTTCGGAGAGGGCCCACCTTGACCAAAAATCATAAAATTAAATAATGTTGTATAGCGTTACATAAAGCTATTTTTAAGGGTTTTTAGTTGATTTTATATGAAATTTTGACACAAAGTATATAATTTCAATAGAGAGAGTTTACAATGTTATAGATATAAGTTTGAAATTTGGAACAGAGTAAAATGAAGCATATCATAATACGTTCAGTATAGTCCCCATACACAAATTTTGAAGCTTTTAACCAAATTCTCCAACAGAATTGACGCAATAACTAAAAAATCTTTCAAATGAATATTACACATTTAGGTTTACGTTTTGGTGTATCCCAGAATTTTTAACCACAGTAGCTTTAATTTGGCATTTTCGATTCTATTTCAAAGATTTATAGTATTTCGTATTCAGTACATATCCATATATCACACGAGGACTGATGCTGATAAGAAGATCTTTCTAAAAACCTATTACTGTTATTTGTATACCATTAGTTAATTGAAATAAATAACTCAAAAAAAAAAAAGAATAACTTGAATCCCCGAGTGCAGATTAGACTTGTACCGAACATTTCCAATCAAACATTGCCAGCTATTGTAAGAAAATAATATTATTTTATGTTATAAAAACACAAAAACTTTATTTTATTATTTTACCAGAAGTTATAGAGTCCATGCAAGCCAACTAAAAAATTCAGAAAATTACATTTATGATCTCTTCCAGTACTGCAAGAATTTTCAGATGTAAAAATGTGTAGATTCTTGCAGGTTCTGGAACAGGCGTTTAGAACAGAAAACATTGGTATGAGGAGTCGGGCGATACCAACTACGATTCATATACTCCGAATTCTACACGCAGTACTGTTCGAGATTGCGAAACCCACATTCGGGCTCGGCAAAATTTTAGCTTAGTCCTGACAAAACAGGTTAAGTCGAAAAACTCCATCTGATATCCCAATGGTTGTTCCACCTTATTTCTTTCTTAATTGTACGATTAGATGTTTATGAACTCGATGACATTTAAAACTTTCCAAGGACTATGACCAAAGATTATGCACTTCTGTCGGCACCAACTTATAAAAAAAGTAAAGTGTAAAAAGTATCAGTCGGGTTTGCCGACATAGATATACTACCCTCAGCCTGTTTGAGTTGAGACTTTTATCTATAGACAGATCGAATACGGGATTTATGACCAATATCTCTGTCCTAAAAATTGTGTAGTCAGGGAGATTCAGAATTTCGTGGTCTATTTATCACGTATACACTTTCCGACAAAAATATCGAAACATTTGGGTACAAAACTTCACGATTGTGAGTGTTGCGAATTAATGTTTATCTTGTGGTCATAAATTTGACTTCGATAAGAGCGCAAAAGTCCATTTTGGAAGTGGACCTAATTTTTGAAGTCATTCCTTTTGACAGTTATCGTGTCAATCCGTCATTTTAGTTGGTCATGGTAAGATTTGGAGCTATTGAACCGTTGTGTCAGAAAGCATCGACTTACCCACGAAAAATAGAATATCGCTGTAAACAAGACCGCAAGGAGTAGCATTGGTCAAAATGTGCAATGGAACAGCCCTTATAATGCACATATTTGAAAGTTTGTGAGGGAATTATCCGAAGATGTTGCCTGTCCAAGACGTTTAGGTATAATACGACAATAGGGCACTTTTTCCATCTCAACAAAAAATAAAAATTCAATAAATTTTTTGACATAATGGAGTATGTCATCATTTTGTTGACATACTGAATTAGAAGCTTCAAACGCATGAAAGCATTCTGAGGTTTATTAAAAAAATCGAGTCCAAAGTGGAAAAATTACATAAATAAACAATGAGCTTTAGGCTTTGAAAGACATATATTTTCCTTTGATCTTAAAAATCTACGAAATATTAAAAAAAAAAACTTAAATATTTGTTTGTCAAATAAATCGAAATAAATCTACTAATTAAAATGGAACGCATCCGTTTGTTAATTGATGTTGTTAGGAGAAGATCTGATGGGAAACGAAACAAAATTGAAACAAAAGTCGAAGCTGAAAGCTAAACGAGACAGCAAATCAATGTACAAGTTGACGACGGAACAACTGTGACCAGAATGGACAAGTAACAGACATCTTCGACAGGCGAAGAAGTAGGAAAAAAGACATCATGTACTAAATCGGACAACTTCGTACCCCATATAATGATGAGATTTTATTTAAGATTACATATAAGGTAATTCGATAAAAAACTTAACGCACAAAATAATTCCAAAGTGTTTTGTGGAAGCGTTTTCAATATTTAAATGAAATAAACATTATTTTAGTCACTGATAGGCCAAAGATAATTAACTTGTGCAACAAATACTAATGCGGTTCCATTTTGATTTGCGAATAGATTTTGAATATCGCCCTGAGAACTGAAACAGGGTGCCTCCTTATGACTCTACACCATTTTCACATGTCATTGAATAATTTTCATTGCATTTCGAAACTTTTAATTTGAGAATTATGAATCGAGTTATTTAATTTTTAATTTTAAAACTCTAATTAAAACTCAACTTTTCAATTATAATTTGATTTTTTCTATTTTGTAATTGGAATTGTCCATTTCAAAAAGAAATTCAATATTTTGATCAATACGTAAAAATTCAGAAAAAAAACTCGAAAAATTCAAATTACAAAATCATCACAAATATATACAACTTTAAAATTCTGAATTACGAGTGATAAAATTGGAATTTGTATTGAATATAATTCGATTTACAAATTAATAATTCGAGTTTTGCGTGGAGTGTGTATTTAAAATAATTAGAGTTGGACAATCCAGTTGCGGACGCTGATCGATCTTCTAGTTCCTTTTCCCAAACGGAACTAGTTCCTTCATTTAGATCCATAGCTGCAAATGGTTCCGAGACCAAATAGTTCAACGAACGTTTCTTTCATCGTTTTGGTGGATGAATTGGCAAATTGAAATAAAAATAAATAAGTTGCGGCTATGTTTAAAAAACTTATTTAAAATGTGGTACATCTGAACAAAGAAAACGAACGAGATGGGTTGAAGTGATTGTGAAAGAGCAAGAGCTGGATATAGTTAAATTAAATGTTTCGAATATCGAATGAAAAACTTAAATTACAAATGAAATTCTTAGAATTTCATCTGAATTGGTGTAGTGGAACATCTATATGAGGAGGATAAAGTCTTTTCAGTTATCCTTACGTTCATCAGCAGAATAATAGGTTTTTTTATTTATTTATTTCAAATATTTATTATAATAAAAAATTACAATAAAATTATATAAAAAATAGCACTAGCATCTAAGGCTATCGGCCAAAGAATAATAGGTATTTTTGGGTAATGCGTAGGGGTCATCGTAACCATTACAAAATAGAACAACAACATCAAACAGTAATTCTGGTGGAAATAATAGTATTCGAAGTACGGATGTAGTCGCTGATTCCGTATTTGTTCCTGCAGTGGACAGTTGAGGGATTCAGCTTGCAACCAGTAGATGTCGCCACATTCCTAGACCTGCAGACTAAACTAGCGGTTTGCCCGCAAATTTTATTCGAAATTAGAGTTGTAAATTCAAGTTCATTTGTAAGATCGCTAAAATTTGACTAGTTAAGCAATGTAGTTCATATTTCACTATTTAGTTCAATTGTTCGGATAAGAATCATTCATGAACTTTGAATCGTTCGCTTTCAATTTTAATCGCTTCAATAGTTCCTTCCTTGGTTATTCGGTCCCTCACTGATTTTAGTTCAGTGAACTAACAAACTGTAATGAACTTTATCGACTGACCTAGTTCATGCGCTCTTTTTAATGAATCGCTCAATTAAACTATTTCGTTCATGAACTGCACAATTCTATTCGACATAAGTAAAGAATTTGTGCCGAATTAGATTCAGAATTTCAGACGACATACTTAGGACAGAAATTCAAACGAAACTAAATATTATTTTATTTTCAGTCCAAATTCATGATCACCTTCGTAAGAAATCCTTTCGATTTCGGATTCCGAAACTGTAAGCAGTATTATAAATTTGGACCACTTTCGGATCGAAATCGAACACTTTTTTTTGGGAAGAGTCCATTGGGGGTAAGACGCAATGGGAAAAGTAATAGCTTACCGGGTTGACGTGTTCACATTGCTGCACCATAATCAACAAATATCAATACTTGTAGCGCCTTGAGATTGCTGAATCGTAGTTGCATTGAAGCGAGGATCCTTTCTAACCTTCCTTTCGTTGAAGTATTATTAGATTGAGCAGCCCAAATTGCTTATAATTGGTCTGTTCCTTTACTTTTAAAAATGTTAAAAGTGGCAAAAGTAATAAAAGTCGTGAACTGCTCTCAAATCAACCATATGCTTACATCAAGTAAAGGAACACTTTTCGGAATAGAGCTAATAAAATCATTTTGTAATACGCGCAAGTACATTTTATACCAGCGATATGCACAGTGTTGCCGAATTTGCTGATTTATCGTCATTTTGACGATTTTTTGGCCCTAAATTGAAAAATGACGATTTTTCACCTAAGCCAGAAAGGCATGAAATAAAAGACGATAACTACATTTTGACCAAAGTTTCACGAACGATTTTAAGGACAGCAGTGTTCCAAACTCGCTTTTTGTGCTTTTTAATGTTTTATAGCAATTTCCAGACGGATTGGCTATATTTAGGCACATATCTGGCATATCTAGGCACAGGTATTTCATAGTTTCTGCCCCACATTCAAATTACATGAGCTGAAAATTTTCGTTTAGTTTTGGTAATAGTTGAAAATCTTCCTTAAAAAGTTTTCGAGATAAAATATTACTTATATATATGAGTCCAGCTTTATTAACTTCCTACAAATGCCCTCTTTAAGCTGTCAGCCAGTTTTGCATGAAAATTTTTATCGATTTTCGACTGCCCAACAACCAAAATGTACGTGCACGGACAAATATGGACAGTCACACTGTCAAGCAAGCGATATTTGAGCTAAGCTAGCATTTAAAATGGCAATGTGTACCCAGCTTTACCATACTGCATTGCTTCAAAATCGATAACTATAGGAAAACTATATACACAATGTATTAAAATAAAGCATATCATTAGCCTTTTATGAAGATGTAACAATGCAGAATATGCATTCGACATTTCCAGAAATTGTTAGCACATTTCTAGGTCATCCTATGACTTCATTCCTTGTAAGGAAAAAGTACTAGTGTATTTAGACTGTAATGCGTAAAAATCGTTTGAATGAATCTTTCCTTTGCATAATGATGACTACATTACCGTAGTTGTTTTCAGCCATGTAAAGCTCTCTACTTGTGGTCTAGTTCTATATTTGATACATAGTTTGGAATTGCCTTAAAAGGATGTTACATATAATTGAGTTTGCAATTTGAATCGTCCTAGAAGATTTTTTTTGGTTTAATATGATATTCATTACGTACAATATCTCAAGTTGGATTTCTTCATTCCAGTTTTCATTTGATTGCCTTAAAGTAAATAATACCTACTTTCACGAAATAATTTTTAATTTTTTTAACTACATACATTTCATCAAGTTCAGTTTTCAATGAAAATCTAACTTTACTTCCAACGCACCCTTTTCTTTGTAGAGATAACAACAATAAAATATTGACTTGTCAATAAATAAAATGGTCATTAACGGACCACACGCTAGCTAGCTAAACATCCATTATCGTCATTGTAGAATGTCAATTGCAAAGTTAACTGAATTGAGTATAGATTGAAAAGAGGTTTCAAGTAAAACAACCAAATGGAATAGTTTTAATATTTGTATATTATCGTTCGTTGCTATACATATGTAGATCAAAGCAAACGCTTTTCTCTCTCTCCCATTCTCTTTATTCTATTCCATTCAAGTCCGATCAGATCAGATAGTATCTTTATTCTGTATTACCGGCAAATAATTAACATGTTGTTGTAACCGGTTGAAAGAGGGCGAGAAATCCAGATAAACTATAACAATTACAATTACAGATCACAAAGTAGTTGCAATTGGAATATGTGACACGGGTACCAACAACAAAGCCATTACTAATAGCACTTGAGTTTAGGATGTGAAGGGGGAAGAAGAATTGAAGTCGTGATCTATAGCAAAATTTCAAGTCCACAATGATGAATGCAAATTATGTGTTAAAAGTTGCAAAACTTATAGAAAAAAGGCAAGCAAATATGTAAACGTCAAAACACCAAAAGGCAAATACTCAATTGTCGTTGTTATTAAAAACAATTCAGGGGTTTCACTTATTTTCTGCTTCTTCGAATGAATGTGAGTAAACGTATTGTAAAATATTAGAGAATTAGTTATAAGTGGATTTTTACGAATATCCAAAAAGTATTTAATTAAAATAAAAATACATTTCATTTCTTCAGGGATAATGATGAGCAATAAAGACTGTGACACTTTCATTTGACGAAGATTTGGAAGAACGATTACGATGTTTAAAGATTTGACAAAATCAAGCGCTCTATTTAAGAGCAATCTTAGTCAGTATGGACTTATGCCCGATAAATAAAAACATCAAATAGATGCTAAACATGTTCCAAAACTGCAATTCTTAAAACAAATTTCAGGGGGAGGTGCCAGAACGAGTAGACCGATATAGTCCATATTCGAAAATGATTAATTTGTGAAAAAAATTGTACGATACGCAAAGGTTGGACCAATGTCAAATCACTCCTTTCAAAAGTTATCGTCCCCATCAGGTACTTTAGTTGGTCCTGAGGATTTTTCAGAGCTTTTGGACCACTGTGCCAGGAAGCATGGAGTAGCCCACAAAAAAGGACCGCTGTAAAAAGGACCACAAGATGTACGTTCCGTAAAAATTTGCAACCGATCTTCGAACAGTGCTAAAATATAGGACTTTTGTGAGTGAGGTACTCGAAGATGTTTTCCAATATAGAACTTCCAGGAACTTGATGTACGTTTGAAAAAATTTACGATGTGCAAAGTTTCGGCCAAACGACTGCTATTAAGAAAAATGTTGTGATCTCGCAAAGTGCATGCGGTTCCTCCAGGACCTATTCTTCCGACTCGTATAGATCATTCATTTAGGGACATCTCTCGTATCGGGTTTAACTATCTATCACAGTAGTCCTTGTTATCCCAATCACTACGATGTAACGTTTTCCTAAGGGTAGATCCATACGTCTCGAAATATGGACGTTGAATTTTCCAACAAATCTATAGAAAATATAAAGATAGATCCGCTCCGGGAACTAGATTGTCGAACTGTAATTATTACCCACATCGCGAGATGTAGGACTTTCCTCGGAAAACTACATATCGTAGCGATCAATAGTGCGACTCTCTAACTCATTTTTTGAGTTAACGACAAAAATCGGTAACTTTAAAATGCAAAATTAAGAATAAAAAGTTTAAATAAAAGTTTACAACACAGAACTTTACGACTCCTTTTTATTGGTCTCTAACTAACCGAATAATATCGTTAATTCCTGAAATGATAAGCATTTTAATTTTACCGATCTTTGTCGGTAACTCAGAAAATGAGTTAGAGAATCGCACTACAGGGCACCGATTCGAGTGGTATCCCTAAACAATGTAACGGTGATGAAGTAAAACAATTCCTAAAAAGCCGAGGTCCATATCTCCGTAAGTATAGACTTCTCCAAAGACTATCTGCGGTAAAAAGTTCAAACCCTAAACAACACTAGTACCACTATGAATAAATGGGATGAACAAAGTATATTGTCAAACTTCTCTGTAACAAAGCTGCTGGGGAGAAAAGAAATGGTATGTTATAGAGAAAATTCGTTAAAAAAAAACTATTTTGTGTTAAAATTATTATTTTTCTATAAATCGATTCGTTATTGAAAAGTTCGAATATACAGATGATGAAGTTCTCGATATGAGGGTCTGTAGAAGCCTCCTAAGTTAGTAAGTACAACTATTGATGAAGACTTTAAATATTGAAGAATATTTAAAATTTCCTAACTTGACATTTTTATCCATTGAATTTTATTGTCAACATTAGATGAAGAAAGATATAATAACATTGCATACTTTTAGGCGAACTCTTTCCTAACCATAATAATTTATAATTATTTTGTTCTTGATTATTAAATTCACTTGTTCGACGAACAATTTTGAAATTTAACAAATTAATTAATTCTCATTTCTTTATATAGCAATATTGATCACTTTTGTTTGTTAACAATATCAAATTTTAATATAAAAACAAAGATAAAAAGGTATTTGTGTGGGCTGTTAGATTTATCACATATCAACATGATAATCTTTACACATTTTATTTGATTTTGTAGAATGATGTTTTTTGTTTAAAACTTCCTAATTTGTGTTTATGGAATTTAATCAAAATATCTCATCTTTTTCTTTTTATTAATGACAGTTATTTAAATGATTTTTTTTAAAATTCATTCATGCCTTAAAATGCTTTACTGATTTGTTGTGTTCAGCAAACCTACGCAAACTTTGTTAATTCATAAAAAGCCAGTTAACAACAAATAACACAGCAGCGACAAAATAAGGCATCAGCTGCATTCAAATCACGTTGGGCGTTATTCTTAAAATAGTTTTACATAGCGATTTTTATATATATTTTTTTGAATTCATACACAAAATATTAACGGACACAAATGTATTCGAGTTGAAATCGAAATTGAAATGTTGTGTGTGTGTGGAAAAGAATACCACACCAATACATAATCTGTTAAAATTCAATATTTTGTAAACAAAAATTTGCATAGAACGAAATGGAAAATGAGAAGCGAGGTATGAAACCAGTAACGTAACATCATTATTTTATGAATTAACTTAAATTTCGAATTAAACACACCAAATTTGCAAGTAATAAATGCATTTATGGACAAATTTTAATAGTGGATATATTTGTTTAATTAAAAAAAACACACATTTTTAGTCTGCTATAATCTAAAAAACAAATTTTAATAGTAGTCAAAACAAATGATCAAGTTGAGAGATCGTAATTTATTGTGATTTGCCAATTTATTATTTTTGTTTTTGTTTAAGATTTGTTAAGCTGTTGTTTTTAGCCATGATGATGATATTGTAGATAATGTTGAGGATCGTCATCAGTCAGTATTGCAACCCACACACAATCAGCAGCTCTCAAAGCTGTGCATTTTAACACCTGACCTTAACATCTGAGCTTTTGGGTAGGCAAATCGCCATCAATGTCAACAAAAGTGATCGTTATTTTATTGTAAATATGCATAATTTATCAAAAACAACAATAACGACGACGACGACGTAATTTACAACTGTTTATTGCTGTTGTTGGTTTTGTTCATTTGACAAATAAGGAAACTACAACATTCCGCAAAAAATGCAGGAACGTGGGTGATTTTTATTCGAATATGAATAAAATTTTACTTTAACTGTTTTTGATATTTCCGGTAAAGGGCGTCATGGAATTGCTATTAAAAGTGGTGTTATTGAACCTACACAGAAATATTATTAAATTGTTTAAATGGAAACATATGGACATATTTACGCCTAAAAGTATGCAAAACAAAACAACATTTAATTTACAATGAGATACAATTTATTGAAATGAGCGTCTGATCTAGTTCAATTAAATGCGTTCTTTTAATTCATTAAAATAGATGCTGAAAAAAGATATAAGAGTTTTACTGAAATGACAAAGAAATGAACTAAATATCGGCCTGGACTTTATTGAGCACTTTTCTGGTCCACGGCTTTTGATACGGTGGATCATTCAATAGTAATCGATGATGATATAAATTCTATTCTCCCTTTCAACATAATAAGGTTACTAACTGATTAGATCAATGTTAGGCAGGCGTACTTAGAATTTAGAGGGAAGATATCGAAGTCACGTGAGATAAAATGGGCGTCTCACAAGTAGAGCTCTTTCCACAATATTTACCTGGCAACGTTTCCTGCGCCACCAGACGGAGTTAAACTGGTATTTTACGCAGGTGATTGCACGATTGTGCGAATATAAGTCCAACAGGGTACCTCCCCATGACTTCCGTGGACCATCTACATGAGGAGACAAAGATTATTCCAGTACAGCACATAATGGCATGCTCTCGTTGTTACCGTGAGAGCCATCCTAATCACCATATGATGGATAGGACCCGCACCCAGGCATGTCAGGATAAACCTTCATGATATAGAATGATAAGTTTAACGTTTCAAGAGAGAATTCCCCTAGATCAGCAGGTCTATCCAGCAGGTTTGATACAGTCACAGATGTCAAAAACAACTATCGTGTGAATGAATAATTTTTGTTTTCATTCTTATTGGGCGTTATTCTGAACGAAAATTCCCCTTGAGTTTTATCTCTCCGCCGTTTCAACTTAGGGGAGAAAGTAAAAAAATTCACGGGGAATTTTCGTTCAGAATAACCCCAATTTTAATTTTCCATATGACTGAATTAGAATTTGCCCATAAGTATGCAACACATTACCTCAAATTTCATTACAACAACTATATACATATCGGATTATTGTGGAAAACACGATTTTGTAGCTTTTTTCATGTTGCAAACAATTAAAACATATTAATTTACACAAATGGTATTTGAAAAAAGTCAAATGTGCTCCATTTGTAGATCTATTCCAGTGTACTTTTCTTTTGAGAGTTTTTGTTGTATTTTTTCGCCGGCTTAGAGAAAAAACGAAGTTTTAACGTCACTCGTAAATAAATGACAAAAAAGGGAATATAAAAATTAAACCGCCTGGTGTTTGAGAATTCATATTTCAGAAATTCATGCATTTATTTTTGCAATTTTACATTTATTTTAATAGCAAGCCGTCATTTTTTGTGAGGCCACCTAATGCAAATTGCTAACAACCTACAAAGCTAGTCAATTAGACGACAGAAAAAAATGTAGGTAGTTAGAGCTGCTAAAGTAAAATTAGTACATACAGTCAGTCGTATGAAGTTTCATCCCATATACAATATAATATATAATCACACATTCTTGTTTTTTAGTAGTCTGTTAATGTTTTTTTGCTTCTAATATTTCTGCTTTGTTTTCTTTAGTTAGTCAATGTTTTAGCGTTTTTTTTTTCTCTGTTTGGAGGTTTTTGTTTTGTTCTTGGCTTAAATAAAAACAGTCAAAATGACGATGATGTCATAACGACAACAGTGAGGTTTTGTTTCAAGTTTTCGTCATTTTATTGTGGAGATTTATTTTCTTGTTTCAAGATAAAATTCAGGCTACCACCAATATCTGCAAACAAGAACCTTGATTCAATTGAAGGTTTCAGAAGATATCACAGAACTTTTCCAAAATAAAAATCCCAAAAAATAATATTTATCTTGTTATTGTTGTTGTATCGAAAGAAGATAACAAAAACATAAAAACAGGAAAAAAACTAAAACAAAACTCTCAGATTCAGTAGCCGCCAAGCAGCAACACCTGAAGTTATCAATCAGAAGAATAATAATACTACTACTACCAACAATACTACAGATACCAACAACGTTTGGCACATGTAATTGGAGAAACAGACAGTCAGGCAGGGCCGAGCTACAGGTACTTGTCTTTTTTGTCTTCGTTGTTAAGGAATGTGAATCAGCTTCAGAATGCTGAACAAAACCCCACCAAAAATAACACTCTATGAAATCGAGAAGCCAAAAAATAATATGACAAAAAGATTACACAAAATTTTCAAAAACACACAAATGTCAATAACAATGACTTTTCATATCGCCATTCTTTACTTTGCTTTGGCTTGATATTAATTGCCAGTGGTAGTAGATAAACGTTTAACCATAAAACTTGTATAAATCAAGTCATGTTTTTGTTCTGTGTTCCGTTTGGTGACGCCGCCACCACACAAATACTTCAACATTTTGTTGAGAATAAATTGCTTACAATTAGAAAACAATAACATGCAATTATACATTTATTTTTATTTTGTAACGACGACCTTTGCGGAATGTTAATTCTCTCGGATCGTTTGTGTTCAGTCTACTCCACAGCATAACGTCATTATTAACTACATAACATACATACATTTGTATGTATGATGATATTTAAAAGGGGAACATAGTGGCAAATCTGATATTATATTATTCAAGGTTCTGCAAAAAGACCCTAAGGAAATTGAAGTTTTTAAAAAAATATTTCAAAATGAGATTTAATATCATGATGCTATCTCAGTTGGGTATAGAAACATGCTGTGTACATTTATATTCGCCCTGATTTTTGTTGTTGTTTATGTAAATCACTTTCGATCCTAATTGCATGGAAATATCAGAGGACAAGACAACAATTTAAGAGTCCCACCCGGAATCTCAATGGTAATGCTTAAGCAACGTGATGAACCCGGAGTCTAGTATTTAAGAAGTGTCCTCTATTCATCGTTAGCTACCCACATTGTACCAGAAGCCTGGAAAATTAACAAGGTGGTCCCGCTACTGAAGCCAGACAAGGATGCCACAAAGGTGAATCGTAAAGACCGATTTCGCTCTTGTCGCATGTAGCAAAGACTCTTGAGGCTTTACCCCAATCAATACACCTCTGACTGAAACATCTTTAAAAACCCCCTACTTTTTTAATGATCACTCTTTCTCTGAAATAATGTTTTCCTTTTACGTTCCAGTTATGTGAAGTCATCTGAAGTTACCAAAAATTACCCAACACACAAACTACTTAATTAAGAAATTTATTTTCTTTTAATTACTAAATTAGTCTTTGTTTACAGATGACAGTAAAAAAACAAAACAATTTCCAAATATTTTCACAACTATTGAATTTGGGTCAGTAAGTAAGACAGTCTGTGGTGGTGGCCTTACATTGTTGAACCATATTTGGGATTCTTCTCAAAATGAAATAAAAAAACAAAACAAAAGAAACGCAAACTTTCAAGACAATCACTGACTGGTGTCCTTTCTTCCAATGACTGGCAGTGTCATCATGTGCTGTTGTCAACAGCAATAACAGATGACACTTTTACAGTGATTTTAATGATGGCTCATTATTGTTGTAGTATTTGTTGTTATAATTTAAATTAAAGTGGAGATTGTACAAAACGTCGCAACACACCACAAAAATTAATTGAAGTCGAATAATCATAAATTTGCAGTTTATAAAAAAAAACAATGACATCATCCGTGTCGCACGTTTGCGGTGGTGGTGGCGGCGTTAAAATGTGATCGCTATCTTGTTGCCAACAACGTCATTGTCATCATTACCAGCCTGGCTGACATCAAAGATCAACCAATGAACACAAACAATTCACCCGCAAATTTATGCATTCATTCAATTGTTGTGCGACAGCTTGTTTGCAATTCCATCAGCAGCTAGCTCAGCTACCTCTCGATGTATAACATGGGGTTGAAGGAGAGACACATGGACTCATGAATTGATCACGGTTAACAATAACAACAACAATTATAGCCTTAATAATTGTAATAAATCCTTGAGACAAGCACATGCCGGACGGACGATTATTGTTTTGTTGTGTATTTTTACCGCTTTTATAATGAAATTCTTCAAATTGTTGTTGGTAAATATTTTTTGTTGTGGAATCCATCTTACTTAAACTCCAGTTCAATAAAGTTTCCATTTTTCATTGCAATACTCAAAAAAACAGTCAGTCAGCCAGCCATATGGCACGGTATCATGATGATGACTGACTTTATGGTTAATGCGATGGCGTTGTTGATGGTTTTTGTCCGTCCGTCCGCCTTCTCCATATCATTGCAAATCATTAAAACATTTTACGAATTGAAAAACAAACATAAAATATGTAAATTATCAAGAAATAAAAAAACGGCCACCAAAAACATTCAAGTATGATGCAATTCTTATGACTTCAATCGAGTGCGTTTCTCGAAATAATTGCCTGCTAACACACAACACAAGAAGTCTATATGTTGTCTGATCGACAATATTGTGTTGTGTAGGTGTATAGGTTGCGCAGGCGCATTTCTAAAGACGCCAACACTTAGAAAAAAAATATGTAAAACAATGTAGTGACTGACTGGCTATGAAAAAAAATTAAATCCTAATTAATCATACAAAACAGAAACCAACTGAATATACATATGGACGTCTAATATGCTATCAGGAAGCATCTGAAGCTTTGGTAATGTTCAAACAGTTGGATGAGCTGAGAGTTGAGTATCTCATCAATATTCTCAACCTGTTGTTTGCTACCCATATTGTGTCCGAAGTCTGGAAAATGCACAGGGTGGTCCTGCTACTGTAGCCAGGCAAGGATGCCAGCAAGGGTGACCCATATACATTATTTTAGCTTTTATTGTCCGTAGCAAAGGCTATTGAGTCGGCTTTACTCCTCCCCTGAAAAGTCAGAAATGGCTACAGCACTACACGCCATATCCACATATATTAGTCGAGAACTTAATCAGAAAAAAATCGTGCGAAAGGACACTGCTTGTGGCGATCGACTTATAAAAAGCCTCCAAGCTGTTGGAGGACATCGACCAGACTACCATCCGGCCATGTTTGAAACGTTGCATAATTACTTACATATCGTCACCTGAAATGCCCAAAGACGTAACCCTCAACGAAACTCTTTGAGGGTTTCGTTGAGGGTTACGTCTTTGGGCATTTCAGGTGACGATATATATGTGGACTGGACGCTGGTCGTATATGGAATTCAAGAACAAGAATCCAAGCCCCATAGAGTAAAACAGGGAATTCCTCAAGGAGGGACCGTTTAACCTCTACATTTCGTGCATTGACAATTTTGGCGTCAGGTACATTCCCTGATGACATTTGTGATAGGCTGAACTCGGATTTCATTATCTTAACAACGTTTTTCCAGCAAGAAATAAACACTCTCTTCACTACATGCACTGCGGAGATGAACAAAGAGCTGAATGTTTTGGTCGATGTTAACAGAATTCCGACCACTATCTATCCTAAGATTCTACATTCGATGGTATACTCACGTCGTCCGCGCCTACCACAGCTATCATTGACAAGCTGAGATGTAGGGAAAAGGTCCTCATGTCCCTAAGCGGTACCACTTGAGGTGCAAGTAAGTAAACCTTTTTGACTACTAAGCTATGCGGCGCCATTGTAGCCAGCACGAATATAAGTGCAACGCGTTGAAATAATATCAAATCTGTCAGAACGCCGCTCCTAAAATCGTAACACTGCCTCGTCATGTCATCAGTGAACCATCTGTATAAGGAGACAAATATTCTTCCAGTACAGCAACACGAAATTCTCTCGTTTCAGAACATGCTCGGGTGATACCGACAGAGCCAACCTAATCACAATATGTGGACAGGGCCTCCTCATTCAATCACGTTCGGAGGGATCTTCTTGATTTAGAAAGAGGGGTGCAACGTTTCAAGAGAGAATTCCTAGATCATCAAACCTATCAAGCAGATTTGAATAGAATTCAGATAGATGAATCGTTAGATGCCATAAGCAACTATCGTGTGAATGCGATTCTCGGAGTACATACTCCATCTATCGCAGCTGAAGAATGTAGCTGTCACGACAAACTAGAGTAGATGTTGCTTAACAACTTTCGGGACGGCGGTTGCCGTCTAAAATCCTATAGAACAAGGAGTGATGACACCTTGCAAAGCATCTGCCCAGCATATGGTATAAGCAAGCACGACTCCCTGCACATTTAATTACCTTGCCAAACCTACTCCACTAACACCCGTAGCTTTGTGGTTAAAACCATTGAAACAACCTGATTCCTAGTTCTGCAGATAGATTACTATACTGTGAAAAATGTCGGCTGTCTAGAAAGACCAAAACAGATTTAGCTCAACAACATTTAGGATGGGGCAACCATTTCAAGCCCTACTGTAATAATTGAAGATGGTGTGCAGAACAGCTGTTCAGCAGGTGCCTCGGTGAGTCCAAGACCCCTGGGCCTTGTACCATCAATAATATGTGAATATTTTTGTGTACAATTGCTCAAATCGTGGATTTGATATTAGAAATGCAAAAAGGGGAAGGTCCTACTGTAAGTCTGTATATCTTCACCAGATTAAATCTATTTTGAACTTATCACATCCAATCACATGTATGTTCAACGCAAATATCAAATAAAAAGGTTATTCTAATTTATCAACATAGAAAAAAACATAATTTTCCAGTGGGCGTTTATATAATTTACTTAGTGTGTATCTAACGCTCTTGGAAGTATCCGGTGGCTACTTCTTCCACCGCAGATTTATTTAATTCTCTCAGTGTATGCCACATACACTCCAGTCAATAATAGTTGCAATCCACGCAAATATGTATGTCAGCAGATCGTAGCGTTTAACTGTCGTCTTATTCTATTAACTTCTGTTGACTGTGGTGCTGCTATGAGAGTGTGTGGCTATTGCAGCCACCTACCTGCCATATTTGGCATTACTTGTATGACAACAATCGATACTCGACATAGCACTTTTTGCCATCTAGTGTTGTGCTGTTGTTGTTGTTGCTGATGACAGATCCACACAAGACTTGTGCGATGAATGGAACAAAATGGTAAGCTTCATCAAAGTTAGGCGTATATTTCAATTCGAGGCTGGCTTCAAGTATTGCTAAAGTGGTTGTTGGCTGACTGGATCAATGTTGGATGTTTTGGCGTCTGCGGCGGCATCATTCATACGGCACAAATGTGTGGGCAGCTGGCAAACAGCAACAGCAGCAAGTGGTATGGCGTGGTGTTGAAATGCTCCTACTCTCAATAACCGTTGCCATGGAACGAACAACACACGTCATCATCTACGACAACGATGAATTGTAATAAACACCACATGTTATGTATCAAACAATGCACAACAAACAATCTACCACCTATCTATCCAGCGATTGAATGCCAACTTGTTATCAATAAATTTAGAAATCGAAAGTATTGTAGGATGGATGTCGTCTGTGTGAAACTAGAATTTCCAAAATCGTAAGAAACAACTTCCACGCGGTTGTAGGAGTAGTAGCAAGCAGTAAAAACGACGGAGAGCTAACGGCTCAGGGACAACATTATTTCAAAATAAATCTACTCTTGATGAACTTACCTGGAAGTGTAAAATAATTGTCCAGATCAAACCGAGTGTCAATTTGGGATTACCATCGACAATATCCTCTGCTCTAATGTTAACCAATTTGATCTTTTTGTAACGTAGAAAATCTAATGCCATTTGAGCATTTTGCAGCATATGGAAACGCATTTTTCCCTTTTCCCTGGGCTATATGGCAAAGAAAGAAACAAATAAATGATTAATTATACAGATTTACAGATAAAAGCCACATTATCTTGACTTACCAAGTGTTCGCCAGAAAGCACTTCCAGGAGAGAGAGTAAATTGTGTCCATCGCGTAAATCTTCAAATAAATCCTCAACACGTCGATTGGCCTGATGTGTTTGTTGTCATTCCAAAATATAACAAATGTTGCAGATTTTGTTTAATGGATTTATGTTGAGGCAAAACAAAAGAAAGAAAAAAATAAAAATAAATAATGTGCAAATAGGGTGAATAAATTTAAACGATTTTTGAAACAATTTCATGCAAAATGAAAACAAATAAATACGAACGCCAGCATAAAAAAAACTTAACAAAACAACACAAAAATAAATATAAATGAAAACATTAAAATTTGTTAGGTTTTTTTGCATAGTTTTGGTATCATAATCATATAAGCGCACAGTGGGCTGAATGTGTAGCAATAAAATAAATTATTATGTTCGCTAACATAAAAGCTTAGTCATGTCAATTGGTGTTGCAATATCATTGGATATTAGGGTAACTTCAAGAGAAAATTGAATTCCATATATAAACGTTTGGGCTCTGCATATAGACAGTCCAATTTTAAACCTTTATAGGCTACCTTAATATTTTTTATTTGCAGAACCCAAGGACGACCACACGGATCATTGCTAAGAGAAATATATTTTAGAAAATACCTAACCAAATAATAATTTGAGCGGTAACTTATATGAAAGCTATTCTAAAAAGTGGATCCATTTTGTCAATATTTTAAAGCCACTAAACCGAGAAAATTAAACCAGATCTGTGGAAAGAGGTAAAAGTTACTTACATTTCCAAAGCGGGAAAACCTAGTTACTCTGCACCAAAGGACTATAGACCCATCAGTTTATCATCCTTTCTCATTAAGACTCTCGAAAGACTGATCGATCTGGAGATAAGGAGTCATGTAGACACCGCCTCTATATCAAAGGCAAATCTGTGGATTCTGCCTTGTATGAGGTGGTTGGCTTCATTGAGAGGAATATGGAAAACACAAACTTTACCTTGGCTGCCTTTCTAGACATAGAAGGAGCTTTTAACAACGTAGAACTTGAGTCCATAAAACCATTGATGCTCAAAATAAAAAAGAGAGTAAAGTAGTGAGAGAATCACAAGAAAGTTTGTATCAGCATTCAGTGGTTGCTAGACTTGTGACCAGTAAACATGTGGCGGGTGTGTGCGTTTGTTCACTAAAATTATGCGTATATCCATGCACATGTTTACTTGTCGGCTGCTCAGCGACGACTGATTGTTATTCCCACATACGTTAACGTATATGGATGATCTTGGCTGATAAAACTCTCACTTAAGAAAGTTAACACACCTGAACCTCTAACTTGTTGGCTAAATAATATGCTAGAAAGCAGAATTATAAACTCCAGCATTGGGGAGACAAAAATTTGGAAAACAGTACCTAGAGGCACCCCCCAATGAGGGGTGCTCTCACCGTTACTGTGGCTACTTGTTATAAACAATATTTTGATTGATCTGGACAATCAAGGTATAAAAGTTGTTGCCTATGCGGACGACGTAGTACTACTGATTTCCGGTAAGTTTCCGTCAACCATTTCGGAGCTTATGCAGGGAGCATTATCGACGATGTCGCGCTGGGCTAAGACCAATGGCCTTGGAGTAAACCCAACTAAGACAGAACTGGTAATGTTCACGAGAAAGCGTAAGCTCGGCGTATTTGTACCACCAACACTGGATGGAGTGCAGCTTCAGCTCTCGCTCATTAAAATCTTAACACTTTCCGACAAAAAAATAGCATTTCCAATGAAAAGGGAAGAGGCTACATGCAAAAATGCCATACCTCTTATGCGTCTCTGCCTTTAGGGCGATCTTCTTAAACAATCGTTAATCTCATTAGAGCCACGCTGTGGGACTTAGTCATTTAAATGGGAACTTGTAGTTGTTGCAGCAGCGGCTACATCTTGTTTGTTTGCTTCTCAATCGAGTTGTGTTTAAAGTTATGGAAAGATACAATTTCAACTGGGTGCGGCCATATATACCTGGCGGTCAGATGAGTTGGCATTGCTGGCCACTTGAAGAGCTGTGACGTATCGTGTGGCCCGTTCTTCCTCAGATTCAATTACGAATGGTCTACCAGTACATGTTTCACATTTGAAAAGGTGCAGTGCGTTGTGCGAGCCTTTGCTGCATGCTGCGCAGTTGTTTTGCACAGTATCATCAATCATTCTGACAAGTTTGAATTTATTCATCGCGTTGCTCTTCTATTCGCGGACCTCACTGAAGCCGCATAATTTACCATAGACCTACCTATCGCGTTATATGTGGTCAACCAGGTTTCTGTGTCTGCATCTCAAGTTCTACCAGTTCTACCGGGACATGAGAACCTTGACATCAGAGAAGGTACCTGACGCCAAGATCGTACCATCATCCGCATACGTTACGATATCAATACAGTTTGGAGAGGTTGGAATACAGGAGAGGTAGAGGTTAAATGTTCCAGAAGACGGGGAACTCCCTGTTTCACTCTATGGGTCTTGGACTTCTTGTTCCTGCATTGCACATGCAACAGGGGTCCGTACATATAATTGCTTATCCAACAGTTCAAACTTAGTCGAAGGGAAGTCTTCTCAATGTTCTCAAACAGCTTAGAGTGCTTGACAGTATCAAAGGCTATTCAAAAGTCGAGTTCCGCCAACACTTTTCTATCGCACGGCTTGTTCTTGTTGGGTCTTCGACTAATATGTGCGTAGATGGCGTGCAGAGCTGTTGTCGTGCTGTGCTGCTTACGGTCATCAGATCGGCAATTGAATAGCTATTTCTGACGTTGGGTAAATACTCAAGAATCTTTGTTACAGGTGACGAAAGGAAAATCTGTCTGCAGGATTTGCGGGACCACCCTTCCATTTCCTAGACACGGGCACGATGTGGTTGAGAACTTTGCCATCAGGCCCAGTGCTTTGGATGATTAATTTAATTAACTAATGACATTCGCAAAATCATCCATTGTAAATTGTGGTTCCTCGTCGGTAGAAAGACACCTAATGCTATTTTCTTCGTCCTGTCACCTTCAAGATGCTCTATTTTTTCTTCCTACGGTTCGAGAGTGGCATAACTTTTGCCCACAATTCAATTGCTCCAATGTTGCAACTCTTCCGATGATTTAGCCACTTGTTCCGCTCATCCTCACCGACTTTGAGGTCACAGGGTTTGGCTCACGAAACTCATAATGCTCATTTGCTAATCCTGCAGTCTTTGCTGTGAAATTTGGTCTCACTTCGGGTAATCTAGCAGAAAGCATATAGCGAGCGGCTGTAACAGTGATGATATCTCGGAGCATTCTTTCTGCTTTCCGAAAATTAGAATGGGTGGGAAGATTTCAGAAAGGGTGATTAAGGATCTCTCTGAAGCTAGGCCAATTACATTTCCCATGATTAATGAAAGTGCGGGGTTTATATATGTGTGAAAGACATTCAATCCTGCCGCATAAGCTTCTTTTCTTGTATCTCTGAATCTCTTTCCCTAGGTAATAAAGATCTCGCGTACTTGCATGGGGCCTTCATACATACAGTTGTGTTCAAAATAATAGGAGTGCCCATACACAAAAGGGAATGGTCCAAAAAAACATGGTTAAACTTCTCCATTTTGGCTAATTTTGTATTTGGTTAACGTTGTTGACATTCCAACTGTTATTTCATTAACAGAAATGTGGCAATTTGTATTAAATTATTTACTGTTTACACCAACATTATAAATCATCTTAAAATTTTTTGTTCAAAAAAATAGGAGTGTGGATAAAAAAGGACAATAAAAATATTTTTTGTTGAATTTAAGACCAAAACTGTAAATATTTTAGTTGATAGTACTAAATACAATATATTTGATTTTTTTTTTTTTTTGAAAACAAAAGTCCTTTGGTAATATCCAAAGACAGGCTATTGTCCTTGTGGCGACTTTTCCAATAAATTAAGCTCTTATTGGGGAATTCAGTAGATTTTATAAACAAAAACTTTATTGATTAGAGTTGTTTAACACTCTAACTGTTACCTCAAACAAAACATAATGATTGGTATCCCATAAATTGGTGTATTTTGAACCATGAACCAAAGTTCAGCCATTAATTCTTCCTTAATCCTTTGTGAAAGGATGGGCCAAAACAGCGCATTTATAAGTCGTTATTCCTCGAAGAAATGAAATTATGAGGTCTTCAGGATGTTAGCTTTATGTACACAATCAATTTCACTTCTATTCCAAAAATATTTTAAAGCGTGAACGGTTGAAATTAGTTTTACATCATTTTGTGATAATCCTGCCTTGACTACTCTATGGTTGGTATACACCGTACTATATTTTTCTACATAAATTCACATTTTTCGTTCAAAAGTACTTAATTTAGATTTGTTCTAATAGAAAATTGTGTTTTATACGATGCAAAACCTAATAAACATATTCGGAGGGAAACTTCAGAAGTATTTCCTTAAAATTAGCCTTTTAAGAAAGCGTGTGGAAAAATTGCTCATATCTGCCAATCATCCAATTTTTCAAATATAAAGAAAATAATAATAATAATAATTGTTCTGCGTATAGTTAAGATGCTAAGGGCCTTAAAACATTATTTGGTCGAGGAATTAATGCCTTATAGATACGCTTTTTTGGTCAATCCTTACATAAAAGTCTAATGGAAACTGGCTAAAGCATGGCTCAAGGATCAAAATACACAAATTTATGGGGAACCAATCATTATGTATTATTCGAGGTAACAGCTTGAGTGTTAAACAACTCTAATCAACAAAGGTTTTGTTCATAACATCCATCGATCTCCCAATAAATGTTCAAATTATAGGAAACTAGCTGCAAGGACAATATCCTGATTGTGGCCACATCCAAAAGCCTTTTTTGTTTTCAAACAGCCTTCAAATCTATTAAATTCACTACTAACAACTAAAATATTGTCAATTCTGCTCCTAAACTGAAATAAAAATATTTTTATTCTCCTTTTTCTTCCACACTCCTATACACACTCCTCCTATATATAGTAAATAATTTAAAACATATTACCACATTTCTGTTAATGAATTAACAGTTCGGATGTCAACAATGTTAAACAAATGCAGAATTGGCGAAAATGGAGAAGTTTAAACATGTTTTTTTTGACCATTCCATTTTGTGTATGGACACTCCTATTATTTTGAACACAGCTGTAAGTTGGAAATGATCTTCGTCGCTTCATGTAGATGACCAATTGGCTTTTATGGTCTTCTACCAACCTATTGCTAAGGACATGGTTGAAGCAGATGACAATGACCAAAATTTAATTGGAAAGCCCATCAAGTGAAGAAGAGCGCCACAAAGCTTAACATCAGCTGGATTGGTGCTAAAACATTAAGAGACTTTTGAGTCTATTCAGATCTCGACTCCAACAACAGACGTTCTAACCTAAGTTACATCGTAAGTAAAAAGAAGGTTTGTGTACTGTGTACCAAGCCGTTAAAATATAAAAGGTTTAAATATATTTTAGGTTTTTCGACATTTACGAACATAATTCCAATCTAAGCTTATTTATCCCAGAGTCACATAAACCTAATGTGCATAGTTTAGATGCACGGCTATAATATATAATTGTTCCACAACATCCCATAGGGACAAGGGAGACTTCTCTCATATCAATGAGTGCACCCCGATTCATATTAGCTCAATGATATGGGACCTACAGTTTATCGCCGAATCCGAACGGCGTGTCTAAGACACCACTTTTGTAGAGAAGTTTTACATGGCTGAAATACTCAGGAAATGTCGCCAACATTACTGAGGGGCAGCGTGACCGCTGGAAATTTTGAAAAAGTATCACAAAAAGTATCATTTGTGGAAAAAAGTGGCACAAGTTCTTTGAAAAAGTAGCACAAAAAGTGGCACAGTTTTTTTACTATTGTTAAGGGGTTATAGACACTTATTAAGCACCAAAAATTCATTATTAATGATTTTTTATAAAAGAAATCTAAATATTGCATATTTTTCTGACAAATGCCCGCCTACGAAACATTGTTTTTACTAAAGCTGTTTCCGATTCCCGCCGTAGTTCGAAAACAAATAAACGGATAATATTATATATTATGGGATCAATTTCTTGTCCTTAAGCGAAACGGAAACTGTCGATTTCGTCATAAATTCGTCAAAAAATTGATAAAAGTCCCTCGCTCGATTTTTATGTTAATAATAATCCCACATCGATCGGACCATCTGTTTTCAAGCTACAGTGGGCACCGCTTTCTAAATATAATTTCTATGCTACGTACAAAACACTGTAAATTTGTCCCTTCCAAGACTCATATCTTACCCATATATAATTTTGTAATTTTAATTACTTATTTGTAACTTCTTTTCTATATATTTGACTTCCTTTCTGATAATTTCGATTAAATTAATTCTTGATAAAATTTGATCACATTAATGTTGGTAATAGTACATTAAGACTATGATGGATTTAACAAATCCAAACGATTTAAATGGTTGTTTTCATACAATATATGTCAAAAAAATCGGCATAATGGATAATGTATCGTCGTATAAGTGTATAGTCTAAAAGGCGTTTAATGTAAAAATTCCAGTAGCCGAACGCACATACATACAACAACACACAATTAGAGACGACCTACGACTCATTGTTACTTAACTAAGAACCCGTCAAGCATCAATGAATGCGGATGTTGCAATCTTATCCAAAATGATCAAGCCCACTCTGCCAGTCATATGATTGTGGCACAATTCTTCCCATGGACTTGATCATTTAGGATAAGATTTCGACAATCGTATTCATCGACTGTTGCCGGGAAGTTAACATTACAATGTTTGTAGTTTAAAAAAGGTGGCACAAGGTATGAAAAAGTGGCACATTTGGTATCAATATAAAAAAGTGGCACAGAAGTATCAATGCCGAAAAAAAGTATCAAAATTGATACTTTAGTGGCACAACGGTCACGCTGCTGAGGGGTATTTTGCCACCGTTGAAAAGTGTTTTGATGTTGCCTGGCCGGGGAATCGAACCCTCTACCTTATGTGTGCAAGGCGGGTGTGCATACCATTACACCACGGATGCACGGCTAGCTATAATATAATAACAGAAAATTGAGTTTTAAATGACTTTTATGATTAATGGTAGGAAAAAAACGATTGCTTGGTCAAATCAGGTCAAGGTTATTTGAACAAAAGCGTGTTTACAATGTATTTAGCTAACTCAAGGTACTTCAAGATTTCCCTCCATTTTAAATGCATATTAACAAAAGAAGTAAAGGAGGAGCTTTCAAAATTTATCGCTTGCAGTGCAAAATATTAATTTTTTTAGAACAAACTACTCAAACAAATAGAAAATTAGTTTTAACAAAAAAGAAAAAAAAAACAAAAATAATAATTTAATAAAAAAATATGCCGCCAATAAAGACTAGCCTGAGTAGGGGAAAAACAAACTTACGGCAGACAGTGGACAACAGGGTATCCCATTTGTGTACACACAAACATGTAACATTGTGTATGTCTGGAATGTTAAGGGTGAATTTTATGTTTTATATTTAAAATTTCGTTAAGAGTTTGTCAAAAAAGGAAGATTATAAAAAAACGAAATCGAATGAGCAAATTTAAAAAGAAAATACAAAATAATATCCAACATAAAAAAACGTAAAACGCTGCTTTAAAGTGCGAATGTGACAAGTCCATTTTTAATACATATTCAGGAGGTCGATATACTTCGTTTTATGGAATATTCCTTAAATGAACTTTGTTGCAGAAATTCTGTGTTTTAGTTCATTTTAAATCCAATATTTTTACATCAACATCAAAATATTCGTTCTTCAATTAAACTATAGATGTTATCAATTATTTTATATAGTACTCATAGGATGAATATCCGTTCCCTTTAAGATTGTTTTTTTAGTTATTCACTTTAATTTGTTTTAAATCCAACGTTTTTATAAAAAGTGGATGTATCACATTTTTTTACTTTAAAGCAGCAATATATTGACAATCATAAATATATAGTGTGTAATTAAGACAATAACAATACCTTTGCATATTTCCAATGCTGCATGAAAAATAAATGTTAGTAATGAGAAAGAGAGATGAAGAAAATATGAGATTGGAAATAAAATAAATATGACTTTCTTTTTATCAGGTGTTGGAGACGACGACAAGGCAAACAAAGTGCGATTTTTATAGTAAAAGTTGGCGTTGTTTGTTTGTCACTGTTTATTTATTATTTGTATTTCTTTTAAAGGAAACAAAATGTCCAATGACATGAACAACCAACCCAACATAGATAGAGACACATTGGTTGGTGGTAATAGTGAAAGTCTAACAATTCACAAAGTAAAGCCCTAACAATCTTTGCAATAATTTCTTTCTTTCTCACTACTCTCAGCGCGAACAAGAAGAAAATTTGCAATTGTTTGCCTTTCTTTCTTGCTTTGTAGCTGGCATTTCTAAAAAGGCTGGTGGTGGTGATATTCGTACAAAGTATATTTTCAATTAAGATGGTAACCACAATTGTGATGATAATGATGGTAAAGGAAGATGAAATGAGTTGGAAGTAGGTGCTACAACCACCCAATAATGATTATTACCGGTCTTCCTTTGCTCCTCAAAGATTACCTTGCTGCTGTAGCAAAAGAAATTTGATTTTAAAAATATGTTTTTTACATTACCTTTTTGAGATGTTTATTGACCCATTTTGTGAATGTTTTCTTTTGTATAGCATCGCGTTCATCTAGACATGGAAGGAAAGAAAGAAAAGAGAAAAAATAAAGATTTAATTAAATCATTTCATGATCAAACTATGTTGATTAAGTAACAAATAAAACAAAAAATCATTGCAAAATTAATTGAACAAAAAACAATAACATGCAATGTCTAGAACTAGAACTATGGTAGTATGTCATGTGTGTGACCCCAAATATCCCCTACATCCCGCCCTCATTTCGATTATAAAGTTTCATCACAAAATACACGAAACATAAATCTTCATATCCAATTTGTTTTATTAAACAAAACCCCCCAAAAATTTGGAACATAAATTAATCAATTTTGTTTAAAGAGGAGAAGACACACATCAGGGTTCACTTATTTTTCTTCACGTTTTAATAGAGCATTTCTTTATTGAAATAAACGAATTTTGTAGTTATTTTTATTAACTACATGAAATCATTTTTATGATTTTTTCTTTGTTGAAGAAAAAATATTGAAATGACATTTCAATGAACTTCAACCAAATTTTGTTTAAATTGCAAAGGCATGATTTCTCCTTCTCTTGAATCGTTTCAAGCCAATGAGGTAATACCACGATGCTGATGATGCATCACCGCAACAAGTGAAGGTCATCAATTTTAAGCAGTTATAACCGAGTCAGACCTGTGTTTCGGCGAAAAGACATTGAAAGACATCAATTTTTTAATTAAAAGAAAAATAGAACAATTAATTTCTTAATTTTGTGGAATTGTCCGGAGAAGATTTTTGTGTGATGAAATATCCATTTTTCTAACCCAAATAGGAGAGAAAAATGTGATTGAAGTTTGTAATTATATTTTTCTACTTTCGAATGATTTGTTTTACTACACCATTTTCACATGTAATTCGAAGAATTTCAGTTGTAATTTGATTATTTCATTTGAAATTCGAAACATTTTACTTGTAATTTGAGAATTCCAATTGAATTTCGAATTATTTCATTTGTAATTTGAGAATTCCATTTGATATTCGAATTATTTCATTTGTAATTTGAATTTGTTCATTTGTAATTCGAATTATTTCATTTGTAATTCGAATTTTTCCATTTTTAATTTGAATTTTTCTATTTGTAAATCGAATTTTTTCATTTGGAATTTCAAATGAAGAAAATTCAAATTACAAATGGAACAATTCGAATTACAAATGAAATAATTCAAATTACAAATGAAAAAATTCAAATTACAAATGAAATAATTCGAATATCAAATGGAATTTTCAAATTATAAATGAAATAATTCGAATTCCAAATGAAATTTTCAAATTACCAATGAAATAATTCGAAATTCAATTGGAATTCTCAAATTACAAGTGAAATGTTTCGAATTACAACTGAAATTATTCGAATTACATGTGAAAATGGTGTAGTTTTAAATTAATATCATTATTTATAATAATAATCATTTTCTATTGTCTTTAAGCGATACAGTTTTGTTTAATTTGTTTGCCCGATTTGTTGACAATAAACGATAAATTTTTTCGTTAAAATCGAAATTTTAACTTTGACAGTTCACAATTTTTTTGAAATAGATTTTTTAAACTCTGCTTCGCACTGCAAAACGCATTTACAAAAAAGGGTTTCGTAGGGTTTACAAAAAAGGGGGTTTCGCCATTTTCCACAAGACTATGCAATATTTTTCAACAACAAAAATTCCAAAAATAGTATAAAATGTGCTCTTTCAGATGAAATAAAGAACTACTTAACAATATTGGTAGTTTCTTAAAAAAAATCATGAAAAATGCTTTTTTGGGTCTGCACATCTAGGGATAACCCCTTAATTCAGCTATCTATCATAACCTAAGGAGTTTGTATTAAAATAATGATATCTAGTGAAGTCCACACACATCCAATCAATATGCTACGATCGCTTCCCTGGTGGTTATTCAGATCATCAAGCATATCAGACGTGGTGCTAGACAAAGTTCGAGTTTGGTAACTTCTATTTATACGAAACTTATTGCAAAATTGCAGTTGTGAAGGCTTTTTCTATCAAGTGAACCTAGTGTCTCTGGACTTCCAAGAATCATTCTTCAATACATACACATAATTTTCAACTTAAATTTTTTGCAATGTAATTGTACACAAAAACACTTGCGAACTATGGGGAACTATTTCAGTCATGTAAAAGCAATTTGAAAAAAAAAAACAACAACACATTCTTAATGAATTGAGCATCATTACAGTTCAAATGTCACATACGTCATCGACTCGTAATGTTATGTATGCATGTCAAAAAAACTTAAAAAAAAAACAATTTGACTGAATTCCAGCTGAGAGAAAAGAATGTGGTGCCAAAAATCATTTGACTTCCCACTCTTCCCATTTACTTCTCATGCTGCTTCGGGACATTATAGCTAAGTTTGAATTGAAGTCATTGGGTTTATTGGTAAATAAATAAATTTCAAAAAATAATGAGTAATGTACATATATTTGTAAATTTATGTGTCATCATTTTTTCTTACCAATGTAATTTCAAAAACCACATTTCTTTGTTTATTTTTATTTGTTAAAATGGAATTTTTGTTGGTTTTTATAGCATTGTAACCATATTAAAACAGATTGTCCTAATTCGATAAGCATGGTGTGAATAATATTCTGAACAAGGAATATTATTTCTTGCAATAAAACAGTTAAAAAAATTAATAATTTTTAAAAACGAAATTAATTCTTTTCTTTTATTCTTCATTGAAAGATATTTTTAAAATGTCCAGTAATAACAGAAATTCCATGGCTTTTGTACACTTTATATTATATTACAACACAGCAAAAAACTCATTACAAACAGACCTACTAACCCATTATTTTCAGTAACTTTTTAACAACTTCACTCATTGTTTATTTTACAACAATTTTATTTGTTTGTTTTGTAGTTGCTACAAAAACAAAAGGAATTTTAACAACTTTTCAATCGACAAAAGTTACAGAATAGGCCTACTGTAGGCCAACTTTACTCATTGTTTATTTTACAACAATTTCATTTGTTTGTTTTGTTTTTGTTACAATACCAAAATAAATTTAAACAATATCGATAGTTGTTAAAAGTTACAGAATAGGCCCACAGAAATAATTAGTTTTTTGTCACTTCTTCGTTATAGCATATTCGATATTCGAATGATATTCGATGATATTACATACCATGTATAATTTTTTTTATATATTATTAACAAAATAAGAAAATAATTCTTTATTTCTAGCGACACTTTTTAAATTGCTTGCATTACTGAATTCTGTCCATTATAGAATATGTTAAAGTCAGGACATCTCTTGTCTTCCTGCTATTATATTGGCTTGTAGAATTGATTGTAGAATTCGGTATATTGGATTTCGCATTATATCGCTCATTTACTCAAAGAGTGACACATTTCAAAAAATACAGTTTCGAGAAAAACGCGTTTTAAGTTGGCGATTAAATTTTGACTTCCCAACTTTAAAATATTATTACCCAAAAAATGGAATAACCACTTGGACCATATTTTGCAAGATCAAGCATGATTTGAAGTATTTTACTGCTTCATAAACTCAAAAATCTGTTTTGTTAAATTATGCCAAACTTGTAGTAAATGAGCTGATGAGTTTTAGAGATATCAGCATGGAAATTTGACACAAGATAAAGAAGAAATCGTGGGAAAAATAGAAATTGCTAACTCAGAAAACGCGTTGTTTGAGTTATGCCACTCTTTGAGTAAATGAGCGATATGTCCACAATATGCATTAGGGATACGTAAAACCGATTTCGGTTAATCGATTAATCGGTTATTAGCCGTAAAATCTCTAATAATCGTAGTCGACTATTGACTGTGCGAAAACCGTATAACCGATTATTCTTAATCGACTTTCGAAAGTCGGAGTCAACTATTATTCGTAGTCGACCATTAGTCGTAGTCTATTATTATTCGTAGTCGACTATTAATCGTGGACGACTATTAGTCGTAGTTGACAATTGGGTGTGCTAAAACCGCGTAATGTACGGTACGTTTTTGTACATATCGACACCTCCAAATAATAGTATGCTAAGTCTAAAAAGTGAGTTTTGCAGGAGAAGCTCTCAAAGTTTGGAAATTTTTTTGAACTTCAGTACTATGCTAAGTCAATATTTGTTTATAACTTCTGTTCGGATTGACCGATCATTACCAAAATTAGACAGAATTTAAGTTAAAGGACGTTAAATATAAAAATGTAAAGAACTTGAAAACATGCTAAGTCGACTTAGCATACTATTGTTTGGAGGCGTCGATATGTACATCACAGATTGCATCAACGAAAATGGTCGATTATATTCGATAATGATCGGTTTCGAATAATCGAAACTTTTAGTACACTCTCAAATAATCGACTAACCAAAAATCGAGTTTTAAGTTTTTCACGAAAGCCGTATATTCGAAAAACCGATTATTGCATTTCACTGCGTATCCCTAATATGCATTTGTTTTCTCCTTTTATGTGACTGGATAGTTCTATTATTCTGGTCAATCTGGGTAGAACTTCGTCATTTGACACGTGAGCTATCCATGGGATTTTTAGAATTATTCAATATATCCACATTTCAAATGCTTCTTTCTAATCGCTTGATATCTACTGTTTTCAGAGTCTATACATCCACTGAATATAACAGTACTGGCCATATGTGGGATTTTATGAACCTTGTCTTTGTTGTGATGTTAATATACTCGTCAAAGGTTTTTTGACCAATAAAAGTCAACCTTTAGTGGCCAAAAAATAACTTCTTTGTTAAAATAATGTGTTAGTAGGACAATTTGTAACGACTTTTCTACTGAGCGATTTTAATACACATTTTTATTAACTCCATAATTTATGCATTTATTTTAAAACTCCCATAGAACGTGATGATTAATATTATGTGTGATTTATCAAAATTAGAACATTTTTGCGGTTAAAAGTCACTTCGTCATAATGTGATTTAAACACTTTGTGGTGAATGTTTACAAATACACAACATGTTTTCAATACACATATTAAGAAACAAGAATTTTATCATATTAGCCGGCCGGCGACCGGTCAGCCATCACTGATTGTGTCATTGCGAAAAAATAAATGTGCAACAAAATGCAAAAAAAAAAAAAAAAAACAATTACACATTGTATGATAAAATTATACGAGTAAACAGAAAGATGATAAGAAATTTCATTGAACAAAATATTTTTTTTTTTTTTGAATGTGAAATGTGCAAATGAAAAATTCAAAACATTGTTTGGATTACGCAGATTTACTCAAAATAGAGATAAAATTCTAAAAAGATATTTTATAATTGCTAAAGACTTTCATGTTTTCGATAAGGGTTACTTTTTAACCATAAATGTAATACTGCGACACATTGACATACTTTAAAGGGGGGTGTATGCTTGCTTCCTTTCTTCGTTGGAACAAAAACTGAAGCTATTTGATAATAAAGAACAATTAGGCCCATTATTATAACTATTCGGTAGTTGAAATTTGGTCGACATCGGACAGATAAGCCGTTTTTTACTCTTACAAGTTTGCTTTAAAAAATTCAGATAAATTAAAAGGAACTTTGCCTTTTTTTTAATTTATAGTGCTCACTTTCAAATCAACCAATCAGATTTGAGTAAACTTGAAGAATACACATTTTTTTGCTTGATTATCCATATTTTTACAAAATATATCATTTACTATAAATGGAAGATGTAATAACAGATCCCTGGTAATGCGAACTTTATTCCTCACTTTTCTTAAAGTAAGGGATAACAAAAATGGTCTTTAAAGGTAACATATATGAACGGTCCTTAATATATTATACTTGAATCTGTCAACTTTGTAGCTTTTCTTTGTTTATTCAATTTCTTTGAGTTATTCAATTAGTAAATGACATAATGTTAATGGATGGGTGACACGATCTTCAGGGGTTAGCTCCACTTGCATATATGTATCAACAAATAGAAAAAGTTACTACACCATTTTTACATGTAATTTGAATAATTTCAGTTGTAATTCGAAACATTTCACTTGTAATTTGAGAATTCCAATTGACTTTCGAATTATTTCATTTTGTAACAATATTTTTTCATTTGTAATTCAAATTATTTCATTTGTAATTCGAATTTTTCCATTTGTAATTTTTTTATTTGAAATTCGAAGTGAAAAACTTCGATTTACAAATAGAAAAATTCAAATTACAAATGAAACAATTCTAATTACAAATGAAAAAAATCAAAATACAAATCAAAAAATTCGAATTTCAAATGGAATTCTCAAATAACAAATGAAATAATTCGAAATTCAATTGGAATTCCCAAATTACATGTGAAAAGTTTCGAATTTCAAATGAAATAATCAAATTACAATTGAAATTCTTTGAATTACACGTGAAAATGGTGTAATTGGCACGAAAGTCTTCGCCCAAGGAATGATTCCTAAAATTAGATCTAGTTCCCAAATGAGCGTTGTCAATGCATCTACTTTTATCTAGTTTAAGGCCACTAACTCGGATCGTGTTGACATTTTAATAACGGGTTGTCGCACAGAAGTACAAGAAAGGCTTTCCTATGTCAACATTATTCAGAATGGAAATTTGGTAATTTTTTCCAAGAATAAAGTGAACTAAAATATTTGAAATACCTATTTCCTTTTGGAAAGACTTGAGGAACATACATATGTAAATGTGGATCACACGATTCTCTCTCCAATTTGCTGATATGTGAATAATATTTACTTTTAAAATGATGATAAATGATAAAAACAATGAAAACAAAAACAATAAATATTTACCAAGCAATATGTTATGAACAATTTACGATATGTTTTATAAGTGCAATAACTACTATACACTTGGACCTCGATAATCGATTGTCTAGTTGAAAAAAGCACAATGTCAAACAACGAGTGTAAGAGAATAGAAAAACCAATAATAACATATTATAAAAATAACCAGCTATAAATTAGGTGTGAACAGAAAATCCAACAATGAATTTGTTAAAAATATAATTTCGAATAATTTCTCAAAGAATAGAAAGGGAAAAATATCGCAGATTATTCAATAAATTGAGTACAAATAATGCTGTGGTTTTAACTAAAACCGCTAAATTATTCCTCTTTTAATATTTGACTTAAGTGATTTATTGTAGAAACCACTGAAAGTATTTTAGAATTAATATATTTAGCTAACTTTTCCACATAAAAACACATATCAGTAACTCAATCTTATTAAATGTTCAAGAACGAATTTATCAAACTATTATTATGTTAAATTACCTCAAACTTGTTGGAAAATTATACCTAATTTACAAAGTTTTGCATTCCAGTATGTAAGGAAAAATTTTGTTGTTTCCGATTGTGTCGAAACAAATTAGCAAGTTTGTTAGTAAAAAAGTTTTACTTGGCGGAAAATCCAACAGCAACAACTTCAATTTATCAGTTAACAAAAATCTTTCAGTCAAACTGAACTATTACTACGGTAACTTAAATTGTAGTTGTTAGTACCTCCCACGTCTTCATGGTAATGGTTGTGGAAGGCCTGAGGTAGTCAAGATTTGTTTGAAGGAGAAAATGGCTCAAGGTTGTGTAAACATAAATATGTACGTATAGGTGTTGGCTGTATTGTTTGTTTTATTATTTATACAATTGGAGTGGTATAAGGTTTTATTTATTATTTATTTACAAATATTTATTATAATTATAAATTATAATAAAGAAAAATTATAAAAGCACTAGCACGAGTAAATTTTGAACGGGGTTGCCCTTTTCTTTTTTATCCTTTTATCAGAAGTAAGCAAGGTAAACAGGCGAGGCAGCTTATGTACCCAGGCCTTTAGGCCCATTATTATAAATATTCGTAAATTAAAATTTGGTAGACATTGGACAGATAACCCGTTTTTTATTCTTACAAGTTTGCTTTAAAATGGTATAAGGAATAAGTTGACTGACCACATAAAAGGGAAAGTCCGTGGAAAGAAACCTTCTAACTATTATACTTAATATGGATAAAATAAAGAAAAAAAAAAAAACAATTATCATATCGTCGGTGTCATGCTTAAGTGTTCTGTACGTCATTTGCCCGTTTTGAGATAATCGCATTTTAATGTTTTCCGTCACAACTGCGTGAAGCGGACTAAAGAAAATATTTGTATTTTTGACTTGAAATATTAAAAATAATATATAGAACATATTTGCATAAATACAGAGGAATGAATATGTATTTGAATATAAAAGTTATAGAGATTTTTTTTAAAAAAAGAATTTTTGTCGATTTGTTCCATATCCGCATTTAAGACACAAATGTGAAATATTGTAAATCACAAAGTGAACAAAGTGACAAAAAATTTTCTAAATCGAAAATTAAACTTCTGATTTTTGAAATGTGTTTTTAAACTTGTAACACGGTGCGTCTTAACTAATTTTAAATAGAAGGTGCTTACACCTGGGAAGTTTTTGTAAACTCTGAAACTACAATGCTCATAGATGAGAAATATCAATAAACAAAAAAAAAAAAAAAAAAAAATCACCGGAGCGATTTTCAAATAAATCGCGATTTAAGTTCACATTTTTAGGGGTTCTTTAGGTTTTCACGATTTTGATTGGAAACCGCGAGTCCTATGTAAATGGGCCTAAAGAAAATGTTGTAGCTGTGTAAATTCTCTACAAGATTTACCTTTATGATAATTTCGTAGGTTTTACCGATTTTGAGATATAGAAGTTCAAATTGAGACAATGCACTGACTGTATCGCCTCCTTATAAAACAATGTCATTACTGCAATTTCCCAAATTAAACTTATATATCTTGAAAATGGTACAACCTAGGAAAAACTAAATCATCCAGTTTTGTAGAGAATTTTCACAGCTTCAACATTTTCTTTAGACCCATTTCGATATGACTTGCGGTTTCCAAGCAAAATCTTGAAGACTTAAGTAAAAAACCTAAAAAATTGAACTGAACCTCTATATCTCAAAAATAGTAAAACCTACGAAAAAAAACCTTAAGGTCAGTCTTGTAGAAAATTTTCACAGCTACAACATTTTCTTTAGACCCATTTCGAAGCAAAATCATGAAAACCTAAAAAACCCTAAAATTGTGAATTTTGATCGCGATTTATTTAAAAATCCCTCCGGCGATTTTTTCTGTTTATTTCAGAATCTGCGAAATCTTCCCATGTGTAAGCGGTTTTCATCAAAAGTTAGTTAAGGCGCACTGAGCATGATATTGTTTTATAAGGAGCCGATACAGTCAGTGCATTGTCTCAATTTGAAATTCTATATCTCAAAAACGGTAAAACCTACGAAAATACCATGAAGGTCACTCTTATGGAGAAATTTCGCAGCTACAACATTTTCTTTAGGCCCATTTACATAGGACTCGCGGTTTCCCAGCAAAATCGTGAAAACCTAAAGAACCACTAAAAATGTGAACTTAAATTGCGATTTATTTGAACAATGTAGTTTCAGAATCTGCAAAAACTTCCCAGGTGTAGGCAACTTTCATTTAAATTTGGTTAAGGCACACCGTGGTAAGTTTTTAAAATATTAATTTCATAACTGCAAAAAGTTTAAGCTTTCGTGTCAGTGCGTGGATATCTCGGAAACTAGATCAGATAGGAGAAAGCCGACTAGAAATTCAGAAAGAGCATACCGGAAAACCCTAGAAACCACCTGTATCTCAAAAAGTAAAAAAATTGCGTATGCAACACTTAAGCATGACACCGACGATATGTCTCATGATGTGATATTTATGACAAAGTTCTATATTTATAAAACTGATTTCAGAACAAAAAGAAAACATGGATACCACAAACTGCATAATTAATTAAATAATTATAACACACTATATCAAAAAATAACCAAAACTAAAAAAAGGTCAGCTGACATTTATACCACCGCCGTGCACAAGGTCGTTCATGCATTCATTCACATCACTAACTTAGAATAGAACATCATCTAATTAATAATAACAATAAAACACTTTTAAAACATTTATGATGCGAGACGGAAAAACAACAAACAATTCTCCTTTAAAAACAACAACAAATGCTAAATAATTCATTTTAGCCATCTACTAAGCGGAACGCTCTTCTCTAACAACCACTGCTAATCACTTCATTTTTAAAGAGTTCTCCGTGTTCTACAACAGCATTTCAAGAGGAAGAAATTAATTGCACACAATGAAGGTGATAACAACGTGCTATTTGTTGTTGTTCTTACTATGACATAACAAGACCCATTGCAAAACGTTGTTAAGTAAAAAAAATAAATAAATATGTAACAAAAAATTCATTATGAAAATTTGTTGTTGGATAAATAGAAACAAAAAATGGAGCTAAACAAATTTATTCTACCATTAAAAGTTGACTTTAGTTCTATTCGTTCAATTAGCGGGGAGTAAACAAATTATGGAAGAATTGTTGTTGCTAATGCAAAAAAAAAAAAAAAACAAAAACAGACGAACAAACGAATCAACGAAAACCATTTGCAGTTTCATTTCAAGTCCAATCAGGGTATGGTGGGAAACGATCAATCAATAAACCTCCCCCCGTCCCCTCTGTTTAAACTTTCCATTGATATTAGTTCAGATCAATCACCTGTTGAACAATGTGTTTTATTGTTGTTTTTCAACTATTTTTATTTCACTATTATTATATCTCTCTTTTTCTCCTAAAATGTTTTATTTTCATAACGTTCAATGGATTTTTACTCTCACAATTTTCTCCCATATTTAATATCTATTGTTATTTGTACTACACATTTCCTCCCGATAAATTGAAAACATTGCGTGAACTTGGACTTTAAAACCACGACTTTTTTACAATTATATGTATATTACAAATTTTTAGCAACAAGGACAAAATCGAAACATTGATTGACTCCAGACCTGGGAAGGAAAAGTAGGAAAAAAACTACTGAAAGTTCCAACTCCGATTGTAATAGTTTGCAGTTAGTTATATTCTTTGGAAATATTTTGAGGCATTTGAAGTGTTGTACAAATAAAGACAATCACAATTACATTAAAGAGCTAAATTACTCAGCTATATATGAAGGACTTATCTGTCAGATAAAAAATAAATAAACATGCATTACTGAAGTTGGAACTATAATTTTTTTCTGTTCTTAGGTCAGTTAAAGTTTTGACGGACAAATTCAAATTATCTGTAAATTACTATACAAAGATTTTATTCCGAATTCAGGCGAATTATCCAAAAAAATATATAAGAAAGCTACATAGTGGGACTAAACCGACAACGTTATCCCGTTCATCTCTCCTAAGTATGGGCCTGTTATGTACATAAAACGTGCATCTATTTCAATATTTTTGATCAGGAAGTTTTTATACCCATAGAAAAAGTTAAATACTAAATTCCTGCAATTTTTAATAGATAATGGGTCTGTTCCTTCACTTTTTAATGTGGTAAATGTTGTGAACATTCCACATATCAATCGTATGCTTTTTTTAAGTAAGGAAAGTTTTTCGAGTAACTAGTGATAACACTTGCACGAACAGAGCTATTGTCTTTACACAGCAAAAGTAATGACCAAGTACCAAGTAATGACTTTATTCAATAAATTTTGGCAGTAGTAACTACTTACATATTGACCGTAAAAGTTATTATTTTTACATGGGGATGTCATAGGAAGGAAGTACTACCTTAAATAGGGTTTTGAGTACATTTTTAACCACATACCGACAGTCAAAAAAAAAAAACCTAAAAAGCATACGTTCTATTTTTAGAACAATTGAGGTGAATTTATGTTCAAATTCAACAATCCAGATTTTTCTTTTTTTAATTTTGCTCGGTCACACAAGCTCTGTAGTCGGACACACAAGCTCTGTGCCACCGTACTTATTACTTGGTAACTACTTAGTAATGATTAAAGTAAGTAGTTATGTGTAAGACATTATATGTATATGTACTGACTGATAATGCGGAGAGTAATGATCTCTCATTACTCGGTAATGCATGAAGTAATGACATGTACCTACCAAATTTTTGCTGGGTAAACCCTTAGAAAAACCATATAATGTGGACACGTATTGCATATTGAAAGTTCTGTATCATAAAAAAATATTGTATAACCTTCTTCTAACACTCACTGTTGTCAGTTAGAAATACTGCATCAAATGCCAATACACATAGTCTTTCTTTTTCGAAATTTTTCATGAAAAATTTCCCTAAAATTGTTGTTGATTCGTCGAAATCTATATGGCATTTCTGGAATTGTGCTTCTAAAAACTCTGTTTAGGGTAATCTGAAATTAAGGTAATTCCTCCAATAATATTATTTGCCGGCTCTGAAGCTGGTGTCATTATTGTAAGTACTTTTAGTTTCTTGGAAGAATATGAAACCACCACTAAGTGTGTTATGTGAACAAATTTTGTTTTCCAGCCACTCGTCGAAATGGGTTTTAACACCTCGGAATGTCTTTGTTGTTTTAAATTCAATTGTTCTATGACAGATATATAATAACGCAAAAATTATATATGATTTTTGTAAGTTACACTACACTGATATAAGCTATCAGGGTAAAGGCTAGATGTTCTTCTCTCTCTCCCAATTATAGGGTAAATTTGATGGTTATTATAAAAAAAAGTATGCCTCAACTACACGAAGAGCTATTAAAAATGAGCACATTGAAAGTCAATACTGTCATTATCCCACTATAAGATTAGCATATAAACAAAATCCAATTCTATTTCTAGTAAATTTTAAATTTATAAATGACACCTAAAATACATTTTCATCCACATACATATAACACCTATTTTTGTATGTAATTAACTTTGCATGATGTCACTACAAATGGTTTTGCTACTATTTATAGTGTTTTCTTTCATTTCGTTTTGAGGGAGCAATTAAAGATAATTGTATGCTACTGATAACGGATATTGTGTTTACCTATGTATGTATATGTATAAAAATATGTATGTATATAGGCATACAAGCACTATATGCGTTTTTATATACATATGTTTTGGTTGGTAGCTGCTCTTGGTTTCATTTCAATTGCAGTTTTCCAAACATTTTTACAACAAATAAAAACGCAGAGAATATTTCTAATTTTTCTTTAATTTTTTAATTACTAAAAATTTCTGAATATTCCAAAATGTTCTATTTGAAATACGAATTATTCCATTTGTAACATAAAACATTTCATCAAAAATATTTTTTTGTTTCAAAATAATAATTCTATTTTCAATTTGAAAAAAAAAATAATTTGTCCATATTTATATTAAGCAATTTTCCTTGCGGCAGTTTGATGGAGAGAGAGAGGTGAGGCATATGGTAACCCTTTGCCTCTCAACACCTACAAGTTGACAATTGCCGCAAGGAAAATTGCCTAATGTAAATATGGACTTATAGACGAAAAATTTCAAATAACAAATTAAATAATTCGAATTTCAGATGGAATATAATTCTTGAATTAAAAATAAAATGCCTAAAATTACAACTAAAATCAATCAAATGATATCTGAAAAAAGGCATAACTAAATTTTTTTCATACTCATAATTGATTTCAAATCAGTCTTGATTAATTCAAGAAATATTGATCTAATATATCAATAAATCAAGCTTTATTTATGAATGAGTAACAATGAAAGTTTTCCGCAAAAATACAGTTTCAGTAAAGGATATTCTGATATGATGTTTTATAGGGAAACAAAATCAAAATTTAAAATCTCCTATTTATTTTTGCCATAAATAAAATAGAAATACTTTACGGTGAAAGTTGTTTTGGGTACTTTTATTTGGTGTTCATTGCGGTCATAGATTGAATATAGACTCTTTATAGACAAATATGGTAGCAATTTTAAAGTGTGACAAAGAATTCACCCGCAAACTGGTTTTTGAAAATGCTAAGAGGCAATCACAAATCACTGAATGTGAAAGTAAAATGATAATAATACAAACAAAATTTAATTCAATTTAATTCCAATAAAATTCAATGAATAATACAAAAATTCAAAGAAATCGCTTTATAAATTAAATTGAATTATTACTGCTTGCAGGGTGGTGGAAGTCTTACGAAATAATCTTGTTTTTCGATTTATTTTCAAAAGTCTGGATTTGAGTTTTTTGCTAAAAGGCCCAGAGCCGATAACTTTTTCGCAAAGTAAATGTAGTTGGGCTGAAAAGAATGGCCATATGAGTCGAATAATGGAAACAAATTTCTTTAAAACAACAATGGGTTATTTGTTTTAAATTTTACAGGGCAAAACTACTTACTTTGATACAAATAATTGGTTGATTTGTAAGTAGTTATGGCTCCCTAAAATAATATTTAAACCCGTTTTTTGGTAATGGGCGTTTTTCCTGGAAGGAGTGCAAAGATGACTGCTTGTTGTTGTTGATTAATCGAAACCTAGAGTGTATTTCGGGAATTGTGCTCATAGAAACTCTGTTTCGGGTAATATGAAATTCATATAATTCCTCGAATAATTATACGAGGGTTTGGAAGCAAGTATCATTGTTGTAATAAATATTTCATTATTTCATTAATTAAATTTTCAATAAGTCTTTATTCAAGTTTAATTTAAATTGGATATTGTATATTTTAAATAATCCTGCACTACAATTATAAACATTAATTTCTTGTTGTGTAGGTATTCAATAAATAAATAAATAAATAAATAAATAAAGTGTAAAGCGAATATAATATGTAAAGTCATTATTTGGTAATGGGTAATTGGTTTAAGACGTGAATATTAGGGTACTGCGCTTAATATCTAATAATCTAATTTCTTGAACAATTTATATTAGTCATATTTTTTAAATATTACTCAAAATGGTGTCCAGGAGTATTTCTGCTGATTAATAGTGACCCAACATATTGTTTTAAAGAATTGTCTTAAATCTTTAAAAATTTCAAAACTTCATTTCCAAACGGGGATTATTTTGTTTTGCAAAGAATTATCCTCTATTTTGAAATTATCTGATGCCAAACACAAAAGTTGCAAATGCAAGTCATTAAATTAGCAATAAAATAAAATCAATAGGTTAGTTGTCTCATTAAATTTATTTCGTGTTGCTTTCTAATAAAGATTTCTTACCACAACTGCCGCCGTACTGCTGAGGTATTGCATTAGAATTCCATGTATAGATTACCTATATTCCTATTTTTATATTGTGGCATCATTTGTAACTTCCGCCAATTGGTTTGCTATCATAAAATAGACAAATTTGCATTTATAATTCTTAGTTTTTTTGCAGGCGATAGAGGCCCCTTCTCTTTCTTTCGCACAAAAGGGATTTAAGTGCTCATGTAAACGTTAATCTAGCGGAAGTATTACGACACAGTGACTGATAGGTGGGTTTTTACAAAAAAAAAAAAAAAAAAAAAAAACAGCATTGGTTGTTGTTTTTGCAATAGTTGCTGGCTGATATTATCAAAATCTTTTTTCTTTAACAATAGAAAATTTAGAATTCTTTTTCGTATTTATTCGTGATGTACTAACAAACAAGCAGCTTTCCAAAGAACTGTCAATAGATATTTTAATTGTAATTCTTTTGAAAAGCTTATGAATCATTTATATGTAAATTATTTATTGTTTGTCATCATCACATCAACAAAAACAAAACAGTTAATCATATTTTTGCTTAGTTATTCTAAAGGGATTTGAAATTGGTAGGCAACAAATGGGCATGCGCAGCTGTTTTTTGTTTGGTGATTATGGAAATTTGATTAGAAGGGCCTTGTAATTCAACAAATATTTTTTTTTTCGTTTTTTTCCTACTGACTAATTAATTGTCCAAGAATGTGATTTTTATTGTTTTATTTACAAATTAGTAAAAAAAATTGAATAAAAAATCGAATCAAAACTAGTTACCAACTCACGTAGTGTTTGCGGCATTTTTTATTTAATGGCCCTCCCTGCCTGCTTTACCAACCTCCTCTTGCAAATCGTAATTCATAAAGTTTATCGTATTGTTTTTGTTTTATTGTTAACAAATTATTTATGACTTATTCACCGATATTTTTAACAAAAAAAAAAAAAAAACAACAACAACAAATATTTACGTATCAATCGATTATAACGCCATTTAATTAATGCAAAACCCCACCTCCTGTAATATTAAAATACATATCGTCAACTTTTCTCATAACTTAGTGACAAACAACACAGTGACTTGGAATACAAAAAAAATTTGAAATTTACATCCACAGAGAAAAAAATTGCCACAAGGTAAAAGTTTGTAGATATTCTCTATAAATAACCGCTATTAAAATTTCAACATCTTCCGAGAAGTGACTTTAAACTACAAAATTGGTGAAGTTCTGCGGAGAAGATAAGTGAAAGAATGAATCGACATAGTCCATATTAGAACTGGGTCTATAGTTATCGTGCCAACAAGCCATTTTAGATGGCCATAGCATTTTTAGAGACATTCAAAACGATTCGAATCATCTGCCCTTAAATTGCACTTTTGTGAACATTTTTTAAATTTTGCGTAGAAGGTACCCAAAGGAGTGGACCAAAAAGATCCATCTTCGAACTTTATCTAAAATAAATATAATATCAAGCCGTTACAAAATATTGGATCGCCTTTTTTTATATTCTTTACTTCCAGTTGAGTACAGTAAAAAAAAAATTGACTGACAACCCCAAAAATCTTAAGCTCAAGAAACCCAAATAACCTGTTTGTTTTTGTTGTTACTTATGGACGAGGCCACTGTGGCTAATACCAATTGAATTGGGAGGTAATTGTTAATAAAGTTTTGTTTTTATATCTCCAAACTTGTTTTTGTAGTTTTTTTTTAATTTTTTATAAACAAAAAAGTCGAAAAAAATGAATAATTAACAAAGACATTGGCGTGTTTATTGAACTTTGTGACTTTGTCATGTCCGTCCGCCCGCTAGTAGTTATGATGTATGAAAAATATGGATAACGATAACGATTGATTCCATATTGGTATATAAGGTAGTAGGTATTACTGTAAACCATTTTCATATTGTCATGCAAATTTTTTGTTGAATTTTTTATTTAATAATTATTTATTATTCATATTTAAATTATGGGTGATGGCTAATTTTGGCCCGCCATTCATGTTCAGGGTCAATGTTAATAACGGTTTTAAGTGGCCATGTATTAGCCACCTTTCAACTGTGTGTAGGGGGTGCTTGATTGCTTAGCTTAGTTGTTTGTTGGGATAGCTGAATGACTGAATAAGGAAATGCCAAAATATATTTGAACATACATATTTAACAATGCATAAAATATGACTTAATTGTGTGACAGATTTTTTGAATATTATTTAAATGAATTGAATTACTAATTCTCAGCGTTTAATATTAAGTCATAACTAAGCGATAATCTATTATGATTAATGTCATGGATCAAAATATTGATTCGCCTCTTTTTTGAATTGATGATGCCTGTCTAAAGGTAATTCGATCAAATGTAATTAATATGCAACATCTGATAAAGGAATACAAAAGTATTAAAACGGCTTTTGTGTTTTTTTTTTCACTATCTAAAACGCCAGCTTTGAATTGTATTTGATATTATGCGTTTGTGAAAAAAATTAAAATGCATAAAATGTGACAATAAAAAAACAATTTCTCTATTCCTCATCCATTACAAAACGAACAGCTGTGAAGTTTTAATTCATCAGATATTATGTGAACAAAACTTTAGAAACCATGTCTGAATAATTAACAGGCATTTAAACAAGAAAAAATATATGAGTCAGCTTTGTCGACAGAGATATACCCTTAGGCACACGATCTAAGAAGTGGCTTTAAACTGGCCTTAAATAGCGGATGAGCTCATAGATAGGTCAACGTGGCGACCAAAGGTTTTCCAAGAGGTTTACGTTCGTGTTTAGTCGTTTTCTGAATGTGAGGCTCTCTCTCTAAGCTCTTGCCAAAATGTAGGGAGAATTGGGTCACATAAGAGCACGTGCATCTTCCTTGACCAGACCCGTGCATAATTTCTTTACTATCGGAACATAATCGCGACATGATTACGGAAATACTACCAACAACCATAAAATTTGCGTTCTTGTGGACATTTTGCGATCCACACATTTGGCATCAATGTGAAGATCATATTTCATAACCAGTATACTTAATACTTGAGAAATGAGCTGTAAATTTTGCTTAGAAAAGAAAAATTCCAATATTTTAACTCCATAGGGTCCGCCAAATATGATACGATTACCATCTAAAGGGCTGTGGCGAGAGCTTTTCTCTTTCTCTCGATAAACATCGTATACGTTAAAGCATTAATATAATTGAAAATCACAAAAACAAGCGGGATCACCACCACCTTCTTCATTGAAAACGAACAAGCCGTGATATAGTTCCTATCAAGCATAAAATTCTTTTCTCTCTGGCTAAACATCGTGAACGTTTTTCACATTGAAAGCTAGGTAGCCACTGTTTGTAGAGTTGTTAAGATCTGGAATGAACTATATCAAGCTCTTGCGTTTATATAGTTCCTTTTGTTCATATATTTCCTGTCGTGCATATTTCTTCTTTCATTTTTAATGTTACGAGTGTAACTAATAGATTTAAGTAAATTTAAATGAATTTCTGCTAATGTAAGAATTTGAATTGTAGCGAAAATTTTTATTAAGCATCTAGTTTATTTGTATGAGTTTTGCAACAACAACTACTGTATGGAGTTTACTGCAATCATGAAATTATCGCCTAGTCTTAATTTACACTAGCTAATTATTATTGTACTCTCTCTCTCTCTCTATCATTTATTTTGACTATTCAGTAATGCTTCTACATTGTGACGTCATTCATTGTAACCCCTCTTACTCTCTCGTATTTATTACCTCTGTCCCATTAGTTGTTTACATACATTCGTCGATTTTATACGAGTATGTGTGTATGTGCATCTGGATCTCGTTTGAACATTGAAGAACATCCCACTTGAAGGGTGCTAGAACATTCTATGCATACGCAAGCGAGTATAAATACGGGTGTAACGATTGAGTAGTAACTCAAATCGGGACTTAAAACCGTCAGTGTAATCTAAAGAGTAAAGAAGTAACCTCAATAGAGTAAAGCTTTCTGCTTACTAGAGTTGAGCTGTGTGCTTCGTAACTTGTGTGAATAACTGAAGTGAATAACGTCAATAAAGCATTGCAGAATCGTAAACTATTTGGTACAAATCGTATCGGGGAATAAAACAAAGGGATTAAGATAAACCCTAATTCCGCAACAGTATAGTTTATTTTCTTCCCTTAATTCCACACTTATTATGATCTTTCTCGTTCGGTTTGGTTCATTTTGCAGACACTGTCACATTTTTAAATAAACGCAATTCACATGCATTTTGGTCTTGGAGCTATTTGGAAGGAAGGAAACAGAAAGATCAACAAAAGTGAAAGATTTAACTATGAAGGAGCTCCTTCACCTCCGATCTCTCACAAAGGCTGAGAGAGTTTGGTATGAAAGTTTCAACGTGTGGCTTCAGAGTAAGGTCACAAGTGTCCCTTATATATACATTTTATTAGCCCTAGTATTCTTTCATTTAATTCTCATTTTTTATGGACGTAGGACATTTTCGTACTGAAATTGGATTTTATTTTTTCTGACAACAGTAAAACGATAGCAAAAGGTGGTATAATATCAATTTTTTGTCTCAGTTCAGTTGTACTATCATTCTGTAACAAAATATTAGTTTTTATAAAAATGACTTAGAATCAATCTTTGATTGTGAAGCAAAATTAGATTTACGACATTTTCTAATATGTCTTATATGAGTTCGTTCTTTATCAAAATCGTTCTTAAAAAATCTCTGTTTTCACAAAAAGTGGACCTACGACCTTTTATTGCGAGGCAGAAAATATAATGGCTGTAACTTAATTCAGATAATGTAGCATATCGTGACTGCCTAAGGTGTCTACTCTTAGTTCTATATTTGAAATATGTAATTTACATACATATTATTGAAAATCTAGTTGTTCGAGAGTAGTTTAGCTGGACAATAAAAAACATATTAACACATATTATAACAATATTTAACAAAATTTCTCATCAAACCGGAAATTTATCTTCTTCCTCTCGATTTTTTAATCTTCTAACTAAGATTTTTTTTTTCAAAATTAAAACACTGGTTTTTGAATAATATTCAACATATTCGCTGACAACTAATATCCGCCTTCCTAATTGGCCGACCCCAAACGTTCTACTAATAAAACCTAACATTAAAACATTAAAAAAATCAACCAGAAATCCAGATATTGCCAAGAAATTTGATATAATTAATTAACATAATGGTGATATTATTCTATGGTTTTATTTATTTATGCAAATCTATGATTAGGGGGAACATGGATGGCGCTTTGGAGCAATCGATACTTTTGAAAACAAATAATAATTTTATGGAATGGATTCGGCGGAGGCCTGAGCTATGAAATTCACATTTAAGCTATTAAGTTTTCGACCCCTCCTTTCATGTGATGTCTATTCTCTGCTAAAGCGCAAAACTAGTTATTTAGCATAGATTTGTGATAAAAAAGCAAATTAGTTAATTTGTTGCTGTTATTGTTGGTGTACAGTAAAAATAAAAAGTAAATATTATTTTTAATCGTGGAGCTTCGTCTGTGTGAGGGAGCAAGGTCGTTTCAAAAAATGTGACTACAATGAATGTGGTAACTTCCCCTTCCACTTCTACAATTTTTACAAATTCTTTCTCTTCCTCTTTATTTAAAATTCAATACAATCAATTTGATAAAAGTTGACTTTCGTTACTATTCATATTGATAAGCGTTAACGTAAGGAGTAGTATTGTATTTTTTATAGAGATTTTTTGTGGTACGTTTGTTATCAAATTTTGTATTAGTGCAAATAAATTAAAACGTGCAGAAAAAAGAAAGAAACAAAAATAGTAAAACAAATAGACAACAGTAAAAGCAAAATGGCAATAACAATTAAATGGATTGAACGGTGTTAAATAATTTCATTTGAACCAGAAAAATACGAAAGGAAACAAAATTGAGTCAAGAGGCGACGGCACGTACGTCATCGTCATCAAGCATACGTACGATGTGGGAATTAGTTGAGCGATATCGAAAACATTACAACTGGAGCACAGCACAGCACAGTGGAAATTTCATCGTTGTTGATATATAAAATAATCAAAAAAGAAAAAAATAAAAAACAAGCGGCCCAAAAATCGTGAGAAATTTTTAAATAATTTGTTTGTTTTATTTTGGCAAACAAAGTCTCAGACCTGACTAGTAAAGTAATTTCAGGCATAGGTTATGGTTTTTGAATTTATCAATTGTATATGCAGGTTGGTAATACACAGGGAAATGGAGACTTAAGGATTCAGGATATTTCATTTTCCAAAAAAATATGAAGATTTCTGAGGAAAAGGTAAAATAAATTCCATACTACTTTATATAATAGTAGGTTTATATCGTACTGGATGTAGTGAATCCATTGAATTTAAATTATCAATTAATTTTTCATAAAGTAGTTTAAACCGAAAATATTAAATATTTGAATTTTATTTTCAACTTGCATTAGAGTCCTAATTGGGATGATAACTTTTGTACCACTTCTTTCCCTGTATATTTTGATGAGTTTTTATTTAAGATTAGAAAAAATCTACATATAAGATGATTGGCAAAAACATCACACACAAAATTATTTAAAAACACAATTTAGAAGTGGTTTGTGCAGAAGTTTTTTATCGAATCACCTTATATGTATGATTTTATCTAATCTTATATCCAGTAAATTGTCTATACCATTAAATATGCCACAAATAACTCCTCATAATGATGTTTAAACCGGAACTTATTTTCATTTTTATTAAATATTCGGATTTTATTTTCAACTTTCATTCGAGTATAAATTAGGATTATAACTTTTATACAACCTCGTTCCCCTGTATTATATTTTGGTGAGTTTTCATTTAGGTTTAGATAAAATCTTACATATAAGATGATTAGATAAAACCCCAAAGCAAAAAAATACTTAAAAAAATAATTTCCTCACAAAGGTTTTTTATCGAATCCACTTATATGTAAAATTTTATCTAAACTTATATCAAGTGGATTAAAATATGCTTCAAATAAATCCTCATACAATAGTTTAAATGTAACTTTTATACAACCTCATTTTCTGTATCATATTTTGATGATTTGATTTTGATTATTTAAGATTAGTTAAAAGCTTGCATATAAGTTCATTGGATAAGAAACGCCCAAAATGATTTAAAAAAAAATTAAAGGTGGTTTGTGTGGAAGGTTTGTTATCGAATAACCTTATATGTACGATTTTATCTAATCTTAAATCCAGTGGGTTAAACCAGAACTTTTTTTTATTTTACAAAATAATCGAAACATTGGAATTTTATTTTCAACTTGCATTCGAGTCTGAATTAGGAAATTACAACTTCGTTACATATAAGGTGATACGATAAAAAACCTTTCCCACAAACAACAAAATTATGTATGTTTTATTTTTATTTATATTGTTTTTATTTTATTTTTCTTCTGCGGAAAGTTTTTTTTATTGAATCACCTTATATGTAATATTTTTTCTAATCTTAAATAAAAACTCATCAAAATATGATACTGGGATGCGAGGTTGTATAAAAGTACCACCCTAATGTTCATATATGTACATGTATAATATCTAACAAAACCTGAACTGATTTTCCCCAATTTCCATAGAGATTGTTCATGGACAGAAACGGTGGATGGGCAAGAATCCCCTCATGGACCCATACCAATTCATTAACTGATCGCCCTAAAATTGTTTTTATGGCGGGAAAACATTTATTTCATAAAATGTTTGCCTTTTTGTGGACACCCTAATATTTATATATACTTATATGGTTATATCCTGGACTTACAAATGATCGAGGATTTAAAAAGTCAATGCTAACTGATTTAAACCACTGTGCTGTAGTTGTAAATTAATTCAAGCTATTGAAAACATTGAACATTTTTGCGAAAGCGTTTTTCACCATCCCGTTCCTTTTCTCTCCCTTGCTTTTGTGGGTTTTTCCAAAGAAGAGTGGTGAGAACGAAGACAGTGGTGGTGAGTTGCGAGCGAGCATTTTTCATGCAAATGCAACAACTCAACAAAAACAATTGAAAAAGGAAAGGCCGACATTAATCCCCCGTAACATTTTGTTTGGGTGGGGGTGTCAAGGCCCGGCCCCTCATTTTTTTCGGGGCTCTAAACGACTTACGTATAATATCCCAATTTTCTATAAAATATTCCCATATAGACATGGTACCTTTGAATTGTGTCAACGCATCTTCATAGCCACCCTGGGGTTGCTGCAGCGCCGTTGCTGTATGTTTGGGCTTCTTGGCCGGACTAATGTCAGCATAGTGGTCAAGTGAAGCACCACCTGGTGATATCGAGATTCGGGCTGGTGAAGCCGATGTTTGATGCACCGTCGTCGATGAGCTGCTGCCAGCACCAGCAGCATGATGATGATGATGGTGGCTGCTACGTTGTTGAGTATGATGATGCTGCGAATGATGATGGTGACTGCTGCTATTCTGATGATGATGATTACTGCTGCGACTGCCACTGCGACGCGTAGTTGTTGAAGATTCATATTGTACATCGTTGGGGTCAAACCCCAAACGATCCTTATAATAGGAGTGCGATGTCATGGTGACTGCGGGTGTCGCCAACTAAATCGCAATCCGCAAATGATGTTGATGATTACGTTTAAACAATTTGAAGATTTTTGATTTTGATATTTTTGATTTGAGGAAAAGTTTTTTTGGTTACACCAACATAAGAACAGTTTTATTTTGGAATGTTTTTGGCAAAATGTATTTTGTTGTAAGAACACTTTTTGTATAAAAAATTTAACATAAAGCGGTTTAATTTTTAACAAAATTATTTTTTTCTCTTCTCTTTCTTCTTCTTCTTCTTCTTCTTCTGTGGAATGGCACTTGTTTTCTTTGTTGCAGATTCGTTGTATGTAGATTTAATTGTTTATTTAGTTGTTGTTGTAATTTTTAAGGTGTTTACTTTGGAAGGATTACTTTTTGTCAATAATCACTTTTCAAAATTCCAAATCTGTAAAAATGCATTTTTGTCGTTTAAATAATTATTTTTTTATTTTTATTTTATAGTCAAATTTCGTTAAAAGCAAAATGCCGCAGCATAAAACACAACTGTTACTCTCGACTGGGTGCACCGGCTACAAAATACCGGGCTATGTGCTAGTGCCCCAATTTCAGTTGCATTTTAGGAATTCGTTTCATTCAGCATGTCATAGCTGTGGGAATAGAAATAGAAATGACTGCGTGTGTGTGGTGGCCGCCGCTGCTGCATTCACGACATATGAGTTTCAATTTCGATTTTTATTTCACTGCACTTCATTTCACTTTATTGCAAAACCGTATGAGAGTTCACTAATTCGTCATAGATATTTAATTGTTGTCTTTGTCAAGAGGTTTAATAATGATGAGGTGGCTGAGTGGAGGAGAAACACTTAAAAAGCATGTGGCTATGACCAGCCAAGTAAACCGAAGCCAACAAACTGAAAACTATTGTTTTTTTTTTCGATAAATAGTTCGCCAGAGAGTCATTGGTCTCAAAAAAAAAAAAAAAAAAAAAACAATACAACAAACGACAAATGTTTTCCCTTATATATTTGTGTTTATTTTTATTTTCATTTCTCTGCATCTACATCCGATTATTGGTGTGTTTGCTTGTCTCACTATCCCGCATAATCATTGAGTGTTTTATGCCGGCTGAAAAAGCCTCCATCCACACCCCACAAGTGGGAATATATTTGTATAGTTGGCCCACACACAACAACCAAGTACCGGTAGAAACATAACACAATTTTTTTGAACCATTTGGCCAAATGCCAAATTATTTTGACCAAGAGCAAGGAAACACCACAGCAGCGTTATACGCACACCAATCATATAAATCACATGCGAAGAGTTGTTGTTTGTGCAACCCGTGCTAATCAGCAGCAAAGTTTTGAACTACAAACTACTTGCATGGGAAAGTTGGTTGTTTAATGAAGGCAAAAATGTACATTGCCACAGATTCACTTGTTTGTTGTTATTGTTTATTCGTTGCGATTGCAAAAGAATTTTGTATAAAATACAACAACAACACAAATATCTATTGTGTTTTCCCTTGATTCTGCTCCAATTGCAGTTTGGCGGAATCAAGTGAGTTTTGTTTATGGGATTTTGGGGCTTCGTAGCTTCGTCTATGAAAATTGAACATTTTTCTGGGTTGTTATTTTCATTATTTAGATATGAAAATATTCAAATAAGTACATAAATATATATATGTTTTTTTTTTTCAATGAATAAATATCTGGATTGCAATCTTTAGATTGCCTACGAACTCCGCACCTGGAATCTCCCTTTTACTGGCCACAATTAAGAACAGGGTGGAGCAAAACAATAACAACATGTTGTTGGGTGGAGCAAAACAATAACAACATTAACAAATCTACAACTTTTTCAGATGTTATTCGAAATATTTTAATTGTAATTTGTAACATTTTAGTTGTAATTCGGGAATTACATTTGTAATACGAAATATTTCAATAGTAATTCGAGAATTCCACTCAAATTTTTCCGTTTGAAATTCAAATTATTACATTTGTAATAAATAATTGGTGGCAAAAATACCCCTCAGCGTATTGTTAGCGACATTTCCGGATAACTTCAGCTATGTAAAAAACTTTTCCGCAAGACATGCCGTTTCATCTCTGCGATAAAAAGTAGGTATCATCTTTGAGCTAATATGAATCGGGGTGTACTCATTGATAGCAAAAAAGTCTCCACCTTCCCTTCTGGGATTGTTGTGGTGTTATATAAATTGGTAATCCGCAATAATTTCGGAGCCGCATACTTAACCCTTCGTTGGACACCAATATTGTTTGTCACATTCGTAACACATGAGTCTGGCCAGACCCATGTAATAAATATAAATTTGTTAGTAAACTTAATTAATATTTTCGTATAAAAAGTTGTAGAATATGTTTTAAGGATCCCAATCTTACATATATAATCGTTATTTGTCAAAAAAACATACCTAAAAACACTAAATTTAATTAATTTTATCTTTACAGCTTATTGCAGTGCAATAACGATAATATCAATAGGTAAATGAGGGCATATGTCCTTAGGACTTTCTTCTAATTCATATGGAGAATCCTATATTTGAACCATTCCACTCCACAAAAAGAGCATAAAGGCTTTGTAATGGGTTTTATTTGTCCAGTTATGTGTAAAATTGTCTAAAATAAATGTGTAACTCTATTTCCAAGGAATTTTTTTTAGGTTGTGGTACGTACACTGATTTCAAACCCATCTCCTACTTTGCGACCTTTTACGTGCAATTTTGAAGACAAGGTAGGGTGAAATGCGACAAATTTCATAAAATGGTATTCATTCTGTCAAATAATGTAGAAAAAACCCAATTTTAGGAAAAATATTGGAAATTTTTCAATAAAAAAAAGGTGGGGTCTGGCCAGACTCATGTGTTACGAATGTGATATGTATGTCAAAAAATCCTTGTAGCTCCTTTTCTGGTGATACTTTTGATTTCGTGTTTCTTTCGTTGGAAAGGTAACAAAATTTCATGAAGCTACCTGAAATCTCAGGTCCATAGCTTTATTTTAACCCAGTTTAAAATGCAAAATAAAATGAAAAAGGCCTGGCTAGACTCAGGTGTCCAACGGAGGGTTAATACCAGCAGCGGAGCAGTGGTGTGTTTTGAAAATGTACATAAGTCAGTAATCAAAGGGTATAGTTTGGACTATTCGACACCCTACCCCAAGACCGTGCCACAGAACAGTGATGTTGGTAACATTAGGCCTGACTAATGCTCTTGATACCGTCAGGCATGATAAATTGTTCGAGGATACTTCCCTACGGCCTAGTTCGATACGTTAGGATACCAACTATATATGTGGTCGCCAGTCTTACATGGAATTCAGAAACAAAGAGTCCAAACCCCGTAGAATGAACCAGGGGTTCCCCACTTTCTTGCAATTCCACGCCCTCCCGAAGGCATTGATATAATTACATACGTGGATGATTGTACGCCCACGACGTTAGGCCCACCGTTGATGACATTTGTGTCAGTCGAAACCCAAACCTTATTGATCTTTGATTGTACGCTCATGGCGCCAGGTTCCTCCGTTGAAGAATATGAAAAATAATCCGCTACTAGGTTAGGTTAGGTTAGGTTGATAAGAGGGGTGATACTAGATCACCACATGCCCATGTGGACATACACTTAAGCCATAAGTAGGCCTGTTGTGCGCTCTAATTTTGGGTTATGGAAGGATTATCCTTTTTTTTTGACTTAGTCTAGGATCTCTGTCCTATTTACATAGTCTCTGATCTTTTTGAACTCGATTGTCCTAATTTGGTCGAGTCCTGGTATAATGTCATTCCCTAGTAACTGGGTTCTCAGATTTGTGAAGGCTTGACAATGGCAGAGGTAATGTTCCAACGTTTCGTCGTCCTCTCCGCATGCTCTGCATTCACTGTTTTCTGCACAACCTATTTTGTGCAGGTGCGCTTTTAGACCTAGGTGACCTGTAAGGATTCCTGTCAGTCTACTAATATCTTTTTTACTTAGTAAAAGTAATTCTTTTGTTTTGTCCTCGTCTGGGTTTCCCCATAGGATTTTTGTGTTTTTTCCCTTCTCTCCACTACTCCAGAGGGATACATGTGCATTTTTTGCCCATGTCTTTAGTTCTAGTCGCGTAGCTTTAAACGGCTTAGCGTTTTCTAGACTTACCGTTGATTGCTCCTTGGCTTGTCTTGCCAAGGAGTTTGCTATTTCATTACCCCTAATCCCGGTATGCCCTGGTACCCATATAATGTTTACCTTACCGTGTTGGGAGTAATTATTTATAGATTTAATACATTCCAAGACAGTTCTAGATTTCACTGTCTTGGTTGATATAGCTCTAATGGCTGCTTTGCTATCCGTAAGGATATTTACAGTGGTAGGCCTTGTGTGTGTATCAAACCAAAGCAGACACTCTGTTATCGCCCGGAGTTCCGCCTGCAGGATCGTGTTATGATCCGGCAGACGGAGGGAGATTTCCGTTTCCGGTTCCATTATATAAAGACCCAGTCCGGTTCTCCCCCCTAGCACAGCCCCATCCGTAAACCCACAGCTTCCAGCGGGAATCTGTGCTAGAGCTCCCTCGATCCACATGTCTCTGTCAGGTATTGACACTTCACACAAGGCTACTTCACTAGTTTCAGGTATACGGTCCGATACTACCTGATTTATAGATTCACCCGTTGTGACCTTTAATATGTTTTGGTGGTATGTTTGGTGGCTCTTTTCGATCCACTCGCTCATCGACTTTAGCCTTACAGCTGCGATGGCTGCCTCATACCTTACCTGAATCTCTATTGGGTGTACAAACAAAATTGTTTCTAGAGCCCTAGTCGGTGTGGTCCTCATTGCTCCGCTAATGCTTAGGCAGCATGTTCTTTGGACCTTTTGCAATATTTCCACATTGCATTTTTTGTCCATGGCTGTCCACCATACCACAGACGCGTAGGTTAGAATTGGTCTAATTACGCTTCTGTATAGCCAGTGTATCATCCTAGGATTGAACCCCCATTTTGAGCCTATCGCCCTTCTGCAGGTTGACCAACATATTTGGGCCCTGTTGGCCCTTTCTTGTATATGGTCTTTCCATTTAAGTTTCCTATCCAGAATTACTCCTAGATATTTAACTGTACAAGAGATATTTATTGTCTTATCTAGAAAAACTGGTTCCTCGTAGTGCCCCATTTTCGTTTTCCTAGTGAATAGACATAATTTTGTTTTTTCTGGGTTGACGTTCAGACCTCTCGGCCTGGCCCAGTTAAAAGCAATTTTTAGAGCCGTTTCTGCTCTACGACAGAGTTGATTCGGATTCTTTCCCCTCAGAAGTATTATAACGTCATCTGCGTAGCAGACTGGGTCAAATCCTTCTTCGGTTAGGGTCCTCAAGAGACTGTTTATGGTGGTAACCCACAACAGAGGTGAAAGTATCCCTCCCTGTGGCGTTCCTTGTCCAACTTTGTCTCTTATTTTCACGTCGTATAGCCCGCAGCTTATCCATCTATTCCTTAGCATGTGGTTTATCCAGTTCCTTAAGGCCCTGTCTACCTGAAACTCGTCTAAGGAGTGGATAAGTGTCTCGGTGCTTACGTTATTGAAAGCGCCTTCGATGTCGATGCATACAGCAAGTGTGTACATTTTCATTTCGAAGGTTCTTTCTATGTGGTGTACTACCTCATGCAATGCGGTTTCCACTGATCTGCCTTTAACGTATGCATGTTGTTTGAATTTAAGCATATCGTTACTAAGTCAAAAGCCACACTGTTCACCACATGGACTGCGAAAATGAAGCTCCCACTGAATGTGCAGTTTGATGGGTCAATAATTCCGATCACATTTGACCGCTTATACAAGTCGTGAGCGCATGCCCCAGCTATCTGGGATAAGATGAGAAGTAGGAACACGGTCCTGGAGTACCTAGCCTGCAGCACATGGGGAGCAGATAACGAAACCGTGCTAATCACATATAACGCGATAGGTCGATATGAAAATATCCGCCACTAAGTAAACAGCCAGACTGTTCACCACAAGGACTGCGGAATATGCAGGTCGATGATTCAATTATTCCGACCAGAAACAACCTTAAAGTACTGGGGTTCACATTCGACAGCTTATAAAAGTCAATCGCGCATGCGCCAGCTATCTGCGATAAGATGAGAAGTAGGAACACGTTCCTCAAGTACCAAGCCTGCAGCACTTGTGGAGTAAAGATTTCTTTACTGTGGAAAGCTATGTGGCGCCAGTGTAGTTCGCCAACGTAAGTGAAACGCAGTGGGAAAACTTGCAAAATTGCCAGAATCCAGACCTGAGAATGGAAGCAGGTTATCTCCTCATGTCTTCAGTGGGCCCTTTACGTGAGGAGAATAAGATCTTGCCGGTGCGCCGGCACAACAGGATGTTGTCGATACAATATATGCTTGGAATATCTAATGGATAGGTACCTCCCGCCCAGGCATGTCACAAAAGATCTCATGATCTAGATAGGGAGGACCAAGGATACAAAAGAGGACCCCTAGATCAACATGCTTATCAAGCAGATTTGAGTGGTATTCATATTGATGTAGTCGCCGAGGCTATAAGAGCCTATTATGTGAATCCCGTTCTCGGAGATCACCCAGTATCCATGGTAGTGGAAGAACTACAGCTGCCCAGACAAGTGAGAGTTGTTTAGGCTGAACCTATATCCGTTTGGTGTAGCAGTCTCAATTCATACAGGGCCAACAACACGGTTAAACCTTCCTTTTATGGAGATACTAACATTTTCGCCACGCTAACTGTTAACGCCTGTAGAATTGATTAGCGACTGTTGAAATATCCCCGTCTCCTACTTTGGTCCTAATTTAATTACTTATTTGGTCGGAAATGCCCTTGTTGAATTAATGGGTTTGTAGTGTGATTGGTAAGTAATTATGTCCACCAGGAAGTACTGTATAAACCCATTATTTGGTAATATCAGTCTATCTGTCGGGCAATCTGGCTGCACTGTGAATATGGGTCTCGTCGTTACATCGAGAATATAATGGCGAAACCCAAAAATCGCAGTTTTCTTAAGCTGTCTTCATAAACGCTACACTGCGCAATATTTTACAATGTCGTTTGTTTATAGGAAATGTGAGGAAAGTTCATAAATATATATTTTAATTTTAAAAATATTTGTATTATTTTTCTAATGCAATAGTGAGGGTCCATTAGGCAGTAAAGTGACTTGTCACTTTTCTTCAAATCAGTGTGCCCATATATGTTTTTCTTTGCCTTGATACTACTTTGTCGTGCATAATTGCAACACAGTGTTGCATTTATGAAGTCAGTCTGTATTTCTTTGTCACTAAGGTGTCAATGATGATGATGATGATAATATATCGTGTCGCTGAGGTCATTGAATTTCATCACCATTAATCGCTTACTATTTATTTCCATTTCAATATATCCTCAACATTCCTCAGCATTTCACACCCCACCAACCACTATTTTACAACAACATTGCATTGTACCACCCCACCTTCATTTGTTTATTTCAATGAATTATGACAGAATTATATTAACAATTGCAGTGCACCCATATATTCAAATAAATTTACATACACATGTATGTATGTAAATACGTACTTCATTTGATTGTACTTTGTGACCAGCAGCTGAGCAAGATCACATGTTGCAATAGCATCAGCAACAGTCTGCTGCACACGCGCTTATACCGCTCTATGCTGTTGATGTTGTTGTTTGTGGTGATATGGCGAGTGGCAAGTTTGTTGGAAATTTAATTTAAAGCAATTGTCAATTCAAGTCAATTTACACAATACACAACCATTGTTGTTGTTGCTATTTGGTCCCCTGGCACCCCGTAAATGGGGACAAAGACTACTATCCAACAACAATGGACGACGAATTGCATGGATGACGCCCATTTTAAAGATAAATGTTAAATTATGTCAACCATCAGTCACTGAGATTTGTGCCCTCCCTGTCTCGAATAAAGAACAATATTTTGTGATTGGAGCCAGCTAAGTAAGATTGATGATGATCTAAGACATTATGGAGAAAAATAAAATCAACTCTTGAAATAAGGGTGTCGTCATTGTTGTTGACTTTTTGCAGGTGCTCAGCAGCCCAAGATTCTGATTGGAAGATGATGATGGTGGCCGAATTTGTGATCTTTCTTTCCATTTATGGTTATTTGTTTAATTGAAAGAAGCAGCATTTTGGCGAAATTGGTTTTCATTGAAATTGTTGTTTACCACAGCGTATTGGAATCTTGTATTTCCATAAAGAACACCAATTGCTATGCCGCCTACATTTCAACACACAACCCACATTAGAATGAATTTATAAGTCATTCTTGAATAACCACAACAACAACTACAACATCATCAAGACTGACAGAGCATCAAACAAAATTGAGAATGATGACAAAATTTTCATCACCTTCTACCATCGTCATTCTTTGATTAGGTGCAACAAAACTTTTACCATGAATGGTGTGGTTGGATGGAGGAGGCCTCTTCGTTTGGCCTTGTTGAGTGAGGAATTTATTAATACTTTATGGACAAACTTTTTGAGTTTCCACATATCCATATGTGGCCAGCTGCACAAACAGTGACATTATGGCTTGGGGTTATTTTGATATTTGATGTCACCACCATCATCAATAATCAAAAACAACAACAACTACAAACTTCAAGGAATTTTTGGGGGAATAAATTGTTTTACTTCTTCAAGGTTTTTTTCCAGAGGCAAAATTATTTCTTAAGATTGAAAAATATTAAAAATTTTACAATAATAAAGAACAATCTCCCCCCTCCTCCTTTAACCTGTTTCCCAACAAAGAATTTTATTACACTCGTAAGAATTAAGAAGTAAAAATAAAAAAAAACCAAACACCTGAAGAATATTGTTAATTATTAAAATGCGATTTGATAACATCATCGCCACCACCTGGTCAGAGAGAATTCAAACAGGTTTGATTTGACTGAAATTAACATATTTTCAGTTGGAAATACGCATTACGTCGTTTTCAGAATTTTTGTTTTGTATGGAGCGACGACGAGTAATCGTTTAGATCATTTTCAAGTTAACAAAATATTGAAATCTGTCTATCGATCATAATCTTTGTTGTATTTCTTTATCTCTCTCTTTCTTTTGGGGTCTCTTCTGGAAGTTTATTTTAAGGCCATTATCAACAATATTGGCAAAGAACTACGTCATCGTAGCAATTATTATCACTTTGTTTTTTATGATCATCGTTCATTGAATCATATGGTAACAAAAGAAACCCTGACTGAGCCAAGCAAGCAATGAATCGGAATACGATCGCCGCAAAACAAATTAAAACGATGCAAAAACGAAAAAAACATCGTAACCACGATTAGATATGATAAATTGTATATTTATTAACAGATATGCGTGAGCGGGAAAAAACAGTCAGCAATCACCGATAAAAGAAGCAATCCTCACTCTCTTGACGTTAAAAACAGAGCAAGGGAGTAGCCCAATGATTTCACGGCCAGCAGTTCAGTGAGTATCAATAAAAGTGAATGTTGGTTTTGACTCCATTTTTATGATGCAAAAAAACTTTTTAATATTTTTCAAAACTATTTTATTTGGGAGTATTCACATTATCACCAATAACAAATGGTGAAATCACACTCCCTCCCTTCCCAAACCAAGGGGGGGAATTTCTTCTTTGAATGAAAAATGTTGAATGAAACCTAAAGCAAAGTCAAGAAAATGTTACAACCTATTCACGTTAAATGTTTTTTTTTTTTTTTTTTTGAATAAAGCGAAAGACGATTAAGCGAAAGGCCAACCAAACAAAAATGTCGAAAACAATACCAAGTTTATTACATGCAACAGTGTTGCATGTTGCCACTTTGTTTTTATTGTGTTTTGTTTTGAGGTCTCTGGGTTTGCGGCAAAAGGCTGAAATTGTCTTGGTTGTTGTTGAGACAGATCACATTCCACTTTCTATATCAACGAGTCAGACAATGAGGGAGAATTTTAGTATTTTAAAGCCCATCAAAACCTTGCATTACCAAATAATGGGTTTAAATAGTATTTTTTGGTAGCCATAACTACTTACAAGCCAACCTACTACGCATTATTTAGACAAGGGCATATATCAACCGTCAACTAATGGAAATAAGTAAAGGAAAAGGTATTTGTTCTACTTTAGAATCTGTAGGTGAATTAAGGCACAATTAGAAATTCCATTGGAGAAAAGCGGACGGATCGCACCAAAGAAAGTGGTCGATTATATTCGATTATAAGTGATTTTCGGTTGCTAATGAAAAATCGAAAGTCGACTTTTAGAACACTCTTAAAAAATCGATTAACCGAAAACCGTGTTTTAAATTTTAGATGAAAACTGAATTAGAACAAGAAGTCCAAGCCCCGTAGAGTGAAACCGAGAGCTCGCCAAGGTGGGGTGATATCTCCTGAATTTTTAATATTTACATTTCCTGTGATCCACCTCTCCGGACGGCGTCAGCTGCCACGACAAATCAAAATAGTTTCGGCTCACTTACGCTCAGGATGGCGTAGCCGTCTGAATTCCTACAGAACAAGGATTAATGATACCGTGCATAACATCTGCCCAGCATGTGGCACAGACCCGCACGACACACTTCACCTCTTCAACTCCCCTGCCAAACCTACTCAACTAACTCCTGTAGCTTTGTGGTTACAACCCATCGAATCAGTCACATTTCTAGAACTGGAGATAGACCAAAACCAAGATTATGTCGGAATAATTAACTTACAATCATACCATATGCAGTTACACCAACTGACATATCCATAAGGGGCTAGACGAAAATATTTGTAGAATAATTATTGTGTAATTTAGGGGCTTATATGTCAGGAAGTATCCATGAAGTGGTTTAATGGTAAATATGTTGACCTTTTGGCTGTAAAGGTAGCCGAATGATGTCAGGTACCGTTCTACGGTCGCTACGTGGGCCTGTACCGAACATGCTCTGCGGGAATGTTTAATAGTAGGATTATGGTATAGTTACGGGGCTTATATCTCAAGAAGTATCCATGAAGTGGTTTAATGGTAAATATGTTAACCTTCGCCTGTAAAGACACCGATACTGAGAGGTACCGCTATATCAAAAATAATGGCCGCTATATCAAAACGTGGCTGTAAAGATAGCCGAATTATTGTACCGATACTGTCAGGTACCGTTCTACGGTCGCTACGTGGGCCTGTACCGAACATGCTCTGCGGGAATGTTTAATAGTAGGATTATGGTATAGTTACGGGGCTTATATCTCAAGAAGTATCCATGAAGTGGTTTAATGGTAAATATGTTAACCTTCGCCTGTAAAGACACCGATACTGAGAGGTACCGCTATATCAAAAATAATGGCCGCTATATCAAAACGTGGGCCTGTACCGAACATGCTCTGCGGGAATATAAAGACTATATACCGAATTTTAGCCTCTTCGGTGTAAGAAAAAGCGGATAAAACCTTCGGAAAATTGACCGTTACCGTTGTAAAGGAGTTATATGAAAATGTAGACCTGCACATGAAAATGTAGACCTGGGGAAAAGTTTTGTAACCCCAATGAAGAATAAATATAAAATGCTTGCTATGTCGGTTGGATAATGTGGCTTAACCCTTCAAAATTCCACATATTAACTACATCGGTTGGATAATGTGGATAATGGGGGACTATATCATAAAATTGTCCTGTACCGACCACTGTCTTCGGAAATATGTTTATAACTCCAACGAAGACTAAATGACAGATTTCAAAAATGAGGTTAAAACCTTCAAAATACCGAAAATTGCAAGGTACTGTTCTATGGGCGTGGGGCGATATAACCGATAAAACAATACCAACTTTTCTAGGCCTAACAGAAACTTCTGTACCAAATTATATGGATCAATCTTAAATATTGCGAGATTTAGGGTCTCCGATAAATATTTCTGATTAGCTGCTTAACCACCACAAAAATGGCCGTAGCGTTTTTCCTGGCCTCCTTAGTACAGAAATTCCCAATTCTAAAAAAACCAAAAATTACCAAAGTTTTTCTGATCACTTCGAGGCGATTTCAATTCTCTCGGCCTGTGTCGCTAATATCTGCGAGATAGACAGACAGGCTTAAAAATTGAAAAATTGACTGTCGCAAAAACAGAAAATGATTCCCAGGAAAGGAATGACTAGAGTTTGCAATTCATGGAAGCGATTTAGAAAAAAAGGGTTGGGCGGCCTGAAACACAACCGAATGAATATCTGGACAGCCAACTGGTTGGATTTTTTTTCTGTCGCAATTCGTTATTCTTTGCTTTGGTCAAAAAATACAAATTAGAAAGAACAACCAAAAAAAGGTGGGACAGGTAGAACGAAAAGGGAAAACAAAAAAGTGGCAAAACACAAATCGTTCGTTATATAGGAAAGGGACAATACATTCAAAGAAGAAATATTTGGAATTTAATGTCTTTCAATGTTGACGACAAACACACACTCTGACACACACATTACACAACAGGAAAGTATAAACATACTTGTTTTGTGTTCTTTTTTGAAAGATTTTTTCGTTATTCTGTAGATAACTTTGAGAGCGCCACTGCCAAAAAAAAGAGTTAAAAATGGTTGCGTGAATGCGTGTGCGCTGTGTTCCTACCATCAACTTTAAAGCTCAAAGATCATCACAGACGTATAAACTTGGCCCATACATTTGTTAGGCTTTCACAGAGTTCAACTGTGTGGTTTTGTGGGACCGATTCTGACCGATTATCCGTTTGTTGGCAGTTATTTTTTTGCATTGAAACAACATAAAACACAAATCTATGTTGGAGATTGGAGTATAGGACAGCCATTAGGTGGTAGGTAGGTGGTTAGTTGGGGGGTGGTGTAACTCTGCTGCGTTCCATGGTGATGATGATGATGTTTTTGTATGGTTTGCCTTGTTGTTATTCGACCCAGTCTCAAGAGTCTCCAAAGTTGTGTTGTATGGAAACGTCAACAAAAACAACAACGAAACTCAAATAAACAAAACTGGTTGTTAACTCAATGAATTGAAATTAAGCCACACAAAAAGGCAAATCGACCGTCAGTCCGACAGTCAGCCCAGTCATCGTCACTAAGCTAAACATAGACGACCGATTCATACTCGCCGTTGTAGTCATCGTCGTCGTCGTTGTTGGATTCAATGATCGTTTGGGCCAGTGGCTCAGTGTCTGACAAAGTTATAGCCATACAACTACACAAACAGCCAGCCAACTAGCAAGACAACAGCTATGACGACGACCAAGATCTAAACTTGGCTCAAACCAATATATTTTTTGTATTGGCCAAAGCCATTGTTGTTGTTGCTTTAGTAGATTTTGTATCTTTCTTTCTTTTCACATGATTTTGTCGCTGTTTGTTGTTACTGGATTCAGCAGCAGCAATGGCCAAAGGTATTCCAACAATTCCGAACGAATGAAACTGAAAACTTGCCATGTATGCCAGAGTAAACAGCCTTCTCAAATATTTCTTTCAACTTGGGTTTAATTTGTTGTTATTTCAGTGCTTATTATCTTATCCTTTTACGTGTTTTGGGTTTTTCTTTCTCAATTTTTATAAAATTTTGCTTTTAACGAAATTTTTTGCTTTTGTTCTTTTTATTTGGAAAAATTATAGTTTTCGTATTCATTACACCACGCACTCACACACACAACTGCGTAAACACTACACATAGATACACCAACACTTGAAGGGACACAACAACATCAATCAATTTATAAACAAAAAAAAAAAAAAAAAAACACAAAAAACACGACGCTGTCGTAACGTAACAATTTAACAATTCGTGTTGTGTTGTATCTCCCGACAACCACTACTCCAGGTGCATAACAACAACAAAAATAGTAATAATAACAACAGCAAACACTGATTTGTTTTTATTTTCCAATAGTTTACAGATTCACTCTTCGTTTTGTCGTTTCAAACCAAACCAAAAAAACATACAAATTTTCTCAAAATCACACAACTGCTAAATTTTGTTCTTTCTTTTTTGTGTCGTTTTGCTCTGTGTTTTATTTTTTGTTTTGCTCGTTTTATCGTTTTCTGTAGCTTCAGTTTTCAATTTCAGAAGAAGAGACTACCGCTCGGTACCGTAGTTCAAATTGGACTAAACTCAAAATCGATACGAAATTGCCACAAAAGTACTCATAACTTAATAATAAACACAACGAAATAAACCCACAACTAACAACAAACACACCAAACGACAGCGACGCCAAGCCAATGACGACGACATTGCCCCAACCAATGTGGAGTGTGGTGTTAAATGTGCATTGCCATCACATTACGACGACGTATCGTATCCACCGCACACACACAGAATGGGGAAGAATGTGTAGGCAGGCAGAGAGGTTAAGCAATAGAAGTAGTTCGTTTGGGAGACGATTAAGTCGCCCCCAGTCCAAAGAGAATCACTCAATTCTCTCACTCGTCCACCAACTTATTTTCTCAAACCCCCATCGACGACCCACATACAACAACCACAATTCTCACACAATAATGTTGACATAATACGGTGACCGCATCTCATTGGAGTTGTTTGAGTACTGAGTGAAAGAGTAACGATCGTATATTTTGGGGGTGGAGATGGTGGAGATGTTGGTCGAGAACAACCACAAGTCATCAATGAATGAGTCAAGAAGATCAGTTATTTATTTTCAGAAAGTGAAGGAGCTGATATTTAAGCCAAGTTATTCTGCTACGTTTCAAACAAAAGTCAAAGTTAATTTTTATTTGAGAGAAACAGCAATTTTAATTGAATATCCAAAAAGTCACTCATTTCCATGTTTCTCACATAATTCATTGTTTTTCACTCACTTTGTTGGGAGAACAACCATTAGGGTTGTCATTACCGTGATTTCCTCATTTTGGATTACTGTGATTTCATGGAAAAATATGCTAATAAAGCCGTATACCCTCAACCATAAGATGGAGGATCGAAATTGTCGTCAGATATCCTATAAAGTATATTTATTCTATGTTCTATAACGATGACCGTCTGTCCGTCATTCCACCTGTTGAAATTAATTATATATTTCATAATTTGGTACAAAAGCATGTTTGGGGCTATAACGATCCACGTTTTGATAAAGTATTTTCGGTATTTCCAGATTTTTATCACATTATCCTACGCATGTACACATGTTGTTTGTATTTCGTCTAATTTTCATTCTAAAATACTTTTCAACTCTAAAAAGTCATAAATGAATAGCTTTACACATGTTCATTTTACTTGACTTACTTGTACTGCTATTATTTTGCACACGAAAAAAACCTCCCTGCGCAGAAAGCTTTAATGGTGTTTCTTAATAGTTGTATATGCAGTGACTGTCACTGAAAATTATGCAAGCTGAAATAAAAATGTAAACGTTGAAAACTTGGAAACGAGTTGAGCTTTTTAACAATTCAAAAAACAATTTTGTAGACTGAAAAGTTGTATTTAAGATGGCGTACAAAAATATTCCATTTATAGTACCGTTATACTAAAATTTTGCCTGAAAATACAAAATCGGCATTTTTGAAGTGAGCATTTAAAATTATGCACCACAATAAACGATCAATAATTTCCAAATTTTTCGCTTTTTCTGCCATTTTAGTAATCAGAATAGTAGAATAATTGGTCCCCTATCGTTTTCAGTAGTTTTGTCATTGATTCCGATAGAAAAAATGATGTTCCTGACGTAATTTTGGCATGATTGTAATTAATGTCCCTTTGTAGGTAATTTGGCTAGAAATGTTAAGTTTTTGAAGCTATTTTCCAAAAACCTACTATGAAAAATCATTAAGGGTTATGTCTAGAGTTCGTACAAACAATTTAGAGATATATGGAAAGTCCTGTATCAGCCAGGGTTACCCTATATTAGACTAGTCTTTAACGGCATTGCCCTGCTGAAGAAAAAAATCAGGACATAGAACAAAGGTTTTTGCTCTTTTCTTTGAAAATAGTTTTTAGAAACATTGTTAATTTCCACACCCATTGTTGATATTCAAGCCCAAACAATCGACGATATTCATAGAAGCACTCCAATTATTTTTTGGTGCGGGTTTTTTTTCAGGTCAATGTCGTATTTTTGGGAACATTGTGTGGAGCAAAATTCTTAATTCGGATGAAAATCAGTATATCTGGCGTAAAATCGAAATTTTACTTGTGAAAGAAGCCAGCACACACCTGCGTTTAAATGATTAAACTGTCGCTATCAAAACGCTTCGTAAGAAGTATTATTGTTTGGGCTTGAATGGCAACAAAACTTGTTGAAATTTTTATTTTTATAAAAGCAAACATGGTCGAAACATTGTTAACAATATTTCTCAAAACTAATTTCAAAGAAAAGTGCGAAAATATTTGTTCTATGCCCTGATTCTTACCTCTATCAGGACAACGCCGTTAAAGTCTGGCTAATACAGGACTTTCCATATGTCTTTAAATTGTTGGTACGTACTCTGAACATAACCCTTTATAGAAATTTCTAGCCAAATCGCCCACAAAGGGGCATTAATTACATTCATGTCAGAATTACGTCAGCACATCATTTTTCTATCGTAACAATGACAAAACTACTGAAAACAATAGGGAACAGGAACAAATTACTCCACCATTCTGATTACTAAAATGGCAGAATAAGCGAACAATTTGGAAATTATTGATCGATTATTGTGGTGCATCATTTTTAATGCTCACTTCAAAAATACCCATTTTATGTTTTCCGGCAAAATTTTAGTATAACGGTGCTGTGAATGGAATATTTTTGTAAGCCATCTTAAAGACAACTTTTCAGCATAACAATTTGTTTTTTTTTGAATTGTTAAAAAATCTCAACTCGTTTCCAACTTATCAACGTATACATTTTTTATTTCAGGTTGCATCATTTTCAGTGACAGTCACTGTATAATATATAATTTTTCCGCAAACATCCCACATGGGACAAGGGAGACAGTCACTGTATACGTATGTAAAATATTTTAGCCCGTGAGGTCTGGCACGTTATAAGCATTCGCCTTATACAGATAATGAAATTGCTTTAAGGATTTATTATTGTATTATTGCAATTTTCGTAAATAGCAGTCCCGCACTGCTATTATTTTGCACGGTACTGTATTTTGGATTTCCACTGTATCCCCACCCAATGCATGTATCTACAAAGTAAATTGATATAGAGATCACTTTTTTAAAGTGGGTATAAACAATTAGAAATCGTATTTCTCGCATAATGCAACAGCAGATTTATGATTTTTCACATCTATTGAGTGCATTTAATTGAATTCATTAAAATGCCCTTGATATTCACGTGGTTTTGCCCAGACAAAGTATTAACATCCCTGTACTGCCTCAACACAGATCTGCTTGTTGGCTCCCTTTCCCCAAAATCCATTCATTCGTTCGTTAGTACATTCATTCAGTGATAGCAGAGCGATGAGATGAGTTGTCTCGCATCTTAAACGAGAGAACCGCTCGAGTTCCGATGATTCCATGAGCAACAAGCATCGTCGTTATTTACAACTCAAACCCTTTTGTGTAAACAATGGCACATCTCCCTCCCCACACATTCCACATTGAGTTGCAAATGCTGAGATTTTGTTGTGTCTTCTTTCATTTCAACTTTCCAAGAGAAGAAGACTACAAAGTGTCTTCAACAACAAAGTTTGGTCATGTAAACAAACCATACACTAATAACAACAATAGCATTTGTTGTTGTTGCTACTTCTTCTGCTGCTGCTTCGCGATGTCTTGGATAAATTCGTTGCAAACTGATGGTGGGCAAAACACCCAGCAGCAAATGAATTTTGAAGAAGATACAAGAAGAAGAGGGAAGCTAAAATCCGGTAGGTAAGTGAAATGGAAAAGAAGTCGAAGCAACCAACGTAGCACCATCAGCAGCGGCAGAGTATTAAGGCGATTAAGTTATTAAAGTGGCGCAAGCAATACCCGCAGATTCAGTCAGATTCTTTAATGGACTACTACTTTCGCACACTGACTGTGTGTTGTTGGTCGTTCTCTTTTCTTTTCGAATGAAGATGGAAATTTCCATACAAAACAACCTCCATCCATCCACATGCCGCTCTTTTGATATGCAAACAAAAAATACTGTGGATGGCAATAACCTGTGGATTGTTTTTTCGAAGACATTCCGCAATAAGAAGGAATGACACATACCATCATCATGTGAGGAAGAGGTGAGGCTTCATTCCGACACTACGTTTTCTTAAGACTACAACAACGACAACAAAAATAATTAAGGCCTCTTTACTTGGAAGTTGGATGAAGACCATCAAATGTGCTTTGTAAGACACTTTCCATCATCATCGATTGCTTGTTGTATGCCTCGCAAGTGGGTTCGTCACGCTAATTGACTAGTAAAAGGGTGCGGGTGACACAATGAGTTTGTAAGCAATATCATCTATCGACCAGTAACCGGTAGCAAGAATCCATTCAACAACATTGCTGCAACCAACACACATACATATGTATATAGGTATATACCCCATTTTACTAGACCAAACCAGACCAGCAATTGCAAATTTCCTGTATCAGGTGTGTGTGCTTGCGACTTGATGTTTATTTTTACGACCATAATTTGTGGAACAAAGTAAATTAGGTGCTAAGGTGTTAAAATTACTGAGTGGAATGTGAGGAAATGATGATTGAGGTAGGTGGTGTACATGTGACCCATATTGGATAGGTCTCATTCTCATCAACATTTAGCTTGAGAATAAAATGACTAGTGGAATGAATGATAAGAGAAATGCACGTATTGATTTTACTTCAGTAATAAAAAACATTAAGGTAGGTCATGACAACCACCAAATGGTACATATTTCGGAACACCGCACAGTAATATACATACATATGTACATATGTGGTGTTGATAGTACTAAATAAATGGCATTAATCGCAATTTTCCTTGCCAATGCCCAGCATGTTCGACGCCTGAGCTAAACGCTACAAGAACCCATAACAACACCCGTTTAAAACATGGAACAAACTAGATTTGTGAGTTTTGAGATAGAACGAGGGGATGGCCCGCCGAAGTGTTAATTTTTACTTTTTTGTACATTTTTCTCGCAAAAGTTAAAATGTTGTCCATTAAGCCCTCCCCGACAACGCTGGAACGGATGGATTTGACCCAAAATGTTGGTCTTCGACATATTTCTCCCAGACATAGATCAGGCTCTAATATGGTCTACCTCAATCCACTTCTATGCCAACAGTAAAATTTTTTCGGGGGCAATCCCATATTTCTTAAAAACCCCTGTCAGCACCAACAAAAATTACTGATTAGCACACACTATATCTTAAAAAAATAAAATTAATTATACGATTTGGCACGAACTTTGCACATAGTAATATTTCTCACAAACGTACCCGATAGAGACTTTCTTGGAACTTGAGGTACATTTGAGAAATATTACTATGTGCAAAGTTCGTGCCAAATCCCTCACCAAAGTTTAATATTTGAAAGTAGTCCTTATAAGAAACTCGCAACATGCCAATGTCAAAGCGAAACCAACAGAAACGATGTTACACGAGGTTGTGGGTTATATAGAAAAATATATGGATGATAAGAATGACACCTAGGTCGCCTTTCTAGACATAGAAGGAACGTTCAATAATGTGAAGATCGATTTTGTCCATTTTGGTTTGGAGCTACGGAGTGTCCCCTCCATGCTAACCAATTGGATAAACTCAAACTTCGAGGAGAGATTCCGTAAGGAAGTCAGTCACTAGATTTACCCCATAGGGAGGAGTCTTATCTCATACGCTGTGGATTCTGGTGGTGAGCGGGACACTCAAGGAATTCGATAGACTAGGAACTAGGGTACACTAGTAAAACTCTGTCGCCTGGCTCAATGGCCTTGATGTGAGTAGGTTCACCAGGAATATAAATATTGCTGACTTTGTGCCGCCAGTATTGGATGGTGTGCAATTAAACAAGACAATTGATAAACTGCCAAGACGAGGCATCCACGTCTCTGACCTTCGGGTGGATGACTCGGTAAAATCTACCAACCAATTTGGCAAGATGTACCTGGTTTTAAGATATCGAAGTCAATCTGGTCGGCAATATCAGCTTTACGCAGAGAAACCCATAAAGAGTAAGGTATCGAAGGCAATTTGGCCTGCAATAACAGGGCGTAGATTATCGCTGAAGGGACCATCACTGGTCATTGCACCATTAACAACAACTCTCTTTCCCATACAAAAACCCAAAACAGCATTCTCTTCTTGTGCGCCATTGCATTAGATCAAGGCTGAGCAAAATCGAGAGAGATGCAAATTTAAGGGAGAATTAATATTTAATTTTTCTTGATGTTTCATTACTTATTTCAACATTTGTTAAACATTAATGTTGTCTGAAATCGTCCACAATGCAAATTATTAAAAATATAAATAATAATAAATGGTTCACAAAAAACTAAGAGTACGTTTTCACAATTTACCTGTGTGCTAGCACACAGGCGTGCTCACCCCTGCATTAGATCTATGAAAAGCAAGTGGGAGGACAACAACATTGAGAACTACAGGCTATGTGAAGATGTGAAAGAGACTGAAACAATCGAAATTGTATCTCCCTCTTTCTTCTCCTCCAAAGATCCCGTTTACTTGTTAATTTATTGCAGGAGCCTTAAATGGCTATGCAACGGGTCATCCTAGACATAAGAGTTCAATTAAACGCCTTTCTCATCCTTACCTCTCTGTTCTATCCACTCTCCTCCTACCTCTTTCCAGTCCTCCCCTTCATTCACCATTTCTAACCTTTTTATCTCTTTTCTCGATGAACACAATGGAGCGCTGGTCTCCGAGTAAAGTTGCAGCCAACAAGCAACGACAGCTGCGCATCCTATCTATAATCAAAGATAGAGTTTTCGTGACGTAATGACTTAAAGAAATCTACGGTGACCATCTAAACTGGCTAGGGCATACAAGAGCTATTGAAAGGAATGACACCCAAAATTAGAAAAATCAAAAAACAAAAAAATTGCTGGAGGGATAAACAGCGATTTTTTTAAATCCCTCCAGCTATTTCTTCTGGCGTTTGGATTTTTCTTATCTGTGAACATTGCTGCTTCAGAATCCGCAAAAACTTACTATGTGTAAGCGGTTTTCATTTAAAGTTAGTTAAGGCGCACGGTGCACGACATTGTGTTATAAGGAGGCTATACAACTCAATTCATTGTCTCACTTTGAACTTCTATATCTCAAAAATGGTAAAACCTAGGAAGAAGTCATAAACGTCAATCTTGTAAAGAAGTTTCACTGCAACATCATTTTAGTCCCATTACGATAGGACTTGCGGTTTCCAAGTTTCCAATCGTGAAAACCTAGAAAAAAAAACTAAAAATGTGAACTTTAACCGCAATTTATTTGAAAATCCCTCCGGCAATTTTTTTTTAGTTTTCTCATCTATGAACATTGCTGTTTCAGAATCCGCAAAAACTTCCCAGGTGTAAACACCTTCCATTTAAAGTGAGTTAAGGCGCACCGTGCATTCCTTCAGGTACCTTCTACGTAAAAGTTCAAAACTTTTCCTGTGCCAACACTCGGATCGTGCAATTTTAATAGTGGGTAGTCGCTGTGATCAGAACTTCAACATTGGGTTTATTCTGAATGAAAACTCCCCGGAAGTTTTTTCTTTATTCCTTAAGGGAGAAAGTAAGAAAAGTCGCGGGGATTTCACGTTCAGAATAACTTAAATTATATTTTTTGCTAGGTGAAGTCAATACATCCTGATATATGGGCCTAAAAATGTCTCAATATTTGGGACCATTGCATCAAACATTTCTAGCTCTATTCATTGGTCTTCCTATATTTCGCATGGCTAAATTGATATTGAAAGATCATCTTTATCACATTACACCATTGCCCCTAGAGTAATCCAAGTCAAAAGAGAATCAATTAACATATGGACACACTTCAATCACTTGCGACTAATCTGATCAGAGTGAAAACTAGATACTTCACAAGAGGAAGTTGTTTACGATTTGGCCCCAATTTGAAAGTGGCCATTACCATAGTTATCATTCTAATCCTATGTTTTCGGTTGTTTCTTTAACCCGAAAACTTAACAACTGCAACGAATTAAAAGTCTGTCCAATTTAATGTTCTTAACAACAGAACAATGACATTCGGTAGCTTGGTTTGTGAGCAGCAGCAGCAAACAAGGTTAGCAAAATTAAATGTTTCCATGCTAAACATGGCTTAGACAAATGATTCATTCGAAATAGTCGAAATTATCAGCGTACTTTGAGTCCAATTAAATGGCAAATGACTGACAAACAAAAAAACGTTCCAAGTGAAGTTTAAATTTGCCAAAAAAAAACTTGACAGCAACAATAACAACATTAAATTATCGTACAGAGAATTAAATGCAGCAACAGAATGATCAAAAACGCGACACCAGTTCCACCAGACAATGACTCAGAGAGGAGTAATGCTGCTGCTGCTATTTGTTGCAGATGTGAATTGAAATTGTTGTTTGAATGTATCCAATTGTTGGCGTTGCTTAAAATTAACGCATACACACACCAAGATTAGGTGTTGTTGTTGCTTTTCAAATTGGCAATCAAACGCAGAAAAAAACGGCTAAAGAAAATATCCGCTTAACACACACATGCATAGAGCGAAGTAGGTTTCTATTTCTACAATGTGGGATATTTTTGGTTATCTACACTTGTTTGATTTTAATTTTATTCAAATTTACCTTGTAAAACACCAACGCAACGATTTGCATATGAGACGGCTGGCTAGCTGGCCAACCAACGATATACAGTGCATTTGGTAAGGGGGCGTATGAGCGCGAGCGGTCAACAGCCACAAAATGTAAGGTAAGCGATCTGACTGAGAGTGAATGTCCAAGATTGATTAAATTCAAGTAACGCTTCAACGAAGCTGCTGCCTTACAGGGACGCGGTAGGCAACTAACTTACGCAGTTCTATTACAACATGCTGATATCACACACGCTGAGACGTTTTCGCTCATACGCAAATTATGTACATACTTTTATAAAGTTAGGCATGTGTCGTCGTCATGAATAAATCTTGTGAACAACAATTTCCACAACCATTTATGTTGACCAACTGTATATTTGTATTTCTTCTTTTTCCTCTTCTTCTTCTACCTTTGGTTTCCTTAATTCATTCATGGATAGCTTAATTATAACAGCGAAAACAACAGCAACAAAAATTACAAGCCGTTATGCCCATACCTTTTTTGATTTACATTGATATAGGCTGCTAGACAAACTATTAGCCTAATGCAACCAACCTCCAGATATCGACCCACATGTTACCAATACACACACTGCATGAAATTCCAAAGTGGGATTTCAATTCTATTTTTTATAGTGATTTTGCAATAGTCGCATAGTCGAGGGCAACATCATGAGTTGTGGGGTAATGAATGCTATACATAGATTAGGTGCAGTGCCATGTTCCTTATGAAAAGGAAGCCTGGTGAAGGCCAAATTATGGAAACAATTGCTCTGTTTCAGAACCTAGTATTTTTTAATATAGGTTAAAGGACCAACAGAACTGCTTACTTCCTTCGTCCTCTCAAATTTTTAAAACCAACCTTCGTTTTTTTCGATTTGCATAAAAATCGAAACAAAAATAATTGCCGTATCTGCAGCAACTACAGATTGTACATTCCTCCTCAAATGTTGTTTGACATAATCTGTTAGCGCAGGAAAAAGCTGCAACAAACTTTAAAAATAACCAGTCAGTCAACAAACCACGCAACAGCAAATTAAACTTCCATGAAAATGACAAGCGAAACAATCAACGATAATTTATTTAATAAAATCTCAAGAAGAAAAAAAAAACAATTCTAAAATGTTGTTGGTGGTGCCTTGGTGTTGTTATTGCATAAAAACGTAACGCCAACAACAGTCCGATTGCTTGGTTGCTCGATTGATCATTAACAGTTGACACAAATTTTCCGGTAATAAAGAGGTGCCACTACCGTTCAAGTTCTCTCACCTACCATTAAGCATGAATAATAGAAGTTATTAACGAATTTTGTAAATTTATTTGCTTAATAGACGGTTTGGGTGGAAATTGTTGTCATAAACTGCTGTTATTTTTTCTAACAGAAAATTAGGACAATTTGATTATGGAAACTATTAAAACGAAAGACTTATTAAGAAATAACTTGGGCGTAGCATATCCGCAAACAAAACCTAGGGACCTGCTGATGAGAACCTGTGGCGAGGTTCGAAACTATAGTCTTCCATGCCTTACACCTTGGCGAACAATGATAAATTTTCTCAACTAATAAATTAGTCTTTTTTATAATATATTCAAACACCACACCAAAATGGGATTAAGCTACTATTAAAAAAATAATGAAATTTGCTAGTGATGCTTACCCTCTAATCTTTATCTCCTCTAAATATATGATTAAGCAGTTCTCTTCTTCTCTTATTTATTTTTTTTATCCTTAATTATTCCGCGAAATCTTGCATACGGTAAGAAAAGCCCATATAACCTAACCTAATTTTGTTATGTCTTTATTATCTTCTCCAATACAAAAAATATATATTAAGATAGATCTCATTAATGATAATCTTCATTCATTCATACAGGCGTCTTCACTTCTACTTTAAGAGCATTATAATGAACAAATGTGACATGTTAATGAGAATCATAAATTTATACATTTACTTTCTAGAGCGTGAGATAGATACAAGTAAGTCAGCCGTATACAAACATTTACATTTACAGTTGAATATTTGCAAATCATATTTATTCAATTGGCATATCGTGTAAAGATGCTATAAACCGATTGAGTTTCCATACATATGATTGTGTAAAATATACAAACAATTACAAAATACTCTAAGAGAGAAGTAATAAAAAAATACAATGAACAAATATTTTTATAAAACACAGCCTTCAAAGAATGCCGGTTGAAGAATAATAGGACAACAAAGACAAATAGACTTGTAGCTGATTTGTGATTTATTATACCCTGGATTATTGAATATGTACGGATGGATAGGTTGGTCCATTAAAAAAAATAGTGGTCGGAATTACAACTCAACTCGCCCACCTGCTATTCTCCCGTCCCAGCAAAATTTGACGGAATGGGTTCTTTGCGATGACGTGATTTCATGTCATCTTTTGCATTGGTTCAAAGGAAGTCGTGAAAGATCCGATCTTTTCATTAGGATTTGAACCAATGCAAAGGAAGTCGTGAAAGATCCGATCTTTTCATCAGCATTTTTACCCATTCCATCGCTCCAATAGAGATGATGTTTGTGTTTTTATTTACACACCTGTTTATTTTGATTTTGGTATGTTCCAGTACTGCAAAAATCTACTAATTTTTACTATTTTTTCCGATAACATAAAGGAAAAATTGTTATCGTAGTAAAAATAAGTAGATTCTTGCAGTTTCTGGAACAGACCAATGTTGTTAGAACTGTCGTCGTGATGTTGTCTTACATTTCCTGCATATCAAACAACTAAAACTTCTAAACAATTGGTATTATATGAAGTCCCAACCATTGAGCTAAAAATAGAATCGGACTGCACACATTGCTATTTTAAAAGTTCCCTTGTCTGTTCTAAATCTGACATAGAATGAAATCAATCAAATCTCGCTTCTTGGAATTTGAAAAAAAGTCCGAAACGAAAAGGAACAAGAATCTGAAAATAAAGAAGAAACTACTTTTGGAAAGAAACAATTAAAAATAAATTAATTAAGCATAAATGGTATTTTCCATAAAAAGTCTCTCCTCCCCGTTCGTTACATTTTGTTCTTAGAGATCCCTAAAGCAAGCCGGGTTGTAGATCCCTACATATTTCCGTGACTAAACAAAAGAGTATAAATTACCAAAATGTTGTTATAAAATAACAAAATTATAAAATAAAAGTAATTTACGAAATAAAAATACTTAAATGAGTGCATTTGGAGTCCATGTTGAAATCTGAACTGGTGATGGGAAGATAATTGAAAAAACCTTTTGTAAGATGAAAGAATATCAGTTGCGGAGAACGGAGGAAGTAATCTTTTGCGTTGCAGCGGTGGTGATTACATTGCAATTTTGGATGTAAACTTTTGAAAAACTAAACTGATAAATTAATTGTAGTTATTTCATGAATTCGTTTGAATTAATAAAGAGTTTTGTTTTTCATGAAAACCATATTTCAATACAGCATTTCCATTTTCCAAACAAGACATGAAAATTTCATGCCAAGGGGTTGGTGAAAATGACATGCCAAAGCATTGGTTAAAATGACATGTCAAAGCATGGGTGAAAATGACGTGTCAAAGCATTGGTGAAAATGACATGTCAAATCATTGGTGGAAATGACATGCCAAAGCATTGGTGGAAATGACATGCTTAGGATCCAGAAAAGAACGTCATCTTTTGGGGTCCACGCTCATATAAAATTCATCGATGAAGATGCTAAAAAGATGACATGCTAGATAACTTGCACCCATGATTGAATGTCATCTTTGGCATCGAACATTTTGCTGGGGTATTTATACTCGCTGATGCATAGGCTGTTCTAGCATCCTTTATCTGGGATGTTCTCCATTGTTCAAGCGAAATGCAAACCTATTCACAATATATTAATAAATTACTCCCAATATAGATTGATTTTATAGAGACAATATTCCGTTGATCCAGCCCATATTTGGAACGCTCGCTAGTAAATAGTCTCCATAAATGCTTAAATACATGTGACCGCATATATGCCCGGGCCCAGATATAGATCCGTTGACATTTCTTAAATTTGTAATATATAAAACGAAACATTTAAAACAATTTAATTTTGTCTACAATAACAAAACAAATCACTTAGCCAGACATATTGTTTTGCATGTATTTTTATCGCACAATTTCTTTGTCCTAATTATTGGATGATGGATTGGATGTGGTTGAATTTGTTGAATGTGGGTTAGACAACTTTTTCAGTAACCCTGGATATCTGTGTAAATTTCAAATAATCCTGGCCCTAATAAGGGATATAAAAGATTAAAATTCGATGACTGTTTACTATCAATCTAAAATGTCCATCAATGTAAAGTCATGGAAACCCCTTTGCGTTTTAAATGAATACAATTACCTTTTTTAGAATTATTTCAAAATTTTCATCAAAACTTACCTAAAAAGAAAGAGAAAAAATTACTTTATTATTTAATTAAAAAAACAAAATAATTATATAAAATAAGAAAAATCGAAATTCGTGTTTTGATAGGATCTGATATATAAAGTTAAAATACATGCTCTGTAAGCTTCTACGTTCAAAAACAACGATCCTATTAAAGAAATGGCATTTCGGAAAATGGGATAATGTTGCAGATTTTGTTGCAATGACGGATCCCAAAACCAAGCGTTTCCGCTGTTTTGGTTTTATTTATTACTCCCATTCGTATAGTATTGATAATATCCCGAATACTCGCCCTCATAAGAATTATATTCCATAAAACAGTTTTTCATTTTATAATGTTTTTTGCTTCTCCTGTAAAGTTTTGATTTTGTGGGTTACGTCTTCGGGCATTTATGGTGACGAAATGCTTAATATTGTGTGGAATGGAATAGATGGATTACGCATTGCTACAATTTTGATGAATTATCAGGAATATCACAAACATTGCTAGAACAAAAATAAAATAGAAAAATATTTTAAACACGACTGGAATTCGAATTTACCCATTGACAACCGAACAATAAATTGTCGTTATCGTAACGTTGCAAGCTAACGTGTCTGCTTAGTGTAATCTAATACAAATTGTTTATGTGTTTTAACCATGTTCAGATTAGTCTGTCCGAATTCCGCAGGAAATCTGATCAATATTTCTTAGAGTTAATATTGTTCTCTAAGCTCTTTGAATGAGATAGAATCTTAGCATTTACAAATCAATACCATCTTATGTGCGAAAACAAATACGTCTCACGTCGCCATGTATTTGTACGATGCTTAGAATATTATATAAATTTGATTTGATAATAGACTGAAAGCTCATGGCGCTATGTGGAGGCTTAATATCACAATTTCCATTGCGCAATATTCTGGAAGTGTTGAGTGGGGGAGGTTGTGACTGACCAAAGGTTATCCATGTAGCGATCCCCTACAGACTTAGTTATCAAGTCCTTGCCATGATACTGGAGGTCAAATATAGAACATACGAGGGCTTCGCGATAACTTTCTTTGGCGAGGTCATTTTTCCACTCCGATTGAGACACATCTGAAACGTGGCTTTTAAACGCATCTGGCGACGAAAATTATTTACCACGCCCTTTTTTCTTGATATGTGGGAATCAAACGAAGTCATTGGATGGGAATCAAAGTCATTGATGGGTCAGCGGCCCAACAGCCCTGACTTTGCACCCAATGACTTCGCCAGATGTTGAAGCGTCAAAAAGCGCGGGTTTTAATCAATGTGTGAGAGCTTGCATTGTCATGATGCACAATGATTCGACTTGTTCGTTTTTCGAATTTCTCAAGAGACTTCAGGCAAAGAAATTGTAGTGTACAACTTAGAATTAAACGTCCTACGTTGCTCAAGCCGTACAATCGCCACATGGTCAGTTTTGCCGAAGAAACAGGCGACCATTTGCTTCGACGTGCTTCTTCCATGAACAACTTTCGTTGGATTTGGCTCGCCTTCGAAGACCCACACGGCCGATAGCTGTTTTGTTTCGGGCTCATATGTTCACAAATACATTCCATTTTTTGCAAAGTGATTTTTTCAAGTCACTGTAAACAACACAACATATGATCGTATGTCAAACTGTCATGAGTACGTTTATGCTAAAAAATGTCAAAATTTCCTATGGAAATGTCAAATGGCGCCTGGCAACACGCAGTCAATGGCAGGTAAAATATACAAAAATGTCACAAAATTACGATGGTTCCCTGCCTACGTCGCACAGTGTTGCCGCTTCCATACAAATGTGGACAAAAATAGAAGGCGTTGACCTAAGTTGATGAATTTTTGCACAAGTACTTATGAGGGCACAGGAATGAAAAATATCAACTTTGGTCCATATCGGTTCAGATTTGGATATAGCCCCCATATATATCATTCCCCGATTTTGCTATAACTCAGTCAATTTTAATCGAATAGCCTTAAAATTTAATATATGATATTTTCTTAGGCTCCTGAGTAGTTTCACCGATTTTCATAAAAATCGGTTTAGGTTTGGATATAGCTCCTATATATCTTTCCCCCATTTTGCTATAAATCGGTCAATTGTTGATGAATAGTCTTCAAATTTAACATGGGACGTTTCTCCAGGCCCATGTTCAGTTTTACCGATTTTAATTTGATTTCGCAAAAATCGGTACAGATTTGGATATAGCCTCCATATATATCTTTCAACGATTTTGCTATAAATCGGTCAATTTTTAAAAAATAATCTTCAAATTTAACATGGTATGTTTTCTTAGGCCTGTGCCCTCATAAGTACTTGTGCAAACATTCATCAACCCAGGTCAACGGTAAAACTGAACAGGGGCCTGCGGAATCATATGTTAAATTTGAAGTTAAATTTGAAGGATATTCATCAAAAATTGAGCGAATTATAGCAAATTCGGGAAAAGATATATATAGGGGCTATATCTAAATCTGAACCGATTGTTGTAAAAATAGGTGTAGCTACTCAGGGGCCTAAGAACATAACACATACTAAATTTGAAGGCTATTCGATAAAAATTGAACGAGTTGTAGCAAAATCGGGAAAAGATTTATATGGGGTCTATATAAAATCTGATCCGATATATGTATCTCAGAAGGTTGCAGGGATGGGCAGAATGTTTTTACACATTTTGATTTGGAAGAGATGTCCAATTAACGGAAAACAGGAGCCAAGGTGGCAATCAAAAGATCTGCTCTACTAAATATTAAGAATTTTGAATTTGTTTATCAAATTTAAATTTTGATTTCTTGATAACGGTACATTGCCCACGTTCAGTTAATGTCAACTTTTTGTACTAAAACGTTATATTTATAGCCCACTCATCAAATCCCCATCCAAAACTTTTAGTATTATCAACAAATTTTTCAGAAAATGTTATTTTAAATGTCGTCTAATTTACATATGATTATCGCCTTAGATTACCTGGGAAATTTTTTTCATATTTAAAGAGCTATAACTTCATTATGGATGTACATATCGACAAAATTCTTTCAGATTTCTTGTATCGCATGTGTTTACTGTAAGAAAAAGTAAAAGTTAACATCACATTTTTTGATTTTTGATTTGCCACCGTCGAAAGATGTGATGTACTTGTTAGAGATTAAACCAAAGACCTTCTGTGTGCTAGGAGCGCATACATAATATATAAACATCCCAGAAGGGACAATAGAGACTTCTCTCATATCAGTGAGTGCACGTGTGTGTACCCATATTCAGTTTTCAATTTTTATGAGAAATACGAGAAGTACTGATATATTACATTTTCGAAATAGTTGTTAGGCTAAAAGTAATATTATGGTACCCAAATTGTGGTGCTCACAAGCCACTTTAATCGGTATCCGTTAGCAACAACATAGCCAGAAATGGCAATTTAGTACATGTTTTGTATATTTTATTCATAAAAATTCAAATTTTGTCCATTGGACCCCCTGAAGTTCTGTCGAGGTGCATCTGGCCACGTCCCTGATCGTTAGATTGTTTTAAAGCTTTCAGACTATTATATCAGACAAATATTGTATATCGTTGGGATCAACCTGTGGTACGCATTTCGAGACGACCCTCGAACAGCCCTCAAACAGGAAATTGGCGAATAACTTTAAACTTTTGTTATCGGAGGTGGACCCATATAGTCATAGCTAAATCGACTCCATATTCAGGATAGTCCATAATTCCATAAATAATGGCGCGAAAGTTTTGGAATATATTAAAAATTAATAATTTCATTCTTGAAAACGTTGTTGGATTTGTCAGCGGAATAATTGGATCAAGAAAATTAAAGTCACAAAAATTCACGAGTTTCTGTATCGGTAATTTTTAAGTTATGCAAAGTTAAATCGATTTTAACCAATGCATGCAGTATGAGTGCATTTCGTGTGCTAGGGCAAGAGATAACTCCCCGACATATTACACATATCAATCAATGTAGGTTAATAATCTCTAATAAATAAACGAAGGATGACATAGCTGATGATCTCGAAAATATACACGTACCAACAACACATAACATATATTTGGTATTTAGTGTCAAGTACATGGACATAAACATTGGACAAGCCATCATTTAACTAAACATACCTACAGATGGACAGACAAACATTTACAGGGACAGACCCACAGGCATGGATGATGTGATCGAGTAAACTCCACTCCAGTTAACAAATTACAGTCTGAGAAATGTATAATAAAATGTAAACAATGGACATAGACAAGTAAACAACAACTTCAATAAAACAAAAAAAGAAACCAACAACAATAAAGCAAAAGAACCTTGCAAACGCAATGGATATTTGATGTTTTGTTTTAAGTTGTTGTTTGTTGGCGCTTATTTCACGAAAAAATTGTTGAACAAATGTTTATTTTTTTGTATGTGGATAGAGTTCATGTATCTGTCTGTGTGTTTGCAACGACGATTATTTGTTGTTTCGTGGGAGTATGACTTATTATACCCTCCACCATAGGATGGGGGTATATTAAGTTTGTCACTACGTTTGTAACTACTCGAAATAATCATTGTAGACCCCACAAAGTATATATATTCTTGATCAGCGTGCAATTCTACATCGATATAGCCATGTCCGTCCGTCTGTCCGTCTGTCCGTCTGTGGAAATCACTCTAGCGTCCGAACGGATTGACGTAGGTTGATGAAATTTTGGGAAAATATGTTATATTTACGTAGGACTTTTGGTATTGAAAGCGGGCTATATAGGTCCACGCTTTCGTATAGCCCCCATACAAAATGACGCGTGACGCGTCGTCGTTTTAAGGAATTTTTAAGACATTTGGCCCATTTTACCATCGAATTGGTTGAAATTTGGTACTTTGTGTCTCCAGAGGCCAAAAAATATTCCTACCAAAGTTGGGTTATATAGGTCCACGTTTTGGTATAGCCCCCATATAAGGCCCCATATAAAGTACGCGTCATTTTAATATATTTTTAATGTATTAGACCCATTTGACCACAGAATTGGTTGTAATTTGGTATTTTGTGTCTTGAAAGGCCAGAAAACATTCCTACCAATGTTGGGTTATATAGGTCCACGTTTTGGTATAGCCCCCATATAAGGCCCCATATAAAGTACGCGTCATTTTAATATATTTTGAATGTATTAGACCCATTTGACCAAAGAATCGGTTGTAACTTTGTATTTTGTGTTTCCAGAGGCTAAGAAACATTTCTACCATAAAATGTTTATATAGGTCCACGTGTTGATATAGCCCCCATAATACAATATCTCCCGATTTTCGATATTTTGAACGTTTTAGCCTCATTATCACACCGAGATGGCTGAAATTTGGTATTTAATCTTCTTTAGGTGTATACAACTTTCCACCAGAAATTTTTAGGTATAGGTCCACGCCATCATATAGCCCCCATAGAACGGTACCTTGCGAATTTCGGTATTTTGAAGGTTGTGGCCACATTAATCCACCGAAATGGCTGAAATTTGTGGTGGAGGGTATAAAAAGTTCGGCCCGACCGAACTTAACGCTTTTCTTACTTGTTTTTTAGTTAACATCATCACTGGAACACTGATCCGAATACAAGGCACTTTCGTGTCTTAAGTCTTTTGCCAAAACGGCGTCAGCAACAAGTGACGTCATCCTGGTTTTGTACTCAAAAATTTTAACTCAATGTCGTGTTTTTCTTTTTTGTGTTTCAAGATCGCATTCAATATTTTATTTGTTTTTGTTTTATTTTTAGCTTAAGATGAATATTTTGTGGTGTATTTATGACTCCCTCATCAAAACAAGGCAAATGATCCATAATGCTCACAGCCACAACCACAAACACTCTCATTGTCTCCTTTGTTGTCTGTTTCGATGACAGTCAGTGTGGTGAGTATAGCAATGATATCATGCATTTCCGAGAAAGTAAAAGCGCCACATAACATTCCTAATAAATGATTAACCATTTGGAGACAAATTCAGCAAACTGGAATAAATGTGATTTTATTTACTCTAAATGGCCGTAATCATCGGACACACAAATTATAACAACGAAATAAAAGAAGTAGGAGATACATTTGTTTGTGGAACTTGTGGGAATATGTAGTTTGCAAAGCAATGCTAGATTGGCAGGAAGCACCATTTAACTCTAAGATAATATTACCCAGAGAGTGTGACCAAAAGACTGCAGCAGAATAGTTTGTCCTTGATCCTACAACATTAAAATGTACTTTTTGCGTCCATATTAAATCGTGCAGAGATATTATTCTCGTTCCCTAATATTTCCAATACTTATTTTCATCAACGACCAGATAATGTCCAAAACATGTTTTCAACTTTAAGACGGAGTAATTTGCACAATATATTACCCCACTTAAAAACAATCTCCCTCACTGAGTAATAATGTTCCTTATCGATTGAAGTAGATAATCAATTTTGATTTTGGATTTCTTATCTTTTTGGCCAGAATAAATGAAAGTGAATATCAACGGGAAGAATTGGAAACAAATAAAACTTAGAAGTTTATTGCAAAAATCCACTCAAAGAAATAAACAAACAACGCCAAGTGGAACACCACCAAATTCAGTTCGATTTCGGATAAAACGGAAGATAAACACCTCCACCAACAACGCGGCAGCATTTGTATTGTATTGCCACACAAGAAAAAAATGTTTAAGCTGCGAATAAATTCAAAAAAGAACGATTGCCTTTGAGCTGAAGCCGAACCGTTTTGTTTCCATTTTGAGTTTCTCTTCGAACATTATTTCAAATGATTTGATTGTAGGTGTCTCGACGTTGTCACAAACAAGGCAACATCTGTTACTAAACATGTTTTATTGGCAGCCGACCGAGTAATAGTGAAGTCACATTTTGGATGACGGACGTGAGGAGGGCAGGCAGGCGCAACTTTAGCCTGCTAACAATTGTCTTTGAGTGCGATTAATTTCAATAAATAACATTTTTAATTAATAGTTAACAAAATGAAAACACACGACAGACATATTAAATGTTACAACAAAACGCTCGTTTAATGTCTCAATATTGCTTCAGTTTGCTCCAATTCTATTACAAAGGAAATTGAATGCATTTATTCTGGAGGCGTTGACATGGATCATTCGCCATAGCTGTTGGTGGGTCGTTGTTTTATACAGTCAATAAATATTCGAACAAACTTGAATACATTTGTACATACATACGTACGTAAGAAATTCAAAAAGGAGGATAAAAAAATACAATTTTCAATTTTGCCGGAAAACACTAACCTTTTGCTCTGACAAGGATACTATGCCGAGATTGAGTTTCCAGGATGCCACTTCGCATTAAGGGGTTACCTTTACTTATCACTGTTGTAGTAATGCTGATAAATTTTTACCAACTCTGTCCAATCTTATACAAGGTGCTCTGGTACAACTGATAAGCAGGCCCCATTGTCATGGGTCAACCAGGAGAAGACAAAACTCGTACTATTCACCAGAAAACGGAAAATTTCTAACTTCCAGCCACCAGTTTTGGACTGAGTTGCATTCGAATGAAATATCAATATTTATTTCTGCAAGAACTCTATTGAGAAAAGTTGGACACTTAGACCACAAGTCATACACTAGCTGTATGTATCGTTGATCTTGTCTAGTGGCAAACAGCTGGAAATAAGGAAATACTGTCCATACTATTAAGTGTGCAAAGGGCTGGGCTAATTTTGATTACCTGAGCAATCAAAACACCACTCAGACAGCTTTAAACGTAATGTTAGATCTCCATTCTCTGGATATCCTGGTCCAGTTTCAGGCAGCGAGCACTTTTAAGGCTTCGAGTGTCAAGATCGTGGCCGATTTTACTTTTCAGACATGCGAAGGTCTTAAACTTAAGTGATAGTCAGTTTGAATCAGACGACAGGAATCGCATATTGACACCTCCTTCAGGTTTCACTCACTCTCTGGACACATTTGGACTGAAGGTAACTCTTCGGCGTTTACATCGAGAACCCATTTATCAATGAATGTCAATGAATGAGAGCTGCAGCGTCTTTCAGGCAGAGATCCTTGCTATCAGGAAAGCAGCAGAACAAGTACTTAGGCCTTGCTTTCATCTATGGACAGATCGAATACCGGCTATATAACCAAAATCTTTTTCTAAAATATTATGTATTCAGATTTTGTTAGAATTTTTTGGCTCTTTTTGAACGTATAAACATGCAAAACGCAAAGTGTTTCTGAGGTGGTACCTGAAGGAATGGACCTCATTGTATTTATTATAAGTGGGTATTATTTTGGGAGTCTTCCTTTCAAAAGATAGCCCGCCCACCATTCATTACAGTTGGTCACCGCATAGTTTAGAGCTTTTGGAACATTATATCAGGAAACACGGACTTGCTCACGAAAAGAATCATCGAACAAATCTTAAACTGCACTTAAACAACAATTTTGAATTTTTGTGAGGGAGGTACCCTTAGGAGTGGACCGATATTCGCCAGTTTCGAAGTTTGGGCAAAATACACCTTGATCCAAATTGGTTGCTCCATTCAAGAGATATAGCGCGTTTGTTTGGACCACTACATGTGTAGCCGTAGGGGTTTTTACAGCTTTCGCGGAATTCCTCAGGAAGTATGCCCCTCAAAAGCTTGCACTATCGTAATTGTGGGCTCGAGTACAAACTGTTGTAACAAATAAAAAAGTATCAGTCGGCTTGGCCGACAGAGAAATACCCTCAGCCTCAGACCTAAAGAAAATAAGTAACACACAATACTTCTGACGTCTATATAATACGATATACAATGTTTGGACCAAATCGGTTTCTCCCTTCGAGGGTTATCTTACGTACTACCCAATTCAGTTGGTGCCGCCAGGCTTTTTGGAGCGTTTGGACCATTACCTCAAGAAGTAAGGAATTGCACCCGAAAAAACATGTACCGTCGTAATGGGGAAAGCGAATACAAGTTGTTACAAACAAATCGAAGGGATTTGAAGCCCAAAATGCGCTTCAACGGCTTCACATGACGCCATAGGGTTTTTTTACAGCTTTCGGATCATTTTTTCAGAAAGAATGAACTTGCCCCTGAAAAAATGTGTACAGTCGTAATGGGTGCAGCGAATACAAATTATTACAAAAAGAAGCAAAACGATTCGAGGGGAGACCTCAAACTGCACTTTTCCCAAATTTTGTGTGGGATAAAACCTGATAAAACTTGTTATGTCGTAATGGGGGCAGCGAATACAAGTTGGTACAACAAAAATCAAAACCATCCGAGAGCAGGTCCTAAACTGAACGTCTCCGGAATTTTGTGTGGTAGGTACTCGATGGAGTGGATCGTTAGAGTCCATATTGGAACCTCATCTATATCTCGAGACGAGGTCTTAAACTGCAGTTTTTCGAAACTTTGTTTGGAGTGGGCCTATATAGTCCGTATTCGAATCTAATCCATGTCAGGTAGAAATTTTACGATGTGCAAAGTATGGACATGCTTGAACTTGACCTAAGTTTGGACAAAATATTACGTCTGTCAAGTTACGCACAAGCCACCTTAAACTGATATTTTTATTTGTATAAAAGTTATCATCCTAATTAAGACTCTAATGCAGGTTGGAAAAAAATTCGAATATTATTATCCCCTACACCACACTGTGGTAAGGGGTATTATGTGTTAGTGCATTTGTATGTAACATGCATAAGGAAAAGAGATAGACCCATAGTTCCTTCTAGGAATATGTATAGAATCGCTTTCTGAGTCGATTTATGCATGTCCGTCTGTCCGTTCGTCCGTTCGCAACGTACAGGTCGCATTTATTGTCCGATTTGGCTGAAAATTGGGGAAGATAATTTTTTTAGCCGTCGGAATAACGCTATTGCTTTTGGTGAAAATCGGTTCAGATCTGGATATAGTTCCCATATATATTCCCAACCGATTTCGCGTATTTGCTGCACCAAACACGCTATATACATCCGATTTCGATGAAAATTTAAATGGGGGACTAAATTCAGCCTAAAAATAGATGTGTCAATTTTGGTGCAAATCGGTTTAGATTTGGATATGGCTCCCATATATATTTTCGCCGATTTAATGTATACGCTGCACCAAATGTCCGATATCGATGAAAATTGGAATGAGTGACTGAATTCGGCATAGAAATAGATGTGCCAAATTTGATGGAAATCGGTTCAGATTTGATATAGCTCCCATATATTCAATTTCAATTTGATTTCAATTTCAATTTATTTCCATTTTATAATGCCCAGTCTTTCAACCTTAGGGCTGTATACTATATTTGAATTTAAAATAACAAAGTTCGGTTTAGACATAAGTGTGCCATTTTATATCGAAATCGGCTCAGATTTAGATATAGCTCCCATATATATTTTACATATAGTTGGCCCCGCCCGACTTTAATCCTTTTCTTACTGTTTTTTTATGAAGATAAGCGCATCTGTACTACGATGATGACTTCTATGCAACCTTGTTTCCCTTTGATGAGTTTTTATTTAAGATTAGATAAAATCATACATAACCCACAGACCGAGGAGCCTGTTAATCCGTCCTGATAGATCTGATATTCTTCTGAGGAAATCCTCCCGAAACTATAGCATTATTCAGATATTGACACTTTCACACGCTCCGAAGATATAATTCTTCATAAAAGTTTGAGAGAATCCCAGAAACATTCGTGCTCATATTCTTCAGTATAATATGTTAGTGAGCTTAGTAATAAATATAAATAAATCAATCTGAAAAAATTCTCTGGCATTTTTTATAAAAATACTTATCGTATTTGATGTTCAATTTCAAATAAATACATGACCAATTTAATGATTCTTTAAATATAGTCTCCAATTTTGTTTAATAATTCATACTGAGATAATCAACTATCGAAGAGAATACATTAAGAATAAGAAGCTTAGCTATTTTGATAGATCTCTTTTCTATCTATCTTTTCTTTTCTATCTTTTCTGTCAATGAAGTGTCTATCAGTGCAAGACTAATGAATTGTTTATACTCGTAATTAAAGTCTCACATTACACTGTTGTTTATCAAAAAGACAAGTCATCCATCCCCCATCCATATTTCGTGGATGTTGGAGTCAACACTTTCAAATTAATTATCCAAAATTAAATTTTGCCAGTAGCAATAGGTAAAACAAATAAAATTATATTGATTTTTGTTTCCTTTTTTATTAGATCCAAACCCCTATATATGAAATTTGATGGCGATCGGTTAACGTTAACCAGTGCCATTCTACCGATCTTTGTTTTCATAGTAATTTGTAAAGGCCGCAATTATGGTCTAATCGATGAAAAAAGTTTATCAGTTGATTGCTGTTTCAATAAAACGAATTCTAGTCCCCATTTACATTGGGTGAGTTTTCTTGTGTCTCTCCAACAAACAGAGACTTGCCGCAGGTAAACTTGCCTAACGTGGATTGGGGCCTACAGAAATTTGAGAATATCGGATCGGATTTTGATATAGCCGATTTTGGGTATATTGGCCCTATATAGTTATATCAATATCTAATCCGATTTTCACGTTAACCGATAGCTATAAAATTGCATATATAAGGTTATGGATCAAATGGAAAAATTGAGGGGTAGGAGTTCCAAAGAAAAAATTGTTTTTTGGTCAACATAAATGCCCGAAAACGTATCTCCAAAAATTGACGGATCACAAAACCAAGCGTTTCCATGGTTTAGGTTTCATTACTGACTCCCATTCGTATATGATTGATAATATCCCAAATACTCGCCCTCATAAGACTAATATTCCATAAAACAGTTTTTCATTTTAAAACGTTTTTGGCATCTCCTGTAAAATTATTATGTTGTTAGTTACGTCTTTGGACATTTGTGGTGACGACATACTTAGTTTTCTATAGAACTACAATGACCAGTAATAACTTAAAAAGTATTCCAAACGGCGTCGGATGAAATAAGCGGTAAAAGGGGTAGTATTCGATAATCACTAAAGCCTGTGACGGTGCATATGTAAAATTTAAATATCGTGTAAACAAACCCTTAGCCAACAAATGTAATATTTTATTCTACATTATGACTGTAATAGCTTAAAAGTACTTTCATAAAAACAACAACACAACTTTCCGCGAAAACATTTCATTCACCTCTCAACTTTTTGAACAAAAACCAAATATTCCAACATATCGATCATCAATAATCATGAAATGTAAAACATCATGTTGATTTCGCTAATAGCTACAGCTACAACAATTCTTAGCCGGCTCTTAAATGATGGAGTTACACAAGAATGTTGTTCACGCCCTCAGCTAACACACACACACAACAGAAATTACAATTCTTTCTATTTTTCTATACAGATTTATAAAAAAACATTAATCGACCACAACTGATGTGAAATGCTCGTTTCGGAAACCTTGTCTAGCATAAAGTACCAAAGCGCTAACAAACAACAACAGCAACAACAACAAATCCAAAAGCCAATTAATTTCACATTTACGTAAATATTTACAGCAAAATGTACAACAGACGCACATCATAAAAAATTAAGAACTAACGATCGACACGCTGCTCGGTTTCGCATTCGAATCGCTTACAAGCGTATTGAGGTCTGATTGTTTGGTACTTTTCTGGGTGCGAGTGTGTGTGGCAACAGGTTACCCCTACCCAACCTGTCTGGCAGAAACATTTGATTGCGTTTCCGGTTAATTTGCTTGGAAACTTAATTGCAAAATTATCACAATGAATTTCTTATAACAAATTGAAATCGAGGTGATACTCCCAAAGAGGGCGAAAACTACTTGATAAAGAGGGGGGAAGATATAATGTGAGCGGAAGAAAAGCATCAATTGAACGTTCTTTAATTTTTCTTTTTACGTTCAATCATTTTAGAGATAGGAAAAAGTGGCAAAGGTGTTTGAAGATCAAGGAAAACTATCAAGGCGAATTTAACAAGGCGAATTTAACAAGGCGAATTCAGGCCGTAGTCTTCAACTTCTGTCAAAAATGTTTGCGCAAAATATCCACAAAAGTTAGAAGAATGCGGTAAAATATTTTTTGCGAAGTATAAATAAAGATTTTGTAGACATATATTCCTTGTAGAAGTGAAATATTTGTTATTTATTTTTGATTAAAAATATGTTTTGACAGCAAATGAAGACATCAGTAGGCATTATTGTATCATCTTCTTTCTTGCACCATGGAAACTATTGATTCAAAAGAACGGCAAATTAAAAAAGAATCAAATTGAAAAAATTTTGAACAAGAGTCACAATCTTCATTATGACCGTGGAGACTGTGATCGATGAAATATTGGACCATATCAATGATGTTTTTGTGTAGGTCCATCATTTTTCATATCACCACGTAGTAGATATGGTGAAAACCTACCATATATGTTCTACCATACCATATATGACTCTAGAGTCTAGACGATGGCAAGATTGGCTTATAGAGATTTTATTTTTTATGTATGAAATATTTATTTATTTTCACAAACGTTCAGTTAGATCACTTGTCTTTTTCGTAATGTCACTTTTTAATTTTCTATGTAAAATAAAATGGTGGGTAAATATATTTTTTGGCTATACAAATTTCAACATAATTTGAGAAGAGGCTTTACCGCCTGTTTTTGTAAAAATATGTATTCTTCTCACACGAATTGTCAAATTTTGTAGATCGATTTACTGGCCTGATGGAACGCGTCTACGAAAAATTAGGTCTGTATGTCATCGGATGGCAGTCATTCCTTTCGATAATTTTCGTGACAAGTAGCCAGTTTCTTTGGTCACCGTAGAGTTTGAGTTATTATGCCAAGAAGCATGGACTTCCCCAAGAAAAAGAAATTATGTATATCTTTCTAATCAGAATTGGCAGGGACTACCTTCGATGAAAATGTCAAGAAATCATCGAACATCCCCTAAAATGCACTTAGCTAGCATTTTGAACTTTTGTGTGGTACCTCCCTTAGGAGGAGCTGTCCAATATAGTTCATATTCGAATTAGATATAAGTTTGAGAGAAATATTACGATATGCAAATGTTGGACCAATGTCGGTGATCCCTCCTATCGAGTCATCGTAGGTACTTTTTTGAACTTAGAAACCTAGGAAAAACATTATATCGCTGTAAACAGGACAACCAATAATTAGAGCTGGCAAAAAATTGATGACACTATCGATAATATCGATTATTTTTTAAAAATTCAATATCGACAGATAGTTTTGTCTACATTTCCGCCATTTTCATTTTTTAATTAATGTTGATGACAAATAAACGGTAATATCGATAATACATTAAATATCGAAAATATCTAATGTTGGGAATATCGATAGCTTGCCAGCTCTACCAAGAATACCTTCGGTAAAAATTTCAAAACGATCCTCGAATATTCCTTAAACTGCACTTAAACGAAATTTGTCCAATATAGACCTTCCTGGAGCTTTATCATACAGACGGAGGGATATCCAACCAATTACCGATCATCAGCATGATTTCTGTAAGCAGCATAGCATGACAACAGCGCTGCACGCCATATCTACACATATTAGTCGAGGACTCAACCAGAACAAGCCGTGCGAAAGGACAGTGCCAAAGCCAAAAGCATTTGATACTGTCAAGCACTCCACGCTGTTTGAAGACATTGAACAGACTACCTTTAGGCCAAGCTTGAAACGTTGGATAACCAATTATATGTGTGGACGCCGATCGTGATTGGATAACAGGAACAAAAAGTCCAAGGCCCGTAGAATGAAACAGGGAGGTCCCCTTAAGATGAGGTCGCTGGATCTTTTTAAGTTAGGTTGGGGTACCTTCCCTGATGTGATTTGTGAAAGGTTGAACTCCTATTTGACTGACTTTATCACCATTAATATCCGGCACTAAATCTACGGCCACTATGTTCTCCATATGGACTGCAGAGTGAGCACTGAGCTGAATGTCTTGGTCGATGGTAGCAGTATTCCGCCCAGTAACTACCCCAAGATTTTAGGAGTCACAATCGACCGCATGCTCACGTCCGTGCATGCCACAGCTATCTGCGACAGTCTGAGATGCAGGTCCTCAAGTTCCTAGCTGGCAGCATTTGAGGTTCAGATATAGAAACCTTGGTGACCACATATAACGCGATATGTCGGTCTTTGGTCGGCTATGCGGAGCCATTGTGGTCCGCAAATATGAATGCAACGCGATGGAAAATATTCAAACCTTCAGAATACCAAACTAAGAACTGCAACAAGGTGCCTCCTAATGTGTTCAGTGAACCATCTTTACGATGGGACAAAGATTCTTCCGGTATAGCAATTGCAGTAATTGCCGTGAGAGCTATTCTAATCGACATTTTATGGATAGGACCCCCACCCAAACATGTCTGGATGGATTTTAATGATCTAGAAAGAAAGGTCCAACCTCTCAATAGCATTCACACATATACAGTCGACGATAAAATAAACAACTATCGTGTGATTGTGGTCCTCGGAGAACATTCCCCATTTATCGCAGCTGAGGAACGTAAGCTGCCACGACAAACAAGAATAGTTTGGCTCAACTACGCTCGGGATGATTGATTACACTGTGCAAAACATTAGCCCAGCGTGCGACACAGGCCCGCACGACACATTTCACCTTTTCAAAAGCCCCGCCAAACCTAGTCAACTAAATCCAGTAGCTTTGTGGTTACAACCCATGGAAACAGCGCCATTCCTAGAAAGTAAATGTAGAGATAAACTGGATTTCTTAGATTTTCAACTTTATACGAGCAAAGCATCTTTTCTTCACCACGGATTTCTATCACTTATTTAGAAACGGGGAATATTAATCTTCAAATAATCCATATATTTTTCAATAGGTTTAGTAAGCCCAAACTCCAAAAATATTTATAATGAATTCGAATCTTGTGAACTTGTGATCATTTTCGTCCTATAATTTTTCACAACTTTCGATGTGGCTAATCACGCAAGAGTGCATGGATAAAATTAAATTTTTGTATGTCGATAAAGAACCATTCTATAGCACTATGAAAAACTGGTTTAATGAATTCAATCGTGGCCGCCACTCGCTAAAAAAGGAAGGTTGTGAGGGTCGTCAAAAACGGGCGTAGTGCCAGAAAAAAATTAAACCGTGCGTGAACGCATCCTTGGACATTTCTTCCACCAACTAACATTTGATATTGCATGAACACCTGACCGCAAAAATGGGGGTTTCTCGTTAGATCCAGCACAATTTGACAATCGCTCAAGAAAGGCTATTGTCGATTGGGGCGAACCAAATCCAACGGATTAGTCGGCTGTTTCTTCGGCAAAACTGACCATATGACTACTATACGGCTTGAGGAACGTAGGGCGGTTAATTCTGAGTGGTACACTATAATTTGTTTGCCTAAAGTCTTCTGAGAAATTCGAAAAACATACAAGAGAAGACGAATCATTGTGCACCATGACAATGTTAGCTCTCACACATCGATTAAAGCGAGCGGCTTTTTGACTGGACAAAACATGGAATTGAGGGGTAATCCACCGTACAGCCCTGACTTGGAACCCAGTGACTTCATTTCAAGAAAAAAGTCGCGGTCAACAATTTTCGTCGCCAGAAAATGCTGTTGAAACCTTCAAAAACCATGTTTTAGAGGTCTCCCAATCGGAGTGGAAAAAGTGCTTCGGCAATTGGTTTGAGCGCATGTAAAAGTGTATAAATCTATATTTGATGGTACATATTCGCGTTTTCATAGTTAGGCCACTTCCCCTCGTAATGTCGATCATGACCAATTAGAACCAATAATCAAGAGAAGGAGGTTAAACTGGCAAAAAGTTAAATGTCATAACTTTGTGAAAACGTAATAAATACTCAACTGTTTTAGAATATTTTTATGAATGTTGGTTTTTATACTGTAAAATATAAAATTCATTCATATTCTCCGATCAGTCAGCCAAACAATCGGACAAAATTATTATTGTTTGATGCCGTGCATGATTAATAAGTTTGTCGCCCATTGACGTTTGTTCGTCATACAAATCTTACCTAGTGTCGCCGTCTCAATGAATTTGATTAATAAATTTTTCCTAGCATTGTGCATTTAAAATATCCTCACGACACGCTGCTTGTCGGTTGGTTGTACGTACTTACGCAGAGCAATTGTTAAATGTTAAATTTGTTTTCGATTTCATTGTTGTTGTTTTTTATTATAATTATTTTATCCGCTTTTAGGCCAAATGTGGGCGGCAGTTTCATACTACACACAGAAGCACGATGTGATTGATTCAAAAAGTAACAAAGCATTCAATACATGTTAAGGCATTTAATATGAAATATGTAAATGTTGCGATATTTCATTGAAAATGAAACTTGATTTGCAAAAAAAAACAAATAATTGCTACTGATCCAATTATAGAACATTTAATCATATTAAACCTTGTTGCAAAAATGTGAGATTGAAACTACAGCGTTTATATGAAAACAGTAACAATTGATATCGTCTGTATTTTATATAAAAAGTGGTAACAATCACATATCGTCAATTCCAGAACCTGCAGAAATTTACTTTTTTCGTTTATAAATTTTATATTTATTTTTTTATTTTATATTTTTTCGTTTATAAATTTTAAATTCATTTGATTAAAATGAGGAGTAAATTTTTAGCAATGTTCTTTTTTTATTTTCCAAAGAATGCTTTAATTAATAATAAAAAAGCCAATATTAAAAACTTTTGGCCATGACTGCAATGAAAATATTATTGCGCTGCTTTGTGTGGGGATGCCACAAATGATGATGTCTTGCTGCAGTTAATAGTTATGACTTTCTTATAAAAAGAAAAAAAGCAACAAGAACAACTAACTCTTATACAATGCAAATTTCTTCAACGGGCGTGCCATAAATTAAAACCGTAACAACCATATACGGGTATATGGCAACAATGACGACGACTACCCAGTTATTTGTTCGTATTCTCCCTACTCATTTAGCTGATAAAAAACTCTCAACAAATCAATGAAATAGACCGTAGGAATGAATGACCAACTGATGTAGGAATGTCATACATAGAATTTTTCGAATTGTTGTTGAATTTGAATTTATGCTCAAAATATCACGCCCATCAGCCATTTTAATTCATCACGGCAAGATTTAGAGCTTTTGGACCATTATGTCAGGCAATAACCGTCAGCTGCTAGAGAATTGAAGTCATCATGAGTTTTGGGATTCCGTCCTAGGCAACGATCAGAGGGGTCCAGCGCTGGCCGAGCAGATTGATAGCTCCACATTTTGCACCGTAAACGAAGCCGCTCCCCCGAGAATAAGATTGCCACAGCTCGCCAGACGTCACCATTGTGGCACCTGGTCTGATAAATCTTTCAATCCGTTGGTTCAGACAATCTTCCGATCATCGTCTCTGTTAACAGACCACCCAACTTCGTAAACTCCTGACATCCGTACTTTTCTCAGACATGGAAAAGCAGATTGGCACGGGTTCAGATAATTCACCGCTTCAGAGAGCTGCCCATTTCCTCAGATCCTCGGGAAGTTGAGAGAATTTTCCGGGACGTCATTACAGCTGAAGCCGCTCGCTACTTACCAGCTGGTCGAATACCCGAAATTAGACAAAATTTCCCAGCAGAGGCGATGGGACTAGCCAAAAGTTATGGAACTTACTCTTGAAGTTAACAGACTTGCAGACCAACATAAGTGAAATTAGTGGCTAGAACACCTGAAGCAATACAACATTGGTACAGGATTAAGAAAATTGTGGACAATGGTTAGTTAAATCACTCTCGAAAGCGGGAAAAACGGAGTGACAGTGACAGATTCGAAAAATTGAGCGTGTTATTTTAGCCTGCAGTTTATAGAGCACGCCGAGAGTGATAGAGCAAAGAGGAGTGTGTTACGCTATATAAGAGCCCTCTCGAAAAGAAAAAAAACAAAATCAATCAATTTATGAATAGTGTTCAAAAATTGTTTCCAATGTTCAGATTTTTAAATTGTATGAACCTAAAAAAGGAATAAATACTGGTTTCTTTTTTGAATGAAACACAAACATGGGATATATGTATGTCTATTCTCTTTTGCAAAATATGAACCAATTCATTCATTTCAAAATAATCTTCTTTAAAGCAAGAAAAAGTTACTTATATTCAAAACTCTGCTTATATTTGTTGCAAATTTATTTATTCTATAAAAATTTTGTTTTTTTATTTTTATTTTGAAATTAGTTTTTTATTTTATTTTGAAATTAGTTTTTTTTTAATTTTGTAATTATTGTTCTTTAAACGTTTCTTCTAATTGATTTTTCCTAATGAATTATATATCTTGTAAAGCAGAAAAATGTATACAATACGTACATACATATAGAGACCATCAGCACTGGCTTGAGTTGTTAGATGTTGCATTTATATTAAAGAAATTCAAAAATTGTATATCCGAAATAATGCTATTGATATAGTGAGTGTTTTCCGACAACAAACGAAATCTATACGTGTTTGGTTTGTTAGTGTGGTAGTGGTGGTTGTTTAGGCTGTTGTCCTTTGTTGACTAGAGTTGTACAATCTAGTTCATTTGAATGATTTAGGTACGGTCACCGACTGATTATAGTTCAGTGAACTATTGAACTATAATGAACTATATCGACTGATCTAGTTCATACGCTCTATTCAATAGTTCGTTCATGAACTATACAACTCTATTGTTGACATGGACAAAAAGATTATGAACGGAATTAGTAAAAAATTCATACTTTTGTTTTTTCTGTGTACCGTCAAACATCCCATAAAGAAGACTTCCCTCTAGATATCTCAAGAACTGTCTAAACTTTACTTTTTTGAAATTCCACACACTCCAGACGGCATAGAGATCGTAACGTATGCGGATGATTGGCGTCGGGTCCTATCGTCGACGACATACATATGTGATAGGTTAAATTTCTACATGGCTGACTTAGTGCAGTTCTTCTACTTGAGGAATTCACTGCCACTGTTCACCACCTGGATGGCTGAAATGAGACTTATCCAGAGCATAGTGGTCGATAATGTCCTGATTTCGACCACTAACTGAGCAAGATATTGTGTGTACCTTTCGACAGCATGTTTAAGTCGTCCGTGCAAGAAGACAAGATCAGAAGTAGGAACAATGTTTTCAATTCGCTGACCTTGGTGTGCTGACAAAGAAACATTGTTGACCTCTTACACTAGCTGTAGGTCGATCTGTGGTAATCTATGAGGCGCCAGAGTGTTATGCAAATATCATTGTATTTGTTTATCGTCATAAAAAAAATGCATTCAAAAATTTTAGAAAAATCCCCAAAAAACTCATATGGACAAATCTTCAACACTAAGACTTGTCTTTAAAAGGTGTTTAATTCAGAAATTCATTCATGAAAAAAGCTAGCGTATAAAACATTCATATTTCTGTTCCGAATAAATAACAGGAAGAAAACAAAACCAGCGTCCACCACAACATAAAAAACGAAAAAAACCAAAGTAATTTCAGCCCACATCCATTTGAAATTGTTATACCTCGTTTTTTTGCGCTAACCCCTTTGTTTTGGTAATGAGAAAACTACATTTTTTCTTGCTACTAATTTAAGACACGTTATGAATGTTTAACGAATAATTTTTTGTTGTTTTTGGTAACAACATTGGAAACCTACATGAAATCTGACAGCACTTTGAAATGTGTGATAACAAAAACAAAAGTGTGTAGAACTGGAGGGCGGGGGACAAAATTATGCTCAAATTCAAAGCAAATTGTTCGAAGTGACCAAGAGATCGGTGCTCGCAACATTGATATTTTTGATATGATGACTGTTATTAAATGTCAAAATTTGTTCGTCACCAAGTATGGGGGTCGTCGATAGGTGTCACAACAAATAAGGGTGGGCGTCAAAAAAGTGTGAATGAAGACAGCTTTAAAACCGTAGCTATCAGTAGTGTCAACGGCGGCATCTTCTTAATTCATAGATCATTATCAGCATATCACCTGTGATCGTTGAATTGATTGTTATGTAGATGGTACGGTGCTAGGTTGTTTGGATGTTTTTTTTTTTAATTATAAAGAAGAACACATTTTGATAGTCAAGTTCAAGTATTTCCCAAGTAGCTATAATATTGGAAAATAATCGGCAAGCTCCATTAAATGGCAAAACCCCGTGTAACCTTCTTGTCGTTAGTTGTCATCAGTATTACACTGACATTATTTATATGATTTATGTGAACGACTTTGTAATATTCAAATATGAATTTAAGTAAAATACAGGTAAAATTTACCAAATTACCAGTGAACCCTCCCACAATCCCAATGTAAACAAATTTCTAACAACCTATCCATATTGTGATCACTGTATTCATATCAAGCGAAATGCATAATATAGATTTTCAATGCGGGTGGTCACAATGGGTTTTATTGCACAACAAGATCCCATATTACGAATAGCTTTCATTGAAATAGCTGGCTGACCCCGTCCGTCGTTGCTGCTGCTTTCAGCAACATTGTTCGTGGCAGGCGTTGAAATCATTTTTGTTACAAACATTTCAAAATTCAAATATCTTCATTTGAGCGTTGGTGGAGAGCAGAAATAAAATATGCATTTTTTTGTCAGCAGCTACTTATGATAGTCGTGTGCTCGGTAGGTAAATCATTGAAAACTAGCGCAATTGATTCTGTCGTTTGACGTTTCTTGTCAATTAAATCAATGTAGAATTGATACAAAGTTTGCAATGTTTTTTTCTTACAATTGTCTTAATTTGCAAAACATGTCACAAGCGCCAAGGTTCAATTAACAGGTTTGTTTATATGTATGTAATATTTATATCATGAGAAATTCAAAATACAAAACACTGCAAGATATCTTAAAATCAAAAATAGAAGGAAAAAATCCTAAAGGTCGAAAAGAATTATGTTGGATTGCGAATATTCAAGAATGGAGATGTTGGATACCTACTAAGTGCTGCCAGAAGTAGAGACATATTTGCCGATATTGTGAAAAATTTATGAATTTATCTAATATTTTTATTTAAAATCGAATTTTTATTGTAATTGATCGCCAAAATTCGTATGACGAATAGGCAAATAAAGAAGAAGAAGAATATTTACGAGTATGTAGATTAAGTTGGACATAAACTCAAATATTGGTACTGTAGTGAAATCAAGAATGAAATCATCTCCAAGGAAGAAATTGTATAAAATCTATTCAATTTAACGGTGGCAGTGTGTTGTTGGCGAAATTTCTTGAGTATTCAGTCACGCCCTTCGGACTCGGCGATACAAAGTATGTTTCATATTATTGAGCTAGTTTTAATCTACCTTGTCCCTTCTGGCATTTTTGTGGAAACAATTACATATAAAATGAAAGAGAAACAATTAGAATATACAAGAAGGACACATGTCGAAGAGTGCTGCGCGAAAATATACTTAGCACTTCTTATTCTTATCACCGAGTTGGGGCCTGAGAACTTCGTAAATATCCAACTGTGACGTGACAGTGAATAGACTCTAAACGCTTATCTTCTTTGTATTCTTCTTCTGTACACATAATAAATATTTTTTCGAGGGTATATGCATTTTGAATACGATCAAATATGTACATAATCAAAATAATGATTTAGACCCCAATTATGTTTGGACGAAAACCATTTCAAACAATTCGCAGTCGATTTATCCGTCGGTCTTTCTGGCTGGCTGGAGCGATAACATATCAACCGGTTTCGTCAAAAATTTAGTCCTCATAATATTTTCTGCAAACTTCGATCAAGTTCGAAGATGGCCGTCTTTCCGGAACCTCCTCCACAAAACGTCAAACTGTTCACTAAAGTGGTACGAGCGGATCAACCGATTTGGTCTAATATGTATTTGTTTCTCGTAATATTTCATCCAGGCAATGGTTCCGTTTGAATATAGACTATCTATATCGGTCGACTGCTTCGTGTACCTTCCACACAAAATTTTACAAAAGTGCAGTTTAAAACCGGCTCTCGGATAATTTTAAAATGTTTGCAGAAGGTTGCCCTCGCGGCTCCTATTACAATGTTATATTTTTCCTAAGATAATGGCACAAAAGCTAGATAAAATCCTGCCGAAGTTTCATACATCGTCTTGGGGGACTTTGATGTTCATCATGAAATTTAGCATACGGCCCTTGACAATGACCAGAGGCGTATAGTGCTGGCTGAGCAGATCGATAGGACACCTTTACCAGAATTAGCGGAGAGTACCTCAGATCGCCAGATAAAACCACCGTGTCACCTGGTCTGACAAAGAGTACTACGTCGCATTAGAACTCTTTCCACCGAGGAGCAACCACCACCATTTACAATAGATGATGTTGCGAATGTCATCAGGAAAACTAAATCATCCAAAGCGTTGTGTTCTGACGGAATCTCCATGGTAATGCCGAAACAGCTGATTTAGCCAAGGGATGGGTTGCGAATGTCATCAGGAACCCTAAATCACCCAAAACGTTGGGCCCTGATAAAATCTCCATGGTAATGCTGAATCAGCATGATGAGTATCTCACAAAACTTCTCAACATGTCCCTAGCCATCCACATCGTGCCCGAGGTCTGGAAACTGGGCAAGGTGGTCCCGCTACTTAAACCAGCAAAGGTGAATCGTACAGACTAATTTCGCCTTTGACACCACAGCAAAAACTCTGGTAGCCCAGCGTCAGATATAGTTATCCAGTTGCCGATCATCAGCATTAGTTAGAGTTCCTCCTCGGTATTTGTCCTAGCGACGTATCACCCTGGCATAGGAAAACCAACTAACAAATTTCTTCCCTAAATCCCTGCTGTATCTGCTCCTCCACTACTAATTTCCTGTCTTCCTCCCTTCCTCTCCCCCTCCAACCCTTTTCAGGATGAGCACAATGGACCACTGGTCTCCGAGCGAAGTGGCTGTAAACAATCAACAGCAGTTTCGTATCCTACAACCTAACCTAACGCCAGTAGCTTTGTGGTTGCATTCCCATATGCAGAAAAATATATGTTAGAAATATGTTTGGATCCAAACAAACCAGTCCCTAGGTTGCAAACAAATATATCTTTGGATCCAAACATATTATGTTTGGGAATGTTTGCATAAAAATATATGTTTGCAACATTTTGTAACATATCTGAATTTTATTTGTTTGGGGACCAACATATTTTTTATGTTAGAACAAATTTTTTTATTGGTGGAGAGAGGATTTTTGTCAAAGAGCGTAACAACAGGGTCCTCGCTTATTTCATAACAAGGAGATGCGTGTATAGTACGGGTTATTCATCCAAAAGCAGTCATTTCTGTAACAGTTAACCAACCTAGCAAGCGAAGAGAAAGAAAAATGGTATGAATAATTTTTTTTATTTTTGAGAGAAATACAGAGAGCATTTTTTCTTCAGTTTCCCCAAGGCAATTGTTGAGTAAAGACGTTAGAGTGAGTAAATAAATCAGTGTTTTGTGTTTTCTTAAACAAAGGGTGCAAGAAGGTGAATGGAAATATTTTATTGGACAAGGAAGAAAATATTAGTAATAACATTAATACATTTTTCATATACATATATATGAAATATGGATGCACCTATTTATAACATTATAAAATAATTTGATTCCAGATGTCGATTTCCCGTTGATAATTTCAAAATTGAGGAGAATGTGTTTTATTTCACAAATGCGATACTATTTCTTGTATTTGGAATTTTGTATGTTTCCACGCGCCTGTTGCTGCTTTTGTGTTTGGTATTTCTATGCATTATAAATGTTTGTTTACGTTTTTGTGGATTTTGGGTTTGTATTTATATTTCATCTAAACAAATATTTGTTTGCCCTCAAACATATACTGGTTTACACCCAAACAAATACTGGTTTACACCCAAACATAATTTTTTTGGAGGACCCAAACATATGTTTTGTTTGGGACTGTTGCAAACACATATGTATACTCGTATGTTAGCTGCAAAATATGTTTGGGACATATGTTAGAGAGGCCTTTTTTCCTTCGTGCAGAGCCAGTTTGAGGAACGTTTTGAAATTTTCCTGAAATACTGGTTCAACGGCTTTTAATAATCCTGACCAACAAAAATTGCTGGTGGGCCCTATAAGAAGCACATCGAAATATTTTTTTCAAACTTAAATCAAGTTCAAAGATCGACTATATCGGTCGACACCCTCAAAAAAGTTTAAAATTTTCGCATGAGTGTACTTTAAGGACTATTTGAGGATTATTTTAAAATTGTCATCCATTCTGTTATTCTTTTCGCGACAAGTCCATGAATCGTAGCGTATACGTCAAATAAAATCCACTGGATTTATAACGAGGGTTTGTGACGTATTTCACATTTGAAATGCCGTGTTTTTCGTAACTACCGGCTACTGTCCATAGATGAAAGTCTCAATTCACACAGACTGATCATTGATACTTTTTTAGAAACCGGATACAATTCCCGTCTATATTATTTTCAATGGTGGTGCCCACCCGCCTTGCACGCTGAAGGTCGTGGGTTCGGCCAGACAACATCAAACATTTTTCAATGGTGGTAAAATACCGCTCAGTAATATTGGCGACATTTCCTGAGTATTTCAGCCATGTAAAAGTTCTCTACAAGTGGTGTCTTAGACACGCCGTTCAGACTCGGCGATAAACAGTAGGTCCCATATTATTGAGCTAATATGAATCGGGGTGCACTCAATCATATGAGAGAAGTCTCCCTTGTCCCTTCTGGGATGTTTGTGAAACAATTATTATATTATTTTATTTTCAATTCAAAAATGACAGGTAGTTCTGAAGTGATCCCTCCTCAAACTGATGGCACATTTGTCATTCCTGTTTTTTCAAGTAGTTTTGTTAGCATCGTCTAGGACTAAAAACTTGAAACTTTGAATTTTCTGTCGGAAACGAGTGTGTTGAAACCACCTTATTTTTCAAGATGTTATCGATTTACTTTTTATCACTTTGATAATGCAATGGTGCTAACGATGCAATATCTATTTAAATTGATTAATTGTTAAGAACTGTAGGTCAGTTGTGACATACAACTTTGGCTTTGTACTTTTTCGTTTTTCAAAAATGATTTATTAAGCAGTTATGTCATCGACAAATCCTACCATTAAACTTCAATTGAAAATATATACATACATACATATGTATTACAAGCAGAAGCGTTGTACATATTTGTAATTTGAGATAAATCACAATACATATTTAAATGAAAAATTACAATAAACACCTTATATGTAACACTTACAGACATGATAAAATATTCAAATCGTCCAATTATTAGTTAATACCATAAAATGAGAAAGAATTTCAACGAGAATATTTTTTATTCCAATTATGGAATTTAAAATCCATCCAAAGCTCTATGGAGCTTAAAATGCGTCATGTCACGATACAATAATAGTTATTCTAAATTGAATATTATAGATATTATGCATGCAAACATTATTTCAAAATTCTACACTTAAGATGTTATCGCAAACATCCAACACAGACAGCCAGACAGACGTGTTTACGGACGGACAGATTAGCTGACAACTGCGTCTAAGCAAGCCAATGTGCCAACTAGAAACACCCAACTCTTTGCCTGCCTGTTTTATTATTGCATCTCATTATAAAAATATTGATATTTCAATTCATTTCAATTAACTGATATTAATTGCAAGCTTCATTTTGATTTCAATCTTAATATGAAATAATAAATGAGAATGCACATTCAAGAGCTTTTTAAGCAAACAAAAGAAGTGATTTATTTTAAAAAAGACGGAGATGGAGAACAATAATAAGACATAAAACATGCAAAGGTTATTATTTGAAGATTTGTGCATATCTCTGATATACGTCTTGGTAATTTCTCCTTCCTAAACTTTTGATGTATAACGTTTGCCTTTGTGAACCAAGCCGTAGATTATTTTAATCCCAACGTAAACTCTCAATTTAGACATTCTTTGAATGATATCCACCAACAAAGTAGTGGGAACAGATGAAACTCTTAACATTTGCTTTCAAGGCTTGCTCACTTAATAAGAATCTTTAGTACTATTTTACAATCTCAAACATATGGTTTCCAGAGCGTAATTGTTTCGACGCCATAAATCATATATTAAAACAATTGCATTCCATTTACACTTAAATAAATAAATTTACAATAAAAATCTTGACAACAAAACACTCATGCTGTTCATGTAGTAATGAAGAGTAGTGGTGGGTGGGTGGTAATGAGTCTCGCACAACAGAATCATGTGCATGGACGGAAATGCCAACAAACAAGAGATCAGACGGAGGAATTAAACTGTTTTAGACTTATTGTCAGATAGCTATTCAGATGGTTGTAGATAATTACAATTAATAATAACTTCAAGTACCCATGAAGCTGTCAGGTCATATTCGACCACTCATTCTGCAGGGATACTTGAAAATGGCATAAACTAAAAAAGAGTTTTATAAGAAAAATTACGTCAATGAGCAAATATTTCTTTGTTTACTGTTTGCATTACTTCCCGTATTGTAATACGATTTAAAATGTATTGAGAAAAAACTTACCTGCAATACGCAGAACAGCACGATCAGCTGGGTCTAATTGCAGAATGCTCAACGGCTTATCCTTCGCCCATTCGCTGAGGCTCTCCCGGTCCATGGTAATGTTGGCAGCGCTACCTGTCGAGGCATATATGCGTCTCCGTTTGCTCAGCTGTTGGGCACTACCGCCATAGGATCCCGACGCTGCCAGCGAGTAATTTATTTCTCGGTCCGCCAGTTTGAATAAATATTTGTACAAGTGATTTTAAATAACGATGATGATTGCACACACAGCTGCTCGCAACTCGAGCAAAAACGTTTAGGACGAAGAGAGGTAGGTAGTAAGATAGGTGGATAGGTAGAGATTTAAACAACAAGTACACCACCACACTTGCTGTGGTGATACTTGTGTTTGGAGTTCCCTATTGACTAATAAGGCGTATTTAGGAAAAACACATTTTTGCAGTTACCAATGACTCCGACGAACATCATCTGAATGTTCAATGTTCACAGATTGATTGTAGCAATTTTTTAGCACTTAAGTGATTTAAAGGGAATGGGGGTGTGACACAACTTTGCAGCCGTTTTCTTTTGATCTCCCAAAAATGTTATTGTTGTTTTTCTTGTTATCGTTACGGCTGAGATATTTCCTCATAAACAGATTTTTTGCTCATTTGCTTGGTTGTTGCTGTATTGTCATCAACTGAAATGGAAAAATAAGAAGAAAAAGAAACAAACATTAGTTAATTAAATGTCATTCAGAGTTAGAAGAGATCACTCGCTAAACGATACTTATTATTAAAAATATTTGGTTTATTTACTTGTTTATATTTGCACACATTTTAAATATTTGCCTAACTTTAAAAAATCTTTTATTCTTTGGTGGCTCGCTGGTGTCGGCGATCTTTTTTCTTTCTTTTAAGTTGTACCGAAAACAAGTTGAGCAAAAGAAAAAATATAAATAATTAAAAAAAACATTGTTGAAAAGGGGAAACAAAAAAGTCCACATTGATTTTGTATCTAATGAAGAAGGGATCGCAATCGTAAATCGAGATATCGTCACCATAAATGCCCGAAGACGTAACCCACAAAATCAAAACTTTACAGGAGAAGCAAAAAACGTTATAAAATGAAAAACTGTTGTATGGAATATAATTCTAATGAGGGCGAGTAATCGGGATATTATCAATACTATACGAATGGGAGTAATAAATGAAACCAAAACAGCGGGAACGCTTGGTTTTGGGATCCGTCATTACAACAAAATCTGCAATATTATCCCATTTTCCAAAATGCCATTTCTTGAATAGGATCGTTGTTTTTGAACGTAGAAGCTTAAAATTTTGCCAGAGCATGTATTTTAACTTTATGTATCAATCGAATTTCCATTTGATCCAAAACCCTTATATATGAAATTTGATGGTGATCAAATAACGTTAACCCGTACCAACCTAGTGATCTTTGTTTCCATAGTATGGGGCCAAAGATGCATTTTAACGAAAATTCTCTAAAGGCCGCTATTATGGCCTAATCGATGGAAAAACTTTACCAGGTCCTTGTTGTGGCTAAAAAAACAATCGTACAACAATTTATGAAAATCTAATAAAAATTTCATATACATATATAATGTGTTTGGATCATATGAAAAAAAGACATTTTGGGGGTAGGAATTCCAAAAAAATGGGTCGTCCTAATATACATAGTGGACACTATCATAATTAGAAGACAGGTGATTGAGTTTAGCTGGACAGATACACAAAAGCAGCGTATCGCGCCGTCCCAATCCACATGCAGTGCATATTTTTGGTATACATAGTCATAGAGAGAATCGCACTTCAGGTACTACATATTTGTTTTTGTGTTCGGCACAATGAATTTCTGTGCACGTTTGTATTTCAGATTTGTGGCAAAAATCGCTCGTATTGGTTTAGCTTCTTTTCTGATAGATACTTTTCTACATTTTAGGTGTGCGCTAAACTCATTTAAATGTATAGATTTGATCCGAATTCACCAAGCGTGCTATACAACTCGAAAATTAGCGTCATTATAGAAAGGTAGAAAGGGTACATATATACACTTTGATACGACCAAAAATGTGCCTCATCGAAATAACGGGTTTATACCCCAAGTATGTTTGGACGAAATTCGTTGCAGACAATATGGAGTCGATTTAGCCATGTCCGTCAATCTGTCTGGCTGGTGCGCACGATAACTCTCGAATGGATCAACCGATTCGAACCAAATTTTGGGTTTAAGTTCGAAGATGGGCCATATCTCTCCACTCCTTCGAGTACCTCCCCCACAAAAGTTCAAAATTTTTCTGTAAAATAGTGTAAACGATAACTCTTGAAGGGAGCGATTAATTTGGTCCAAACTTTGCACGTCGTATTATTCCTTCCAGATATATATCGGACTCGAATATGTACCACATCGGTCCACTCCTTCGGGTACCCCACACAAAATTCGGATAAAATGAATTTCAAGAGCAACTCTCGGACCGTGTTGAATTTTTTTCAGTAGGTTGTCCTTGTCCCTTTACGATGGTGCAATTTTTTTCTTGCGCGAGTCCATACAATGAAACCCTGACGGCACCAATAAAAATTGCAAATCCGCAAGATAAACCTCGCGGGGAGTTTCTGATCGGTACAGACTTTGCACATCGTTTTATTTCAAGTTTAAGAACTCCTCTCGTATCGTTTTGATTCTTTTTAGCAGGTCTTATTTACAATGGTACAATTTTTACCGGAGTAAGTCAATACTTTCTGAGATAATGGCCCAACAGCTCCAAAATCCTGCCTGCGCATACTAAAATGCCTATTGTGCAAGAAAGCTCTAAAAATTTTTCAAAAATATCTTCTAAACTTAGTTGAGCGTAATTTAATATTTCGAGTCCTTTATGAAGAAGTTTGGTTACCAAAAATGTTTAGTATATGCCAATGATTTTTTTGTCAGTGGCTGAGGGTATATCTCCGTCAGCACAGCCAACTGATACTTTCTTAATTGCTTTTTTATCGTTTACTTCATCCATAATTGAAATAAAACATCAATATTCCATAGGCAATTTAAGGCAGTGGATTTTGTCATTATCCTTTTAATTCCAAAAAAATATACATTTAAAAAATCTTCAGTTTTCTAAAAAGATCGGGCTTTACGTGAGTTAATCTTTCTAAGCAAAACTTCTTTAATTTTGTCTTTTTTTCTGCACATTTTACAATTGTGCATATAAATCTTCATTCCAATTTCGAAATAATGACTCATTTTTCTGAAAAATTAAGTGTGTTTTGTGAAAACAGATTTATTGATTTCATTTATTTTAATTGACTCCATAGCCTTGGGCTGTATAAGATTTTATTGATTTTATTTGTTGTCGCTTTGATTTCAAATGTCTAGGATCTGAATAAACATTTGTGGAGTCTGTTTTTTAAACAATTCTGGAAAAGTAGCAACAAAACAAATTAATCAAATACCAGTGTCACCAAAGTCACTTGGGTGATGACGAAGACTGATTTTGAAATGAAAACAAACATAAAACTGAATTGCAAAATAGAAAGGGAAATTATATAGGAGGATACGTATGCATGCGTGTACTGTTATTTCAAAATGATGTCATTCATGTCAATGTCAAAGTTCAGGTTACATACAGAAATATATAATACGCATTGTCTTATTGTAAATAATATTACAATCAAGGCACATTTATATAAGGTAGATGCATGAATTACAATATCTAACAAATTTACAAAAACAACATTGTTGTTATTGAAAATTAATGGTCTGTTCCAGAACTGCAAGAAACTACTAATTTTCACTATTTTTTCCGAAAACATAAAGGAAAAATGTTATCGTAGTAAAAAATAGTAGCTTCTTGCAGGTTCTGGAGCAGATCATACATGTCAAAGAAAATATTGAATAATAAAGTGTTCTAAAAATTTTCTCAGGAAAAACAAACACATTTTGAAAATCCTCGAAAAAAGAACAAATTTGAATCAAAATGTAAATATAAAGTAAATATGGTAGCAAATTTCATGAGTAGATCTTACTACATTTTGAAAACCAACTTTACAAAAAAAGTAAAACATACAGCTGATTGTCACTTTTATGTTTGGTTTACACTCGGCGTCGTTTCGTGATTTCGTAGGCGTTTCTTGATTTCGCGCGGAATCAAGAAAAATTTATCATGTTTTTGCATACAAAAATGAAATCATCTCATTTCGTGATTTCAGCGAAATCAACATCGAAATCACTATACACATGATATACAACCCTGTTTTTGCCTAAAAAAGTACCAAAAGCTGCAACACTTTTCACGTATCAGAATAAACAAGGTAGATGGTCAATTGCTGCAACAAAAAATTTTAGTATCAACATTTGTAAACAATGTGAAAAAAATATTAAATTTGTTGCAATGCTATTTTTCATTGTGTTGCCGTACTTTTTTACAGAGTTCGAAAATAAACAGTACACTAACATAGTGTACCGCTCCGAGAACAGTATCACTAAAATATTTTTAGCGTTAGTGTTCCGGAACACAAACACTAAAAAATATTTTAGTGATATTGTTCCGGAGCACAACGAAAAACGTAGTGTACCACATTTTGGTACACTAAAAACGTTGGGTACCGCAGTCGGAACACTAAAAATCGTAGTGCTCCGCAGTCGGAACACTAAAAATCGTAGTGCTCCGCAGTCGGAGCACTAAAAATCGTAGTGCTCCGCAGTCGGAACACTAAAAATCGTAGTGTTCCGCAGTCGGAGCACTAAAAAATCGTAGTGTACCACATGTCGGAACACTAAAAAATAACGTAATGATAATGTACCACACACGAGTTTATTATGATTTGGGAGGAAAATTAAATATTTATAATTTTTGAATTAAGTACAAATTAAGACATAAAAACACAGATACACCTGTTATATCCATGTATGTATACATATTAATTAATAACGTTGGGAACTTAAGTAGAAAATATGACAAACTTTAATTCGGTTCTTGTACAATGGCGCACTAAAAATTGTAGTGTTCTGACTGTGGATACATAGAAAATACCACAAAGGAGTTTATTATGATTGGTGAGGAAAATTAAATATTTTATAATTTTTTTTAATAAATACAAATTAAGAAATAAACTATAATAGAACACGTGAAAAACGTCTGATTTGATTTTTGGAGAATGGATCAATAAAAATCGTAGTGTTCGGCTGCGGAGCATTAAAAATCGTAGTGTTCCGACTGCCAGATCACTAAAAATTTTAGTGTTCCGACTGCCGGATCTCTAAAAATCGAAACAAAGGATCAATAAAAATCGTAGTGTTCGGCTGCGGAGCACTAAAAATTGTAGTGTTCCGACTGCCGGATCACTAAAAATGTTAGTGTTCCGACTGCCAGATCTCTAAAAATGGAAACAAAGGATCAATAAAAATCGTAGTGTTCGGCTGCGGAGCACTAAAAACCGTAGTGTTCCGACTGCCAGATCACTAAAAATTTTAGTGTTCCGACTGCCGGATCACTAAAAATTTTAGTGTTCCGACTGCCGGATCTCTAAAAATCGAAACAAAGGATCAATAAAAATCGTAGTGTTCGGCTGCGGAGCACTAAAAATCGTAGTGTTCCGACTGCCAGATCACTAAAAATTTTAGTGTTCCGACTGCCGGATCACTAAAAATTTTAGTGTTCCGACTGCCGGATCTCTAAAAATCGAAACAAAGGATCACTAAAAATCGTAGTGTTCCGACTGCCAGATCACTAACAATTTTAGTGTTCCGACTGCCGGATCTCTAAAAATCGAAACAAAGGATCAATAAAAATCGTAGTGTTCGGCTGCGGAGCACTAAAAATTGTAGTGTTCCGACCGTCGGAACACTACGATTTTTAGTGCTCCATTGTCCAAAATTCAAATCAGATATTTTACACATTTACTTCTAATTTTTATTTATTAATATGTATTTATTTATCCTAAAAACATAAAATATTTAATTGCCTCATAAATTATAATAAACATACGATTACCTTAACGTTATTATTAGCGTTTTGGCTCGTGGTACGCTGCGATTTTTAGTGTTCCGACAGTCGGAACACTACGATTTTTAGTTCTCCGGCAGTCGGACAAACTATGATTTTTACTTATCCGGCAGTCGGAACGCTACGATTTTTAGTGATCCGGCAGTAGGAACACTACGATTTTTAGTTATCCGACAGTCGGAACACTACGATTTTTAGTGCTCCATTGTCCAAAAACCAAATCAGATGTTTTTCACATTTTCTTTTAATTTTTATTTATTAAAAATATGTATATATATATAATATTTAATTTCCTCAGAAATCATAATAAATTAATGTATGGTTCATTACCTTATAGTTTCAAAACGTGGTACAAAACGATTTTTAGTGCTCCGGCACAACGATCTTTCTGCTTCATTCCACAAAAACTAAATATTGTTTTTTATAATTTTGACCATATTTCGCAATGTGTTTAACTAATTTAAACATACATGGATGTAACAGTTTATCTTAATTTTTATTTGATCAAATTTAACCAAATATTTAATTTTCCTAAGAAAACATTATTTTTTTTAGTGTTCCAACACGTGGTGCACTATGATTTTTAGTGATCCGGCAGTCGGAACACTAAAATTTTTAGTCCTCCGCAGTCGGAGCACTAAAATTTTTAGTGCTCCGCAGTCGGAGCACTACGATTTTTAGTGCTCCGGCAGTCGGAACACTAAAATTTTTAGTGCTCCGCAGTCGGAACACTACGATTTTAAGTGCTCCGCAGTCGGAGCACTACGATTTTTAGTGCTCCGGCATGCGGTACACTACGATTATCGTTGTGTTCCGGTACAGTATCACTAAAATATTTTTTAGTGTTTGTGCTCCGGAGCGGTACACTATCGTAGTGTACCTATCCACCTTGGTACGGTACAGAACGGTACGGTACGATATTATAGTGTTTATTTTCGAACACTGCTTTTTTAATGGTAATGTTAGAAAAAAGAGGGAATTGTCAAAAATTGCTTCCCCATACAAATTTCCTAAAAAATACGGGAACGGAAAAATTACGGAAATTGCAAAAACTCCAGCAAAAATGTCAATGAACATGCTGCTTGGTTTGCTAGGCCAAAATTGTATGGAAGAAAGCAGGAGAAGAGGGTGATATTCGGCTCTATCATTGTTTAACGAGAAGTGCAAGTCTTGCTAGATTTCGAAGTACGGGAACGCATTTTTAGCAATAAACGGGGGGGAAACTGCTGCAAGTAGTAATATTTTGCAAGTTCTGAACACAACTTTTATCTATCAAAATTTATTATTGTGATGTCTCTACGATAAAATCAGTTTTTATTTTTTTATTTGTTAGTACTATACACAATTAATACGATATATAGATAATTTTACAATAATTTTCGAAATAAAGTTGTAAAGTTCTATATTGTCGTATATTTTTGATGCCCAATTCAATTTACAACAACTTGTTTTGAAAATTCATGTTCGATCAGCTGCGCATATGCATCTACCTTGATTATTGTGATATGTTTGAAATCAACAAAAAAATAAGTGCAAACACCGGGATGTATTTCAGGATTTCGTGAAATCCAGTGGATTTTAGAGCGCAAGTGTAAACTTGGCATTACCTTCTATAAATGTGCATTGATTACAGCTTCGTTCCAGTACTTTTTTAATGGTAAAATGTTCAAAAGAGAAAACTGTCAAAAATGAGTCCAACACACACATTTTTTCAAAATGTACGGGAACGGAAAAATGGCAGAAACGTCAAAAAATCTGGAACAAATGTCAAAGTCGGCATGTCAGCCAATCGGAAGGCGGCAAACATGTTGCACATTTTTGCTCGCTCAAATTTGTCGTGTAAAAAGTTTCTAAAGAGAAAGCTATTCAGCGCCATTTTTGTTCAAAGAGAAGTGAACATTTTGCATCTTTTTTGGTGTACGGGAACGCATTTCGAGTAAAAATGTGCAAAATGTGTTAAATGTGTAAAAACTTTTTAGTTCTGGAACGAAGCTTACAATTCAATGCATAACAGCAAAATCTAACTTGAAAGTAAATTCTTAAAAAAAAACTACGAAATTAAAGTAAAACTTTATTCGCATCAAATTAGTTTTTTTTTTTAATAAATCCATCATTTTTATTCTCAATACATAAAAATAACAGTGTCACAAGAAAATACCACTAAAATTGCCCTAGGGAAATAAATAAGTGGCACTAATCAATACAACGTAAAATGTGGGAAATAATTAAAAAATTATTCAGATCATTTGGGAGAAAATCATAAGAGCATACTATGTTTCATCCGAGAGAAAGCCAATGAGAATGACATGACAATATTACAGATAAGTGGTTAAAAATGAGACTCTATTGCCTTTAGTTGTTATACAAATTTTTATAATATTTTAGATCAAGAAAATTTAAGAAGAAATAAAAATAGTTCGACTGTAGTGGCAAAATTTCACCTATTTCTCATGATTTTATCCAATGATGTGTGGATATTTCCAAAATTATTCTTCGTCTAGCAACTAAAAACAAATAAATATGCCAGCATATTGGTTGGGTGCGTGAGTCTCGTGAGAAAACAAATTGTTCAATGTACACTGTGCGCCTTAATCAACTTTAAATGAAAGTAGCTTATACCTGGGAAGTTTTTGCGGATTCTGAAACTACAATGATCATAGATGAGAAAAATAAAAGTTCACATTTTTGGGTTTTTTAGGTTTTTACAATTTTGCTTGTAAACCGCAAGTCCTTTGTAATTGGAACTAAAGAAAATGTTGCAGCAGTGAAAAATCTCTACAAGATTGACCTTTACGATATTTTAGGTCACAATAGTTAAACTCGAAAGAGAAACAGAAGACAGATTCATTTTATACAGCTGGATTGTTTTTTTTAATATTCCGATAGAATAATTGATGTCCTGTACATACATATTTCCATGAAGGTCATGGAATATTGTAAAGCTAAAAGTGCCATATCCGATAATGACACCAATATCTTTATACCTCCGAATAATTTTTTACTACAAATAATTGAATAAAATATTTTTTTTATTTTATTTACATCGATTATTTCCACTTTATTTTTTTAAAAATTCCTCTTTAGTAAATGTATTTCACACTGCTTTTACGGTATGAATGACGTAAAGTAATGCTTGTTTGGGTGGTGTTTCATCAAACGCACTGTATCAGAGAGAGAGAGAGAGAGAGGGAGAAGCATGATTGAAAAATGACATTCCTCTCTAGCTGTCGCTCTCGTTCTCAAACAAAAAAAAAAAAAGACTTGCCACATGGGATGAAGTATTTTACCCAAAAGGAAAGTAAAAATACCCACAATCAGTCAGCGATTGTTGTTTTTTGTTTAAAGAAATTGTTTTTAAAATTACATTTCTTTGTTAAAAATATGTATATGCGGCAAACAGCGGATTTGACAAATGATAGTAAAAAAATTGATATTTCGAATGGTAATAATTTTCGTGTTCATATTGCAGAGTTGGAAAGCATAATTTAATAATTTTTTAAATGCTTTTTCTTCTAAAGTCAATAAATTTTGAAAATCTCTCGTTTTTATAAGTGGGTGGTATTTAGGTAATTTGTAACATTTTGTGTACAGGAGACAAAATGGCTCTGTTCCAGAACGTTCACGAATCTATTATTTTTGAATTTCTGTTTAAATTTCGAAGAGCAAATAACTACATGTGGAAGTGGAGTTCTTTTTAAATCAATATTTTTCCTTTCTATGATCAAAGACACAAAACGCTCTAAAATAGGAACACAGGGTTCTAATTTATTGATTTTTAGTGTGAACCATGTTCAAAAGTCCTCATTATTCTTTTCATTTTGAACAATTCAGTCGTTCTAAAATAAGTTGTTTTTATCTAAGCTTCTCTTGGAGAACAAGGCAATATCACATTTTCGCAAAAATGGAAGTTTCGTAAAAATTCTAATAAACGTTAAATATATTTTAAAAAGTAAGAAAGTGCTGTAGTCGTGTGAAGCCGACCATTTAATAGACTGCGCCAATATGATTTTAAAAGTGAGTGGACAAATCGTTGATTTTAAATCGCAAATAACCATAAGTTGTCAAAAAAATTTTTTTGGAAATCTTTGTCTCAGTTCAAAATATGACAACATAATTTCAACCATCACCGTATAGCAGAGTTGGAAATTTTCCACCGAAATCACTATAAAAATAAGAGTCACTAAAAGAAAAAAATTCACTATAAACTAACGCGGTTGTTGATCATATTACCTCAAAAGTTATGATCTCTGGAAATAATTTACCCGAAAGAGGTTATATATATCTCGACTTTGGATATACATTAAAATGACTTACATTGTTGTTACCATGATACGTTGTTCTTGCAAAATATTATAAATTCAAAGACAATAACACAAATAAAAAATATGTAGGCACATTGAAAAATAAAGATATTAAAAGATAACTAATTTCAGTTTAGCAGCTGAATTTATCCGACCACTAGTCTTAAAGCAGAAGATATCCTCTTTCAAACGCTTCATTATAAATTTTGATGAGTTCCACCATAACCGAACGAACCATCACCGATATTATTCAAATTTTTGAGGGAATTTTCCATGAAATTGAGGAATATTGCACATCAATCTTAAGATTATAATCCGCTCGATCAAAATCAAAGCGTTACAATAAAATATGTATGCCTGCTACTTCAGACTTCATGAATATTTCAATCCGACTCAATCATCTAACAATTATACAAAAAACTGACATGAAAAAGCCGCCGAAAAATATATAACGTTTGATTGTTGAACTTCAACCTCTTTCTCCATCGGTCGCTAATTGGATGTTTGCATTCTTCGTTTCGATTTGCACATCTATAGTCAACAATAAGTTAAAATTTCGGGAAATAGTAATCTGATGAATCAGGATATTATAAAACTAAACTCAAAGACAGCGGTTATGACTCATTATACCTTTCTAACATGCCAGTCTAAACTCTAAGAATATGGTACAACCCTTTTTGTATTCTATAGAATATTCGATATGGAGGGTAACTCGATATATTTGATGAATGTTTGAGATGTTTTAATAAAAGCCAAACAGATTGATGGTCAGGGTTAGTTTCCTACAATTTAACCGATTGAAATAATATATATTTGTCTATTATCTTATTTTTAGTGCCCAATTTATTAGATTTTTAATCTCATCGATTAATATTGTATAATATTTTAAAGTAATAACTCTTGCGATATATTTCTTACACTCTTTTACATTAACCCCTATTTTCACTAAGACGATTCAATACCAAATTCGTTCGCATCACTACCAAATTTCTTGACAAATATTTGATTCAATTTTGTTTTCAATCAAAGAAAGAACTCCACAATAACAGGAGTTTGGTAGTAATTTGAACGAACTACGTTTCGAACCGTCTCAGATAAACAGACAATCTATGTTATATATTAAGTTTTTGAGAAAACGTTAGATACTACAGTGTACAATGTTATGTAAAAATTGGAATAATGCAAATTTGTTATCGATACATTATGTTATAATTTATCTAAACCCCTTGGGATAGTTTTTCCATATACTTTGGTAGGATATCACATAGATAAACAAAAAATCCCGACTATATTCCCCTTTCCCCCTTTCTATTTAATTCAACTTGACCAGTTTTAAGTGACATTAGACGCTTTTCCCATATATTCTTATTAAAAATCCCCTAATTTTCCCTATCTTATAATTTAACAATCTGGTAATTCTAAAAGAGCACACTCATGGTAACCGAATTATTTACATTGCGTACGAAATGAGAGAGAAACAGTGTGGATAATCCATTCAAACATATGGCTAGACAATGAACTAAGCAGGCCAGCAGAATAAACACTCATAACATTGTTCTGCCGGCTAACACCGGCTGACGCAAACAGAATTGTTTACTTTTTTCCTCATAAGAGAGCACGAAAAATGCCGGGTGGTTGTTGGGGTGGTGATTGGAACTAAACTACCCTTATGTACATTAACAGTGGGGCCCACGCATGTTCCATAGATATGAGCAACCATAAAACAATATGCACACAGGTTAACATTTATTCGACTGAATAAAACTGTTTTCTACAGCGACGCCTTGGCATCTCGTCATCGGCAAACACCTTGTATTTACATATGTATGTATGTAGTATGTATATGCCTTTCCATAAGGACTTGGCCAATATTCTTTTAAAAGTAAAAAGCAATCGATTTATAAATGTAGGACTATGTGTTACCGGTGGTTTGCTTTGCATGCCGACAATGGCAATCGTGTTGTCCATGGACGAAACGGGACGGACGGGTTAATTACAAAAACATCTGAGACAAAGATGGCTCAGTGGTGGCAGACAAAGATGACACCGGAAGCATACATAGCTGCTGGCTGGCTTGACAGCCGACAAGAAACAAAGAAATTGATTGTCCATTATTGGAGTGGTGTTTAAGAAGCTAAGCGGCTGGTGGTTTAAGGCTTGAGACTTCTTGGAGTTCTTTGTTGTAGCGGTATCTGGCGTAATACAGAAAGTTGAAAAAAAATGTGCGAAAATGTGCAAAACAAAAATTGAAAAAAAAAAACACTACATTATTGGCACAATGGAAGCCGGTTAAATATGTGTCGTCGTCCGCTAACATCGATGACAGACAGGTAATGTTCGTTCGATTCTTGGCTAGAATGTTTTAGGATAGGCATGTAATGTGATTATATTTTTTTGCAGCTGTTGTTGGTTATTTTATCATCGATGGCCTAATGAAGAACGTTTGTGTGTGCAGCCTAATTTGGCAGAAACGTGTTTGCCGGCTTTTTGTGCGAACCCTAACGTCTATCATTTAACCATTATTGTTAGATAATATGTTGTAGTTGTGTGGGTACTATATACCTCTGTTATGTGTGCGTTAGAGGGATATTTTTAGCATTATTGTGACAACTGCCGTTAATTTGTTAATGAACCTGGCCAAAATGGTAGCAAACTAAAGAAATGGCCCACTACACTTACGCATTAACATTTGTGCGTTGTGCTCGGAATGCATAATTAGTGATCGCTGATCGCACTACAGGTAGTTAGGTATGTATTTTCTAAGCTGATAGAGAGAGTAGACGAGCTGGGTCTAAATCAAGTGTCTTATAGCTAACATTAATCTGAAGCCAAATAGCAAACTAAGAATAAAAATTATTGTGTATTTATGTATTCATTTTAGACAGAAAGTGGGTAATTACACCTAGACCCGTTTATGCGCGAAAAATTATATTAACCCTACAGAAAAAATGATTTTGACAATGAAAAATTATTACCCTCTACATACAAGTATAACTTAGAACCCTTTAGTAGTATTCTGTAATTATTTTTCGTTACCGACAAAAATCGCTAATAATTGAATCGAAAAATTATGCATTAAAACTTTAAAATATTAATTAGCAGAACTGTTTGGTCGCTAACTTACCGTAATCAAGCGAAATAACAGTCATTACTAACTGAGGTTATAATGGATCTACATACATACCTGTCTTAGTAGGTATATTGTAGAACAAATTTACGGCCTTAAATAAGCCATTAAAAAGTTGAATTAAGCAAGGCATTATAATACTACATGTCTATGCATAAATGAGACTATTTTGAAATATTGTGTGTGTTCCCGAAAAAACATTGAGATTTTAGCTGTCTCTTTCTCTCTCAATCGCGAATTGAATAATTTCCGATTTTTTAAATTTCAATTGAAATTTGTATTATTTCATTTATAATATAATTTTATTTATTTTGGAAATTTTGCCTATTAGGACGAAGATCATTTTTAATATTAATTTTAATTAATTTCTCGTTACAGTCGAGCTTACTAACCAATGATTTTTGCAAGTGGAAAAGGAAAGCCGAAGATTCGAACCCACGCAACCACCACTGTGTGACATGTTTCGCCTTTCGTAGAGGCTCATCAGACATGTCGGCTGTGGAGTGGCTTCGCTATCATCTAACGTTTCCTCTTTCAAATGCAATTTTTTTTCAATGCTGAATATTTGTTCATTCATTGTATAATTTTATATTTGTTATTAGAATCCAACTCAATTTTTCGAATTATACTAAATTTAAAATTTAACTGGTTATTTGTAACTTATTTGTTATTCAAAACTTCCTATTTGCAGTTCCAATTAAATTATTTCTAGTGATACCCTCAGCCTATGGGTATACCAAAACGGGGCTATTTCCGAGCCGCGCCGAACTTTTCACCCTTAACTATGAAATCTTCTGAGCTATCCAATAATCAGTTTCTTTTCCTGTCCACAATTTTAGGTGGAGGCCCCAATTTACAGGAAATATAGGACGAAAATATTGATAAAAACTTCAAAGTACATGAAATCGGGCAGTACATTTATATGGGGGCTGCACTATAGGTAATTTGGAAAGGTTCTTCAGCAAAAATTCGATTCTTGCACTTTTAATTGCGCGAGTTTTATAATTTGATTTTAAGAAAGTACATGCCAAATTATAGGGATATGCAATTTGTTTTCAAAAATGTTCAAAATTCGCAGTATAATTCCAAGTCCATGTCAAAATTTCGATGGCAAAATAAAACATATTAATAAAGATTAAAACTTAGGAAAGAAATTAAACCCAATTTATTAGAGTTTGGTAATGATCAAATACATAGATATGATATTCAGTGGAATGGTAGCGGTGTGTATTTTATATTTTAAGTTATATTTTTCTTCAAAATGTTTGTTACAGCGGAAAAATCATAGTCATATAGGAAGGACACAAACTAAGATTTTTTTACAAAATTATAGTTTTGTATTATAGACTTTTACAAAATTGTCCAACTTTGTCTGAAATTCTGACTTCGGGAATATCTTCAGAAAAGGGGTCTGAATCAACTACATAATATACCTAGGTGCGATTTTTTGTGTTTTTTGAGTTATATGTATATAACTTTTTTGAAGGTGCCCTCCTTGCAGAAAAAATATTTTTTTTTTAGTTTTTGATTTGGTGAAAAAAATATGAAAAAAAGCATCCGATTAGAACTAAACATACATTAATTCTCTTTAAAGAAATATTCACCATGTGTTTTAAAAATTTACAGAAGTGTTGTGGTCAACATTTTTGCTAATTATATCTGTAATACGTTCTAACTAGGGATCATGATTGGGCGGTTAATTTTGTTCTTTTAAAAAATAATATTTATAAAGATCTCTTCGCGAATTAATATTTTAAACATATCAATGTTTATAAAATTTTGGCGGATCGATATTTTAGTTCATTATAACATTTTTTGGTTTTAACCGCGTTCATTGGGTTGGAATGAATAAAATAGGTAGGGGTTAGGAACAACAAAATTTGTTCGTTAAATCCGCCGTTCTACTCGCGGAGTGACAATTTTTGTTCGTTATAATCGTCGTCATTTTAAGAAGTTGAATGTGTGTACAAATATTAAGTAAAATTCTTTGGGAACACAAAACTTTGTTCGTTATAAATGTAGTTTCTTATAACCGATTTTCGCTATATCCCAACTGTACTGTGTAATTTTTTTGTCTTAGCTAACTATACCATATAAAGCATTAAAAATGTATTAAAAGCCCATAAGTCCACCGCCTCAAAAACAGGACAAATTACCTATAGTGGGCAGTGCCAAAACTTGGGCCTAGGTTCTCGGTTTTAGTTGGAGAAGTTTTCTGACCACTGCGAACCCTAAATGGCATATTAGGCCAAAATCTTAGATAAAAAACTAAAAAATATCTATTCCAAAACTTAGACCTACATATGTTAACAATGTTTGGCAGAGAAATGTCTTCACCACTGGAAACCTTAAGTGTAAATTAACTGTTAATTTCGTCCGAAATTTTTGATGGGTTGTACCAAATCGATGGCCCATATATCCAATCTTTGAAGACCTGTTTATGAAAAAGAGTCACTCAGATGCAAAAATACAGCGTTCGAGCTTAATTATTGTGCAAACTTGAATGATCGACTCGGATTTTATCAGAACTTCATCCATTATGGGATAACAGATGATTATTTCGATTATCTTAATCTATGAACAGATCTCCAATTTCGGGACAATATCTGGGAAAAATGGAGAATAAATTTATAGGATTGTAACAAAGACCACAAAGACTCCAAATACTTAATAGCGAGAGGTGTTGAAAGGAGTGTCCATAAATAATGGATCATTACGGGGCCCATATCTCAGAAATATTGGCTTCTTCTCTATTTAAATTTCAACACGATCGGAAAAGGTCTCTGAAACTGGACTACAGCCCAAAATTGTTGAATTTTTGCGTAGGAGATACCTGAAAGAATGAGCCGGCATAGGATAGTCCATCTTGGAACTGGATCTCATTTAAGGAGACATTCCATTCGATAGTTATCGTGATAATCAGCTCTTTTTGTTTGTCACCGTAGAGCTTTTGCGTCATTATGTCAGGAAGCATATACTTGTCCACGAAAAACCTTATAATATAATATATAATTGTTCCACAAACATCCCAGGCGGGACAGGGGAGGCTTCTCTCATATCAATGAGTGCACCCCGATTCATATTAGCTCAATGATATGGGACCTACTGTTTATCGCCGAGTCCGAACGGCGTAAGACACCACTTGTAGAGAAGTTGTACAAGGCTGAAATACTAAGAAAATGTCGCCAACATTACTGAGGGGTATTTTGCCACCGTTGAAAACGTGTTTGATGTTGACTGGCCGGGGAATCGAACCCACGATCTTCAGCGTGCAAGGTCATACCATAGCACCACGGTGGCGGCACTCATTAACGAAAACCATTATATCACAGTAAACAGAACCACAAGGAGTACCTTCAGTAAAAATTTCAAAACTATTTTAGACATTTCAAACAGGCCTTAAACTGCACAAAAGTGGAAATTTTTGAACTTTTGTTAGAGAGGTACTGGAAGGAATTTTCCCCGATAGTGTTCATTTGCAAATTTGCGAGAATTGTTACGATGTGCAAAGGTTGGACTCCTTTCGAAACGTATTGTCCCCATTTTAGTTGGTCACCGTAGGAATTTTGGAGTTATCGCGCCATTATGTCATATGGCTGTAAAGAGGACCACAAGGAGTGTCTTCAGTCAAAATGTCAGAACGATTCTCGAACAGGACTTAAACTAACATTTTGAAATTTTGTGATGAAGGTTTTGTTCGATACAGACTTTCTTATAACTTTATGTCCCTCGTAATAGAGGCCTCAAGGACACTGTACTGGAAAACAAAAATTAAAACGACCCGAGACAAATCCTTGTACTGTACTTTTACAAAAATGTTTTGAAAATTTGTGTGTGAGATACCGGAAGGAGTGGATGGATATAGTCCATATTCAAACATGTTCTATGTCTACGATGTGTATGTGCAAAGTTTGAACCATTTGAACCAAATCGGTTACTCCATTTGACAGTTATCGTATGCACCAGTCAAGCTAAAAATTTTGAATTTTTGGTGAACGATGTCCCGGCAAGATTTCCGATATCGACATTTTTGGAACTTGATGTACATTTGGAAGAAATTTTACGATGTGCAAAGTTTCGGACATGCTTATCAGCCGGCAAGGTTTTTAGGGCTTTTAGGACATTACATAAAGAGGCAAGGTCTTGCTCCGAAAAAAATGGTTACCCTTGTAATAGAGGCGAAAAAATTCAAAACGATCCGAAAAATGTTTTGCGAAACTTTTTTTGAAAATTTCTGTGTTTGGTATCCGAAGGATTGGACCGATATGTGACAACTTTGAACATGAACTAAGTTTGGAGAAAATATTACGAGGGCAAAGCGGTTAATCTGTTTGAAAGTAATCTTGCGCACTAGTCAGTCAGACAGACAGAAGGACGGATAGGGCTAAATCGATTTCAAATTGTCTGAAACGGATTTCGTCCAAAGTTTGGTCGTAGCCAGGGGGAAGTCCGGGGTAGTTACTCTTTCCATACTAAAAGCCGTAACGATTTATTTAAAGGCCTCGACACATAAGAAGCATGGCATTCTTGCTGAAGTCATATCTGATAAAAGACTAAAGACCAAGTTCGACCTAATAAAAATACATATTTCTGAATCACATTTGAATTAGGTCGAACTTGGTCTTTAGTCACTTACCAGATATGACTTAAGCAAGAATGCTTCTTATGTGTCGACGCCTTGACTTCTTATCCATCGAATTTTAGAACAACAAATTTTTATTTATTTACAATTATATCTATAATAAATTATAAATATAATAATTTGGATAAGCTCTGGCTACTGAGGCCTTAATCTAAGGACAAAAAATAAATACTTATTTCTAGTGACATGCTTTTGTTAAAATAATGGGTTAATAGTCGATTTGTAATGATTTTTTTGCTGGAAATTCGTAGCACAGGTTTAATGGGGAAATAACACCGGATTTCACCGAATGGATTTATTGTCTGGAGAGATACTCGAATTTTATGAAAAGAAGTATGGTCCTTCCACGACAAACCAGTGTCGCCACGGATTTATGCTTTGTCTTGATAATATAATATGACTATGAGGGTATTTATAAAATCAGCCTATATTTCCTACTGCAGTATGCTCGTAAAATTCTCTCAAGCTGATGTTTACTCAAGTAAAATTCCACCTTAACCTGAATATTAATTTATTTAAATTTTAGCTCTGAATAGTAGGTTATTCAGTACTTCACATCAAATATTGCAGTGTTAAATATCGCAAGTTACACAAAATATATTTTGTTCTATTACTTTATTGATCCACTGTATTTAAATATCTCAAAGCCTATGAGAAAATATACACACTTATGCGTTTTCATTTGAACATGTTGCCACATTATATTATTTTTCGGTGCATATTTTTCCGAAGAACCTCGATTAGTAAATATCGATTATTCGTCATAAGCAGCAGCACATTTTATTATCAAATAATATTTCACTGATCCAGCACACAATATTTTCCGCAATTTTATACCACACATCTTTCATCACATTAATTTGAATTTTATGGCATTGTTAAGTAAGTTGATAAAACATTAAACAATTCTATTCTAATGTGCCATGTGATGGTAGGTATTCACACACATTATTTTTCATTTCTTTTTCTTTGTTTTTTTTTGTTCTTTATTTTCTTTTATTGGAGTAGTAGGGGAGGGAGAATGTTTTTATCACCTGCAATAGCACTGAGGACGGACAAGGTGTTATCTAAATTGGTCAAATAACAACTGAAATATCTTCCGAACCGCACGTTCAACGTTCAACCCGGTTTAACGTAAATACGATCTTAATTGTCACCAAAAAACAACGACACAAAAAATTCTATCGTTGAAGCAAACAAAATATCGAACAAGACTCGATCACATTCTTTGGTAGACGAAATACAAAAGAAGAAATTCCAAGGGCTGGTTCCTCTATCGACGAACGCGTAACTCGTACTGATAACTCAGATAAGAGAAGCAAGCAAACGGCAATTGTTACAGTCAACAGACAAACAACGATATGCCGCTTCTATACTCCTGCTTTTTAGCTAATAACCAGACAGTTAGTAAGTCATTGGCTTTTCGAGAATCGGGAAAAAACAAAACATGAAAACGAAAAAAAAATAAAAAAAATATAGCAAAGTATGAATGAATGAATGAATAGACGACAATGTCACACTAAATACTCAAGAATGTCCGGCAGTAAAATGACAAACGAAAAGTACATAATTTCATTATTTTTATCTATGACTTCAGCTGAACATTAAGAATCAATCTCATAGTTTAGTTACTAGTTGAAATGTCTCCAGTTACCACAGCAAGCAAACCATGTAGCCACGCCAGCCCAACGACCAGCTTCATCCACCCGACAATAGCTCGCGTTCATTAAACTATCGGTTAAATTTGCCGATCAAGCTATGAATGATCTAATTTTTTGAGCGTTAACTGAGGTTTTTCTAGTTATTACTTCATGCCGACACAGCATCTACTGGTAAGGTTCTAAAAGGTTTTGTCATTCTCTATTTTGTTTACCTTGGAATTCCGGACATTTTGGTTCGATTCTGTTTTGTTTCTCACAAACAGTGACGACGACATTTAGTATTGCTTACTTGCGATCCATTAATTTAAATTGTTAATGATCAGTTGGCAAATTATCATAGAAAAACCGGCTTAGGGTAATAGTTTACGACAATGGCACAATGGGTTGAAGTTGAACAAAATAATGTTAAGTAAGAATGTGGATATAAAAATGAGCGGAGTAAGATAAGAATATTGGCGAAATAGGAGTATATGAGGAGAAGCAAATAACATTCAGGGAACAAAGTGTACGTACTTATGTACATCAAATAACGCCGAGTGTTCCTAAAGCTAGATTGTCAAATTTAGCGATAAAATAGTCAATAAATAGTCAATCACTTCGCAGTTTTGCGGTGATGTGTTACTTATTATTTGTTATAAAATTGGGAAAGTGCTTTATGTTTTCATACAAAAAACTATAGTCTCTTCTGTTTTTGCCGAAAGCAAATCAATTGTAACGATATTCGACTTAAAAAAAAAATCTGAAATACCGCGGGTTTACATTACACTGTGCAAAATTTTCGGGTCATAGAGTCATTGGTACAAAAATTGGGTCATGTCGGTCCACTTTTTGGTATAGCTCCCATAGAAGGGTATAACCCGTGTAACCCGTACCCATATTTTCCAACTAATATCGCCAAATTTTGGTATGTCGAGTTCTTTATAAAGGTCCGAGTTTTGGTATAGCCCTCATATATAGTCACACCCTAAATTTAGGGTTTTGGGCACATTTTCAAATTGATTAGGCTCTAATTCAGCATCTTCGTTACTGAGGGGGGTTGAACACCTTTTCCCAGAAATTTTTCAATGTAGGTTCATTTTTCGGAGTAGCGCCTACAAAAAGGGTCTGAGCCACATTTCCCAAACGATTTGGTTTAAAATTTGTATTTTGGTTTCTTTGAGAGTAAAAAACCTTACTGTAGAAGATTTTCAACATAGGTATATATTTTGGTATAGTCTCCATATAACGGTAACTCCCATGTCCTTGTTCCGAAGTTGATGTATTAGGTCAGAAGAGCAAAATCCCAAAAGGTCTTTGAATTCTATGGCCAATTTTATTTTATGGTAAAGTTCTCATATCACGGTTCCACCGAAGTCCACATTCCGAACCAAATTGGTATGGGTTATGGCATATTCTTAATGGAATTGATGATAATATGCCAGAAGAGCAAAATCCCAAAAATGTTTTGAATTTCCAGGCCAATTTGTTATTTTATTATAAAGTCCCCATGTAAAGGTACCTCCCAAGTCCACGTTTCCAATCGATATTGCCTGGGTGGCGTAAAATTAAAAATCATGCTGATCAGAAGAACAAACCCCTCAAAAGAGCTTTCTTTGGATTTATGACAATTTTTTTATTTTATGACAAAGTCCCCATATAAAGCTACCGTCCCAACAGATTTCGTAAGGGGGTTACAAAATCCTAGTGGAGGTTATGGTAGAGCAAACCCCAAATGGGTTCTGGTTTCGCAGAACTTTCAGTGGGAATGATAGCCAGGATACTCTAAAAGCACTAGGGTCCTTCGCCATAAATTCTTAAACTGTCCAAATTTATAGATCTGCCTTAAAAATCTTGTAGCAAATTTGTTATTTTTTTCTGGGCTCACTGCAGGGGGCACTGCAATATTATAGGGAAACGGAATCCTTGATGGGGAATACAAAGCGGGGTTTTCATCCTTCGAATTTACTGAAGGAAGGTTGTGCCAAGCCAGCGGTCTGCTTCTTCTGTGAGACAGCCGTAACGTTCTGACATGACGAACCTTCTTTCGGGTCCTGTTACGAAGGCGCATTATTTTTTAAGGGGCAAGTCCATACTTCTTGAGATAATGGCCCAACGGCTCCAAAAAGCAAGCCGCCAAGAACTATTCTGGGTAGTGTCTAAGAAACCCCTCGAAGGTAGAATCCGATTTGGTCCAAACGTTGTACAATGTATTATTTCTTACAGACTCGGATTATGTCCGAAATTTCACTACATCGAACCATTCTTACGGGTACCTCCCACACAAAGTTTGGAAAGAGTACAATTTAAGGACTCGTCTGGAATCGTTTGAAGTTTTTGGCAACATGTTGTGTATGCGGCCCTATTTACCACGATCCATACTCAAAAATTCCCATAGACGTTAGAAGTATTGCGTTTACTTCTTTTCTTTAGGCCCGAAGCATAGCTGACTGATACATTCATACTTGTTTATATTTCTTCGTTCGATAAATGTCTTCTCCATTCTTACCCGTCCGTTGAATCCAACCTCTCATCCCCTCCCCTCCGCCTTTCTCTTTCTACCATTCCCGTTTCACTTTCTTCTTATCACTTTTTAGTTACATATCCTACGAGAACCTAACATACATAAACATTATCCATTACCCATATTGGCCTTCTGTGTATGGGTTTTACAAGGCTCCACTGTGCATTGCTATAATTTAAATTTGTTTTATTGTAACCATTGATTATAAATTCAAAGAAATTGAAACGGTTGAAAGTTCAATGCCGCCAGTCCGATTGGAACGGAAAACGAAACAAGGCGACGGACGACAGCTGTAGTTTGGTTAGGCAGGCAGACAGAGACTCAACACAGATTCAATTTGAATAATTACTTAAATTCTTAATTGTGTTCGATAAAAATTTGTCAATGTTGTTTTTTATTCTATCTTTGTGCCTGTTGTTCTATTAGAAATTTTAGTATGAAATCATTGCATTAATTGAGCTTTAGTTTCGTAAACGAAAAAAACTTTAATAAAAATAAATTATCAAAGTTAATTTTGCAGCCATCATCATTAATGGCGGTTTTCATTTCATGTTTCAAATTGCAACTGGCTTCAGGAATTCTTAAGTTAGAATGTCAATTATCAAAAGATGTTAAAATTTAAAACAACTATTAATCTAGAAGAGAATTGGGAAATAAATTCTTGAACTAATCAAAAGTGACTGTTGAAGGAAATCAGATTTGATTAAAATTTTCGGTATATTATAAGTGAATTTAACAAATGTTTATACAAATAGTTTTGTAAACATTTTGCCCCGCAAGTGTTTTGTTCTATTTTAGTATTTAACGTTACTTTCGGGAAACATGTGTTTGTATAATTATCTAAAAAATTAACAATAACGCAAACATACATAGATATTTTGCAACCACCCAAATATTTTGTGAATAGACAACAGGCCGATTTGATTTTTTTCAACTGAATCGTAGTCTATGAATATAGAAGAAATCGCATTTATTATAAACATCTTCAGGTAATTTTAAAAGGAGTTCTTTAATCATATCCCAACTACCTACATGTTTTCAATACCGTCCAACCCAGAAAAGGCTTTAAGAATCAAACAAATTAATTTGTAAAATTTTTATTTTCATTCTGCCGGAAACAGTCACACAAATATTATCAAACACTTCATAATTTACAAAAGCTATTAAAAAACGGCAATGTATGGACCACCCCACAATGTAGGAGCATCCCTAAGTATTAAAGTACTTCCGTAAATCCACTTAACACTAAGATATTGAATTTGTACCTATTTCCTTTTCTAAAAAATATTTCAGATACCTATTTGGTGTTTCACAAATGCAAGTGTTGCGATTAAGCATGAATGTTTCTTATTCAAAGAAGTTATTCCGATTTGACCTTGAACCAATTATTTCATTGTTCTCGATAAACTGAAACCAAGTATGATTCACTTACACAATTCAAATTTAAACAATGATTTGAAGGAAACACTTAAAATAATTTATAAACAAACGAATTATGTTTATTTTTACACAAGTTATTTTCGAGATTTAGTAATTGGCGATAACCCAACTTGTGTTCAATGAACTTCTATTACTGAACTTAGTACCAAAGAAAAAAAGAAAGCATGTCAATATTGAAAAATGCTTAAACATAAACACGGCGAACAAATAAAATGTGCGTTGACACAACTGTCAAATTGTGATTTGCTAAAGAAAGGAGAGAATAATAAATTCACCAATATGCATTTCATCTTTAGGGGAAAAATGTCATCCCCAACTGACACACATTTTTATTGTTTTATTTATTGTTTGTACAACAACAAAAAGAGCAATAAAAACAAAACAAAAAACTAAATAAAATAAAATGAAAAAGAGAGACAAGAGAATTTTCCATTGATGACGTGAGAGAATGACGATGGACAAAGAGAAATAGCAAGATTATGAATCACATGTAACAGGGAACAACGTATAAATGTGATAAGAATTTCGTGTCAAATACCAAAAAAAAAATACAACAACCCTCATATTACACGTCATGTGTCTGCTGTGTGTAGGGAAGTCCCAGAAGGAAAGAGTACAACAATTCATTTCGCAGTAATGCCCACAATTTACACTATACCACAAAAGTCTACGTCATTTATTAAAATGTATCTAATACAGTATCATTGGTGTATTCGAAGGATGACATGAATCATTTTGTCTTACGAGGACTGAGTGACAATGGGCAGGATGTGATTGTGATCAAAAAAGTGTATATGCGAAATTCTTTACCGAAGTTTTTGAATTCTTAAAGGTATACTCGTAGGTATATGGGGAAAACGACGCTTACATTTTTGTCAAACATGGCTAGCCCCTAGGTCTTCCCTTAATTACGTCGGTGGGTCAGACAACAATGCCTGCGTCACGCGTAGAGGAAATGCCTTCAAGAAGATTTTTTGTTAGGTTTTGTCAGGTTTTAACTATGTTTGCGGAAACAATGGCAAATTCGTTCTGTTCTGTATTTCTTATTAGGTTTACTTTCTATATATGTATTTAATACCGCTTTATTTTTATAACATCAACCATACGATTTAGCCACGGCCAACGTTTTGATAAGGTCCCATAGAACGGTACCTCCCAAGTTTCGAAGTTTTTAAGTTTTTAGTCTCATTATCCCAGAAGTGGTTGGTATTTGGTCTTCGCTGGGGTGCAAAACATTCCCGCAGCCAATGGTCGTTGCAGGACCACGTTTTCTTATATTCCACGTATAACGGTACATCCCGATTTTCCGTAATTTGAAGATTTCAGCATATAGACCCGGTTGTAATCACGTGATCGTGCGCAATAATTGAACTAGAACGCTATATTTTTGCACACTAGTGTATTTTTTCCATAGACAAGTCAAGTTCGAATATATAACGCCCCATACGCCCGGTACCTCAGGTTAGGTATTTTGAGGATATTAGCTGCACCTTTCGTCCGAACTAGCTGTAATTTGACATTTGAGGTTTCCGGTGGTCACAAAACTCCTCCACCAACATAGGTGTATCTCTTAGTAAAACCCTATATAACTGAACTGACATTTGACATTTGAAATTCACAGGCGTCACAAAATATATTCAAATTGTCTACATATCGTCGGTGTCATGCTTAAGTGTTCCATACGCCATTTGCCTGATTCGAGAAAAACTCAAGTTAATGTTTAAGGCTATACGGGATAAAAATGGTGCAATAATCCAATACTTTAAGAGCTCAGTTCTACTTAACTAAACTCATAGAATATACCAGTAGTTTATTTTAGTCAGATATCTGTGATAGTCTAGAAGTTATTGCCAATTTTTATAATTGCAAAAAGTTGCTGAATTGTTCCATGGAATCTTTTTTTCATGTTTTTGGCAGTTTGTGTCACATGGAACACATTTTGTCACATTTCAACCAAAACACTTTTTATCAATCGTGTTCCACCTCCCTTATATGAAGTGGTACTGTTGAGTTTAAAAATCAGGACTTTAAGTGAAACATTTATTTTTCTCATATAAATACAATAAGGAGCATAATTTAAGGTTTTCTTAAGACTTATTTAAGGGATTGCCTCCACTTATCACTACTTTTTTGTGGTAAAAATTTCGATCGGACAAAACGGATTGATATTTTGCATTTCTAAGGTAACATAAAACATTTAAACGCGATTTTCTTATAATACCATTTTTGTAGTCGGTTAGCTTCAAGTCGAATGAACGTTTTTGCGTATATTTTTGTGGACTTACATCAAAATTGTGTCTTTTAACTAGGGATTTTTTGTTTAAACAATTGATAAATTTTCGTTTTCATATAACAATACAATATTCAAAAATATTTGGATTTAGAAACTATTATTCTTCAGTTTTTAAGCCAAGTCCTTTAAAACAATTTGTTCCATACGCCACACTTTTCCGTTACTTGGGCAAAATGGGCAATTTTTTGTTCCAAACGCCATCATTTTTGGTGCGGAACAATTCGTTTTTGTCTCTTTTTGTTCCATACGCCAAACGACATGGATATGGAACTAAAATGTTCAAAGTTGTTTTGTTCCATACGCCAGGCTTTACGGATATGGAACAAAACGACAAGATTTATTTGGTCACAAAGCGGATATGGAACATACTGGCATCTGAATATCTCAGAAACTATAAGAGATAGAGAAAAACCGACCAAAAAATCGGAAAGGTCATGGTTCAAAACTTTGTAAGGTACCTTTATCTCAAAAAGTCAAAAATGGCGTATGGAACACTTAAGCATGACACCGACGATATGTTGGTCCATGCTTTGGTATAGCCCCCATATAACGGTACCCCCAGATTTTGTCAACATAAATTTGCTACCAGCACAGCACTGAAATCACTAAAAATATGCTATGCTATGCTGTTTTCAAAAACAAAATCGTCCTTCGTCTGCCACAACAACAACATCCTAATACACCTGAAGATCGGCTTTACCACCCGGGAAACGTAATGTAATGGTTGGATGCGTGGGACTTCGGTAGACTCCTAATTTTTCAATGTATCTCTAAAGGCCTTACAGCTCAACTCGAAAGAGAATTAATTAAATATCACTATAAATGGCCTTCGCCTTAATAAGGCAAAAATAAAAAAATAATTTCAGCATGAGCCAGGCTGGGATTCGAACCTGGGTCTCCGACAACTGAGTGTCAAGGTTGCCGGCGTCTTAGCGTTCTAAGCCACCATCAACTTGTCAAAACTTTAGTAGACAATAATTGATGATCAAAAAATAAAATCTTCTGATATAGAAGAGCAATTACTAATGATGTAGGAATAAAACTTACCGTAGTATTTGTGAACATTGAAAAATGGGATTACCAAGCAGGACTATAGGAAAAGTTTGGAGTTTCAATTAACTGACATAATTTCGCATATACATTTATCTAATGAAGTGCGATATATATACTAGTTTCCAAGCTTTGCATTCGTCTGCCACAACAACAACATCCTAATACACCTGAAGATCGGCTTTACCACCCGTGAAACGTAGTGTAATGGTTGGATGCGTGGGACTTCGGTAGACTCCTAATTTTTCAATGTATCTCTAAAGGCCTTACAGCTCAACTCGAAAGAGAATTAATTAAAAATCGAAAACTGTTGCTGTGCTATGCTGCGAACATAAAAGTAGCGCAGCACACGGTCTATGCTGTGCTTCTGAAATCTTCACCGCACATAGCATAGTCATCCAAAATAAAAACGAAAACTGTTGCTGTGCTATGCTATGCTGCGAACATAAAAGTAGCATAGCACATGGTCTATGCTGTGCTTCTGAAATCTGCGAAGCACATAGCATAGTCATCAAAATCAAAAACGAATGCTATTTCTATGCTGTGCTGCAGACATTTTAACAGCATAGTAAACAGCCGCAGTCAAGAAAATAAAAACGAAAACTATTGCTGTACTGTACTATGAACAAAATCAACAGCATAGCATCAAACATAACCCAGAAAAATGTTTGATGGCAAAGAAGTATGTATTTGAAATATAACAGAATTTGCTATTGAGCTGTGAAACCATGACTAATTGCACATTTCGATATTTTTAACACACTACTATTATTTTGACCGCAACTATTGCTCTGTTCCAGAACCTGCAACAGTCTACTATTTTTGAAATGTTGACACTTTTCCTTTATAAAGCGAATTTCGAGTTTCTAAATGCATGTTAATGCCACTTGTACCTTTTTATACCCTACACCACCATGTGGTATTATGTCTTTGTGCATTAGTTTATAACATGCAAAAGGAAACGAGATAGACCCATAGTTCCTTTTAGGGATATACATAGAATCACTTTCTGAGTCGATTTACGCATGTCCGTCTGTCCGTCTGTCCATGTATTTTTGTAAACAAAGTACAGGTCGAATTTATTGTCCGATTCGCATGAAAATTGGGGAAGATAGTTTTTTTTTTTTGGCCAAAGGACGAACGCTATTTATTTTGGTTAAAATCGGTTCAGATTTGGATATAGCCCCCGTATATATATCTTCGACCGATTTAAGGCATTTGGTGCACGAAACACGCTATATATGTCCAATTTCAATTAAATTTGGAATGTGCGACGGTGTTTAGTCTAGAAAAAAAGTGTGCCAAATTATATAGAAATCGGTTCAAATTTGGCTATAGCTCCTATATATATTCTCGGCCGATTTTAGGTATTTGATGCACGAAACGCGCTATATATGTCCGTTTTCAATGAAATTTGAAATGTGCGACGGAATTTAGTCTAGAAATAAGTGTGCCAAATTATATAGAAATCGGTTCAGATTTGGATATAGCCCATATATATATTTTCGCCCGATTTAAGGAATTTGGTGCACGAAACACGCTATATAAGTCCGATTTCAATTAAATTTGGAATGTGCGACGGCATTTAGTCTAGAAATAACTGTGGCGAATCATATCGAAATCGGTTCAGATTTGGATATAGCTCCCATATATATCTTCGACCGATATAGGTATTTGATGCACGAAACACGCTATATATGTCCAATTTTGATGAAATTGGACTATGTGACGGAATTTGGTCTACAAATAAATGTGAAACATTATATCAAAATCTGTTCTGATTTGGAGTTAGCTCCCATATATATTTTACGTATTCACAGTGGTATAGGGTATTATATAGTCGGCCCCGCCCGACTTTGATCCTTTCCTTACTGGTTTAATATATGTACTAGAGTGGTTTAAAAATTCAAGTCGAATTTTTATGTGACACCCTCCTAAAACTTCTAGTTTTGTTAAAAATTAAGATTGTCAGAGTTTGAGCTCAATCGGAGTATGTTAACACGTGCCACTGGGGCCTCAAAGTTTCTATGGGCCCTTTATATAGCCAAAATTAAAATCTGACCCGATTTTCAAAAATGTTTATGGGATAACTTGTTTAGCAACTTGTAAACTGTTTTCATCGATTGGACAATAAATGTGATCTGTAAAGTGATTTTGTGAAAATTCGCCAATACAAATTAAAATTAAAATTGGTCTCCATTTTATAGGGCCAAAGGCGAATTTTCACAAAATCACTTTATAGACTACATTTATTATCCAATCGATGAAAAAAGTACCATGTATGTACCTTGTAAGCAATGAACAACACTGAACCACTCATAGGGCCATTATTATAAGTTCTCTTTTACTATTGGATGTATCTGAAAACGCAAAATAAATGAATTTGAAGACATTAAAAATATAATTTTCTCATTATAAGGTAATGCCAAGAAAGTTCTCCTTGAAATTGAATGATCCCTTTTAATATTATTATAACCGGAACGCTAAAAAATCTGATCGAAAAATCCAAACTATAACCAAAGAAGGCTTATTATAAATGGGGGTTAGTGAGTTTGCTGGGTTAACATTAAGCTATGCTATGTAGAAATGTTAACAGCATAGCAGAGCACAGCAATCGTTTTTCGATTTCATGACTATGCTATGTGCTATGCTACTTTTATGTTCGTAGCATAGCACAGCAACAGTTTTCGTTTTTGAAAACAGCACAGCATAGCAATAGCATTCGTTTTTGATTTTGATGACTATGCTATGCTATGTGCTGTGAAGATTTCAGAAGCACAGCATAGACCTTGTGCTATGCTACGTTTATGTTCGCAGCATAGCACAGCAACAGTTTTCGATTTTGTTTTTGAAAACAGCATAGCAATAGCACTCGTTTTTATTTTTGATAATGTGGCTATGTGCTATGCTGCGTCACTTTCACAGCACCAGCATAGACCTTATGCTGTGCTGTGACAAAGTAGTAGCAAATTCAAACACTGGTCAACATAGGTCTACGTTTTGTTATGGGCCAATAAAAAGGTACCACAAATTTCTGTGTTTTTTTTTTTTAGTTTTTATCTACATTTTCAGGAAAGATTGGATTTTTTTGGCATTTATGGTTCCCAGTGGTTAAAAACTTCTCTATTAAAAAATGTGGACATAGGCCTCCGTTTTGGTGTAGCCCCCATTTTACGATACCACCCGATTTCAGGTATTTTCATGTTGTTAGCTGACCGAGTTAGTCAACATTAGGTATTGGAGTTCTCAGTGGCCAACAAACTTCTCCACCTAAAATTGTGGGCATTGATACTTTCGTAACAGAAAGAAAAAAATATTCCATATAAGTTATGATTATTTCAAAAAAGCACGGCCAAACTTAACGCAAAACAAGTGAAAAGTTTTTAATAGCTTCGTTCCTTTACTTTTTTAATGGTAAAAGTGGCAAAAAGAAAACTGTCAAAATAGCTCTCCCATGACCAGTTTTACCAGAAAATTAAACGCACGGAAAAATGGTAGATCTGGTAACAATGTCAAAAAGAAACAAAAAATTTATTGTTTTATTTCACTGTTTTTAATTTTGTTTTGCAGTGTTCCCTTTTTTCTATTGTTTTTTGTTAATTTTTTCACCATTGCCAAATAATTGTCAAACAAATGTTGAAAAGTCTGTTCTACCATTTTTTACCCGAAGAAATTTGTCTGATAGCCTGTGGTAGAAGAGAATTCCATTTTTGTTCTCTCTCTCTCTTAAAAATTGCTTCCAGTTATACCAGTTTTTGGGGAAATTTGTCTGATAGCCTGTGGTAGAAGAGAATTCCATTTTTGTTCTCTCTCTCTCTCTCTTAAAAATTGCTTCCAGTTATACCAGTTTTTGGGGTTAAGGAACGCTTTATAGTTTAAAAATGGTAAGAAATGGTAAAAATGGTTACCTCAGGCAATTAAAGGAACACAACTAATGTATCCAAGTTAAAAAATAGAACATGCCAGTGAACTGTTTGAATCGTAGTCCTAATAAATATGTTTTCTGAATTGTTTTTTAGGTACACTATTCGTTCGGCTTATGAGATTTTTAACGTTTTTATAATATTTTCAGACGAAAATAGTGTTGTAGAATAACAACATTTTTCTGCTCTAAAATGAAAAATAAATGTGTTGATTACAATTCTTTAGGTATTCAAAATTTGTGTTTCTAACTCAAAATAACCCATTTGGCACACCCTGTATTTTCACAAAATCCAAAAGTGCATGTGTTGAAATTTGTTGCTGTGCTGTACTCTCATGACACACAGGTAACAATAATAAGTTAGCGTTAGACATGAAATCATGAGAACATGCAATGTATGCAACTAGCCAACACCACGTTAAGAACACCGGCGAGCGGTCGGTCTTGACGATTAAACGATGATGGTGGTTGTTGTGACGACTTTCGGTCATTGTCAGGGTGAACATAAAACCAACAGTTCCACGAAATGAAATGCAAGCAAATTGCAATTAGGGGAGGAAAAAATAAATAGGCACTTTATTGTACTGCACCTAAGTTTTTATGTCCGTAGGTATATTTACTGTGTTTTATTATTATTTTCTTTTTAAAAGGTGCAAGTAGTATTTGTTAAGGATATCTACCTAAAACTATGTATGTATGTATGTAAAGTGTGTCCACCCTAATTTTTCCATTTTATAATATAAGGACCGCTGGGACCTCTGTGCGGATAGTTTCAATTTACTTGTGTATGTACATATGTTTATATGTGTTCTTTGGAAAATCATCACACAACATTCCCGATGAGTAATCGCAACCACGTCTGTGTTTCATCATGGCAAAAATATCGATTTTGCCCCGCACATAAACTAGAGCATTGCTCCCCAAAATTCAAATCATCCATCTACAACAGCCTTTTTGCCATTCTCAGAAAACTTATTTGGCAAATTTATTTTACTGCTGTATTTATCATCGAATACTTATTCTGTGTTAAAAATAGTTTACTTTATCTATGGGAATGTTGTTAGTTCTCTCCGCCAACAGAGACGACGCCGCATTTCCAACATTTGATTAGATCTACGTCACCCAGTCAAACTTAGTCAGTATTCATTATTCCCCCAATCCTATGGAGGAAGATTTTATTCACTGGCTTCTTTCATTATTTGCACAACTTGATGTTGAAGACGTTGTATTCATCGTCGTTTTTGTTCCCATTTTTTTCTTTTTCCTCTCTCTCTCTCTCCCCTCTGTTGTCTAATTTTCTGGTGATAACATTTTCCTGCCTGTTTGACGCCTGCCTGACTCAGTGGCAGGCTATGATGATGGCACAACGTTAATGAAAATAAAAACTATTTGTATAATGGAACTAAAAACAAAACAATAAACAGAGCAAAGGCAAAGAACAGAAGAAGAAGAAGAAGAAGAAGCGAAATGAATATGCACAACAGCATCCATCCTAACACATACCGACCGATTTGTGGACACACACACATCGTCATCCTCATCTTTGTTATCTCGGACAGCACCACCTTAAAAAACAATAACAACCATGTGACTGACAGAAAAGTGGCTCTTATTAGAGCACATCCAAGAGTTTGTTCTCTGGGATTGGCGAAACAAGTGCATGTCTGATGCTTATATCCCAATGGTAGTAGTATATGGGTCTTTCAACGCATACAAAAGTATATTAAAAAACAATAAATAATTCATATGTCACAGGTAGTTCGTTGCCTTGAAATTGATAAGAATTCAGTGTGTTGTTCATCTCCAAGAACACATACGGGGTGGTAATGAAGGAAAGATTGCCCAAATCTAAAGCAAACTGAAGTTTTTTTTTTCATTTCTCATATTGTTGATTTTTTAATTTTTACAGCACCCCAAAGTTATCTCGTTGTTTAATTTTGTTGAGACATTATTTCTTATCATTTTTGTATGGATGTTTTTGTGTGTTTTATTCGGTAGATGATGATGTTCACGTCTCTGGGTTTTCAAGACTACATCTAATCTTTGTCATATATAGCGACATTTAATGAGAAGAAGCTGTTGCAATAATTGTTACCCAAAATTAATTATTATTTACATTCTCTACTATGTATCTCCTTTCTCATGTATTGCAAAATAGAACATTTGTGACGGAAACTTTTCGTAACATTTAATTTCCGAGTACTTAATGATTCGTTTCGATGCTGCTCATATGACACACAAAAATATTCTGGTTTATATATTTTGATGTACAATCTATTCCGATTAAAAAAATAGTACCATTATTCACATTGCGATATTTTTCATTTAAGCTGTTACAGTTAATAATAGTATAGTATAGAACAATAGTTTAGGTTTTGGGAAAGAAAAGGAGAGTAAAGCAGTAAGGAAAGGATTAAAGTTGGGCGGGGTCGCTTATATGATATCCTACACCACTACGAGTTCAATATAATTTGGCGAAATTGTTTGCAGACCAAATTGCGTCACATTTTCCACAATTCATCAAAATTGGACAGAACTTCATGTTTGGTACACAAAATACCTCAAATCGGGCGAACAAATATATGGACGCTACAAATATCCAAATGTTAACATAATTTGGCAAACTTTTTTCTAGTGCAAATTCCAACACATTTCTAATTTTAATTAAAATTAGACACTACACTGCTTTTAACTCAAAGGGAAAATCGATCGATTGCATAGCTATAACATTTTCTTTAGTCCCATTTCAGTAGGACTTGCGGTTTCGAAGCAAAATCCTGAAAACCTAAAAAAACCCTTAAAAATGTCAACTTGAATTGCGCTTTATTTAAAAAGCGCTCCGGCGATTTTTTAGTTTTCAGATTTTTTCATCTATGAACATTGTAGTTTCAGAATCCGCAAAAACTTCCTAGGTGTAAGCACCTTAAATTTAAATTTGATTCAAGAGCACCGTGGTTTAGCTTTGTTAGATTTTAAGATTGCCGAAGTTTGAGCACAATTGGAATATGTTCTCTAGTTATCTATCAATTCCCAATTATAATCTGGTTAGAAATGATCGTCCTTCTCGTAGAGGTGGCGGTGTCTGTTTATACATTGCAAAGCATTTAAAGTATAAGGTGGTTTTCAGGGGAACTCAGTATGGTACTTGCGAGTCGTTATTTATTGAGATATTTGGAAATAATGCTTCGTTCATTGTAGGTGTTGTGTATCTACCAACTGGTTCAATTGATGTTTTCGAAGATCTACATATGGACATATTTGATCGTTACTCTAATATTGTTGTCATGGGTGACTTTAATTACAACCTATTTGAACTGGCCAAGTCATTTAATTTTCGTGCTGTTACTGATAGGTGTGGTCTTCACTGTTTGCATAATTCTCTCCCAACTCATTTATGCCTTCGTACGGGAAACAGCTCATTACTGGATTATTTTTAATCTCTGAACCGTCTTTTAGTGCTCACCATTGTCAATTGCAATATCCGTTCTTTTCCTCTTATAACAGCTTCATATTCTTGTCTGTTGAATTTTCATACCAGTCGAGACAAAATTGGATTGAGTTTAAAGACTACAATAGATTTAGAATTAAAAACTTTATACATCTCATTGAAGATACTGAGTTGCTTTCTATATTTGATACCAACGATGTTGATCACCAGTTATCTATAGTAAATCACGTCATTAACTTACTCCACACACAAGTTCCTTTAATTAGATGTAATCGAGTTTCTAATGATCATGCTTGGATTAACTCTCCGGAAATAATTCAAGCCAGGAGGCTAAGAGATAGAAGTTACAGTACTTATCTCCCAAAAACTTTTATAAATTCGTAAACTCTAAAAGAAAAGTACGTGAATTTCCTAGTAGCATGAGACTTGGTTGTAGAGAATCATGTGACCCTAACGACATTGCGAATATGTTTGCTGACTTTTTTCAAAGTACCTACTCCAAATTTTCAACTAACTCCCTTAATTACCCTTATACTATTCATAAACTTAACCAGTTTCCTCGCATTATTCTCACTGAGGATGAAGTATTAAATGGTTTATTGTCATTGAAATATTCAAACTCACCAGGTCCAGATGGTGTACCGACTTCTATTTTAAAATCATGTGCATATGAACTTTATCGTCCCCTAACAAATATTTTCAACGACTCGTTGACATTGGGATATTTCCCCCTTGTCTGGAGATCTAGCTTTATTATTCCTTTGCATAAATCTGATAGTAGATGTGTGATTGAAAACTATAGAGGTATTGCAAAACTAAGTGCAATTCCTAAACTTTTTGAGCTTCTGGTTTCACGCCGAATAACTCATTTCGCTAGATCTATAATATCACCTTATCAACATGGTTTCGTTAAGGGTAGGTCTACCTTGACAAATTTATTGGAACTTACATGTCACGTTCACAGTGGATTCGTAAATAAATGTCAAACTGACGTTATATACACAGATTTCAGTAAGGCCTTTGACACCGTTGTACACGAATTGTTAATATATAAGCTTGATTCTATGGGTTTCCCATCAATACTCTTGTCATGGATACGTTCTTATTTACAGGACCGTACCCAAAGGGTTTCTTTTAATGATATTTTATCAAAAAATATAACTGTGCATTCTGGTGTTCCTCAAGGTAGCCATTTAGGTCCATTACTTTTTGTACTTTACTTAAATGACCTTCCATCTGTTATTCGTTGCTCTAAAGTATTAATGTTTGCTGATGATGTTAAACTGTTTAGCAATCATGATTCTTATAATCAATCAATTAATCTGCAACAAGACTTATATTCTCTTTCCAATTGGTGTAGTGTCAACGGTATGTCATTAAACTTAAAAAAATGTAAAAAATTATCATTTTATAGATCTCGTCCTGATTCTTGCGATTACTTCATAGGTTCGCACAAATTGGATAATGTAGATTCGTTTGTAGATCTTGGAGTTATTTTAGACAGTAAATTGCGTTTCAACTTACATATAGAGTCTTGTGTTAATAAAGCCAAGTCATTACTGGGCTTTATAAAACGCTGGTCTAAGGAATTTGACGATCCATACGTGACCAAACGCTTGTTCATTAGCCTTGTTCGACCAACATTAGAATACGGTTGTGTAGTTTGGAGTCCTTTTTACAAATGTGATTCTGATAAGATAGAATCAGTACAGGTTCAATTTCTTTTGTTTGCTCTTAGAGGTTTAGGGTGGAGCTCAACTGAATCTCTTCCACCATACGAAAACCGTCTAAAGTTAATTGACCTTCCAACATTGGAGAAAAGACGTTTAATGCTCAGATCTGTATTCATTATTAAACTCTTGCGTGGACAAATTGAATCACAGTTTTTAATTGGCGAAATAAATTTTAATGTACCTTTACGTAGTACTCGAAACTACATACCACTAAAATTAACGTTAGCGAAATCTAATTATGAAATATGTAAGTAATCCACTCCGATCTTTATGTGATGAATATAACAAGTTATATAATAGGATTTCTTTATCCGAACCTCTGCATGTCATAAAAAACTTTATCTTACGTTCTTAGTATTGTTGTAACAGTTGCCAGACAATATGTTAGATTAGACCTGTTTATTTTTTGATGTGTTTGTCTTTAAAATGTAATTTTATAACCGGCTGTTGTTTTGCTGTAGCTGGTTTTCCCTAGTCTACTAACCCCCCATATTCCGGAATATGAGGTGTACGCGCTCCCTACGTTAAGGGGAGGTGGCCCTCTCGGTCGGCAGGGGCGGGAAAGTGTGGCGTTGGGAACGATCGATAAAAAAAAAAAAAAAAAAAAAAAAAGACAAAGTCAAGAATAAGAAAAGCCAGGTTTAAATACGGAAGTGGACTTTTCTCCAATGTGAGTGGTTCCCAGATGTGGTCTAAATTGCGGCAGTTGGGCTGTACCAGCAAAGAAAATTCCGCTTGTGAAGAAACTGATGTTGAAAATATTGCAATATTCTGTTTTGCTACATTTGATCAACACGATTCTTACTACTTCTAAATTTCCTTCTGCTTGGAAGATGGCTCGGGTGGTACCAATCCCTAAGGATGATCGTGATTCTGCTAATACATTTAGACCAATTTCGGTACTACCGTCCATGTCCAAGATTGTAGAGAAAATTATGAAAGACCAAATACTAGAGCATTACCAACGCCACTCATTTTTCAGTCCGTTTCAGTTTGCTTTTCGCAAACATCATAAAACTACCTCGGCTGTACTTGCTATTACAGATTCTGTCAGGCAGCAGTTAGATGTGCATCATAGCTGTACGCTGGTTTCTCTAGATCTTACAAAGGCATTCGATCGCATTAGCCATGTTATTTTGTTAAAAAAAATTCGTGATCATTTCAACTTTTCAAAAACTGCATGTAAATTGATTTATTCCTACCTCTTAGATAGAAGACAATATGTCTCAATAAAAGGTGTAAACTCGAGTGTGGGTTTTGTGACTTCCGGTGTTCCGCATGGATCTATTTTGGGACCTATTCTGTTTCTTTCCTACATAAATGATGTTGTTTCTGCTATGAATAGCCCCGTTTGTCAGCCCTACGTTTTTGCGGATGATATATATTTATTATTCAAATCATATTCTTCTGTGGAGTCTATAAATACCCACCTCCTATTCGTCTCTGACCTATTCTCAATAAGCAAGTTAGAAATAAATCCGGTAAAAACTAAAGCAATGTATTTTCATCCTCGAAATAATACCTCATACCCTAACATAATGGTCTGTGGACAGTCTATTGAGTTTGTTGATTCTCTAAAATGTCTCGGTATATTGGTTGATGTTAATCTAAATTTCAATGACCACATAAATGGAATTTCGAAAAAGATTTGTCTTATTTTGAGAAGACTTTACAATTTAAAAGCTTATACCCCAAGGAACATAAGAAGACATCTAGCTTTTTCTTTATTGATGCCCTTAATCAATTACGGTCTTGAAATTTATTCTGGGACTTGGTCCTATAACATAGACTTAGTTGAGAAAATTGTGCGTAAGATTGTCCGGTATGTTTTTCAACTGAGAGTACATGACCATGTTCGAGTAATTGAGCTAACTTCTGATTTACTTGGATTAAGTTGTCGTGATTACATAGATCTACGTACAGTCTTACATTTCTATAAAATTATGAAATCACAACAACCTGAAATTTTAGTGAGTGAGTTCGCTTTTATAAATTCTACTCGTAATGTGCAAATTGACGTTCCCATATCTCGTACTTCTGTCCTTGATCATTCATTTCTAGTGCGTGTTTATCGAGTCTGGAATTATCTACCTAACTCGCTTAAAATGTTTTGCTACACTGACCATACTTTTAAAAGGAAATTAAAAGCGTTCTTAAATGGTGTTTCTATTTAATTTGAATTTCTTGCTTCCAATTCAATTATTACATATTGCCGCTGCAGGACTCTTTATTACTTTTTTCTTATTTTTTCCAATATTCATTTGGCCGGTGGGCCGTATGTCAACATTATTGAATTAATTTTTTTAAATGGCCTTCTGCCATGGAATCTAAATTTTAATTGTAATCTCACAATACATGTATAATTGGCCTTGTAGGTTTTTTTAGCTATAAATAAATGATAGCGAATAAATAAATATGTTAAACGTGCCACTGCTGGGGCCTCTAAGTTTCCATACTAATTTGTATAGGACCAAAGGTGAATTTTCACGAAAATTCTCTAAAGGCAGCATTTATGGTCCATGATGAAAAAACTTTACCAGTTCATTATTGTGGCTAAATATCGATTTCTACATTCGACATCAATTTTTTAAAACCGCCCTATTGGACACACATTGCGCGGTTGGTGTACCAAATACCTCAAATCGGGTCAAAATATGTATGGGAGCTACATATATCCAAGCCTGAATCGATTTTCACCAAAAGCAATAGCGTTCTTACTATGGCTGAAAAAATGACCTTCTCCAATTTTCAGCTGACTCGGATAATAATTGCGACCTTTACGTTGCGAGTATCAGTCGGCTTTGCCGGCAGAGATTTACCCTCAACCTGTGCCACTTTCACCTATGGACAGATCGAATACCGGCTACACAGGTTTCTTTACACCACACAGAGGCCACACGTTCTTTACTGTGACTGCGGAATATGGAACCGAAGAAAACTCAACCCAAAGTACAGCTCTGCCTTACAGTCCTTAATGTAGTTTGCACTCTCTCTGCTCACTATGAACACTTCTCACGGTTCCACCAAAATTCTTGAAGAATGATAAATTCCCAACTATCGGCCTAGAGACAACATCCGTGTCAGGAACTAGCACTGATGTTTTAGCTGCATCTTTGCAGTTGAGATCGCGGCTAACTTGCACCGTCCGAGCCATTAACTGTCTGGATGGGGAAATATTTCGATTCCTTATCCTCACAATGACCTTCACGCCTTTGTAAATCTCCAACCTGCAACAGCCGATCTTCCTGTCGTCCACCTAGTCAGAAGTTCTGAACTTCCTCAAACAACTGATAACCAATGATCCTCACTGACCCTGCCCTCAAGATCATACTTATCAATGATGACTTGGAGCGATCATCCTAGCAGGTTACAACCCTGCCATAGCCTGTCTTCCTGTCGTCCAAATCGTCTGATGTTATGACCTTTCTCAGACAACATTTCCGCCTTCGATTCCTTATCCTTACACTTAATGAGCTTAAAGTCTTTGTCAATCTCCACCTTGCCTAAGCCGGGCTTCCTGTCGTCCAACTAGTCAGAAATTATAAACATAAAACAACTTTATACTGTCAGCCAATGATCCTTACTGATCCTGCCTTCAGGAGAAGATTTATCAATAATTGTTACCAGAAGGTCCTCTGCGGGCGATCATCCAAGCAGGATTGAAGGGATCACTTGTTTTTTCAACAAAAGGTTTTGCATGTCATCCCAGGATTGGCGCCTTCTACTGTCAGGCGAGCCTATGAAGGCGAGTGATCTTATCCTGACAATTATTAACCTTGACGCCGGCCAATGCCGGTCTTCGTGCCGTCCAATTCATCAGAAATTATGACCAACCAATGGTCGTCACTGATCCTGCCTTTGATTCCTTACCTGTCAATTAATGCCCTTGACGGATTTGTAAATCGCCACCCTGCCAAAGCCGGCGTTCTTTTATCGTCCACATCGTCACATAATTTTCGACTAGCAACCAATGATCCTCACTGATCCAGCCTTCTGTATCAGACTTATAAATTATTGCTACCACAAGGTCATCTGCAGCGATCATCCTAGCAGGTTGGTTGGCTCACATGTTCTCCCACCAGACGGTTGTGAGAGCTTTTGCCCCTGGTTACCTTTGCATGCCATCCTAGGTTTGGCTCATTCTACTGTCAGTCGAGCGGTCAATTTCGAGTATGAGGCCGAGTGATTGCCTTACTGATGTCCAACCATCCACTTACTGTGGATCCTCAAAAGACGGCAGTCCCTTCACATACGCTTGTAAGGTGATTGCCTTCTTACCTTTGGCTTGCTTATAGGTTTATGATCCGTAAGTCAATCATGTGCAATTTTCATGAATTTATTCATCTGAATGAGCACATCTTAATCTAGTGTTTTTTTTTTTTTTAATGCTATGTGGTTTCGTGTAGAGAATGACGTTTTACGGTGCCAACTCTAGCTCGAAAACTAATTAACAGATCGTCATATATTTTTTCGGGCTTATTAAGAATGTAAAGATCTAGTCCTTCATCGATCGATTTAAAAAAATGTATTATATACGATTTTACTGAAATTGTAGACCAAAAAATCAAAAATTCAATTTTTAGCTTAAAAAACTGATGTTTTCTGGTCATTAAACAGACAAAGAAAATTTTAAAAATAAAATTTGGTCGATGAAGGACTCGATTTTGATGTCCTTGACAAGCCCACAAAATTGTATGACAATCGGTTCATTAGTTTTCAAACTAGAGTTGGCACCGATTTCAAAATGTCATTTCGAGGAAAACATACAATACACAATAATAATTTTTTCACTTCTAAAGCTCATATCTCAGGCAATATTGTTCCGATCGACTTAAAAACTTTATCACATATTCTATGCTACTTTTACTTTAAAATAAAGCAATAAAATTTGATCGATTTCCTGAAATTTACAAGTGGGGGTCACCCCTTAATAGGCTCTAAGTGCGATATTCGTGAAATTTTTAAGGGAGCAATAGTCGTGGTTTCTAAAAGCTTGTGAAAAAAATGGAGGACAATAACCGTGGATAATAAATTCTTTTGGGAGTTAATTAACGCCTTGTACACTGAAGGCAATGAGATTGATACGTCGACAAATCATCATAATATTTTCATAGTCTACAATATACACAGCAAATTTCTTAGGCTATTTTAACTATATTCTTACCATATTTGAATGTAATACGAGTATTGTCCCTACAACTATAGTTTTTGTCAATGTGGACAAATCGACAATTTGAAGCTTTGTACCATGTCTTTTGTTTCTTTAAGAATATGTATGATCATTTAGACAATACAAAGAGTTATGTCAATCATGTCATTGGTCTCTTTAACAATATGTATGATCACATCAACAATATATATTTGGGTGATCATTCTTTTTTCTATGTTAGCGAGTCTTGTTTTTATGATTTATCTTTTCACTCATATAATTGTACAGGTTGTGAGTATCACCGCCTCACCTGGCAAGTACAAGTTTTAAAGTTTGGTGGACAAAGGTAAAGACCTGGGGGCCTATTCAGTAACTTTTTAAAAACTTTACTCATTGTTTATTTTACAACAATTTCATTTGTTTGTTTTGTAGTTGTTGCAAAAACAAAATAAGTTTTAACAAATTTTCAGTCGATAAAAGTTACTGAATTCCTACACTGGTTTTAAAAGTAAAGAAAAGATTGCCAAATCTATCTCCAAATAATTATTATTTTAATTTTTTAAGTGCTAATTCAATCGAGTTTCTTTTCGAAATCGTAAGTCTCCACACAAAATTCTCCAATTATTCCCACATTTTATTATGTGAATGTAAGTATACATATTTCATAGATAATCTCTTATCAGTAACTAGGCTCATCGTATATAAAAAATTCTGTAATTCCCAAACAACAAATTTTAATAAGATCTACAGTACAGTATGTAATGTCATAAGATATGTATATGTGTATGTATAATATATTTATTATCTTATCATAGGTTACATACTTTTATATTCTGATGTTATTTTATAAAAATTTGGAGATACAAGCTGTCCGTTGAAGTAAAAGAAAATGCAGTATAGGTAGTTTGTTGTGACCCCATACTTTTAATAAAATGGTATATTTAAAACCTCAAATTAGGTACATAATGCGGGTTTCGTTTAATGGAGTGACCCATAAGGATGAAGATGCCCATATGGTTGCTGGGCCGCATAAAAATTATAAAAATGAGGAATTTTAGAACAATGGGTACAAAGACATTTTTATACAAACATTGTACAGGGATGGACACATTATACACAATAAATTTTTTCCAAGGGATAGACGGATGGTGGATGCCAATGTTAAAAACTACAAAATATCGACAGCTGTCGTTGGATCATAAAAAAATAAACAAAATAGAGAAATAAAACAAAGAAAGTATACTAAACGAAAGAAAGTAAAAAAAAAACATTTGATGTTGAAGAATTTTAAATTACAAAAATAACCCCTTAAATTGATCTTAATTAAGCCAACGTGGAATGAATGAATGACTTCGATGATCACCGACAACAACGATTTCCATAACACATACTAACTAAAAAACACGCGACATTACAATACAAAACCCAAGAGCGACACCAACCATGGATCTTGCAACCAAATGTGTCATGACAACTTCTATTTATAATGGCCAGAATTAGTCAAAGCGATTTATTTTAAGAATTGCGTAAAAAACAGGAAAATAGACAAAAAAAAAAATGAGGGAAAAAAGAAATGCATTTTTTGTTGGGTGGATGAAGTTTTGACTTTTATAGAAGTTGAAATGGAAAGGAAAAGAAACTGCATACACATGGCATTTTGCTTGGGTGACAACATATCGCTCTGCAATAAATCCCCAAAAGGGTGGAAATTAAAAATTGTTTTCAGGATTATGTTATATAAAAATAGGGTTTGGCTTATTTGCGTAATGTATGAAAAATATATGTATGTATTTTGTTCTTTTGGATGTGTGCTGTGTGGTGCGGTTGCCTGGAAATATGATGGACAAGAATAAAGGAGCGACAAAATATCGCATCATCAAATCATTCATATGGATATGTATGAATGTGGAAAATAGCAAGAAAAGCATGCGACATCATAACATGAATTATGCTGGCATCTAAATACTACAAACAACATACATACATGTGTACATATGCATGTACTTAGTTTCGAAGTTGTTTGTTTTAATGTTTTTCTTTTTTGTACAAAGTGACTGTTATGAGAGTGTGTGGCATGTGTGGCGTTGCACTTAGTTTTCGGTTTCATGTTTAGAATGTATTCATTACGGTGGAATGAGTGACACAAACAGTAATAACAAAAAGTTTTCACAAGTTATAAACAACCCCGACAACCCCGAATACCGTAAAATGATTTTTAAAGTTCCCTCTTTTGATTCTCACATTACAACATCTTCCATAACACCAACTTTTCTTTTATATTTTAGTATTAAATTCGTGCAGTTCTAAAACTACACAAAATAACGAATCATAACAACTTAAATTCAATTTGATTGGACATTTAGACTCGGAATGACATATGGCTAAAGATACGAGAATCCTTAAAGTGCCAACTACTGGTGCACTTACCCTACAAAGTAAAAAGGTAATACGTTCGTTACATTTTACTCGTTTACAAAAGAAACAAACTCTATTGTATTTTAATTATTTCTCGATTTGAGCTATTAAGACCTAAACGCCTCGGCACATATGCGGTTGGCATTCTCCCTTAAGTTATTTATTGTAAAAGGCAATGGGCAATTGTGTTCGAATTCTTTATTATTTATTTCTTTATTATGTACCTTTAGAAATACATTAAAAACTTGGAGTCTACTTATGTCCCGAACATCAACCATCCCATCAGACATATAAGATTTCATTTTCATTTTAATGTTCATACAAATCTATGGTAAGTTTAATTTCAATATCATTTGTTTTTGTCTTCTATATCAGAAGATTCGTCAATTGCATTTTGTCTACTTCAATATTACTATTTGGTTGTTGAAGACTGGGCTCATGCGTCATTTGTAGTGCTATTTTATACCCTCCACAATAGTATGAAGGGTATATTAATTTTGTTTTTCCGTTAGTAACAAGTTTCAAGAAAAACTCACTAAACTAAAAACGATTATTACACAAAAACTAAAATAAATACTTGGACCACATTATGTAAGCAACTAGGCAGATATAACTGCTAAATTTCTGTGAAAGATCAAACATGATTGTTGTGATTGATATTTAGGACAACTTATTTACCAAAAATTGTGGACATAGGTCCATGTGGTGTTCGCTTACTACTATTAATCCTCGAAATATTTTGAGCAACAGGGTTTTATGCATATAAAATGTCTTAGAGTTGGAGTTGTCAGTATACGTATTCTAATTTCTGCAAAAAATGTATCGGTTTTCATGTATTGTTAAATTTGTTAATGTAACATCTCCATAATACTCCAGTATATGTGGAATGTTTTTTTGGAGTTCTAATAACTGTTTACTTGTATATTTCATAGGAAAACTTATATCGTTACAGAATATAACCTTCTGTATTTTTTTTTTCATACAAACTTAATTTCTTCTCGTCAGTAAATAATTGTACTATTGGTATATTACCGATGATAATTTATTTCGTAGCATCGAACTGTCATCTATCATCTGATATGTGGTATTGTAATGAATTTATGTCACTTTCATTAAAACCTTTTGTATTGAAGCCCAAAATGTAACATTCATAGCAATAACCTGCTGATAACTAACCCATGCTTTTAACTGATTTTGAATTCTACATGTCGTTTTACAAAGGTCTTTATGTCGAGGAACAGCTACAATAAACATACTTTGAATAAACTTCCCTATTTTTTACAAACTAACATGTTTAAAATCTGAATATCATGCGTATAATACCACTTCCTTGGACCGGTACAAATCTCGGGTAGGGGAAAGATATTTTTAATTGTAATTATACCCTCCACCATAATATGAGGATATAATTAAATTTCCCATTCCGTTTGTAACACATCGAAATATTCATCGGAGACCCTATAAAGTACGTACATATGTTCTTGATCAGGGTAAAATTTGTCGGTATATGTCCACGCCTTCATATTGCCCTTATAGAACGGAATATCCCGATTTTCGGTATTTTGAAGCTCTGTGGCCACAATAATCCACTGAAATGGGTGTAAAACATTCCATATGAAATTTGCGGTATATGTCCACGTCTTCATATAGCCCCCATTGAATGGTACATCCGGATTTCCGGTATTTTGAAGTTTGTGGCATCAATATTCCACCGAAATTGTTGAAATTTGGTATTTAGTCTACATTTGGGGTATAAAAATTTCCATAAAAAAGTTCCCCATAGAACAATACCTCCCGATTTTTGTTTTTTTTTTTTTTTTTTTTTGAAGGTTTTGGTCTCAATTTTCCTCCGAATGAAATTTAGTCTTCGTTGGGGGTATAAAACATTCACCCAAAATTTTGTCGGTATAGGTCCACGCCTTCATATAGCCCCCATAGAACGGTACCTCCGGATTTCCGGTATTTTGAAGGTTGTGACCACAATAATTCATCGAAATGGCTGAAATTTGGTATTTAGTCTTCGTTGGGGTATTCAACTTTCCCCTTTAATTTGGTAGGTATAGGTCCGCGCCTTCATATAGCCCCATAGAACGGTACATCCCAATTTTCGATATTTTTGAAGGTTGTGGCCTTAATATTCCACCGAAATGGCAGAAATTTGGTATTTAGTCTTCGTTGGGGGTATTCAACTTTCCCCTCTAAATTGGTAGGTATAGGTCCGCGCCTTTGTATAGCCCCATAGAACGGTACATCCCAATTTTCGATATTTTGAAGGTTGTGGCCTTAATATTCCACGGAAATGGCAGAAATTTGGTATTTAGTCTTAGGGGTACAAAACTTTCCATATGAAATTTTTAGGTATAGGTCCACGCCTTCATATTGCCCTTATGGAACGGTACATCCCGTTTTTGTTATTTTGAATATCTGTGGCCACAACCTTCAAAATACCGAAAATCAGCCACCGAAATGGCTGCAATTTGGTATTTAGTCTAGGTTGGAGGTAAAAACCTTTCCGAAATTCGTCGGTATCAATCCACGTTTCGATATAGCCCCTATAGAACGGTACCTTCCGATTTTCGTAATTCTGAGAGTTGTGACATCAATATGCCACCGAAATGACTGAAATTATTATCTTACCGAAATATCGGAAGTTTGATAGTTAGTCTTCTTTGAGTCTAAAAACGTTCCGCCAGAAATTAGTCGATATAGATCGAAGTTTTAATATAGCCCCTATAGAACGGTACCTACCAAATAACAGTATTTTGAAATCGCTGAAATTTGGTATTTAGTCTTCTTCAGAAACGAAACGGAACCAATTGTTCCATTTTACTTCAATTCAACTCGTGGTTTTTTAATACAGACGACCTTTGGCCGGGAATTTAAGACTATCTACTATGAATATGTGCAAATCTCGGTACAAAAACAAAATATCTCTTAAATTTAATGTTTTTCTCCAAGTAGCCGGTATTTAACAAAGGGAATTTAAGGACTTCAGGTGGTCACATTACGAGGAGTATACGTTTTCCAGAAGAAAATAATATGACTTTGGAATCAGTACAAAAAACACTACCTGTGGAAAATTTTTCAAATTTTTCCGAGAGCGGTAGCTGCTAAAGGAACGGCCTCTATATTCCCTGTTGTAACTTGTATTGGACCATTTTGACCCAAAACTCGGGAAGAAATGACATCCCCTGGAAAAACTATATACGGTGTGACAAGGGTCCCAATGACTTTCTATGGTAAACATTTTAGTCTCATCTGAGAGGTGCCCCTAAACGAGACTTCTTCCTTCAATTTCGAGCCACTAACAAAGGACGAGGATTTAAGAATCCTTGGCAAGTAATCTGCTTTATACTCATTCGGCCAGCCTTTCACACATTCACGTCAATTGTTACATGTTGTTTTAAAATTTCACACCTTAAATGAAACCTTGACTTGACAAAATAACATTTTTAACATCAATAAAGGCAATTAGTGACCACGTGTTCATACTTTTTGACAACAGTGTAATGTAAAGTTAGAATGCATGTATGGAAGTATAGATGAAGTTTCGAGGAATGTAAACGGTGTATGTGAAATGAAATTATTTTTTTCTATCTTTCATTTGTGAACTTGGTTGTGAACTCGATTTATATTACAATGCACTTTTTCTCCTCCTATCTGGCTGGTTGGTTGGCAGTAGTTTGGTTTTCGCGTTTGCTGTTGTTTTGTTTCTTTGCATGCATGTAATCTTTTTGTTGTTGTTATTATTAGTGTAGTAGTGATAATGATTGCAATTGCAGTTTCTGTTGTTGGGGTTTCCACAATTTCACAGTTAATTTTCACAACAACATCATAGTTTTTGCAACCGCATCATAATCAGCAATGAATCTTTGAATCAACCATCAACAACAACGTACCAGTCGATGGTTGCAACAACGATGTCAGTCACACTACACCGTTGTCACGTTGTCAGTCAGTCTGACTGACAGACAGACATTCTAGCCAATCAGTCAGTCAGTGGGAAAATTGTACAACAAATTCCCATATTGTTTTTGCAACCCATATTTCCGCCCTACTACTCTTTTGAAAAGTATGTTTTTCATCTGTTCCTTCACCTCGTGTGCCCCCTTTATGCATCCATCCATTCACATCATGCAAAAAGATACTCGGCCACTACTCTTGGGCACAATTACTCACTTCTAATATTAAGCGCATACACTACTCACTACATTCTCTCGCTCTTTCTCTATTTCGCCAAAAGAAATGAATTTGCTTGCTTGTTATTGTTGTTTGCTTTTTCATTGTTTGCACTTTGAAGCATTGCATTGCATTTCTGCATTTCTGTCGGTGTACTTGCTGTTGTTGTTCTTCTTCTTGGTTTTCTTCAGGTTTAAGAAAAAGATGTTCATTTTTGGTTTCTTGGATTTCTCCTTACATCTTGCTTTTTTTCTTTCTTTCATTTTGCATAAGTTTGCAATTTTGTTGTATGAGTTTCAAATTCTCCTCCTCTTTTGTGTGAAAATATAATAAATAAATTAAATTTGATCATTATCACAATCAATCAACAACAACTAAAGCGTTTGTTAGTGTTATTGCACTTTTGTCGTCGTCGTTTTTTTTCTGTCACAACCCCTTTTATCTTCACCCCACTCTCCCCTAACAACGAAAAAACACCGTTTAAATAAGCCAAATCAGACATTTTTAATAATTGGCTGTATTTTTTATGCATTTTAAATTAAAAACTAAACAATTTTATTTTAGCGCAATTTAAAACGAAAAAAATTTTCTATTTTAACACTAAAACACGATTTATTACCATTTTTCCTTGCCTTCCTTAGAGATGATGACCAAATATTTCTGTATTCCTTTTTGTTGTATGTCGTCTCAGTAGGAAAGTACAACAACAACAGTAGCAGCAGGAAATATTAAAAACACCATAGGAAATACTAAAATACCACTTAAAATTTATTTTTTTAAATTTAAGTATTGCACACTTAAACACACATACTCTAAGATAATTTTGAAAAAGGAAACATCACTTTTATCTTAAATTATATTTATTTGATGTGATGATTGCTTTTCTTTTCTTTCACTATCCGCGTTGTAAAGGCGTTTTGTTCTTTGTTATTTTCCTTATTTATTCTGTTATTACAACACTTCACCTTATTTAGTTTGTATTGTTTGATTTTTATTTGTAATTTTTTTCTTCTCAAACTAACTAAATTTATTTTTATTTCGCGTATTTTTCAATTTTTGTTTTTGCGCTATCTCGACTCAACTTCTCCGACTGACTTCGTTATTAAAATTAAATTTTAAATTCCTTGCTTGTTTTCTTTTCCATCTGTTTACTCTCACTCTCCCAGTTGTACTCTCTTCATTCTCACTCTTCCTTTTTTATTTTTTACTCTCCGAAAGTACGCAACTGTGCAACTGCGTTAAAAAACTGTCTCGCTGAACATTTATTCCACTACCCAATGAAACAACTCTGAACGCAGCAATAAACAAGAAGAGAGAGATAACAGAGAAAAGGGATAATACGAAGTAAACAATAAAAGGAATAGGAATAATGTTATGTTCCTTCATTTCCCCTATCCAATCGTTTTTTCAGTGTTGCCACTATTCGTGAAACAAAATATACAAAGGAAATTTTAACAACAATTTTAACATTTAAAAAATGTCCCAATTTACATTAGGCGAGTTTACTTGCGGCAATTGTCAGTTTGTAGGTGAGAGAGGGTGCTGAGAGGCAAAGGGTTACCATATGCCTCACCTCTCTCTCCTACAAAATGACAATTGTCGCAAGTAAACTCGCCCAATGTAAATTGGGACAATGCATTTTAAGAAATATATACTATACAAACACAATGTAAATGATTTAAAATTTAATCCATATAACCTGGAACCGGTATTTACCCCCAATTTTAAAAGATTTTATTTGACTAACAAAAACTACAAAACAAGAACATTTCACTAGCTCTTTTTGCTACATCATTCTGTGTTTTACCTTTTGAACGGCGGCTCTTAGTGTGAATAAAAAACACTTGGTGGCGCCATAATCGATTCAGGTGAAATAGTGCCGAGTTTTGCCAACAGAGTTCTTTCGGTCGTTAAATGTTTCAAATGCTAAAGTCGTGTTTACATCGAACGGGATTTAATAAAAACGCGTTATTAAAGTTAATTTATTTTTATTATTTATATTTGGTATTTATTGAAACGCATGGTAATAAATACCAAATATAAATTATATCAAATATATATGTTTTATCTAAATACGTTATAACAGCACAGTTGTGGCCAATACATATGCAGCCATGGTATAAGAAACAAGGTAGATTTAAATGAAATAAATTCTGGGTTTTCCTGTATTCTTAAAACTTCAAAATTACTAAACACCATGGTATAAGTAAAGAGGTAGATTTAAATGAAAAAATCTATAGAACCCTTGTTTTTCTTGAATTCCTAAAACTTCAAAATAAAAGCAACAAGTGGGTTTGTTTACAATGCATTTTTTGAGCATTTTATAAAAAACGCGAAGAATGAATGAAGAGTTAAGCTTTCTCCACATAATCGAGTTGTGAATATGATAAAATGATTGTTTCAATGCAAATCTCACCAATTTCTTCCATACAAATGGTCTAAAAACAATTTTAAAAATCATTGAATTCGATTGTTTTTAAAAATTTTTGGCATTTTATTCAAACACCACACACATATACACAGTTTGTTTATATTGTTTTGAAGTTTTAGGCATACTCGAATGAAAAAATTTAAATTGACATAAAGCTTTAGCTAACCTTTCTTAGGGGTAGTTTACACTATATGTAAATGTCATATGACATGAACTTTTCCATCGTTATATATTCGCTAATATGTGCAATATTGGAGATTTTCCTTACGCAATTTACTCTGTGCGTCCATACCAGCAATAATCTAATAAAACTACGTCTTCACATTGCCTCCCTGGGTAGATATGGAATGATTTTATTTTGTGTCATATGACATTTACATATAGTGTAAACTACCCCTTATTAAACCATGCTAAACACAAAATCAAGAAGTGAGTTTGTTTATGTTTTTGAGCATTTTATAAAAAAACGCGAAAAATTAATGAAATGTGAAGGTTTATCCACATAAGTCCCGGTCCACACTAGAGAAGTTTCATTGAGAAACATTCATGAAATTATGCGTTTCTAGATCGAGTTCCATAGTAAAGTCATAAAATTGGTGTAGTGCCGAATTCGATCTGAGAACGTCTAAAGGTATACACACAATCAGCTCTTTGCTTGCTTTCCAAATGTCAAAATTATTGCTTTACTACGCCGCTTTTTTTTGGTAAGTCCCTGTCCACACTAGAGTGATTTCAATGAAAACATTTCATGAAATTATGCGTCTCTAGATCGACTTCCATAGTAGAGTAAAATCATAAAATTGCTGTAGTGGGGAATTCGAGTTAAGAACGCCTAATTTCATGAAATTTTTTAATGAAATTCACGCTAGTGTGGACCGGGACTATCACACATCGAATATGTTTTGGGTAAACAAATGGTCTGTTCCTTTACTTTTGAAAGTGGTAAAACCGGCAAAAGTAGCAAAAGTTGTAATCTGCTTCTATATGAATTGTATGGTGTCTGAAGTAAAGGAACACTTTTCGAGTAAAAAGTTGTAAAACTTGAAGATTCTTGCACGTAAAGGAACAGAGCTAAAAATGTATTTTGCAATTTATTAATTTTTGTTCAAACATCGTTATTGTTTATCGGAAAAATGTAATTTAAAATGAAAATAAGCAAGTCACCCCAATTGTTGTTGTTAAAATTGATTGTGTTGTGTCAAATGAACTGTCAAAATTAAATGTCAAATACCAAGCCGAATCCGAATTCCAAACTTTAACCTTTAACTTTGGAGGTGAAAATGTAGGACGTACTTTTTGACGTGGTGGTAAATTTTACCCCTATACATATTCTTAAATATTTCTTTATATATTTTCTATTTTTTATAATATTTTGCATTTTTTGCATGATATTGTGTCAGCAAATAATAAAATAATATCAAATCAAACCACAATCTTTGTTTATATAGAAAATTAGGCTCTATATTTCACAGGCCTTTTTTTAATCCAACAAAAAAGACATATTTTATTTTTAGAAGAAATAATTAATATAACAATACTTAAAAACGTGAAATTGCATTTTTGACAGTCTTGCCTACATATTTAATAAAAATACAGAGATCATTCAAAAACACACGTTTGTTTAAAATCTGCAGGGTACCAAATAGTTGATTTATCATACATAGTGATCGTAAACTGTACACATACATATGGGTATGTTTCAACCCATTTATATTTCTTTATTGGATTGGAAACAGGTATGTGTAGTTTTTTATGCCTACTAAGCACAGTTTATACAGTTGGCCATTCAGAGTTCTGTTAACAACATTTGACAACAAACATAATAGATTGTTCATTATTGTGATTTGATTTCCTTTGTATTTTATGTATTTGACAGCAAACTAAATAGTCAGGGCTAACTAGTTTGGGCTGAATGGCCAACTGTATAAACTGTGCTACTAAGCATATATAACATATTTTCGAGTCTCTGGGATATATTTTGGATGGGGCTATTGAGTCCTTGTCCAAGATCCTAGTAATAATTTAACGTAAGTAGCCTTTGGTTATGTTGAATTCGGGATCGACCATCACCGTCAACGTTGCTGAACTTATCGTCCTCTTTTAGCAATTGCCTTATTATAGGAACACTGATTTGCTGTGAAAATGGATTAATTGAAAATGCAGAATATATAATTCATATGCCGAGTTTGACGTGTGGTCAAAACTTTTCCATGAAATTCATATGTCGTATTGGACGTGGGGTCATTTTTTTACATAGGATACTTACGTTAATTTGGAGGTGGTGGTAAAATATTTTCTATGCCACAGTGACAAAAACTAGGACGTGGGGTAATTTTTACACCATCGTAAGCATATCTCCTCACTTGCTAGTCATATGACAACCAAAACATTACTGCCTACGTACGTTAAGGAAATATGAAGATACAGAGAAAATTAGACCGATCGCTCAAATCATTTGAAAGTAATTAACAAAATATGACCGAAGGGGTAAAATTTACCCCCACCTCCACAGTTAAAGGTTAACCATTTTTAACTTCGGCGCCTGAAATATTGCTTCGTTGTGGGCTGTTCTACTACCGGGACTAATCAAGTTGTGGATATTGCCAAGTTTACACTTGCGCTCCAAAATCACGAAATCCTGAAATACACCCCGGTGTTTACACTTATTTTTTGTTGATTTCAAACATATCACACAGATCAAGGTAGATGCATATGATCAGCTGATCAAACATGAATTTTCAAAACAAGTTATTGTAAATTGAATTAATCATCAAAAATATACGACAATATAGAACTTTACAACTTTATTTCGAACATTATCGTAAAATTATCTATATATCGTATTAATTATGTATAGTACTAACAAATGAAAAAATAAAAAATTATTTTATCGTTGAGACATCGTAATAATAAATTTTGATAGATAAAAGTTGTGCTCAGAACCTGCAAAATATTAGTACTTGCAGTAGTTTTCCCGTTTAGTGCTAAAAATGCGTTCCAGTACTCCGAAATTTAGCAAGACTTGTACTTCTCTTAAACAAAAATAGCGCCGAATAACACCCTCTTCTCCTGTTTTCTGCCATACAATTCCTAGTAGAAACTAGCAGCAAGCATGTTCATATGTTCTTTGGTATCTAATATTATAGCTGATACGTTGATTTTGACATTTCTGCTGGAGTTTTTGCAATTTCCGTCATTGTTTTTAAAGAAATTTGAATGGAGAAGCAATTTTTGTCAACTTGCTCTATTTTATAACATTACCATTAAAAAAATTCGGAACACAATGAAAAAAAGCATTGTAACAAAGTAATTTAATATTTTTTCACTTTGTTTACAAATTTTGATACTAACATTTTTTGTTGCAGCAATTCGCACATATACCTTGTTTATTGTGATACGTGAAAAGTGTTGCAACTTTTGGTACTTTTCTAGGCAAAAGCAAGGTTGTATATCATGTGTACTAGAGTTGTACAATCTAGTTAATTTGAAAGATCTAGTTCAATAGTGCAGCTCTTTTAAATGAACTAGTTCGTTCAGTAATCTAGTTCATGGTTCAATATCCATTTCAATCATTCGGATCATAATCGTTCAATCAAACGCATACATACACCAAATAGAAACAAACAATAGAATAATAAATACTTTTATTTTATTTACGTGTTTTATTCCAATTATAAAGAAAGATTAAGTTGGTATTAATTTAAGATAATCTTATGTTGTGTGTGTAGAAACTGTCAATGCGAAAAAGCTTTGTGCGTGTGTGTTTCTTTATATTTATTTTCTATAAAGAAAAAAAGCAAGGGAATATGTGGAATTTGTTGTGTTTTTGAAGAAATCCACTTTCGAACAGCTATTCATTATACCTTGATCCAAAACGTAAACAAACTCATCACATTACGAAGGCATCACTTAACACAGACGACGGCGTAACTTTATGCATATGTGAACGACATGTTGAACTAGATTGTGAATCGTTCGTTCGTTGATCGTACGGTCGCCGACTGATTATAGTTCAGTGAACTATAAGCGTTGTTCCTTTACTTTTTTAATGGTAAGGGTGGTAAAAGAGAAAAGAGTCAAAATTGCTCAAAAATTTAACAGAATAGTAAAGGAACGGAAAAATGGTAGATGTAGCAGCAATGTCAAAAAGAAGCATAAAAATCAATTTTCGTCTTTTATTTCACAGTTTTTAATTTAGTTTTGTAAGCGTTCGACTTTTTCTTCTGTTTTTCGTACATTTTCTTTTCATTGTGAAATAATCGTCAAACAAAAGTCGAAAAATCAGTTCTGCCATATTTTACCTGCAGAAATTTTGCTGGTAACATTTTCGCTCTCTCTCCACTCTCACTCTCTTAAAAGTTGCTTCCAGTTTTGCCACTTTTCGGGGTTAAGGAACGCTTTGCAGGTTAAAAATGGTAACAAATGGTTAAAATGGTAACATCAGGTAAGTAAAGGAACACAGCTATAATGAACTATATCGACTGTTCTAGTTCATACGCTCTATACAATGAATCGTTCAATTAAACTAGCTCGTTCATGAACTATACAACTCTAATGTGTACTGTAGAGTTGTACAATCTAGTTCATTTGAAAGATCTAGTTCAATAGCTCAGTTCTTTAAACCGAACTAGGTCAGTAATCTAGTTCATAGTTCACTGTCCAGTTCAATCATTCGGATAAAAATCGTTCACCGGCTCTTAATCGGTCGTTTGATGAAAACGCATACATACACCAAATACAAACAAACAAAAGACTAATATAATTTAACTACTCCATAACAAAAATATTACATTTACATAGTTTCATTGCATTCTTAAAGAAAGATTAATTCATTTTAGAAAAAAAACATCCTTCATTTACAGTGAGTGTCAAAAATATTCGGTTTTCAATTTCACTAATAATTACACCTCAGTATTTTAGAAGCCCACGCCCAATATCCAAAAAACCAAATACCTAAAAAATGTTGGTCCTGTGGCAATTAAAAAGTGTATGTAACATGGATACATGGCAACCCTATAATCGAGAATAACAAAGAAAACGTTGTTAACCCTGTTTTCTATGCGTCAAAAATATTCGGTTTTTGTAACTTTTGTTAAATATTTTGCCAAAAACAGGTCATTATCGAACTTTTTCTGCAATATTGGTATACTTTTTAATAACTGCGAACAGAATCTTTGTTTCTGTGAGCAAAAATATTATATTTTATAGCAAATTATTAGAATGTAGCGCTAAGGAAAAACGCTATACCAGAAAAGGGAAAACTGGTCATATTTCATTATAAAAACAGCAGAAATAAAAGGAAATTTTGCTTATTTTTGAAGGCTTTATACTTACGATTTTTTTGGAATGTAAGTGCATATTTTCTATCTCCTGTAAGTCATTTAGGATTCAGTGACCAGTTTCAAGAAAATAAAGGACGGCTTTGCCGTAATTTTTCAGGAGATTCCTCTACCTTCTCTCCCAGATCTTGGTTTTGGCTAGATTATGTGTTTCACGAAATGGATTATTTCTATATTTTCGTTACTTTTGCACATGATATCAACTATATTCGACTAAATATTCAATTATTATTATTATAGTTCAGTGAACTATTGAACTATAATGAACTATATCGACTGATCTAGTTCATACGCTCTTTTCAATGAATCGTTCAATTGAACTAGTTCTTTCATGAACTATACAATGCTAAGTTTACATTTACGAAATCCACTCGATTTCATCTGTCAATTCCATAGCTCAAACGTCAAATGAAATCTCATCTGAAATCCATTGGATTTCATTTGACGTTTAACCTATGGATTTGACAGATGAAATCGAGTGGATTTCGTAAATGTAAACATAGCACAACTCTAGTGTACTGTGATTTCGATGTTGACTTCGCTGAAATCACGAAATGAGATGATTTCATTTTTGTATGCGAAATCATGATAAATTTTGCTTGATTCCGCGCGAAATCACGAAACGACGCCGAATGTAAACCAGGCATATGTTCAAATGTTTATTCTAATAGCTGTAGTGGAATTCTGTTAAGCTGAAAGCAGATACAACGTTTGATTAAAGTTTTGCGTTGGGCGTCGAGAAAAAACAACAACAACAACAGGGCGACGACGACACCAAAGTCCAGCGTTTATCTGTTCGTCGGCATATATGGTAACATGGGGCGCCTTCGCCACGTTTTTGTTCAAAACGTTGTCATATTGACACCGTTAAAGTTTTTTCAAATATTATTTTTGGTAAAAATATAAGCATATGTTGACTATAAGTTTTGATATATAAATGGTTGTAATTTTGATTTTAAAATATTATTTTTGAGAATTTACAAAATGTCAAAAATGTGGCGAAGCCTCCCCACCCATGGGGCAGCTTCGCCATAGATACGGAACATTATCCAACAGACTCTAAAACTGCAATTTACCAACTTCTTCCCTAAATATGAACATTATGTGAAAAAGGAACATGTTTTCTATTGAATAATCAAACATGATTCTAAAATTCACAAAAGAACTAGATTCAAGTACTTAACTGAACTAGGTACCTTGAATTTAGGTACAAAAATCATAATATTGCTAAAACAAGATACGTTTAGGATAATATTTGATTTTAACTTCACATTATAGTGTGGTATATCTATGGTATAAAGAATTTAAGTCAAACATGACATATTTCTAACATTAACCCACCACGCCCCTATCATGGCGTAGGCGCCCCACCCCTTACATATTTCATAATGTTAATATATTGACATTTGTAATTGCTTTTTTCATGCGAATTATTGGGATTTATATTCTTCACTAGTTGTCTTCTAACGGTATAATATATGTTTTTGATATCACAAAAGGTAAAGAAGATATAGCAAAATATACGTACCAAAATTATTTTTCCCAATACCCTGAAAATATAAAACCGCGTGCGTCCGCTATCATACCTATGACGCAACTACCAACATTTGGGAGATAATAGGTCTTCATTAAACTCACAATTTAGCCTTTAACGGATTTTTTCTAGCACTTCTAGTTTGCGAGAAAATCTGCGCTGGCGTAGCCGCCCCAGTGGCGAAGGCGCCCCATGTTACCATATTTCAAATGAACTTGAATTTTTCGGCATCATGCCCAACAGTGTAAAAACGGCCAAAACGACACAAAACTTTACCCAAACGTTGTATGTGTTTTCAGCTTTACTCATTTTTCGAGTTATCGACAAAAATCGGTAACAGTAAAACGCTTACAATTTCGGTAATTACAGGGATTTTTCGGTAATTTGACAACCAAAATAAAGCAGTCGCTACCGATAGCAGCAGGATTTTCAACTTTTATTATTACTTTTTATTCATAATTTTGCGTTTTAATTTTACCGATTTTTGTCGGTAACTCAAACAATGAATTACAGAATTCCACTACTTCTTTATACTTGTGCCCTGAAATCCACTTATGCTCCAAACTCGACCTGAAATACAACAATTTTTTGTTGATTTCAAACATAGCCAATAATCAAGGTAGATGCATATGTGAAGCTGATGGAACATTAATTTGCAAAACAAGTTTTTTCCAATTTAATTTGTCGTTAAAAATGTACGACAATATAGAAATTTACTGCTTTATTTCGAAAATCATCGTAAAATTGTGTATTTTATGTAATTTTATGCAACCCCTATTTTTGGTCCGATTCAATTTTTTGTCTTCTGATTAAATTGCAATCGAAACATATCACATATGCAAAATTATGCAACAAATATTTAAATTTGGTTTTCATAGCGGTTGACGTTTGTATTCTTGTGACAAACAAATGAAGGCTTTTTATTTTCGTAATTTTTTTGGTTTTCGTAACAAAATAAGACGAACGAATACGTCAAAAATAAACGAATGGAAAAGACAGACAGAAAATTAAATAATTTGAGTAATTAATGGCACAAAACACACGAAAACTGGAAGGGAATGCAATTTTATTTATTTCCATAGAAGCACACGCGTTTATTTACATCCGTTTCTTCATATTATCACAATTATTTTTGGACAAATTTGATTAAATTTTTTCTTTTTTTTTTGACATCTGTGTATCGGGATTGCCATCAAGTAACACAGTTTACGTGCAGATGCCTATGCAAAATGCACAAAATAAGTATCATGGAAACCCTGAAATATAAAAGCTTTTATAAAATAGACGAAAGCTTTCAGATAAAAACGAATGGTTCGTAAAATTTTACAAGAACCAAATTTTAAACGTATACGTTTTAGTACGAACGGTTCGTGTGACAGGCAAGTATTTTTACAAAAACACGCTGTAAGACGTGGTCCCATGCGGACAAATTTCAGGTGTAAAGTTTCATACCCCTAACGAAGACTTACAGCTTGTTTTTGTAAAATGTTTTTGCCCATTCGTTCGTCGATTTCATGAACAAAGACACAATTTGGTTTTCATAGCGGTTGACGTTTGCATTCGTGTGACAAACAAAAGAAAGCTTTTTATTTTCGTATTTTTTTGGTTTTCGTAACAAAATCAGACGAACGAATACGTCAAAAATAAACGAATGGAAAAGACCCATCGTTTTGAATGAAAATTAAATAATTTGAGTAATAAATGGCACAAAATACACGCAAAATGGAAGGGAATTCAATTTTATTTATTTTCATAAAAGCACACGCGTATATGTACATCCGTTTCTTCATATTATCACAATTATTTTTGGACAAATTTGACTACATTTTTTTCTTATTTTTTGTTGGTCATCTGTTTATCGGGGTTGCCATCAAGTAGCAAATTTTACGTGCAGATGCCTCTGCAAAATTCACAAAATAAGTATCATGGAAACCCTGAAATATAAAAGCTTTTATGAAATAGACGAAAGCTTTTAGATAAAAACGAATGGTTCGTAAAATTTTACAAGAACCAAATTTTGAACGTATACGTTTTAGTACGAATGGTTCGTGTGACAGGCAACCATTTTTACAAAAACACCCTGTTAATACCACAGTTAAGCCTTTTCGGTGAGATTTTTAGACCACAAATTCTTGTATATATTTTTGCAAATGATTGTGCATATGCTCATTTTATGCAAATATATACAAATATGTCAAAATATGCACGATATGCAAAATATGCAAAAATTTCTGGGCCTAATTCGTTTTATTTTGTAATAAAACGAGATTCTGTCTAATCAGAATATATTATCGTTGAAGCATCATACTTATAAATTTTGATTGATAAAGTTGTGTTCCAGATCTTGCAAAATAGTACTACTTGCACTATTTTTCCCGTTTTGTGATAGTAATGCGTTCCCGTACTAAACTCGCACTTCTCTTTAAACAAAGATGGAGCGGAATAACATTAGGTCTGTTCGTTTACTCAATAATTTGTACAAGTCCAGTAACTTCTTGAAAACGACTAAAGGCCTGACAATCTGCTGTATTCTTACTTTTTTTGTAAATTTAGTTGTTTTTGTAAATTTACGTTGTTGTAATTCATGCATATACCTTATATAAATTTGCCTTGATCAGAAGCATGCAAGGCAAGCAGGCAAGGCAGCTAGGCCTTAAGGTCTGACATAATAAAAATAAAAGAATAAAGAAGGCCGAGCAAATTTCGAACTGGGTTGCCCTTTTCTTTTTTATTCTTTTATCAGAAGCAACCAAGGTAAGAAGGCGAGGCAGCTTTTGTACCCAGGCCTTTAAGGCCTGCGTACATAAGCTGCTTTGCCTGATTGCCTTGCTTACCTGCTTCATTTCTGACGTAATAAAAATAATAGAATAAAGACGAAATTTCGAACTGGGTTGCCATCAGTTGGAAATTGGGTCGGCCTTCTTTGTTCTTTTATTTTTTATTGAAGCAGCAAAGCAAGGCAATCAGGCAAAGCAGCTTATGTACGCAGGCCTTTAAAGCCTAAAACAATTCACTTGCTATTTCCACAGTATTGCAATTTGCACAAACATAAAATCTAATGACACAAAACGTTACTCAAACGTCCCAAAAAAATGTTTGTAGCCAAATAAGTAGGTGAATCATCAGTGCAAGTGATTTCGGACCACATCTTTTTATGTGAAAGAAGTCATGATTTCTACAAGGGCATGGTGCAGCGAGGATACAGTATTTGCTTCCACAGCAAACGTCTATGAGGCACTCCATATTCTATCCACGGCACGTCCTTTGATTGAGAGCTTTTGATTGAATTTAGACAAATTCTTAGGAAAGTGTTTTTAATCAGTTTAAGCATGCAATAAAATTCTTCTTCTTCTTTATTGCATATTCGATATTCGAATGTTAGCGACCATATTACATTTCATGTATAATATTTTATATATCATTGACAAAATAAGAAAATAATTCTCTATTTCTTGCGACACTTATTAAATTTTCTGCATTTCGGAATTCTGTCCATTGTTGAATATTTTGGAGCCAGGACATCTCTTGTCTTCCTCTGCTACGCTTTCCTTCTATACTGGCTTGTAGAATTGATTGTAGAATGTGGTATTTTGAGTTTCGCATTATATGCCCAAGATATGCAATATTTCTCCTTTTTATATGATTGAAGAGTTCTCTTGTTCTGTTTAATCTGCGTAGAACCTCGTCATTTGGCACGTGAGCTATCCATGGGATTTTAAGAATTCTCCGATATATCCACATTTCGAATGCTTCTAATCGCTTGACGTCTACTGCTTTTATAGTCCATACTTCCGTTGCGTATAACAGTACTGGCCATATGTAGGCTTTTATGAACCTTGTCTTTGTTGTGATGTTAATATCATGACTTGTCAAAACTTTTCTATATTTGTGAAAGGCGTCTCTTGCCATTTCTATCCGGCATTTAATTTCTTTGGAGTTATCCCACTGATCATTTATTGAGAACCCGAAATATTTGAAGCTCGATACTCTCTCGAGTGGAATGTTGTGAATTATTATATTCATGTTTTCGTAATTGTTTTTTCTGCTTATTATCATATATTTAGTTTTCTTGATGTTTAATTTTAATCCATATCTTTCACTACACGCAGTTAGTCTGGTGACAAGATTTTGTAAACCTGATAGGCTGTCTGCTATTAGTGTAGTATCGTCAGCGTATCTGATATTGTTTATATAAGCATTATTTATGAGGATTCCTTCTTTAGTGTTATTTATTGCTTCTTTGAATATTTTTTCCGAGTATATATTAAACAGTAGTGGGGACAGAGTACAACCCTGTCTTACTCCTTTGGATATAGATATTTTTTCCGTCATTTCTCCGTTGATATTAACATGTGCGGTTTGGTGCCAATACAGACTTTTAATGCATCTAATTTCTTTTCCCCCTATTCCAATTGACGCCAAAATATCAATGAGCTTGTCATGTTGTACGGTGTCAAATGCCTTCTCGTAGTCGATGAAGCACATAAAAACGTCTTTATGGACACTTCTACATTTTTGGACCAACACTTGTACGCAGAATAGTGCTTCTCTGGTTCCTTTTGCTTCTTTAAAACCAAATTGTGTTTCGCCCATTTCTTGTTCGCATTTTTCGTATATCCGTCTATGTATAATTTTCAGAAAAATTTTTAAGGCGTGACTCATCAAGCTAATAAGTCGGTAGTCGTTGCATCTTTTGGGGTGAGATTTCTTTGGAATGGTTATAAATGTGGACTTCAGCCAATCCTCTGGGTATTTTCCGGTGTCATAAATATAGTTAAATAGTTTCGTTAACAGATCAATATTGTTATCATTTATCATTTTTAGTATCTCGGCAGGTATTTCATCAGGACCCGTGGCTTTTCTCGGAGGGATTTTATTGCATCTTCAACTTCGTTGTTTGTTATTGCCTCGCCTGTCATTTGCTGTGATATCCGGTAGTCATAATCAGATCTAGTAGGATTATTGAATAAGTTTTGAATATATTCTTTCCAGATGTTTTTCTTCTCGGCGGTTTCAAAAACGGGTTCATTATTGTTATTGTAAAGGACTGATGAATTATTATTTCTGTATATGCCGGCTGCTTCTTTCATTTTCTTGTGTAACTGAAAGTCGTCGTGCAGTGTCATCAGTCGTTCAATTTCTTGGCATTGACTGTTAAGATGGTTGTTTTTGGCTATACGCACTTCCCTTTGAATTTCCCTGTTGATTTCCCAATACATCTCGTAGTTACTATTTTTGTATTTTCTACGCTCATCCATCAGTTGAAGTATCTCTTCAGTCATCCAGCTTTTACTTTTTGGTTTTGTGAAGTTTCCAAGCGTGTTACGTGCAATTGAATTCCTGTTGATATTGATTAACTCTGTGTTGACTTGAGAAGAAACGCCAGACCTTATTGTAGGATTTCCGAGTTTTCCGATGCCAATTTTTCGATTTCGTGTTTTCTTTGATTGACGTGCTAGTTTTATGTGGATTTTTGCCATCAGAAGATTGTGATCAGATGGTACATCTGCGCTAGGGTATGTTGTGACCTTTCTTACAGATGAGCAATGTCGCCTGTTTATAAGTATGAAATCTATTTGATTTCTTATTACATTGCCGACTCTATCTTGGGGGGATTTCCAAGTATATAACCTTCATGGCGGTAGGGTGAACAGGGTATTGGTAATTTTCATTTTAAATTCCTGACAAAATTCGATGAGTCTGTCACCTCTTTCATTTCTGTCTCCTAGACCATATCTTCCTTTTACTCCTGCAACTATATCGCTTCCTACCTTTGCATTGAAATCGCCTTGGATTATGGTTATTTCATGCGGTTTTGTTATTTTAATTAGTTCTTCGACTTCAGTGTAGAAGGTTTCAATCTCGTCATTACTTTTGTCTGCTGTAGGTGCATAGACTTGAATTATATTAACGTTGACTGGATTTGCTGATATTGCAAATTGCAAGCCATTAATAATATCCCAGAATAAATAAAATGCATTAAATATTTGTGTAAAAAAATTATTAAGAACTTTATTATTTTAACACAAATTATAAAAAGTATCAATTAACTTCGGCTATGCTTTGCCTAGTTGTTTCATTCACCACCAAAACAAAAAGAATTTTTGGCAAACGTTTACCGTGAGTTATGGTCAATGACACACTCACACATGTGACTGCCTAACAAACCTATAAACTAACAACATACCACAGTGAATACTTTATCAACCACCAACGTTTTTGATTTATTCTCATGTGTTTAGTACTATTTAGTTTTCTATCTGCTCTTGTGGAGTTGAGTACTTTTCGTTTTGTTCGCACTCACGAATGTAAACAGCGAGCTCGGCCAACGTGGGTTAGGTTTCGTTTTGTATTGTTCTTATGGAAAATACGAAACAAAACCATTGGAAATGTTATTTAAAGTATTTTTACGTACTCTGGAAACAACATTATTATGGCCCATTATTACATCCTTTCTGTTTTGGCCGGTATCGGACAGATAACACGTTTTTGTTCTTAAATGTTTCCTTTAATAATAAGTGTCAGATAAATTTAAAGGAACTTTGTGTTCCTTTTAAAATTTAAACTGCGCCCGAGAGTATGTCCCGGTCCACACTAGCGTGAATTTCATGAAAAAATTTCATGAAATTAGGCGTTCTTAAATCGAATTCCCCACTACAGCAATTTTATGATTTTACTCTACTATGGAAGTCGATCTAGAGACGCATAATTTCATGCAATTTTTTCAATGAAATCACTCTAGTGTGGACCGGGACTATGCTGCACCTAAATCAAGAAAAAATTGTCAGCAAATTCAAATCAACCAATCAGATTTGAGTAAATTTTATGTATACAGACTTTTTTGCTTGATATTGCCATATTTTTACAAAATTTAACATTTATATCAAATGGAAGATGTAATAACAAATCCCTGGTAAGGCGAACTTTATTCTTTAATTTTCTTAAAGTAAGGTATAATAAAAATGGACTTTAATGACAAGATGTAAGAAAGGGCCTATGAAGTCAGAATTGTTTTGAAAAATCATAAAGAATTTAAAATTAAAAAAGTTGAGTGAAAAACTCACAGTTTATATGTTTGTTGTTGGGGGCTACCGTGGTGCAAAGCTTAGCACGCCCGTCTTGCACTCAGAAGGTCTGCGGTTCGAATTCCAGGCCAAGCAACATCAAATTTACAACGGTGGCAAAATTCCCCCTCAGTAATGCTGGCGACATTTCCTGAGTATTTCAGCCATGAAAAACTTCTCTACAAGTGGTGTCGTAAGACACGCCGTTCGGACTCGGCGATAAACTGTAGGTCCCATATCATTGAGCCAATATGAATCTGCGTGCACCCATTGATATGAGAGAAGTCTCCCTTGTCCCTTTGGGGATGTTGTGGGAACATATGTTATGTCATGTCTAAAACATTATTGTGATTTAAAATACAAAGAAACTCAAATCACAATAATTAATATCTATTATGTTTGTTGTCAAAAGTTGTTAAAAGAACTCTGAATGGCCGACCTTCTATAGGCCTTTGAAAAACTGTTTAATTTTTAGTTCGAACAGTTCCCTTCAACACTTCTGAACGGACGATAGTTAGCGGTAAGCATTACACCTGATAAATTATCCGCAGATCACCAAAAATGTAGTTTTTCAGATAATTCTATAAAAGCCGAAACAAAATAACCGCGGTATCTTAAGGATCAATAGGCTATATAAACGGAAGCAAATAGTATTTGCCAAATAAAACTGCAATTAGGGTTCAATAATCGCAAATTTTCACAAAAACAACGTCTGCAAGGAAACAACTGAATCTATAATTACATATTTAACTTTATACCATTATTGCGTGTCAAAGTGAGCAATTATTAGCATCTCCCCGGATTCAATGTCCCGATCTCGAATGCCCGCCGAGACAGACTCACGTTCGAAGTGTATTGTAGCCTTGCAAAACGCATTTACAAGTGATGTCCCATATATTCGACACATTGTGGGTTCACGGGATTGAAAAGGATATTCCATATAATTTGCCATCCATTGTCCAGAAGAGACAATATTTTATTGATTGTAGCGAATGCAATTTTTATAAATAAATAAAGAAGTTAAGAATTTTGTATACTAATGATCAATTAAAAATAAATTAAGAACGCCTAAGAAGAATATCGAGATAATTCGGATTGCGGGGCTAGTAACCAACTCAAATGTTGGCTCCCAATTCTCCTAACAACGCTTAAACATTTTCTATGTATTTGGATGAAAATCTATGCAGAAGAAGGATCGATTTACCAAAGATTAAATTTTGGTTTGCGTTCAGTAAAAAGGTGTTCCGAAAAGGTTAAGAAACTTGGATTTAAGATAAATTTTTATAAAATATAATATATATGATTAACAACTTTTATAGATGAATAATAACACGGCTACATAAAATGTCCTTTGTCAACATCAAATAAGTTGGTGTGGTTACGCGTTTCAAAAAACCAATAGCCACATGACGAGAGTGAACACTATGCCAAATTTATCGAAAGCAACGACCAAGGGATAATTTCTATTCAGCCCTTGATTCTGTTGCATTACTGGAAAGTATAGCTTTGTGTAATTTCAGTGATATTCTTTGTACGTCTGTAGTGCGATTCTCTAACTCATTTTTTGAGTTAACGACAAATGTCGGTAAAATTAAAACGCAAAATTATGAATGAAAAGTTTAAACAAAAGTTGACAACACTCTTGCTATCGTTAGAACTTTACGACTGCTTTTTATTCGTCGCTAACTTACCGAAAAACATCGGTAACTACCGAAATTATAAGCATTTTTATTTTACCGACAATTGTCGGTAACTCAAAAAATGAGTTATAGAATCGCATTACTGATGTCAATTAACGACTAAGGATTTTGAATAATAATGTTAACAATATACATTCAACCTTTCCAGTGAATAAAAAACCAACTAATATAAAGAATGATGACTGGTATAAGTCTCGAGAAATATGATATAGTTTATCTCTTAGAGATCTTGCATTTAAATTGGATAGGAGTGATTTGAACTGGAAAATTTTTTGTAAATTGCGTAATAAAGCTAAGAATGTTGTGAGAAGGATTAAGAGAATAGCTCATAAGAGCCTTTTTTGTGTTGATTCGCCTAAGCAAATCTGGTCTGTATTGAGAAAGAATGGAGTATTGAATGAGGCTGCTGATATTGTTCATAGTGATAATGTTGAGCGACTTAATTTTGAATTTGTTAGTAATCAGTCTCGTAGTGTTCGTGTATCCTGTGTACCTGATGGTATTTGTGAAGGCTTCCGCTTTGGTCTGTCAGTCGCGATGAAGTTGCAGATGCTTTCGGAAGTATTAAATCAAATGCGATTGGATGTGATGGGTTCAAATTAAAATTGTTAAGACTTCTGTTTCCTTATATTTGTGTCTATTTAGTGCATATCGTTAATACTATTGTCACTACGTCTGTGTTCCCTGCGGGTTGGAAAGTAGCCAAAATCGTCCCGATACCTAAAAATAATGATTCTGGCGACCTAAGACCCATATCAATCATGCCAACTTTGTCCAAGATGGTGGAATATGTTATGAAGAAACAGATGGTAGCATATATGGACGAATCTTCACTATTACACGATAGCCAGCATGGTTTTCGTTGTAATCGTAGCATAGGTCTGACTAATAATGTGAGGAAACAGATCAGCAATGGTGGCTGTTCTGTTGTCCCTCGATCTTGAGAAAGCCAGTGATAGGATTAATCGCGCCATTTTGATTAAGAAGCTATATCACAATTTTAAGTTCTCTTCTTCTGCCTGTAGACTTATGCATTCGTACTTGTGTACTTTCGTACTTTCGACATAGTGAAACAGGCCCTTAACCTTATATTTTTTAATGATAAATATGTTATTTATTTGATTCATCTGTTCTGTCCTAAAGGACGAAAAGCACATTGAAGGAAGCGAGTTAAAAGGTCGAAATGCTCTACGAAAATAATTCCATTTGACTGAAGACATGTCATCTCATAAATAAGCTAAAATAACAGTTAACAAAGATATAATGCTAATTTCAGATGCCTTACAGGGTGTTCAGGATTCTTAATGTCCTTCGAGATTCTTAATATACTCACCACGGGCTTTCATCCCCAAAAGGAATTATCTCTGCCCCAGATTTCCAACAAGAACCCCTAGTTTCATGCACGTCCCAATTTACATTAGGCGAGTTTACTTGCGGCATGTCTCAGTTTGTAGGAGAAACACGTAAGGTGTATGGAAGTGGAAAAAAACTGCTCGTACCGGCAATTTTCAGGCAATTCCTTTTATATTTTTCGTTTTTTACATTATTTCCAATATTTTGAAAACAAAACTTGCCGAAACAGAATTGTTTGTATAAACCATGGCACAATTACCCAGGTAGTGGCATCGTAAAATTTTGAATATGTTATATCAAAACTTTCTTTATGTTGTTGGGGAAATTACAACAAAAATAATTTTTGTATAAAGGGATTTGACATTTCATATTCAATCAGCTGGTGTGATACCACTACCTGGTAGTTCTGCCATTGTTTAAACGCAAGAGGCAAGTTTAAAAGATAACGAGAAAACTTGCCGCAAGTAAACTCGCCTAATGTAAATCAGGACTTACATTAGGCGAGTTTACTTGATCAATTTTTCTCGTTCCCTTTTAAACTTGACCCTTTCGTTTATACAAGGCAATTCGATTTCAAAAATTTTCGTTAATTATTATTACTTTTTGTGACATTTTGTTCTTAATTGTTTTATTTTGTATAGAGAACTTTATAAGGAATATATATTCAATTCAATATTTCAATAAACTTCGGTGTTCTTTTTTTGGGAATAATTAAAATCTTGATATGGACGCGGAAGACAAAAATGTCTTAATAAAAAACCTTTTAGATTGCATTGGAGAAGCCATTAGTATAGAATCGGATGACAGTGATAAAGAAGACGTACTCATTGGTTTGTACCACACAATCGTGTATATTTTCGATTCAAAATACATTTTCGTAATCTATTTAGGATTAACGAGTTTATGCAAGAAAGCAACATTTCTACCCATTAGAAGAGAAAGAAGACTGTGGGTTAAGCAATGAAGGAAGAATAGAGCGGAATGCGGGTCTTTCAAGTTTCTGACTAAGGAACTACTGTTAAACGATGAAGTTTCCTATAAAAACTATTTAAGAGTCACAAAACAACAGTTTCAATATTTGTTAAATTTGGTACAACAGGACATCTCGCGTTCCAACACAAAAATGAGGGATGCAATTCCAGCATCAGAAAAATTAGCATTGACTTAACGGTTCTCGCCAGTGGTGAGTTATCAGATACATCATATACAGATTGTGGTATTAAAAGATCATTTTTGTGCAGCAGACACTTTTCAAAGTCTTGACTATCAGACACGTTTGTCCAGGTCGTCAATTAGTCAGATAATACCGGAAGTATGTGATGCGCTGTTGAAGCACTTGAGAGATACATATTTGAAGGTATTCATCTTGTTATAATTCTTTTAAAAACCTGTAATTCCAGTATTATATTCAACCCAGTTTCCTAGCAGCTATTTGGAATGGGAGGCAATTGCAAAGGAATTTGCGCTAAAATGGCAATTCCCAAATTGCTTGGGTGCTTTAGACGGAAAGCACATTACATTTCGGGCATTACGCGAAGATGGTGCATTCTACCATAACTACAAAGGGACAAATAGCATTATTTTAATGGCCCCTGTTGATGCAAACTGCAAATTTGTTTTCGTAGATATTGGTTGTAATGGTCGATGTAATGATGCAGGAGTGTTTCTTCAAAGCAAACTGCGAAGAGTGCTGCAAGAAGAAAAGGAAATTCCGATCAAATCTGTGGTGGGGAAAGACCGATGTCTTCCATATGTGGTAGTAGAAGATGATGCATTTCCGATGCAGACTCATTTGCTGAAACCGTATCCGTATCACACTAACTGCAAGGATAAACAAATATTCAACGCAAGGCTATCTCGTGCAAGACACGTTGTGGAGCATGCTTTCGGAATTCTTGCGAATAGATTCCCAGCTTTTTTATCACCAATGAGTGTAAGAGTAGAAACTGTGCAAATAATTACATTTGTTTGTTGTGCCTTGCACAACTTTTCGTTGCAGCATGACGAAACTTACATCAACACCTACAGTACTTTACCCCAGTTGAAACAGGGGGTGGGGTGGATTGCACATATAATCCCCGAAAGGGTAATGCAGAAGTTATTCGGCAAGCGTTTACGGCACATTTTATGAATGAAGGGAAATTTATATTCAAAACCAAGCACCCAAGGAGTCATAGAAGCTTCTGTACAAAATTATTAGCTTTACCTTAGATATTGCGACTTATGTCCAATTTACATTAGCAATTTTTTTCGTCATTTGGAGCTGTTTCGTCATTTATTTGCTAAAACAGGCAACATTTTGCGTCATTTACCATACAAAAATAAATGACGATAGCTGCGTCATTTATTCTAAACAACGCACGAAAACACCATACTATGTATTATAAGCAGCCCAGTTTTTTTGTCATAAACTACCAAAAAATGCAACTGTTTTATGATGTCTTTGTTTGTTTGTGTGTGTTGTAGAAAAACAAAAATACTCAAACGATGACAAAAGTGAAAATAAATGTTTTAAAAACTTGCAAAAAATATGTTTTTTTGTTTTTAGAATTAATTTAAGTTATTTGATACACATTTGTGTTGTGAAATTCCTATTTCTCTGAATAAATGTATTGTGTGAGTGTGTTTGTGTTATTGTATAAGTGTGTATGTGCGATTGTGTGCGTAAGCAAATGACGCAACAAACAGATGTAAATACACTTCATTTGATTCTAGGATTTCGTAAAACGAAATCATTTAATGTGCATATGTAAATTAAGCTGAGTACACATTGCCAGTTTTGAATGACAGCTTTGTTGGTGCTTGCTAGTGTGGCCGTTCATTTTTGTCATTCATCATGCAACCACAAAATGTTTTATGGTTGCTGGACCGTTGGACAGTTATCGATAACTGCGAAATATCGACATTCAAAACTGACAATGTGTACTGCTCTTTAGACTTTAGAATTGTATGCCGATCAAGAATATATACATACATACTTTTCATAGGACCCGGACCAAAATTGTCTGAGAGCGAATGACAAATGTTATCCATGATATTAAACTCATTAAAGCCATCATTGTTACCTGAAGAAATTGAACGATATAGTCCATGTTCGAACTTGATTCAGGTGTTAGAGAAACATTACGATGTACTAAAGGTTGGACCAATGTTATTTCAGCTATTTCAGTTTCTTAACCTGGGATTCATTCACCTGTTGTACCATTTTGTCAGGAAGCTGGACTTGCACACCAAAACATATAGCTGTAAACAAGCCCACAATGAGTACCGCGGGAAAAATGTTCAAAACTACCACTAAACAGCCCTTAAATAGAGACATATTTCAAACGTGAGCTATGTTTGAAAGAAATATGGACCAACCATTAAATCCCCAGCAAAATTTGAAGGAAGGGGTTCCATGCGATGACGTGATTTCATGGCATCTTTTGTATTGGTTCAAACGAAGTTGTGAAAGATCCGATCTTTTCATTAGCATTTGAACCAATGCAAAGGAAGTCCTGAAAGATCGGATCTTTTCATCAGCATTTGAACCTATGAAAAGGAAGTCGTGAAAGATTCGATCTTTTCATCGGCATTTGAACCCATTCCATCGATCCAATAGAGATGAATTTTGTGTTTTTATTTATACACATTTTTCTAAATATATAAGATTAATTATTTACAATTCGTAGACTCGAAATTAAAACCAACGTTGTTATAACTCTCGTCGTAATGATAATGTCATTGCGAAGGGTTGGTGAAAATGACACGCCAAAGCATTGGCGGAAATGACATGCCAAAGCATTGGTGAAAATGACATGTCAAAGCATTGGTGTAAATGACATGCTTTGGATCCAAAAATGAATAGCATCTTTTGGGGTCCACGCTCATATAAAATTCATCGATGAAGATGCTAAAAAGATGACATGCCAGACCACTTGCACCCATGATTGAATGGCATCTTTGGCATCGAACATTTTGCTGGGTCGGGTTTCATCCAAACATAGTTGAGATTTAAAATCCGTTGTTTTAATGAGACCGATTCTACCTTATCAAATGCATATATCCTCCAACACCAACAGATACGGTCGCCCGTTATATGTATAAATGTTTGAATTGAAAATTGCTGTAATATCAGATTATATTAATAGTGGTTTATTTGTGGAAAAATCATTACTGACCACGATACAATCGAAATTGATATGAACCTTCGAACGTTGCCGAATAATACGCTAATAATATTGAAGTGGTATAATGCATATGAAATTGGTATAAAATTTAAATATAACATCTTATAATTATTCGAGAAAATCATCATTGTTAAATACTCCATTCATTGACATCTCCACGATGTCCGTGCCAGAGAATGAGGAGTTTGTTGCTAACTGTCTCCTTCTAGCAGCCTCACTTGTAAGCTCCCGCATAAGACATTGTACCCTCTATTAGAGTTCCAAAGAACGATTTCGTGAAAAGAACGAACGGATCCGTATCTACCACATTCGTTTATGTCGTTCATTTAGATCCCTGATGGCCAAGACATTACTGCTTACAAAATTAGCAGCAGAACCACCACAATTAGTTTTACACACAAAATCTACTTACACAAGCTGCGTTAGCGCAAGCATAACAAATTTGCACACACAACACAATCAATGGTTCAGTTAGCTGATATCGTTCAATAGGTCATATCGTTCAGTAGCTCATATCGTTCAGTAAATCATATCGTTCTTTTAGCTTCTTTCGTTCATATTCAAAAGCACCACCACGTTCAGAAAACCAACTCCATTTATATGCACACAAACAAACTCACACACTCTGTGTTAACGCAAGCATCACAAACTGACACATACAAAACAATCAATGTAGAAAAGAGGAACCATGAACGACTTTTAAAAGAAAACGAACGCCAACGAACGATGAGAAAGACCCGGATCTTTTTGGTGAACGGAATGAAAAAGATCGATCCGCTCAATGAACGAGATTGCCCGACTAGTATCGTGTGCAAGATATTATTGCCATCTATTGGAAATTAAGTATCTTTACAAAGATATACAATATTACAAGATGGGACATTTCCATTGTTACTATACATCGGCAGATGGCGCTGGTGGTTTAACATAATGTGATGCTACAATATTGTGACATGAATTATGTTATATTTAACATAGTTCACATTGGTGTACGCGTTTGTTTCTGTTAATTGTCTGTTATACATAAACGCCCTCTATGCTTGAATGTGAAAATTTAAAAAAAATTGCATGATGTCCAATCTTTACCATTGTATGTCTTTGATCTTTATATTTTTTCGACTACTGGAAATATAACAGTTTTATGTTTCAGTCAACTTCCCAACCAATAAATTCTGATTTGGTTGGCAACGTTAGCCATAATTACTGCAGTTGCCGTTAGATGTCACACGTGCACACATCAGGAAATGAGGCTATTCACAATAACAAAAAATCACAGGAAATGACAACGAATTTACGGCTTAGCAATGATACAAACCTTTAAATATAAAGCAAATACATATAACATTATAAGAGGAGACATTTACATTGCTACTATACATCGGCAGATGGCGCTGGTGGTCTAACATAATGTGATATTACAATATTAGCTGTGTTCCAGAACTAAAAAGTTTACGACTTTTACACATTTTACTCGAAAAAGCGTTCCCGTACACAAAAAAGTTGTAAAATTTTCACTTCTCTTTAAACAAAAATGGCGCTGAATGACGCTCTCTTTAAAACTTTTTACACGACAAATTTGGGCGAGTAAAAAAATAGTAACATGGCTGCCGGCGTCTGATTGGCTGATACGCCGACTTTGACATTTGTTCCAGTCTTTTTGACGCATTTTCCATTTTTCCGTTCCCGAACTATTTCAAAAAACTTTTGTGTGAGAACAAATTTTTTGCAGTTCTCTCTTTTACGAGTTTTACCATTAAAAAGTACGGGAACGAAGCTATTGTGACATGGAATTATGTTATATTTAACATAGTTCACATTGGTGTTATGTTATATTTAACATAGTTCACATTGGTGTTTCTGATGTATTCTGTTAATTGTCTGTTATACATAAACGCCTTCTATGCTTGAATATTCAAATTTAACTCTATTGTGCATGATGTCCAATCTTTACCATTGTACGTCTTTGTATAAAGTTGTACAGAACATCTAATTGCCAAAGACGTACAATGGTAAAGATTGGACATCATGCACAATTGAGTTAAATTTGAATATTCAAGCATAGAAGGCGTTTATGTATAACAGACAATTAACAGAATACAACAGAAACACCAATGTGAACTATGTTAAATATAACATAACACCAATGTGAACTATGTTAAATATAACATAATTCCATGTGACAACATTGGAACAAAGACATACAATGGTAAAGATTGGACATCATGCAAATTTTTTTAAATTTTCACATTCAAGCATAGAGGGCGTTTATGTATAACAGACAATTAACAGAAACAAACGCGTACACCAATGTGAACTATGTTAAATATAACAGAATTCATGTAACAACATCGTAACTTCACATTATGTTAGACCACTAGCACCATCTGCCGATGTATAGTAGCAATGGAAATGTCCCATCTTGTAATATTGTATATCTTTGTAATTGCTGTTTTGTTTCAGTAGAGGGCGCTGAAGGCGTTGTAATTATTTTGTAGCAAATTTAGTTACTAAATTTTAGTACATTATAGCTAAATTTTAGTTCTTCACTTTAAAGTTTCTTAAAGTTTTACCACTTTTACCATTTTTAACTCAGAAAGCGTTCCTTAACCCCAAAAAATAGTAAAACTTGAAGCAAAATTTAAGAGAGAGCATGCCAAAATGGCTTTCTCTTTTACTACTTTCTGCTCGACAAATTTCGTGGTGTAAAAACTGCTGATTTGACATTTATTTGACAATTAATGCAAAAGAAAAAAGAAAACAGTGAGCATTGTCAAAGCAAAATAAATAAAATAAGTATGAATAATACAAAATGTAAACCAATGAAATAAAAAACTGTGACATTGGTTTTGTTTATTGTTATTTTTTAAGCAGCCATGATTGTTTCAAAGGGGTGACGTAGGGGATTGAAGATACCAAGGAACGGTCCTGACCGGTTTTAACATGCCAAAGCCCAGGATTTATCTTGGTCCCTCTTTCATCTTAAGTGGACACTGACCTCCCCGTGGTGTCACCTGGGGAACTGCCTTTAACACCCGTTATTGGTAGTGGCGTCTCAACAACACCTAAAGGTGACGCACTGTATTATAGCTGCCATGACGTAAAGCATGTGTTTGGTTGCGGATTCGTAGTTAGTCGGAGACTAAAACACCTGGTCTCCAGCTTCACCCCGGTGAATGAAAGACTTGCTGCAATTCGAATAAAACCTAAATTCTTCAACATCAGCTTTATTTGCGCTCATGGTCCCACTGAAGAAAAGGACGAACAGACCAAAATATATTTTACGAGCGCTTAGAAGAAACATATGACCGTTGCCCTGCCCATGACATTAAAATCATTCTAGGCGATTTTAATGCCAAAATTTGGAAAGGAGAATATCTTTGGCCCAACAGTCGGGAAATTCAGTCTCCACAGGGAAACATCTGACAATGGTATGAGGCTGATAGACATGGTAGTTAGCAGTATCAGATTTAACCATCTCGATATTCATAAGGGCATCACGATCGTTCCGAGGCGCAAACATTGATTCGGACCGCTACCTTGTTGCAGCAAAGAAACGTACCCGTCTAAACGTTGCAAATAAAGCTCGAACAGACACAACGCGGAAGTTGGACATCGATAGGCTGCAAACACAACAGATAGCCACAGCATATTCCACTCAACTAGCCTAATTGCTTAATGACAAAATATTGCCCAATCCATGCAAACAGCCGCAAAATCCATACTTGGATTCCAGAGATCTCCACAAAGGAATTCATGGTATGACCAGGAGTGTCATGCTGCTACCGAAGAGAAAAATGCGGCATATAGAGCTACTTTACAATCAGTAGCTACGCGTTGCTTTAACACTAGGTCATCAGTTAAAATAGGAAAGAACCTCTCCGAAGAGTTCAGTACCAAAAGAGGTTTCAGACAAGGAGACAGCCTTTCGTGTGACCTATTCAAAATTTTGCTGGAAAAGGTAATTCGAGATGCAAATGTCAAAAGAAATGGCACGATCTAAACCAATAGTTACACGTTACTTCTTTATGCTGATGACATAGACATCATAGGACGATCAGTAAAGGAAGTAACTGATACCTTAAGGAAGGTCGAAGGAGAATTTGCGAAAGTGGGTCTGGCGGTAAACGGCGAAAAGACCAAATTGATGGTGTCGACGCGCAAAGCGTCTATAGAGCTCGGACCAACTGTGGAAGTTGATACCTACAATTTTGAGGTAGTTAAAGACTTCGTCTACCTCGGCACTGCCATAAACACAACAAACAACATCAGTTGTGAAATAAGAAGAAGAATTGTATTGGCCAACAGATGCTACTATGGTTTAAGTAAGCAATTGAAAAACAAAGCCACATCTCAAACAAAACAAAAATAACACTATACAAAACGCTGATACTGCCCGTGCTAATGTATGGCTCCGAAGCATGGGTACTTGCGCAATCAGATAAGGCAGTGTTTGGTGTGTTTGAGAGGAAAATTCTTCGAAAGATCTACGGGCCGATTTGCGTTGACGGTGAATATCGACGTCGTATGAACCACGAGCTATATCAGCTATACAAAGACATGAATACAGTTAAACGTATCGAGATGCAACGATTGCGTTGGCTAGGCCATATCATAAGAATGAGTGATGATGAACCCGCTAAAAAGGCCACATGGCGGTGCACGCAGAATCGGAGGCGTAAGCTTCGATGGAGCATACAAGTGGATGAAGAAATGAAAAGGCGCGGTATTCCAAAACGCGAAGCGAAAACAGAGAGGATTGGAGATCTTTTCTTAGTTCGGTGTATGGAACAAATGTTCTGTAATGGGCCAGCTAAGTAAGTAAGTGATGCCCGTAATTTCTACGCGTAGTTATCTATGAGTTCATATATATCCCCCGTGTAAATAAAAATAATCATAATTTCAATCCATGGGTAACGTTACCGGGTCTAAAACGGCCGTGTTACTTACACCAAGGATTTTGCCTGGTTGATCGTTGTCAATGTGTTAAAAATTGTAATTGCGGCAATGTTTTTAAGAAATAATGAATGAAAATCACCAATGTTACCACATGTTTTCAAAATTTACACGCCTCGGTAAATGACACGTAGAAATTACCAAACGCGTAGTTAAAGATAACTAATAGGTAGCTACCTACCCGGTTACCTAGGGCTAGAAATTACGGGCATAAGTAAGTTTGTTTCAAAGACATAGAAAAAATAAGACTAGACAAAATGCTTGCAACAAAAAATGTTTATAAAACAATGTATAGAAACATTACCCTTAAGAGAAACAATGCAGGTTGCAGGGAATTTAAAATCGCAATCTAGAAGGAACATCTCATGTTAAAGATGTTATAGTATCAAAAACGAAATTTATGAATTAAAGGATCTATTCCAGAAGAAGTCTATGTCAATTTGATCGTTAAATTCGGTTAAATACGTACAAAACGTATAAAAGAAAAAATGTTGTTTTACCATATCGTAAAATTACATTATGTTAAATTCAAAAGCCATTCACTGAAGAATGATAGCAAAAACGTCTTATCTTGTGTCTAAAACTACTAAACCGATTTTCCTGAACATTTCAGAGAATATACAGGGAGGTCCCGTGGTGGAAAAAGGCTATAAATTTTGATGAATTTCTGAGGGGGCGGGGAACCTCCCCTAGGCCCAATTTTTTAAAAACGATATTTTAGCAAATCTGACTAAAGTGTCAGTGAGAAAATTAATTTGAATCTCCGACCATAGTACTTACTTGGGCCTAAAGACTCGACCACGCGAGAAAATAGGTTATGTATTTGGTTGAATTTTGGAGTGGCCGAGGTACTCCACTAGTCCCTACTTTTGTAAATCTTGCGAACGTATCAGTTTGAAAACGAATTTGCAATGGTGGTTGTGTCTCCCACCCTAGGCACTTATTTGTGGTGGAAATAGGCTACATATTTTGTTGAATTTCGGAGGAGCAGGTTATTTCCTTTTCCCTATTTTTTAAAAAATGCCCTATACTCTAATACCTCGATTTGCGTTGCCTCGATTTTCGTTAAGCGAAAAATAATAAATTTTTTCGATTTGCTCTACTGAATCGATTTGCGTTATTAAAAACTAATATTTGTGGCTTTGAATTTTGTGAAGAGATTATTTCGATTTGCGTCGGAACCAATCATCAACGCAAATCGAGGTAGTAGTGTATATATAAAACTTACGAACGTGTTCGTTTCCCCGACTCTGGGTACATATTTTAACCATATGTCCCGACCACTTTCTTATATATGTTACAAATCAATGGAAATACAAGATTTTATGCATAACGAAGCTTTGATCTTATTGAAAGCAAGTGTTTAGATTAGAGGGCAACATATCGATAACTACAGCTTTAAAATTGCATATCAACCAGGGTTTCGTAGTCGAGCCAGTTTTAGTTCGACTCCGACTCTGGAGTCGGCTTCTTTCACGACTCCAGACTCGGGAGTCAACTCCTAGGGTAATTTTCAATACCACTTGAAATGGATAAATTATGTACAAGTTTTCAAATTTTTCCTATATGTTGCCTTGCATATAATTCCTGAACTTATCCTATTGAAATGATAACTAAGAAAAACTGAAGTTAAGTTCTACTGGCACCTTTTTAACGTGTTAAAATCTTTAAGCTTCGAATATTGCCAGCTTGAAAGGGCTATAAAAATATTGACCTATATAAGAAACAGTATGTAAAACTAAAACAATTAGGTTGGATAAGAATTCTGTACCGAATTTTAAAGATATTCCGTAAAACTCTGTATTCATTTCAACAGACATACTGAAATGGCCAAATCGCCATAGAAATTAATTATGGTGAAGGTCAAATGGTAGCAAATATCCTCTGTCTCATCCTCTAACTGTTTGCTTATAATACACGGTGCGCCCTAAATAAATTTAAATGAAAGGTGCTTACACCTGGGAAGTTTTTGCGGTTTCTGAAACTACAATGTTCATAGATGAGAAAAATCAAAAAAAAAAAAAAAAATCGACGGAGGGATTTTCAAATAAATGGCGGCTTTTTTAGCTTTTCACGATTTTGCTTGGAAACCGCAAGCCCTATCGAAATGGGATTAAAGAAAGTGTTGTAGCAGTGAAAATTCTATGAACATTGTAGTTTCAGAAACCGCAAAAACTTCCCAGGTGTATGCACCTTTCATTTAAATTTAGTTAAAGCGCACCGTGAATATAAATAAACGGGCCAACAAAATTTTTTCCTCATATATTTATCATATAAGAATGAAATAAATAAATATAGGAAAAAATTTGCCCGTAGTCGGAGTCGAGTTAGCGTTTTCGACTCAGACTCCGACTTCGACTCCAGCAAAATTGATCGACTCCGACTCGTAGACTCCGACTCCGGCTCCGACTCCGAAACCCTGATATCAACACCAACATTTTTGAAGATTTTTTATGTATAGTCACGTGCAGATCCCGAATCGCTAATTAGATGTAAGAAAAATATAATTGATGACATAAGAAAAGGTAACATAAAGCTGTTTCAAGGGCCAGCAACGCGGACCGGGCGGGATAGTAAATATATATGTATAAAAACATACAGTGGCGAGGAAAAATGAGTACATGTTCACTAATTTAACGTATTTTGTTAATGTTTACACTGTGTAATATGAACAAATTAACAATATGATCACACTGCAGCGTGATAGAAGACCAAAAAGGAGAAGATACGTGTCTCGGCGTTTTTCGGGCCAAAACGATTAGTCTGGCTCATATCTTCCCAATCGTTAAGAATTTTGATTTACTCTCAAAGGTAAACATATAGCTCTATCCATAAAGAACATAAATTGTAGACAAATAATACCCCTCAAATGCCATATTAAAGGTTAAAATCGCCAAGGTCCGTTTTAAATATTTTTCTCGCGTTTTGGTTAAACGGAACGGAATTTAAGTTAAATTAGTGAATATGTATTAATTTTTGCTCTCCACTGTAGTCCACGTTTTGATGTAGTCGTCATATAACGGTACCGCCCATTTTAAGGTCATGTTTTAATTTTACATTTTGGGATCATAGTGAACTTTATCTAATAGGGGTAAACTCTATTAGAATAAATGTTTTGAATGTCTGCAGAGAATTTGTAATCTGTTATTGAATTGGTTGTGCGAGTTACTTTTTATGGTCTTATTATACCCTTCACCACTATGTGGGGAGGGTATTATAAGTTGGTTTGTGCCAAAAAGTTTGAAATGATGGTTGCAGACCTAATATCTCCGCTACTAATAGGGGTATTTCAAAAGCAACGCAAATCAATGGAAGAAGAAAAGATTTACAATGAAGCACAATTATCAAGGTAGTGGTTTCACACCAGCTGTTCGAATATGAAAAGTCACATCCCTTTATAAAAAATTATTTTTCTTGTAATTTTCTCAACAACATAAAGAACATTTTGACATAACATATTCAAAATTTTACGATACCACTACCTGGGCAATTGTGCCATGTCCACAGCATTTATGCTAACATGGGTATATGGTAATATTCAAAGAAGTTTTACAATCGTTGAAGTTGAGGTTTACCATTTAATTAATCGCGAACAGTAAATATATTTTATACAATATGAATATATTACTGTTGATTCAAGCGTTTTAGCCACGATCTTAAAATATGGACCATAAAAAATAATTTACATGGAAGTTGTGTTGGTGGTAACACAAAATATGCGTAAAAATGTGTTGAAGTAAACAAGTTTTTTTTTGTTTAAAGAGTACCCCTTGGGCAACATGGTTCTAATGTATGATTTTTCGAAATATACACTGCATCCCCCTAAACCCGATGCTGACATTTTGAAGTTTTGATTTCGGAGTTTTTTTTTTAAGTTTTGATTTTGGAGTTTTTTTCTTGAATTTTTCTTATAATTAGAGGGCGCACCCAAACTATATGTAGGATTGTAGAACTCGTGACTCCACGTCGTTTGTACAGCCTCCTAGTAATAGAAGTCCAAAGTCGAAAATTTGGTGCGTAAAGTCTCTTAAAAAACTATTTTTTGGCTCTAAAAATTGCAACTGTAACACAGGTACCTTTGAACTCCGCGTGATTTTATTTTTTTTCACGTCGGATCTAATGAGTACTTTCGCGATCGAATCCCTCCAATAAAACGGCGGATATAGATACCTTGAATATAGGAAAATCTGCAAAAATATATTTTGACAATTCCGCGCATTGAATCCCGATTTTCTTTGAAAAATTATACATAAATGGAATCCTTATTTCTTTATTATAATAGTTGCAAAAAGGTCATAAATCATAGAGATTCGGGATTAATATTCGCATACAACCCAAAATAAAATATGGTGGCGCATCCGCGATTCTTGACGAATCTGTTTAAAATTTTTTATATTGACGTATTTTTAAAAGTCGGTCACTGAAATCGGATGCGGTTTACAAGCATATGCACATCGCGAAATTTTAAACCATTTAAAGGTTTTTTGAATGGTAAGATGCAACTGACGGCACACTTTGGCCGCTGATTGATACATGGATACATTTATACAAATTTATAAAGATGCGCTCGCTGTATCCGAAAAGCGCATGCGTCTCAGGTGATTTTAAACAATTCGCGAATGACACGCTTTTTAACTTTTGTGTTTTTTCTTTGGTTGTAATTTCAATATAAATCTCTACTTCTTTATTCTATTGATTTTCACAGAAACAAATATACTTTCATGATGACAAACAATTTTCCTTGCAGAAATTTTAGCAAATTACTTTAGGTTTTGTATGGAAATTTACCGAAATAGTAGTATAACTCCCAAAAATGTTTCCCCAATTTTTCGTATTAAACCAAAAAAATGTTTTTGAAAAAATATTCCAACAATAAGTTTTCGTCTTTTGTTGTTGTTGTAATATGCAAGTTATAAACCCAATCTTTATAATCTCATATTTTTCTACGCGTTGCCTAGATTCTGTACGTATTTTTAATTTATTTTTTAAAGATTTGTATGTACCCTGAGCTAAAATAAATAAAATTTATTCCAAGATTTCTCATTATTTTTTTGATTTTCCGCGAAAATAAAAATAAATTTAAGCATCTGCACATAGATATCAAGTACTCTTATCGATATATACATATATGTAGATCCACTTTGGCAGTTTTGTTGAGATGTGTGTTTTACTTACTATTTGTATGTAAGTAAGTCGAGCTTAATTTGTTGTTTTCAAATTTAAAAACAACAAGTTTAAAAATTGATTACTTTTGGGGATGGCAGAGAAGACTAGTTTTGTCCAACGCCACTTGGACTCATCAGTTCTCTTTTGTATTGAAACAAAGAACCCTTCCCCAATTTTATGACGACTCGAGCTCAAGAATAAGTGTGACTGATGAATTCGTTTAAATGCGAATTCAACCGAAACACCTAAAAACTCTCGTAGCCGCATATGTAAACCACTGGCATGTGTCTCCACATTGCAGAGAATGCACATAACTATTTTGATAGTTGCGGAAAAATAACAACAACCAATCGTCCACGGTGCTCTGTGTCTATTTATACCCTACACCACTTTGTGGTAAGGGGTATTATGTCTTTGTGCATTAGTTTGTAACATGCAAAAGGAAACGAGATAGACCCATAGTTCCTTTTAGGGATATACATAGAATCACTTTCCGAGTCGATTTACGCATGTCCATCTGTCTGTCCGTCTGTCCATGTATTTTTGTGAACAAAGTACAGGTCGCATTTATTGTCCGATTCGCATGAAAATTGGGGAAGATAGTTTTTTTTGGCCAAAGGACAAACGCTAATTATTTTGGTAAAAATCGGTTCAGATTTGGATATAGCCCACATATATATTTTCGCCCGATTTAAGGCATTTGGTGCACGGAACATGCTATATATATGTCCGATTTCAATGAAATTTGGAATGTGCGACGGAATTTAGTCTAGAAATAACTGTGCCAAGTTATATAGAAATCGGTTCAGATTTGGATATAGCCCACATATATATTTTCGCCCGATTTAAGGAATTTGGTGCACGAAACACGCTATATATGTCCGATTTCAATTAAATTTGGAATGTGCGACGGTATTTAGTCTAGAAATAAGTGTGCCAAATTATATAGAAATCGGTTCAAATTTGGCTATAGCTCCTATATATATTCTCGGCCAATTTTAGGTATTTGATGCACGAAACGCACTATATAAGTACGATTTCAATAAATTTGGAATGCTTGCCGGGATTTGGCCTAGAAATAAGTGTGCCAAATTATATCGAAATCGGTTCAGATTTGGATATAGCTCTCATATATATTTTAGTCAGGTTTGAGGTATTTGATGCACGAAACTCGCTATATATGTCCGGTTTCAATGAAATTTGGAATGTGTGACGGTGGTTAGTCTAGAAATAACTGTGGCAAATCATATCGAAATCGGTTCAGATTTGGATATAGCTCCCATATATATTTTCGACCGATTTGAGGTATTTGATGCACGAAACAAGCTATATATGTATGTCCAATTTTGATGAAATTTGGACTAGGAGACGGAATTTGGTCTACAAATAAATGTGAAAAATTATATCAAAATCTGTTCTTATTTGGATTTAGCTCCCATATATATTTTACATATTCACAGTGGTGTGGGGTATTATATAGTCGGCCCCGTCCGACTTTAATCCTTTCCTTACTGCTTTTAGATTCACTTTGGCAGTTTTGTTGAGATGTGTGTTTTACTTACTATTTGTATGTAAGTCGAGCTTAATCTCATATTTGTTGTTTTCAAATTTAAAAACAACATGTTTAAAAAGGGATGTAGTTAATCATTGCGATATACGGTGTTGTAATTGAGAAGTGGTGGGGAAAGGTGCCGCAAAGAACACAAATTGATAATATTTTATTTTTAACAACTGTTTCCATGGAATCATTCAATGTTGCTAGGGATTGTCCGTTCACCAATTACTGTGTTAGAAAAATACAATAAAGGAGAAATATCCCAAATAGGTCCTCCCCTTGAAATGCTAATATCGAATGTCTTTTTGATTCATTGTAAGCTCGAGAGTCTTTAAACTATTTAGAGGAAATGCAAAAATCAAACTTATGTGTCACGAGAAGGAAAGGAGGGTAGACAAAGGAAGGGAAGTAACCGCAACAGAATCCAACTACAAAATGTAATATGTCTAATTTATTATTGGTTTGGAAATTGTTAGAAAAAATTTAGTATTCCCAATATGAAGCCAATATCAAATAATGCATTTCTGAATAATTGTAGGAAAACGAGGTTAGTAGAAGCCATCATTATTAACCGAGGCTACGCATATCTATATATACATATATGTATGTATATGATGACTGAGTGAGTGAGTGACATGTATATCATCGCCCAGGCGAAACCGCTGAAGCTAGAAAGTTGAAATTTTGGCTGTGGGTTGCTGTTGGTATGTAGGGCTGGGATAAGGCTAGGTTTTTGGAAGTAGAAGGGTACGAATAGTACTAAAAGGTACCAAATATGGTACCCTTTGTATTAGGCAAACAGGAAGAGCTAGAATTCTGAAATTTGGAATGAGGGTCACTGATGGAGAGTTAGAAAGGAGTTAGGTAAACGGATAAAGCTGCAAACCTGAAATGTGGAATTGGGATTACTGGTTAAGTGTAGGATTGAGATATGGAGACAGCTTTGGAAATATGTACCTATGTGTTCGAAAACTATTTAAAGGTACTAAATTTGGTGCAATTTGGATTTGGGTGAACGAACAGAGCTGGAAACCTAGAATTTGTAATAATGATTACTGTTGGAGTATAGATTGAAGTAGTTTTGGAAATTCGTACTTATGTATAGGAAAAGTGCTAAACGGTACTGAATTTGGTACTATTTGGTACTATTTGATTGAACGGATAGTGATGGAATTCTTAAATTAGGAAATGAGATTACTGTTGGAGTATAGGATTGAGGTAGTTTTGCAAATTCGTACTTATTGTGTACGAAAATTACTAAATGGTACTAATTTGGGTTTGGGTTAACGGATAGAGCTGGGATTCTGAAATTTAGAATTACGATTACTGATGGAGTGTAGGATTGAGATAGTTTTCTGAACTTCGTACTTATGTGTACTAAATGGTACTAAATTTGGTACAATTTGGTTTTGGGTGAAGGGATAGAGCTGAAAATTTGGAATTAGGATTACTGTTGGAGTGTAGGATTATGATATGGTATGTTTGGAAATTCGTACTTAAAAGGCACTTAATAAGGTACTATTTGGATTTGATTGAACGGATAGAGATTGAATTCTGAAATTTGGAAATATTTGTTTATTTATTATTGTATTAACTTGTAGTAAATACAATGTTAATAAGACATAGCATTGGCTACAATGGCCATCAGCTGTTGAAGTATAGGATTGAGGTAGTTTTGGAAATTCCTACTTTTTGCATACGAAAAGTACTAAATGGTACTAAATTTGGTACAATTTGGTTTTGGATGAACTGATAGAGGTGGGATCCAGTTATTTATAATTAATATTACTGTTACAGCCTGTTTACGTATGTCGATAAGAAAATGAATACGTAAGAAACACTACCAAACTCAAGTTTTTTTTTTCAAGTTTGTTTTTTGTTTTGAAGCAAAAGAAATAATATTTCCAAAACTAAAGTAATGCGCACACATTTTCGTTTCAAAATACATAAACAGGCTGTTAAAGTTTGCGATTGAGCGATCGAGACAGCTTTGGAAAAATCGGACTTATGTGTATGGAAAGTACTAAATAGTTCTAAATTGGGTACAATTTGGATTTGAGTGAATAGAAAGAGCTGGAAACCAGAAATTTGGAATTCAGATTACTGTTGAAGTGTAGGATTGAGATATGGAGGTGGTTTGGGAAATTCGAATTCTATAATTTGGTACTATAGTCGCTGTTGGTGTGTGGGGTTGAGTTATGGATGTGTTTGGAGATATACGTACCATAAGTGAACGAAAATTACTGAAAGCCACAATATTTGGTTTAAATTGTTCAGATAAAGCTGTAAATGAGTATTGCGGTTGGAATATAGTTTTGGATATAGCGATGTAATTTTTGACTATTATAAGTACTAAATTTGGTACCGTTTTGATGTTGCATAAATGGATACTGCTGGAATTCCGAATTTTTTATTGGGGTATATGTTGATGTTGATATAAGGAGTTTTTTAAATGCATACAATATCTGAAAGGTCGCTAAGGACTGAATTATTGAGTTGGTATTGGAAAAAGGTGGTAGGTGTCGATCTGAATCTCTTGGGTCTTCGCCAGGATTTGACGCAGGGCAAATATCTGTTCAATGGTGGATTTGTTAGGTCCAAAAGTCGCATTGGTATGGCCAAATTATTTCGTTGGCCATAGCCTTTAGTCGTTCGCATAATATCACTGACATAATCTTAGAAACAAAAGCGAACAGTCGTATGCCCCTATGGTTAGAGCCAACAGTTTTATATCCTTTCTTGTGGACGGGACACGGAATGCTCAGGTTCCAATCATCGGGTATACGTTCTTCCTACCAGATGGTCCTAACTAGATGATACATACACCTTATCAGCGTATCGCCTCCGGTTTTGAACAGCTTGGTTGGTAGCCGATGTCTCTGCTGTCTTATTATTCTTCAGCCGGTTCCGTATCTGTATTAGTTACCAAATTACCTAGCTGGTCTCTACAGGAGGATGTGCCTGTACCAAAGCTATCAGTTTGATGTTTCAGTCATTGGTAGAATTTTCGGAATTCATTCTGGCTACTGTACATCTCGACTTTTTCACACTCCCGCTTTTCCATTTCTCTTTTTTTTCCTACGGACAAGACGTGTCTCCTCTCTACTTTTCTTCCGATACCTCTCTCCGCCGCTACGCGTCGTGGAGTAGCCCTATATGCCGAATGTTTCTCCTCTGTAGCAGCTCGACACTCCTGGTCATACCATGGGATCCTTGGTGGATGCCTCTGGTATCAAAGTATTGTTTCTGCAACTGTTTACAAGGAGTGACAATACTTTGCCAGTGTGCTGATATCTTATTGGGCCGAGGATCGTTTTGATTAGTCAGTTGTGTCAGTTGATTGGAATATGGTACGGATATCTGTTTTGATTGCAGCTTACCGATGTCCATTTTCTGTGTTGTGTCTGTTCGTACTTTACTTGCTACGTTTAATCAGGAACGCACCTTCACTGCTCCTAGTCACTACCTATAGTTGATGTTGACTCCTTGGAACGATCGTGCGTCGAACACGCTCGATACATTTTTTCCATTTATCACAACGTGATCAATTCGATTTCTTGTTTTTGGTTTGGAGACAGCCAGTGACGTTATGAATGTCGCTGCAAAGTCTATTAGCCCTATTCCATTGTCAGATGTGGAGACTGAATTTCCCGACTGTTGGGCCAAAAATAATTTCCTTTTCAATATTGGCATTAATCATTTTATTATTTTTTTTCTTTTTCTTTGCTTTTCCATAGTATGTTGCTTTTTGCAGGTATGGGTTATCAGACTAACGCCAAACCGAAGTTTTTAACGTTCTTATGGATGAACGCGTGGTACATGTTAGCTCACTACCTTCAACGGATGTTAAAGGCAGCTCCCCAGGTAACACCACGGGGAGGTCAGTGTCCACTTAAGATGAAAGGGGGACCGAGATAATTCCTGTGCTTTGTCAAATTAACGCCAGTCAGGGCCTTTCCCGCCGGATCAAAATTTTAAAAGTTCATGTTAGCGAAAAATGTTTTATTAACAACTTGTTTTAGGCTTGTATTACTACTAATCAAGTTATTTTATTACCATTTTTCATTTGAATGGCGTAAGACTTCTTGACCAATTTCCCCCTGCTTTTAATGCACGTTGCGAAATAAATAGTAGTTACTATATGGTCAATGCAATGCGTCTATTAAAAATCGCAAATATATTGGGGTGTCAATAATCAAATTGGATACCCTAATCACAATACTTCAAAAGCAGGCTATAACTAACAACTAGAGTATATATAAGTATCATTCAATTCAGGGATATAACTTGGTAAGACCACTGTAGTTTAAGGATCAAAAGAAAGAGTATACAATCGGAAAACCTTCGAAATATCTTAAAAATTTTAAAATAATGTTTTTTGTTTACAAATATTTATTTCAGCACAGAGAACATAGCCAAAGCAGTTGTAGCGCTTTGACAAAATCTTAGAAAATGTACCCTTCCCGAAATAATGTCCTAAAACCCCTCGAAATTTTCAACTCTAATTTTAGTGAATAGTTTATGGAATGAAGATAGGATTAGTTGGGAATTGATTTTCCATACCCTAAAAAATTACACACATTATTATTATTCCCACACGAGATCCTGTTAATATAAAAATGCTAACGCCAGGACGTGGATTTGTTAGTAGACCAATTTTGAAGACCAATCGTGGATAATTGGGAACTTCTGACTCCCTATAATGGTTTATATTAATAATCTGACTTCCAAACTGTGTCTTTTAAATAGATATATTCTTTTAAATAGATATAGACCAAACGTGAATCTGTTAATAGAATTGTGGCATTCAATTATGTATGTTTCTTTTACCAAACTCTGGCGCCCAAACGGTTTATTTTCGTAGTGAAAAATCATGGATATTTTCAATGACAAATGTTGGCGCCCAAATGTTGGAATTTTCATATATATGTAAATCCGTTGTTATTTTCATAAAGAAACCAATTGTAGTTATTTCCGTAAAGACATTTTGGTGCCCAATAGTGGTTTTTTTGATAGATAATTACCCTGTAGGAAGCATGGGGACATGTGTCGACATGTCAACACTTTGTCTACTATTATGGTGACAAAGTCAACACTTTGTCAACATGTTGTCAACTATTGATACTTTTATCTTAATAAGAAGAAGCATTGATTATTTTAACAGCTGAAAGCCCAACGATTGTTTGGTGTAAAATAATTTTGGCGCTTCGTGAAAAAAGTGTTTTTGTGAAAAATCAATAAAATTTCGTGAATTTAACGTGTGATTCAGCTTTTAATAACAAGTATGACCAAAATAAATTATAAAAGACAAGTAAAAAATGGACAATTATGAAAATACAAATTCTGAGGCGGCTGACAACATGTGTGGTGAAACTTCGACAATTAGACATTTTGTGGAATCTTTAGAGAAGATTGTGGAGCCTGGCGAATATAATGTCCGGTCTTGCTGGAAATGCTGAACCCAATATACATATTTGAACACGACATAATAATGAGTTATAATGTCCACTGTTTATACAGCTGTAATAGGTAAGTAAATTTAAGGACATTTTGTTTTTTTTTATACATGTTTATTCTTTTCAATTCCTAGATGTTATATCAACATTCAGCGAATCCCATGATAAAAGGTTAAGTGCAGCAGAAGAAGAAATATTTTGAGCAGACAAGTCGCACCAAGTCTTATGGCCAAGAAAATAAAAGGCGATGGTATCTCTGACAATGAAGACGACTTTGTTATTATTTAAATATTCAAATGTTTAGCCAGCCTCGAAAACATTGGCTTTATTTTGAACTTATGTGGAATCTTGGACTTAGCACTTATTTAAAACCCGTTATATGCAATTTTTACTTTTTTAGCATTTTCAATAATATGTAATTTTCTTTAATAAAATATACTATTTAAACAAAAGTGTAAGATCATCGTCTTATTAAACGTACCATATAGCTTTATAATCTATAAAAAGTTCATATAAGCCAAAAAACTTAGCAAGGAAAGTCTGGTACCAAAGTCTCCATATGACCCTTTATGAACTATTGACTCACTACCTCCAATGTCTCTACTGACTCACTACCTCCAATGTCTATACTGACTCACTACCTCCAATGTCAACACATGGTTCCACAGGAACTACTGACTTACTACTGACATACTAGTTCCAATGTCAGTACTGACTTTCGAATGACACGTTCATACTAAATGTCTATAGGAAAGTACATTAGTTGTCAACAGTTTGTCAGTAGTACTGTTGACAATGTTAGTAGTAAGTCAGTATAGATTCACTATTGACATTTCCTACAGGGTAATGATGAGTCTATCCATCATGAAATTCTGACGCCCAATCATGGTTAATGACAAAATCTGTCGCCTAATCGTACATCTGTTAATAAACTAATTTTGGCGTCCAGTCGTGGCGTCCAGTCGTCTCTTAGAAAAATTCAGATTTCCTATCGTGGATCTTGTCATAAATTGTTCAGGAACAAGCAAAATTCTGACAACCAGTCTTGAATTCTTTTAAAATGAAACTCTGGCACCAATCTATGGTCCGTGTAAAAAGTATTTCTTTTATCTATGATACTTATAGTTCAAGCTCTACATATCGTAACATTTCTGCAAATCTTAGATAAAGTTCGAATTAAATACCTTCCGGTACCTCCCACACAGAAGTTCAAAAGCTGTCTCTTAAATGGTTCGCAACCGTTTCTTCAACGGAGCAACCGATTTGGCTCAAACTTTGGATTTATTAATATTTTGTCCAAACTTAGTTTAAGGTCTAAAATGGACCATATCGCTCCGCTCCTTAGAATACCGACCTAACAAAAGCTCAACATTTTTGTTTAAGTCCAGTTTAAGGTCTGTTCGAGGATCATTTGGAAATTGTATTATGTTTTTCGTGGGCACGTCCATATTTCCTGACAATATGCTGCAAAAGCTCTAAATTATACGGCGACCTACTGAAATGACTAGCGGGCGAAATATCTATTGGAAGGAGCGACTCCCAAAATAAGATCCACTTCTAAATGAACTAAATGGACCGGACCGTCTATTCCTTCAGGTAACTCCTCCCCAACAATTTTGAGCATTATTCCAAATCCACATTTTGTGGGTTCATACGTCCAAAAAGGGCAACAACGTTCTGAAAGCCCCCTAAATATACAATTTTTGGAAAAATAGATTTTGGCTATGTAGCCGGTATCCGATCTGTGGGTTCCTATGCTAGATGCAGTCGTTTTAACTCGTCTCTACTAGATGTTGTTCATAAGCCAAGATATTGGACATTATATGCCACAAACGTTAAGTAAATACTAATAAACGTATTGTTATGAAGTCAGAAACACTACGTTCAGCCTAAAACAACTTAAAACGTGACATCAGTTATACAGAAAATTACTCAAAAAGCCTAAATTGTTCATTATACATTTTCAAGTAATTTGGGAAACGAGTATGAGTATGTAGTCCTCTGTAGTACTTACTCTAATAACACTGTACATCACTGAACTTCTAGTGGGCATTTTCTGAAAGTACATACATATTGAGAATACAAAACTCCTAGTTGGGTTCTGTGTTTTTAGATCGGGTATGGATTTTATGGCCTCATCTATACCGGACTAAAACGACCCTTTTTTCCATTGATCCGGGCTTTATCTCAGAAACTAATAAGAATTTTGCTTTGTCTTCAGCAATATTGTAGACCTAAAGTAGTAGAACTTAAGTGTCAAGTAGACGAACTAGGATAAAACGCACCTAGTGCATCAAAATTAAAAAAATATAGGATAGTTTACATAATTTCTGGAATTATGGTCAGTAACAGCCAAAAAATTGCCAAATAATAGGCTCAGCAATTCTTCAGAATATTCTGAAACTGTAAAACACTTATTTCATGTTGTTTAGTACGTATTTCGTATCATACTTTCTACAAAACATATTTAAAACAACGTTCACACAGCTGTTTATTCTTATATTTGAAATTTCAATGCATTGTCGATATATTTATCAAATTGTCGTTGGAAAATATTCTAGAAACAACGCGATAGAGGCATTTTACAACAATGATATGTTCTAAAGAGTTGTTATTACATTCCCGAATATTTTTCCCAAAGATAATATTAAGAAAAATTTAACCGTTTTGGAGATACCCTGCGAAATATATACAAATTACGGTATTTTTAGATATATGTATTATTCGTGTTCATTATTTATATTACATCTATACATATTCCAAATAATGTATAGATGTAATAATTATAATACATAGCGTAGCGGGCATGCATACGTGATTTTAATTTCCATAGGATCTTAGCTTATGCTACACATTTTTTTCACATTTTAAACTGTTTTAAATTTGTCAAGTAGTATGTAAATTACACTGTGCATCATTTTCAAGGTAATTTTGTGCAAACAACTTCTAATGTGGTTTTTATGGAAGTACAGACCCAATAGACAAAAACCATACTTGGGTTTTGTTTTGTTAGATCGGGTTCCGATTTTATGGCTCTATCTAAACATGGTTAAATATCGAGTTTTTAAAGCAAATCGGGGCTATATCTTTGAAACCAATACGAATCTTTCTATGACATCCGCACAAAACTTGTAGATAAGAACAAGAAGAAATATTTGGAAAAATAATGAACACGAATAATATATCTAAAAATACCGTAATTTGTATATATTTCGCAGGGTATCTCCAAAACGGTTAAATTTTTCTTAATAATCTTTGGGAAAAATATTCGGGAATGTAATAACAACTCTTTAGAACATATCATTGTTGTAAAATACCTCTATCGCGTTGTTTCTAGAATATTTTCCAACGACAATTTGATAAATATATCGACAATGCATTGAAATTTCAAATATAAGAATAAACAGCCTGTGTGAACGTTGTTTCAAATATGTTTTGTAGAAAGTATGATACGAAATACGTACTAAACAACATGAAATAAGTGTTTTACAGTTTCAGAATATTCTGAAGAATTGCTGAGCCTATTATTTGGCAATTTTTTGGCTGTTACTGACCATAATTCCAGAAATTATGTAAACTATCCTATATTTTTTTAATTTTGATGCACTAGGTGCGTTTTATCCTAGTTCGTCTACTTGACACTTAAGTTCTACTACTTTAGGTCTACAATATTGCTGAAGACAAAGCAAAATTCTTATTAGTTTCTGAGATAAAGCCCGGATCAATGGAAAAAAGGGTCGTTTTAGTCCGGTATAGATGAGGCCATAAAATCCATACCCGATCTAAAAACACAGAACCCAACTAGGAGTTTTGTATTCTCAATATGTACTTTCAGAAAATGTCCACTAGAAGTTGTTTGCATTTTCAGTGATGTACAGTGTTATTAGAGTAAGTACTACAGAGGACTACATACTCATACTCGTTTCCCAAATTACTTGAAAATGTATAATGAACAATTTAGGCTTTTTGAGTAATTTTCTGTATAACTGTTGTCACGTTTTAAGTTGTTTTAGGCTGAACGTAGTGTTTCTGACTTCATAAAAATACGTTTATTAGTATTTACTTAACGTTTGTGGCATATAATGTCCAATACCTTGGCTTATGAACAACATCTAGTAGAGACGAGTTAAAACGACTGCATCTAGCATAGGAACCCACACATCGGATACCGGCTACATAGCCAAAATCTATTTTCCCAAAAATTGTATATTTAGGGGGCTTTCAGAACGTTGTTGCCCTTTTTGGACGTATGAACCCACAAAATGTGGATTTGGAATAATGCTCAAAAGTGTTGGGGAGGAGTTACTTGAAGGAATAGACGGTCCGGTCCATTTAGTTCATTTAGAAGTGGATCTTATTTTGGGAGTCGCTCTTTCCAATAGATATTTCGCCCGCTAGTCATTTCAGTAGGTCGCCGTATAATTTAGAGCTTTTGCAGCATATTGTCAGGAAATATGGACGTGCCCACGAAAAACATAATACAATTTCCAAATGATCCTCGAACAGACCTTAAACTGGACTTAAACAAAAATGTTGAGCTTTTGTTAGGGCGGTATTCTAAGGAGCGGAGCGATATGGTCCATTTTAGACCTTAAACTAAGTTTGGACAAAATATTAATAAATCCAAAGTTTGAGCCAAATCGGTTGCTCCGTTGAAGAAACGGTTGCGAACCATTTAAGAGACAGCTTTTGAACTTCTGTGTGGGAGGTACCGGAAGGTATTTAATTCGAACTTTATCTAAGATTTGCAGAAATGTTACGATATGTAGAGCTTGAACTATAAGTATCATAGATAAAAGAAATATTTTTTACACGGACCATAGATTGGTGCCAGAGTTTCATTTTAAAAGAATTCAAGACTGGTTGTCAGAATTTTGCTTGTTCCTGAACAATTTATGACAAGATCCACGATAGGAAATCTGAATTTTTCTAAGAGACGACTGGACGCCACGACTGGACGCCAAAATTAGTTTATTAACAGATGTACGATTAGGCGACAGATTTTGTCATTAACCATGATTGGGCGTCAGAATTTCATGATGGATAGACTCATCATTACCCTGTAGGAAATGTCAATAGTGAATCTATACTGACTTACTACTAACATTGTCAACAGTACTACTGGCAAACTGTAGACAACTAATGTACTTTCCTATAGACATTTAGTATGAACGTGTCATTCGAAAGTCAGTACTGACATTGGAGCTAGTATGTCAGTAGTTCCTGTGGAACCATGTGTTGACATTGGAGGTAGTGAGTCAGTATAGACATTGGAGGTAGTGAGTCAGTAGAGACATTGGAGGTAGTGAGTCAATAGTTCATAAAGTTCATAGATTATAAAGCTATATGGTACGTTTAATAAGACGATGATCTTACACTTTTGTTTAAATAGTATATTTTATTAAAGAAAATTACATATTATTGAAAATGCTAAAAAAGTAAAAATTGCATATAACGGGTTTTAAATAAGTGCTAAGTCCAAGATTCCACATAAGTTCAAAATAAAGCCAATGTTTTCGAGGCTGGCTAAACATTTGAATATTTAAATAATAACAAAGTCGTCTTCATTGTCAGAAATACCATCGCCTTTTATTTTCTTGGCCATAAGACTTGGTGCGACTTGTCTGCTCAAAATATTTCTTTTGCTGCACTTAACCTTTTATCATGCGATTCGCTGAATGTTGATATAATTAATACATTGAAAACATATTTTATTACAAAAAAGCAAAAACAATCCGCATAGGGCCGAGGGAACTCAACTTTTCACACAATCCTCACAAAACAAAGAATAACCACGAAGCTAACATACAAATACATACAGTTAGTCAACTATATTATTGCAAACGATGAATTTTTGAAAATTTAGAAGTTTAATTAGGAATTACTACAACAAATTCTTTCAATAATGTTGGGCTTTTTGTAAATATCTGTTGATTTACCTGTTAATGACAGCATCAAGCCAATAAATCCAGAAATCGGTTGGAAATAACAAAAACAACGGGCAAAAAGGATAGGTACCTGGTTTTTGTGGTGTCAACTAAATAATTGCATAATGATTTAATGTGCAATAAAACCGTGGGGTTTTCCCTCGATTTTTTGTTTTTAAGGATTTTTAAGACTTTTATGGTATGTGGACATGTAGATCAATAATTTTTGATCATAAATTAATTTTTGTGTGTGTAACATAGACGGTATATTCAGAAAAAGAGGAAATCAGGTAAACGGTTTCGGAAAATGTGCTACATTTGGTCTATTCCAATTATAATAACGGTAAATCCGTAAGAGAAATCCCTAAAATCACCTCTCGTAAGCTGAGAAGTGTATGCAACATCATATACCGCACTGAGAAAGAAGCCATGCTCAAACTGAGGGCGTTACATGGCAGGTCCAGAATAGTAACCACACGAATTGACTGTAGAATGATTAAAGAAATTAACGAAATAGCCCAAAGCAGCACCAGAAAATAGCTTTTTCTAATTAAAAATGATTTTGGAGTAAGTGTGTCACATGGAGAAGTCAGAAAAGTGCTACATAATAACCAACACTCATCACGAGTGACTAGGTAAAAACCATTGCCCTCCCAGTACAATATATAGAAACTATTCAGACTTGTTACAGACAACTTTTCACGCGATCTTTAGTATCGGCATTTCGTTATATTTTCTGATGAGACTAAAATTATGCTGTACTATCACGAAGGGTTTCCGGGCCACGGAATTTTATGGGTGTTACGTGGAAGCCGAGCTGAAGGCTACCGGACGGGTCACAGGTTGCGGATAGTGAAAAAACCTTCAGATATGAAGGTTAGCTGCGAATAAGTGAAACACAAATAAGCAGTCCCGGACAATCAGCGGGTGGTAACACTGACAAGACGAGTAGATGCCGTCTTACATTAGCATCTCCAATAACCCACGTGACGTCTGTTCTCCATCTTAGGAGCGGTTACGAGCGAACGTCGGTCTTGAAGCAAGCGGTCCGCTATATAAATGTGAATGATAAGGTGAGACTGGATGCCTGAAGATTACGAAATCACCAGTACGTATCCCACTGACGTAAATGGGGTTGCTCAGGGTTGGTAGCCCGGTCGTAAAACCAACTTACCCAAGAAACGGAATTCCGCCCTATGTTCCGTGTAGGAACGGCATATTTTTAACAAAAAAATTATACATGCAATGTTCAAATGTACATATGAATGTGTTTTATAATTGTTAAATAAATGTTGCCAAGGAAATAAAAAAAAAAAAAAATCACGAAGGGTTTAAAAAAGTATTGCGAAAACCCCTTTACAGCCATGGAAAACAGAAATTTAATACATACCGTAAAGTTCTGAAAACTGTTATTTATGGTATGGGGTTGTATACCAAGCAGTGACGTTGGTAACATCCAGATTTTGGAGGAAACAATGACAGAGGAAGTTTATTTAGATGTTTCGAAACATGATTTAACCAAAAGCGTCAAGAAATTTAGGCCTTTTGGCCCTGAAAATTCAAACAACTTGCAATATAAGTACTACCAAGACAACGCCCCTAAGCATAAATATAATTTATGTAGGGCTTGGTTGTTATACAACTGTACCAAAGTCATTTACACCCCGTTCCAATGTCTAGATATTAGCCCCATCGACAATTCATGGGTACACCTCAAGGAATAAGTCGGGAATAGGCCGTCCACTAACCTGGGGGACTAAATAAAATGCAATAAAGAAGAATGGCAAAAAAATACCATTGGAATATGACATTACGAAACTTATTTATTAAATTCAGATACGTTTACAAGCTGTTTTTGATGCCAAAGGTGGGTATACAAAATATTAGAACCAACTTTTCGAAAAATACTGAAAAGTTATGAATTTTGCAATTCTTTAGTTGACAGTGCAAATAATGAGTTGTTTTCATTTTTGTTAATTTTAAGAAAATGTTTAGTGAAATTTAGCTGTTTTTTATTTTATTATATTAATAAACATCTGTAAGCAATATACTGTTAACAAAAATATCAAAAATTATATTTATTTATATCAATAAAATGATGTTTTATTTCAAATTTTGTAATAATTTTGGTTTTGCAATAATTAAGTTGACTAACTGTATATGTACATACATATATCCAAAGGACATCAACTAGCTTCTCTCTAAAATGAATAAACATTGACAAAGACTAGGCGGGCGAACTGGCAATTTTTGAAAAAGTCACACTGTCATGAACAACTACTTGAACAAATTGGGAAATCTACCATTTGCAGTTGTATTTGTTACCACTTTCTGATCGCTTTCAGACCAATTACGTTAATTACAAAAATACACAGTTCATAATTGAGTTTGTTTTTTCAAAATGATTCAACAGTTTCCACAAACCCGACAGTCGACAGTTTAGTACGGCTGCAATACAAATGCCAAAAGACGAGAAAAAACAACTTTGGATAAAAAACCACATGCAAAGATATGTGTGTATGGGTGTTCACACATTGCATTGGATACAATCATTTGTACAATCAATGTACGAGATATTCGGCGGGAAAATTTAAAATAGTATATAACAAGAAAAACTACCGAAGAAGAGGAAGAAGACGATGAAGAAGAGAAGTCATTGAAGAACACCATCAAATTGCCTGCAGTCAGTCGTTCGCAATTTGATGAATGCAAACAAGAAACGGAAAAAAGTCTAATTGTGAAAATAAGATTTGCTATAATTTCATTGTGTTTTACGAGGCGAGTATCTGCCACTCTCGGGTCGATGGATATAACATGATAGAGGCGCAACTATACATTCTCATTCACAGGAATACACGACGCACACAGACAGACATCAATACATTTGTTGTGGAGACATTGCCATATTAGTGAAAACAAAAATAATCACATGTATGAACGACATACAGGATAGAGATTGGGATGAAAACTATGTAGATATATACATACGTTCTCTTCGAAATCCTGTGTTAAACATAGGAAATGTAGATTTAGTTAATAAATTAGTTTGTTTAGAGATATTCTCATAAACAAAAAGTATTTCTATTTTGTTTTTCAAAATAGTCATGCTTAATCCCATAGTTGTTGTTTTAATATTTTATTAAAACAACTTTCATTTATTAGTGGGAAAAAATTGGCGATGTTTACCAAGGGGTAAGGCAGGGAAGACTATAGTTTCAGATCTCGCCACAGATCTTCATCAGTTCCCTTGTTTTTTGTTTTTCGACAAGAAACTTTTTATACCCAAGTGTCAATTGCCCGCTCAAATAGATACGTGTGCAAAGAAACACTCTGATCGAAGAAGAAGTACTTCAAAACTGAGTCTTATGTACTTTTTTCCGATTATGGTGGGATTGAGCGTTATGGAGGGCAGCGGTGGAGCCAGTACCATGAAGTTCAGAAGATTTGCTACGAGGGAAACTAAAAACGTTTCTGGCCTAGGCAACACACAGTGTTCCCAGACGTCATTTGATTTTTTTTTGGAGAGTTTGACAGTTTTTAGGCTAGACGTTCTCAGGACAGTTTTTACATACGAAACAGTGCTAAGAACGGTTATGCTAAAAATGTCAAACTTTTCAATGGAAATGCCGTCCGAAACTCGGCGTATTCCTTAGCATCCCTCTTACTACGAAAAGCTTACCTAGGAGGTAGCTGGAAACCCAGCATTTCGTGTCGATCCGATGACCTAAACGGACGCTCGCCTTTATTTATAGACACATCAACTAACAACACAAACGGCTTTAGCATCGCAAAGCCCATGACTTATCTTGGTCTCTCTTTGGTGGTGTCAATTGTGGAGCTGCCATTAACACTTCTTAAATTTAAGTGACCCACCTATATAACAAAAGCATCCTATTATGAAACAAGCCGACCGGGCCGAACTTTTTATACCTTCCACCTAAAGATTTCTGAAATAAAAATTCATATAAGGTGGTACCGTCATATATGGGCTGTATCCAAACGTGAAGTTATATAAATAGTACGCTTAGCAGAAAATTAAAATTTTTCTAGCCGATTTTAATACTTAAATTTGGCCCAAAGGTCGGGAAATTCAGTCTCCACAGAGAAACATCTGACAATGGAATAATGCTGATAGACTTCGCAGCTGCCAAACCTGATCGCACGAGAGAGATATCGAAAGAAAAGGAGAGAGGAGAAACGTCTTTTTCGCAGGAAAAATACAGGATTATAAAAGTGGAAGTGTGAAAAAATCGAGATGTACATGAGCCAGAATAAAGTCCGAAAATTGAAACATCAAACTGGTAGCTTTGGTACAAGCACATCCTCCTGTAGAGATCAGCAAAGAAATTTATAACTGACACAGATAGTGTGTTCAGGTTATGGAGAGAGCATTTTTCCAAACAGTTAGTATCCAATTCTAGCGAAGATGACGAAGATACCACAGATCCAATATCTGATGGTTATGTATTGCATGTATACTGCCCTGCCAAGATAAGCTAAAGACAGCAATTAACCGGCTGAAAAATAACAAAGCAGCAGGAGCCAAGTTGTTCAAAAATTAAGGCGATACGGTGATAAGGTTTATGCATCAGCTACTTAGCACCATCTGGCAGGAATAACGCGTAGTCGACAATTGTAACCATACCATCCTGTGTCCCGTCCACAAGAAAGGAGATAAGACTGAATGCTCTAACTATAGGGACATAACGCTATTGTTTACAAGATAGTGTCAGGGATATAATGAGTACAACTAAAGCCTATGGTCAACGTAATAATTGGATACCAATGCGGGTTTGGACCTGGCAAATCCACCATTGACCAGATATTTACTCTGCGGCAAACCCTGGACAAGACCCAACAGATGCAGATTGACACATACCATCTTTTTGTCGATTATAAAGCAGCCTTGACAGCCCCCTACGTTCAAATGTATTCCAAGCCATGTCAGAATTTGGTATTCCCGAAAAACTCATTCGGCTTGTAAGATGACTCTATCCGGTCCTCAGTTAAAATAGGAAAGAACCTCTCCGAACAGTTAAGTACCAAAAGAGGTTCCACACAAGGAGACAGCATTTTGCGTGTATTTGATAATCTGCTGGAAAAGGTTATACGAGAAGCAAACATTAAAAAATGGCACAATTTACACCAATAGCTTCATGTGACATGTTAATTACTTACGCTGACGATATTGACATCATGGGTCTATCCGTAAAGGAAGTAGCTGATACCTTTAAGAAGGTCGAAGGAGAATCTGCTAAAGTGGGTATGGCAGTACACGGCGAAAAGACAAAGCTGATGGTATTGACGCGCAATGCGCGTCAGATAAGGCGGTAAGAGAAAAATTCTTCGAAAGAACTATGACCCAATCCGCGTTGATGGTGAATATCGACGTCGTATGAACCACTAGCGGTAACGGCAATACAACGACATCAGTATAAACGTATCGAGATGAAACGATTACGTTGGCTTGACCATGTCATAAGAATCAGCGATATTGAACCAGCTAAAAAGGCATATAAATACTGACGGCATGACGGAGCACGCAGAACTGAAAGAGCAAGGCTTCGATGGAGTAAGCAAGTGGAAGGCGATATCGAAAAGCACGAAATTCCAAATATATAGAGAGGAATGGAAATATTTTCTAAGTTCGGCTCATAGGACAAATGTCCTGTAGAAGGCCAAAAATAAAATATCATCCTGAATCAGCTTATATCCGAAATTGCTTAGTTGCTGTTTGCAAAAATCTGGCAACATTTCCCCTCTAGCTTGAAACTACATCTTTTTATTATTTTTAGTCCATAGACTCCACAAAACACTGACCTATGTATCGTCGTTATCTAAGTGTGTTAGTGTTTGGGAATCACATGGATTGCATGAGAGCAGCAACCCTTCGTTTTGGTAGTCATTTAAAATGGCAAAAGAAGCTCCCTTCGCCGCAACACCAAAAAATAACAGCAGCACACCATTCAAATGTACACTCATAACAACAACAAGAAGAACAGCTACGGCATCAGCGACCGACCCATCAACGATAACAATTTATAGAAATTTACGAAATTTTATGTTGAACAATGACGGTCTCAAGTCGGAAAATTCCCACTATTGTTTGACGCGTGGGAATGATTAAATATTCCATTCCACCTGCTCCGCAATATTCACAGAATCATCATTGTCGTCTTGTCTTTGTCGGCGATGTAAGTGTTGTTGTCTTTGGTGTCTTCGTTCGTTTTCTTAAAGTTAGTTGGTGCGTTTTTTATGCTTTTGACTTTTATTTTTGTTTTTCTATGGAGTTTCTGTTTTAATAGTCCCTTCGTGCTAAAAACTCCGTCTAAAACAACAAACTACGTACACAGTCACACACAAACACTCACATTCACATACCCATTTGGCCATTCTACTTAACTGCCGTTCATATAAATTTAAATTCAGCGATAAACCAAATGAAAAACAAAGTGAAAAACTGAGCCAAAATGAAAACTATAGGAAAAGACACAAAGAACACCCAGATACTCATCCAATCCAAATTGAGATTTGTTGTTGATGTCGTTTGGCCGTCGTCTTTTCCGTTCTGTGCAGCACAAACAAGTTTTGCTTGCTTGATTTGGTGGTTTCTTTCTTTTGTTGTTACCATTGCACGGTTCAGTGGCAGTCACTCGATGTTCGTGGTACTCCACAATCACCAACACTTTTCATGCCTCATCTCATTACAATGGTTATTTTGGATGACTACGACGACGATCAGAGCGGAAGTGTCGTCAGGGAAGATGGCGACGATGACTAACTCGAACTTCCAGTACCTGTGGGAAGAGGGGCAAAAGCTTCCCAACATAAATTAACTTATTAAAAGTCTAATTGATAAACTTGTACCTAATAAGGCATAAAATCTCTGTCAATTATCCGGCAACAGCCGAAAAAAAATGAACCAAAGACAACAGAAGTTGTAAATGAAAGTTACTGAAATTTTACACAATTTTAATTTTTTACATCCACTTAATAACTTTAATTGTAAAAAACAAAGTTTGAATTTGTGGAATATGAGGTTTAATTGTGTTCAGTTAATTTGAAAGGGACAAAGGAGGGATAAAGATTAAAATGGCGTCCATAAAGTCTACATGAAAGTTATGGCGGCTAGTTTCGTATATATAAATAGTGTCTTATACATACAAATAATGGCAAGATAAGGTAATTGGACAATAGTATTACTTATGTATATCTCTTATATCATATGCGATAAGATATATCACCATTCAAATTTGTTTTTAAGCCTGTTAGAGGACCTATTTTAAACAAGTGATCAAAGGCTATAGTCGGGACGTGGCCGACTATGTGATACCCAACACCACTACCCCTTTGCATAGGCTTTTCATTGTAAAACATTTCTATTAGGGAAATACTAAAGTTAAGGCTAACTTAACCAAAATAATTAACAATTAATTTTATATTTGACTCCAGTCGACAATCTACTTGGCTTTAAAGCTTTGTTGGTCTTCTTATTGAGCAGTGTGTATGTTTCGAATACACCAAATGGAAGCAGAGGTATTTGTCATTAAAATAAAAACTTCAAAATATTAAAATTGGGATAGCTTAACGCATTTTTTAATAACTCTGATATTTTACCATAAAACATTCTGTATTAATTTAAAGCTCAGGCGGTCTACTTTCATTATCAGCCTATCCATTTTAAATATGCCAAACAAAAGCAGAGATACCCGACATGGAAATAAAATTCCATAAATTGAAAATTGGAATATCTGGGCGTCTTATTCTATATCTGTAGTACTTGACCACTCCGACCCCTGAATATTATCCGACCATCTCCAAAATTAAATTCCCCTCCAGGAATACGAATACGAATACAAAAAAATAAAAAAAATCGGACGTATTAGCGATGACTGCGTTATCTCCGTTGTTTGACTACCTACGCCAACCTACATTGCATCATTGTAAAGGTGAGATGTTCTACTTTCTTGTCAGACATTGTTTTTGAAGACTCCCAACCAGAGATGTGATATTCGTAATTACAACTCAAATCCAAAAACTGAAAAATTGGGTTGGATTGGCGACTATTGCGAAATTTGCGTTGTTTTATCACCTACGCCAACCTTTATTGCAGGGACGAGCTTCTTTGCTTAGATCGTATAGTGAGGGCGCCCACTGAGTTGTTTTTGCATTTGCTTCTCTCTCTCACGTACAGTGTAATTGAATGAAAACAAACAAAAACATAATGTTTTTGTTGCTTTTTTCACTCATACGTTCATACATGACTTCGCTTTGATTGTATTTCTGTGGTCGTCGCTGCTTTATTGCATCATTGCAAAGGTGATATTTTCTTTGTCCATTAGTACGTTTTGCTTTTGGAATATTCCTTACAGAAACGGAGATATTCGATATGGAATACAAAATTATGTTTTCTCCAAATAAGTTTATTGCCAATTCCGACCTACATAAGATTACATAAGATTACATAAAATCTTAATTATAAAGTGATTCGATAAAAAAGCTTCCGCAAAAAAAGCTTTTAAATTTTTTATTTTTCAGAACTTTTGACCATTTTTTGAAGACACTAAGCAGATATTTAACTGAAAATAAGGTATAAGGGCACACGACATAACCGAAATGACATAACCATTGGTTTCTCACTATTTTATCGTCGTATTATTACATATATATCCATATATATTATATATAACATTATTTCATATATCATAGAAATTAAATGTGGTTTGTGCGGGATCTTTTTCAATATTTATGTAAAATAAAAATTATTTAATTTAATTAATTCTCTTTCGAGTTAAGCTTATTAGACCTATTATATAAATTGAACCGAAGTCCCACGCATTCAACCATTACGCTACGTTTCACGGGTGGTTATGCCGATCTTCAGGCGTATTAGGATGTTGTTATTGTGGCAGACGAAGGCAAAGCTTGGTAAATAGTATATATATCGCACATCATTAGATAAATGCATATGCGAAATTATGTCAGTTAATTGAAACTCCAAACTTTTCCTATAGTCCTGCTTGGTAATCCCATCCTATAGTCCTGCTTGGTAATCCCACTATAGGAAAAGTTTGGAGTTTCAATTAACTGACATAACTTCGCATATCTAATGATGTGCGATATATGTATATACTAGTTCCCAAGCTTTGCCTTCGTCTGCCACAAAAACAACATTCAATACGCCTGAAGATCGGCTTAACCACCCGTGAAACGTAGCGTAATGGTTGAATGCGTGGGACTTCGGTAGACTCCTAATTTTTCAATGTATATAATAGGTCTAATAAGCTCAACACGAAAGAGAATTAATTAAATATCACTATAAATGACATTCGCCTTAATAAGGCAAAAATAAAAAAAATTATTTTAATCATTAATAGGCAAAAGACCATTCGTGGAACAGGAAATAATTTTTTGAGACAAAAATGTTCATTAATTTAATTAATCGAGCTATATGACCTAGGGAGATTACATTGAAAAATTTATATCTAGCGAAGTCCTACACACACATCAACCGCTATGCGACGATCGTTTCGTTAACTGGTTAGGTTATCATCCTCAGACATATTAGATGTTGTTGTTGCTAGACAATTTTCGCCATTTGGAGCTCCTATTTATACATCCAAGATTGCAAATTTGCATTTGTGAATTTCAAATTGAAGCTTTTTATTTCCAAAGTTTATCTTAGAAATCAATTTTTCAATATTACATCATATTACAGTTGATAGCTTTTTTCCATCATACTGTAGTATGTCTTTCACATCGAAAGATTTAAATGGATTGCGGTTCAGAACGCTAAGACGTCAGCAACATTGTCTGTTAGTTGGCGACCCAGGTTCGAATCGCAGCCGGGCTCAGCTGAATTTATATTTTTAAGTTTTGCTTTTTTAGGGCGAAGGCCATTATTTGTGAGGTTTTTAGTTAATTTAATTAATCGATCTATATGACCTAGGGAGATTACATTGAAAATTTGAAATCTAGCGAAGACCTAAAAAAACTTTTTTCATTTCATAGTATTTCTTAAAAATTTTTGTTTTCAAAGTGGTTTGTGCGGAACCTTTTTTTATAATAAATGGAATTAATGTTATTTTAGGCATTAGTAGGCCAAAGTTCATTCATTCCCACTACAGGAAATCATTTTTGAAAAAAAAATGTCAAAAAGTCATAACCCTAATATGCATATTGGAGGTGTATAAAAAACTGATCAGATTTTCAAATTTTTGTAGAAATAGTTTTTAGCCACAACAATGGACTTGTAAATTTTATTCATCGATCGAACCACAATTGAGGCATTTGGAGAATTTTGGTGAAAATGCACCCATACAAATTACTATGGAAACAAAGATTGCTAGGTTGGCACAGGTTAACCTTAACCGATCGCCATAAAATTTCATGTATAAGGTTTTTGGATCAAATGGAAAAAAATAGTGTTTTTTTGGTCAACCTAATGTACACGCATCGTCGAAATGGAATGACTGTAACATGGTATTTCCAATTCTGAATGGGAAGAAAACATCGATGTCTCATTGGTACGAGTACCTTGTTTAAAAGAAAGCGATATTCTTTAGTTAGCGTGGCGGAAGAGGACTTGCGGTGGGGGTACAGCATGAAAACATTCGATTTCTCTAATAACTAAGTTGAAGTTGAAGTTTATTGAGACTTGTATAACAATTAAAGAATTCGAAACGTTACAATGAAGAACTTAAAACTATTTCGTGTTATTTTAATAACAATAAATTGTTGTCAACTCGCGTTTTTCACATAAAATGTATACGAACGTATGTATGTGTTAGGTTGAAGAAGACACGCTTGCTCCCGGCGTTAACATATCATGGAGAGTTATTCTCCAAAAAAAATGTATCTTAAAACTAAAACTTACAAACTAAAACTTATATCTAAATTTAATAAAAAATAAAATAAAAAAAATTTGCCCCTGGTGTGCCCGCCAGAGTCTTAGTGTAAAAATATGGAATAAATGAAAGGGAATTTGCATCTAATTCATTTTCATTAAAACCGAGTGGTGAGATATAGTACGTGTTTGACCAATTAAAGGAGGATTGACTTAACAGAGCCTCTAATAACTAAATAAAACAAATTTATATAAATGTGTGCTTCAATTAAAGTTAAGGTTAATTTCACTATTATGCCAAGTTTACACTAGCGCTACAAAATCCACTGGATTTCACGAAATCCTGAAATACACCCCGGTGTTTACACTTATTTTTTGTTGATTTCAAAGATATCACAATGATCAAGGTAGATGCATATGCGCAGCTGATCGAACATGACTTTTTGAAGTTGTTGTAAATTGAATTAATCATCAAAAATATAAAAATATAGAACTTTACAACTTTATTTGGAAAATGATCGTAAAATTATCCATATATTGTATTAATTGTGTACAGTACTAACAAATGAAAAAATAAAAAAAAAATGATTTTATCGTTGAGACATCATAATAATAAATTTTGATAGATAAAAGTTGTGCTCAGAACCTGCATAATATTAGTACTTGCAGTAGTTTTCCTTTATAGTGCTAAAAATGCGTTTCCGTACTCCGAAATCTAGCAAGATTTGCACTTCTCTTTAAACAAAAATAGCGCTGAATAATAAACACCCTCTTCTTCTGTTTTCTGCTATACAATTTTGGCCTAGTAGAAACTAGCAGCAAGTATTTTCATTGGCATCTTATACGATAGCTGATACGTTGATTTTGACATTTATGCAATTTCCGTCATTTTTCCGTTCCCGTATTTTTTAAGAAATTTGTATGGGGAAGAAATTTTTGACAATTTGCTCTTTTTTTCTAACATTACCATTAAAAAAGTACGGGAACACAATGAAAAATAGCATTGTAACAAAGTAATTTAATATTTTTTTCACATTGTTTACAAATGTTGATACTAAATTTTTTTGTTGCAGCAATTGACCATCTACCTTGTTTATTGTAATACGTGAAAAGTGTTGCAACTTTTGGTACTTTTTTAGGCAAAAACGGGGTTGTATATCATGTGTACTGTGATTTCGATGTTGATTTCGCTGAAATCATGAAATGAGATGATTTCATTTTTGTATGCGAAATCATGATAAATTTAGCTTGATTCCGCGCGAAATCATGAAACGCCTTCGAAATCACGAAACGACGACGAATGTAAACTAAGCATTAGTGTCTCTTATTATTTGGTTTGTCCTTCCCCATATAAGGAGAGACTCCGCCTTTAGACTAAAGAGGGTATAAAGATTTTGATACGACCAAAAATGTGCCTCACCGAAATAATGGTTTTAGACCCCAAGTATATTTGAACGAAATCTGTTTCAGACAATTTGGAGTCGATTTAGCCATGTCCGTCCGTCTGTCTGTGTGGCTGGTGCGCACGATAACTCTCGAATGGATCAACCGATTCGTTCCAAAACTAAGGGACAAGCCGATTTGGTCCATACTTTGCACTTCGTAATATTTTCTACCAGACATACGTATATCAATTTTAAATTTTGACTATATCGGTCCACTATTTCCGGTATCTACCACACAAATTTTCGCAAAAGCGCAGTTTGAAACCTGATCGGTTTTTTTGCAGCGTCTTGTGTTTGCTGCCCCAATTTTGCAGCGTCTTGTATTCGCTGTCTCCTTTACGACGGTACAAGTTTTTTGAGGGGCAAGTCAATACTTCCTGAGAAAATAGCCTGAAAGCTTTAAATACCCATATGGTATCGTCGTGACTGCAACGCACGATAACTCTCGAACTTATATACCGATTCGATTCCAAACTTAGTTTAAGTTCAAAGTCGGTCCACCACTTTGGGTACCTCCCCCACAAAAGTTAAACATTTTCACCAATTTGGTACGCGCTATATACCTTGAACGGACCTACCGATTTGGTCCAAGTTTTGGATCTCCTAATATTTTGTTCAAATGTTGTTTAACTACGAAAATGGTCAATATCGGTCTTCTTCTTAGGGCATCTCCCCACAAAAGTTAAACATTTTTGTTTAAGTGCAGTTAGGATCTGTTCGAAGTTCCTTTGGAAAATTATTCCGATCCTACTCCTTGAGGTCATGTTTACAGTGACATTATGTTTTTCCTGGGCAAGTCCATGTTTCCTGGCATAGTAGTCCAAAAGCTCTAAGTTATACGGTGACCAATAGAAACTACTGGAAAGCGCGCTACATATCGAAAGGAAATGACCCCCAAAATAAAACCCACTTCCAAAGTGGACTATGTCGGTCCATACCTTCATGTATCTCATCCGCAACAAATTTGAGCATCAATCCATATATTTTTTGTCGGCAAGTTCATACGTCCAAAAAGGGCACAAAATCTGAAAATCTCCTAAACACATAATTATTGGGGAAAAGGATTTTGGTTGCGTAGCCGGTATTCGATTCTATATTGTACATAGATGAAAATATCAATTCAAACAGGCTGAGGGTATATCAGTGTCGGCAAAGCCTACTGATACTTTTCTACTTGTTTTTGACATCATTCGATAGTACTAATATCAAAACCTTATATAACATTTATTTCATAAAAGTTTCCAAACATTATTCACCTCTAATAATATTGAATAAAATATTAAGACTATGTTAGAATCCCTAATTAGTTGGGCGCCACTCTATACTTTGTAGGTTATTAAACGATCAAAAAGGGAATGACAAACTTAATATATAAATTTAATCAATTATATATTTCATTTTATATATAGTATGTTTTCAGAGGATACAGAAGCTAGAATAGGATTGTTGCCTATAAGAAACGTTTTAAAAAATTGCCGTAGCGTTTTCAGCTATTGAGTTTTTTATTTTTCTTAAGATATTACATTTTAATGAAATATCAACTTTAGTGGAGTAAAACTTTTAGGGAACAACATGGAACAATGTTTGGTATTCGCAGAAAGGTGCCCGAAAGTGTCCTCTTTCAGTCTATATACTTTTGTACTCGGCAAGTTTTCTTCCGTTTATTTTTTTTTTTTAAATTTATTGAAATTACATACATAGATAAAAATGTGTGTTTTTATACCCTCTGCACTTATGCTAACGAGGGTATGTATATACACTTTCAAACGGGCAAAATGTGTCTCATGGAAATAATGGTTTTGGCCCCAAGTATGTTTGGACGAAATCCGTTTCTGACAATTTGGAGTCGATTTAGCAATATCATCCGTACTCTCGAACGGATGAACCGATTTGGTCTAAAATTTGGCCTTCGTAATATTTTGTCAAAACTTAGTTTAAGTTCGAATATCGGTCACTCCTTTAGGTACCTAACCCACAAAAGTTCGAAAATGTTCGGAAAAATTGTGCGAACGATAACTTTTAATGGTAGTAACCGATTTGGTTCATACTTGGACATCGTGAAATATCTACCAGATATAGATGAGGTTCCAATATGGACTCTATCGTTCCACTCCTTCGGGTACCTCCCACATAAAATTTCAGTTTAGGACATGCTCTCGAATCGATTAGATTTTTATTGTAACAATTTGTATTTGCTGCTCCCATTACGGCAGTACAAGTTTTTTCAGGGACAAGTCCATATTATAGCCCGAAAGCTGTAACACCGCTCGACATTATGTTTTTTGTGGGCAAGTCCATCCTTTCAGACCAAATGAAATGACTGGTAGGCATAATATCTATCAAAAGGAATGACTCCCAAAATAAGATCCACTTCCAAAATGGAGTATGTAGGTCCATTGCTTCAAGTACATACCAGGGCTTTGGAGTCGGAGTCTGGAGTCGGAGTCTAGCAAATTTTGTTGGAGTCGGAGTCGTGAAAAAAAGATCGACTCCGACTCCGGGCAACAATCTGTTCTACATTTATCAAAATTTGTCAAATCAATTTAATTATTTAAATCATCATAATTTAAAAAAAAAAAACTCTTTATCTCTATTTTGACTACAAAATACAAATCGGAAACATTTTTGGGTCAATTGATTGGAATAATGTTTGCATGTTCCAAATATACTTAGGGAAGATATTTTAGAAGATTTACAAGCCATTTTATAGAAGACTCACTGGTCTTGTTGTTTTTTATAAGAAGACATTTATGTCAAAGAACCTGTTGGACTTATTGTCTTTGAAGATGAAGTGTTATGTAGGCAAAGGCCTACAAGTGTAAATCAAAATTCTTAACGGTTTGAAGAAAATGATCCCTTTTGACACAAAGGTTTCAAGTATTCAAGTAACCTTAACCACGAAAGTGTATGTTAAGGGGCAATACGTTATTTTGGTCTTCTATCACGTTGCGGTGTTAAAACATCGTTAATTTTCCATAACTCACAAAACAACAAAGAGTGTTACCGGTCAGTAATTATGGTAATTTGGTATTTCGAGTCTCATTGGGTACATAAGTCAAATTCGGAAAATTGTAAATATACTCGTATGTCGGTGTTTAAGTAGAGAAACCTTGTAACGATACCGTCCGATTGCAGTTGCTTTGAAGGGTTTTGCTACATGTTCTGAAGTGTGAAGTATGCTGAAGTGTTACTTGTATTCCGTATTGTCAACGAGAAAAAACGAACAATATAGGTCTATGTTTTGGTATCCTCCCAATGTAATGTATCTTGAAAGTTCAAACTGAGATGACTGTAATTTAAGTTGTGAATTTTATTTTATTTATTTTCTGAGTCGACTCCGGAGTTGGAGTCGGAGTCGACAAAAAAATTGGACTAGAGTCGGAGTCTGACCAAAAATGGCTCGACTCCGAAGCCCTGGTACATACTCCGCAACACTTTTGAATTGAAATCAAATATATTTTTTGTCACAAAATCCGTAATCCGTAGATTCGATATTGTCAATAGATGGACGTTTCAATTCACAGAGACTGAGGGTATATCTCTGTCGGCAAATCCGACTGATACTTTTTTACTTGTTTAGTTTAGTTTTGTTATTGGATTTTAATGGAATTGGATTTTTATTGGAATTTGACCATAAAACACAAAAACACTCACATTTTAATGAAAGATATTAAAAAAAACTCAAAAGGTTAATTTTGACCTTGAATTTTACCATTTTTTATTCACCGGAAAGCTGATTGTGTTATCTATCGAAGAAAAAATTATGAAAATATCTCTATTCGTTCAAAAGTTACAGAGTTTTCACAAGGAAAAACGGTTTTGAACCACTGTCCGCCGAAAATTTTGATGTTCCGGTCTGGGATTGAACTGCAGACCTTTTGAGTGCAAGGCGGACGTACTTTCCACTGCACCACGGTGGCGACAACCTCATTTTGTTAATATCGATTTTACGACTATCGCTTATAGCGCCCGTATTCCGTCAGTCCATGACCATCGTTATAAACGATTTCGACTGCTTATGTATGCAGACTCCGACACGCGAATAATTTCTCGGCTATCTCTACATTTTCACATTTTAGCTACAAAAATACATAATTAATTATTTTATTATAAGTACTAACGCAGTAATTAAGAGGAAGAGCCTACATAGTTTTATTGACGTTGTTCATTTTTGTGTTTTTTACGTTCGCCGATCTATCAGACAAGTAGACATGGTAATCACCTAATTTGTCTGCGGCGATTATACTAACATATTAAAAACTGATTAGTTAGTTACCAGCATCACGCCTACCTGATGCACACTGCATTTCACAAAATCCGCAAAGTCGTTTATTTATTTACCTGTTTTAAATAATGTTTTATGATTACAACATATACTTTAGTCGAAAATGTCCAATAAAAAAATATCCTGTAGGTAATGACTTTTGACCATAAAATTAATGAAAGTTTACATTTTAAGAAACCCTATTGGCTTCGTAATTCATTCATTCGTAGAAGAAATCCTCTATAAGTCCAACCAGGCAAATGAATTTTTTACTTTCTCCGTGTAGGTCCAATATTGATTGCCTGTGCTAACTTTGAACAAAGAAGTAAATGGCTTTGCACAAAAAACTTTAGCATTCACGTAAATATGCATGAACATATTGAATATAGAGAATATAAAAATGCATGCAAATGTATGCATACCGACCGACCGACTCACACACGAACAGACAGACATTCACTGTATTAATATGGAACACCAAAGGAAAACAAAGATCCTCTTTTGAACTGACTCCATGGATGTATTTTTATTTTCACAGCATTTTTTATGATTCGTTTTATTTTTTGGGAAAAATCAACACAACCCCGAAAGAAAAACAAACAATTATACAGACATGAAAAAGTGAAAAAGAACTAAACTTCAATTTGAAGAAATAATTTAATACTAAGGTGGGCCAGAATAAAGTTATACACAGAACATGGTTAAATTTTTTGATTGGATATTTTTATGAATGAAAGTTTAAACGCCGCAATAGGAAACGACCGCACCCCATATACAGTTAGACAACAAATGTATTGCAAAGACCAACGTTGTAAAAATGTCATATTAATTGTTCGTTTATGGCAACAAATTATGCAATAACTATACGGTTTTTTGTGCAAATCGCTTGCTATTGGTCCCCAAAACAATATTCCTTCAAAATATGCAAAATTTATTCGCGATTTATAAAAATACTGTCAAAAATAAGAATTAACTACAAGTTACGGTTTTTTTTTTTTGAGAATTACCAAAGTTGTGTTCCTTAATGAGTTGTCTATCCACTTTGGACATTCATTGGAGCAGAATGAGCTTAGTTAAACGAAAATTTAAGGCAAGGCATGTTACAATCTAAGTGTACTGGTTCCTAAGTGTACTGGTTCCGTTTTTTCTTGTTATACCCTCCACCATAGTATGGAGGGTATATTAAGTTTGTTTTTCCGTTTGTAACGCATTGAAATACTCATTTGCGACCCTATAAAGTATATATATTCTTGATCAGGGTAAAATTCTAAGTCGATCTGAGCACGTCCGTCCGTCCGTCCGTCCGTCTGTGGTAATCACTGTAGCATCCACAAAAATAGAGATAGGGCGCTGAAATTTTGGGAAAATGCGTCTTTTGTTTGCAGGCAGGTCAAGTTCGATGATGGGGTATATCGGTCCACGTTTTGGTATAGCCCCCATATAACGGTACCCCCCGATTTGCGGTATTTTGACGTTTTTAGCTACATTTTTAGACCGATTTAGCTATAATTTGAAATTTAGGGTTCTTAAGTATCAATAAACTTATATAACAAAAGTTGTGGACATAGGTCCACGTTTTGGTATAGCCCCCATATAACGGTACCCCCCGATATACGGTATTTTGACGTTTTTAGCTGCATTATCAGACCGATGTAGCTATAATTTGACATTTAGGGTTCTTAAGTGTTAATAAACTTATAAATTAGAAGTTGTGGACATAGGTCCACGTTTTGGTATAGCCTCCATATAACGGTACCCCCCGATTTGCGGTATTTTGACGTTTTAGCTACATTTTCAGACGGGTGTAGCTATAATTTGACATTTGGGGTTCTTAAAAGTCAATAAACTTATATAACAAAAGTTGTGGACATAGGTCCCCGTATTGGTATAGCCCCCATATAACCCCCCCATTTACGGTATTTTGACGGGTTTAGCTACATTTTCAGACCGATAGAGCTATAATTTGACATTTGAAGTTCTTAAATGTCAATAAACTTATGTGACAAAACTTGTGGACATAGGTCCACGTTTTGGTATAGCCCCCATATAACGGTACCCCCGATTTACGCTATTTTGACGTTTTTAGCTACATTTTCAGACCGATATAGCTATAATTTGACATTTAGGGTTCTTAAGTGTAACTAAACTTATGTAACAAAAGTTGTGGACCTAGGTCCAAGTTTCGGTATAGCCCCCATATAACGGTACCCCCGATTTACGGCATTTTGACGTTTTTATCTACATTTTCAGACCGATTTAGCTATCAATTGACATTTAGGGTTCTTAAATGTCAATAAACTTATATAACTAGTGGACATACGTCCATGTTTTGGAATAGCCCCATATAACGTTACCGCCCGATTTCAGGTATTTTGAGAATTTTACCAACAAGTTTTAACCGAATTATCTGTAATTTGAACATTTGACATTTGAAATTCTTAGTGGTCACCACACCTCTCTACCAAAAATTGACAAGAAAGCCCCCATATAACGGTACCTCCCGATTTTCAGTAATTTGATGATTTTAGCTACAATATTAAACCGAACAAGCAGTAATTTGACATTTGAAGTTCTTAGTGGTCACAACACCTCTCCATCAAAAATTGTCAACATAGGTTCGGATATAGCTCCCATGTAACGGTACCTCCCAATTTTCAGTAATTTGGCAATTTTAGCTACAATTTTTAACAGAACTAACTGTAATTTGACATTTGAAGGTTGTAGTGGTCACCACACATCTGCATCAACAATTTTCAACATAGCCCCAATATAACGATACTTCCCTATTTTCGGTACTTTGAGGATTTTACTTAAAATGTTTAACCGAACGTAGGTCCATGTTTTTGTATAGCCCCAAAACAAACCTCCCGATTTTCCGTACCTTAGCTTTATTTTTTGGACGAACTGTAATTTGAAATTTAAAAGTCAACAAAAATTCTGCAACAAAAATTGTTCATTTAAGTTCATATTTTCGTATAGCCCAGATACCTCCGAACTAGCTGTTAATGACATTTGAAGTTCCCATGTTATGTACCGATTTTCGATATTTTGAGGATTCTAGCTAAATTTTTTAACCGCATTAGGAGTTATTTGACATTAAAGGCTCCCATCAAAAACTGTCAACATAGGCTCATGTTTTATTATAACCCCTATATAACAGTACCTCCCAATTTCTAGCCCACCAAAAATTGTCAACAGTTAGATATAGGCACCATAAAAAAGGGCCTCAAGAATGAAGCATTTTATGTACATTATCTGACATTTTAACGTACTCACTTAAAGTTGGGGACAGGAATGAATATTCTATGGTGGAGGGTATGAAAAGTTCGGCCCGGCCGAACTTAATGCTTTTTTACTTGTTTTTTCTTAAACTGGACCAAAATAATTTATAAGGGTTGATATCATGAGTTTGGCCCGAGGTATTTATCAGTTTAGTTTTGTTATATTACATCAACACTTATACTAATAAGATTAATATGTCATGATCTGGCCTTTGGAATGGTGGTATTTGAACGTGTTTGAGCTTTTTGGGCCCGTTTTACCTACATTCAGAATAATGAATATTAAATATTTCCTGATGATGTCAGTGGGAATGTTTTCCCAATCATTATTCTGTCCCTGAACCCGATTTTACATACTTTTTTGCTTGGTAGAAAATATAGTACCCAAAAATGTGGAATTCCAGCTTTTCTAGAAGGTGTATAATTTCTATATTAGATTAGGCTAACTTTTTGGGATTTATTGTAATAGCAGAGTGTAATATCTATCCTCTTAGTAAAAATGACGGGATTCCAGTAATATTGAGACAGGAAATAGAGCACTGTTGTAGGTCTTTCAAAATAATACACTGAGGGTCTATACATAAACACGTGGGTCTATACTGACAAATTTATGGGGAAAAGTTTTGTAGTTCCAAAGAATACCAAATACACAATTTAAGCCATTTTCGTAATATAATGTGCCTGAAACCTTCAAAATACCGAAAATCGGGAGGTACCGTTTTATGGGACCTATATCAAAACGTGGACTAAGGTTCCAATAGTTGGGCATACATTCCTCCAGCCAAATTTTGTTACTCAACTCATGAATATTTCTTTATCAGTATGTCGCCGCCTGTCTTGAACAGTTCGGCAGTTTCTGTTGCCTTATTGTTCTATCATGTTCGATATCAAAAACTTGATAAAATGCTTCTTGCAGATCCTCAGATCCAGTCTTTCTGTTACCTGATTTCCTTAATTATCTTGGCAACAGAATGTGGCTCCACCGCACAGTGGTGCCGCTCCCTTGTAAACGTGGACAAAAATAGAAGGAGTTGACCTAGGTCAATGAATTTTTGTACAAGTACTTATGAGCGCATAGGAATGAAAAATTCAAACTTTGGTCCAAATCGGTTCAGATTTGGATATAGCCCCCATATATATCTTTCCCCGATTTTGCTATATCTCAGCCAATTTTGATCGAATAGCCTTCAAACTAAACATGTGATATTTTCATAAGCCCATAATTAGTTCTACCGATTTTGAGAAAAATCGGTTCAGATTTGGATATAGCCCCCATATATATCTTTCCCCGATTTTGCTACATCTCAGCCATTTAGCCTTAAAACTAAATATGTGATATTTTTGTTTTTGACAACGCAAAAATACATTAACAAATATAAAACAAATTAGTCAAATAAAGTGAATTGGTAAAGTGAGGCAAAATAAGAAACCATGGATTTTTCGTTAAAACTGTCTATGTTATCTGGTTGTGTCTCAAAGAATCGGATTTTGTCGGATGTAATTTTTGCATAATTTTATTCGAAAGGGATGTCTGTTTCATTTACCAAATGGCCGAAGCTGCAATTTGCTGCAATTTTTAGATACGCTCCATGAAAGAAACGAAATGCATTAGTTTTGTATAAAATGTTATTGCTTCAATAAACATAACGGTACTTTATATATAAACATTTTATGTAAATATTTTTTTCACAAAGAGGAAGTCCATTGACCATTCTTTAATTCCCATTTCAAAAGATGTAATCATTGCATTAACTTCTTTAAATACAGTTCCTTGAACATGTGGTCCGTTTTTGTATAAATTCCAATACAAATTACCAACGAAAAATGTTCTATATTTGAGTGGCTATAACTTTATAGTTACACCACATATCGACAAAATTCTTTCAGAATTGTCCTATTTAAAGTGTTCTCTATAAAATGAAATCATAAAAGTTTAAAAAAGTCAACAACAATTTTTCGATTTTTGTCCACTGGGGCACCATTGTGCATCGTACCCTCCCGCCTTGTGTTTATATTCTGGTAAAATTTCGGACTTCGAGTTTCTCAGGTTCACGTTTTTCTTGCTCTTTATATGTTCTTCTGAAAATACGCTTCTCCTATCTCCTCTTTTCTTGATATTTTTCCTTAGCTCTTCGTGTTTTTACGGACTGCAGGGTGGCCCTGCATGCAGCGTTTTTCCCTTGAATAGCTTTACGACATTCCCGACCGTACCATGGATTTTTAGGTGGTGGCTTTTGGTACCCACGTATAGATTTTGGGGTAGTTTGAAGAGAGTGGGCTATTTTTTAGCGAGTGCGAACCTCGTTCGTTCTCTTAATCGATTGGACCTCTTACACACTGGAAGACACTCTATCTATCACAACATTTTCCATTTGGTTTCGGGTTTTCCCATCTGGAGACATCCACTTGGACCTGCTGGTGCTGGTCACTATCATGTTTTTGCCGTTGCAAAATGAAGGTTGAACTTGACGACCGTGGCACCAACTATATTTGTATCCCAATTTTAGCATAAATATCTCCTAGAACAATCTTAATGGCATGGTAAGTGCAGAGGTTATATATAACTTCAATGAGTGTTACGAGATAAAAAGGAAACCAAGGCTTTGTCATGTTAAAGCCGGAGAGGACAGAATCGAAATAAAATGGGCGTCATTCCAGATATCTGGAATCAAAAAATATTAATTCTAGAATTCTTATTAGGTATCCAATCCTGTTGCACCATGCTTCCTTAATGCGAGCATTCATATGCAATCTGAAAGAATTCAGAGATAACTTTCTCAATTCCACTGGATGTGAAGGGGAAGGATTGCAGGTCTTTGCTTGAGATTTTTTTATCATGGCATATTAGCATACTTTGTTCTGGTCTTTAATGATGAAAGGCAGGTCTATGTAGCACACGTTTTCAATGCAGGCTATTATAGAAAGCGATAAAAGGAGGTAAGTGTTATTACAATGGTAAAGGTGTTTCATTCATTTGGAGCGCCAGTACTCAAGAACAAGAGCGTTTATTTCGTCACTCTTATCTCATAATTCTCAATTTTGCCAAGTTATATATATGTATATTTTTAGCTATCTCCATAATAGCTTCATCAATAATCCCTATTGTATATTTGGTTAAATCTCAATAGCAACATTTTAGAATTGTGGTAGTCGAGATTTATGTGTATTTGCGTGTTTACCCACCACCTTTTGTTATAGAAACCGAAATCCAAGGTTTAGATATTGATTACTCTCTAAGCTTTAAATCGTATTTTTCGCCAATAACAACAATACCATCTTAATATATCTTCCATCCATTTGGCGGCAAGGTATGCCTGCATGATAAACCCGAAAGAGTTCGACCCGCCCGATTTTAATTCATTGCCAGTGATGTGACTACGTGCTCTTTCATCCAGAAACCGTTTTTAATTGCGCCTACTGAACCAACACAACCAATGAATGCATGCAACAGATACACATATGTACATCCGCATACGTACACACAAACACACCTACGTACACGGCGACAACAAGTGTACGGGCGGACATGCACAATGAATGCCCACATGTGGGCACTTGTAGGACATATAGCCGGAGACGGCGGCAGCCACGGCCTGAGAGCTAACTAAAGCAAATGAAATGCATGAAGAGTAAGGCCAAATAGCTACGAATCATTGAAGGGACGGACGTACGAACGGGCAGGAGCATAACCAGCGCCTCGTAATGCTGGTGAATATACTAAATACTCTTGCACATCAACGAACTGGAATCCAACAGAGACATTCACACTCACAATGGAAGAATGCAACGAGTTGTGACATCAGCAGCAGCACCATTCGTAAATACTAGATAGAACTGCAAGGGTTCATCGTGTGTCAAGTTCACCAGCAGCAGCAACAACAACAACCACAGCAACAAAAAACTTCCCAAAAATACCCAAAGAGCTGAAAGAAATATTAAATAAAAACAAACCATAAAACAAAAGACGAATTATACCAATTGACTGCTGGTACCCACCCTGCAACGATGGCAATGACGATGTATGACCTGTCTGTATGTCTATATTCCCTTGTACACATTCACACTTGCAATCTTCTTACTTAGATCCTGTAGCAGCTATGCATAGCAGCAGCCATACACATAAATAAATATCTGTTTTATGGATGTGCGAAGTAGTAATGGAGGGAGGCCAGAGGGGAATTTGTTGCACCATCACCCACGAATGGTTGTTGAACAAAACCGAATGGCCTCCTCGATAAGGGTTGCAAGAATAAAGAATTGTTTATATTTTCAACTTTTTCTTTTTGTTGTTTGCTGATGCTACTGCTGCTGATGGCAGAGGTTAGGGCAAATGTCAAACTGTTCTTATTCGAATCAAAGGATAACAAGAAATTTTCTCTTTATGAACACACACACATTCTTGAATATGCATACGAACATACATACACACATTTCGAGTTCACACTTGAAATTTTGTCACTACATGTGTGGGGTTGTTTGTAGGGCTGTGTGTGTGGTTAGTTTATGACTACAAACAAGTCCAATCAAAATGCCAAATATAAAACTCATAGACATGGACCTGGCAATCATTTATGCTAGAACAATTGAGTTATTTTTAGCCGGTCAATGGCGACAATAATGTATTCTAAAATTCGAGATTGTTTCAATGACCCAAACAGTTCGTGTCTGTTGGCTGGGACATGGATGAAATGCCATAATATACGGTTCAAATTTCAGTTATTAACACAGTTAATCTAAACAACAACGACATCAAGTAACATCAATATGTGAACAGAAAATTCGGTTGCATGGAGTGAAGATGTTGCATAGGTTATGGTCTGTTCATAAGGAGTGAGCGCTTTGTGTTTTAGCAGTTGATAATTCCGTTACCTCATGAAAAAATAATTTTCGACTCCATAAAGCAAATATTCTTGATCAGCGTGAAAAGTCTAGGATCCAAACAAATTCAATCAATTTCACAGGTTACTGAAGTTTTGTATATCCCATATACGGTTCGAATTTATATACATATTTCTTTATTTAGTGTTTTTAATATTAATGTTCCGTAGATTTTAGTACAGACCTATGTGTGTATCTTTTGATATAAGTCAATATAACTGTTTGCGTAGCAATATGAAAAGAAAATTAGAGAAAAATAAAACACGATGTGAAAGTATTTTTTCTAATCGCAGTGGACTGTATTTTTATTGATTTAACGTTCGTGGAACAGTATTACCTTTGTACAAAGGGTTTGACGAGTAGGACGTGATCCTATCGTTGGTGTTAGTTTTAGTAACTCTAGCGTATATACCGAGAGGCGGACTTTTCTGAGACGTCACTCATTAGATTCTGTCATTACCTTTGATATTATGTACGAAGTACATAGTCGTATTTTAAGGTAGTAGACATACTCTAATGAGGAGAAAAAGCATCCTTGGAACAAATTTAAGAATTAAAATGGGTTTAATAAAGCCTCATAGCAAATTGTTCAATAACTGTACCAACTGGTTTGACTAATTTGGTACCGTTTAATTAGGAGGTATAAAAAAAAGTTGTTCGATATTGCCTCTATTTAATCGTTTTGTGCATTTTGAAGGATAAAGACGTTTTGGGGTTTTTGTTCGGCCGAATACATCTTACTATTTTCTTCTTGTATTTCAATGATATTCAATGAAATTCGAGGACAATTTTCGATGTTGGTTTTTTAGGTTTGTAGTGGTCTCAAATATACCCTCAGGCTCGGACCTATAGAAAACCAGTAAGGAAAAGATCAAAGTCGGGCGGTGCCGATTTTATGATACCCTACACCACAGTGAATATGAAGACAACATGGAATAATTACATAGTTTCTCTTCAGTAATGAAAGAATTTAGCTCCACTTTTACGTCATGGCAAGAAAAACAATCGATTTATTGGACGCCTTTCATGTTTCCGTTACATATAACGGCTTATGAGCTAGCTAAATGTGAAAGAAGATGCACATACACATGAAATCGGACCGATTTATTTCCTAATACTTTATTTATATCTTAATATATATCTTAAAAATTTTAATAGGTCAGCATTGCTATAGACCTCTCGCTATCTGTCCGAATTTCCTAATAAAATATATATTGCAGCTATATTTAACTCCCAACCGATTTAAATTAAATTTTGTTACCTTATCTTTTAGTCACAATTCTGTCATACATTCCAGTTTTAATCAAAATTGGAGATGCCTATGTACATTGCCTGATCGGTGCATCAGACATATTAAATCGGGAGAAAATATATGGGAGCTATATCCAAACTAGTATCGATTTCAATATAACTTATTGAAGACCAAATTCCGTTACCATTTTCAAATTTCATTCAAATCGGAGTTTGGTGCACCTATATCCAAATCTGAACCGATTTCAATATAATTGGGCAAACTTTTTTCTAGACTGAATTTCAAATTTCATCAAAATCGGACATACGTAGCGTGATTGGTGCACCAAATACCTAAAATCGGGCGAAAATATATATGGGAGCTATATCCAAATCTGAACCGATTTCAATATGATTTGAAAAATTTATTTCTAGACCAAATTTGGAAACACGTTTCAAATTTCATCGAAATCGGACAGAATTTGCATGTTTGGTGCACCAAATACCTAAAATCGGGCGAAAATATATATGGGAGCTATATCCAAATCTAAATCGATTTTTTCCAAAATAAAGAGCGTTCATTCTTTGGCCAAAAATATGATCTTCCCCAATTTTTATTTGAATCGACAATAAATGCGACCTGTATTTTGATTAAAAAAATACATGGACAGAAGGACGGACATGCATAAATCGACTCAGAAATTGATCCTATATATGCGCCTAAAAGGAACTATGCGAGATAGACCCATAGTTCCTTTTACATGTTACATAAAATTGCACAAACACATGATACCACTTACCACAGTGTGGTGTAGGGTATAAAAAGCAAACACAATACTTCTGACGTCTATAGGGGTTTTTGAGTTTTGTGCCAATTTCGCAAGAAGTATAGATTTGCCCCTTTATATTTGGAGCTTTGGGAATATTATCTCAGGAAGTATGGACATGCCCCCGAATAAAATCGTGCGTTGCGTAGCAGGTCCCGCAAGAAGAACTTGTTGCAAACATTTCAAAACAGTCCGAGACGAGCTGTTAGACTGTCCTTATTCCAAATATTGTGTAGGAGGTACAACATATTCAAACATGATCTATGCATGGAAGTAATATTAGCATGCAAAGTTATGACCAAATCGGTTACTCCCTTCGAGAGTTGTTGTTCGCACCATTTTAGTGAACATTTTTGAACTTTTGTGGGGGAGGTACCGGAACGGGTGGACCGATATGGCCTATCTTCGAACTTAAACTATGTTTGGGAAAAATATTACGATACCCAAAATAGGAACAGAATCGTTCGAGAGTTATAGTGGGCAACAGCCTGCCAGACTGACAGACAGAGGGACGGACATGGCTAAATTAACTCCAAATTGTCTCAAACGGATTTCATCCAAACATTTATTTCGATGAGGCACAAGTTTGGTCGTATCAAAGGCTGGGAGTATAATTACAAGAACTTTTGTATGCTAAAATGTCAATTTTAAATTGTTATTAAAAGTAAGTTAAGGGTTGAACTTCTCGTGGACCTACGTTAAAATTTTTTGCACAAATATTTGGTACTCACTTATGACTCCAAATATGAAATCTAAATCTAAAGGGATCCAAATTGCAGTAAAATCGAATAAGAAATTACTTCAGTTCATGAGGACTATACCTTAAAGCCTTGATATATTTTCATTTTCATAAATTATTTTAGCTCACTACGACCCTCTGCCATGTACATATATGTATGTACTTATATGTGTATGTACCCATATATTTTTTGTGGCATCTTCCTGTGCAACGGCACCTCCCGATATCATGTATAAAGTACATCTATTACTGATTAGCATAAAATTCTAAGGCATCGTCTGTCTATACGCACGTGCGTCTGTTGAAATTAAAATATAGCTCGCAATATTTAGATAGAGCTTTACAATTTGGTACCGAAGTTTCTATTACTCCATGGATGTATGGTACTGAAAATGGTCCACGATTTGGTATAGCCCCCATAGATCTGTACCTCTCAGATTGTTCCGCAGATCTTTTTTTACTTCTTAAGCCTACAGATAACAAAATCCTTACAGATTAAATTAAATACTAAATATCTATATACATAATTTATTAACGAGAATTTTAACAATATAGGTACATATGTAGGAGTAATATTATTTTATTTTTGATCGAATTGACTTTAAGACAGATTAATGAGATGATGAATCGTTTTAATTTCGACAAAGATACGTCGCAAAGGATCTTTATTGCGATTAATTTATCTATCATACGCACCAAACTCAGCCTTATCTGCTTGCGCAAGTAGGGCCAGGCTTCAGAAACATACATTAGCATCAGTATATTTATTGTAAAGTGTTACTTGTGTTTGACGATATGTTTCTTTGTATTTAAACCTCTTCCTTAGATCAAAGTTGGATCTGTAGGCTATTGTTTATGACGCAGGCGAAGTACACGAAGTCTTTAACTACCTCAAAATTGTGGGTACATTATGATAAAATAAAAATTATTTTTTATCATTAAGTCAATCGTGGTCGTTGTGTAATAATACTTTTTTATTTGTAATTGCTAAAACCGAATCTGTGCCATTAATTTGATCTCAGGTAACTATTTGGTTAATTAGTTTCAGATTTTTGGCCAGTAGAAAAACTGAAGGGGGTATTTATTAGTTCGTAACGTCACACAATAAAACAATTAGCATTGATTATGAGTCGGCTTTGCCGACAGAGATATACCCTCAGCCTGTGTATATTGAAAAAATTTTTTTCCCAAAAAACGTATGTATTTAGGGGTTTTTAAAAATTTTGGGCGTTTGAACCGACAAAAATGTTGATTAGGATTAAAAATCAAAAGTTTTGCGGAGGAGATACTAAAAGTAATGGATCTCCAGCCACTACATTTGGTGCCATAGGGGGTTTTTACACCCTTCGGGCTGTTTGCTCCAGAAGTATGGACTTGCCCCTGAAGAAACTTCTACCATCGTAATTGAGGCAGCGAATGCAAATTACTTCAACAAAAATCAAAGTGATTCCATTACAGGTCTTAAAGTAAACTTATGCTAAATTTTGTGTGGGAGGTACCGGATGGAGTAGACAAATATAGTCCATATTTGAACCTGATCTATATCTGGTATGTACATTAAGATGTGTAAAGTATGGACCAATTCGGCCACTCCCTTCAAGAGTTACCGTACGAACAATTTTTCCGAACATTTTTGAACTTTTGTGGGTGAGGTACCTGAAGGAGTGGTCCGATATGGCTTATCTTCGAACTTAAACTATGTTTGGACAAAATATTACTAAGGCCAAATTTTGGATCGAATCGGCAAATCCGTTCGAGACTTGTCTGGAGCTCCAACCACCTCACACGGTGTCATGGGGGTTTTTTGCAACCTTCAGGCTATTTTCTCAGGAAGTATGGTCTTGCCCCTGATGAAATTTAAACCGTCGTATGGGGAGCAGTGAATACAAGATTTCAAAACAAAAATCAAAGCGATTCGAGAGATGGCCCTAAACTGAACTTTTCCGAAATTTTGTGTGGGAGGTACCCGAAGGAGTGGACGAATTGATTCCATATTGAAACCTTATCTAAGTCTGGTACACATTTCACGATGGGCAAAGTATGGACCATATCGGTTACTCCCTTCAAGAGTTATCGTGCGCACAAATTTTCCAAACATTTTCGAACTTTTGTGGGGGAGGTACCGGAAGGAGTGGACCGAGCTGGCCCATCTTCGAACTTAAACTTTATTTAAGTTTGGACAAAATATTACGAAAGCTAAAATTTGGATCGAATCGGTTTATCCGTTCGAGAGTACGGATGATATTGCTCAATCGACTCCAAATTGTCTGAAACACATTTCGTCCAAACATACTTGGGGTCTAAAACCATTATTTCGATGAGGCACATTTTGCCCGTATGAAAGTGTATATACCCTCGTTAGCATAAATGCTGAGGATATAAAAACAATTCTCAGAGAAATAAAATTCAATGAATCATTCGCATAATATGACGATAATTTAGGAAAAAATAATTTTATAGGAATGCATTTGTAATATTTTTAGTTGGGTTTTTCGTGAATGAACTGATTTTTATGTTTTTTATGCTAAACCATAAACCATATAGCTAAAACCATATTCACTTGAATTTTTAGTGAAACAAATTTAGAAAAAAATCCAAAAACAAATTTTTGGAACCAATTAATAAATTCTTCACACAAATATGTGGAAGCATGTGGTTCGATTTGCGTTGCTTCGCATTGCGTTGAAGTTCGCCGGAACCAACCATTAACGCAAATCGAGGTATTAGTGTAATTTTGTCCCGACTTCAACATTCCCAAGAATCTTCAGATACCATGTAAAGCGCGCCTTAGCATTTGTAATAGCATTCTTGTTATTAGCAAACTTAAAATCACATTCGCTGTTCATTAATTTTTTCAACCGTATTAAAGTTTGCTGACGATGTAAGAAGAACTGCATCCCATACATAATAATAATTATGTTTAGCATTATTTGTTATAATTACTGAAGGAGCCACTTTTCGTCAAATTTCCCTATGACGCATGAATTACCCAACAACTTGAAACTCTCTATATGTTACCCAAAAGAGTATTTTAATTTTATGGTAATTCAAATGCATTCTAAGGTTACGATGTTCCCACAAAATAGTGTGATAATGTCATGCTAATTTTCACTTTCATCTGAGATGACCTCTGTATGCCAACAGCGATTGTGAATCGAAGTTTGCACTTTTCGTTGGTGAGTTTCTGTGGACATTGCAATACATCTTGCCGTAGGGTGTTAACTCGACACACAGACTGTATGTAGACCACGCAAATGCCGAACGAACACACAGCTATGACGATGACGGTGATGAGTTGCCATAGCTATCACTCGTAGTACTTGCTACTGGTAGTTGGTACTCCTGTTTGGGTTCTAATGGTGTTTTCCTTGTTTTTGTTGTGGATAGATCATCCCCCCTACCATAACATTTTCACTCCATATCATGGTCCGAATATGCCTATGGGTAGTTTTGTGTGCTTGTGATTCGAGGCTATAAAAAATTACAATTGAATGTTGTTAGCGCGCGTGTTGACATCATGTGCTGTTGTTGTTGCTGCTGTTGCTGTGTTGGGTTCGATTGTATGTTTCTTCGCTGGCGGAATGTGTGTCTCTGTGTACATAGTTTGGCCCTTCTACAGTACCGGGACGCGTCCAGAATGTCATGTTAAAGTGCGGTGCGGGTGGTTAATTTAGATTTAGAGCCCGAGGAAGAACAAGCAACCAATGGACAAAATGAAACCAAAAACAAAAAGAGTTGACATGAACTTCTATTGTTGTTCGTCATCACCACGTACACTTTTAGACACCAACATAAACCCACACGCACAAACATCTCACACATCCTCACTTTATGTACGAGACACACAGCCTCAGCCTGTTTGCCCTCAAATGGGTATTGTGGAGAAAAGTTGAAATCCCTTCAAGTGTTTAAATAAAAATGATTTACGCTGCGGGAGTTGGACTTTCGAAAATAAAAATTGCATTGATGGTTGTCTTGGTTGGTGTGTTTTGAGGTTGCCGGCAATGAAATCTCGAATTTGTTTTGATATTAAATTAGTATAAAAATATTCTCCTTCCCCTCCCTCCGTCGTACAGCGACCCCATAACGTCGACGAGTTGAAACCCCCATTTGTACTCATTATTTTTGAGGAAATTAAAAAAAGATATCGCTCTCATATCAGATTTACCAAAACAACTTTTAGTAGTAGGTAGGGATGGGGATGGATGTAAGGGATATGTCATTCTGTTTGTTGTTTTTGTTGCTTTGTATCTTAATGAGGAACAGCAGCAACAGCAGGCGGCCTCAAGGATGACAAACTAAAAATTTCTTTATGAATTATTACTCCTCACAGATTTGTTCTGAAATATTCGCTGTCGGATGGAAATAGGCACACATTACTTAGATTAATATCTAAAAATTAGACTAATGTTGGGTGTTTATTTAATTTTAGAAAATAGTTTGTGCTACCATTTCCGAGCTGCGTAGCAGCTATGTATGTGTGTTGCTTGCTGCTGCATATTTATGGAACTTATTATCATTTATTTAATTATTGTATCTGACATTTAAGCGTCCCTTAAAAAAAACTATTAAAAAATATGAGAATTATGTTAAAGTAAAAAATTGAGGATAAATAATTTCATAATTCCGACTTTTCCTAAAAATAGAAGATAATAATAATAATAATAATAATAATAATAATAATAATAATAATAATAATAATAATAATAATAATAATAATAATAATAATAATAATAATAATAATAATAATAATAATAATAATAATAATAATAATAATAATAATAATAATAATAATAATAATAATAATAATAATAATAATAATAATAATAATAATAATAATAATAATAATAATAATAATAATAATAATAATAATAATAATAATAATAATAATAATAATAATAATAATAATAATAATAATAATAATAATAATAATAATAATAATAATAATAATAATAATAATAATAATAATAATAATAATAATAATAATAATAATAATAATAATAATAATAATAATAATAATAATAATAATAATAATAATAATAATAATAATAATAATAATAATAATAATAATAATAATAATAATAATAATAATAATAATAATAATAATAATAATAATAATAATAATAATAATAATAATAATAATAATAATAATAATAATAATAATAATAATAATAATAATAATAATAATAATAATAATAATAATAATAATAATAATAATAATAATAATAATAATAATAATAATAATAATAATAATAATAATAATAATAATAATAATAATAATAATAATAATAATAATAATAATAATAATAATAATAATAATAATAATAATAATAATAATAATAATAATAATAATAATAATAATAATAATAATAATAATAATAATAATAATAATAATAATAATAATAATAATAATAATAATAATAATAATAATAATAATAATAATAATAATAATAATAATAATAATAATAATAATAATAATAATAATAATAATAATAATAATAATAATAATAATAATAATAATAATAATAATAATAATAATAATAATAATAATAATAATAATAATAATAATAATAATAATAATAATAATAATAATAATAATAATAATAATAATAATAATAATAATAATAATAATAATAATAATAATAATAATAATAATAATAATAATAATAATAATAATAATAATAATAATAATAATAATAATAATAATAATAATAATAATAATAATAATAATAATAATAATAATAATAATAATAATAATAATAATAATAATAATAATAATAATAATAATAATAATAATAATAATAATAATAATAATAATAATAATAATAATAATAATAATAATAATAATAATAATAATAATAATAATAATAATAATAATAATAATAATAATTGTTCCACAAACATCCCATAAGGGACAAGGGAGACTTCTCTCATATCAATGAGTGCACCCCGATTCATATTAGCTCAATGATATGGGACCTACAGTTTATCGCCGAGTCCGAACGGCGTGTCTAAGACACCACTTTTGTAGAGAAGTTTTACATGGCTGATATACTCAGGAAATGTCGCCAACATTACTGAGGGGTATTTTGCCACCGTTGAAAAGTGTTTTGATGTCGCTTGGCCGGGGAATCGAACCCACGACCTTATGCGTGCAAGGCGGGTGTGCATACCATTGCACCACGGTGGTGCAATAAAAACTTGATTTAACAGCAGTGGTTACAATTTTATACAACAATAAAAATCCACACGTGAAATGTAGTAGTGAACCGATACATTTTAGATGCTGCGTTTAAGCTAAATTTTTTTGGTGACCACTGGAAACCTCAAGTGTCAAATTACAGTAATTTCTGCCAACAAATATAGCTAAACTCCTCAAAACATCTAAAATTGGGTGGTACCTGTATATGGGGGCTATACCAAAACATGAACCTATATTGACAATTTTTAATGAATGTTTTATGATCACAGGGAACATCAAATTACAGAAAGTTCAGTCAATAAATGTAGCTACACTCTTGAAATCGGGAGGTACCGTTATACGGGGGCTATACCAAAAAATGGAAAGAGTCACTAAAAAGTTACGCATTGTTGAGAAAAGATAAAACTTACTTCAAAATGCAAAGGAAAGGGTGTTCAAACGGTATGAAAAATTGTAAAGATGGGATAAAAAAAGTCGGGATTGGATATCTATTGCTAGTTGGGCGTTTGGTACATTTTTTTTTTGCTATAAAAACAAATGTTGTTAACGTGTTTAAGAGATTCACTTATAGCAAATATGTATGGAATGTAATGTTGTGCATAGCCATAACGTTTTCAGAACTAGGCTTAAGTAAAACGGATAATCAGCAATAGAGATAGCCATGTCTACGGTTTTTCTGAGCCCAATGTTCATAGAATGATTGGATGAAATTAAAGAAATTGTTGTTGTATGCTTTGAATTCGTGAAATTCAGTGTTAAAGGAGGACATGGGAATACTCTTGCTTCTTTGTGTATGTACAGTTAGACAACAAATGTATTGCAAAAGCCAAATTTGTAAAAAAAAATCATATTAATTTTTCGTTTATGGCAACAAATTATATAATAAAAAATAATTTAAAAAATTTAAGTTACAGTGTTTTATAATTTTTCAGATGGAATCTTTCAAATAGAACGCTTGCCGTTTAATATTGTAACCATTTTTAATTTAAATTTAAGCGTTTTATTTGTGAGATTCCACCAGAAAAAATATTTTCTAGTTTTAAGTGCATTTATAAATAAAACACTGTGACTTAAATTTTTTTTTAAATTATTACACCTTCAGCCTTTAGGCTGTAATGTGCCTCATCGAAATAACGGATTTAGACCCCAAGAATGTTTGGGAGAAATTCGTTTCAGACAATTTGGAGTCCATGTCCGTCCGTCTGTCTGGCTGGTGCGCACCAACCCAAATTTTGGGTATCGTAATATTTCGCTAAACTTAGTTTAAGTTCGAAGATGGGCAATATCGGTCCACTCCTTCGGGTACCTCCCCCACAAAAGCTCAAAATTTGTCTGTAAAATTGTGTGAACGATAACTCTCGAACGGAACAATCGATTTAGTCCAAAGTTTGCACATCGTATTATTCTATCCAGATATAGATTCGGTTCGAATATGGACTATATCGGTCCACTCCTTCTGGTACCTCCCATACCTCGGATCGTTTTGAATTTTTTTCAGTAAGTTGTACTTGCGGCTCCCTTTATGATGGTATAATTTTTTTCTTGCGCATGTCCATACTTCCTGAGATATTGGCCTAAAAGCTCCAAAAAACCCAGACGGCACCAACCAAAATGGCAAATCCGCAAAATAATTCTCCCAGGGAGTTTCTGATTGGTGGAGACTTTGCACATCGTATTATTTCATCCAGTCATGTATCAGATTGGAATATGCACTATATCGGCCCACACCTTCGGGTAACTCCCACAGAAAATTCGGATAAAATGAAGTTTAAGAGCTCCTATCGAATCGTTTTGACCCTTTTTTTAGTAGGTTATTCTAGCGGCTTTATTTACAACGGTACATTTTTTCCGCAGTAAGTCAATACTTCCTGAGATAATGGTCCAAAAGCTCCAAAACCCTGCAGGCGCATACTAAAATGGCTTTTGTGCAAGATTACTCTACAACTTTTCAAAAATTAATAAAGATTTTAAAGCAAACTCGTGATACAAAATCAATATATTTTATATAAGGCATAATTTTTGTGTTTGGTTTTGTTGTTTTTTTGTCAGTGGCTGAGGGTAATTTTCCGTCAGCATAGCTGGCTGATATTTTCTTACTTGTTTTTTATTTTTAACTTTTTAGTAATTAAATTTTTTTGGCTTTGAAACCATCAAAATACCTCTGGAAAGTATAGGAAAAAATACCCTAAGTGCAGTATTTTGAAACGACCTACAACAGAGCTCTATTTCCTCTCTCAATAGTATTGGAATGGCTTCTAAATGGACAGATATTACCCTCTACTATCATAATAAATCCCAAAAATTCCGCCAAATCTAATAAAACGCATTAAATATAGAAATTATACACCTTCTAGAAAAACTGAAATACCGAATTTTTGGATGCTCGGGGTCACGAGCGTAATAATGATTGGGAAGACATCCCCACTGTAATCATTAGGAAATATTTAATAGTCATTATTCTGAAAGTCAGTAAAAGGGATCCAAAAAGCTCAAACATGTTAAACTACCACCATTCAAATTTGCTGACGTAATATAACAACACTAAACTGATAAATACCTCGGGACAAAATCCTGATATCAAACCTTATAAATTTTGTGGGTCCTGTTTAAAAAAAATCGAGAAAGGTCCTCCAACGAAAGATCAAGATTTTATAAAAATTGGGGAACCAGTACCCTTAGAGTGCAACATGCCGAACCTTAACTTTTGGTTTAAGTAAGCTCAATTAATCTCCAATGAATCTTCAAAATGGACAGACAACTCATTAAGGAACACTCCTTTGGCAATTCTCCAAGAAACCATCGATTTGGTAATTTTCCTAGTTAGTTCTTATTGATTGTTTTTAAGTCTGGAGTATTACCCCAATGGCTTTAACTTCATCATTGCTTTCTGTTACAGAGAGTAATGTTTTTTTAAAACGATTTTACTGATCGCTACCAATATTATGGTTTCATCCCGGTGAAGGGAATTATCAATTGGTTTTTCAGCTTTTTGAAATGATGCCTTTTTTAGCGAAAACCCGAACTCTTTAAATGTCTAGTCTTCTCAAATAAATGAGAATCACACTCACTTTTCGGCTTTTCCAAAAAAACATCAGAGCAAAAAATACCTATCAGCACGTATGAACTAAGAACTCATCGAGTTCTGTAAGTTGAAAAGAATATCACCACAGTTGCCTGTGCGTGATTGTTGTTGGAATTTATTTCAAATTCCCCTGCGCATGCCATCCGCTGTTTTTTGTTTGTTTGGTTTTGATTGAAGTTTCAATCTCATTTGATTGTTTTTAAGTCTGGAGTATTACCCCAATAGCTTAAACTTCATCATTACTTTCTGTTACAGAAGTTTAAGCCATTGGGGTAATACTCCAGACTTAGTTATTATTTTTGACCGTACTTTTATAAATCGCAAATAAACATTGCAGAGATTTGCACAAAAAATCGTATAGTTTTCACATAATTTGTTGCCATAAACGAAGAATTAATATAAGTTTTTTTACAAAGTGGGTCTTTGCAATACATTTGTTGTCTAACTGTATACTCTTTTAGCATAAACTTTTTATAAATTGTACACTGTATAGCCATGAACTTTGAACACCGATATTCTTAAAACAGTATTATTACACTATTTGTATAAAAAGGACAATTTTGAATTTTGTTTCTCTTATTTTCTCGTGTTCTTTTTATGGAAACAAGAAAAATAATAACAATTATTTGTTTAAATATTTATAAGATTTATTTACACAAGCTTAGTAACACCAAAATATCTCTTTGTAACATACCCTAAGTGGTTACCAAGGATATCATCTACCTGGAAGTGAAATTGATTGTAAAGTAGTTACGGTCTAGACACGTTTTGAAGAATACATGGCTTATGGTTGAAACATAGCAAACAAAAGCCCTCAATTTGTGGTACAAACAAATCTCAAAATCTGCGAGTATTTTCATTTAAAAGACTAAATTGTATTTGTTTTGTCAAGCCCAACAGTACACCCAACTTATGTTGAAATAAGAGAAACACACACTTTCGGTTTGTTTTGCTCTTCAAATTTGATTAACAATTAAATAAATTTGAATATAATTTTTACAAATATTAATAGTTATATGCTATATGTATGTATGTTGGCTGTAAATTACTATCGGATACAACGCATTATTAAATGTATAAAAAATTATTTTATTTTAGCATCCAGTGAAGTGATAGACTCGGACTTTGAACGAATATTCTTAGGTGTATACAAATAAACTGTGCCAAATAATTGGGGCGTATTACCTCTAACGATAGTAAGATATGTAAGATATGTACGGTGGCTTGTAGTATCGAAATACGTTAAATCAGATGGTGTCGATAACAACAGCGGAATTTGCATGGTGCATCGCGATATTGTGCGGGAATGTCGGTGCTGTTTAGCGCTGTCCAAATAACATCCCTGTTGATAGTGTCGAATTCTCTCCCAAAATAAATAAAGAGTAGGAAAAGGGGAAAGTTAAACTTGGAAAACTTTTTTTCTTTAGGTGTTAAATGGTCTTACGGATTCGTCGGAAGAGATGACTCGATAGTTTTTTATCTAAAGTGGACACTGACCTTCCCGTGGTATCACTTGGGGAAGTGAGCTAACATGTGCCTCGCGTTAATATGTGGGTGTCATGAAAGCCAAAGAAAAGGAAAAACAAACCCCTCTATACTTGAGGACCCTGCAAATTTTTTATGGACCGTGATCTGGGATCTAAGAAGAAATCAGAAAACAGAAGAAGAAATCAGGCTCGTTCGTCTAGAGGTTCTTGTTTATACCTTTGGACCTATCTCTAGATCATGAAGGTTTCTCCTTTCGTGCCTGGGTGAGGGAAGCCTGTCCATTAAATCGTGACAGGGATGTTCACGGTATTAACACCCAAGCAGGTACTGCATCATAACATCCTGTTGTGCTGATACACAGGTAATACCTTCGTCTCCTCATAAATATGGTCCATTGGCGTAGCGCTACTTTATTTACATACTACACTGGTGCCGCATAGCTTACCACTGGCCGGCCTATTGTTTTTAAAGCGATAAACAAGGTTTCTTTGTCAGCCTAGTGCTGCCGGCCAGAGACTTCTAATCTTATTGCAAATAGCTGTGGATTGCGCGGAATTCATGTTGATGTTCGGCAACTGGAAAACTGCTTCTCATCATGGGAAGGAGTAATGCCTCTAGAATCTTTGCTACTGGTGACAGGAGAGAAATCGGCCTGTACGATTCACCTATGCTGGCATCCTTGGCAGGCTTCAGTAGCGAAGCCACCCGGACAACATTCCTGGACACCAGCTAAATACTCAACTCCGCGTTCATTCAGTTGGTTAAGCATTACCGTTAATATTCCGTGTGGGCCCAAGGCTTTGGATGATTTCACGTTTCAGATGACTTCTGCAACATCGTCCATCGTAAATTGTGGCGGCTGGGAGAGCTCTTCTAATACGGCGTAGCACACTCGTCTTTGTCCTATCGCTCTCGGGGTAATCTATTAACTGCCGGTTAAAATAACACGCGCACCTGTTTGGGTCAGTTACTGTCAAGCCGTTGAAAGTAACAGCCGTTCTATTATCCTTCTTTCCCGGATTCGAGAGTGATTTGACCGTTACAAACAATTTACTTAATCCTGTGCCAATGTTGCAATACTTCAGTTGGTCTAGACGCTACTAGCCTTGACTTCAAGGAAACTTGGTCTGATTTCGGATATTCGACCAGCAGGTATGTAGCGAGCGGCTGCTGCAGTGATGATGTCCGGAAAGTTCTCTAGGCTACCCGAGAATCTGAGTGAAGCGGTGATTGGTGAATTCTTTGAACCCTTGCCAATCAGCTTTCCCATGGTTCAAAAAAGTACGGCGTGTGTTGTAGTTGGTCGTTGTGGCCAGTTTCATCTTGGTGTGGTGGATGAAAAACATGCAACTATTCGGATAAATGTTAAATTTTTCAGCATTAGTCTTATTTGTGAGTGCCACCGTGGTGCAATGGTATGCACACCCGCCTTGCACACATAAGCTCGTGGGTTCGATTCCCCGGTCAGGCAACATCAAAACACTTTTCAACGGTGGCAAAATACTCCTCAGTAATGTTGGCGACATTTCCTGACTATTTCAGCCATGTAAAACTTCTCTACAAAAGTGGTATCTTAGACACGCCGTTCGGACTCGGCGATAAACTGTAGGTCCCATATCATTGAGCTAATATGAATCGGGGTGCACTAATTGATATGAGAGAAGTCCCTTGTCCCTTATGTGATGTTTTTGGAACAATTATATTACAGTCTTATTTGGGGTCATGCTCTAACTGAATACAAGGACGTGGTAGTTAGCATCCCCAGAATTTACGAATCTCAGCATTAACAAAGGGCACCTGGATGTTACCAGATCAAAAAACAAGAAACCAAAGTGATCACGTTGGGACTGATGGAAGACATGAATCGGGCGCGTTGGATGTACGATCGTTCCGAGAAGTCAACATCGAATATGCAACGTAGTGTACGAGAGTGGTATCGGGAGAATAGGAGTGAGAAGAAACGTCTTTTCTAAAGAGAGAAATGGAAAAGTTGGAGTGTAAAAAATCGAGATGTACAGAAGCCAGAATGAAGTATACGAAAGAGAGAAACATCGTGGTAGTTAGCATCCCCAGAATTTACGAATCTCAGCATTAACAAAGGGCACCTTGATGTTACCAGATCAAAAAACAAGAAACCAAAGTGATCACGTTGGGACTGATGGATGACATGAATCGGGCGCGTTGGATGTACGATCGTTCCGAGAAGTCAACATCGAATATGCAACGTAGTGTACGAGAGTGGTATCGGGAGAATAGGAGTGAGAAGAAACGTCTTTTCTAAAGAGAGAAATGGAAAAGAATGAAGTATACGAAAGAGAGAAACATCAAATTGATGGCTTTGGTACTAGTACATCCTTATGTGGAGACAAGTGAGACAATCTGGAAAGGGCTTTTTTCCAAACTGTTGTTATCCAAAACCAGGGACGACTACGAAGATACCACAGATCTAATCCCAGAAGACGGCATTGAGTGTTTACCGCCCGGCCAAGATGAAATGAAGACAGCAATAAACCGGCTGAAGAATATTAAGGCAGTATAACCCGCAGAGACGCTGATAAAGTATACACATAAGCTAGTTAGCACCATCTGGCGTGAGCATCCTATGCCCCGTCCACGTGGACGACTTATACCTATGGTCAGTGAAAGAATTAGGCCAAACCAATGCGGCTTTAGACATGAAAAATCCACCATAGACCAGATATTTACCTAGCGGCAAATCCTGGAAAAGACCCAATAGATGCAGATCGACACTTACCATATTTTTGTCAATTATAAAGCAGCCTTCGACAGTCCTATACGTTCAAAGTTATTCCAAGACATGGTGAAATTGGCATTCCCGCAAAACTCATTCGGTTTTGCAAGATTTCATTAATTGATGCACGGTTCTAAAGACCGCACTGCGTTCATAGAATTCGAACAAACTGTGGAAGTTGGTACCTACGATTCTGAGGTAGTTAAAGACTTCGTCTTCTTCGACGCCATCATAAACAGAACAAACAACATCAGTTATGAAAGAAGACGAAGAATAGTATTGGACAACAGTAGCATCTTTGGTCTAATGGCTATAGCACACCATATGCTTTTTCACATGTATGATATCAGCTGGTCTGTATTTTAGTATACCCAAAGTGACAACATACGTGCGAAAAAGCATATGGTGTGATATAGCCATAAGCAATCAGTATAAAAACAAATTCACATCTCGTCAAACAAAAATAACGCTTTACAAAACGCTGATACTACCAGTATTAATGTATGGTTCTGAAACCTGGGTATTTACGCAAACAGATAAGGCAGAGCTTGGTTGTTTTAAAAAGACAAATATCGACGGAGAATACCACCTTGGTGTAGTGGTAAGCACGTCCGCCTTGCACTCAGAGGATCTACGGTTCAATCCCTGACCAGTAGTGGAATTCTGTAACGCATTTTTCGAGTTAGCGACAAAAATCGGTAAAATGAAAATGCTTATTATTTCCGTAGTTAACGAATTTTTTCGGTAAGTTAACAACCAAAATAAAGTTGTCTGTAAGTTCTATCGATATGTATAGTGTTGTCAACTTGTATTGATACTTTTCATTAATTATTCTGCGTTGTGATTTTACCGATTTTTTGTTGATAACTCAAAAACGAGTTACAGAATTCCACTACAGAACATACAAATTTTCGTCGGCGACAAATCCCCCCAGTATAATCCTAGCTTACATTTCCTGAGTATTTCAGCCATCTCTCTACCCGGCGATAAAAAGTAGGTTCCATATCAGAATTTTTGGCCGTATGAACTTGCCGACAAAACAGATGGATTTGAATTAAGGGCCTGTTTATGTATGCCGATAAGAAAATTAATGCGTAAGAAAAACTACCAAATTTGAGTGTGTTTTTCAAATTTGTTTTTTGAAGCAAAAGCAAATGATAGATATGATAGATATGGCGCCCACCAATCATTACAGATTTCGCCGTATAATTTAGAGCTTTTGGACATTATATCAGGAAACATGGACTTGCCCACGAAAAACATATCATCGCTGTGAACAGGGACACTAGAAGTACCTTCGGTAACCACACTTTAACAAAAACAGGCACACCAGGTACAAGTTTGGACCAAATCGGTTGCTCCGTTTATGAGAAATTGCGCGTACAATTTTTAGGACCACCTTCGAATTTTATATAATATTCGAAGAAATATTACGATATGCAAAGTGTGGACCAACGCAGTATTCGATTCGGGAGTTGTCGTGCGCACCAGCCACTAAAATTGCTGATTTTTAGGGTTATTTACATCTTTTGCGTCTTTTTCTCAAGAGGTATGGATTTGCCAATAAAAAACTTGTACCACCGTAATACGGACCTTGAGTGCAACTTGTTGCAAAAAAAAAAATTAAAACGATTTCGAGAGGAGGTCCAAAACTGCACATAATTTTGTGTGGGAGGTATCCGAAGAAGTTGACATGTGGTAAAAACCAAAAATGTTTTACAATCGATGAATCCGAGTTTCACCCTTTACAAATTAGCGAACTGTTACATATTCAATATATAGTATGACTGGAATTCTTTAAAATGAAGTGCTTTAGGAGGGATCCCATAATGTCGATCATTCAAATTAATTTTCGTGGAAGCTGTGTTGGAATCAATGTAGGAAAATGGGTTGAAGCCAACAGCAGTTGCCAACAAGTGCCCAAAGAAAGAATCACAGAAAACTCAATGGGCAACATGATATTAGTGTCAAAGATGTAAATATACTAAGATGGGAAAAGTCAATTGTTAACATTTCTCAATAGATGGAGTTAAGCTCTGTTGTTGCGATATCATAACAACATACTGTTAAGTAGTTAACAATTTCAGGCGTTTTTAACCGCTTAGTCCATATTCAATGAACTGGAAACTGCTATGGAATACAATCCTGAGTCCAACTTTTTGCTTTCCTACAATTCGTATAACATACCCCCTTTGTTGATAAAATGTTTATATACTTTGTTTAATAAACATATTTGCATTATGCACCTTTTCCAGTCTTTACAATTCTATGTCTTTGCTAGATTAAGAAAAAAATCGTCATTCCAAATCTGTTTTCGTTACCAACATTGATCGTTGCGCGCAAAAGATATGACCGTTTTAATTATGCTAATTAGAAAAAATTCTAAAATAAATCGCGGTTTAATATAGTCAGCTGTTATATCCTATTATCGTTCTTCTTCGAAAAGTTTCAATGGATTCGCGAAAAATTGTAATTTGTAATTATATTTACAAACATATTTTTGAAACAATGGCGCTTATACTTACAAAAAAATATATAAAAAAATTAAAGCAGCATCCAGACATTGTGAGGAATAAAATGAAACCTAAGTCGTGAAGTTTGGAGCTATAGTATTCGTGTTATTTGCAAAAATACAAAGAAAATATGACGAAAAAAAAAATAAAAATCATGTTATTCTAATTTTATTTTTATTATGGTTTTATAGGAAAGGTTGAAGAAAAAAATTTTTGAGTTCTTCGTCATTTTCCTCCAAATTTCACTCAATAATGAAGATATTTCGTTGCAACAAATTTTTCGCTTATAATTTTCCTATGTTCCTATTTTTAGAACATTATATTAAATCACAAGGAATTCCAATTGTGGCATAACATTAAAATAATGTTATATTGAATATTACAACATTTGAAACGGATATAAACCGCGTAATAGTGAAAATGACATGATGCGCATCCGATTTTCTAACACAGCGAATCAATCCCTTTTATTTCGTGTACAGTTTGTGAAAATCTATTTGGCGGCCACGATGTAGCATCTGTTGCATATTAGGGCACAAAATACAGTTAAATAAATTTTGAAATATATGTTTTCGCACATTTTAAACAGGCATATAGCTCTATTTATTTCAGTAAAAATTACACTTCCAAAATGTGTTTTCAAAAACATTTTTTTGCAGATTTTCGAAATTTGAGGGGTATCATATCCGCCGATCTAGTGGACGGATTTGGACGCGTCATGGCTTATTAGATTCAGAACGTAAAAAACTAAGTTCACGCGGGTTTCACCGACATTTTAATGACAGTTGCAAATTTTGAATAAAAAAACAGGTTTTTTTTATAAAAATTTACAAAATTTCGATTTTAAGCTGAGTTTGTTGTGAACCTTTGAAGGCTACACGCCCGAGTTATACATCAAAAAATGCGTAATCGCGAATACTACAATCACATAATCAGTTTTTAAACGAGTACAGTTGCGCGTCTCGATTAGAGCAAAAATTCAAAAAAAAACCAAATTTTTCAGTCTTCAAAATATCAGCATCCGTTTGAGATTGATGCAGTGGTTATATTAAAAAATCATACATTAGAAACTTCATCTCTGAAGTGTATTCTTTAACTTGTATTGTATTGTAAAGCCACTAATTGAAAATTGACTTAAAAAACTCGTTTCCTTCAAAGATTTTTTTCCTATTTTATTACATTAATATGACCACAGCTTCCGGTCAAATTATAATTTTAAGAAATCCATCGGTGAATCGTGCTATACCAGTTTATTTTACCTAAATGCGTTCAAAAGTTATGGTATATTACAACAATTCGCGAGTTACAATACCCCATACCTCAGTTTCAACATAAGTAAATTTTCTACAAAAAGGCCGATATACCCTCGTTAGCATAAATGCTGAGGGTATAAAAATAGCAAAGTTAGAAAGGTTTTGTCGCTTTTCCTTTTTTTGCACGAGTATATTCTGGACGGAATTGCCGTTTGTAACGCATTGAAATAATCATTTGTAACAATGTCAGTATGTCCGTCTGTTGTAATCACTCTAGCGCCACAATAATCGAGCCAGAAGGCTATATTTTTGTACCCGAGTGTCTTTTTTCATAAACAGGTCAAGTTCGAAGATATATATTGGCCCACTCGATTTTCGGTATGAAAAGGATTTTAAATAATTTTTTGACCGAACTACCTGTAATTTGACATTTGAGATTCCCAATGGTCACAAAACATATCCGCCAAAAAATTATTAACATAGGCCCATGGTTTGGTATATCTCTCATATAACGGTACCTCCTGATTTTCGGTATTTTGAGGGTTTTAGCTACAATTTTTAACCGAACTTGCTGTAATTTGACATTTGAGGCTCTCTGTGTCCACGAAACTTCTTCACTTAAAATCGTCAGCATATGTTCTTGTTTTGGTATAGTTCCCATATAACGGTACCTCCGATTTTCGATATTTTGAGGATTTTAGCTACAATTTTTTACCGGACTAGCTGTAATTTGACATTTAGGGTTCTCACCAAAATTTGTTAACATAGATCCATGTTTTGTTATAGCCCCCACATAAAGGTGCTGCCCGACTGAATACATTTTTAGATACATTTTCTGACCTAATTTAAGCATGGGGTTTATAAAACTAATTATTCCTTTTTAGTTCACAAATATTTTATGTTGGAGGGTATAGAAATTTCGGTCCAACCAAACTTAACAATTTTTTAGTTGTTGACTGTGCAGTGGCATGTTTTATTTTAGGTAGTATGGGTGTTAATGTTCTAATATCCCGTCTGGGGTTTCTTCTGGTTGGAGCAGCGAACGGGGTAAAGTCTTACCCAAGTGTGTAAGAATCCTCGAAGAACTCTTTACATATTTCTGATTTAATGTTAGGCCTAATAGAAAGCTTTGTACGGTTCAATTAATGATCGCTACTTGCCGTTTGTCAAAAGCTGTCGCGCAATATCTTGTAAGTGTGCCCGATAGCAGAGCGAACATTATTTCATCTGCGTTTCGATTTTGTTGTAGTTATTAGCATAAAAACTTAATGTACATAGATACATACACACGGTGCTCTTGAAACAATTTTAAATGGAAGGTGCTTACACCTCTGAAATTTTTGCGGATTCTGAAACTACAGTGTTTATAGATGAGAACAATCAAAAAACAAAAAAAATCGCCGGAGCGCTTTCTTAATAAATCGCGATTTAAGTTGACATTTTTAGGGGTTGTTTAGGTTTTCGTGATTTTGCTTAGAAACCACATTTCCTATCAAAATGGGACTAAAACAAATGCTGTAGCTATGAAAATTCTCTATAAGATTGATCTTTATGGTATTCTCGTCGGTTTTACCATTTTTGAGATATAGAAGTTCAAATTGGGACAATTCAAACTCAATTCAAATCTGTATCGCCCCCTTATAAAACAATGTCATGACTGCAAATTCCCAACTTAAACTTATATATCTAAAAAAATGTTACAACTAAGGATAAGTAACTTAAGCCAGTCTTGTAGAGAATTTTCACAGCTTTAAGATTTTCTCAGGTCACATGTCGATACGACTTACCGTATTCAAGCAAATTCGCGAAACCCTAACAAAAAAAAAAACTAAAAATGTAAACTGAGCTTCCTTATCTCAAAAATGGTACAAGCTGGGAACAAATGATAAAGTCAATCCTCTAGAGAATTTTGACAGCTACAACATTTTCTTTAGCTCCATTTCGATTGGACTTGCGGTTTTCAAGCAAAATCGTAAAAACCTAAAAAACACCTAAAAATGTGAATTTTGACCGTGATTTATTTAAAAATCCCTACAGCGATTTTTTCTTGTTTTTGGATTTTTCTCATCTATGAACACTGCTGATTCAGAATTCACAAAAACTTTCCCTGTGTAAGCGGTTTTCATCAAAAGTTAGTTAAGGCGCACCCTACATGACATTGTTTTATAAGGGGGCGATACAGTCAGTGCATTGTCCCAAGTTGAACTTCTATATCTCAAAAATGGTAAAAACTACGAAAACACCATAAAGGTCGATCTTGTAGAGAATTTTCATAGCTACAATATTTGATTTAGTCCCATTTTGATAGGAAATGCGGTTTCTAAGCAAAATCGCGAAAACATAAACAACCCCTAAAAATGTCAACTTAAATCGCGATTTATTTAAAAAGCGCTCCGGCGATTTTTTTGTTTTTTGATTGTTCTCATCTATGAACATTGTAGTTTCAGAATCCGCAAAAACTTCCGAGGTGTAAGCACCTTCCATTTAAAATTGTTTCAAGAGCACCGTGTACATGCATATATTGTAGAGAAATATTTTTGTCGCACCTTTCCCTACAAGCCAAACTAAAGTCCACCGAACCGATTTTGATTGAATTTTTATTAAAATTTGGAGTAATTAAGTAATTATGGTACGATGTGTTATCTATATATAAAAGAGTTGAGTGACGACTGAGAGATCTACACCGCCCAGACGAAACGGCTGAAGGTAGAATCCTGAAATTTTGGGTGGTGGTTAGTCTTGGGGCGGAGGTGCTCGATAAGGCTGGGTTTTTGGAAATTCGTCCTAGAAGGGTGCGAAAAGTACTAAAATATACTAAAAATGGTGTAATTTGTGTGGCTGGCCGACTAATAATCAACGCCCAGACGAAATGGATTAAGCTAGAATCTTGAAATTTTGGGTGGGAGTTAGTCTTGGGCGAAGGTGGTCGATAAGGCCGAGTTTTTGGAAATTCATCCTAGAAGGGTGCGAAAAGTACTAAATATGATAACACTTGTATTTGGCGAACCAGTAGAACTAGAATTCTCAAAATTGGAATGAGCGTCATTGATGGAATATAGGATATACGTACCGAACGGTTTTTAAAAACTCGAACTATAAGTGTACCAAAAGTATGTGAACGGATAGAGCTAAATTTGGAATGAAAATCAAAGTTGAGTAATAGGGAGGGGGTGGTTTTGTAAATGTGTACTCATGTATAAGAAAAGTACTAAATGGAAGTTCGTATTTATGGGTACAGAAAGTAATATATGGTACTAAATTTAGTACAATTTTGATTTGGGTGACCGGATAGAGCTGGAAATTTGTAATTAATATTACTGTTGGAGTGTAGGACTGAGGTAAAAGGTATTGTGTAAAAGGGTTAGCATGAATTTTTGAAATTCTAGGAGGAGGTTTCGGAATTTCATTCTTATGTATTTATATGTTAATTACTATTATTGGGCTTGGAAGAACTGATGGAGCTGAAAATGAGATTCGAAGTTGGAATAAATGGTTCATATAAGAAGGTAATTTTTTAGTACGAAAAGTACTAAATTTGGTACAATTTTGTTATTGCATGTACGATAATATAAGTTTTTTTTGAGATAAATTCTGAAATTTGGTATGGAAATATCTACTATAAGGCTACAAAAAGTACTTAATGGTACTAACGTTGGTCTTGGGTTTCTTTGTTTACAATAATGTTTTACCTTCTTTCCGCATACAAAGAAGCGGATACTTTGCTAGTATCAAATAAAGGCGTCGCCGTGATTATCCACGTCGAAAGTTGTGAAAAATGATCAAACTCCAGGCCGCAATTATGGGCCGATCGTCACGAAATTTTGCATGGAGGTCGAGTTCAGACCAGAATAGACACCTATTGTTATTGGTGATGATCGTGAAATATTTAGCGGGTGAAATAGACGAAAAACAAAATTTTTAACCGATTTTGTACCTGCTCTGGTCCAAAACTTTTGTGTGAAAATTGTGAAAATTTTGTATATGCACTTTATATCTTAAATCCTGGAAGACACATTGCGGGCAAGTAAGCTATGTTGGGAAAAGGAACTCTTGACTTTTCTATTGATGTCAATTGTGTTGGTGTACAGGATTAGATAACAGAGTTAAAGCATAATATATCCAATTAGTTGTTTGTTGTATAATCATAAATACACTAGAGGTCGCAATTATAGTTTAATAGTCACGAAATTTTGCACGAGATAAGAGTTTAGGTCGAAGAAGATGCCTGCTATTTTAGATAATGATCTGATATTATTTAGCGGGTGAAATGGAGCACATTACTTTGGTATGAAAAATATGAAATATTTTTTGTTTGGTCCATATTTTAACTCCTGGAGGGCATATAACGCCCAAGGTAGCCTACACTACTGACCTTTCCCCTGATGCAAATTGCAAATAATGTGTCTGCTACATAACGGGCCTACTGCCTATTATATAATAGGTTTTGTGTAGAGAACCATATTTTCCTCCGATGCAACAAATTTGAAATAATAGTCTGATCGGCCCGAAATTTTAAGTAAGGTTTGGTTTTGCGACGGATATGAAACTTGCAATTTAACATGAAGATCAGATAGTATTTAGCGGGTTAAATGGGCCAAAACTTTTGTGTAAATTATATATTTGGAAGACGACCTTTTAACCTTTCCATTGATGTCAATTATATTGATGTACGTGGTCAGATAACAGAGTTATTATATACAAGGATCCCACAGTTTTAATTGTGTGCAGTGTAATTACATTCACACGAAAGCTCGCAGTTATTGTTCAATACTGACAAATTTGGCTGACTTCCGAAACGTCAGTTGCTTTGTATTCGTGCATGAAACTAGGGGTTCTTAGATCGAGTTCCCCACTACTACAATTTCATAAAATTACTCTAGTATGGAACTCGATCTAAGAACCCCGAGTTTCATGCACGAATACAAAGCAACTGACGTTTCGAAAGGTAGCCTTTATGCACGAGGTAAGAGTTTTGCTCAAGGAAGATGCCAATAATTTTGGATAATGATCGGATAATATTTAGCGGGTAAAATTAACCAAAACTTTTGTGGGAAAGATATAAAAATTTAATTTTGGCTCTACATTTTAATTTCTTGGGGACATTTTCAGACAAATTACGAAAACGAAACTAGAAAACCAACTCGTGACCTCTCTCTTGATGCAAACTTTATCAATGTAGCGGTTAGATAACGGAAGCACTGTCTAACATATAAATGGATTTCTTTATTGTTCTGGTTTGCTTGTAACGAAGTATATTTAGTTGATATGCTACGAAATGTCGAGCGAAATTCCCACAATTTAAATTGATGCAAATTTCAACGATATACTAGTCTTGAAATTGGTGTGCTACCTTTGGCCAAAAGTAAAGTTTTTTCATTGGATGATTGGGTTAAAATCAGCGAACTAAATACTTCTAAATGTCTTTTGATACTTCTTCCTTATACAAATGTTAATTTTTGAAAAAAAAAAACATGTATGTATGTATATATAGCCAAAACGGCGTATATGTCCATTATAAAATAAAGAAAATAACACCTAACGTTTCCAGTAATGACAGTATATGTATGTACTATATCTCTGGTATGTTATCGTGTATGTCACATAAGTTGATATAAACGATGTATGACCGGACGGCAACAATATGTCGCAATGACATAAAATTAATTCAGTGGAAAACTAGTGCCCAGGTGAAGTGGTGTAGGGTATCAGATGGTCGGCCCCGTCCAGCTATAGCCCTCTCTTACTTGTTTTTTGCAAAACAATTTTTTCAAGTCACTGTAAGCAACCCAACACATGGTCGTATGTCAAACTGTCCTGAGTACGCTTAGGCTAAAAACTTTCGAACTTTCCAAAAAAAAGTCAAATGACGCCTGGCGACCTGCGTGTTGCCTAGACCAGATAGTTTTCTAGTGACCCTCGTACTAATAAAACAGTGTTTCATTTAAAGGGCTATAATATTTAAACATTTACTTGGCAAACTTTAAAACATATCTAGTTTTCTGTGAATACCATAGATATGTATGTATATTAATTTGTCTACATTTGATATATTAGTAGAACATGAGCCGTTTCCTTCATTCAGATTCCTTTTAGAATAATTTAATATTTATTCTCTTTTTATACAAATAATCGGACGTATGGACATTTCAATATCATTCAGATAAATGTATTGGCCTATAATTTTATTACAAACCTAAATGGCTTCTGTGCGTGCACTAGCTTCTTCCACATATCCACCAGTAGCTTATCACCAACAATAGTTCTAGGCCATTATCTCCAAGTCATTTTTCTACTATAGCAACCTGTGATTATTTGTGCGTGATCTCTGGCTGGAAAAGCGAAATTTCCCACAAATTTGTCATTTGTCATTATTAGCATTTCCCCGTAGTAGAAGTCAACAAGCTAATGTCATCGCACACATTCGTCCTGATGTAAAGACATGCGAATCCATTGTAAGGTTATTGCTTTCCTCATTCGTACGTGATCAATAATGCAATTCTTATACTTTTAACAAGAAACAAACTTCCATTTGCCAGCCTACTACACACCTCACTCACCTAAGGAAACGGATATGTACGCGATTAATGACGATGACGACACGTCCACATCCAACCACACACAACAGCCCAACAGACACACACACAGTTGAATACGAATTTCCGTTGATCCAACTTTGATCTGCCTGATGCTGTTTTGTCGGAACTATTTGATGTTGACAAATCCACTTGTGCCGATTCATACTTGGTTGGTCGTCTTTGTCTATGATTTTGAAAATTTCTTCAAACGAATAAATGTTTCTGCTTTATTGGTATCCTATTATCCTCTGGTTATTAGCTGTAATTTTTATGGAGAACGTGTTAACTTAAATAGAGAAATATGAAGGATTTACTTTGTGTTGGTTGGTGTTTTTTTTGGTTTGAACCTTGGTTTTATGGTTTGATGTTTGAGTTCCAAACATGCTAATTGAAAATTTGACTTTGTGGTTATGAGCTTCTTGTTGGGGCTGTATCTCGTTGCCTGTTTTTGTTATTAATCTCTTTATTTCTGCGTTTGTTTAAATTCGAATAAAAGTCTCTCTTGTTTCTTTGGCTGAATATGTTTCGAACTTAGATTTTTTGAGTAATTATTATTTACGCTCTTATGTTGCTCTTAAAAAGTTTTCGAGTTTTACAACCGTAGTTGTATCAAACAAGCAACGACTATCAATTTAAAATTTATCATAAAATGTATGAAGCGAGTAACGTTAAAAATTATATTGTAAATCGTAAAGGGTTTTTAATACCCAGAAACATTTATTATCTCTTGGTGATTTAAATATACATACGTAGGAGCGCACAGTGCAGTGAGATCCCAAAATACGGAGATTAATTAAGGGAAGCATTTAGAATGTTTACGCCTCAATCAATACAACGGAACACAGTTTTAGTGCATATTAGGTGATTGGAGAGGTATTTTTGAAAATGGGTACCATAAAAATATGAAGTGTTTTACGGTTTTGTCTACATTTCTTATTCGATTAGGCTAAAATCTTCTTATATTTTCAATTATTGCTAATATTTGGCAATGAATTATAAAGTTAGATCAATTTTGTAATGTAGCTGCTATATAAGGGTATTTCGAGATTTTATGTATTTCGAGGGTCTTGACCACATTTTTTCGTATGTATTTCTGCAAATGGCACTATGCGCCCACGACTTGGCGTAAAAGCAATAAATAATAATAATAATAATAATAATAATAATAATAATAATAATAATAATAATAATAATAATAATAATAATAATAATAATAATAATAATAATAATAATAATAATAATAATAATAATAATAATAATAATAATAATAATAATAATTTCTGCAAATTAGGATTTATAATTCTAAGTGCCTAAGAATTCATCGTGGGAAAATTTTTCAATATACGTTAATGTTTTCGTATAGCTCCCATGTAAAGGTACAGTAAAATGTTGGTTTTTTGAACATTTTAGCTATATATTGAAACTAATGTTGCTTAAATTGTAAATCGTGCATTTTGAAGGCATTCAAAATTTTGCACTCAAGATGTAGGTGGTCTTCCGGCGTTTTGGAGTGACAACCCGTTACTAGTCTGAGGGCTGTGTTTTGGACAATTAGGAGGTTCCTCCTATTCCACTAAGTGTAGGTGTCCAGACTGCGACAGCATAGTCCTATGGCTTTTGTAAGTTGTCACAATTGTTTCTTTTTCTTTCCCCATGTGCTCCCTGTTAGGGCTTTTAGTATTTTATTCCTACCACCTGCTTCTTCACGAAACATCGTCTCCATATATTCTCGCTTTGGAATAACCTCCACACAGGAGCAGTCAAATTTGACATATTTTGAAGATCTTACCCATTCCCTTTAGGAGAACTTTTACAAATGTTGGATAGATATTTAAAAAATTATGGTTAAACAGTTTATTATAGTGGCACCCTAATAAGTATATAGCAAAACAAACAGCAAATACAATATAAAAATACCAATCATAGCTCCAATAACGAGTACAAAATATATTGTGTTCAAAATTCCCAGATTTTTAATGAATGGCTTTTTTAACCATTTCTTCAATAAAAAAAATAACGGCAAAAAACGGCACTAGTTTGTGTTGATTTCGAAAGACAATACTTAGGACTAAAATACAAAATTATCATTATCGCGCTACCTCGCGCTACTTTCTTTAATACTCTATATACTGTTCCAAAAAAGGGAAAATATGGATACATTTTAAATTAATTTTGAATATGTTTCTATACTACTTTTGCTTTAATTATATTTTTCTAAAATTCTGATAACTACTTGAAGTTGACGATTCCATTCTAAAATAGCCGCTTTTGATGCACAGATAAAAGATATTACACCTTAAACACAAGAAAATTTAATTTTTTTATGTTATTTTTGAAATTGTTAAAAATTCTCCAATTTTAACAACGTGTAACTGTAAAAGTAAACAACATATCGCTCATTTGCTCAAAGAGTGACACATCTCAAAAAATCTTGTTTCGAGAAAAGTGCGTTTTAAGTTGGCGATTGAAATTTGACCTTCCAACTTACAAAGATTATTACACAAAAATATAATAACTACTTGGACCATATTTTGCAAACAGCTAGCCAGATATCAGTGCTAAATTTCAGTGCAAGATCAAGCATGATTTGAAGTGTTTTAGTGCTTCATAAACTCAAAAAACTTTTTTGTTAAATTATTCCAAACCCGTAGTAAAGAGCTGTAACTCGATGAGATATCAGCATAAAAATTTCACACAAGATAAAGTAAAAGTCTTAGAAAAAATAGAAATTGCTACCTCAGAAAACGCATTTTTTGAGTTATGCCACTCTTTAAGTAAATGAGCGATATGAACTTGACATTTCGGAGCGGTGGGATTTTGCAGCTAGCTAACGACAGAATTGGCGACAATAGTCAGCAATTGTTGTTCGGTAATTAACAAAGTTGTTTGGCTAAAATAAAGTTATCAATAGGACTTACAGATATCAATGATGTTATATTATAGGTGTGTTCAGCTTTTCTTTCAACTTTTGTCGTTAAGTTCAGAAATATTATAGAACCCCACTACAGGTGGCTAAAACGATTTTTATGAGAAAATCGTTTAGTGTAAATTTTATGGAATATTTAGTCTATCTATACTATAACTACTCTTATTAATGCCATATAATAACTACGTGTTGTAATTTTTTTCTACGTACAGTGTTGCACATCTTAGCAAATTTTATTTAAAATATTTGTTTGAATGTACAATTCATTGCTTTAAAATACGAATATAAAGATTTGACAAAATATACAGAAACATTATGAAAAAATCTGAAAACACATAACACACTTTAAAATTAAATAGTCAAAACATCCAATCCAATGTAAAAATTGTCAATATTTTGTAAAATATAATTTTTTTATGATCCAAATTATGTATTTGTTTTGAGTTTGGGAAGTTTAAAGAAATTGAGTAAAATTTTAAAACTGATATTAGTCATACCTACTTACGGCGCACAGTGGTTCATCGTTCATTTATTTCCTGGTCAAAGCTCTGTAACTTTTGAGCGGATAGAGATATTACCATAATTTTTTTGTTAGACAGATAACATATTCAGCTTTCCCGTAAATAAGAAATGAATAAATTATAAAAATACAAAATATTAAAATTTAAAAAAACGTAAATTTTTTTCCAAAAAATTTCAATTTGTTGACATTAAAAAAACAAGTGAGCAAAGGCTATAGTCGGGACGTGGTCGACTATGTGATACCCTACACCACTACCCCTGTGCATAAGCTTTTCACTCGTAATGCAATAACTCTGATATTTTACCATAAATGCAACATTTTGTATTAATTTAAAGCTCAGATGGTTCATTTTCATTATCAAGCTCTCTGCTTGGAATATGTCCAACAGAAGCAGAAATATCTGACGTGGAAATAAAATTCCAGAAATTGGAAATTGGGATATCCCTGCTTTTTTCAACATCACAAGTATTTCACCAATTTTGGTAACATAATTGGGAACATTTTAAAGCTCAAAATGTCTTCATTGTTGAAACGCATCCAACCAAAGCTGAGATACTCGTAAGTACAATTCAAATAAAAAATGAGAAAGTGGGATGTTCGCTAACCTATTTTGCATGATATGTGATATTTTTCTCATCCATTGACAGGCTTTCATTTTGGAATACGACTACTAAAAGCAGTGGTATTCGCATAAGAACAAAACTTTAAATTTTTGTCCACATAAGTTTTTTGCCCATTCCTACTATTATCCGACCATCACCACACTAAATATGCTTCTTCCTCTATGGGACCCCCATTAACCTTAAAATTTCGAGACGAACCAATCAAAATGAAAGAAGAAGTACGTAAAGGAGGCTGCGTATTCAAGTTCCTTCAACAGAAATCAAAGTGAGCCGAGAGCAGGCTTTAAAGTGAATGTATCCGAAATTTTGTGTAGGAGGTACCCGAAGGAGTGGAGAAATATAGTTCATATTTAAGCCTGATCTATATCAAGTAGACATATTAGGATGTGTAAAGTATGGACAAAATCGGTCACTCCACTCAAGAGTTATCGTGCGCACAATTTTCCGAACATTTTTGAACTTTGACAAAAAGTTACGAAGGCCAAATTTTGGATCGTATAGGCAGATCTGTTCGAGAGTTATCTTCCGCTCCAACCACTACACACGGTGTCATGGTTTTTTTTGCACCTTTCAGGCTATTTTCTCAGGAAGTATGGACTTGCCCCTGATGAAACTTGTACCGTCGTATGGGGGCAGTGAATACAAGTTACTAAAGCAAAAATCAAAGCGATTCGAGAGCAGGTCCTAAACTGCACTTTTCCGAAATTTTGTGTGGGCGGTACCCGAAGGAGTGGACTGGTAGAAATTTCACGATGTGCAAAGTATGGACTAAATCGGTTACTCCCTTCAAGAGTTATCGTGCGCACAATTTTTCCGAACATTTTCGAAATTTTGTGGGGGAGGTACGGGAAGGACTGGACTGATATAACCCATCTTTGAACTTAAACTAAGTTTGGACAAAATATTACGAAAGCCAAATTTTGGACATTATTGGTTGATCCGTTCGAGAGTAATCGTGCGCTGCAGCCAGCCTAACAGACAGACAGACGGACGGACATTGCTAAATCGACTCCAAAGTATCTGAAACGGATTTCGTCCAAACATACTTGGGGTCTAAAAACATTATTTCGATGAGGCACAATTTTCCCGTATGTATATACCCTCGTTAGCATAAATGCTGAGGGTATAAGAACTCAGAAGTCGAAGAAATTTATGAAAATGTCTTTAACCGTTCAAAAGTTACAGAATTTTGACCAGAAAAGTGATTCTGAACGACTGTGCGTCGGAAGAAATTATAGAAAATTAATGTCAGCTCTATTGGAGGTATTAACTAACCCCACTTGCAAAACACGGAAAAACGTTTTATTAGCTTATTTTGAAGTATAAGTAGCATATAATATGTTGTAAAAATTTCATCAGACAAAAATGACTGAGATATGAGCTTTGAAGGAGAGTAAACCGATCTTCGTACATTTTTGTGGACTTATTAAGTACATAACAAGTGATCAAAGGCTATAGTCGGGAATGGGCCGACAATGTGGCACTGCCCCTGTGTATAAGCTTTTCACTGGTAAACATTTCTTTTAGGGAATATTATCCGACTACCACCAAACTCAATATGCTATTCCTCTCGGGGGCCCCCATTAACAACCAAAATTTTGTGGGGGTCCGATCAAAATTGCGAACTGTAGCTTAGTTATAAAGTTTAGATGGATAGACGGACGGAGGGACGGGCACACATTGCCACATCAACTCAGCTTGTCGAGACATTCATTTTGATATATATAAGTATACCCAGCAAAATAAATTAGAAGTAGTGCAATGTAGACTACTTCTTTCACGGCATGCTTTGATGCAGTTCAAACGGAGTCGTTGAACAGGCACTTCATTCCTTACATGAATGACAATCCAATGAATGGCATCATTTCCTCACAATTTAACAGCATCTGGAAGCAGGTTAATCGGAGTCGTGAAAAGGCACTCCAATTCCTTACATTGGAACAGCATTTGGATGCAACCCAACGATTGACATCCATTTCTCACGTTTAAATTGCATCCGGATGCAGTTCAAGGGAGTCGTGAAAAAGGCACTCCGTTCGATACATTTTACAAGCAGTTGCTTAGTGATCCCTAGCAAGCAAGCCAATTTGTAGATACCTACAACTACAGAGTTTTTTCAAAGATAGAAAAAGTGTGCATCAATTTCTAAAATTTTTTTATAAAATACTAATAAACTTGTTGTTTTAAATATTAAAACAACAAAAGGGATTAAGCCAGACTATTTTGAAAAATCAAAATTGTAACAGCTATCCCAATTAAATAAACGCCACCAATGTTCTATTTGAGAAACACTGGCACGGTTTTGTATGTTGTTGGTATATAAGCTACCAAACAGCATTTGGGTATGTGCATTTGTTGAAAAATCAACGACACATACGAGTGGAAGAAGGTTTGCTTTGTTTCGTAAACACTTTCGTCGGAGTTCTGTTAGGTTACCAAAGAAAAACTTCTCATTGAATGTTTTTCTTTGTTTACGTTTATACTTCGAGCTGACGATTGATGTTTGGGTATAAAAAGTTTCTTGTTGAAGAAGTTATTGAAAAATAACTTCGGTGGAGAATATCCACAAACAAGAAACAAAGGGAACTGATGAGATCCAGTGGCGTGGATCGAAACTAGTCTTCCTTGCCTTACCCCTTGGCGAACAATGCCAAACCTTCTCCACTAATAAACTTGTTGTTTTAAATATTAAAACAACAAAAGGGATTAAGCCAGACTATTTTGAAAAATCAAAATTGTAACAGCTATCCCAATTAAATAAACGCCACCAATGTTCTATTAAAATAAAAAATGCAACCAAAAGTTGGGAACATTTTTACGGCAACTCACGACAAGAAAATTTCCTAATGAAGTGCTGTAGGAGTACTTGTCGAAATCTCAACTGGTGATGGGAAGACAATATAAGAACTCCTTTAGCAGATGAAGCAAAAACATTTCAGCTTGGATTAAATGGAGAGCGGACGAAACAAACTCAGTTGCGATTGAATTTAATGAAGAAATTTCATAATCTGTGTTAATGTAATAAAGTTCTTATTATTTTTGTTTTACACAAACAATAAATTCTTTTTATTTATTTTGGGATAGTTTGCAATGGCTTGCATTTTATTGCATCTTTTAACTGCATAAAACACATTCTGAAGAGTGCCTTTAAATTCAATCAAAAGCACTGTATCAAAACACGTGATTTGGATGCAAATTGGACTGCATCCTATTCTACCCTAAAGGGTTAGTTAAAATGCGATTCCAAAGGGATAGTTAAAATGCAGTGCCGAAGGGTTAGTTAAAATGCAGTGCATCTTTCAGTAGTCACGCTCTTGTAAAAATTATGAGTGAAAATGCATAATTTGATGCACTTCCAGATCACTTTTACATATGATTCAACTGCATCTTTGGAGGCAAACATTTTGCTGGGTAGGTCTAGGACCATTATTTCGAAGTGTTACAAACTTTAGGGCCAAAAAATCTTTTGACCGATTTATGGTGAAAACAACGATAATTCTTTTCCAGAAAATCGAAACGTTAAACTTTACAGTCTGCCGGTTATTTTTTAAATATATATTTTTAAAATTCTCTCACTTGAAGCACACAAATATATGTGTACATATGTATGTTGACCGGTACATTCTTGTTCAAGCTAGAAACACCTATAATAAAAATAAAGTTGGTAGATTCTTCAAAAAAAAAAATAATAATAATAATAATAATAATAATAATAATAATAAAATAAATAAATCAAATAAATAATAATAAAATAAAAAATAATTAAAAAAATTAAGTTACAGTTATATTTTTCTTCATGATGGAATCTCTCAAATAAAACACTTGCCGTTTAATTTTGTCACCATTTTTAATTTATTTATTTATTTATATAATTTATCTTATATAAATATAAGATAAATTTGGAGAATAGCATTAGCAGCTTAGGCCATCAGCTATTTTTTTTTTTTTTTTTTTTTATTTTAAATGTAAGCATTTTATTTGAGAGATTCCATCATAAAGAAGAAAATACTTATTGAGGCTAGTCTTTGTCGCATTTATGTATAAATAAAGCGCTGTAGCTTTATTTTTTTAAATTATTTTTTATTTTTTAGTGAATAATTTTTTTGATCATTGAGAACCCCATAACCAAATTACAGCCAATGTAGGCCGAAAATTTAGATTTAGATTTTAGGGAGGTACCGTTATAGGGCGTATACTAAAACTTGGACTTATGTCCACAATTTTTGTTGTGAAAGTTTCTGTACTATTGTGAACTCCAAATGGCAAGTTACAGCCAATTCGAGCTAAAAATGAAGATAAAATCCTCAAAATACATGAAATCGGGTGGTACCGCTATATGGGGGCTATAAGAAAAATTGGCCCATATTGGTTTTGGTTTCATATTCATGTATTGTAATCCAAATCTGAAAAGTGTGCAAAGTTTTAGTTCGGTTGGTGAACTGCAACTGTGTTAAAAATGAGTTACTCGATTTGTACTGAACTGACAGACAACAAATCAAGTTAAATAAACAACTGTATAAATGGAAGTAGTTTAAGGTGTAACTACACTAACAAATTTGGTAGTTTTTGTGAAAAAACTGGGGGTAACCCTAGGGTTAAAAAATAATCTCGCAATGGCTTTTGTAGTCTGTATAGGAGTTTCGATACTTAGAATATCTAATTGTTTCTCGAGCTGACTCAATTCTGTAGTAAGGCTTTTCTAAAATTTGTCTTATAAAATTAATGCTGCCAAATTTTATTTTTAATTTATCTGGGGTTAGGGGTTTTTACTACTCCGACGTTTTCCTTAAAACAATAGCGTAATAACGGTCTATTTTAGTATAAAACACCTTTTTATTAAAATTAAAATAAAAACCGCAAACCTCATTGTAGCGTCACACACCATACAAAATTTACTCCGTTCAACAGTTTCTTAATTAAAAAATAAAAAAAAAAACAACCAACAGAAACTGTTGTTTAACTATGGTTTGATGTTGCAGTTCTTCTTGAACCTTCAAGCCTCGAACATTCAACTAACATGTTGCTTATGACCGCTGGCGGCGTGAAACCCAAAGCCCAACCTAAGGCAATAAATAAATGCTGTTGAATGAATGAATGCATGAATGCAACATAAACACAACATGTAACAAATAAACATTACTACCCGCAGATGTCCACCACTCAAGAGGTTCGTTGTGCTGGGTTCTTTCTTGTATCCATCCACAAGCATCAAACGTTAAATACATCTCGAACGTTTAACACACATTCAACGGATTGTTGGCGTTCTTCGTTCTTTACAAACAACAAGAATCATTGCTGCTTTGTGTGGTGGTGCGGAGGAAGAACAAAACAAAAACTCTGAACCATAAGAGGGTAACATAAGTTGCGTTTGTGTTCGTAGTGTGTGTGTTAACAAACTCCGGCTGCGGCTCTGTGTCGTCATAAACTTCAACTCCCATCAGTTGAGTTTTAACTTCGAACTGGCTATGTTGGCCTTTGACAAAGAAGCGCAAAGTTAAGATAGATTTTTTACTTTTTTGATTTTTCCAAAAGAGTGGGTTTTGTGAAAACACCTAAACAATTTCGTTCGAGTGACTGTTACAACGACCGGTTTGTGTTGTAGTCTTTTTTATGTGATTTGGTAACAAGTGCTAAACACTAAAACATTTTGATTTAATATTGAATGGCCGGAATTATTAATGGCTTGGCTTGACTTCGTTCGTATTCATGCGTATTTACGTGGGTCGAAATAAAGCCCGCTCGTGTGTGTTTATGCTTTGATTTAAAAGCTTGTGAGGAAGAAGAATAAAACATAATAATTGGTGTGATGATATGTTAATGCCAACGAAAGCCAAAAACAAAACAAAGCAACGACAAAATCAAATCAATGAATCGATGAATGAATTTTTGAGTGAATGAATGAACAAAATCATAGTGAAGCGATCTATTCAAAACTCGAATAATTAAGTAAATGTTGAAATAAACGTTGGCGTTACTACTCCCTGGCTTCTAATTTTAATTTTATGGAGCCATTGAATTAACAAAACAAAGAAAAAAAGAAAAGACGAAAAATAAAATATTTCTTGAAGACAAATGAAAGTGATCTAAGTTTTCGTACGGTTTCCAAAAAAATGGAACCGCTCTATTAAACCCATTACAAATGAAAGTGAAGTGCAACAACACAGTATGGTGGTTCTGACCATTTAAGGAATAAACTCGTTTTTCATCATCATCATTGTTGTCATCATCATCGGCAATCCTTTGCAGAGTATAAATATAAACAAAGCATAAAAAACTAAATTGAATCCAAATATCCACAAAAAATACCAAAAATAAAAAAACTTGATCTCCTTCAGTTGCTGTCGTCGTCTAGTGGTTAAACTAAGAAAGACATTCAGTTTGCAACAGCAGCTTGCAACATTTAATGCCACAAGATGCATCTGCCGTTAACACATTTTCGGATAACTTTGACATTTACGTTGCTAGCGGGTAAGTCATAACATAACTTGTATAACTCCACATGCAGACGAAACGAACAGATGGATGGACAGACAGAAAGACGGACGGACGTTTGTACTAACAGATGAAATTCAAGTCAACGGAGTATTGCCAAAGCTCAAATTGCCAGTATGTTCTCTTGGCTCTCCTCCTGCTTAACCCGTTCCTCATTGTTGCATTGTGTTGATATTTTGAGCAGACAGGCCAGACAAATGACACCTTCCTTCCTTCGCTTGTTACTCCCTTTGGCTCTAAGGTTGGTTGTTGGTTGGTTGGTTAGTCGTTTGTCTGCATTGCATATGCGGCATTTGTTTCCTTCTCCTGTCGCTGGTATTGTTGTTGTCGTTTTGCTACTGCTTCTTTAAGCCATTATATTGTCATTATTCTTTGTTGCCAACGTTCAGCAGGCGGCAGAAGAAGCTTTATTCCTACTTTTTCCTCGCTTCTTGTCCAACGACGTTATTGTGGTTAACACAGCGCAACGTCTTTTGCAAGAAGGGGGTACTTCTTCTGTCTAAGTAACAAAAACGCATTAATTTGTATAAAATTATGACCTTTTACGTATTTCCAAAACAAAACCATCTTAGTTGATGTTGGCCATCAAGTAGTCATGAGGGTCGAAACAAGCAGCACCATCGCCTCGCCACCACCATCATTGTCATCTTCATCATCACCATTACAATTTGTATGGGCGGTTAATGGATGTATTGAAGGAAGTTTTGGCACGTTCGAGTGTATGTAGGTTGAAAGAAGAAGAAGAAGAAGAAGAACTTTGCATTTGTCTTTATAACAAAGTAATTGTTTTTTTCTTCTGCGTCTTCTTTCGCTAAATGTATCTTTAAAAGTGTTTTTTAATTGAACTTTATGAAAATAGAGTACAAAGAACAGTGAGGGTGGAAAATGCAACCTGTTACTTTTTCATGGGTGTGGGTGGGGTGAAAGTTGATGATGTTCATACAATAGGTATTAGTTTTTGTTTTTAATAAAAAGTAAAGTTTGTAAATAATTTAGTGGCAGAATTCTGCATAAAAAATGTTTACGTTAGAAATTATAATATAATTGTTCCACAAACATCCCATAAGGGACAAGGGAGACTTCTCTCATTCAATGAGTGCACCCCGATTCATATTAGCTCAATGATATGACGTTAGAAATTAAAATACAAAATTATGGTATAAAAGTAAAAAAATTAAGAAGACTTCCTATTGCTTGGACTACTATCAAGGTTATATAGTTTTGATTATTTACACAACATCGCATTCTCAGTCGCTTTATGCAAGCCCGCCCGCCGGTCCATGTATTTTTGAAATCACCGTACAGGTCCCATTTGTTGTTATATGCGATTTAAAATTGCACTAAAAGAAAATTACGTTTTATCAAAGAAATTTGTCATTGATTTTGAACCAACGTAAGACTTCATTGTATTAATGAAGAAGTTTCATAAAAAAAACTTTATTATTTCATAGTATTATGAAAGTTTCATAGCAATAATATAATTGTAACTTCTTTATTAATTCAATAAAGTAGTTGAATTAATAAAGAAGTATCATTGCGTAATTGAAGAAATTTCATTGGAATAATGAAAAAACTCATTATTTTTATTTAATGAAACTTTTCATTTATTCAATGAAACTCTACGTTGGTTCTTGGTTCAAAATCAACGAAACATTTTTCTTTCTGTGTGAGGATGTTTTTTGTCCAAAGGACGCTATTACTTTTGTTGAGAATCGGTTCAGAGTGATTTCATCTATCTGATGCACTAAACACCCCATCTTTCTTCAATTTGGATAAAATCAAAAAAAAAAAAAAAAAATGTGACGGAATTACATCTAGAAATAAAATTTCCAAATTATATTGAAATCGATTCAGATTTGGCTATAGCTCCCTTATACATTCGCTTGAATAACCTGTCATTTATACACAGACAACTTTGGGCAGACAATTGCATAATTACCAAGCCTTTTCACCAATACATTTATACTTGTCTCAATACATATTTAAACATGTATAAATGTATTGGTGAAAATGGTTTGTATTTTTGCTATTGTCTGCCCAAAACTTTAGTTTGTAAACGCCAGGTAGGGAAAGGATCAAATCCAGGCGGCCCGTCCATATGATACCCTAGGGTATAGGGCATCATATAGTCGTCGGCACCGTACTCCTGGCATTGATCCTTTCCTTACTGATTTTATATGTTGAAATGGTTATTCGGATATGCACTAGTTTTTGGGTGTCCTTTTAATGTCCCTTGCGAATCATATTTTGTTTAAAGAAATACGTTACGATTTGGCATATGGTGGAAAAGAAATCTCACACCTTTGCAGTGAAGAAGAATCTCTTACCTATACACTTCTGTAGACATTATTGATATAACTCACAAAATACGACAGATGTGGCTTGAAGGAATCGTTTGTTGATTCATTCACAATATAACACCTACAACGACTAGCCACTACGGACTAGCCACTAAGTGACTTTGTCCCTTTATCCTATTTTATGGCTGGTGTATAACTTATGTTGATGATCTCCGGCCCACAATGGTTCAGAAATTGATTTTCCTCGACCAAACCCCAATTTCTTTTCGTTACCAATTTTTAATTTCTGTGCGACATTCGATAGTAAACATATTGAAAGTAAGGACATCAAAAAATTAGTTCAAAATATTGGAAGTTGTGGTTTGTGGCGTATGCCTAAAGACGCCAGTTTGGAAAATGCGTAATTTTAAAAAAGGTTCTTGGGAAAGAAATGGCTTTTTCTCGGGAACTGTAACAGATATTCAGTTCACTTTTTTATTGTTTGGTAGGTAGAACTGCTGACTTTATTAAACCTTTTAATAAATTGTCGTAGCGTTTACAGAAAATTATCTATTTTTTATTTTTCCTCTGGTACTCAATTTTAATGATCTTCCGTCTTTATTGGGCTAGAACTTTTAACGGCCACTAAGGTACACTGTTTTTGTATTCACAGAAAGATGCCTGAGAATGTCCTCTTTCTGTCTGTATACACTTTTGTACAACTCCCGTTCAGCCCATTTAACACTTTTTTAAGATTACTGAAATAACACGTTTAAAGATGTGTATTTTTTTCTATCTATAATTTCCATTTTAATTATTGTTCTTTTACACAAACGAACATTTTTTAATGATCTTATTTACTTGTATAGAAAAATTTATATAAAAAATGTTTCTATACAAGTAAATAAATATTTTTTTTTAATTATAAGTTAAAAAATCAATATTTCTGATTTTTTTTAATTTAATTTTTTTTTAATATTTTTATTGTTTTAGTTCATTTTTTGGAGTTTGGTATTTTCTATAAATAGGAAGATATAAAAATACAAACTCATATTTTGATGCAAAATAACTTAAAAGCTTAACTTTGTCTTTGATTTCCTCTGCAACTACTGACCGATCATTTGAGCTAATTGTGTTACCTATCAAACAAAAGAAATATGAAAAATTGTTTTTGTGTTTAAAAGTTATAGAATTTTGACCAGGAAACATGGGTCTGAATCACTGTGCGAGATAACCGGAGGCTTCCCGAAGATTTATTTTTAAAGCTTTATGGTATACTGCGCCCTAAAAACGTTAAAATTTTGTGCATGGCGTTGAGATTTATTCCAGACTACATATATCGACCCTTGTTAAACAATCCCACATTATTGACCATATAAAAAAAGTGTTAAATTGCTGGCAATTGCCTAGCAAATGCAATATGCACATATGTATGTACATTGTTCATACATACATACTACATGTTTGTTAAGGCCCTATGACCATCGGCATTTCGCATTGTAAACTTTTGTGGCTTTTATTATTACTATTTTATTCATTGAATAATCAGTATTTGTTGTTGTATTCCCCAAAATATTTTACAACATCAAAAATTCAGATGCAGTAGTTTTCCTTTAATTTTAATATCACAAATTGTTTTAAGGGCATTTTTTCTGCTTTGTATCCCGTTGCTATTGTTTTTGCTGGTCCCTGAAATAATTCCAAAAAAGGAGGAATTATTTCAATTATTAATTTTTAACAATAATGCCATATTTCTGTTTTTTCCTTCAAATAATTGTTTTTGTAGGGATTTTTGGCCTGGTCTAGCATACGTGAACAATTTAATTTTATTAAAATTAACAAATTTTCTGATAGGTAAGCTTTGTGGTGCGGTAAGCGTTTTGCTGTTGTTGTTGGGAAATCATAAAAATATAAATGTTGTTTGTTTTTTCACAGTTTTCTGCTACATTTGTATGCGAAACAAAACATATGAGATTGTTGGCGAAAACCTATTGACAAAAAGCGATAGAAAAATATGCAAAACTCTAACTAACCAGGGTTCATGACATTATTATCAGCTTTTGGGGTGCTTTGGATGGCTGTTGCCACACACAATTGCCATGGTGGTGCTGCTGCTGCTCCTCGTCTTTGCTAGGTAGGATGGATGGTTGGATGGCTGGTTGGCTGCCGCTGCTGCCACCGCATTTCGCATTTGGATGCACACAAAAATATTTTTGCACTTTGTCTGCCAGCTATTGATGTTGTTTTTCGCCACACAATATTTACTTTTTTCCTTCTGTTTGCCGTTTTGTGCATTTAATAATTCAGTTGTTTTTGTTGCTGGAATTTGTTGTTATTATTTTTGTTGCTATAGTTGTTTTTACCAACGCGTTTAAATGTTGGCATTTCAAAAAAAAAGTTTGCACCCTGGGCTATGTGAATAACATAAATACAAAAATATCGTATAGGTAGTTGTTATAATTAAGGGGATATTGCTCGAGTTAGTATTTAAACGGCTTAAATTGTTGTTGGAATTCAAAAAACGTTACAACAAAGTTACAATAATTTTAACAATATACCTACATATACTACATTATTTTGGAAAGGAAACGCCTTTGAATAGAGAATTGTTAGTTTTGTTAAAATAAATAAAAATTCTCGCATAAGACACAGTTATACTCTTTCATTTTAAAATTTTAATTTATAATTTTATAATTTTAATTTTGCAACATTGATTTTTCTACCCCCCCCCCCCCCCCCCCTTTTTTAAATTAGAAATTTGTAATTTGGATTGTTCAATTATTTTATTTCTTTTGCATCTACAACCACTGTAACAAAATTTGCGATTAGTTGTTTATTCCAAATTAAAATGAAAATAAGATATTTAAATCTTCTTTACAAAAGAAATGTCTTTATTTTCAAATGTTATCTTTTACAGCTTAAATGTTTACGAACTTACTTATTTGAGGCTTAGCCATACCCCGCCCAAACCTTTGAAGATTCGGTCTACCTATCTTACAAATTTATTTCAAACTTCTTGGCAAAGTTTTAATCTGGTTTGGTTGGTAATTGTTAATTTGATTTGTTTTTTTTACACAATTTTAATTTTCTTTTTGACAGACAGCCGACTGCTTCTGTTTGGAGGAAGTATAGGAATTTTTGTGAAATCAGAAAATTGTTTTTCTAAATACTTGATGTGTTTGGTGTTTATTTATAAGATTTTGGTTTATTTTTACAATGTCAACACTTTGCCAGGACATTTTCGTTTCGTTTTTACAAACATTTCTCCAATATGCAAGGCCATGCATTTAAGTGTGTGCGTCTGTGTGCCAGCGTGTTTGTAAATCCTTGAAGGGTGTTATAATTCAGTGAATGTCACACATGTTGTTCATATGACACATTCATTCATATTGGGATTTGGTTTGATGTTTTTTTGTTTTTGGTGTTGTATTTTGTATAAAGAAAGGATATGAAATGTCCTTGAGTGATGAAAGAACTACAGATATTTATTTATGTCAAATGCAAGCCACCGAATGTTTTCAATTTTGTGTTTTTTGGGTAAGTTCTTAACTGAAAATAGTACATAGTTTGAGAAATAATTGAATAGTTTTAAAGGATAAAGTAAATATTGAGTTTAAATTGCTTTTCATGGGAAATTGTTTGATTTTTTGGATTCGATGTAATTCTTTGTTAATATGTCTCCTAATTTGTAAAGGTTAGGTTGAAATGCTTTGCTTTGAATACAGCTTACAGCTTTTTGGGGAATTCCAGTGAAATCCTATTAAGGATAAGATCGCTACACAAGATATTTGTTATTTTAGAATTAACTAAAGGAATGATATTAAAAAAAATAAATAAATAAAATAACGGAATGTTTTTATAGCACGATTTTCTATACTTTGACATCTGTCATTTTTAATATAAGTGGGAGATAGAGCTAAACCTAAGTAAAACTAATGAACTGTTAACGGTTCCGTTCTTTCATTTCACGGAATAGTTCCTTTGATCTAGTTCGTTCACGAATAACTATTTTAAGTTCTAAAGTTTAAGGCTTTGTAAATTTGTGTTTTTTTGTCTGAATTTTTGTTTTAAAAGCTGTTAAATTTATTTCTTTGCTTTAAAATAAAAAACCTTTACAATTTTGGTGGTACATACAGTGCTGCTCAAAACATTTGCAACTGGAATGACTTCTTCACTTTTTGTATAGTTCTGAGGTAATTTATGGATTTGAGATGCAAATATTTTTGTAGATTGATTGTTTATTGACCGCTTTTAAAAGATTTAAACAATAATTGACCATAATTGTACTTATTTTACAAAAATATACAAAACAAAGCTAGGACTCACATTTGGTCCTGCTCAAAACATTTGCAACTGAGAAAATTTGATTCAAAATCTGAAGATATTATTTTTGTATGGTAATAAATTGTGAGTTAAAGCTTTTACTTATTATCTGGACACATCATAAAGGTATCCAGTTTGCTAAATAAATTAATATATCCTTTGGAATCCTGTCGCTAAGGATAATTGTGAAATACCGAGGTTTTATTCGATTTTCAACAGTCTAGAGTCCAATTTAAGGCCCCGGAACTTTCTGTATGATTTTAGATTACTTAATCTGAACGTATGCGATAAGAACACATAAATTATTTGCAAGAATTACAAGTTTTACGTGGTTATATGTACGTTTAGTGGAGGTATTATGGCAAAACACCCTCTTATATGACATCTGTGGTATGTACATGGTGCGATTTCGACATATTATAAGTCCGATTAGTTTTTAAATCCAATAAATTACTCGACCTTATGCCTCCAGTGTCATATCTGTAAACAAAAATACCTCTAGGTCAATATAAAACACCATATTCGTTTTTTGTCAACTTTTTGGTATAAGGGGACAAATTCGATTATAATTCGTCCTGGTGATCAAGTACAGTTTTTCAATTCATATAACTCAAATATTGATTAAAGTCGACAAAAATTACTCGATTTTACAACTTCAAAACCCATTCCAAACATTTTTTGCAAAATTTATATGAAAAATTTAAATTTTCCTGGAAATTACTGTTTTCCGAAAATGTGTATATATTGGTACACCGGTATCTATGGCATGTATCGGAGAGTTTTATATATATTTATCAACGTAAAACCTTTATTTAACATCTGTTGATGGACTCTGAGAATTCCGCTTAATATTCCGCATCATTATTTCACTATCCCCTGCAGTAGATATAGTTGTACATTCACCTCCTTCCCATTTTATGGCGATTTTAGTATTTTTACGCGGTATACAGCTCAATTTTAAATATTGTACTGTCCTTATGTTTATTTTTGGACTGCGTTGGATCCACAATTTTGAGAAGTAAACATTTTTGGCATATCTTTGATACAAATATTGGACCATAACTTTTGTTTTTCTTAAAAAATAGAAATGTCTTGTTTGCGGCATACTTGTCTGTCAAAATTAAACATAGGCGGTATAAAATGTATTCCTCATGAAAGATTTTGGTCCCCTTTTTCTGACTAAAAACCATCTTATACCAATCAATGCAAAAAACTCATCAAAAATTAGGTAATAGATATCGAACCACGGAGTTGCATATGTTTTGAGCAGGCCAAAACACGTGATTCTCCGATATTTAACACATTTCTTTAAAGTAAGTGTTAAAAACTGAATAATCATTTTTAAATCTTGAAAGTAGGCTCAACAAAGAATCAAACTGCAAAAATAAATATATTTCAAAACACAAAATGTCCCCAAAAATAGGTTAAATGTGATATAGGCATCTGAGTTGCATATGTTTTGAGCAGCACTGTATATGGTTCCGTTCGTTCATTTCACAGAATCGTTCCTTTTGAACTAGATCGTTCATGAACGACCCAATTCTCCAATTCTATACATAACTATTCTAGACTATAAAGTTTAAGGCCTTGTAAATTTGGGAATTTTTGGCTGTGTTAAATATTATTTCTTTGTTTTGAAATTATAAAAAAAAACCTTTACAATTTTGGTGGTCCCTTTCGAGGTGGATGAATGGAATCTACATTATATGGATGGATTTTACGATATCATTTTCATAGCTGTTCTAATTAAATAACACTCTGGGAGAACTTCGTTCGGTCACTGTTGTTGGTTTTCTCTTTCTTTGCTCATTAATTTTGTTGTTAAAAATTTCTATTTTTGTTAATTCAAGAAGCTATCTCGGTGTTTTCTGTACAGAACAAAAAATCATTTCACAAACGAACGCACTTATATGGATGCAGAGGTGTTGGAGGGGGATGGATGGGGTTAAAATATCCAATGCTGGCCAAGCAAATAAAGATGTTAGGATGTGGTTGATGACAGCACAAGTTGTTGTTGTTGTGGTGTTTCTTGTTGTTGCTGATGATTTTCAAACGGAATCTCCCACAGTGCATAATTATGGTCTATCAAATCGATGTTGTTGTTATTTGTAGCTGCTGCTGTGTTTTGTATTGAGTGCTAGCTTGGTATACAATTTTAAGTTTTTTTCTTCTTTCGACAGCAATGAGAAACAGTCAGAAGTCAGCAGCAGCCAATATCCCATCCAGCAACTATAACAGCATTTATCGAGTTCAGTTTTATGCTTTCATCTCGTCGTAGTTTTGAAGTTGCTGCTTTTGTTGTTGTTGTTGCTGCTGCTGCTGTCGTTTGTCTATACATTATTATTGGCAATAAAATGCAATTGGCAAAGTTATGTCATGCGATGCTGTTTTTCTTTTTTTATTTTTGTAGTTTTCTAGGTTAGGCGAGGAGAGAAGGGGTATCAAGTTTCGGGGTTTTTTGAATGGTGCCAAGCTGCGGCAAGACGAAATCATCGGAAAACCCAACAACCAACTCCAATGAATGTTCAAAAACACAAACTTCGTATAAAACATTGCGGGGGGATGGATGCTGTTTTCAACATTTTGGTGCAGTTGATTGGTGTGTGGTGGTCTGGTGACTAGTTTTTTTGGCTGCTGGTGTTGTTGTTGGTAGCATCATAATCTATTGGCGCACTCACTATGGCTGGCTGCTACTGCTAGATAGACTCAAGCGACTGGTACTTTTGCTAGTGCTAAAATCAAACACCTCGTGTGGAAAATATGTAATAGCTTGTTTTAAAGTTTTTGCATCTTCCAATCCGGGCATGGGCGGTGGAACGAAAGAGGCGCACAAAACAAACCTTTTTGTTAGGGTTTAAAGGGGGAATCTGTGTGTGTGTTTAAAAATAGTTTTCTGAAAATGTCATTGGCTTTGATTTATCTAATAAAATAAATAAGTACAAATAAATGTCTATATGTACATATATACAATATGTGTTATGTCTGTGAGTGGCAAGTATGTTTGGTATGTTTGTTATGATGGTATTCACCTAATTTAATGGCATACATAAATATTCTGGGCTTTAGATGGTAATGTGTTGCTGTTTGGTTTGGTTTTTGTCACTGCAGCTGGGCTGGCTGCTGTTACAATTGTTTGTATTGTATTGACAATTGCTGCAAAACATTAGGCGTGTTTTTATTTGACAGTTTAACATTTTCCAATAGCGAGAGAAAATGCTAGGCGATTTCTTTTGGTAGTTTTTACAAAGTTTTATGGCAATGCAATAAATGTTGTTGTTGCTATTTTTGAAATTGACATCAACACGAAATAATCGCTGGAAAATAATACCATTTGTGGTGTACTTTTTTTTAAACAGGAGGTTAAATTATAAAAAACCAACAACCATTTTTAGTGTGACAGAAATCGGAAACAGTCCTCTTTTCAGTCGTGATGCTTTACGAAATTTTCTTATCAAATACCAAGAGCTGCTCCAATATATGATTCCGCATCTTATCGGATGTCTGTTTCTATACAAATATTTTCATTAGCATCACTCCATCCATAGCATTATGACGACTATTGTCTTCCTTAAAAGCCAATGCACAATGCAATCAAGTTGAGGGTGAAAATAAGAGATTACCTGCTCTTATCAAAGTCACAGTTGTCTGTCAAAATCTTAATGTTATTGTGAAATGTGTTAAATTTTGTGGCATTTTTCATTAGAAAATTAGATTAAATAAGATTTCAAAATTGTGTGTTTAGACTAAAGTCCCTACAAATTATGAATAGTTTACCACAAATAGAAATAACTTCTTTGTTTCCTACACCAATTTAAATAAGATCCAAGCATATTTACCAATCTACCTGCCCTGCCGATGACAAATATAACCTGGAATGTTGTAAATATATAGTTTAAAGTTTGTTTATTTACCATTGTTGTTGTTGTTGTTTTTAAAATAAACTGCTACATTATGTTGTGTGTCAACCTGTGTGATGATAAGCCATGTCTTTACATTTAAATACCATCAAAAAGCAACAATTGTCTGTCTGTCTGTTTGGCCCATCAAAAGTCATAAACTTTCCAGAATATGTGGAACTTGAATGCGGTGCTAAGCATGATTATGGTTTCGTAGAAATATTAAGAGAGGGAGACAAAATGCAAAACAAAGAATCCCAAGTCCTTGATATTTGTCAGTGGTGTTTTTTATTTTCATTAGTTTTCTTGTGCGGTTTTGGTTGGGGCGTCTCTGACTGTTTTTTTAATGTGCTGAAACGTAATTTTATGCTTATTATTTATGAATATGAAATACGATTTTAAGCATAAATTATAAATGCGAGCACACTAATTAAATAATTTATAACACTTTTTATGGTCGGTTGTTATATACATACATACACACGCGTTTTTTATTTTACTTTTATTTGGGAGGTTAGTCATTAGCCGCTTGATCATAGAGTCTTCTTTCTCTTTACACTTCATTCTCTCCTCAGGCTTCATTCGCACTAGAAGTAAGAACAAAAAACACGTGTAACACCATTTGATGCTGAAAGACTTTGTCACAATTTGCCGCCCAAACAACTCATTCTTCAGAGCAACTGGGTGTTGTTTGGCCATTAGCATACATACATACACAGTTTTATGACGACTTGGTTTTTCTAGATCACGTTTGAACGTTGGCGTAGATAATAATCTCCCATATAAATAAATGTATTTCTATTATCGCCAAACTATTTTGATCGACTTGGCTACTTGGCATTCGACAAAACCCTTTCCCCTTTGCCGCCCGCCCAGCACATAAATTGTTCTCAATAATATTGTTGTGACTAGTCGTTAACTGTCAGACTTGCTGGCACTAATGAAAATTTACCTAGTTCTATGAGTGTGGCTGGTTTGCTAGTCTTAATAGTTGCATTTTTTTCTATTTTGTGAATATTAAATTCAACCAGCATCATTGAAAAACAACACTCGAAAAGGAATCAAAAAAAACAACAACAACTATGGTCATATTTAAATTACAAAATAACAAAAACCTGTTAACCTTTATCGGGTGTTTATCATGCTGAGAACTTTATAACTTTACTGAAGTTGTAGAGTTTTTGGTTTTTCTTACTTTTTTTTCGTGGAGGTTTTCACAACTTACAATGGTGCCATAAAGTCAAACTTCAAGACAGTTATGTTTTGTGCAGTTTTTTGTTTGTTTGATTTTCAAACTTTTGTATACGTATCATTTGTTAATTAATGATTTATCGACTTCAATGTTAATTGAACTGAAAATTCGCAAACAAAAAGTAAAACAAAAAACTACAATTTGAAAAGAATTGAATAGCAATGACCGTTACAAAAGGTGTTTCAAATTCAATGACCCATTAAATGTGTCACACTGGATGGAGAAAGAAAAAATCGAACTGATACAATAGTTGTAATTTATATTCATGTGTAGGCAACAACAACAATAGTACAAGTTTATTTTGTTAAAAACAAACACTCTTCATTAGCTTTAGTCCTAAACCATCACTGGCTTAGTTGTTACAGGTGAATGATTGCAAGTACTTTTTTTAACAAATTGCCTTAATACAGAGGACTTTAATTTGGTGTAGAAAACATATTAGCAACAGTTAGGAGATTATCCTACTTCAAAGGCTAACATACAACAACGTAAAAATTAAAATTAGGTTGTGGATATTTCTTTACAAGAGCGAACATAGAAAATTTAGTTAAAGAGAAACGGTATTCATCATACCAATGAACTCTTCTCTTTCCGAAAAGTGTTCTCGAAGTCGTTACATTGAAACCGAGACAGTGACAAATGAATTTCGCAAATGAACAAATTTTTGAACTAAAATATCAACTAGAAGTAAAAGTCAGTTGGCGCTTGATTAAAATATCGAATAAGGACCGAACAATGGAGCTACGAACAAGCTTGACAGGTGCACTGTGAACTAAAATAGCTACCGTATGAACTACGAAGTAAGTAACAATAGAACTCTAAGAACGAATGATCTTCTGGTCCATTCTCAAACGGCAAACGATTTTTACGAACTAGTTCAATAAGCTCAAAAAGGCCCATTTTAAATGACCTAATTTCATCAAGACTGTAAATGCAAGGCTAATTATCATAAAACAGACTGAAAGGCGTCTAAATTAATAAAGCAAAGGAATGGCCGAGTGAACTACGAACTAAATAGGCAAATGAACTATAAACTCCAAGAACGAATGACATTATAAACATTCTTAAACGATTAAAACGAATACATTACCTAGTCTCTCCATTTATCTTTATGTTCTGCATTGCAATTAAGCATAACATTCAACCCAAACACATTAACGAAACGAATGAACTACAAACTAAATTGTCGGATGAATAGCGACGATAAGAATTATGAACAATATTGACAGATGAACTAAGAACACAAGGAACGAACAACTGATCCAGTCTGGAATAACGAACGGTCGTATCAAAAAATCCAACTGGTTCCCTTCCCTTTTGTCAATGAACTATTTTATAATGAGCAATCCATCTCAAAGATGACATTTCAATTTGTCATTTCGGAAATGCATTCTTTAGAATATTTTTATTATCGTTATTTCTTTTTTTTTTAATTCAAATGAATAAATAAAACGAACTAACTATTAACAAAAATGAAGAGTAGTGTCGTTAATGAAAGAACTAGTTCAAAGGAACGATTCCGTTGAAAGAATCATATTTAGTTAATAAGTTGTAGTTAATTATGTTGAACGAATGAATATAGTTCATTCTGGACATTTAGTTTTTGTTTTCCCATCATTATTCTGTTGGTGACTTCAAATATTAGTGTTGGAGTGTCTTTAATTTTTTATTAATTAAAAGAATAAAAAATAATATAGTTTTGTCGTTAATGAATGAACTTGTTCATTCATTTTTATCGTTCATTTAACTTGTCTCGTTCATATAGCATTAGGTTAAAGGGGTGAACATAGTTCATTCAGATCATTTTACTTTATTCTATTCGTGAATTAAAAAAGTATCCTATAGCTTATGTGTCGATCGGAGTTTTTTTAAACATATATTATTTTTAAAAATATATTATTTCCAATTAAAACATTTTTTTTACGATATTCACAAGAAAATGTAGACTGAAAGCTAACGAACGGAAAATACGACCTGGTTTCCTTTGGTAAACAGAATGAAAAAGATCGATCAGCTCAATGAACGAGATTGGCGAAAGAATATTGCCCAACACTACAAAATTGATGTATGAACTAAAAACTGAAAGAACGGCTAAACGATATAAGAACTAAATTCAATGAATTAATAAACTAGTCATCCATTCCGGAACGATGAACGGTTGAACTAAAAAACGAACTAGTTCATTCAAGGTAAAGATAGATTGCCCAAATCTATAATATTGACGTATGAACTACAAACTAACAAAACAACTGAACGAAATACGATCTACATTCAAAGAATGAATGAACAACTAATTCAGTCTGAAATGATGAACTGTGGATCTAAAGATCGAATTGCCCAACACTACAACATTGACGTATGAACTATAGACTAAAAGAACGACCAAATGAAATAGGAATTAAATTCAATGAATAAATTAACTACTAATATATTCTAAAACGATGAACAGTTGAACTAAGAAGAATGAATTAGTTCATTCACAACAGCTAAAGTAAAATGAATGCTCACCAAGGTTACTTATTGCCGTAAAGGAATTTTATGGCGATATAAATTTTAATTTAAGTATAACCTAACCCTTTTATCCTGTAGCAAAAATATTTCTTTATTATTATTTCCTATTCTCTCTAGTCTCTCCTTCTCCCTTTATGTCATTGCTTTGAATCTAATATCTTAGCCGCAATTAAGCACAACATTCACTTGTTCTATTTTTCATTGTCGTCGTCTTAGATGTGGTTACATTTTTGCGAAAATTACCGGCAAGACTAGAGTTAATTATTGGATTAGCATTTAAGCGTTTTTATAACCAATAGAAGGGGGAACGAACACACTAGCCCCTCCAAACCTCTTGTGCTTTCCTGTCAATAATCTTAAAAGCTAGAAAAAATACCATGACTTGTGGTTAGAAGCCGTCTTCGTCTTTGTTTGTCGTGGTACGCATACTACAACGCCGCCGCTGACTGTTGCGACACTATTTGTTTGGTTAAGTAGTAATTAAGTTGCATGTCAGTCACTCACTCACTTGCTTGCCTCCTCATGTGGCAAGTGGCTAGAGTAGAAGAAATAAAATGCCATATACATACATGTATGTATATAAAAATGCAAGCAATAAACCACAAAGTATGTAGTATGTATGCTGTATGTTTATCCGTCTGTCTCCAATACATTTGCCATTTGTCCGCCTTTGCGTAAGCACCACCACCATTCTCTGGTCAGCAACACCATGGTGTTGCTATTTTTATACGCAAAACACACCTCGAAGATAAAAATTCTTTAATTAATGTCGATTTTCTTGCCTTTTTTCTTGATGTCAATTTTTGTGTGTTTTTGTTGCTATTTTTTCTGTTATCACATCAGCATTTATTTATTCAAGTCATTTTCCTTATTCTCTGATGGATATAAGGCTAGCTAGAAGCAGCCCTTGCCTGCCTTCCTTGCCAATATATTAAAACTCCTCTTTAGTATGAAAAAAAAACCTCATTCCAGATTGAGATTCATTAATGTTGGTCAGCCAGGCAAGGCAGGCTCTCTTATAACACATGTTGTTGGACAGACATGAGAAATAATGTTGATTTTTTCCTCTGTGTCCATGCCATTACCACTACTATCTATAGACACATATGTTACATGTGTAGCCCTAACCATGTACATATGTAATCTGACCTTAGCAATACATGTGTGTTGTTTATCTTCACTCTCATCCTCTTGAGAAACATAATTAGCAACGACTATATTTACAGGATATTAAATGACCCCTTTTTTCTCCTCCTTAATCCTGAATACGGGCAAAGCATCATGAAATGGAGATTTATTTCTTTCCGACACTGTTTGTCATAACAACACTATCGCCATGAATGCGATTTACCAATATCGTCATCATCGATGTCAGGATACTGATATTGTTTTGGTTATCATGAAGGTGTGGAGGAATGAATGTATCGAAAGCTTATTTGGGATAACATAAATTATTCAAAATTAATTGTTTCTCTTTACGTTTTGTTTAATTAAACAATTAGCCAGCTAATAAAGAAATTAAATGTGAAGTCCATCTATCTTAATTATGTTTTGGTTTTTTTCTATCGCTCTCTCTCTCTCGCCCATCTTCGCCTGTCAATACTTATTTTATCAGATTCCAATCTGTAAAGGTGCGGAAAGGTCAGCATACATCCTTTTGGCTGTAATTAAGTTAATATTTTATTTATTGGTGGGGAGGTTTGTTGATGTTGTTGTTGTTCCCTTCGTTTTTTTGTTGGTGTGCCGTTAAAAGGATGTGTTTACATCAATATAATGTGTAAAGGAAAATATGCAATATCCTTTACATAATGGCAATATTGAAATATGATCTGTCAACAAACATAAGTAGAATGGAATGGAAAATCTGAAAAAATAATGATGTTATTTTTTGCTATGTTGTTACATTTTGTAATGACGGTGAGGGGCGGACGGGGATGAGAAGCGTAGGAAAGCAAATAGTTTAAAAATTCTTAAATTTTATGGAATTATTTAAAGAGTTATAGGAAATTTCTCTGGGCATCCTTCTGAAGATACTATAGTAAGGTTATGTAGGAAAGAATAATAAGTTATAGAGAAACTTCGTTATAAAGAGAAAATTTTGAAACTGCAAAATTCATATTTTTGGAGCATAATAAAATCCGTTATTGTTATAGGAAAGTTCGTTTTTAGACTATAACTATATTATTAGGGGTGTCTTTTTACTTACTAAATGTTGCTGAAACATATTTTTCAGCAACTTTTCCTTTATACAACTGTCAAAATCTGCAACATTAGTAACAATTATTACTAATTATCACGTAAAAAGACACAGCTATTATCAGTAGATAGATAGGACGATTCTGTATCTTCTTTACACAAATTGGTACAAATTTAATCTGCTAATTAACCCACTTAGCGCCTAGAATTTGTTTTTGAAAACTAAAATTTTTTTTTAAATAAGAAATAACCTGTAATCGTGCCTTCTTTTAAAAATTCTGAAAACTTGGAAGGGTAATATCGTTGTATTCTTACATGACAATCCCTTTGTTTTTGATGAAGAAAATGCTGTTACTATATTCCTAACAAATCTCTGAATTTATTTGAATGTAACATTTATTTATGGAATATTTAAATGTTTTATTAAAAATCGAAAATTACAAAAAAGTCGATTTTTTTTCAAATGCCTGCGTTTTAGGCAAAATGCCTGGAAATGCATAGGGCACATAAAACTTTACAAGCATGGAATGATAGATAACAGACAATACTATAACAAAATGCAAAAAAAAAAAAAAACAAACACACACACAAACAAAATATGCGAAAATGCCTAAGTTTTCGTCAATTTTTGCAACCATTTGTTGTGGCGTTAAACGAACGTTAGCATCATTGTCTCTGGAGGTGAGACTTGTGGTTTCTAAGAAGATTCGAAATTAAAATCGAATTAGTTATTGTTTTGTTATTGCGAAAATTTTTGTTTAATTTTATTAAAAAAATATTTTTCGAAAAACAAAATTTTGTTAGGAATTCGAACGATTTTGGTTTCGAATCGTCTCATTGAAACTAGCCATTAGTCGGACTTCTCTATAACGTAGCATTTGGGGACCGACTTATTACTACGTTATAGATAAAACACGTTATAGAGCGATTATTTTGAGTGAAATTTCCACTTGTGCTTTAAAAACAACTTTGCATAATACCTTAAAGAAAAATATTTACTTTTCCATTGTGCTACAGAAATAGTATAAGAAAATCTGGCATTGAAGTGAGCAAAAATTTAAACATTTTTTCCAAAATACATTTTGTATGTGTCTTAATTCGTTATTAAGTTCATTTTGTCATGGGATTGAGGGAGGAAATTTCAATATTGACGAAATGTCATGGTTTTCTCACCATAGAAATGGATATAAGATTAACGACAGAAGTTTCACTTTTCTTATGGCCCTACTTTTGCAAACTTAATACACCACACTAAGAATTAACACACAAAAAAAGACATAAAACCGTTCACAAATAGAATTCTACTGACCTGAAGTTACAACAATGTTGTTGACACATTACCCACCTTTATTTATACTGTTTGTTGTACATGGTTACAAATATATTGTACCTGGGGCATCTAGAATAATTCTAACTATTTAGTGGCTGGTTGGTTCGTTGGTTGGCTACAAATACACACAAATACATATATATGTGTACATATTAATAGGGGCGTATGTGTGTTTCTGGTGGCATAAAGGAATTTAGATCTAGAATTTGCAAGTTTTTTTCTGGTTACACTGCTACTTGTGTCAACCAAGTCGTTAAGTTTCATAAAATCCAACGTAAATAAGTACGCCTCAAGCCAACATACTCATGCATAATTTGGGGGCACTTACACACACATACATATGTATATTTATGCATGTATTTCAAAAGGTTTGTGTAAATGATTGTACTTATATCCGGTGTAGATGTTGTTGGTTAACATTAAAGCCAACTGCGAAACTAAACTAATGTAAAACAACTTTGCTTTGCTGCCACAACTAAATAATGTTGTTAGTTGTTGAAAGTCTTTTGTTGTGTTAACGGCTAATAAAACATAAAAATCTCACAAAGTCACCAAGTAAGTGTGTGTGCGAGCATTCATTGTGTAAAAGAAGTAAAGCAAAAAAAAGAAGGAACACTGCAAAACCAGAATTTTTGCAAATTCACTTCCGTTGAAGATGTAACTAAAGAGTGAATGAATGAAAAAGAAACAGCTACAACAACTACAAAAAAGCAAAAAAAAACTTTACATTTTATTATTTACAGAATCACTGCGGTTGGAGTCTTTTGGTTTGATATTTCATTTTGAGGTTATTTTATGAGAGAATGTGGTATAGGAAGACCATACCAAGCCAATGGCAAACAAAAATCTAATAAGAAAAAACTTCTAGGAAATGCACACACACAAGTGAACAGTTACATAAATGTATACATATGTATGTAGCTGAAAACATTACTTTATGGTCCTTTAATTTGAATTCATTTGAAGTTTATAAATCTTGTATTGTTGCTCCATTACACCCCAATATACCACCTATATAATACGATTTATAAAAGTATATATTTTTATGCATTGTTACTGTTTTGCCATATATTTTTGTGAAAATTTGCCAAATAACTGACTTTTCCTGTTTGCTGTTGTGCTGTGCTGCATAACTATTAAAGAAGAAAACGAACAAATAAAGCAGGAAAAAGAAGAAGAAAAAACAAGTCAGCACAGTGGGCGATTTTTTTGCGTTTATGCAACACAAGAAACCATGTGTCAAAAATATGCAGGAGTATTTAGTAACACATGTTGGTCTCATATGAGACTAAAACGCAGGCGCCACCGATGGCTTGGCCACTTTACTCAATGATTTATTGCTTTATGGTCACAGGCCATTGCATGCAATATTTTTTACAGTTCACGCCTGAAATCTGTGGCAATTCATTAGCTGAAGACTGTCATTTCTTAAAATTATCTTTGAATCAGGAAATGTTACCAACAAATTTTAGGAACCAGAAAAGGTAATAAAATTGTTTGAACGGAATTTAATTTTGTCGTTGTTTAGTATCAATAGAAACTGACATCGTCAATCATCTTGATCAGATTTAATTTTGAATATTTATCAGCCGCATGTCGTTATTGATGTTGAGATCTTGTCAAGCCATAACAAATTAGTTTTCGTTTTAAACTTTTTTATTGTTCTATAAAAATATTTATTGTATCGATAAAATTAAATTAATCGGTTTAATAAAAAAAATATTTTTTTACAAAGTATGTATAAGTATTTGAGCCGAATTCTATATCTGAGCCAATTTATTTTGCCATAGGAATTTTATATTTGAGTATATTTTATTTGATTTTATATATTTTTTATTTGAATTTGTAACACCTAGAAATAAAGAGTGTCGATCTAAGTTTTATGATACTGATCGAATACCAGATCAAATATGAACTATAAAAATTTTTATTTCGACGTAAATACGTGCCTGCTGAAGAATTTGTTATGTATTTATATTAGTGTTGGGTAATCTAGTTCATTTAGCGGGTTTATCATTTTCATTTCGTTCACCAAATGGAACCAGGTCGTTAATTTTCGTTCAATACTACATTTCGTTTTATCACTTCCTTTTGAATATGGCTCATGCTTCCTATTCTCATTTTTTATAGTCAATAGCGGTTTAATCAGTCTTAAAAATAAGAAAATAAATGTTAAGTACATCAACTTTGGAATCACTATAAAAAATATTTTATTTAAAAAATAATTTATGCATAATTTTTTATTAATATAAATAAATAATTCTCCAATTGACACAAAAAATGTGTCCTAATTTTGAATTCACCAACGGAAGGATGATAATAAGAATAACGAAATGAATGAAATATTTTCATCTTTCATTTTCTACACTCTGACAACTCTCATTTTTTAATAAAAAAAGCGAAAACCACAGTAAAATGACCTGAAGGAACTGTATCCATTCGTCCAACCTAATAAACTAGAAGTGCTTTATAAACGAGAGAAGCTGAATGAACTAAATAATCTAATTGAACGATATAAAAGATATATGGTTGGTTCATTTCCCGGAATCTTGAACTAGTTCGTTTGTGAACTTTAATATGTATTTTAAAAGAAAAACTTAATCATATATTTCAAACAAATTTATGAAAATATAATAGGATTCCAAGCCAAATTCACAAGCCATCTGGTTGAATATGAAAAGTCTAAACAGTTATTTAAATATGAATTTGAACATAAAGAAAATATTTGAAATTATAAATTCAAATTCGCCGATAACACTTCCTTATTAATTTGCTTTGTAGTTTGTCTGTGATTTAAATTTTTATTTTTTATTTTATAACCTATTTATAGAAACCCAACGGGTTTCAAATGTCCACACCATTGCGTATACGCCAAATAAATCCTAATAGAGAATGTAAATATTTTTCCGGAAATGTATCTTGCTTTTGAAAGCTTTTTAAGAATTTCCATTTATTTTACACCACTGTGAAATGTATAAGTATGATACATATTTCTGTGTGTTTGTATGTGTCTCACGGACAAGTATTTTTACCCTATTTTTTAAATTTCTTGCTAGGAAAACAAGAGAAATTTTATTTATTTATTTTAATTTGTGTATAAGAAAATTACAAACAGTAATAGTAAAAAAACACTGTAAAAAATACTTTGGCAAAAAATGTTATTGCCAAAAAATGAAATGCTGTTTAGTTTTTAAGGTGTTGACATTTCAAATATTCACATAAACATATACTAAACTCACACGAGTATAATAACAAAAGCAAAAAAATACTTGGAAACATTTAAAATTATATTTTAACATACTTACTCGTACATACATTTGCACTTATTCAAACGGACCCTTTAAACAAAACACCGCCCTTGTGGAAAGTTTGCTGCTGAATAAAAAACAGGAAAGGCAATATTTGATTTACATTTGGCAAATGAAGCTTAAACGTTGTAACATTTTCAATTCCGACAAGTTATTATGCATGTGCGAAGCGAATGTATGGCAAGAGTTTCGATTTCAACGTCATCATCTTCTTCTTCAACGTTTTTGTGCAATTGCCAAAAGTGTGAACTTGTAAATGTGCCTGCACCTAACCTGCCAGCAACAACATCAGGTTTCAAAAGTTTACAATTTGATTGCGTAGTGCTTCATGTGAAAAAAACGAGGGAAATAAAAGAAAAACATCATTTTTTCTGCCTGCTTGATTTATTTACATCTTAAAAGGAAAAGTTTAACATGTTCCTTGTATTTATTTTCTTTGAAGAAATTTCTCTCGGTAGGTATTTTTATTTTAGGCAAAAGTTTTCGTTGCTGCAACCTCCATTATCAGCAACATTGATGTTGTTTTTCTTTTGTAACCATCAAAAGTTATGGCAAATTTTTTGCATTACCGCCATAAACACATTATGTTCACCTTTAAGAAATCAAACATATTTCAGCTATTGCGGTTGCCAAAGTAATTGCTTTGGAAGAAAGGCAAGGTGATGTGGAAACAAAATATGCCGCAGTATTAAACATCATTAACATCATTGCCAAGGTAACTTGCTGGGCTAAAAAAATAGAAATGAAAACATCATACGCACCAACCCAGCAAACCAATCGTACCGACATCGTAACGAAATCGGAAAAAAATTCGGACGATACGTCCGATATCTGATCCGAAATCGTAACGATATCTTAACGAAAGTTGTATGAAGTGGTTGACATAATTTCGGAACGAAATGTCGGAGCGACATCGGATCGATTTCGGTCCGATTTCGTAACGAAATCTGAAGAAAATCCTTGGGAAGTTCGGAAAGGAAATTTCTTTCCGACATTCGTTCCGAAATCGGAACGAAATCTGTACAAAATCTGAACTATTTCCTGTCCGAAAAATCGTTTAGAAATCGTAACGAAATCTGAACGACTTTGCTTCCGAAATTGTTCAGACTTGTCGGACATCAGACATTTGGTTTGCTGGGAATACACTCATGCACACACACAGCCAAACTCACAAAGCCCATCATTTACACAATATGTAATCATGAATGTCCAAAATAAATACCTGTAAATACGCAACAAATTCGGGCACATTTATGGCCAAAGGCAAGCTGACAGAAAAAACATCATTTCAAAATATGTTGTTGTTATTGTTGGTATTTTTATAACAAGATGTACAAGGGCTTTAAGGAGAAAATCCCCCCATTTACGATGGGGAGGTATGTATGTACGGATGTATGAGGTGTGTTACGTTTAATGAAAAATATCTTAATTCTGGGAAATTATTGTAAATGTCAAACATATTGGGTGTATGTATGTGTAATAATATTTCATATTTGCACCAAATAAATATAAAAAAGTTTCTGTTTTTTTTTTATAAAAAGGAACCCAGTGTATTAAGAATACCAAGAATTTTTATATGGCTATTTGCTTATAGAACAAACTCTAAAAAATTAAATATTTAAGCTCCACAAAATATTTTAATCCTTTGTTTTTACGGCTGGGAAGTAAATAAAGGAAGGTAATTTTGAAAATCTATGTTTTATGGGAAAAACTTTTCCATAAGTGGTGTTTTATGACACGCCGTTCGGACTCGACGATAAACAGTAGGTCCTATGTCATTGAGCTAAAATATGAATCGGGGTGCACTCATTGATATGAGAGAAGTCTCCCTTGTCCCGTATGGGATGTTGTGGAACAATGTTTTATGTTTTATGGGTTAGAGTAGAGATGGGCGCGTACCTAAAAAATTAAAATTGTTATGCATTTTCACGCATTAACATGGCGATTTAAAACCCAGTAAGGAAAGGTTCAAAGTCGGGCGGGGCCGATTATATGATACCCTACACCACCACGATTTCAATATAATTTTGCGAAATTGCGTCACATTTTCCAAATTTCATTAAAAATGGACGGAATTTGCGTGTTTGATGTTGAGGTACACCGGGCGAACATATGCATATAAGGAAGCTATATCCAAATCTGAACCGATTTCAATATAATTTGGCGAACGTATGTATATTTCTAGTCCGAATTTTGAAAACTTTTTTCTAGGCCAAATTCCGTCAAAAATTTCATCAAATTTTATCAAAATTTCACCAAAATTTGAGTGTTTTGTGCACCAAATACCTGTGGGAGCTATATGTAAGTCTGAGCCGATTTCAATATAATTTGGCAAACTTATTTCTAGTCCGAATTCGGTGATTTTTTCCAAATAGCATTAAAATTGGACAGAATTTGAGTGTTTGGTGTACCAAATACCTCAAATCGGGCGAAAATATGTACATATGTACCGATTTCAATATACTTTGGTAGACTTTTTTCTATACCAAATTCTGTCACACATTAAAAATTAGACATACATAGCGTGATTGGTGCACCATATACCTCAAATCGGGCGAAAATAAATATGGGAGCTATATCTAAATCTGAACCGATTTTCACAAATACACAAAGAAATAATACCCCTTTTCACAGTGTGGTGTAGGCTATAAAAAGCACTAGCCACTATCTTGCTCGTGTCGTGCGTGATTCTATTTTACAAAAAGGCACGGTCACGGACGGCCGAAAATTTTTCGACAACACACTACCCAAGACAAGGCACGCGCTCATCTCTAAGTGGAACTAGGGATACGTAATCAAAGTCAAAAATAGAATTTTTGATTTTTCGACTATGATCAAAATGTGCTAAAATCGATATTTGATCGATTTTAGAGGTAACTACATATGTTGGTTGTCATCGTAGGGCAATGGAAGTCTAGCCTGGGTTCTGGTACCAAGCAAGACAACACCACATTTTTCACTGACAGTGAAACTTAGACTACATTTCCAAAGTATTTCGTCATGTAAAACTTCATTAAATGTGGTGTAGTAAATACGAAACGGCGTTCAGACTTGACAAAAATACAGATACCATATCAATGAGCTAAGGTAGTATGAAAAATATTTTTTAACAAAGATTACTAAAATATTAAAAGACCAACACATCGGTTAAATAGGGCAGTTTTGAAATGGCGGTTAATATCAAAATCACCAAGACTTTCCGAAGTTACTCCCATTACTGTGATAATAAATTTTACATTACAACCCAAATATTGGCAACCCGCATACATATGTATGTTCATATGTGATACCTGCTTGTTCCTTGACATTGATTGTCAATAAGATATTGGGACCATCTCTTGATTAGCAATTCCATTCCAATGCTATTAATGGTATTTAGAGTCCAGCATAAGCGACGCCTCAACCACAATGCAACAAACATCATCAATATGTGGCATAAATGTTACAAAGAGCGGTGTTGGTAGTATTACTGGCTTAATGTTTGGGTCGTCGAATGGTGCTGGTGCTGTTGCATTCAATGCGTGCATAAATATACCCAACTTAATGAGCAAAAACATAAAGAAACAACAAAGAACAAAAAAATCACATTGTGCTACATCAGCCAGCCAGACAATCGCTCTTACCGATCATCATCCATGGGCTATGTTATTATTGACCATCATTTAACGGTAAATTTTTTCTTTAATAAATACTTAAATAATGCCATGCACGCGCAAAATGCTCCATTAAGCAATTGTTGGTCGGTCATTTAGTCGCTCATACATAGACATCATGCAAATGATAGTGGCCGAGTAATCAACTCCTGCTGTTGTTATTTCTACAGTCTCCAGCTTGTAATCTTGTTGGTCATTGATTGTTTTGTTTTCACCATCATTTAATTGGCCATATTTACTTTAATTATTTTAATGGACCCAATAAACTATGGCCTTTTACTGGTAACAATTTAATAAACATTTTGGCAAGACATGATAAAAAATCAATTTTTGTCAAAAAAGAAAAAAATATCTTGCAGCTTTCAAAAATTCTTCGCAGCAACAAAACTCACAAGCACATTTACCATAAGGCTTCTTGACATTGTTATTTACACAACACGAAAAAAACTTTTTGTTTTTTAAACAAATTGCAAACTATTAAATTTTGTTCACACTTCACAGGTATTAAAGTAGTATCTCAGTGTATGTGAGTGTGTGTGTTAAAGAGGATATTTTACATGTGAAGTGTAATTTGCCCTGAAAAGATGTAAAAAATTACTTGAAAAACTTTCCCAAAACGCACAGATTCTCATTCATCAACATACATAGTGACTACGTTCACAATCACATCAACACGAAGTTATGTACATACATACCTTCATACATATGTATGTCCTTATGTTGCGTTATATGAGATGAAATGTAAGAGTATCGCAACGGATCACATCACAAGGGCATAGCAGCAGTACATTGCATCGCATCATATCACATCGTCACTTAAGGGTTTTATATATTTAATTTAATTTTTTGTTTACTTTTACTGGTGTTGTTGTTATTGCTGGCAAAGAACAAACATCTAAATATATGAGACGGTTGTTGTTTTTTATATGTATATCATATTCGTTTGGTTAAGGTCATATTGTCAAGGATATTTTAAGTGTTGCATGTGAAATTTATCACATCATCCGATTATCGACCAGTAAACGTTTAACCTTTACGACCAAAATATGGCTTTATTAACTTGGTAGTTTTTGGCAAAATGCGAGGTGATTAATCCTAACAAATAGTAGCCGAAACATTTCTTATAGAACAGGGCACTGCACAATAAACAGTTACTTTTGTCCTGTTTCACTAAGACGATTCGATTACAAATTCGTTCGAATGACTACCAAACTTCCGGTTTTTTTGAAAAATATTTGAATTGTTTTTATTTTCAATTAGCAAGCATTTCCTGCAAACATCATGAGTTTGGTAGTAATTCGAATGAATTTGAATTCGTCAATATACTAGTGTTGGCTAATTTCGTTCATTGAGCGTGTTTATCTTTTCCATTCCGTTTATCAAAAGGAACCAGGTCGTTCATTTGGTTCGTTGGCTCATTTTCGTTCAATATTACATTTCAGTATATAATTGTCTTGTGAATATCGTTCATGCTTACTCCTCTCATATCTAATTTGTTTAATATAAGAAAGAAATAAATTAAACCTAATAAATGATCGAGTAGAGCTAAATGAACGAAATAATCTCTATTAACGATATAAATGAATGGCTTGGATATGGTTCCGTTTGTTCATTTAACAGAATCGTTCATTTAAACTAGTTCGTTCACAAAACGACACAACTTTGTTGATACCGGGCTACCACTAAAGTTGCAGTTTCTAGTCCGCTGGAGAGATCGCTCACTATATTTCACGACTTTTGACTGAAGTACTTCAGTAATCTAGTTCATAGTTCACTATCTAGTTCGAATATTGAGATGCATCGGCGAATTGCTACAACAAAGCAACTTTTTTTGTAATGTAAAATGTCAAAATTTGTAAACAAGGCGAAAAACAAAATAAATCGCCTTGGCACTGTGTTTTAGTTGTCTCTTTTTATCGGTTGTGTTTGTCTATAAAGTGAACACATGCTATCTCTTACTTACCGAATCATATGGTTTTTGTTTTGACTTTTCATATCGAATCGAAAAAACTCTAGATACCACAAACCTTCCATCCATCGTTGATCGTTGGCTCTGAATTCAATTCAGCGAATTATATCGAATCGTTCAATTGAACTAGTTCGTGCGTAAACAAAATAACTCTATTTATCACAAACATTCCATCCTTTTCCAAGGTGAAATTTTTGACAAAATCTCAATTTGTTTTAATGAAGCAAATTCGATTTCGGAGAGAGCGAGCATACTGGTCGGAATGCATATTAATGACGAAAAGTCGGGAATAAATATACATAAATACCTGTCTATTATCATTTCTACATTCTTTTTGTATATCTATCAAATCTCATTGAGAGTATAGCACTCTTATTATAAACAAAGTGAGCAAATAGCAAACTTATAAAACTTTCCTAACCCCGCCCCAGCACCAAACTCATCCTCATGTAAATTTCTAACCAGTTCTTCCCCATGAAAAATTCTTATATTAATTTCTTAATTGAAATTTTATTATCGTTTTTGAATATACTCTTAAAGTAATTAATGTACCTCAGTATGGACTTTTATTTTCCCACATTATATTCCAACCCTAATCCTAATAATTGTCGAGTAAGGCGTGCGTCTAACTGGCCCAGCAACATTAATGCCATTTATTTCCAGGCTTTTTGGAAAACAAAAATCTTATATTTGGTAATTAGCACCTTGTTGTGAATTATGAGAAATGAATGTCCTAAACTAATTTTAACACCACTTATTCTTACTCTTCTAAGAACGTTGTTTGGCTCGGTTTTGGACGTATTTCTTGTTTACTGGCAAGGCCGGTTGGCAAAGCAGAGCAAATGATTTTTGCAAATGAACCAAACCACAAAACAAAGTTATTAGCCTTTTCTCATCATTTGTCAAAAATATAAATTTTGATGGAATATCATAAAACGTGTTACAAAAATAAACCACAACAACAAGTAAAACAGCAAAACCAAAAATATAAAATCATTAACAATTCCAGCAAGAAACCGTTAAAATTGCAGGTGTTGGTTGAGAAGGAGGGCGGTGATGAACTGTTAAAGCGGGGAAATTGGAGTAACCCCTAAAAACATTAACAATGTATATTGTCTAACAAAATATTATGTTTCATTTATCAATGACTGGTGGGCAGGCATCATGGCCAAAACAAATAACAACCATGCCAAGCCAACAATGAAAACGGAACTTGGGGTATATTTAAGTATCATTATGACTGTTTGGTGCCTTAATGGTGGTATTTATTGACGCAGAGGAACTGCACCTTGCTAGCTTCCTTTAAGACATAAAAACAACGCAACTCAACTGAGATATCAGCTAACCCTTATAAATGTGTGTGTGTGTGTGTGCTGCGGAACATCTTGGCCATTATGGAAACAAATACCATACCATTCATTAAGTCAGCTAGTCAGTCAATGATAGCGCTACTATATCAACCCCATTTTATGACCTTTTTCCTTATTCGTCTTGCTGTATTTTGGTTCTCCTCGTTCATCAGAATTATTGAATAATGTTATGCATGTCTGCTCTCCGACATTTCCCATCCATTTACTTTGCATATGAGCTCACTTCACACACACACATGCTCACATAACAGTTTGTCAGCTTGCAAAGGGATGCATGACTCTTCTTCTGACAATGACTTGTTTTGGTGGCAGTGGTGCTGGTGTTGGGTGCTATGAAAAAAAAACTTTTAATTGAAGAAAACGCACTGAAAATTTACTGAGAACTGGGCGAATATTGTATGTAGAAGAATAAGAAAAACAAGTCAAGACGCCAGCGAATATATAATTCATCGTCTTTGCTGCTGCATGTTGTAAAAAACCGGCATGAATTTAGGTGGTGGGGTGGGGTAGTTGCACACACACATACGCACATTCATACATAATTGCACAGAAATACGAGTTCAACACTTGTCTGTTAATGTTTTCACTGTACATGACTTGGCGATATTACGGGAATTTTAGTTACACTATGTGTCCAAGGAATTGAGATGAGATGGTAAGGCATATTTGAAAATATATGTGTGTGTGGGGAATAGGAACTACAGTCTGTAAGTATCTGCTGTTTAAAAAGGACTCAAATAGATCTACTCGAAGCAAATTCAAAGTTTTGTATCTCATCTACACAAAGATTTAATATTCCTATATTTACTTTCAACTGAAAAATTGACTTTTCGTTCTTCCGATTTTTACCCTTAATGAAAAAGTCGACTTTCCGATTTTTCGATTGTGATCAAAGTCGTCTTAAATCGATCGTAGATTTTTAAAAAATGTTTTTCACAAATCGTAGATTTTTAAGGATTTTTAATAAATTATTTTATTTACAAATCGTGGATTTCCAAAAAAATTACCAATCGTAAAATTTTAAAAAAAGTTTTTTTTTACAAATCGTCGATTTTTAACAAATATGTTTTCACAAATCGTGGATTTTAAAGAATTTTTTCTTTCCACAATTTGTGGGTTAAAAAAAATATTTTTTCACAAATCGTGGACTTACAAAAAAAAAATTTACAAATCGTGGATTTTTTAAAAAAATATATTTTCGCAAATCGTGGATTTAAAAAAATATTATTTTTCAAATCGTGGATTTTCAAAAAAAAAGAAATATTTTTTCACAAATCGTAGATTTTTAAAAAAATATTTTTTCGCAAATCGTGGATTTTTAAAAATATTTTTTCACAAATCGTGGATGTAAAAAAATATTTTTTCACAAATCGTGGATGTAAAAAAATATTGTTTTTTTTTAACACCCGGCTTATTTATTACGAAAGATGCTCTCACTATCCTTTTCTGGGATTATCGTTTTCTTTTTACGATTGCTTAAGTCTGGAGTATTTCCACTTTAGCTTAACTCTAACTATCTATTATAAGAGTAATGTTTTTTTTTTTACTTCATTTGAAGGGTATGTCAACTTCGAAGCTAACAAAATTTTACACCAGTGTTTTTTTCATGTTTTTTTTCAAAATGTGGAGTACTCAAAAACATCGTACATGTCCACTACTGTTTAAATTAAAGCTGCTCTTTCTGTTGTTGCCTTTTGTTGTCTGTCTTTGTTGTGTGCAAGTGATGTACATATGTTTGTTGTTGACCGGGAGATTATTCACTATAGGTAACCCGTTGGCTATCTGTTCAAACTATATTCCTTGTGCAGTTGTCGTTGTCGTTGTTGCTGCTGCTGCAATGTTATGGAAACTTTTGAGATGTGCACCTGCTCAAGTTTAGTGGCCATTGGTAAACATGTTGGTCAGGTCGATCGGTCTGTCTGCCAATCGGTCGCTTGGTCGTTTGGATGGTTTGCTTTTTTACTTGGTTAGCTTTGAATCTGGTGAATCTGGTTTAGACGTTCATTGATGCTTTCAGTTTTTTCTGTTGCTTTGCTTTTTTCTGGGCCATCGAATATTTTTCTCCAGATTTTTGTTTTTTTTTTTCTTCTCTGTCTTTGGGTTTCTTTTTGCCAGCAGTTTATATTGATGGGAGTCAGATTTTTTGTTCATGCTGATCATCTGTGTGTGTTTTAACTTTCCTGACTGTTCCTGTTATAGTCGAACGATATTTCATATACCAAGGAGAAAAAAATCAGAGGAAGACAGCAGCAGCTCCACCAAAGTCCCAAGAAGTTAACACATGCTTCATTCAGTTCAGCGTATAAAGTTACTTTGAAACAGAGTAACTTTTTTCTGTCTCTCTTTTTTTACTTGAGAACGAATGGCAAGGATGGAGACGATGAATACGACGCTGATGCTGATAATGATGATGGTGTCGGTGGTGATGGTAGTAGTGTTGATGATGATATAAGGAGTTGCAGTGATTTTGTGATATGTACGTACGTACGTTTCTGCAAAACATGTCTGTCTGTTTGTGTGCTCGTTTTTTTTTTCAATTTCCTTTAATTTCCTTTTTGCCCGTCTGCATCTGCTGCTGCTGTTGTTGTTCAGATTGAACCAGCTTTTTGCTTGGTATGGTTTAGGTTTACAACTTTGCTTTTCTGCTTCGTCGGTTCGCTGGTTGTTTGGTTGGTTGGTTTACTGGCTAAGTTAATATGAAGATGATAAAAATAATAATAATAATGACGTCGACATTGATTGCTTCCTGTGCTGCTAACGACTTGCACTGGAGCTGGTAACTTCTTGCTCATGTGTTGTGTAAGCTGGCTGTTTTTTTGGCTGCTTCTTGCGTATCAGCTCCATGTATCATTAGCGCTTTTAAAGCTTACAAGGGCCTACCAATGGTTATTTAGTTTTTGTTTTATTGATGGCCATGCTGTTGGGTTGCCATTTGTGCTGATGCATTTTCGTCCAGCACCATTCATTGAACGATTAAGCGCGTCTGGTTTTCATTATTCCCAGTTGTTGTTGTTGATAGTTGTTGCAACAGGGCCCTCCTTGGCCCACTGGTGTTCGTATTCGTGTATAGATTAATTCTGGTTCCTGTACAATTTGTTGGTTTTATCCATGATGCAAGTGCGTAATATGGACAGGATTTTATGAATGAACTGTTGGGGGCTTATATCACACGCACGAATATCCTCATCAATGACAAAAACTATGCTTTATTGTGGCAAACAAACAAAAAGAACAGCCAACAAAACAACATTATTTCAAGTTGATATTAATGTTGTTGCACTGATAGCAAACCACATTAAGTTTTGTTGTTGCTGCTTGTTTTTATTGGTTGCAACAGCACTCGGATGCAGAGGAAGTAATAAATTAATGGCGATAACTTTGGCTATAAATGCAAAAAATCAAAAAAGAAAAAAAAAACGACAACTTAATATACCTGAATGTTGAGTTTTGCGTTCTCACATACAGACACACACACCTGCAGCAATGTAAGTTAATACTCAATGAAATGAACCATCATCCATCCACCTGATCATTCATTGATTACTTTCCCATGCATGGTGGTGGCATATAAGGCCTATGGTGTTAATTAAAATGAATTTTATTAAATTCAATATTTTTCCGGCTGCATAAATATGATTTTATACTGTTGCGTGTTCATCACATAGCGACAGTCATTGGGTATTTTTAAGGAAGGAGTTACAAATTGGGATTGTATCTAGGTAGATATTATAGTTTTAATGTGGTATAGGGTAATAGGGGATTTTAAGTTATAAAAGTTGAGAGTGTTTGGGAATTTTTTAAATAGCTCCATCTAGACCCAAGTTGAACATAGCCTTAATACAGTAAAGGCCTTTTGGGAGGTGATTTGACCTATCCTTGGGGTTAGAGCTTCATTTTATTTTTTCACAATAAATTTCCAAATATTTTGACCTAATCTGCCAAAAACTACGTTCAATGTCCATAATTGAATTTCACGGACCTTTGATTTTAAATAAATTTCAATCGTTTGGGATCTGCCATGCCCATAATTCCTCTTTTCATTGGCTTTGTTTTAAATTCGACTCATATTATTTCGTTAATTTGCATTGTATTATATTACCACAACAATAACAACAACTTCAAGAACTACTTCAATCATATTATGTAGAACATTGCAATCAGACAACAACACAATGTTTATGTTTCCCATATTAATGACAACAATCCTGATGATGATAATGATAATGACGGCTGAACAACAATTAGCATCAATCACAGAAATTGTTTGAATTCGATTTTGTATCGTTTGGTTTCGTTTTTCTTAATTGATTAATAAAAAATAAATATTAAAAAAATTAAAAACCGGATGACATTACTATTCGGCTTGATTGAGATCACGGTGTTTGATTATCTACCGGTTACAACGACAGCGTAGTAATTAAATATTCAAAATATTATGAGCGGTAAAATGATGGGAATTCTTTTTTGAAATTCTTCTCAGCTATTATTATTCGGTATACCCCAAATACCTTTGATTTAAGGTCAATACAAGGGTTTGATTTAATCAGAGTTTATGGCCATACAGATATTTTGGTTTTGGAATGTCAGTTATCTTAATTAATTAAAATATTTGTCTTAGAGATATTATCTGTGGAAATAGAAATTGAAAGTTCGTGTCTTAAATTATGTGGAAGATGTGCTATAATTTCCAAAGGTACCACCTTAATGTATTTCGTAGTTTTTTTTTGCACACCAAAATTTGACTGGTATTTACAAGTTTTCTCATCCGCCTTAACCTTTCAACAAATAATAATAACAACAACAACAAAATCATCCAAGTTTGTGCCAAACATGAACTCTCCTTTCTTTCATCTTCATCAATTTATTATGATTTGTGTATTTTATGATTTTTAATAGTTTTTCAAACGGAAGCAACCGGTGAGAATTCCATAAATATGTTTGATGGGTGTGCCGGAGTGTGTGTGTGAGGGGTATAAGCGTATAGTATATGTTATCTCATTATTTGAGCATCCGGTGATTGCCCAACGCTCAGTACTACTTCTTGATATTCGACAACTTATGCTAGTCATTCTGTCAAAAATTTGGCTAAAACAAACAAAACGGTTAGACAGAGTGACTGACTGGCTGACTTGGCAGGTAATAACGGCAATGCACGTGTCTAAAGACGAATATCAACGATTTTAATTTATTCATAAGAATTGGCAGTAGGTAAATGAAGAAAATTTTGTTGAAAAGAAAACCTAAAGTTGGTAGTTGTTGCTGCTGTTGTTGTTGTTGATTGGCAAGTTTTGTTTGGACAGAGTTTTATGTTTTTACTTCCGGAAGTTTATAAAGTGAAAATTTTGGAAACAAAATAGGGAAATAATTTAATAGAAATGTATGTGCGTTTATTTGTTGTAAACATTTTTCTTAATAACTTCTTCGGATGTTTAAACATTTTCAAGAAGTGTTATAGCTTGAAGGTGTGTTCTTGTAAAGTGGAATGGTTCTAAGCAAAACTAGTTACAAAAGTAGACAATTTCTAAAGCTTTTCAGGCCAAATTATTGAGTGTTCAAAAAAATGAGCTAAGACGAAATAAAAGAAAATGGTACGGTAATCTAAGTCTCTTATTGAAATTATTGGTGCTTAAGAAGTAGCACTGAATTAGACGCTGAATCATATTTTTTTATCGTCACCGATTTGTAATTTCTACACGGGTTTCAATAGTAAGCATATTGAAACTAAGACAAAAGTCCATTTATACGTTTGTACTCATCCAGTGGAATCCGCTTAACCCTTCTTTAAAATTTATTGAAATTATACTATTTTTTCGACACAAATTAAAATGTTATAAATTTTGTTTTTTTTTTTTTTTGTATACAAAAATGGTCTGTCTATGCCAAAAAAAAGGAGTATGTTTAAAAAGAAAATCTAAAAATCGTAAATTAAAAAACAATGATTAATTAAAAAAAAAAACAAAATTAAAAAAAATTAAAATTTAAAAAAAGTTAAAATTTTTTCATTATTTTAATTTAAAAAAAAATATTTTTTTCCCAAATTTGTAAAATTGTTTCTCTGCAACTACTGAATCAAATTTGATCTTTTTGATTCACCGGAGTGAAAGATGGTTGTATTATATGCCGAAACAAATTTTACCAGGTGTATTACAAAACAATACCGCTCTTTGTCAATTAATGCAGATCAAAAGTTGCAATGAGATATATTACATTATCCCACATTAAATATATAATAATAATACAACAATAACATTTAGCCCTTTGCGAATGGCAATGCCTTGTTCTTTCGTTTTTTTTTTTTGATATTATTGAACATTCTGAATTATTCCTTTTTTGCACTAAAATCCAATTGTTTTATTTTTCTATTTGCATTTTTTATTGTCCTTTTAATTTGCCTAATAATAACCAAAGCCGTTAGAATGAATGTTGTTTTATTTATTTTTGGTTTTTTGTTGGCCATAAACTGGAAATATTAAATTTTTATTACATACCTCACTTAACATACAGCGTTTGGCATTTTTGGCACAAAAGTTATGATATCATACTCTTGTTGTTGAACACAATTATGGTCATGGCAAATGCTAAATGTTCTTCAAGACTTTTATGGTCATTTCAAGACAACGACTACGACGACTATGATGATAATTTTCATTTGGCATAAACAAATTATTTCATAAATTTTAAGGCTCAACACACAAATTTGGCATGGGAAAGATTTATAAAGTCATAGTTTTTGCCATTAAAATGAAACAGTAACAACAACAGCAAAATAATTAATACCAACGCATCATTCATCCATTCTTCCAGAGAGGAGACAAAGACACAATAAAATGAATAGATATATTTCTTTTAATGTAATATTCATCATTAATGGCTATCATTTACTTACAGTTAAATGATCTGTTAAAAACTTAATCAGAGACCGACCAAGCAACCACGACCACCACCATATCTTTCGTTTACCTATAAAAGAAATAGCAGAAGACTCAATAACAACAGCTAAGACATAACAAAAGACCCAAACCAAAGAACTAATTAACATTTCCACACGGCCAAACTATTAATCAGTTAGTTGTGTGACCATCATTAGGCTACCACCCCTTATCCCCCCTTAATTTGTAAGATATTCTTCAGCATAAAGATGCTGTGGCCATGTGTGTTAGTTATCTTCTTCGAACCCGCACCTTAACCCATAATCAAAGAGACGCAGAGACACAAATTAAGAATTATCTTAACATTTGCAGACGCAATATGTACGTTGAGAGGAGACAATTATTAGATGAATGAGTGGAGCAGAGTTGGCTATTGTTTGGTAGGATTTAAGTGGATTTTACATCATTATGTAGTGACCACACATATACAGAGCGAAAACACTCATACATAGAGTAATATAATACTAAGTATTAAGAAAACACAAACACTTCCATCTAAAAAAAGAGCTTTACAAGAAAATACAAAAAAAAAAAAAAACAAACGAAAAAATCTAATCAACAACACACCATGAAACCAGTCCAACAACAACCCACGGTGTTTTTGTATTTCAAAAAAAAACCTGGCTCTGAGCTGTGAGTAGAGTCAGGTTTGTGTGTATCTTTTACTACCAAACGACGGCATCAAGCCGTTTGTTTCTAGCCTTTATGAATGAACAAATGAATGAAACTCGCTCGCATGGCAAGAGGGGGTATTATTGTTGCCTTAAATATCGGTTACAAAAAACAAATGTTGATGATGACTGTGGTACTGAGAAGATACCGATTACAGATGCGAATATCATTAAAAACACAGTGATTTGTAATGAGTAATCACAGATATGGTAGATATGCAGGTACATACATACAAACATAGATTTTAAGTATATGTATGTATTCCGGAAGTTAAATTTAATTTAAATTTAAAATAAGTAAAAATGACATTAGTGATGAATGGCCTGAATTGGTAATATTAGAAACTTGAAAAGAAGATACGGGACAGTGTAATCAAAAGTACAATCAAAGATTGTGACCGATGAGTGCCTTCCAGCAATAATAAAAGTTTTAATAACAAAATCCTGACATTGGGCCATACATTTGCATATCTAGTTTTCCAAAGAATGTCTTGAGCCGCAAATCTACAAAACATCAATGTGCATCATACTTGATTTCAATAGTCTTACCAGATATTTGTATACCGTCCACAATAGTAACTCTTCGAAATAATAATTTACGGTACTCATATATACAGGGTAAAATCCTTAGTCGATCTTGCCATGTTCGTCTGTTGTAATCACCTTAGCGTCAGCAATAATTTAGCTAGAACGCTATATTTTTGTTTTACATAGTCAGGTCAAGTTCGAAGATGGGCTATATCAGCCCATATGGTATGGCTTCCATATAGCCGTACCTCCCGATTTTAGGTATTTTAAACATATTAGCTACATTTCTTGTCAGAACTAATTTCACATTTGGTCAAAAAACTTCACCAAAACTTTTCAAAATAGGTCCATGTTTAAGTATATCCCCTATATAAGGGTACCTCCTGGTTTTACTTATTTGGAGGATTTTAGCTACATTTGTTGACCGAACAAGCTATAATTTGACATTTGAGGTTCCCAGTGACCACACAACTTCTCGACCAAAAATTATCAACATAGGTCCATGTTTTGGTATAGCCTCCGTATAACGCTACCTCCCGATTTTAGGTATATTGAGGATTTCAGCTACATTTTTTGAGTGTGACTTTTAAATTTGGGGTTACCTGTGGCCACGATAACGGTATAGCCCCCGATAACGGTACTTCCCGATTTTAGTTATTTGAACGATTTTTGCTACATCTTTTAACCGAACTAGCTGCAATTTTACATTTGAAGTTTCCAGTGGTCAGAAAACTTCCCCACAAAAAATTTTAACATAGGTCCATGCTTTGGTATAGTCCCCATATAACGAAACCTCCAGATTTTAGGTATTTTCAGGATTTTAGCTACATATTATGACCGGAAGTTTTACATTTGAATCTGCCTGAGGTCGGAGAACTTCTCCCTTTATAAATTGTCAACGTAGGTCCATGTTTTGGTTTAGCTTCCATATAACGGTACCTTCCGATTTTAGATAGTTTGAGGATTTTATCTACATTTTGTTAACGGAACTGGCTGTAATTTTACATTTGTGGTTCGCCTTGGTCACAAAACATCTCCACCAAAAGCTGACAACATAGGTCCATGTTTTGGCATAGCTCCCATATAACCGCACGTTCCGATTTTAGGTTTATTGAGGATTTTAGTTAAATTTTTTGACCGAACTAGCAATCGTTTTACAAAACTTCTCCACCAAAACATTGTCAACATAAGTCCATGTTTTGGTATAGCCCCCGTATAACGATACCTCCCGATTTTAGGTTTATTAAGGATTTTAGTCACATTTTTTGACCGAACTAGGTTTAATTCGACATTTGAGGTTGCCAGTAGTCACAAAACTTCACCACCAAAAATTGTTTTATATAGCCCCCATATAAAGGTACCTTCGGATATTAGGTATTTTAAGGATTTTAGCTAAATTTTCTGGCCGAACTAGCTGTAATTTTACATTTGAGGATCCCAGTGGTCGCAAAACACCTCTACCAAAAATTTTGAACATAAGTTCAGGTTTATGTTTAGCTCCCATATAACGGTACCTTTGGATTTTAGGTAGTTTAAGAATTTTTTGGCCGAACTAGCTGTAATTTGGCAGATAAGGTTCTAAAACTTCTCCACCAAAAATTATCAACAGAGGTCCATGTTTTGGCCTTGCCCCCATGCAGCGGAACCTCCCGATTTTATGTATTTTGAGGATTTTAGCTACATTTATTGACCGAAAAAGTTACGATTTTACATTTGAAACTTATCTAACAAAAATTGTCAACATAGGTCCTTGTTTTGGCATATTCCCCATATAACGGTACCTCCCATTTTTATGTATTTTGAGGATTTCAGCTACATTTTGTGAACAAACTACCGGTAATTTTACATTTGAAGTGCTTTACATTTCGTGTTATTTTTGATACACAATTCGACTTCGCCAATGCTAAACACGCCCTATTATCAGGTGCCTAATGATATCATAATTTGCTAAATACAAAAAATTTGGTATCAATGACTATTGTTTGCTTTCCATCACTGTATCCATAATCTTTGATACAGGTTCTCATTGAATTCAGTTTTGAATTTATAACCAAAGAATATATGACTGAACTAATGTATGGATTATAGTTTAATTTTTTTGCTACCTTTGCTGCCCCTAAAGTGTACAAACATGTCTTTTATTCTTGTTGTTTTTTTTTTTTATATCTTAGCCATGTCCAATACGCACCTGGCTATAAACGTATAATGATGCTTTAAGCCATTGCTTGGGCTTTACCGGCTGAAATGTGGCTGGTTGGTTGGTTGGTCTAATGGCTTATTGCTTAGTGTGGATGGATGACTGGATGAATGTATGGGTTAGCTGAGCTTCTTGCTTTTCAATTCAGCTGTGCTCTGTTGCTGTTGTTGGCTTTTGGTGGCTTTGCGCAACAACTAGTAAAACATGTTGTAGTTTACAAATGCGAAATGTTTATATCTTTTGATTGTGATGTTATTGTTGTTGTAGCTTGTAATTGTTTTTTTTTTTCTGTTATTTCTTTTTTTGTTTCGTTAAGAAGTGGTCTTAAATTGTAGCGAAATTTGTTAAAAGATGAAAAGCCAGGTCAACATCTAAGAAACGTATTTTCCTAGATTTTTATTATAGTTCTCAGTTTTGTTCTGTTGTTGTTCTGTTTTCTTATTCTAGTCCGCTACAAATAATTTATTTAAATTGTATGTTTATGTTTACATATGTCCAGATTTATAGCTGGAAGCTGTTGACTAAATACGGGTTTTTTGCTTACTTCACATATGTGGTCAATGAAATAGCAGATTTTAACATTTTATTGCTATGGAAATTAAAAAAAATAAATTTTTACGATTTCAAATTTTCTTTGGAATATTATGGTTTGGTTTCTTTGAATCATATTGGTGATTTAAATAACTTTAACTTTTCCGATATATCACTATTCTTTTAATGTCTGCCCCATTTTCTTCATTTACATATGTATGTATGTACGTTAGTATTTTTTTGTATAACAAGTGTAATTGATTTGTACATCAGTTTGACCATACCCATGAGAATTGATATGATCCGTTTTGGTCTATTGTCTGTCAATTCTTTCGTTCGTCGTCGTCATCGACGTCATCCCCGGTTGATTGCTTAAAGCTTGCCTCGGTTTATTTACTGTAGAGTTTTACAACTCTTAGAATACCATTGCCATATTTACACAAAACGTTCGATGATTGCTTGCTTGCATGCATGCAGGCTGTCCAGCCACATTTGAAAAGTTAATCGCATAGAATTTATTTAACTATTTCAACAACATTCAAATCACCTATTGGCTCCAGCACTCACACACACACGTACAAACTATGTAATGTTCTGCAGATTGTTAGAGATGGGGAATAGAACAGAAAAGAGGAAAACACGACCAACACTTGTTGTGTATTTAGGAAATGTAATGATTTTTAAATGCCACTATTGGCATTTAAATGCTGCTCCAGTCCGACTAGCTAGCTATGGCTGCTGGATGTCAATTGCCATTCAGCCAAACAACCAGTAAACAATGGAGAAAAAGGCCAAGTAAAGCAAAATAAAAGAAGAAACAATACCAATAAGTAACAAATAAACGACAAGCAAAAACAAAAACAATTGAAATATATATTATGGTAAAAGACCAAATGTTCAAAACAGTGGGCCCAATTTAATTCTTCTAAACCAATAATGAAACAAGCCTTTTCCAGCATAGCTAAATTTTAATATTTTATTTGTTTGCCTTGCGATTTGTCTGTGATATTTTCATGGAATTATCAAATTTCATGCTGCTTCATTATTAAAAGTGTCTATTGCTGCTGGTCTGTCTAAACGTGGCAACAACTGTGTCGATGGTGTTCTTTCGGTACATGGTGTTTGTGGTATTGCTATCGATGGCATGGTCACACAAATCGTCATAAGAGAAACTTCAATTAAAAGGTCAACAGTTTTTTCCGTTTCACGACATGAGTTGATGTTGGAAACGTTTTGAAAACCCTCTTAGCGACCAAACAAAAATGTGAAGCATAAATTTTAGAGTTCTTAATAACAGCAGCGGAACAGTCATCAACGATTTCCACAACAACCTTGGACTAAGCGTTGCATGCTGCATTTTTGTTGTTTTTTAAATGCATTTAAGTTGCAAGCAAGTGTTTGGCTTTAAAATACCGCGTGTGTGGTTACCACAACAGCGATGATGATGATGTTGATCACTTTAATGATGATGGTGTTGGTTGAAATATTCTAAATTATTTTTATGGGTTCACATGAAAAGGTCATTTTTTTAATTTGTTAAAGTCTTTCATATTCCATCAAAGTGGTTGTTGTTGCCGTTGTCGCAGTTGAAAATAACGTCTTTTAGGTTCACTGCTTTTCAAAGCATTAATTATCTTTTATAAAGTTCAACTGTGTGGTGTTTTTTTATTTTTATTTTTTGGTATTCAGTTTTATTTCATTTAAGTTTCTTTCCCTTAATGTTTTGTTTCTCTGCGTCCACCTCTCTGTAATTAGTTCCAAATCCACCAGCAACAATGAAGGGGAAATGGGCTTTTCATATTTCCATTTCAAATAAAAAAGACAGAGAATTATACAAAATAAAATTTCCCAAAAGGTACAACAAAACAAACAATATTCGAAATGAAGGAAAGAACAAGAACCTGCCACCACTCACCCCTGCTCAACAAGTGGCTATTATCAAGCGAAGAATGCCACCACTTGTATCAGCCACCAACCAACTACCAGCTGGCCAGGAAGATATGGCCGGCCTAAAATGCTTCTGTTGAGGGTTTGTTGTTTATAGAGCGACCGTTAAGGGAAATTCTGTTGAACTTCTGATGTGATGGATTGTTTTTATTGTTGCATTGTATTCGATTATTACGCTGTTTGCTTCTGTCTCCAATAACGATGATGATGATGACGACAATGATGAGGTTTTAATAGAATTTTAAAATTTTGGAATTTCACTTTGTTGTCTCGAGGGGAGATTTTTCTTTTCAATAGGAAAATTGATTTATCAAAAAAATGTCATAAGCAGAAAAAAAAATGACGAAATGAAGTTATGCAGTAGACGTTGTCGTTGTATTGTTTTGTTGGAACTGATGGATTGATATGCCATGACCAAAAAAGGGCTACCAATTGTTATTTCGTCTATACTAGAGAATAGGACCAATAGACCATTCAAAGAAGCCCTCAATGAAGGCTGGCGGCTGGTGTTTTTCATAAACAAAAGTCAATCATGAAACAATTGAAAAACATACATTAAGAAGTTTAAAAAGGCTTAATGTACATATATGACATATAGACTTGAACATGTGTGAATACAGATTTCTCTATTTGTCTACATACATACATATGTATGCAACATAATTAAGATAATAATAATATTATCTCAAACTTTTATGCACGTAACGACACCGTTTGAATTTTATTTTTAAGTTCCTTCAGAAGTGATGACTTCCTTTCAGGATGTCCATATGAAATTTATTGAGCATTTCATCCCCTTTAATATTTTTCAATATAGCTCCCTTTCAATTCCCGCCCCAAAATAAAACTACTTAATTAATTCAATTAGAAAACTATGCAGCTTCTGCCCTTTAACTAATTTCAAACGAAAAACAAAGATTTAAAATTTTCTTCTTCATCTTCTTCTTAATGTCTGCTTCAATTTGTTTTCAAGGCACCAAAACCCCGAGTGACTGTCAATCATTGAAATTAGCATTAAAATATGTATTTTGTAAATTCATTTCAATAAAACCCGTCAGTCGACCCCATTAAATGAAAGTGAAAATAAAATTTCGTAGAATTAATAACAGAAGGAAGATAAACAGAATTTGCTGTAGGGAAACAGAAAATCATGTGGTTGCTCTGTGCATACTTTAGCTTATTAATAATAAATAAAAACTAATTTAAAGATCAAAGTTGAATGGAGTGCAAACGACGAAGAAGAAGAACAAGACGAAAAAGCGGTGTGTCAGTGGCCACAATAATTGATTCATGACTGACACTCGGGCTGACACCATACTAAAAACCAACGGCAGCAAAGTTTCACGCACGCAATCTTTCAAACTGCCACAAAACCCACATAACGCTACATATTCCTTCACTTCACGATGAAGCATCATCTGCAGCAGCATCATATTATTGCCGTAACGTCTTGCATTCAGACAGCCAGCCAGCATTTCAAAACGAAAGCTAGGGAAATTTAGGCTGATGAATACAATGTTGTTTGTATGTCGGTTTCACAGCAGCAGCAACAGCCCAAACTCCCAGACTCAGTGACTTGATTTTGAATGATGTGGCGAGGCGTATTGATGCTGTAGTTGATGTTGTTGTTGTTGACTTGGCTTATACAGTTATTAATGTGTTGTTGTAATTTTGAAATGAGTACAAGTTAATGTAGACTTACGCACGCACCCACACGAACATATGTACATATATCATACATATCGATACTAATTGAAGGTCTAATGAGTGAATGAATAATGTAATGTGGAGGTTGGAGCCTATCACTTATTACTACATGGCGGGTTTTGGTGTAAAATGTGTAAAAAATTCGACGGTTTAGCCAACAATTTCAGTTCCTTAGCTATGAAAATATCCATCACAAATTCAGTATTCAATCTTAAAGAAAACAAGAAAAAAGCGTTAAGTTCGGCGGGTCGAACTTTTTGTTCTGTCCACCATGAAATATTCTGAACTTATGTTCTGAACTTCGCCCGGGCCGATCAGTGGTACCGTTTGTTCTTTTCACCATGAAATATTCTGAATTACGACCGGGCCGAATACTGGTACCGTTTAGGGGGATATACCAAAGTATGCACCTATGTTGACAATTTTTGGTGGAAAAGTTATGTGACCACTGGGAACCTCAAATGTCAAAATTATAGGTAGTTCGGTTGAAAAAATTGCAAAAATCGTCAAAAAACGTTAAATCTGGAGGTACCGTTATATAGGGCCATCCCAAAAAGTGGACAAAGGTTGACAATTTTTGACACCTTTGAACGCCAAGTATTAAATTAAATGTAGTTCGAATAACAAATGTAGCTAGTATGTATCTGCAAAATACTTAAAATCGGAAGGTACCGTTATATGGGTGCTATACCAAAACATGGACCAATGTTGACAATTTTTTGGACAAGTTTTGTGACCACTAGGAACCTCAAATGTTAAATTACGGCTGAATCAAAAAGTAGACTTGTATTGACAATTTCTGGTGGAGAAATATTGTGACCTCAAATTACAACTAGTTCGGACAAAAATTCAGCTAAAATCTTCAGAATACCTAAAGTCCGGAGGTACCGTTATATGGAGGCCATACCAAAAAATGGACTTATGTTTTCAAAACTTTTGACAATTTTTGATGTCCCTGTAAGAAGATATTTCACTGAAAACAATGTATGGGGGCACACGACATAACCGTTTGTTTCACACTAATTTTGTCATCGTTTTATAACATATATATTATTTAATATTATATATAACTTTATGTATTTCATATATCATAAAAATTAAAAGAGATTTGTGCGGGACCTTTTTTAAAATTCAAATGGGATAAAAGTTATTTTAGTCATTAATAGGCAAAAGGCCATTCATTCGTGCAATAGGAAATAATTTTTTGAGAAAAAAATTTTCATATCATAGAATTTTTTTAACAAAAAAAATTTCAAATTGATTTGTGAGAAGCCCTTTTTTATAATAAAATAGAATGAATGTTATTTTAGGCATTAATAGGACAAAATTCATTCATTCTCACTACAGGAAATCATTTTTGGGAAGAAATGTCAAAAAGTCATAACCCTAGTGGATCTATGTTGACAATTTTTGGTGTAGAAATTTTGTGAACCTCACATGTCCAATTACAGGTAGTTCGGTCCAAATATGCAGCTAAAATCCTCAAATGACCTAAAATCCGAAGCTACTGTTATATGGGGGCTATACCCTAACATGGACCACATAGTCCATATTCGAACTTGATCTGTCCATAATACAATATACACTCGGGTGTAAAAATATTTGAATGCTATATTTTTCAATTAACAACATACGGACAGGGCTAGATCGACTCAGAATTTTACCCTGATCAAGAATATACATACTTAATGGGGTCGCAAATGATTATTTCGATGACTTACAAACAGAAAAAACAAACCTACATACTATGGTAACTTTTGGCCCACCCTGTATACTATAATAAAATTTAAGTTTTGCATGACCAACAAAATCCTCCGTTCGAATCGAACCTAATTGAATTGATTATTTAAATTAGGCAAGTGTACTATTCAAATTTATATTTTCATCTCCCCACCGATTAGTTGGAATATTTGCGTACATAAGAATTTTTTATTTGTTTACGTGGCAGGAAGTGATGAGAAGAGCGGGAAGGGGGTGTGATACAAATGCCTTCTTAAAGTCAGCAAGTTAAAATAATTATTTCAATTTGTTAAACAACAACTACGACAAGAACATCATTAATATTCCTCCCCCAAATACTCACGCATAAAATAATCGGGGGAAAAGCCTGTAAGGATTATTTATCTGTGTGTGGAGAGGAAGAGAATGACAATATTTGCTATAACAGCTCAATGGATAAATAAATTAACATACTACTCATACATTGTTGTGGTGAGTTATGGCAGGGGGGTTGAACTCCAAGAATTTTTTGTAGGCAAAGGATGCTGACCCAGTTTTCTCTAATTGCCAATATTATTATTAGGCATTATTATTATTTAGGCAAGCAATAAAAATTCTGGCCCTTGACTTCTTTCTTCTCTCCTTCTCACAATTATGACAAAGCAGCCTCATTAGCCATATTAATTTTATTTCACATACATACATATGTTAATGTGGATAATTTTCTTGGTAAAAGTTATTTTCAAGGCTTAAATGGGATTAATTTGTTCTTATTGTAAGAAGTAGAAATTCTGCTTAGCAGCGTGAAAGGCGTATAGAAAAATACATGTGCCTGTATATCAGCAATGATAAGCTATTTTTCTGATTAGATGTTTGTTGAAATTCCTGAAATATTCCAATCTAACGAGTTACTACCCAATGCCTGTTTAATTACCTCCAAAACACCCAAACATATCGAAAGATTTATGCAACTTTTCAAAGTTATATAAGTATAAGCCCATTCCTTTCTATGGTACAGCATTTACCACTCTCTCCATTTAAAAATAAACCTTTTATCTAGCATTTTTTTATTAACTTGTTATATGTAAATGTTTGACATAAACTATAATTCTGCTACTGCTAAATTCCTGTTGCGATAGGAAGCAAGAAATAAAAAAAAAAAAACAAAAAACGACAAAAATCAATGCATCAAGCTAACCAGTTCCTGTAGGACATATACACTACTTACCACAATACGCAACATTAAAAGGAAGCTCATACAGATAACATGCAAAAATCCCAACTACTTGTTTGGCTGATCAGCAGCAGCCAACCATCACCACCACCACCACCTTTCAGCATTGGCCGAATCTACTCATCTTACTGAGAAGAGAAGCTGCTGAACAGGTTTCTTGATTGCAAGTGAAATTAAACGGATTTCCGGTGATATAAGTATGGTCAGTGTTGTATATTGAAGAGCAAGAGTTAATAACACTCATGAAGTTTGCTGCTTGCCGGTCACAAATCATGAAGATTTAGGTGTGCACTTCATTGAAGAGAGTCAGCATACTATAAAAGATTTTCATTAAAATGAAAAGTTTTCAAACTGATTTTCAATGCAAACACTAAACTCGGTTGACAGGGGTGGTGCAGGGGGACTTTAGAACTTGCCAACACTGCAAAGGAAATACAATCAAGCCTGTAATTTCAGTTGCAATGGACAAGTTTTTCTACCTTTGTTGGGATAGAATCCATTGCTAAATAGTCACAGACACACACACACGCACTTCTCGGGTGCTACCTGCTTAGGTACAATCTTTGCCAAAGCTTTTTTCATGACTGAGTGTTTTTCTTGTCAGTGTAATAGACACGACGGAATTGCTTACTTTCCTGGCTTGCAATAATAGTCTATGCTTTTAAGAGATCTGTGTATGTGTTGGTGTGTGTGTTTGGCTTGAATACATGTAACTACTTTAATAACCATTATGTCCTGGTCCAAAGACCACAACCATGCTTTGTGGATATGAACGCACACTCTAGCCGCAATGAAAAGAAAATCCAAACGAAAAAAGAAAGAAACACTAAAAAGACTATGAAGATGAACAACAACATAAGAACAAAGGCAAAAAACTAGAATCTTCCAAACCATTAATGAACCCTAAAAGCAAAATAATGCAAACGAATGGAAAAACCACTACTGACTTGGCTAGCACCGATACTCTCCGTTTGCCTTGTGACTTACCGAAAACTTATATTGCTCTAGAAGGGCTAAAAAGTAAGCATGTGTGTACGTGTCCAAGTCATTAACTCATTTCATAGTTACTCGCACCCAAAAGAGTCCATTGTTGGTCTCTTAAAAAGTGTTGTTGCAAAAAAGCTACATTTCTTTGAACATTTTCTGCTACGTCTTCTTTTTGTGGACGGAGGGTTGGTTGGTCGGCCGGCCGATATTGGGACAGGTTAAGTGATCGCCTTGCTTGTGTTGGTATCAGTTTCTGTTCCTTTCTTTTTTGGTCACTTGAAGTAGTTTATGAATGAATTGGCTATAACCATATAGTTTAAAGGAGTAATGCTATCAGAGTTGTTTTTGCTGTTGCCAGTTGTTTTTATATCCATTGACATTTTGTTGTTATTGTGGTATACATTTTTTTAATGTGTGTGTGAGTTGCTTATCATAAAAACAAATTGCAAAGAAGCAAAAATGAAACAAAACAAAAAACGCCTTGACTGAAGCTCAAAGAGCAATGCAACAAACAACAAAACTCTCACATAAACTCAAACTAAAAGTGACCATTAGTGTGACATCCGGTCTGTTATTACCATGCCACTGTTGTTGTGTGCAACTTTAGATACATTTGTCCATTTTTCTTGTAGTTGTTGCTAATATGCTACTATGGTTTGCATAGTAAGTTGCTTATGTGGTTTGTTACAAAAAGAAAAAAAAACCGTATAGGTTTCATTGAAAAAGGGGGTGGAAAGTGGAAATCTGGATATGAGCTACAGGACGAAATAAAATAGGCTGGCAAAAATTTACAAAGAGCCTAAAAATAATGTTTAATGTTTTTCCTCAGGGTCGCTTTGGCATCACAACCCAGCTAAAACCCATTAGAAATCTGCTTACTTACTCATTATTTTAACTAGGACATGTCGCCTGAAATAAGTAATTATTTTTTTTTTTACCACTAAAAGTCGACTAATAAGTAGTTAAATAAGTAGCTAAGACCTTTACTAGCCAAATATTAACTACATCATTTGTCGACTTTTAGTGGCCAAAAAATAACTACTTATTTCTGGGGACATTTCCTCATTAATATAATGGTTAGTAAGGAGATTTGTAATTAGTTTAGCTCTAGGCTGTGATGCGATAAGACCCTATAATGAATGCAGCGGGAGGGGGAACATTAAATTTTAACAAGTGTTAAATAATGGTTTAGTAAGGAGATTTGTAATGAGTTTTTTTGCTTGGAAGTGTGAGGAATTTTAACTAAGATTACCAGGCACATTTAAGATTAGAGCACATTTCATTCTACCAAAACTAAAAAAGTCCTTCTAATCTATGTGGTTTGTTCGTCAGTTATAAGACTAGGATATCTTGTTTTCTTTTCTTTTTTGTTCTTGTCGATTTCGTCATCTTCCTTCGACTTGGTAGACTTTGTCATTTGGGTTTTGGTTTTAATGGTAATTGCTGATGTCGTTTTTTTGTTGCTGTTACTGTTGTTTATGGCTTATATACGAAATTGTTTAGAATCTGTTTGAGTTTATATTGGGATATGTGTTTTTGTCTTTGGTTAGTTTTAAAGGACCATACGTACGTGCACACTCACTCAGAAGCTGACTGGCTGGCTGAGTGAGTGACTGACTGACTGGTGACTTGAAGTAGTCATATGCAGATTTGTATGAAAGTTTCTATGGCTCTCCCCCCATAAAGGTTGCAGAAATATATGTTCAGGGTGAGTATGTGTGCGAGATGTGATGTGTGAGCATTTGTTGCAAATCGCCTGTCTTCTGTCCCAGGTTTTTATGTCATTAAATATAGTATGTGTTAGGTATGTTGTCATTGTCACTTTTTTGGGCGGTTATTCTGGAATAGTAGCAGTCTTTAAACTCTCCGTTGCAATCGGGCGTTGTAGTGTTAAGCAAATAAATGCAAAGCTTGGGTTTCAGGCTTAGGGCGTTCTACAAGTTTTCTTCAAGAGTTGGAAAATAATCAACATAATTAGACAAGTTTACTTTGTAAAATTCTTGTTGCCGTAGGATGCTTGCTGCTTGCTCCCTCATGGATTAGGGTGAGCATTAAAAGTATTTTAAATATCAACAGGATGTTGAACTGTCAGCTTTCGTTATAACACTAATGACAATGAATTTTCATTAAATTCTACAATTTATCTCCATGATAGCCACAAAAGTGGAACATTTGTATTGCACCCTGTACAATATAGTTGTATGTATATGTATAAACACTGCTGTGTGACGTGTCCCTAACTAGAGTCCATCAATAGCAGAAGTTCTAGTGTCGTTTGTGGTTAAGGATCAACAACAAACAATTTTCAGTAATTTTTCGTTTTAATTCTGTTGCTGTAGCTGTTGTGGTCGCTTGGGCCATAAGGGCAAATGATATTTTGAAAATACTACAGCTGTGGATATTAACAATTGAAAGAAAGTCTTCTTCCTCTTCTTCACACACAAGCATATTCTATTTACCTCAACTATAACAAGTGACCATAAAACCTTCTTGTGACACTTCCCCCTATGTTAACTCACTTGTTGTTATTGTTTTTCCTTCTTCTTTTTATGAATGAAGTGAATAAAAGGAAGCCGCTTAAGTGCTATACTACTACGGTTATATTACAAGAAAAAAGAAGAAAAGAAAACTCAAAACTAAGGCAGAATTGAGAAAGAACTACACGAAAACATGTCACATTTAACATTTCTGCCTTAACTTGTCACAGTTGAAGGAGTTTTTATTGCAACAAGACCCTCTCACGTATCCATCGACAGGGTCCCTTGTAACGAACGCTTGACCATAACTTCTATGCTTTCATTTCATTCTCCTTTTCCGTTCACAACATTGGCATTAATTGTTTTATGAAAACTTAGACCACAAAACACAGATGACAAACTGTCCATCTTGTGGTCTTAACCACTAAAACGTAAACAACTCAAAATTCGAGTAGGGATTTGGAAGATACTTTAATTCAATTGACAGGAATGGCCAATACAGACACACACGTACGTACGTTACGATGTGTATGGATGGAGTCACTCCCCTTTGTATGACAAGGGAAATATATATCAAAAAAGTTGAAAAACAACAACAGTAGATATGGCCAAAACAGTAACTAACTGCCAGAATGAAATGAAAAACAAGGCAACACCAAAAACAAAACAAAAAACTCACACGTTTTACACGTTCGTCCAACATTTGGCAATGTATATTTAACAACTCTTTGCGTTCTCATTGCCGTCCGTTAGTCCGTTCGTCTTTGCCCTCTCTGAACCCATTGAAAGATGACATTTCCATTACAATTACCATAAATTATAATAAATGTTTGTCTCAACGGAAATGAATCGTGCTGACCAAATTGGAGTTGGTTTGGTCATTATATTGAGGCTAAAAATCAATTAATCCAGTGATCAATGTTATTGTTGCTTTTGTTGTTGTTGTTCTCGTTAAACGTGATTTCTCTTAACTACATGAAAACGCACATAGAGGTGGAATCTACATGCGTTTACACTGAGAGGAAATCGTTTTCATCAAATGGAATTTGGTCAGGACTCACCACTAAAGGACGAACCTGTAATCTGTAACCATTGTAGCCACAATGGGTCTCACGACATAATCTCAAATTTAAAGCAATTTTTAAGAAATTGAAGTAAATATTTATGTGATTTTCATAAAAAACAGCTTAAGTCGATTTGATGTTTTTTTTTGTTATTTTGCCACTATGAGTCGAAGCACCTAATCTGATGTTTAAGGAAATCTTTCCGCAAAAGAAACGGATATTAAAGCGATCTTCACAGAAAACATCATAAGTCGAAGTAGACAAACATTGTTATTATAGTTTGTCGAATTTCGCTTGTTTGTTTTTTTTACATACAAATAGCGGACAACCGAAAAATTTAGATCACAAAAAAGAAATGCAATTTTTCTGAGTTAGGAAACGAATATTTATGTGGTTTTCACAAAAAACAGCATAAGTCGATGGGACGATGTTTAAACACAAATAGAGAAATTAGAGAAACCGGATAATTATTATTTAATTAATATTTTTTTAATGTTATCTTCGCATGTGTGATTCAGCATATCTCAACATCTGATCTAAAAGTTATCTCAGGGATGGTTCACTTTTTCTAAAATCGATTTTTGCCAAATGAAGCTCCCAAAAAAATACACTTAACAGTAACTCAAAATTGCCATAATTTGACTTATGCTGTTTTCTGTAAAAAAATCGATCTCAGCTCAAATTGTGTTATCTTAGGGATGGTTCACTATTTCAAAACCCGATTTTTCCAAATATAGCTCTCAAAAAATACATTTACCAATAACTCAAAATTGACATAAGTGGACTTATGCTGTTTTCTATAGAAAAAGCTTATATACATTCAATTTTGAAGAACATCTGCGATTCTGTAAGCTCAAATCTGGCGAAGAAGTTGTCAACGTTTAAAAAATTCAATTAACAAAGCCGAGTAAATTGGGCAATGTAAAACCAAATTTCTCCGAGTGTATACCTCCAATGATATTAGGTGTGGTATGCGGTATTTGTTGCAGCTAATAAAGCCATGGGAATAGATTTGTTTGTTATCAATGAATACGATTTGCTTGTTTGTCTAATGTTGGTCACTATAATGTTCTTATTGTTGTTGTTACATTTGTTATGGGACCATACATTAGGAAAATGATTAGTGAGGCTTTTGTACCTTAATATCAATTTAAACCCTCCTGCCCTCATAACCATCATTCGACAAAACGCCTTCATCATACACATTGTGTGACTCAAAATATGGGTGAAATTATGTGGAAGTTTGACCACCGACCAGGCCAGCCGCCTAACCAACCACCCAATGTTGTTGATTGCTTTAGTGGGCTTTTGGACCAATGATTTCTTCGTTTATTATGCTAATCAGCTAGCCTGTTGCCTTACTCTTTGACCGTCATCGTCTTTGTTGTTGTTGTTAATGTTTCAGATAACATTGGTGGATGAATACGTAAGTCAATGAATCAAATCCAAGAATATGTAGGTTGGGAACGACAAACAGACTGGTTGGCTAGATGGCTGGCTGGCTCAGAATACAAACATCGTTTGTCATTGATGCAGGTTTGAAATGCAATGCATGGCTTATTGTTGTTGTTGTTGTAGTTGTCTGGTGTTAAACGCTAGAAAATTAGTTCACAAAACTTATCTGTAGAAAGAGGGACAAAACGACCCGGACTTTAGCCAGCTTTACTCATGTGGGTGTTTTACGTGGTCTGTTTTAGTTTTGTTGAAGGGTGAAGAAATCAACGTGGGTTGTCTTATGGGGAAACTGGTGACACACATGACAATTTCACAAAGAAACAAAAAAAGAAAATCTTTTAAATATTATCATCCGTTTTAATAACTAAATTAAATACTAATTTCTGTTTATATTTTCTACTCATTTCAGTCATTACAACAACCGCAGCACAGTCTACAACGCCCGTACAAAAGTTTCGAGTTACCCCCCACGATTTACAGATTTTAGAGGGCACCGACACACTCCTTCGCTGTGAGGTGGCCAATCGTGCCGGCCAAGTTCAATGGACAAAAGATGGATTTGCCTTGGGTTTCTCGGCAGTGATTCATGGCTTTCCCCGTTATTCGGTTCTGGTGGATGCTGCAAATGGCATTTATAATTTACAAATTAAAAATGCCTCGCTGGAAGATGATGCCGAGTATCAGTGTCAGGTTGGTCCAGCTGCTGGCAATCCAGCCATTAGGGCCAATGCAAAATTGAGCATTGTGGCCGCACCCAGTTCGATTGCCATTGATGGCTATGCTCCCAATACCAAAGTGGAGGTAATTGAAAAGCAGAATCTGACCTTGAAATGCATTGCCGAGAATGCCAATCCAGCAGCAACATTGGTGTGGAACAGTAATCATGTACCAATAAGTGGTGGTAAGTGGAGTAGATTATTTTTAATTAAACATAAATTAGGACACAAATCTTCAAATATTAAATAATATAAACATATTTTCACTCTAAACATATAATTTAAATTAAAAATTTCTTATACAAATATATAAATATCTTCACCTTAAATATGTATATAAATTTGATTTAACCCCATACTGATTAATACCAAAAAATAAAACTTTCTTAGTTAAACCCCATGTTGAAATCACTGAAACTGCCCCGAAACGTTTTACCACGGTATCCATCATCACCATACAACCCAAAGCCGATGATGATTATAAAGATTTTTCATGTGAGGCCAAACACAAGGCCCTGCCTCCCGATGTACACATGCGTTCTGGTGTACAACTTTCCGTTTTATGTAAGTTATTGAAAATGGTTTCGAGATTGAGTGGGGTCCCAGGTAATTTGTCATTTTACTATTTTCCTACACAGATCCTCCTGGTCCACCATTCTTTGAGGGTTATAGTCAAGGTGAAACATTACGTAGAGGACAAAATGTTAAAATAGCTTGTCGTAGTCGTGGCGGTAATCCCCCTGCCCAATTGGTGTGGTATAAAAATGGCCAACTTATCAATTCACCACAAAGGTAATGATTGGCATCTCTCCTAATCACCTACATTTCTCTCTAAAATAATTGTTATTTTTATATAGAACCTCAGGACGTCTATCGGAAAATGTTTACAGTTTTGTTGCTGAAGCCGCTGATAATGGAGCCAATTTGGTGTGTGAAGCCAAGAATATTTTGTCCAACACCGCCTTTAAGGCTGAACTGAATCTCACTGTTTTGTGTAAGCATTTGTACAAAGAGCGGTATGCTCTCCTGTGAAGTCTTTATTAATTTTAATTATCTCCTCTCATTGTTCATCATAAAGTTGCACCCAAAGAAGTTACAATTTCCGGCGCCACAGAGGCCAAAGTGGGAGACGTTGTCCAGTTGACTTGCATCACAGCGCCCTCCAATCCACCGGCCCGCATTAGTTGGTCGCTTAATGGACACCCGCTGAGCAACTCCACATACAAGACGCAGAAAAGCATCGAAGGTGGTTGGTTTTCCACTTCCAATGTCTCCATAACCATTGACTCCAATTCACGTACATTTGTGGCTGTTTGTCATGCTCTAAATGTGGAACTGACACAAAATGTGGTGGGTTCCCACAGTGTCAATGTCTTGTGTAAGTTGTTTGTTTTTAATGTCTTATCCTTCCCCTTCTTCTTCGTCTTTGTCTTCATCTTCGTTTGCTGTTTTATGACAAAGATAATTGAAATGTGAATCGAAAAGAAAATTTATGTGAATTTCTCCCCTTTTTGATTTCTTTTGCGTTGCGTTTTCAACAAATAAAAAAATACAGATCCACCCTCGCCACCCTTGTTGACGGGTTACAATGACGGTGATGTCATCACTTCGGGCTCAGTCAAAAAATTGCAATGTTCATCTTCTGGTGGCAATCCTCCACCAGCCCTTACTTGGTATAAAAATGATAAGAAACTCAATACCCAAGCGAAGGTTGTTGATACTAAAATCATGTCGGAATTGACCATATTGGTAAATGCCTCGGACAACAATGCCATCTATAAATGTGAAATACAAAGTCCAGCAATTGAAATTCCTCTGTTTGCAACAAAAACACTAAATGTCCACTGTAAGTATATCACAAGCTATTCTTTATAAAATAATATTAAAAAAAATTAAACATTTTTAGTTCCACCTGAAACAATTAAAATATCTGTTGAGCCCAAGAATCTGGTGCCTGGCATTAGGGCAAAACTTATATGTGATTCAAGTTCAAGTAATCCCCCCGCCAAGGTGTCTTGGTGGAAAGATGGTATACCTGTAGAAGGTGTAAATTTGTCCACGAAACCAGGTCTATGGGGAGGTTCGGTTTCTACCTTGGAGGTTTATGTTAACATTACACAGGATTTGGATGGAATTGTCTACACCTGTCAGTCCATTAATGAGGTTTTGCAAAGAAGTGTTCACGAAACAGTTAGCTTAGATATTTTGTGTAAGTATTTAGAACACGAATGCTGCCTATGGCGAATTATTTGTAACCAAATATTCTACTTTAATAGATCCTCCTAAATTCGATAATCCTCAAATGACAACTTATTTGGGTGTCGAGGGTGAACCATTGCGCATTGAATTACATGCCAGCGGCAACCCTATGTCTATGACCTATTCCTGGACCAAGGATGGTCTGCCGATTATGAGCAATGTACCAGGACAACGCATAATATCTGATGGCGCCACCTTAAATATCAGCAAGCTTTCGCGAAATGATGCTGGTAGCTATATTTGTGAAGCAATGAATTCTCAGGGTACAGCCATTATGGAAATACAAGTGCTTGTAGAATGTAAGTAAAGGAAGAGCAAACAAAAGAGGAAAAAGCAACAGGACAAAAGTCATTACATTTTTTTTTACTCTTAGATCCTCCATCCATTGAATCGGTTACAGATGGTTCTAGCTTTGCCGAAGGTGATGATGCTGTATTGGCTTGCTCCATTTCAGCTCGTCCTTTGGCCGCCGAACATGTTACTTGGATTAGAGCTGGTTATGACATGTCAGCCCGTACGACAATAACCTATGATAATGGAACATCGTACTTGCACATTAGCCAAGTACAACGTTCGGATATTGGCAATTTCACCTGTGTTGTTGACAATCAAAGAGGACCACCTGCCCAAAGGGATGTTTTGCTTGTTGTACAATGTAAGTATTTTTATTGTCATTTTTATGGTGCACACACACACTCGCTAGCATGCACAGCATACATCGTGTGTTCAAGTTAATTGAAATTGCTAAACATAAATACATCAACATCAATTATCTTGTGGTTTTCAGCTGCTCCCGAATTGGACCATTCACCTGCCCTGATGCGGTTTGCCGCCCGTATGGGTGAACGTGGTCGTTTGGTGTGCAAAGCGATGGCAGCGCCACAGCCAAGCTTTGTGTGGCGTCGCAATGGCAAAGACTTGAAAATGCGTCGCAGCAAATTCAAGGCATTGGAACGTAAACTGGATGCCCTGACTCATGAGTCAACATTAGTCATAGAGAACACCTCGGCTGATGACTATGGACAATACGAATGTGTGGCTCGCAATACCCATGGCCAAGCCACTACAACTGTGGAATTTTCCAAGCCCACACGACCGGATACACCGCTGGAATTGTTGGTCAACAATGTCACTGACAACGGTGTGGATTTGGCTTGGATTCCCGGCTTCGATGGTGGTTTACCGGTCTACTATCGCCTGCGTTTCAAAATCCACAACGAGGATAAATACAAATATGTAGATGCCAAACCAGGAAGTTTCAACATAAGCATTGATGGTTTAAAAGCGGGTAGTACATATTTGTTCTCGGTAATGGCAGCTAACGAAGCGGGTGGCAGTAAATTCTTGCCGGATATTAAATTGACTTTAACCAAAGGTGAGTAGAAAGAGTAAAAGAGGGAGAAAGAAAGATTTTGATTGAGTGTCGGTCTTTTTTGTTTTTCTTCATACTTTAGGCTCCCAACCGTACTCGGCTGAATTAAATGAAAAAGATGAAATGCCTAATATGATGATTATTGGTATAACCTCTGCCGCCATGGTGTTGCTAGTGTTGAATGCTGCATTGGTTGCCTGGTTTGTGATAAGACGCCAAAACAAGAGCTCAACTGAAGCGGAAGCACCTAATGATGATGCCTACTCCAAGGAGGATAATCAGTCAGTCTATAAGGTAAGAAGTGAATGAAAATTTTGCTTTTTTTAATTTCTCATGCTAACATTTAACCGTCAACACGTCCTCACTTACAATCATCATAAATGTAACTTTCATATGCTTGAGCGCTAACCATAACACTCTCATTAAATTAATTTTACACAGTTGCCAATTTCTGCTCTGCAGGCTGATGTCCAGAAGCAGGCCACCTCAACCTATTTGGTGGAGAACGTCGACATCATACAGTCCACAGCCTATCCACCCAAATACCAGGAGAGTTCCATGTGTACACCACCGTACATGTGCAATCCCGACTTTACACGTACCCTACCCAATCCCAAGAGGCACAGTAACCGTTCCGGTATGCCAGAGCAGATGAATCGTTCCAAAGATGATCACATGCTGATGTCAAACGGCATGTATATACCCTCGCCCTCACCTGCCTCATCGCTTGTCATTAAGGGCAGCTACATATCATCGCCCTCGCCAGCTCCACCACCGGATGGTTCATACTTCAATATGAGCGACAAATATATCTCGTATCCACCTGTGGTGAGTATACGCGTTTGAAACCAAACGTGCATTCCTTTTTACCAAAACAAAAAAGTTCCTTGTACTAAAGCGTGGCTAATTTAGGCCTACTGAAGCATTGCGGCTGTAGCTGTAGCAGTAGTGTCAACGCAAATGGCCCGCAACACCCCCTCATACCAATGGTGGAAACTCATAGAGCTTCTAATACAGAATAAGTAGACTGACGCAACCAACACAAATTCACACAAGAAAAAATATAACAACAAATTTTCAAAAAAGACGAAGCAAATAGCAAATCAAAAAACAAAGAACAAAATTGAACAGAAAATCGAATCAATTACAAAATGTACAAACCTTACGAATTAAACGAAATGCTGCTGGTGGACAACAAACTTGTTCGTTCCATCAACAACCTCAGATGACTACAAACAAGCACTTCTCTTTACGAATCGTCATCGAATTTCAAATCGAAGAGAGAAATGTGAAATGAACATAATTCCAAGTTTGTGCTTTAAGGCTGTGATATTGAAAATACCTGCTCGAGTGTTTAGCAGCAGCGGCGGTGGCCACAACTGAAGAATGAACATAGACACCTAAAGGGAGCCATACCACACTACATAGCTGTTGGCACGCAAACCATAAAAGGCGTTATCAGCAGCACTTTTAAACACTCTCTCACACACACATACAACAAATCCGCACAGTGTTTAAGGCTCATCAATCATAGCAGGCGTTCCCGCAATGGTGGTTACCCGTACAACATTCTGATATTGCTGCAAGACATGATAGCAGGTTTATTTTCACCCTGTAGTTTTATACTTACTTTTACATACATTATCAAATACTTACACACACACTTTAATAGAAATACATACATACATACTTACTTACTTACGTTAAAAATACGAAATCCAAGCGGTCCCACTATCCACAGAATATCTACAAAACTTTCCAGCAAAAATGTTTTAGATGAAATTCTATGGCCAACGGCCGTTTTGGACAACGATGATGCTGCAGATGGATGATTACATTTTTAGTGAAACGAATAGTTAGTTATAGGTCATAAATCATTTCTTCTTATATAGAGTATTTAACTTTTTAGCATTTTATTAACATATAACAACAACAATTATATATAAAATGAAAAAAAAAAAAACGACAAACTTGCTATAAGTTTTCTTTCTCTTATCTTAACCAAACAAAAATATATATAAATAAATAAAAAAGTAAAATATCCTATATCTTCCTTAAACCCCTTTCCAAAAAAAAACATACCGAAAACCAAAACTCTTCCTGTTGCAAAAACATTTTATCTCTATTTACAAATACAACTCTACAAAATTAGCATTTAAGATATGAAGCAAAAATGCTGTCGCAGAAGGCTGACTTGAAAACTTGAGGTCATCTGTTCGATGGCCAAAGTTGTTGAAGTAGTAAAAATCTGAAGGAAATTTCAGTGATAATGACAGGCAGCGAACAAATTTAAATGAAAATGTTTAGCATAATTATATTTACACCGAAACATACAAATGAGATATAACTGCCAAACTTTTTACTCCCTCTCCCCACACCTCTTTCCTAAAACCCTTCTTATTCCATTTTTACACTATACGAAAAGAGTGAAAACTGTTAAAATTTGTTCAAATTTCATTGCAAGTCATGCGAATTCATTACTTCATTATTTTGAGATTACGCAGTGTTTTTGGGCATAATTACTGCAGCTGGTAATTTGGTAGCTTGGGCGGCGTAGAACGACGCTTGGTGGGAAGAAGAATAGATAAGCCAAATGTGATAAAGAAAATCTTAGTTCAATTTTATTGTTAAAGAAATTCATTGTTTCACTTTGCCCCGGATCGCATACGGCAGTTTGTGTTGCTCGAATGGCAATTGCAATTGTAATGGGAACTTTATATGACTTTGCATCACGACAATGTATCATATACTAGGTAAGAAACACAAAATGTTTTGTGTAATCCAGGGCATATCATAAAAATGTTGATGATCAAAATCCCACATTAGAATGAAACTGCCAATTTTCCCACAAGCTAAACAATCGTAAGCATGTCCAAAAAATGTCAACATAAGTTTTAACAAGATTTCACAATGTCATTTAGTTTAAGTTAATAGCATACATCTTTTTTATTTTTATGATTTATTTTTATTTTTATGAAGATTAAAACGACTCATTAATGGACCCATCCATACCCTCATAACAAAACCACACCCTGTTTATTTGGTAAACATGTAAAAATGTAATAATTACAAATACTCCCTCCTCCCTAACCTCTTGTTTATTGAAAAGACAATAAATTAATTGGAAATAAAGATAAATCCCCCACTAAGAAAAACTAAGAGAAAAATTAAAGTTAAAATCAACAACAAACAATTAAATGCATGAATGAATTCAAGTGTTTCATTACTTAAGGCCGTCATTGTAAATCAATTAAAATACAAATGTAAATATGTTTTTTTTATAAGTATATTTATATTTATATATAAAAATAGTATATATGTACCTATTATATGTATATGTATATCTTAAAATAACAATAACAGCATACAGATTACTTCATTTCATTTTATAAAAAAAAAACACAAAACGAAACAATTATAAATTCAATTTTAAATACTTAAGAAGAAAATACAAACAACAAAGAGAAATTTGAAAATCAAGTTAAACATTTGTGTTTCATTATTAACTATAGTGGCTGCAACACTGGTAAGTATCATTAAGATGCGTTATGTTCTATGTGGGGGAAAGAGATCATTAATTTTCCGAGTACTAACCAGGTTTCCTGTTGCACCTGTCTTCTTGTGTATTTCCTAGAGGCAGCAAGCACATCATTATTTAATAATTACCAATGTATGTATGTAAGTACGCAGTGATGTGTCAGACTTATGAGGTGATTGCATTTGTGTGAATCTCACTCGAGGCCATTTCCAAATTTTAAAGCGGTAAATTTCTCTCTGTGTTCATAAAGTTGTGCCACTTTGGCGGCTTTCTTTTAACAAAATGGATTATGTATTATTCTGATAATAATTATACAATCATTAGTAGCATTTAATAATGTTCGATGTTAATGAAATGAAAGCATCGGGGATGTGATTTGTTTAAATAGTTGAACATCATTCACAGAAAATTGCTTACAACCACTTGTTAATTACATAATGCAATTATGGAAATTCTTTCCAGATCGGCTAGCAATTTCAAATACCTAAATTTGAGAGAGAATATACCAACATCAAGAATAGTATTGACCAACAGATGCTACTTTGGACAAGGTAAGCAGTTTAAAAACAAAGCTACAACGCGCAAGCAGATAATTTATGTGCTTGAGAAAAAAATCTTCGAAAGATCTACGGGCCTATATGCATTGACAGCGCATATCGACGTCGCACAGTGGTTTATAAGTCGATTTTCCCCATTTTTTTGTCGTCACCTATTGTTAATTATTGAAACTATTGAAACTAAGGAGACCAAAAATTAGGTCAAAATATTGGAAGGAGGTGGGCGTGGCGTGCTACTAAATACGACCATTTTCCCACATTTCGGAAAATATGTAATTTCTGGAGAAAGAAATACCTAAAACAGTATGAAACAACGTTTCTTTGCCGCAGAATGTTACCTGAGAGTGTCCTCATCTACTTTCGTACACGACAACAAGTTGTTTTTGTACTTTGTAGTTGGATGGGACAACAACAATATTGACAGATCCTTGAGAATGGGGGAGTGCAAAAGAAAAGCAACAACGGAATATCATTAAAAATTGTAGTGTCATTGGTTTTCATTTTCTGTACTTTTGACTTAGATTTGTTTTTTGGGGCATGTTATTTTGCGAAGAATTTGCATTTGTTATAATAATATATTATAATATACTAGCTGAACCCGATGCGCTTCGCTACCCCTTTAAATTTTACGGATTTTTTGAAATCAGAAAGAAATCAAATTCAAAAATTTAAAGTAAAGTATTTATTGTAATGCTTTAGGATATACAATGTATTTTGTTTTTCCTTCAGGAGCGTAAACAAACAAATCGGCCGGTCTACCAATACGTGAACATGCATCGTAGAGCTGACCATGAGAAAAGCAAGAACATGCTAAATTTAGGCCACATACACGAAGAGTCTGTCCTTGGGATTTATTTATAGTCATTGCAAATGCCAAACGTACAGGAAACTGGAATCTTTTAAAATTGAAGGGCGTTTCTGTTGCTATTAGAGGGATTCGAGGTAGAAGTACATCTGAACCTATATACTTCCCAGTAATAGTCGTTGCCTCAATTAAATAGTTATGTAGTTTGTTTACTGTTAACCTTGTACCATTGCAAAGGCAAGGTGGGTCTATGTTTCTTAATAAAATAATAGGAACACCGACTTTTAGCACTAAATTGTGTGGTGGAAAGCCTGAAGATCCAACGAACTTAGGAATTCAACTGGATAGTTAATCGCGTCGTCTTCAGTTGCCACAGTATCAATGGATTTGTACGTTCGTGCATTTCTTGAAATTCTATTGACTGAAATTCTTTCAATATAATTTACCAATTTGTTTTGTAGACTGATTCCCGCCACATATTCCGTCACACATTCCAAATTTCATTGGAATTGGGCATACAAAACGTGTTTTATGCATCAAATGCATTAAATCGGCCGAAAATATATATCCAAATCTGAGCCGATTTCAAATTACTTTGGCAAATTTATTTTTAGACCAAATTCCGTCACACTTACCAAATTTGAAGACTGTATCGATAATCGTTCGTTAGATATCAGCATACAAAGTCTACAGTTTTTGGAGGTACTTCCGATCCTGAGGCTATATCTCCAGATCGGGGCGGAATTTTTAAGATTTATATAGCCTGTGACACTTTCAGGCCATGTGGTAATATACTCTGAAAGTTTCAGGAAGATCGGTTTAGCGGTTTTTGAGTCCATAAAATTCAAACAAATAAACGTACAAACATTTTCCTCCGTTATAGATATACTCGTAGATACCGCACAAATTTCATTGAAATAAATATGGGAGCTATAGCCACATTCCAAATTTCATTGAAATTGGACATACATAGTGGGTTGGTTGGGTGCATTAAATACATGAAATCGGCCGAAAATATATATAGGAGCTATATCCAAATCTGAACCGATTTTAATACTCAATTCTGCAACAAATTTAGTCACACATTCCAAATTTCATTGAAATTGGACATACATAGTGGGTTGGGTGCATCAAATACATGAAATCGGCCGAAAACATATATAGGAGCTATATTCAAATCTGAACCGATTTCAACATAATTTGGCATGCTCATTTCTGCAAAAAATTTAGTCACACATTCCAAATTTCATTGAAATTGGACATACATAGTGGGTTGGGTGCATCAAATACATGAAATCGGCCGAAAATATATATAGGAGCTATATCCAAATCTGAACCGATTTCAATATAATTCGGCATACTCATTTCTACAACAAATTTAGTCACACATTCCTAATTTCATTGAAATTGGACATATATAGTGGGTTAGGTGCATCAAATACATGAAATCGGCCGAAAATATATATAGGAGCTATATCCAAATCTGAACCGATTTCGATATATTTTGGCACATTTATTTTTAGGCTAAAATCCATCACACGTTTTAAATTTCTGTATCTGTAACCGTTCTATAGATATTTGCATACAAAGTTTAAATTTTTTGGAGGTACCTCCGAGTCTGATGCTATATCTCCGGATCAGAGCGGAATTTCGAAACTTTTTATAGCCTATGTTACTTTCAGGCGATGTAGTAATATACCCTGAAAATTTCAGCAAGATCGGTTCAGCGGTTTTTGAGTCTATAAATTTCAAACAAACAAACATAAAACATGTTTCTATTTTATATATAGATATTATTGGTGCAACAATATATTTTGTCTGATTATGGTGCCTGAAACAAAATATATGGTTCAACAACAATATATATTTTCAGATTTTTAAAATACACTATTTTGTTCTTAGAATATGATTGCCCCTACAATATCTCTTCTCTGCGTGTTAGTATCAACCGTTCTTATGTGTGCCGTATAATAAAAACGTTAAACAACCTAATGTTGGCCCTAGAGGCCAAGGTTGGGAAATTTTTAAAAATAATGCGAATAGGAACTTCCAAGAATTAGTTGGGGCTCTTATTTCCGATATAAGCCCTAGATTAGTTCGCAGAAAAAGTTTTAAAAACAATTTGAAAAGTTATACACTGGACAAGAAACCATTCTCAGAGGACAAAGAAGACAATTTATGAACCACTGGTAGAATATTCAATATTTTTTACGGTTAAAACGACCCAATATGATTTTTAATAAATTATCTTTATATATAAAACTCAATTGTCGTTTGTTGGTAATTGCATCAGTTGAAAACGGCTAGAGCGATTTGGATAATTTTTTGTGGAAATGTTAGTCATAGTCCAGTTTAGGTTTTTATGCAAAGAAAAATTGGCCACGCCCACTTTTATAAATATGTTATATCTACGGAACTACTCAATAGATTTTCCTGAAATTTGCAGGGAACGTAGAGTGATGGCCCCCGGTTGAAATAGGCTACATATTTGGTTGAATTTCGGATCGGGCGGGGTACCTCCCCTATGACCTATTTTTGTAAAAATGCAATATTTGCAACAAATACGAATGTATCGGTTTGGGAATTTATTTGCGAGTCAATGGCGATTGTGTTTCCAACCTTACGTACTTATTTTGTGACTTATGATCCGACCACGCCCACTTTCTAATTAGGTTATATCTACAGGGGATTTTCAAAAAAATCGCGATTTGTCTAAACTTTTAAATCTTTATAAATAAAAATCAAATATCGTTCGTTGGTAATGGTAAATGGTGAAAACGGCTGGAACGATTTGGATAATTTTTTGTGGAAATGTAAGTCATAGTCCTGTTTAGGTTTTTATGCAAAGAAAAATTGGCCACGCCCACTTTTCCGCCCACTTTTATAAATATGTTATATCTACGAAACTACTCAACAGATTTTCCTGACATTTTCAGGGAACGTAGAGTGATGGCCCCCTGTTGAAATAGGCTACACATTTGATTGAATTTCCGATCGGGCGGGGTACTTCCCCTATACCCTACTTTTTTAAAAATGTTATATTTACAATAATTACGAATGTATCTATTTTGAGGTTAATTTGCAAGACAATTGTGGTTGTGTCTCCGACCTTACCCACTTTTTTAGGATTCAAAGTCTCGACCACACCCACTTTTGAAAATATGTTACATCTACAAAACTACTGAACCGATTTTCCTGAAAATGTCAGGGAATATACTGGCATATTTTCTTGAATTTTGAAGGGGACATATTTAAAAAAAGCCTTACCTTTATGAATAAAAATCAAATGCCGTCATAACCCAACTTAGGTTTTTTGGAAAGAAAAGTTTACCACGCCCCCGAAAACAGATTATATATTTTATTGAATTCCAGAGGGGCGGAGTACCTCCCCTATACGATATTTTTAAAAAACGTTATATTTGCAAAAATTATGCATGTATCGGATTAAAAATTTACGGATTAATCTACAATCTAGGTAATTCTTTAGGGCCTATAGGCCCGACCACGCCTGTTTTTATTTTAATATGTCATAACTACAATACTACTAAAGGGATTTCCATAAAATTTGCAGCAAAAGCTCAATGTTTGCCGTTGTTATTTTATGAATTTCGGAAGAGGTGGGTTACCTTTCCCATGCCTTTCTGTTAAACGCTATATGTATAAGCCAAACTTATGATTATATCGGTTTCAGCATACATTTTGTTAGGCAACGAAGTTGTGTGCACCCTAGGTATATATTTGGAGCCAAAATACCGAACCAGGCCTACTTTTTTAATATGTTATATCTTGAAAACTGCTAACCACGCCCGCTCTTTCCAAAACATTATTTTTCCAAAACTACTGAACCTAATTTTCAGAAAATGTTTAGGAATGTCCCGTTTTCCAAAATGCTATATATTTGTAGACGAATTTCGGGGCCTATTATTTTATAATCGCTATATTTGCTAAACTTATGAGTGCATCAGGTTGCAAATAAGTTTTCGAGACAACGGTGGTTGCGCCCCCGATCAAGAAAAACTATATATTTACAAATGTGCTTTAATGGTGAGGTTCAACGGTCCATCAGCCATGAGAAGCTAAAACATATATGTCTTAATAAGCGGGAGAACTCGATTTAACCATTTTTTTAACTTTTACGATAATAAATCCTAAAATTCACAAATTGGCGAAAAAATCCGCCAAAGTCCGCAAGAGAAAAGAAAGTTTAGAGACAAAATCTGTTGATAAATTTAAAATCCTTCTCGGTTTTACAATGGACCGAAGAAGTGAGGTAGAAAATACCTATTTTTGAATTGCCAAGCATAAAGTCGATTAAAAGCTGTCAGTAAAACTCATTACGACGGGCCAGCAACGCGGACCGGGGTCTGCTAGTATTAATAATAAGATTTAATAACAACAAATATAAAAAAACTGAATTATTTATCCAAATGACTTTATTTTACCCACTGTTGGTTGAAACAATGGGCTCTTGACCGGCGTGTTGTTTGTGTTGGGAGCTGTATAACTTTTCAAATTGTTTTCAAAACTTCTTCGGCAAACTAATCTAGGGCGTATACAGCAAATAAGAGCCCCAACTAATTAATGGAAGTTCTTTTTTGAATAATTTAATGTTTCCCCAACGTTTTTAGTCACAATGTGCCGATGGCCTCAAGGTGTAAACACCAGGATGTATTGTGTTTACCAATGTTCGATTGTTTGTAACGCATCCAAAAATTGTATTCATACGTAATCCTGGGGCCTAATGACGTGATTCGATTCGATCGAGAATTTGCTCGTGAATAAGTTTTCGACACGATAAAAAACGTCATGACAAGTCTCGATCGAAAACGATCAACCAATGTTATCGATAGTTCGATTACCGGTTACTACCGAAAAACCGGTAATCGAACTATGGAAACCGCTGTGTCCTTTAAGCAACATTATGTATTTATTTTAAAACAAAAAGTAAAAAAACAAAATCGTGAACTAGAAATTGTAAATATTTGTGGAATTTGTTGAACATTACATTGAATAATTAAGAAAATAAGAAAATTATTATAAAGGACTTTTCACATTTTTTCTTGTTATTTTGTGTAAAAAAATTCTGAGATTTTTTTACTAATTTTATTTTTCTTTTATAAACCGACAACAAACAACAATTTTTGCATTTTAATCAAAGAGACAATAAGAAATCTTTCATTTTTTAGTTTACGATAGGCCATTTAGCTACGAGTAATTTCTCGCAAATTTATGCTCAATAACTTGATAAGTTTACTCGATATCGAATGTACTCGTTTCGAAACAACTCGATATCGAATCACATAATTATGCCCCTGGATTTGTTGCTTTTGATATGCGCAACACTGTATTAAAATTTAGTTGTAATGTAAGTTGATATTGCAACATTTATTAAAAATGAAATGCATCAGCTTTGTGATCAAACGGACTTCTGAACATCTATAGAAGCTGACTCTGTTAAGAAAACTTGGCCTGCCATTCATTTTTCGCGTTTAAGTTAATGATCCAAAAATCAAACAAACAGTGCAACCTGTTGAATATCCATTTACATTAATTCTGATAGTATAAGCACATACACCCAGGCCTTGATCTTCGAAATTTGTTTGCCGTTTCCCATATTAATTAACTTTTTTACATTTTTGGATGAATATGAATAATATTGGCTAATGTTTTGGTATATCCCACTTATAGCGGTACCTTCTGATTTTCGGTATTTTGATGATTTAAGCCACATTTTCATACTAAATTAGCTGAAATTAGGTACTTAGGGTTCCTAGTGGTCACAAAACTTTTCCACCAAAGATTGTGCATCCGGGTCCACGTTTGGGTATAGACGGTACCTCCCGATTTTCAATATTTTGAGGATTTAAGCTAAATTTTCCGAAAATTAATTATTTCACCTGAAATAATAGTAGAATAAAGGATACACAACAAAATATTGATTTCAATAGTTGTTGTTGTACCTCGAATTAGGGGGTGCTTTAGTTTTGTCGGCTTATATTTGCGACCTAGAATGTTTTTTTGAACATTAAGTTTTGTTTATTAAATTCTAAATTCCTTACGTTTGGGTTTTCCAATAATAAGGATGGCTTCGATGAAATAGACAAGTGAAAGAGGGAGTCAAAAAAACGCGACATTCTAAATTGGGAAATAAAAACAACAAATAGGGAGGAGTGTAATTCTATTTTTAGTTCGGCTTATGGGACAAATGTTCTGTAGAGGACCATCTAAGTTAAGTTACACAAAAAGATTGGCTTATTACTGGTACTTGCGGCTAAATCAAAATGCATTAAATTTTGGCATTTAACCTAACTTATCTACAACTTAATAACGGGATATATTTGTATACTAAATTATTGTAGATTGTTGGCTTAATAGCCCTTCAAGTTTAGAATGTATGAAGAGTGTCCAAATTAAAAGTAATACCGTATAGACTATACAGGCCCCTTAACCCTTAATTATGAGAAGAAGCACGCAGAGAAAAAATATGATTCATGCCACCATATTTTGAAAGGAAAATATATATTATAGATATATGGTAACCTCTATCATATTCTAATAATACAATTTTTGAAATATTTTAAAATGTCGTGGTAGCAGTACAAACATGTTGTGGTTGTCTGTAATAAGTAGTATCAAAAGATTTTTCAATGTATTTTAAATAAAAGTTTTATTTATTTAAGAACAATTTGGATTTGATAGAATAAATAAGTATAATATTGAATACACTTATACTTTATAACATTAACAACAGTTCTCTCTGTTGTCTCTCCGTTTGTTTCATACTTATACCGAACACAACAACAACAGATGTTTATGTTACACATACATTCTTTTTCTTGTTATTTCGATCACTTGCATACGATTTCTATTAATTATTAATAGACAAAATTAAATAATGCACAAAATTTGCACGAAACATTTGGAGATTCTTTTATTTAAGAAGTGAAAGAAAATGAAACACAACTCAGGCACTAATATCTTTTTGTCACTTTTTGATTTTTCTTTCTACACATTTTTATATCTTCATTCACAAATAAATTGTAGTCATTAATACCGACAGCAAATACTCGAACTATTTCATTCCTTGTTTGGAATGATGTTTTTACTAATTTTATACCATTAATTTAAAAAAAAGAAACAAAATTTACAACCTTCTTACTCAGCGACAACACAACTAATGAGATAACATTTGCTTTTGGCAGTGAACAGCTGTTGTTTTTGACACTTCATATGTAAAACTGAGAAAGTTAAGCAGATTGTGGTTGGATTGAATATCAGATAATTATGAAAATATTACCATATATCGAGATTTTGTGAATTGTTGTTGTTTTATATGGTGAACAGAATCAAAATTGGCAATATACATTATCGTCTGTAAAATAATATGTGCGCCACAAAAATTATTTGGTGCCAGACAAAATAAAATGTTGCCCACCACCAGTTAAAAAAATATTTTTTCTCTGCGTGAGTATAAGCGAATCTATGCCATTGTGAGGTTATGTTACAATTTAGATGTATATTTTGAGAGCTTTCTATAGCAGAATCAGTTTTTGCAATCGGACTATTACACAATACTAAAAGTAAAATAACTACTCAAAGAGCTATCCAGATATTAGTATTACATTTCTGATTTAAATGATTTAAAGTGTTTTAAAGCTTCATAAACACAAAAAAACGTTGTTGTTGATTTATGCTAAACTTCAAGTAAATTAGCTGTAGCTCGTTGAGTTTTAAAAATATCAACATGAAATTTTGAAACAAGATAAAGTAGAAGCCGTAGAAAAAAAAAGAAATTTCTAACTAAGAAACCCCCCTGTTTGAGTTACTGAGCGATATGTTGACGTATGTAGTTGATAACAAAGTAAAAAGAAACATTCTGAAGTAAAATATAATAAGTGCGTTATTTTTCTGTTGCGAGTGGGGAAGTTTTTTTTTTTTTTTTTTTTTTTTTTATCGAACGTTCCCACGCCTCACTTTCCCACCCCTGCCGACGGAGGGGGCGTCCTCCCCTTTCGTGGGGATCGCGTACACACCATGATCCGCATCATGGTGGCGTATACGAAGGAAATTCGAAAACCAGCTACAGAATCTACTTCATCAGCCAGTTATATATTAAACCATACAAACTACTAGTTATTTAAAGATAAAATTATATTAGATTTTATGACTTCGAAACTCATGCAAAAGTCCACATTATAGTACATGGAATTAAAATCAGTACACATTTTGCTAAGTGGTTCACCCATCGAATAATTGGTTCGGCGAAAATCTATATATAAGAATTGATAATATCTACTAGGTCTAAAATGAACATTTATTCTAATAGACGATATTAAGAAATCAGACGGCACACTACCATTCAATACTTTTAAAACAAACATAGTATTCAACATAATACGTCTACTTTTTAATGTAGGCAATCGAATTAACTTTAGCCTGCTAGAGTATGAAGGCAATTCAAAATTACTATTCCAATGTAAACCTCTCAATGCAAAAAGTAAAAATTGCTTTTGCACTGATTCGATTTTATCGGAATAGATTCCATATAGCGGATCTAACCACTTGGAATCCTAAATGCCAATTTTCAGCCAATTGAGAAAGAAAGTATAGATAAACACTTTAAAATACCTGAAATCGGCACATACTTTTAAATGGTGGCCATATCAAACGTGGACATACAGTCTGTCGCAAAAGTTAGTATACACCGTTGAAACCAAAATGTATTAGGGATAAAAATCACAATAACTTATTGAAAACAAGAAACAATTAGTTTTGTTTGATAGACAAGAAGGTTGTCTTCCGTAATAACAATTAAAAGTGCCCAATATTTGCATACAATAGCAAATGTACGGTTCGAATCCCAAAAAGACCAAAAATTATGTCGCAAAAGTTAGTATACAAAGGAGAATCCCCGTGCAACTGTTTAAACAATTCTTGATATTTTTGAACAAAATGAAACTAAATCTGTACTTAAGATCATAAAGAGTATATTGATTGGTTTTAATGATAGTTATAGTACTTATAGTGATAAGTCCAACGTACACTGTATCGTAAAATCCACAAAAATTGGTCATCTACAAATACAACAACTGTAGCGACAAAATTCCGAGTGTTATGTCCTGTTTATGAATTTTAAAGCTCGAGTTTCGACTCGTCCTTTTTGAAAAAAACGGGAATTTCTTGATGGAAACCCATATTTTTGAGGCCGTTGTCCTTTTGAATCATGTAATAATCCTTAATCCTTACACATAAGGACTTTCCTTTTCAGTTAATTTTCTCACAAATTATGACCCTTTTCGCATTCCCACCAAAAATAAATAGTAGGAGAACCTCAAGTTCTGTTGTAAGCCCTACAGTGATACTCCACCACCACAGGAGGATATAATAGCTAATTTAAAATTTTAATACAGAGCTTTCTCTGCTGTTATAACGCATGGATTGTGCAAAAACGTTCTGAAAAGCTGTGTTCGCTTCACTTAGGACCAAAATACAAATAAATGGATCAGTTAGAAGTAGTTCATTAGACATTAGTAGTACATTAGACACTAGGGACACGAGAAGAATGTCCGATACTGCTAAAAGGCCGGTAGGACAGTATAACTGTAGGGCTTACAACGGATCTTGAGGTTCTCCTACTATTTACTTTTGGTGGGAATATGAAAAGGGGCAACATTTGTGAGAAAATTAACTCAAAAGGAAAGTCCTTTTGTATAAGGATTAAGGATTATTACATGTTTCAAAAGGACAATGGCCTCAATAGCATTGGTTTCCTTCAAGAAATTCCCGTTTTTTCAAACAGAACAAGTCGAAACTCGATCAAGATTACCCCATATTGAAACTTCAGAGCCTTTCTGAGCATTTCATAGCTTTAGAATTCATAAACAGGACATAACTCTCGGAATTTTGTCGCTACAGTTGTTGTATTTGTAGATGACCAATTTTTGTGGATTTTACGATCCAGTGTACGTTGGACTTGTCACTATAAGTACTATAACTGCCATTAAAACCAATTAATATACTCTTTATGATCTTAAGTACAGATTTAGTTTCATTTTGTTCAAAAATATCAAGAATTTTTTGCACAGTTCCACGAGGATTCCCCGTTGTATACTAACTTTAGCGACATAATTTTTGGTCTTTTTGGGATTCGAGCCGTACATTTGCTATTGTATGCAAATATTGGGCACTTTTAATTGTTATTACGGAAGACAACCTTCTTGTCTATCAAATAAAAGTAATTGTTTGTTGTTTTAAATAAGTTATAGTGATATTTATCCCTAATACATTTTGGTTTCAACGGTGTATACTAACTTTTGCGACAGACTGTATGTCATTTTGGCGGAGAAGTTGTCCGACCAATAAGCACCCAAAACATCAAATTTTATATAATTCGGTCAGAATATATAGTTAAAAACATCAAAATACCTGAAATCAGTCGGTATATCGGCGCCATTCCAAAACCTGGAACTGTGCCCAAAATTTTTGGTGAATAATTTATTTGAGTATTTTGATCTACATCCAAATTGGGTCAAAAATGTCGATAACAACTGAAATCGGGCTGTACCGTTATATGGGGCCTATCCCAAATCGTGGACCCAAGTCCACAATTTTTGGTGGAGAATTTGAGTTTACCACTTTGAACCCTATGTGCCAAATTACATCCAATTTGAGCAGAAAATGTCTATAAAAAACTCGAAATACCTGAAATCGGACGGTACCGTTATATTGGGGATTTCAAATCGTGAACCCCACTCCACAACTTTTGGTGCAGAAGTTGTCTGACTAAATGTTTAATTATGTATATCAAATTGGACAGAAAATGTAGCTAAAAACTTCAAAATACCGGTTGGTACCATTGTATGGGGATCATACCAAAACGATGACCTACGTATGTCGTAAAATACCTGAGTGACAAAAACTTAAAAATACCTGAAATCAGTCGGTATATCAAAATAGAGCAGTGGACAGTTTTTTTGTGAAAATGTTTTCTTATCTCTGGAAGCGCAAATCCTAAATTACAACCATATCGTTGGTGAAGTCAGACTAATACTTTATATTCGAACACTGACGTTATACTATATGTATAGAAGTAATTTTTTTTTTTTATTTATTTGCTGTTTTTTGATTTATTTGATCATTTTGGTATGAAAATATGGTTGGAGATTGGTATTGAGTCTTCTTTGGGCCTACAAAACTTTTCCCCCAAATGTGTCAATACTGGTTGATTACCCCCTATAAAATGGTACCGCCCAATTTTTCGGGTTTTTCAGTGTTTTAGATGCATTATCCTAATGAAATGACTGTACTTTAATACATATTTAGTCTTCTTTGGGGCTACTAAACTTTCCTCCAGAATTTTGTCAGTACAGGTCCACGTTTTATATAGCCTCCGTAGAACAGTACCTCCCGATTTAAGGGGTTTCCAGGTTCTTAGCCGCAATATCCTACAGAAATAGCTAACATTTATGTAGTATTTAGTCTTCTATGGGGCTATAATATCTTCCCCCCAAATTTTCAGTACATTTCCACGTTTTGATATAGCCACCGACATATAGGATAAGTACCAGTGTTCGAAATTTCGAACAGTCAACTTTGCACATATGTATTTCACCTGGGGAACTGCCTTTAACACCTGTTAAAGGTAGTGAGCTAACATATGCCGGGCGTTCACCCATAAGAACGTTAAAAACTTGGGTTTGGGCTTCGGGTTAGTAACCCTCCCCTAGAAAAAACATAATACGAAAACAAAATACGAAAGAAAAAAACCCCCTCTAAAGTGGACGAACCCCGCAACCCCGTTTTGAAATAAAAAGAAGAATTATGTTGGCCAAAAGATGCTACTTTGGCTTAAGTAAACAGTTTAAAAACAAAACCACATCTCGTAAAATAAAAATAACGCTTTACAAAACACTGATAGATGGAAGACATTCGCCGAGCGTGGAGCAAACATAGATTCGGACCACTACCTTGTTGCCGCAAATAAAGCACGAACAGACACAGCACGGAAGTTGGACATCGGTAAGATGCAATCACAACAGTGGAATATGCTGCACTCAACTGATCCAACTGCTTAATCAATGAACTCCTCGTCCCGATAACATATCAGGACAATGGGAAAACATTGCCCACTCCATGCAAACAGCAGCAAAATCAGTACTTGGATACCAGAGACCTCCACCAAGGAATCCATGGTATGACCAGGAGTGTAGTGCTGCTACCGAAGAGAAAAATGCGGCATATAGGGTTACTTTACAATCAGTAGCAACGCGTAGCGCACGAGAGGTATCGGGTGAAAAGGAGAGAGGAGAAACGTCTTTTCCGCAGGAAAAAGAGAGAGATTGAAAAGCGGGAGTGTGAACAAATCGAGATGTACAGGAGACAGAATGAAGTGCGAAAATTCTACCAAAGAGTGAAACATCAAACTGATGGCTTTGGAACTTGCACATCCTTCTGTAGAGACCAGCAAGGTAATCTGGTAACTGATACCGATAGTGTGCTAAGGATATGGAAAGAGCATTTTTCCAAACTGTTGGTATCCTATAGTAGCGAAGTCGACGAAGATACCACAGATCCAATCCCAGAAGATGGTATTGAATGTATACCACCCGGCCAAGATGAGGTAAAGACAGCAATAAACCGGCTGAAGAATAATAAGGCAGCAGGAGCAGATGGCCTACCAGCCGAGCTGTTTAAAACCGGAGGCGACACGCTGATAAGGTGTATGCATCAGCTAGTTAGCTCCATCTGGCAGAAAAAACGCTTACCCGACGATTGGAACCTGAGCATCCTGTGTCCCGTCCATAAGAAAGGAGATGAGACTTTATGCTTCAACTATAGGGGCATAAGTCTTCTCCCTATAGCCTACAAGATAGTGTCAGGGATATTGTGCGAACGACGAAATAATTGGACCATATCAATGCGGCTTTAGACCTGGCAAGTCCACCATTGACCAGATATTTACCCTGCGGCAAATCCTGGAGAAGACCCAAGAGATGCAGATCGACACATACCACCTTTTTGTAGATTATAAAGCAGCCTTCGACAGCCCGCTACGTTCAAAGGTATTCCAAACAATATCTGAATTTGGTATCCCCGCAAAGCTCATTCGACTTTGTAAAATGACTGTAACTGGCACAAGATCTTTAGTTAAAGTAGGAAAAAAACCTCTCCGAAGAGTTTTGTACCAAAAGAGGCTTCAGGCAATAAGTCAGCCCTTCGTGTGATCTTTTCAACATCCTGCTAGAAAAGGTTATACGAGAGGCAAACGTCAAAAGAAGTGGCATAGTCTACACCAATAGCCACATGTTAGTTGCTTATGCTGATGATATAGACATCATGGTACGACAAGTAAAAGAAGTAACCGATACCTTTATGAAGGTCGAAGGAGAATCTGCTAAAGTGGGTCTTGCGGTAAACGGCGAGAAGCTCAAGCTGATGGTGTCGACGTGCAATGCGTCCATTGAGATCGGGATATTGTGCGAACGACTAAAGCCCATGGTCAACGAAATAATTGGACCATATCAATGCGGCTTTAGACCTGGCCATCATTGGCCAGATATTTACCCTGCGGCAAATCCTGGAGGAGACCCAAGAGATGCAGATCGACACATACCACCTTTTTGTCGATTATATATCAGCCTTTGACAGCCCGCTACGTTCAATAGTATTCCAAGCAATGTTTGAATTTGGTATCTCCGCAAAGCTCATTCGGCTTTGTAAAATGACTCTAACTGACACAAGATCTTCGGTTAAAATAGGAAAAAAAACTCTCCGAAGAGTTTTGAACCAAAAGAGGTTTCAGGCAAGGAGACAGCCTTTCGTGTGATCTTTTAAGGATCCTGCTAGAAAAGGTTATACGAGAGGCAAACGTCAAAAGAAGTGGCACAATCTACACCAATAGCCACATGTTACTTGCTTATGCTGATGATATAGACATCATGGGACGACCAGTAAAAGAAGTAACCGATACCTTTATGAAGGTCGAAGGAGAATCTGCTAAAGTGGGTCTGGCCGTAAACGGCGAGAAGACCAAGCTAATGGTGTCGACGCGCAATGCGTCCATTGAGATCGGACCAACTGTTGAAGTTGGTTCCTATAATTTTGAGGTAGTAAAAGACTTCGTATACCTCGGCGCCGCCGTAAACACAACAAACGACATCAGTTGTGAAATGAAAAGAAGAATTGTATTGGCCACAACTCGTCAAACAAAAATAACGCTTTGCAAAACACTGATACTACCCGTGCTGATGTATGGTTCCGAAGCCTGGGTACTTGGGCAAGCAGATAAGGCAGTGCTTGGCGTGTTTGAGAGAAACATTCTTCGAAAGATCTACGGACCGATCAGCGTTGACGGTGAATATCGACTGATGACTCGAAGTGTACAAAAGTTTATAAAATCGTGATGAAATTGCTACACGGTGTATCCGAAAATGCTTCTCACTAATAGAAATGCCTGTTTTAGAACTCCTTTGTAAATTGTCGTGCGCATTTAAGGTGAAAGAAATTGACGCCCAACTCCTTCATAATTATTAAGGACTCTCCTCATTAAGTAAACAATCGCATATCTATATAACTATTGCTTTCGCGTCTATTGATTGGAAGACTATCTTCTAAATTGTTACTGTAGCGATGAATGTGTTTTTATGGTGCTGGAACGCATTACTAATTATGAAGGACTTGGGCGTCAATTTCTTTCACCCTAAATGCGCATTACAATTTACAAAGGATTTCTAAAACAGGCATTTCCAGTAGTAAGAAGCGTTTTCGATTTTATAAACTTTTGTACACTTTGAGTCATCAAAACTTAAATTTTTGAAAAGAAATGCGGATATTCTTGAGGGTTGTCATATTCTACAGTGGTAAATATTCTCTAAAATGTATGGGAATGACTTATGAGTAATATACGACTAAAGGAGACAGTACGCTTCCAAAAATAAACTTGTTGAAAGAAAAAAGCAAGCTTTGTTAGGCATTACACCTGATTATTTAAAGAATCCTTGCCAAAGCAGGATATACGGGTGTATCCTTAATCAGGAGGGATATAATTTTACTGACTATTACTGACAGTACTTCGCTTTCAATATAGAGTGAATATGCATAGATCTACTAATACAATATTTCTGTATTCCCAAGTTTTAAAGGGGGGTTCCATTCAAATGACCAAAATTTTTTACTTCAATTTTTATACCCTCAGCATTTATGTAACGAGCGTATACACTCCGGTTCTTCTGAATAAAACCAACCAATATTTGTCTACAAATACCGTTATATCTGACGAATGGAGAGGAGTTGTAATTTTGTGGACATGTAGAGTATATAGTAGCCGATATTTTCAATACCTAACATGTTTCACATATGCGTTATAACGGTAGTTTTTACTCGCTTTATGAAAAATGTCAAAATATTAGCAGGATAGAACCATCCTAAGAATTTACCCAAATCCTTTGTTAAATGTGGTAAACTTTAACAAAAAAACTATTAACAATTATAAATAAATGCCGTGAGTGTTGATTACCAACAACCAATTTGGTCCAAACTTGGATCTCCTTATATTTTGTCAAAATTTAGTTTAACTTCTAAAATGGCCCATATCGGTCCTCCCTAAGGATACCTCCCCCACAAAAGTTCAACATTTGTGTCTTAGTGCAGTTAATTACTAATCTATATTTTTGTCGGCAAGTTCAAATGTCCAAAAAGGACCACAAAATTCTGAAGAGACCTTAAATACATTCTATCTGTCTGTAGGTGAAAATTTCACTTCACATTGGATGAGAGTATATATCTGTCGGCAAAGCCGACTGACACATTTGTACTTGTTGACTTTATTTTGATTTCCTTGTATAATTCTTATACAAATTGGATTTGAATGCGAATGAATTACTAAGTTTACTCCAAACACATGAAGCAAAATATAACAAAAGTTAAAAACTTCATATCTTTTATAATTCGGAAAAAATGGAGGTAAAAAAAATTTTTGCAGGGGGGGTTCTATTTATGTGAGCGGCAGTGTATTTACCAAAACTTGTTTAAAATTTTACCTTTTTCAAACATAAATATATTTTTTTGAAAAAAAGTGATTTTTCTGTTTGAAAAATCGAACACCAAGTACGAGGTTAATCCGTCCGGACCCTAGAGTGATTTGTGCAGACGGATGGACGTGACTATATCGACGTAGAAACAACGAATTTAGTCGGGAGTTAACCATTTAGTTTTGTACCATTATTACTAAAAAACGACAACAACACGAACACCGTATCACCGAGTCCCCGAACAACTGCAACACGAACAACGAGTCATCAAGTTCCCGAGCATCGAGATCCGTCTACATCGGAACATCGAATCAGTGGATGACCGAACAACCACAAGACAAAAACGGAGTTCCCGAACGACTGAAATACGAACACTGGTTCTCCGAACTACTACAACATAAGCACTGGGGTCCCAAGCGACCATAATACGAACACTGACTGCTCAAAGAGACGCAATACGAAATCCAAATACTTGAGATCCCCATCATCTACAAATGCGAACAACGATTTATCGATCTTCTTCAAATCGGTCAAATCTAAATATCTAATTCCTGATCGACTACGAATCAATTGCACCTTATCCGCCTTTCTGGATATAGATACCATTCATCAGTAGGTGGATAACCACCATGCTGCAGAGTAGAGTCATTAATGCGACACTAGGAAATAGCGTGCTGTCAAAGCACGTAAATCGAGGGAGGGGATTATTCGGACAAAAACTTTTGACAGCAAATGAAGACTAAGGCCTGAACTCGCATTCTGGATAATCTTACTAAATGAATCTTGAATATCCCTGTCTTCAACGAATTCCGTTGGGTCCTTTAATCTAAAATCTTGTTATAGATGTACACCAGCATAATTAGACCGCTTACATATCCCAGTAAAATTTCGGATTCGTTAGTCATTACCTAACTCATTACAAAGTAATGTAAACAAAAATAACTACTTATATTACTCCTTACTAAGTTATGAGTACGGTGGCACAGAGCGTGTGTGTGCCCGACTACAAATCCGAAGGTTGTGTGTTCAACGCTCACCGTCGGCCGGGTACTTTTGTTAAAAAAAAAACAAAGAGCAGTTGGTGATGCACACGTAAACGTTTAAGCAACCCTTAATGTTCGTACGCGTGGCCTAGTGTGTAGTGCGTCGGCTACAAATCAGAAGTTCGCATGATCAAATCCAGCAGACAGCGAAATAAAATAAAATATGTAGTGTGTTCAAATTGAAAACAAATTCTACCTCAAATAATCTAAAAATAGAACATATGTTTTTAGCTTATTTTTCAACTTCTAGTGTTCATAGAAGAAGTAGTTATTCTAGTGGTTATAGAATAACTAGTTATTCAGTACGACATGCCCTTGTTAAAATAAGCGGTACTATAAAAAATATAAAATGAGTACTATAAAAACCCATTATTTATGGAGGATTTTTTGTTTTGCTGGGATAGAGCATTAGTATGTTGACCAACAGTGAAAAAAAAAAAACAATATGTAAAAACTATACAGCAGACAAAGATCCGCAAGCATCGGGATGACAGGGGCAATGCGGACTTGTCCGGCTGAGGCATTTCTTAGATATATGGTAACATGGGGCGCCTTCGCCACTGCAAGTGCTAGAAAAAATTTGTTGAAGGAAAAATTGTGACTTTAATGAAGATCTATTATCTCCCAAAAGTTGGCAGTTATGTCATAGGTATGATAGCGGATGCACGCGGTTTTGTGTTTTCAGGGTATTAGGAAAAATAATTATGGTATGTATTTTTTGTGATATCAAAAAGACATTTTATACCGTTAGAAGAAAACTACTGAAGAATACAAATCCCAATAATTCGCATGAAAAAAGCAATTGCAAATGTCAATATGTTAATATTATGAAATGTGTTAGGGGTGGGGCACCTACGCCATGATTGGGGCGTGGTGGGTTAATGTTAGAAAATTTTCATGTTTAACTTAAATTCTTTATAATGTGAAGTTAAAATCAAATATTATCCTAAACGTATCTTGTTTTAGTTTTCTTAAGGTTTTTGTACCTAAATTCAAGGTATCTACTTCAATTAACCGCTAGAATCGATTACTTTTTGTGAATTTTAAAATCATTTTTGATTATTCAATAGAAAACATGTTGCTTTTTTGCATAATGTTGATATTTAAGGTTGTTAATTTACCATACTTCTTGGTAAATTACAGTTTTAGAGTCCGATGGAGAATGTTCAATATCGATGGCGAAGCTGCCCCATGGGTGGGGAGGCTTCGCCACTTTTGTAGACATTTTGTAAGATATGTTAATTACCAAAAATAATATTTGGAAAAACTGTAACGGTGTCGGTATGAGAACATTTTGAACAAAAACGTGGCGAAGGCGCCCCATTTTACCATACATATGAGGAAAAGACAAAATTTTTTAGTTTTTCATCAAAATAATATTTTTGGTACATCGATTAAGAAAATAATTCCCATTCTCAAATCTGTTCGAGATACTAATGTTCGTTATTGCGAGCAAATGTATTGGGGGTTTCAATTCTGATAATAAGGAGAAAATCTTTAAACACGCTACTCATTATATTGAGAAAGATTGTTAATTAATTGCTTCCTACGTACTATATGATTACTGCGGTTCCATAACTTTAGGGAAAAAGTTGTGAATTTTTGCGAAAATTAAGAAAGAATAAAAAAATTGGTAGTTTGCAACTTGGTTTTATACAATTCAAGCTGTTTATGCATACCGTCATATGCATGCACCTCATATCCCTGTATAGTAGCGTGATGAGTTTCTACATAAGATTACATAAATTCTAAATTATATGGTGATTCGGTGAAAAAAGTTCACGCACAAAATGATTTTAAAATTTGAATTGTTCAGAATTATGGGCAATTTGTTGAAGTCACTGTAAGCAGATATATAATTGAAACTAAACTTAAGAGCCACATGAGATAGCCAAACTCATAGACTAATGAAGTTAAGAAGACGGATCACTAAATTTTTCCGCGGTCAAGTCACTCAAACCCGAAAACTCGAAAAAGATCGAAGAAGATTTTTGGGGAAAATGACAATATTTTCTTATATATTTTTATCTGAGGATATAGTTTCCATCAAAAACTAACCCCATGTAATCTTTTGCCAGAACAAAATATTTATTAACTTGTATTTTTTGGCATTTTATATTGAGTTTCTTATTTACCACACTCAATTCGAACATATTCGGTGAGAGCATTCTGACGTCTATGTCTTCATTAGTCTATGCAAAACTGACATAATATTTTTTTCATTTCATACGCTCAAACCAATTGTTGAAACACATTTTCCACTCCGATTGAGACACCTCCAAAACATGGTTTTTGAAACCTTCAAAGGCATCTTCTGGCAACGAAAATCGTTGTCCACGCCTTTTTTCTTGATGTGCGGGAATCAAATGAAGTCATTGTGTTCCAAGTCAGGGCTGTACGGCGGATAACCCATCAACTCCACGTATTGTCAGGTCAAAAAAGCGCTGGTTTGAATCGATGTGTGAGTGCTCGAATTGTCATGGTGCACAATGATTCGACTTCTCTTGTTCGCGATTCGAATTTCTCAGCAGAGTTCAGGCAAACAAATTATAGTATACCACTCAGAATTAAGCGTCCTACGTTCCTCACGCCGTATAGTAGACACATGATCAGTTTAGCAGGAGGAACAGGCAACCATTTGCTTGGAAGTGCTTCTTCCATGATCAACTTTCGTTGGATTTGGTTCATTGCTGTTTTGTTTGATCTTATGAACATCGTTTGAAGCATCGCGATCGTATTTATTCACAATTTCCTTCTGCTGGATCTATCGAGAAATAGCCATTTTAGCGTCCAGGTGTTCATGCAGTATCAAATGTTAGTTGGTGGAAGAAATGCCTACGGTTTTTAATATGGCGATCTTGCATTATCCGTTCACGCACGGCGTAAAATTTTTCTGACATAACGTCCATTTTTGGACGACCCTCACGACTTTCGTTTTTTAGGGAGTGTCGGCCACGATTGAATTCATTAAACCAGTTTTTCATAGTGCTATAGCGGTTTAGAATATATGAGCCTGACAAAAAGGGATCATTTTGACCAAAGTTGATGAGATAGGTAGAAATGACGAGATACGTGGTCTTAGTTTAGTCTTCCATCACGCTGAGGTGACAGAATATGGTTAACACCCCAGTTTTCATAATGCTATAGGATTGTCTTTTATCGTCATACAAAGACTTAATTTGATCGTGATTACCCACGTAGAAAGTTGTGAAAAATTATCGGACGAAAATGTTCACAAATAACGCACAGTGTTATCCAGCATCGTCGACATCATCTTTCAGACCATGCGGGCCTAGGATTTCACTTTAGCCTCCCTTTTGTCAAGGACAATTTGTCCTTGTATCAAAAATCACTTTCAGAACTCGTCCGTGCATTTTATGACCCTGCAGCCGCGATGCACCTCGCCAGAGTCGAAAAGGGGCACAAGAAAATCTTCGTTTGTAAAAACCTTTTTTCATAACTTGTTCAGACGACTTAATTTCTACTTACCCCGTTCCGCAGTGGTCATAGGGGACAAATTTCCTTTCCTTTCGTTGACCACGGCTACCATCAGGTAGTCCTTAACAATTTTGATTAATGGTCGTTTTATAGCACTGTGCAACATTTTTAAGGTGATCTTGTGCAAACAATTCGAACTGAAGATTTTTTGAAAGTACAGCCCAAAACGACAAGAAACCCTATTTGGGTTTTGTTGTATCAGATCCAGCTCGGATTTTATGGCCCCATCTAAACATGGTTAAATATTGAGTTTTTAAAGAAATTCAGGGCTATATCTCTGAAACCAATGCGAATCTTCTTCTGACCTCTGAACCAAATTTGTAGATAAGGACAAGAATAAAATATTTGGAGAAATAATGATCTCGAAAAACTACATTCATTGCCTCAAATTTCAAAATATATGCAAAAATCCACAATTTTTATACATTTTGCACCGTATCTCCAAAACTGTTAGTTTTTTCTGAATATTTGCTTTTGGAAAAATATTCCCTGGAATGTAATACACAACTCTTCAGAACATGTCATTGTTGTAAAATGCCTCTATGCCGTTGTTTTCAGTACATTTTTCAACGACGATTTAATAAAAATGTCAATAATGTAGTGAAACTCGAAATGCGAGAATAAACTGTTGGTGTGAACTGTGTTTGAAATACGTGTTGTAAAAGATATGATGCAAAATACCGCTGAAACAAAATGAAGTAAGCATTATAGACTTTCAGAATGTTCTAAAGAATTGTTGAGAACTTTATTTGGAAGATTTTTGCGAAAGGTTACTTGGTTCTACTCCCAATAGTTTAGCCGATACTGACCAGAATTTCAGCAATTATGTAAAATTTTCTATATTTTATAGATTTTGATGGCCTATATGGAGTTTTTCTTACGTGGTTTTTTCAAAAGATAAGTTCTACTAGTTTAGGGCTACAATATTGCTAAAGACAGCAAGGCCAAATTCCTATTCGTTTCTGAGATAAAGGCCTGATAAATGCAAAAAGTGTAGATTTAGCCCGGTTTAGATGAGGCCATAAAATCCGAGCTGGATCTGACAGGACAAAACCCTACTAGGGTTTTTGTAGTCTAAATATGTACTTTCAAAAAATGCATACTAGAAGTTGTTTGCATTTTCAGTGTTGCATAGTGTAGTTGAACAGGTCGTGGTATTGTGCTTTCGTTTATTCCTCTTAGCGGGATTTAAGTTCTCTGTCCGGGAACGATCTCAAAATCCTCGACAATTTTTGTGTATGTGAGCTTGTTCCTCTCATCCTATTCATGCCTTTGCCTTTCTTGTGCAGGACTTTCCAAACTTAGGACAATTAGAGATGTATAGTTCAGGGACAAACTAGTTCAATTGAACCTTTTATTGGAAAAAACATAAGAACTAGATCAGTCGATATAGTTCATTGTAGTTCATCAAGCACCGACCGAAAGATAAGCGAGCGATCAACGAAGCAATGATTAAAAAACGAACGATTCCCTATCCGGTTCAGACCATAAGTATTCTTGGCAAGGCAACTTAATGAATTCCTTGTTCTGAATAACTATGTTCTTTTCCCGACTGAAAGAACGACCTAGTTCACCTAAAATATCTGAACAAAATGGAGCACTAAGCTAAATGAGCTGGAAAATAAAACTCTATGGTCCATTTTTCGGGCGGGACAAAATCTTTGCTTTTTTGTGTTTTGCTGATGAAGTGAGTAAGAACTGTTTCCAATACTGACTACACTTAATAGGCTCCTGACTAAATGCTAAGATGTCATCATTGGAAGAGTTGCAAGACTGCAGTCTAGGGGTACTGTTTTGGGTTTTTATTGTTTCATTTGTATTTTGACCATATCGCTCATTTACTCAAAGAGTGGCATAACTCAAAAAATGCGATTTCTGAGTTAGCAATTTCTATTTTTTCTACAACTTCTACTTTATCTTGTGTCAAATTTTCATGTTGATATCTCTAAAACTCAACGAGTTACAACTCATTTACTACGAGCTTCGCATAATTCAACACAACAATTTTTTGAGTTTATGAAGCACTAAAACAAGTCAAATCATGCTTGATCTTGCCCAGAAATTTAGCACTGATATCTGGCTAGCTGTTTGCAAAATATGATCGAACTTAAAACGCGTTTTTCTCGAAACTGGATTTTTTTGAAATGTGTCACTCTTTGAGTAAATGAGCGATATGTTGTTCCCACTAGTGTGCCGTACGAGGATGGACCATCGTACGCAGTTATGGCTTGCGCAGACTAGACTACAAAAAATTACCCCGACCCATTAAGATTCGCGGTACAACTCCTTCATCACCACGATTTAAAAGTGTAAATGGTGAAAACCAAATTTCCTTTGCAATTTCATTTGAAAAAAATTAGAAAAAAAAAACATTTTGCAAGCACATCTACAATTTTTGGTATAGAGGTTAAAGAAAAAATTCTTGTTTCAAATCTGTTCGCGTTCACTAAATTGGGCCATGCGCGCAAAAGTTATAGCGGTTTTTATTCTCATATAAAGAAAAGATATTTGAAAATATCTTATTTGTTGTTAGCATGCGCGCATCAAAATCGTATGCACATTGCGCAACTTTTGTCCACTTTAAGGCGGCACACTTTAGCCCTAAACACATCCAACGTTTGAGTAAAGTTTTGTGCCATTTTTGGTTGATGAATAAAGGACAAAGTGCTGCCAAATTTAAATTTTTCTTTATTCTTCTTCCAGAAATGCCAAAAAAACTTTACTCAAACGTTGGATGTGTTTAGGGATTAAGTGTGCCGCCAGTTTAGGGATAGGTAATAGAAAGCAATAATCGATTTTTCGACTTTTCAATTTTGGTCTAAAACTAAAAATGCGATTTTTCGGTTTGGCGATTATTTCACTTGTCATAAAACTCGACTTTCGACTTTCTCATAACCGCAGAAAATCGATTATTCGTCGCCAAGTCAGTCATCAATGGACAAACTCGAAAATGGATCACAAGATAATGGATTATGCGATTTCCCTCCAGCCAAAAGTCGACAACGATTTTTAGACCTTTAGCTGTAAAAAGTCTGCTAATCGATTAATCGAAAGTCGACTTACATATCCCTACGCCAGTTGCATCACACAATGCAAAAAACCTTAAAGTGGGCAAAAGTTGCGCAATGTGCATACGATTTTGATGCACATCCGGTTATAGTAGTACCTATCAAAAATGCGTAAAAATACAGCTACATATTTCAAATAGATTCTTCCGCCACCGCATTCTGTTTTGGGTAAAAGACCCATATTACTCGCGTATCTCCGTAATTTATGTCACGCGTTTTTGCAAATATTATAATCGCGTATAAAGGATTCCATTTATTCCATTTTTCAGCGGTTTAGTACGCGAATTTGTCAAAATATACTTTTGCAGATTTTCTTGTTTTCAAGGTATCTATATCCTCCGTTTTAATGGATGGATTCGAACGCGGAAGACCTCGTTAGAACCGTCGTGTAAAAAAAACTAAATTGACGCTGGGTTCAACGGAAATTGAATGACACTTGTAAATTCTACTTGCAAAAATAGTTTTTTTAAGAAAATTTACGTATGAAATTTTCGACTTTGGACTTCAATTACTAGGATGCTGTATAGAGCACTCTCATGAGATATATGTACATTAAAGGATGTAAAATCACGAGTTCTATGATCCTATTATTAGTTTTGAATATTATCCGGTTGCGCGTCCGGATTATTAAAAAATTCAGAAAACCCCGAAATTCCGGCTTCAAAATGTCAGCATCAATTTTAGGTGGATGCAGTCGATATATCGAAAAATCATACACTAGTAACATGTTGTCCCTGGAGTATTCTCTGAGTCTTTCTTTGGTTAAGCCATTAATTAAGGTTAAGCCAACTTCTGAAACATATGTTGAATCATAACATATCAATGTGGGTTTACATCAGACAGATCTCAAGTAGATATTCGCCAAGACCTACAAAATCCCAACAGAAACATATGTGAAATTATCAAAATGTTGATTAAGTTAGATTTTTCTGTAGTACATATTGAAATCTGCAATAATTGTCTCACTATGTCTCGAAAGATGGTTGTTCAATTCCTCATCTAAACTTCAACATAGATAAAATGCGTTAAAACTTGTCAGCTGTACTTTAAGGTTTAAACGCTGATATGTTTCCATTTTGCTGCTGTCCAATGCAGATATCCTAATTGGATGCAAATGCTGGTGCATGTGTTCGCATTTAATTAGAATATGAAAGTATGAGGCGAATACGATTAGATCGGCAAGTCCTTAATTCAGCTCAATGCAAATTTCATGTGAGCGATGTCATGGCTAAGGGGACAATAATGAATCCGACTGAACACATGGTATCCTTGTTGCCGATGAAAACCGTCAACACAACAAACAGAAATAAAAATAAAAACGAACAGAACAGAATGGAACACAAGAACGCGTTTGTCGGATGATATATGTTCGTTGTTCGTCTTTCACAAAGGCAAGGCAGCAAGCAGTACATGAAACGAACTTACAAAGGACGACACTGACAAACAAAGTGAATTGAATGAAAATAAAAAGAAGAAAATAAACAAGCAAGCACATCCTTCATGGATATACTCGTAATACACTCTCGTACACTCTCGTAATCTTATCCACAGATATAAGCCAGATATTGTGTGATTAAAGTCGAATGTTGCAAATTGGACCAGTGACAGATAATATAATGAATACATCCACTGTGAATACCCAAATGGGTGAGTGTGTGAATTTGCATTGCTGGAACAGAACAAATGCATACAAAAATACCTACGTGTATGTACATGTGTGTGCACCACAAGTGCAACTCCAAAGAATTCATTAAGGTGGCACAATGACTTTAGTAGAAGCCATGACATTTTTTGTTTTGTATGCAATAAACTTGATTTTGCTGCTCTGCAAACAGCCATAAGCAATCGGACAGAGGTGGTTGTATCACAGATGATTTTCAAGGCAAGAAAGGATAAAGCATAACCATCATCACCATATGAAACATGTTTAAATTGTAAATTAATGATTTGATTTTCATTGCAGTTGTCTATATGTGTGTGTGTTTGAAAAAGACAAACCTTAGCAATGTTCATGTGAATAAAATACTTTGTGTTTAAATTCAATGAAATTGTCGAGTGTATTGTGGTGGCCTGTAGTTTTTAATGTATGTACGTGGTTATCAGAGGCCTCCGCAAGTAGTCCGCGGTAAGGCTTGGAGTATATGTGGCAAATCTACCGTCGGCCTGATATTTACCATACATCAAATCTTAATAAAGATTTAAGGGAAGCATATCAACACTTACCATAATTTTGTTGACTGTTAGGTTGATTTCAACTCTTCTGATCAATTCAGTACCAAACAGACAACATTTTCAACATTCTGCCATAGAAGGTTGTGCGGTTTAGTAATTGCATACTATTTATGAAAAAGCTCACTGTCATATGCTGACGACATTGACCTATAAAAGAGAACGTTGAGAATTCAACGTGCGAAACGTCCAATGGACACGATCAACGAAACGAAAACATAGCGATAAGCCAAAATTAGAGTTGTACCAATTGAACTATATTGAACGACCTAGGTCACTATCTAGTTCTATGGACACCGGTCGTTTGTAGAACCAATCTGCGTACACGTAATATCACACGTTAGTTTGTATGCTCATACGTTTTTGAACTAGGACAGAGAACTAGGTCGTTCAATTGCCCAACTCTAGCCGAAATGTCTAAGTTATGCTGTATTGAGGGTAGTCAGAAAGTTATGTCCGGTGAAATAGCGCAGAAAACTGAGGCGTACTAGGTCAATTAGTTGTTGTCCCTAATATAATTTGTTGTTTGCAACCATTGCAATTTTAAATCCGAAAATACCACATTTTCTGCTGTCATAAATAAGATTGGGAAATATTGTTTGTTGTACATGGGACATAGTATGCTTCCGGTCCTATCATCGGGAACGCATTCCACTTACTAGATGGTTCTACACCATATCAGCGTGTCGGTACCGGTCTTGAAACTTCAGGTTGTATAATATCGGCTCCTGTTGCCATATTATTATTAGTCGTCTTAATGCTGTCTTTAACCTATTATGGCTGGACGGTGTTCAATAAATAACATAGTCAGGGATTGGTTCTATGGTATCTACGACGACGTCGTTGCTAATGGATACCAACAGCTTTGAATAATTCTCTTTGTATTAATCATGGTAATAGAATGGGTTCCTTGGTTTTTGTTGTTGTAATAGTGTTTATTATTGTATGTTTGTGTGCCCGTTCTTCTAGTCATTCTGAGTCTATCTCCAGTTCCAGGAAAGTGGCGGTTTCGATGGGATGTAGCCACAGTTCCACTGGAGTTAGTTTGGCAGCGCAGTTAAATAGGTGCAGTGTGTCGTGCGGGCCCATGTCGCATGCTGGGCAGATGTTTTGCACGATGAGATCGATCTTTGCCCTATAAGAATTTAAGCGACTGCAATATCCCGAGCGTAATTGAGCCAAAACTACTCTGGTTTGGTTTGCGATAGATGAGGGGTGAACTCGGCTCGGCGAAGCTCATCATGCATATTTGCTAATCCCGTCGCCTCTGCTGGGAAATTTGTCTTACTTCGGGTATTCGACCAGCAGTCTGCGGCAGTGATGATGTCTCGGAACTGCATTTCCGCTACCCGAACATCAGAAGGATTGGGCAGTTCTCTGAAGCGGTAATTAGCGAACTCTCTGAAACTCGGCGTTCAGAGGTGATGAAATCGGGTGGTCTGCTAATGGACACAATTTGGTGAGTTGGTCTGATCCAATAGAAATGACGGGTTTATTTAGATGAATTTCCGTTCATTTTAAAATTTTAATTGCAACGTACATTTTTATTAAGCAGTTACTTTATTTGATATAGCGCCCGTAGTAGATGCCTCGCGATTTTCGGTATTTTGAAGATTTTAGTCATATTATACTACCTAAATGGCTGAAATTTGATATTTGCTCTTCTTAAGGGCTACTAAACTTTCCCCCAAAATGTGCTGTTTTTGATTTAGCACCCCATAGAACGGTACCGCCCGATTGTTGATTTATTCAAAATTTTAGGTGCAGCATCCTCACCAGAACATGTTGTTGAAGCTTTTAAAACCACGTTTTGGAGGTCTTTTTTGTTTTTTTCTTTTCTTTCGAACGTTCCCAACGCCACTCTTTCCCACTCCTTCCGACCGTGGGGCGACCACCCCATTACGTACACATCATGATCCGGAGCATGGCGGGTAAATGTGAGCATTGAATACTAGTTACAGAATATTCTTCAACAGCCAGTACTAACATTAGGCATAAACTACCTGTTTAGATACGAAATTATTCTAGTTTTAATAATATTTATATCTAACCCAAAGTCTACAATAAAATATAAGAAATTAAAATCATCGCACATTCTGCAGACTGGTTCTCCAGATGCATAATTTGTGCGATGAACATTAATATGACAGAAACGATAGTATCTACTAGGCCTGGTAGGAATATTTATTCTAATAGATGAAATAAGGAAATCTGAAGGTATATCGCCATTCAAAATTTTTTGTACCATAATTGTATTAAACATTACACGTCTGCTTTTTAATGTTGGTAATCTAATTAGCTTAAGTCTGCTAGTATAAGATGGCAAGACAAAATCACTATTCCAATGAAAGCCTCTTAAAGTAAAAAGCAAGAATTGCTTTTGAACAGATTCAATTTTATCGGAGTATTTCGTGTAATAAGGATCCCATACTACTGAGCCATATTCTAGTATGGGTCTAACAAGTGACACAAACAATTGTTTGGTGACATAAGGATCAGAAAATTCTTTTGCCCACCGTTTGATGAATCCTAGAACTCCATGAGCTTTGTTAACCATCGATATTACATGATTATTAAAATCTTGTTTGGGATCCATTAGGATCCCAAGATCAACAAACGAATCCACAGATATTATAGTAGATTCATTAATGCAAAAGACATGTTTTAAAGGTGAGGTTCTAGAAAAACACATATGCTTACACTTCTTTAAATTTAAATCCATTTTATTAATATCACACCGACGGGAGAAGCTATTTAAATCCTCTTGAAGATGTTCTTGAGATTTGTGAGTTATAAAAAATTTAACATCATCTGCATACATAAGTACTTTGGAATGTGTTATTGACGCTGGTAAATCGTTTACAAACAATAGAAACTGTAAAGGACCCAGATGACTCCCTTGAGGAACGCCTGATGGAACATTTATTAATTTAGAATAACAATCCTCGAATAAAATCACTTGTGATCTATCTTGCAGACAAGATGAGACCCAAGATAATAAGTTTTTACTGAATCCGATGCAATTTAATTTGTAAATTAGTAATTTGGCTCCGACTCCGGGTCGACTCCAAAAGTAAATTCCTATACCACTAAAAATGAATAAAATGTGCCCAAAATTGTAATTTTTCCCTATATGTTGGCCTATATAGGCTAATGAGCTAGTTTTTCCTTACATATTCATTAGAAAGGGCATTAGTTCGAATACATTCGAACATATCAATACTGTTTCTGCGGAATCTTACATTGACAAATAGCAAAGTTAGAAAGTTTTTGTCGTTTTTCCTTACATATTCATTAGAAAGGGCATTAGTTCGAATACATTCGAACATATCAATACTGTTTCTGCGGAATCTTACATTGACAAATAGCAAAGTTAGAAAGTTTTTGTCGGTTTTCCTTTTTTTGCACGAGTATATTCTGGACGGAATTCTTCCGCGTGAGAAAATCTTTAAGCCTTCAAAATATGTGATGGGGTAATACAAATCGTAAGGACTACAGGCAATAAAAACTATAAGCAATTCATGACAAAGTTTCAAACTGGATGTAAGCCAACATTTTAGTGTGCTTAGCCTCAAAAGGAGACCCCCAGTTGTAAAAAAAAAATCCTCAATAAAATCCATTTTTCATTTTGTTTTCCGAGAAAACTACGTAACTTTATGGCAGATTTTTTCTTCATCTGAAAGAGAAAAATGTTACCAAGTTTTAAGGTCGTTTACGAAACTTTGTTTTTATACCCTCAGCATTTATGCTAACGAGGGTATATACACTTTCATACGGGCAAAATGTGCCTCATCGAAATAATTGTTTTAGACCCCGAGTATGTTTGGACGAAATGTGTTTCAGACAAGTTGGAGTCGATTGAGCAATGTCCGTCTGTCTGTCTGGCTGGCTGGAGAGCACGATAACTCTCGAATGGATAAACCGATTCGGTTCAACTTTTGGCTTTCGTAATATTTTACCCAAACTTAGTTTAAGTTCGAAGATGGGCTATATCGGTCCACTCCTTCCGGTACCTCCCCCACAAAAGTTCGAAGTTCACTGCCCTTCATACGACGCTACAAGTTTTATCAGGGGCAAGTCCATACTTCCTGAGAAAATAGCATGAAAGTTGCAAAAAAACCCCTATGACATCGTGTGAGGTGGTTGGAGCGCAAGATAACTCTCGAAAGGATCTGCCGATTCGGTCCAAAATTTGTCCACAATAATATATTGTCGAAACATAGTTTATGTTTGAAGATAAGCCATATCGGTCCACTCCTTCAGGTACCTCCCCCACAAAAGTTCAAAAATGTTCGGGAAAATTGTTCGTACGGTAACTCTTGAAGGGAGTGGCCGAATTAGTCTATTCTTTACACATCCTAATATATCTACCAGATATAGATCAGGTTCAAATATGGACTATATTTGTCCACCCCATCCGGCACCTCCCACACAAAATTTCGGATAAGTTCACTCTAAGACCTGCTATCGAATCACTTTGATTTTTGTTGAAGCAACTTGCATTCGCTGCCTTAATTACGATGGGAAAAGTTTTTTTAGGGGCAAGTCCATACTTCTTGATCAAACAGCCCGAAGAGTTTAAAAACCCCCTATGGCACCATATGTTGTGGCTGGAGCTCCACTTCCATAACGGTCAATGTCAATCCATTTCTTTTAGTATTTCCTCCGCAAAACTTTTGATATTTAATCCTAATCAACATTTTTGTCAGTTCAAATGCCCAAAAATTTTTAACCCCCCTAAATACATACGTATTTTGGGGGAAAAAAATTGTTTCAATATACACAGGCTGAGGGTATATCTATATACTTTTTTACTTGTTATTAAAGTATTTTGCGGTGCCAACTCTATCTCGAAAACTAATAAACCAATTGTCATATATATTTGTGGCCGATTTCGAGAAAAACTGTTTATATGCTGCATACAAAATAAAATATATTGTTCCCATCCAACGCTTATACTGAGTCAATATTGTTCCGATCGACTTAAAAATGTTACCACATATTCTGTGCTACTTATACTTTCTACTATTTTCTGAAATTTATAAGTAGGGATCCCCCTTAAACTAAAATTCAGTGCTCACATTTTGAACTTTGTTATGGTGTGGATAATTTTATTGAAATATATGAGATATATTGTGTAAACCACTCAGCACATAGGCAGATGGATGTTTTCTGGAACTGAAAAATTAGCAAACGATGAGATTTCGTGCATGAAAATATTCTACAAAAATTTTGCTAGGAAATTTTATGTAGGGTCGGTCCACTAGGACAATAAATCGATATTGTCATGTTTTCATTGTCCTTTATCACTTTTACCCGATCCTTTCTCATGAAAACTCCATGATTATGTATTTCATTGAATTTCTGTTCCTCGCGGACATATCCGGTTTTTTGGACATATCCGGACATATTCGCCGTTCGTCAGACTTCTGAGTTATAGCGGGATGAATCTGTGGTTAACCAACAACGAATTTATGGTGCCTAATTCAGATGCGTAACCATTCGAATTTGATTTATAGTTAATAGATTATTTAATTGCTTGAGTTGGAGTATTCCCCCATTGGCTCAACTTCATTTATTACCCTCTATTACAGAGAGTAATGTTTTTCAAAACGAACTGACAGTGTTGCAAAAGTTTTACTGATCGCTACCAATATCATGATTTCATCCAGGCGAAGGGAATTATCAATTGGCTTCTCAGTTTTTGAAATGATGCCTTTTTAGCGAAAAACCGAACTCTTTAAGTGTCTGGTATTCCCATATGAATGAGAATCACACTCACTTTTCGGCTAATAGATAGATTAATAGATTATGCGGGATTTACCGAAATACATAAACATACGGGTTTTTTGAGAAAGTAACGGGTAAAACTGATAAAGGACAACGAAAACGTGACAATGTCGATTTCTTGAATATGGGAAACCTACATATAATTTTCGGTGGAACATTTTTGTAGAAAATTTAATTTTGTTTTACTTTTTGAGTTCAAGAACAAAAATGACATGGAGGAAACTGAGCTAGAAGGACAACATATTTGACAGAGAGGTTCCTCATTCCATTTAACTGAAAACATGTCATCTGAAAATGATGAAACAATATCTCCAAACAGAGATATAAAACTATTTTCTCAATGATTGATAGGGGTCAATCAAAAAAATCATTATGCCATGACTCAGAAATTTCAGCTATGGGATCCTTTGGGGTTCTCAATTGGGGCTTTCATTCCTAAAGGGAATTTTCCTCCCCCAGATTTTAACTTCCATTTTGTGTCGCAGGGTATTCAGTAAGATTTCCCATAGAGACCACAATGTCTTTAATAGAAGACAAGGATGACTTCTCAAAAAAAAAAAAAACAAAATGAAAATATCAATAGACCTTTGTGAGAAAACCAGTAAGACTTCTGACCAAAGAGGTTAAAGGTCCAATCTTAATTCGATTGCCATAGAACTTAACTTTTGTTTGCAAAAAATGTAACGAATCAATTGGATCAACAAAATAGGGATGAAAGGACTATCCTGTAAATTATATGTTGAAAATAAATAAATAAATCCTGTGAATTGTCCTTTAACTTGGTATAATATATAATTTGCATATATATTTTCTTATACCTTTCTTTTAAAATAAATAATGATTTTTAAAAAAAGTTCTTGTTCCAAATTTAGTGTTATATTTATATAACGTGGAAACAAATTTGCCCGGAGTCGGAGTCGAGTTATTTTTTTCGACTCCGACTCCAGCAAAATTGCTCGACTCCTACTCCTACTCTACTCCTGGTTGGTGCACTTACCCTCTGTTCGAGACTATTTCTGGCAAAATTATTCCTCTGTAGTTTAAATACACTTTATTTTCTCCTTTTTCGAAGGTACATGGAATGATTTGGTCCCAATCTTCACACTATTCTATTTAAAGTTTTTTAATCTTTAGAGTACAATTAGTTTTAGTAATAACAACAAACGTTTACAAAATATGTAAACGAACCATGATGGCTTCAGAGCATGACCTAAAATTCCAGAAAATTACCGCGATACACATAATATCAAAATAAATTCATTCGTTATCATTAATTATCCAGAAATTTATATTGTAGCCCTCGTATAACTTATATAAGTACAGTAAATTAGACATTTTAACAATTTTCACACAAAAGTTTTGGTCTATTTAACCCGATAAATATTATATGATCTTGATGTTAAATCACAGCCTTCTTCTCTGCCGTAAACTCATACTTTATTTTATCGTACTATTATTGCGGCCTAAAGAGCTGCTACAAAAGAGGATATACACCGGTGGTGCTCAAAATATTTTGTGCATTAGCCTCTCTGAGCGAATCTTTCCTTTGCCAAACCACGACAGATGAGAATAACGAGAACATATGTTGTTGTTGTAGTCACGTTAACGTATATGGGTGAAATTGGCTGATATACACACAAATTGTTGGCCCATTTTACCCCCTGAATTTTTTACGATCATCAGCAATAACTATAGGTATCTATTCAGACCGAAACCCGACCTCCATACGAAATTTCGATGATTGGGCTATAATTCGGCCAGGAGTTTGTTTACAATTTTTAATGGACCCACCCACATAGCCTGATCGCTTTCTATGAAGGTAAGGTAAGGTAAAAGTTGGCCGATGCATTTGCCGAAAACCCGAAATTTCTATTACTTCATTGACCATATCGCTTAAAGAGTGGCACATCTAAAAAAATCCAGTTTCGATAAAAACTCGTTTTAAGTTGGTGATTGAAATTTGACTTCCCAACTTAAAAAGATTATTACACAACATGTAAAATAACTACTTGGACCATCTATTGCAAACAGCTATGCATATACATATCTGTGCTAAATTTCTGTACAAGATCAAGCATGGTTTGAATTGTTTTAGTGTTTCATAAACTCAAAAACATTTTTGTTGAATTTTGCCAAACTCGTTCTAAATGTGCTGTAACTGGTTTAGATATAAAAGCATGAACATTTGACACAAGATAAAATATAAGTCCTAGAAAAAAAAAGAAATTGTTAACTCAGAAAACATTTTTTTTTTGAGTTATGACACTCTTTGAGTAAATGAGCGATAGGATGACTATGGGAAACTAATTCCTATGTAGTTTAAATACAATTTATTTTCTCCTTTTTTCGGTGGTATATGGTTTCAATCACCTTATCAGTTTGTCGCCTGCGGTTTTAAAGTTTAATTGAATCTTCACAATATTCTACTTAGAGTTTTTTTTTTTAATTTTAGGGTACAATCAATTTTAGTAATCTCAACAAATCTTACTAAATATGTAAACGAACCATGATGGTTTCTGAGAAAACGCGTGACCTAAAATTCCAGAAAATTACCGCGATACACATAATATCAAAATAAATTAGGATATATTAGTAAGTTAATAACTTAATTATCAATAATATGAAATATTTACAGAAAAAATGAAGCCATAACCCTCCCACAAAATCTCTGCTTCTATTACTGTTCAATAGCATTGATATGAAAATTAATAGCAGAACGAATTGCAAAATGATGGACATGCATATCAACGAAATGGAGAGAACAATGTGTAATGTTGGTCACCTTAAGGCCTGACATAAAATTGTTGCCCATGGCCACAATTACTAACACATATCTGGTAATCTTGTCGGAAAATTACAATGCCCAAGTGCCAACAGTCTCTAAATTTTGGGATATGGGTGTAATGATGTTTCACGCTTAACTCGATTAATAAAAGAAATCTCAGTAGCCATGATTAGTGTATCAGTGTAACATCAAATGGTCATAACAACCGAAAATTTATTTCATGTTTCTTATGAGGATGAGCGTAAAAAGGTTGGATGAATTGTGCATACGCTTGTGTGTATATGTGTGTCTGTGTACATTCGTAAGGTCATAAAACCTGAAGCAATTGTACGCACCTGTGCGCCAGAGCGTCTTGTCTGTTGACTTGGTGGAACGTACTTTCACACTTGGCATCACTCGCTCACCGGTTAAGAATGAACGACCAAGATTTAATGCCACTGTTGGGAGCTCTTTAGTGACATCGACACTGCCTGTATTTGAATGAATAAAAAGAAACCCCGCAAAAATTTACACATGTTTGCATGCTGTTGTTGTTGTCTGCCCCTCCATGCCTGTAAAAGGCGATTTTAACTTCTTTCCTTAAAAAATATAACAATATTTTTTTTGTTTTGCGGCTGTGATTACTTTTGGCTTGTCTCAAGCTGTGGGTTTCTTATGAGTTGCTGCTTCTGGCTCATATGGTATATAATATAATTTTGTTGTTGGTTATTAAGCTGGGAGTCTTGATGAGATGATGATGATGAGATGTGCGTTGGTTGGTATATTTGTGTCGATCTGTTTTTGTGTTACTTTATTTTTGTGTTTTTTTTTTGCTAGATTTGTTTTTGTTTTTGATGTGCATATCCTCCTCCTCGGCGTTGTTGTTCATCTGGTACTGCTGTTGTTATGCTGCTTTTCGGCCTCCTTCCATGAAGGAGACGTCAAAAGCTACACATGTGTTCATACATATCTTCGTGGGAATTAATTATGCGATGCCTGGTGATTCCCATGCTAAATACACTCCCGTAAAGTAGTACGGGAGCACAAATGTTTACTATGGCACTTTGTTGTAAAAATTTGCACAGTATTTCCTTTCCATATTTCGCTTTTTTCTATAATGTGAATTGAAGGAAAGTTTGGGATGGCAAATGCAAACATTTTTACCATTATGTATTTGCAAACTTTTTGGGCTTGTAAAACTTGTAAGTTGTTGTAAGGTCATAGACTAGTAAAAGAACCGAAAACTTTAATTTAATTGTCTACTCCTTATAGAAGTCGAGCAGAAAAATGTTGGCTACTCACCTACGTCGGATGAGAGGTGTCAGTGAAATGACTCGTCTTTAAATCAATCATACTGCAGCTGGAATTTTTTAAAAAAATTCTTTCGCATACAGTTTTGTTATAAAAGTTCTGGAAAAAAATCGCATCGCAAGCATAAATGTTGAAATCAAGTTATCAGACAATTAGCTGAATATGGAAGAAGAAAGAGTCATTCAGCACCATTGTTGTTTAAAGAGTTTTTGAAGTGCTGCAAAGATTTACGAACCTAATTAAATTGCAAAAAAATGTTGGATAAGCCTAACTAAATATAGATTTCTAAAACTGTTTGTTTCGTCTTTTCAATCTTGGATATCATGTTTATCGATCTAGTCAGTCTCTTGTTTAATCCATCGGAGTTTTGCCCTCCCGATTTAAGTGTAAGGACAAAAATCTGTCGGTATCATGCTTAAGTATTCCATACCCCATTTTTGACTTTTTGAGATATAGGTGGTTTCCAGGGGTTTCTAGTATGTTCTTTCTGAATTTTTGGTAGACTACTTTCTATCTGCTCTAGTCTTCGAGATATCCACGTTTCTGCCCGAAATCTTATGTACTTTTCAGGTATGAAATTAATATTTTAACTTACAAATTAAGTAACACATTCCAAAAATCAGAACTTTAATTTTTGATTTAGAAGGTTTGAATTTATTGAGCAAAGATGAGAATTTTTTTCTCAATTAGTTCCATGTGAAATTTTGCATTTGTGTCTTAAGTGTGGGTACTGAAAAACTCGACAAAAATTCTATTTTTAAACAATTCTCTGTAACTTTTATATTTCGACTGATATTCCTCTAACTTTTGGCGAAGATGTTCTATATACTATTACTAATAAATCTAGTAAAAAATATGAATATTTTCTTCAGTCAGATCCAAACAGTTGCGACGCAAATATTAAAATGCGATTATCTCAAAACGGGAAATTGGCGTATGGAACACTTAAGCATGACACCGACGATATGTCTTTCAAGTATCCATTCTCATGCATTCTGCTGAATAAAAATTGTAATATGTAGTCTAAGTCATCAAGGACTACTTGCACTAACTTCCACAAAAAAAAAAAAAAAAAAAAAAAAAAAATGAGAAAAAGTTGCATAGTGATTCAGAATTAGATTTTTCTGGCGAAAATTCCAATTATTATCTGTTTGAAAAATAATAATGGGATTGTACAGTAAACATAACACTGTGCTATAGTGCAGGGTTTTTGATGTATAGATTTGATTTTTGGGAGTTAATGTAAGCCGAAAATACCTTTACATTTTTTGTGTCACTTCGTTTCTTGATTTTATAATCGATCGAAAAATATATAAATTATTTTCGATTGTTTGAGTGGAGTATTCCCCCATTGGCTCAACTTCATTTATTACCCTCTATTACATATATATATATATATATATATATATACAAATTATGTATTTTTTGTGTTTTGACTTTTTGGGGTTTTATGCATATCCGTCTGTCCGTCTGTGGTAATTACTATAGCATCCACGAAAATTGAGATAGGACTCTGAAATTTTGGAAAGTTTCATCTTGGTTTGCATTCAGGTCAAGTTCGAAGATGGACTACATCGGTCCACGTTATTGTATAGCCCCATATAACCGCATGACTTCAGTTATATTTACGTTTTTCGCTACATTTTCAGCTATAATGTGGTATTTGGGGTTCCCAGTGATTGATATGCACTAAAAATTTTGGAAATAGGTCCACGTTTTGTTCTAGCCCCCATATAACGGTACCGCCCGATTCCAGGTATTTTGACGCCAATAGTCGATTATCGGAAAGATTATTTGTTGTTCACGTAAGTTAGTAATATATTGTGTATACTTGGTGTGCTGTTGAATGTTTTCCAGAAATATTTAAAATATTCAAAGTTTTACTGCATTTCTATGCCCTCAGCCTTTAGGCCAACGAGGGTATATTCACGAGGGCTATTGGGAATATAAAGAAACCAGGTGCTGCCCGGACGGACTTTGGCATAGTGATTCTTAACCTCCTGACAGGAACCCATTTCCCAGGCTTCAAGGACGTGGATACAGTCAACAGTGAGTGTAATGACTTCCAAATCCACGCGGATGTGGACTTGGACTCATTGGCAAGGTGGTTAGCAGAAATAAGATAAAGTGGGAAGTCAACACCTTCAGGCCATATAAATCACTTGGACCGGACGGTATGACTCCGGCGATGCTTCAATATATATCAGATCCTTGAGAAGATCTACAGGGTGTGTCTGACTCTCTCGTGTGTGCGGAAAGAGATGAAAGTTAATTACATTCTCAACTAGGTTTCCCAGTCGCTCTGTACCAAAAGATTACAAACCCATTAGCCTATTATCCTTTCTCCTCAAGACTCTCGAAAGATTGTTTGATCTGGAGATTAGGAGAAATTTAGACACCGCCTCCCTAAGCAATTCGCAGCATACCTATATAAAAGGCAATTCTGTGGTATCTGCACTGTATGAGGTTGTAGGTTACATTGAGGGGAACATGGAAAATATAGAGGGAGCATTCAGCAATATAGAACTTAAATCCATTAACATCTCGCTTAAAAAATCCACATACTGGAAACCCTGACGTGTTGGAGAAATAAAATGCTAAAAAAGCGGAATTATAAATCCGAAGCAAAATACCTTGGAACAATCCGAAAAGCGATCAGAGGATTAAAAGCACTTTATTCCTGCATGATTTCTATTGGGGAAAGCTGGGGACTAAGCCCATCTATTATACACTGGTTGTATAACACTGTGGTGAGGCCCATCCTATCCTATGGATCTCTTGTCTGGTGGCACTCCCTACGCCAAAAATCGACATCCAGCAAAATAGACATTGTGCAAAGAGTAGCATCGGTTCTAATAACTGGAACCGCTAGGAGCACCATACAATCTGCTCTGAACGCAATGCTGAACCTACGGCCTATGGGTCTTAGCATTAAGTGTCAAGCAGCACGTAATACAAGGGAGACAAGGGAGACTTATCCCAAATCAATGAGCGCACCCCGATTCATATTTAGCTCAATGATGTGGGACCTACTGTTTATCGCCGAGTCCGAACGGCTTGTCTTAAGACAGCACTTGTCGCCAACATCACTGAGGGGCAGTGTGCCACCGTAGAAAATTAACTAGACGAGGATGGCAATCAACCGCTAACTCAATAAAACCGCCCATATGTCCTTTTCCGGAATATTGAGACGTTTTTTGAGGTAAGAGCCATAGAATTATGGCTAACAATCGCTGAAGGAATTTTTAAATAAATCACGGTCAACGTTCACATTTTTAAGGTTTTTTAGGGTTTCAGGTTTTTGCGTGGAAACCGCAAGTCCTATCGAAATGGGGCTAAAGAAAAAGTTGTAGCAATGAATATTCTCTACACGTGTTTTATCCCATTTCAAAAGGGCTTGCGGTTTCCATGCAAACTTCTGAAAACCTAAAAAACCCTAAAAATGTGAACTTTTACCGCGATTTATTTAAAATTTTTTTTATAAGTATGTGATACACTCTGTGCATTTTCGCAATTTGGACTTCCATATCTCAAAAATTGTAAAACCTACGAAAATGTTATAAAGATTAATCTTGTAGAGAATTTGGACTCCTACAACATGCTCTGTAGTCTCATTTCGATAGGACTTCCAAGCAAAATCGGGAAAATCTAAAAAAACCGATTTTTTTGTTTTTGTTTTTTCTTTTTCATTTTTCTCATCCATGAGCATTGTACTTTCCAGGTGTAATCACCTTCCGTCGGTATAGGTCCACGTCTTCATAGAACGGTACCTCCCGATTTTCGGTATCTAGAAGTTTATGGCCACAATAATCCATAGAAATGTCTGAAATTTGGTATTTAGTCTTCGTTGGGGGTATTCAAATTACCCCACTAAATTTGTCGGTATAGGTCCACCCCTCATATACCCCTCATGAAGGTCAGCCGAAATGGCTGACATTTGGTATCTAGTCTAAGTTGGGGATACAAAACTTTCCACATGCAATTTGTAGGTACAGATCCACGCCTTCATATAGCCCTCATAGGATGGTACCTGCCGATTTTCGGTATTTTGGAGGTTGTAGCCACAAAAACCCACAGAAATGGCTGAAATTTAGTGTTTAGGCTACGTTGGAGGAAAAAACCTTTCCGACTGAAATTCGTCGGTATAGGTCCGTGTTTCGATATATCTCCCATAGAACGGTACCTCCCGATTTTCGTAATTCTGAAGGTTGTGACATCAATATCGCACCGAAATGACTGAAATTTTTTATTTAGTCTTCCATGGCGTTATAAAATATTTGAAGGGTTTAGCCACATTATCATACCGAAATATCCTTCGAGTCTAAAAACTTTCCGCCAGAAATTTGTCGGTATAGATCGACGTGTTGTTGTAGCCCTCATAGAACGGTTAGCCACATTGTTTTACCGAAATTGCTGACATTTGGTATTTAGTCTTCTTGATAAACGAAAGCTCTGTAGCAATGCTAAATAAGTAAATTAAAAAAGAAAAAATAAATAACCCTTAAAAACTAATATGATTCTTTAAAAGAATAAAAGTTTCGTTTAATTTGGAAAAGGTTTAATTCAATTTGGAAAATGTTAAATTTACTTTGGAAAAAGTGTATTTAAAAGGGCAAACCTTGGCTTCTGCAATGATAAATGTTGTTTAAATATTTCCGTCATATGCTTTTTATTGATCTGCGTGGAATGTATGTATGTCGACTTGCACTTCCGTCTGTGGAAATCGCTCCATCGTCAGATGGATGAAAATATCCTTAGAGAAAACTGTCAATATAGGCCCTCGTTTTGATATATGTAGCTCCCGCAATATGATATCTCTCGATATCAAATTTTCTATGGTGTCGGCCAAATTTTCCAACCTATTTGTTGTAAACTGTCTTCCAAAATGCTAGTTCCACAATACAACAGTGCAGCCCGATTTAAGATATTTTTAAGGTTTAAGCCACATTATGCAACAGAGTTAGTTAGCTGTAAATTGGATGCAAGTTGTCACTATGTGTTTCCAGAGTGTATTATTCGATAAAAAAACACCAGTCACACGACTTATCGAAAAATCATAGGTATTGATAAGCCACATTCAGGAATGGCTTGGACCACTTTTGATGACTTAAGCTTTCGGGGGCATTTGTCAATCTAGGATTCTAGAATTTTGCAAAAGACAACATAGTCATTTCATTTTGTCCTTGTAGGATTTTCGTGCACAAATTTGTGGGTTAGCCATCAGCAAAGTGAAGACGATTGTTACAACTGCACTTTAAATGAATGTCGGTATTGAAATAAAATATAACATACATTTTCTTTATATTGAGAACTCAAACGATGGGAAGGAAATCTACTTTTATATAAAACGTATCCTCATTTAATTATACACTCTGTTACGAAATACTGTTACAATGACGGCATAAACGGTTGTTGCACTTGTTTTGCTGCCGGTTGGTTGGTTTGTTTGCCTTGAACAAGTGTAGCCACCGCATTTGGTTTCAGTTTATTTCATCTACGACTCAAGTCGCAATGGTCTGGTGTGGTGTCATGAGTGATGTTCTGTTCTACAGTAGGGAGTCAACTTGGCATTTGGTTGTTGGTGCACTGATGGATGGATAGCTGAGCGAGCCGTGGTTGTTGGATGATGATGGTCGTGGTGGTGTAGTGTAGCTCAATTGCTGATGCTGCTGTTACAGCACAAAGTGCCACATTGCAGTGGTGGCGGCGGCAATGTTGTTGTGGTAGAGTTTATGTTGCTGCCGCTGTTGTTAAATGCGTCTTTTTGACACATTACAACAAATTACAACAATTTGACATTTCCATTTAAATGTAGTACGTTTGTACGTACTTTCATCTTTCATGTTTGCCCCTCTCGAACTGGCAAGAACCCTCGAAATGGGGACAATAATACTGTATACAAATGTCTTTTATAGTCCCAGATCATAACTTTATTTCGGACAACATTTATGATTTTTAAAAATGGATTTATATGCGGCGCTTTCCTTCAACTCTGTAGGGATGTTCGGCAAAAAAGTGGAAAATGTAACCACACAGACGCACTTACAGAAAATATTTGTATTTCGTTCGATGCGTTGTCAAGCGATGTTTTTATGTACACTACAGCCTCCAATTTGATCGCGTACACATCTTAAGTGCAGCACTAAATAGTTTTAAATGATTTCATCCCTTGAACATTGCCCTGTTTCTAATGGACAGTGTAGTCGAGCTTCAAAATTTTGATTGTGAAATCAAAATTAAAAAAATCGTTACATGATAATTCTAAATTTTAAAATTATTCTACTTAAAATAACATGGACAGTGACTGCATTTAGATTCCTACATATTAAATGCGCAACTAATCATTCAGACATTGATTTACACAATTCAATTAGCATCATTCTTGAGAAACTCTGAAAATCGAGACCCATTCATGCGTAGATAATCTTTTGTCTATCACTGGAGAATTATTCCAAATGCTTAACTTTTGAAAGGAGCAATTACAAAAGAAAACTAAAATTTAATATTATTCCATTTTCCCTTTAAGTTACTTTCAAGCCGTATGTTTACATTTCGGCATACGTTTACCATTAAACTAATACCTCGCATTGCGTCGTAAAAATGCCTATGAGAAACTTAGTTCTATCGATATTTAATGGTCTAGTTTTGCATAGTACATTTTCAGACTGACGCAGTCGTGGGAACAGGAGGAATACCGATCTCGGTGGTTCCTCATCATATGTTTCCATGGAGAGCAACAGCTACGTAGACAAACGCGCATTGTTTTGGTGCAATTAAGATCTGTAAGTGCAGCCGACTCAATTAATGTCGTAACAGTGTGTGTTTTTTTTCAAAATTTTTGAATTATTTTACGGGCTATAATGAAAGAGGAAAAATGTTTCACAATTTTGTATCGACGCGATGCGGGTGCTTAACCCATATCGTCTCGAGACAAATTTTGTATTTATTTTTTAAGGTAATTAGGACCCAATTTTTTGAGTAGATTTTTGAGATTAAATCTACCCAATTTTTTTCTGATTTTTCGTTTTCCCACAAAATGGTGTTCGAAATTTCGAACACTGGCGCTTATCCTATATATAGAAGTAAAAAATGTTGATTTATTCGTTGTTTTATTGATTTAATTTTAATCATTTTAGTATGAAAAAATGGTTGAGGATTGGTATTGAGTCTTCTTTGGTCCTACAAAACTTTTCCCAGAAGTGTGTAAGTACTGGTCCACGTTTTTTGTTACCCCCTGCGGAACGGTTCCACCCTATTTTTCGTTTTTTCAGGAATTTAGATGCATTATCCTACAGAAGTGGCTGTACTTTAATACATATTTAGTCTTCTTTGGCGCTACTAAACTTTCCTCCAAAAATTTCTCAGTACAGGTCTACGTTTTATGTAGCCTCCGTAGAACAGTACCTCCCGATTTTAGGGGTTTTCAGGGTTTTAGCCTCAACATCCTACAGAAATAACTGAAATTTAGTATTTAGTCTTCTATGGGGCTATAATATATTTTCCCCCAATTTGTCAGTACATTTCCACGTTTTGATATAGCTACCGACATATAGGATAAGTATCAGTGTTCGAAATTTCGAACAGTCAAATTTGCACATATGTAAAGACGCGTTTGCGCATGTAAATCAGGTTCTTTATATTTTGTTTAACGGTTACATACATATATTGACAATAATTCCCCATGATTACTTTTTATACCCTCCACCATAGTATGGTGGGTATATTAAGTTTGTTTTTCTAATCATTTGCGACCATATAAAGTATATATATTCTTGATCAGTATAAAATTCTAACATGATCTAGCCATGTCCGTCTGTTGTAATCACTCTAGCGTTCGCAATAATTGAGCTAGAGCGCTATATTTTTGCACCCCAGTGTATTTTTCTATAAGCAGGTCAAGTGTAACGTGACAAAATGTTCACGTACATAATTCAACAACAACAACAACAACCTTTACCATACGGAACCAGCCATCCAATATGCAACATACACTACATCATTACTATCCATCCGCTTCGCAGATAACATGTATTGCAAAGGATAAGTGCATTCCGGTGTAACTTTACAACGACCGCCGCCAGTGCTTACGACTAATAATTCTCATTTATTTCATACTTTAGGTCACTGAAGTATTTCAGTTTTGAAGGCAAATGGCGAGCTTACTACTGCAGGGAGTTACCTACACGGGTTGGAACAAAGAACTGTTCTAATTCCGCCAACTTACACTTCGGTGCTAAAGCGTTGGGAATACTTTTTGAGGGCTACCCATTAAGTTGTGGTGGCTATTACATACACAGGGTTTTCGAGTCAGCTGTTCCACAGGGCCTTCGGGTCAGCTGTTCCACAGGGCCTTCGGGTCAGCTGTTCCACTGGGCCTTCGGGTCAGCAGTTCCACAGGGCCTTCGGGTCAGCTGTTCCACTGGGTCTTCGGGTCAGCAGTTCCACAGGGCCTTCGGGTCAGCTGTTCCACAGGGCCTTCGGGTCAACAGTTCCACTGGGCCTTCGGGTCAGCTGTTCCACAGGGCCTTCGGGTCAGCTGTTCCACTGGGCCTTCGGGTTAGCAATTCCACAGGGCCTTCGGGTCAACTGTCGTAGTTAGGAACCAGTAGCGCATGGTAGAAATTAGACTAACTAGACTAATATCCGAACCCGTCGTGTCCCCGAGCATCAGCAACCGAACCCATCGTGTCCCCGAGCATCTGCAGCCGAACACCGAATTAATTGTCTTCCCGATCATCTGTAGCCGAACACCGAATTCATCGTCTTCCCGATCATCTGCAGCCGAACACCGAATTCATCGTCTTCCTGATCATCTGCAGCCGAACACCGAATTCATTGTCTTCCCGATCATCTGCAGCCGAATAACGAATTCATCATCTTCCCGAGCCTTTACAGCCGAACACCGAATACTTCGTCATTCCGATCATCTGCAGCCGAACACCGAATTCATCATCTTCCCGATCATCTACAGCCGAACACCGAATACATCATCATCCCGAGCATTCAGACCCGAACACAAACAACACCTTTTCCCTCGTATAAGAAGCCGGTAGCTCAACACGAGCTCCTCAGCTGCCAAATCCCAGCGAGTCTGCATAATCCTACGCCAACTATTAATCTAAGTATATACCAATTGAATTCATTCTTATCGCAGTTAAACACAAGTAGATTGTAAATTAGTATTTATTCAATAAATCCCCGATTTAGCCATCAGGAAAGGGAGAATACTAGTCTTCTCATTTCGTAAGGTTTAGTGGGTCCTTATGGAAACCCTGGACGCGGCTGAACTTACCCCAGCCGACGAGAAAACCACGTTACACAAGTTCGAAGATGGACTATATCTTACCACTTTTTGGTATAGCCCCGGTATAACGGTACCTCCCGATTTTCGGTATTTTGGGGATTTTAGCTAAATTTTTTGACCGAACTACCTGTATTTTCGCGTTTGGGGTTCCTAGTGGTCACAAAATATCTCTACTAAAAACCGTCAACATAGGTCCATGCAGTGTTTGAATTTGCTACCAGCACAGCACTGAAATCACTAAAAATATGCTATTGCTATGCTGTGCTGTTTTCAAAAAACTGCTGTTTCGAAAACTGTTGCTGTGCTATGCTGCGAACATAAGAGTAGCACAGCACATGGTCTATGCTGTGCTTCTGAAATCTGCGAAGCACATAGCATAGCACAATCATCAAAATCAAAAACGAATGCTATTGCTATGCTGTGCTGCAGACATTCTAACAGCATAGTAAACAGCCGCAGTCAAGAAAACAAAAACGAAAACTATTGCTGTACTGAGCTATGAACAAAATAAACAGCATAGCATCAAACATAACCCAGAGAAATGTTTGATGGGAAAGAAGTATGTATTTGAAATATAACAGAATTTGCTATTGAGCTGTGAAACCATGACTAATTGCACATTTCGATATTTTTAACACACTACTATTATTTTGACCGCAACTATTACTCTGTTCCAGAACCTGCAACAGTCTGCTATTTTTGAAATGTTGACACTTTTCTTTATAAAGCGAATTTCGTGTTTCTAAATGCATGTTATTGCCACTTGTACACTTTTATACCCTACACCACCATGTGGTAAGGGGTATTATGTCTTTGTGCATTAGTTTGTAACATGCAAAAGGAAACGAGATAGACCCATAGTTCCTTTTAGGGATATACATAGAATCACTTTCTGAGTCGATTTACGCTTGTCCGTCTGTCCGTCTGTCCATGTATTTTTGTAAACAAAGTACAGGTCGCATTTATTATCCGATTCGCATGAAAATTGGGGAAGATAGTTTTTTTTTGGCCAAAGGACGAACGCTATTTATTGTGGTAAAAATCGGTTGAGATTTGGAAATAGCCCCCGTATATAAATATCTTCGCCCGATTTAAGGCATTTGGTGCACGAAACAAGCTATCTTCTTTCTTCTTTTATTTGCCCATCCGTTGTTCGGATATAAGCGATCATACATTAAATCGTTTTACAATAATTATATTACATTTCAGAATATATAAATATTTTCTTGTATATATTTTTGTTATTTATATTGTCGGCAGTTCTCTATTTTTGGCCGCCCTAAACAAGTTCCTTTCGTCATCGTAGCCAGTCCAATCTTGAATATTTTTAAGCCAGGAGAGTTCTCTTCTTCCTCTACTGGGTCTTCCTTCAATTTTCCCTTTGAGAATTGTTTGGATGAGTTGGTATTTATCATTTCTCATTATGTGGCCGAAATATGAGATTTTCCTATTTTTTATCGTTTTAATCAATTGTCGATCCACGTTCATTCTTCTTAAAACTTCATTGTTAGTTACTCGATCGGTCCAGGGTATTTTTAAGATTCTTCTATAGATCCATAGTTCAAATGCCTCTAGTTTTTTTTTCATCTTTGGCTTTAATTGTCCATGTCTCTGCTGCATATAGTAGTACAGACCATACGTAACATTTCACAAATCTAACTTTTGTTTGAAGACCGATATCGTGACTTGTTAGTAATTTATTGCATTTATAAAATGCTCCTCTGGCCATCTCTATTCGACATCGAATTTCATGTGATATGTCCCATTTGTCATTTATCAATACTCCCAAATATTTGAATGTAGTTACTTTTTCAATTTCTGTGTTATGACAAGCTATATATGTCCGATTTCAATGAAATTTGGAATGTGCGACGGTATTTAGTGCTACTTTTATGTTCGTAGCATAGCACAGCAACAGTTTTCGTTTTTGTTTTTGAAAACAGCACAACCTCCTAAAACTTTTAGTTTTGTTAAAAATTAAGATTGTCAGAGTTTGAGCTCAATCGGAGTATGTGACTATGCTATGCTATGTGCTGTGAAGATTTCAGAAGCACAGCATAGACCTTGTGCTATGCTACGTTTATGTTCGCAGCATAGCACAGCAACAGTTTTCGATTTTGTTTTTGAAGACAGCTCAGCATAGCAGTAGCACTCGTTTTTATTTTTGATGCTGTGGCTATGTACTATGCTGCGTCACTTTCACAGCACCAGCATAGACCTTGTGCTGTGCTGTGAAAAACTAGTAGCAAATTCAAACACTGGGTCCATGCTTTGGTATAGCCCCCATATAACAATTTATGACCAAACTACCTGTAATTTGATAGTTGGGGTTCCTAGTAATCACAAAACATTTCCACCCAAAACAGACAACATAGGTCCATGTTTTGGTATAGCACCCATAAAACGGTACCTCCCGACCTTTGGTATTTTGAGGATTTTAGCTAAAAAATTTCACCGAACTACCTGTAATGTGACATTTGAGTTTCCCAGTGGTCACAAAACTTCTGCACACTTTGATTTAGCCCCATATAAGGTTCCCTACCGATTGAATAAATTTTTTATGTTTTTTACCTTATTTAGGTATAAGTGGTCACAGAATATCAAAGAAAGGCAGATCAGACTTAATATATATATATCCAAAAACATGTTTAAAATTTTACCTTTTTCATCCATAAATATTTTTTTGAAGAAATGTGGTTCTACTGTTCAAAAAATAGAACACCAAGTACGAAATGGGTTAAAGCTACAATTGAGAAGTTCGAAAGAACTCATCCTCAACTACCCAAAAGGGTCCTGCAGTATCAGTGGATTCCCAGCAAAATTTTAAGGAAGGGGTTCCATGCGATGACGTGATTTCATGGCATCTTTTGCATTGGCTTAAACGAAGTCGTGAAAGATCCGATCTTTTCATTAGCATTTGAACCTATGCAAAGGAAGTCGTTAAAGATCCGATCTTTTCATCAGCATTTGAACCCATTCCATCGATCCAATAGAAATGAATTTTGTGTTTTTATTTATACACATTTTTCTAAATATATAAGATTAATTATTTACAATAGGCTTGATGTTGTCGGAGACTCGAAATCACAACCAACGTTGTTAAAACTCTCGTCGTAATGATAATGTCATTGCAAAGGGTCGGTGAAAATGACATGCCAAAGCAATGTTGGAAATGACATGCAAAAGCATTGGTGAAAATGACATGTCAAAGCATTGGTGTAAATGACATGCTTTGGATCCAGAAATGAATAGCATCTTTTAGGGTCCACGCTCATATAAAATTCATCGATGAAGATGCTAAAAAGATGACATGCCAGAGCACTTGCACCCATGATTGAATGGCATCTTTGGCATCGAACATTTTTCTCTTCTTCGTTGTCTGCTTTGTGTGGGAGACTAGAGACGGATGCTTCATTCATCCACACACCCCCTAACGCTGGTATGCTTAGTATGCCTATGTCCAGGGGAAACTAACAGTGGAGTCCAAAAGGTGACCACGGTTTCGTGCGCAGAAGGGAGCATAATCAACTCTTCAGCTAAGCACAAAACCGAAAACAGTGGGAGTACCTATCAGAAGAAATTCGAAATGTCAATGGTTGGCCGAACTGAATCAGGATTGGTCTCTGCCCGAATATATGTGGAAACAAAGATGTACTGAGGAGCCACATGCTTCCTTGAAGAAACCAGCCACGAAACAGGTAATCGAACCAGTGTTGCCGACAGTTTATGGCCGAAAAACGTAAAAAAATCGTCAAATCAATTAAATGTGAAAAATCGTCAAAGTGTTCTAAACGAAGATTGTTGGACGATCAAATTCAATTTTTTTTAGCAGATTGTTAGGTCTTTGATATTCTTCAGACCAGGTATTCCACAACAGCCACTAATCGGGCCTAAGCAGACTTAAATAAAGATATCAACAGAATAAGTTTTCACGAGGTGAGAACATTTACTTCTTAGTACAATTACCGACAAAACCCACATTGCTTTCTTGTTACAACAAAGTACGAAAACGGAAAAATAGCAAATCAATCAGATACCAGTAAATATGCTGCCGTTTCTACTAGGGCAAATTTATGTAGCAAAAAACAGGAGAAATGCATGTGTCCCCACAACATACCCGAAGGGAAATATAAATGAGTATCGCCGAGTTCCAACGGCGTGTCTTACGACACCCTTGTAGAGGAGATGTTCTTGGCTGAAACACATGCTCAGGAAATGGGTGCCAACATAACACCAAGGGGATTGCCACAGCCGAAAATGTTAATATTCTGGTCAGGGATTGAACGGCAGAACTTCTAAGTGCAAGGAGGATGTGTTGTCCGCTGTCCGACAGCATCTGTGAAAAATTATCAAAATACCGTTTTAATTATACAATTTTGTCTTAAGGGAAAAATCAACATTTTAGACCATAAAATCGTCATTTGTCATTTTTGGACCAAAAACCACTGATTCGAACCCTCTACCGTTTTCCATTTGTTACTCACAATCGGAGCTGAAAAGGAATGCTATCGCTGGGACAATAGAGAAGGCTAATCCTATCCACAAGGTGTCCTGCAAAGCCTCGAAAATCGGTAGGTTAGACTTTAAACCACCATCAAGCTGAACATTAGCGCAGACAGTCGATGGCGTCTGTTCGAGGAACGTCTGAGAGTAATTGTTTTCTCGGAAGAAGGAGACATCAACACCAGCACACAGGAGCGCTACTCTCTACAAGGGCGTTAAGGCAATTTGATGTGAAAACAAGGAATCATTAAACTTCCTTGTCAACACAGTAAACAACCATGACTTTTCTTTGGGAGAGCTGTGAGCTCGCGGATGTGTCTGTTGATGAGATCCCCTGCAGGAGAGTCTAGACAGGGTGAATGCTGCTGCCGAACTCCTCATAGCCGTCTCGAAATCTCAGGTTTATATTGTCCTAGTGCAGGAGCCCTATTTACATAAGGATAAGAAGATATGGGGCTTAACGATGCGAACTATACCACCTCCGCCACCTCCAATGGAGACCAGTAGTGGAATTCTTAACTCATTTTTCGAGTTACCGACAAATATCGGTAAAATTAAAATACTTATAATTTCGTTAATTAACGAAAATTTTCGGTAAGTTAACAACCAAAATAAAGCTGTTGATAAAGCCTACCGATAGCAACAGCTCTGTAAACTTTTTTGATAATTTTCATTCATACTTTTGCGTTATGATGTTACCGATTTTTGTCGGTAACTTAAAAAATGATTTACAGAATTCCACTACAGGTAAGAATATGTATATTGGCCAGAAAGAGCCTTAAACTCTTACTTCTCTCTAACTTTAGAGGGGGACACTTGCCGGCTGTAAGGATGGAAGATCGCTCTCAAAGATCCACTAACTTCTCATCCAACAGGCCAACTTGTGGCTTAGTCCTCATGGGCTGTGACGCCAACGTCATTTCCACTTATAGAATCGGTAGGGATGTGTCCTTACTTGATTTTATATTAAAATACAATCTTATAATTTGTAACCAGAGGAACGAAGCTACGTTCCATAATAGAAACAGGCAGGAAGTCATTGGCATCATCCTCATAAACAAGGATGGAGAGTACCCAAGGAGTGCTCCTCTTCTGATCACCGGATGATACTATCTTCCAAGTCTATGTTGACGGCATTCATCAAACGCCGCATAGAAATCCTCGGAAAACTAACTGGCAGGTGTTTCGCGAGCTTTCAGCTTCCTTAAATTCCTTCTCTTCAATCACAGAAATTGAAAATGCTGTGAATAATGTGACAAGAAGTCTAGTGGACAGCTATGAGGTTGCTTGCCCGCTTGAACATCCGGGCAGTATATGTAAACCATTATAGTAGATAAAGGACCAGGGTAAAGTAAGGAAGATTAGCAGGAGATTATACAGCAAGGCCAACGAATCGGATGCTTTCAAAGGATCCAAAGTCCATTGGTAGCATCAAACGGAAATATGGCACATATACTAACTCCGGTCTAAAGACTTTGAAACTCCTATCTACCACTAATCACTGGTGCCACAAAGAATACTTAGCAGGCTGCTGTAAACGTGCCACTGGATCTCCATTCTCTAGACCTAGTGGTAGAGGAACCTGCATCCAAGAGTGCTCTACGGCTCAGGTAGCTTAACTTTTAGGTTGTGCTAGAATGAGGAGGAAACAGAGACAATCGAGCATCTGATGTGTCGCTGCCAGGGTTGCCGACAGTTTTTGATCGGAAATCGTCAAAAAATTTGGAAAATCGTCAACATGATCCAAAACTAGGTTACCGTTTAATCCGATTTTTTCTCCGATAGTTTTGTCAATGAGCCTGACAACATAAAATATACAATCCACAGTAATAAATCTAACCCAATTTCATTTAAATATCGCTATAAAACAGCTTTAACAAGATGATAGTTTTCCCTATGGTTATCGAGTTTGCAGTAATGCAGCATGGTAAAGCTGGGTACACATTGGCTCTTTTGACTGACAGCTTAGCGCAAATTTCGCTTGCGTCACGTACTTTTTTATTGGGCAGTCGGAAATCGATGAAAAAAACTGCCATTCAAAACTGACTGACTGACTTTTACAACGAGATAGATATAATTCATATTTTATCTGGAAAACTTTTCAAGGGTGATCCATTAACAATCCTATACGAAAATTTTCAGCTAATGTAATACGAAGGTGAGGCAAAAACTATGAAAATACCTGTTGATATATAGCAAATCCTGGAAAAATTCTGGAAATTGATATAAAACATTAAAAAAGCTCATAGAATCGAGTTTGGAACATTGTTTTCCTTAAAGTCTTTCGTGAATTTTTGGTAAAATTGTAGTTATCGTCTTTTATTTCATGCAATTTTCCCTTACGTGAAAAATCGCCATTTTGGACCATAAAATAGTCAAATCGTCATTTTTCAATGATGGGCTAAAAAATCGACAAAATGACGATAAATCCTCAAATTCGGCACACTGGTCGCTACCCAACGCTAATGGTTAAAAGACTTCGAATCGTGGGTGAACGCACGATCCAATCTCTCACGGTCCTCTGCGAAACCGAGCAGAGTGATCTGCTTTATTTTGCCAAGAGCCTGAAATGGTTGAGAAGAGAGGAACCTGCCGCACCACATGGTGGGCATAACCAACCTCTTAATGACTAAAATAATTTTTTTCTTATTCTTATCTTCCTATTTCCACTCATTCCTTTAAAACTTTTATTTTCAAAAATTTTTCAAGATGAACACAATGGACCATTGGATCTCCGAGTGAAGTCGCTGTCAATTATGACGTATACGCGTCCTTTAACCTAAATTGGACTATGAGAAAACATGGAATCGTGTATGTTGAAAATAATTTTGCATTGTTGCGCTCACCCACTACAAACATCTCTCGAAAACTCAAATATACATACATATGTTGCAAAAACCACATTGCAAATAAAAAGTTTATTAAAAACAGAAGATTCTGTTATATGGGAGCTATAACAATATTGCATTCATTAAGAACTCAAGTGACATATTACACCAATTTTGTACGTGTTTAAAAACAACAATTGCCATGACAAATTACAAATAATTTAGATGAAAAGTGTCACTAAAAGTTATCGCCATTAGTTTGGATGATTGGCTGGAATGATTTCAGTAAATTGATGAACATGCATAAATGGATTTGGAATGTTACACTGATAAGGACTATAAGGACTGTACATACATATTAGTTACGACCTAGAGTAATTATATTAAATTATTTATCGAACTTTGGTGGCGTCGTTTTTTATTGGGATAGCTAATACAATTTTGTTTTTTCAAAATAGTCTGGCTTAATCTCATTGTTGTTGTTTTATTATTTTAAAACAACTAATTTATTAGTGGAAAAAGGTTGGCATTGTTCGCCAAGGGGTAAGGCAGGGAAGACTAGTTTCGATCCACGCCACTGGATCTCATTAGTTCCCTTGTTTCTTGTTTTCCACTAATAAATTAGTTGTTTTAAAGTAAAAAACAACAACAATGGGATTAAGCCAGTCTATTTTGAAAAAAAAAAAAAAAAAATTATATTAGCTATCCCAATAAAAAACGACGCCACCAATGTTCGATTTGAGAAACACTGGCACCGTTTGTATGGTTGGCTGCGACAAGCTACCAACTACATTTTGTTTTGTTCACTCGTCGAAATTCGACGACACATAGCAGTGGGAAAAGGTTTGTTTTGTTTCGTCGGAGTTGTGTTAGGTTGCCAAAGAAAAACTTCTCCTTCGAGCTGACGATTGATGTTTGGTATAAAAAGTTTCTTGTTGAAGAAGTTATTGAAAAATAACTTCGGTGGAGAATATCCACAAACAAGAAACAAGGGAACATATGAGATCTGGTGGCGTGGATCGAAACTAGTCTTCCCTGCCTTGCCCCTTGGCGAACAATGCCAACCTTTTTCCACTAATAAATTAGTTGTTTTAAAATAATAAAACAACAACAATGGGATTAAGCCAGACTATTTTGAAAAAAAAAAAACAAAATTAAATTATTTATTGGAAATAAAATAGTTTTGAAAATTTAAAAGAAGTAAGCGACAACGGATAATATTACTAGAACTATGTGTGCATAATCTAATTTTTGTAAAGTGTATAATACTGGAATACAGCCAAAGTTGGTTATAGCCTACATGTTGTCCTATACATATGTGCTATGTATATATACTACGTAACATGTATACATTTTGATAGCAGATGCATCGAGTCGAAGGGCAGATTATTTTTCAAATTATGTGACGCCTTTTTGTCACAATACCACAGTAAGTATCAAGCCTGTTCAAGAGTATGTGTTTTTGTCGCGTTAACCATGGCAAACGAACGACCTCTTTTTGTGCAACCACAACAACATATCGCTCATTTACTCAAAGAGTGACACATTCCAAAAAATCGAGTTTCGAAAAAATGCGTTTTAAGTTGGCGATTGAAATTTGACTTCCAAACTTAAAAAGATTATTACACAAAAACCAAAACAACTACGTGGACCATATTTTGCAAACACCTAGACAGATATCAGTGTTAAATTTCTGTGCAAGATCGAGCATGATTTGAAGTGTTTTATTGCTTCATAAACTCCAAAAACTTTTGTGTTGAATTATGCGAAACTCGTATTAAATCAGCTGTAACTCGTCGAGTTTTAGAGATATCAGCATGAAAATTTGACACAAGATAAAGTAGAAGTCGTAGAAAAAATATGAATTGCTAACTCAGAAAACGCATTTTTTGAGTTATGCCACTCTTTGAGTAAATGAGCGATATGTTAACATTGCAACAAACATCATGTTGATGCTGCATACAATAATGCACAAAGACATTATCGAAGAACATCCAAAATAACCGACCGACCACAAGCATTTAAATTATTATGATAAATGTTTTAAAATGTCGTAATTACAACAACCACGAAGCAACCAAAATGCAGAAGCAGCAGAAAAACACCATCAGCATCAGCAACATAATTATGCTCATCTCTAAAAGACATACATACATACAAACAAAACATAAATGCATGCACGGCTTAATTCCCTGCAAACATTTGGAAGATTGTTGGACGATTTTTGATCAGATTATTATTCTGCGCTTCTTTCCGGCGATCTTTTAGCGAATTTTTATATAAAATTCACCCACGCGAATAATTTGCCATTCGTAGACGATTCTCTACAATTATTGTTTATTATCAATCGCTTCAACGAATCTTCTGCTATGCATATCGGCGATCTTTCCGCGAATTTGTATTATGATTCGCTTGTTGTTAGTGCAGGTGAATAATATATTATTCTTCCGAACCCCGATCACTCGATTGTTACTAAAATTTTTGATTTGGTTCCATATAATTCTCATATACACATTCTACATTACTTTGGTATAAATTACACATATAATATTATGAGTATTGACAAACACAACACATGTCCGGGTTTTGCCAAGTGAGATGAAGAAAGTGAATGGAACTAGTATACAATCACTACAACATAAGGAATAATTAAAAATTATAACAAATCAGAAAAGAAAACAAAAAGAGTAAAAATCAAAGACAACAAATAAAAGAAACAAAAAACAAAGAAGAATGAAAAGTGAAATTTCTTTAATTTTTTCTATATATTTTCTTCTTCTTAAGATCTTCCATATGATTCGTCAGCGAATCTTGGTCGCGATTCGCATTGCATAAACACTTACTTTAGGTTGGTAATACGCGGAAGATTTTTAGGCGATATCGCCTGCGACAAATTAATCGCCCAGGAGAATCTCGAATGATTCTTAGACGACAGAAAATGTTTGCAGGGTACATCTGATAGAATATACGTACATCCATACATGTCGCTTTGTCTAAGGGGGAGCCCATGGTGACAATCTTTTGGACTGAATCTTTCAATCATTGCGCCGTCGCCCCAGTTAAACTGCTGCGAAACATTTGAAAAGTTATTTGGTTAGTTGTTACAATTGAACATTTGTTGTTGCTGTTGTTTTTCCTTATCACAATTTTCGTCGCCTAACGATGAGAACACTCATGACACAGATAAACATTTCAACTTCATTTCTTTAAACGACTGACAGTCATTTAGTGTTCAAGCGTTTCATTGTTGGCCGCTGATTCTATTGAATAATGATGCCCATAATGAGTTAATATCATCTTCAAGCTGAGCAATCAGTAAGCAATGAACATTTTAACTACTTCAGAAGCGTTTTGTTTAAAAGAAAAATTGTCCCAAAGAAATCATAATTGAATTTTTTAATTATTTTATGTTAATTTGGAAGAATTATGTCGAAATGTTCATGGGTGCATTTTATGATGGATATATTCGAACAAGGGTTAGAAATTACAGTTTAAGTTCTCACGCAATGTTATTGCAAAGAATTTCTTATCAAACATTTTTGTGGTGGAGAAAATTGTTGGGGGAGTTTTGTGGAAGAAATGTGACTTTTTGACTCTGACTGACTACTGATTGATGTATAGTTTAGTTAAATGGGCGCTTTGCCCTTAATTGGGCAAATGTTCATTGTTAAGTTAGAATAAAGAATATACAAAAATATACAACTTTACATGCAATTTTTTTCTGAGGCTACATACGATCGCTTACGTCCAACGCCTAATGCAAACTTAACGAATACAGACAACGTATCAGATTTTTGTAGGATCACATAAATGAACCCTAAAATTATGAAACATGTGGGCTCGTTGAGCAAGGTTAATCAAAATATTACAAAGACTGACAGTACTGAGGATATAAATACATATGTGTAATACAAATAAAATTGCTGGAATTGTGTGGGGCAAATATAAAAAATGATGACTTACAACAGCGACGGTATGCAAATACCATCAGCACAAAAACATGTGTATATGTATGGGTGTAGGTGAGGGAGAGAAAGAAGAGCGGTCCAGCTATAAATCCACTTAGGGCAAAATATCTGCCGTTACAAGTTTTTCTTTAATTACAAATAAATAATTCATAGAATCAGAGAAAAGTCTTGCATTGTATTTCAAGTAGGTTAGGTTAGGTTTAAGGATGCGGAAGCCTTTGGTTCATTGTGTACATCTTGGTGATAATATTTCATGGTTATTGCTTGTTGAAATGAATAGGGGGAAGAAGAAGTTTCTTCTTGTGTGGAATAAGGGTCACCTACAGAGTAGATATTCTATCGTCTTTACCTCTTCTGGCACTTCACATATTATACAGTAATCGACTCCTCTGTCATCCCATCTTGACGTTAGAGATCTAACCCTACAGTGACCTTAGTATGTCCTACAGTGATTTTCTTCACTAACTTATCGAGTGAGATAAGCCAGATTGTTTTGGGAGACTAGCATCCAGGTTCGATAAGCCATCTGGAGTGGGCCTCTTCAAAGTTTGCTGATGTAGTAGCACATTAGTGGCGGTACAGATTCATAAATTGATAGATCGATAGACTACTTATAGCCACATGCAGCTCATGCATCTGCTAATTCGTTCTCCACTATATTAATATGACCCTTTCTGCAATCAAGGACAGCGCGAGACTTTAGGGTCCATGAATTGAGAATCTTAAGCGCCGTCTGACAATCGAAATTTATAGTCACCGGTCACCGGAGCTAATGTCATGTCCTTTAAGCAATTCTGTTGCTTTCCTGAAAGCACGAATTTCTGCTTAAAAAACGTTGCAGCTATTAGTAAGCTTAAATACTTGTTTGATTTATGGATTTTCGCCACACCGTCTAAAGGGTTACCTTCAGTTGTTCAAAGAGGCCTGAGGAGTGCTTGGTGGTTGGAATTCGGGAATTTTTATTTTCTGGTGAATAGTACGAGATCAGACAACTGTCTGATCATTGTCATGGACCCAGCTAGACAGTTGTTCCAGAGCACCTTGTATAAGGTTAGACAGGTTTGGTAAAATTTTGTCACTTATCATCACTATTATATCAGCAGTGCAACAACAACCCTTTAGTTTTCAGCTGGTCGAAACACACAATTTCATTCATTACCAGAAGCCAGAGTAGAGAACCCCTCACTGGGGAGTACCTCTGTTAACAGAGGTACACCTGCTTTTCAGCATTTCATCAATTTATTCCACTAGGATGAAGGTAATTTCTGTGTTGCGGAGAGCATAATGGATAGTTTCAATCTTTATTGAAGGCCTTCTCTATATCGAGAAAGGCCTCCAAGTTTATGTTATTATACTCTCAGCCTTTGATTAAAGAGGGTATATCACCAATATTTTTGAAAATTTAACATAGCTGAAGCCAAGGTTTACCCTTTTAGAACACGCGACTTGTGCTGGTATATTATACAAATTAAATATTTTTGGATAAAATTAAATGTTTTTGGACGTGGCAAAAAATATTGGCCTTAAAAGATAATTTGCGTGGAAGCTGTGGGTATACTTATGTTAAAAAATGTGTAAAAATGGGTTGAAGCCACAACGACTTTTTTGTTTTCCCTCGATTTGTGAGTAAACCACACTTCTCTCGATTTTCGTGTCAAAGTAAAAGTAGAAGCAAACTAAATAAGGATCATCTCACCAATGTATTACTTTTCAAAATTTGAACTATTTCTACCATTAAATGATGCTGAAATTTTGAAGCCAGATTTACAGTGTTTTTTGACATTTTCTTCTAATTTCATTCCGCAAGCAAGTTTTTCAACAAGTCATATATAGGATTGTAATACTTGCGATTCTGAGTTATTTGATACGTATATTGTGAATGTAGTCTGAACAGCTTCATAGAAATCTGCATCCAAATGCGGAAATTTTGTGCGAACATTTTTCTAAAAATCATATTTTTCGGGTCTAATATTTGCAATTGTCTCTAGAATACTTCGTACTCCATTGCACATTTTAGTTTTTTACGTTCTGGATCCAATAAATCATTCCTCGTGAAAATCCATCTAATAAAACGCGAGCTACGAGAAATTCCAAAGTATAAAAATCACCTAAAATTGTTTTTGAAAATATCACGTATTTTATCGCGTTTTCTGCGGATCGTTTCCACTACAATGAAAAAACTAGTGCAGCATCTTCGTTTTAGCGGAAACAGAGATTTGAAAACTTCACTGACAATGAAGCTACATTCATTTTATCCCAAAAAATAGTGTGTGATGCTACATCCACGGTTCTTGATTGATCGCCTTCAAATAGATATATATCGATGTAGATTTTCATGGTGGACACTGAAATTGGATGCGGACCAAAATTGTATGCACTTTGCGCAAATTAGCGATATTTTATAGGTATTTTAATGCCTCCAAATTAAATTAAATTTCGAATAATATATACAAATTAAAAGATATGGTATTGCTGTACATGAAAATCACATGCGGACAAAATTATTTTGATAATTACGCCATTTACACGTATTTTAAATTGCATATAAATTAAAATGGGTTATTTGAACTCTATTTCCATTTCAGAAGCTTTGAGATATATCCTCATCAACCCAATTACCTTCCCTAATGTGAAAGCTTTAATATGAATGTCAATAAAGCAAAATCCGTCTATTTTATTGGGAGATTTAAGCAAAATGAAGGAAGTATTCCTATAGATTTGTACAATATTTCCTACTACATAATGCATGTGAAAAAATATTTTTTCAAACAAAAAATTATTTTTTTGACCAAAATATGTGCTAATTATGGCTGTAACATCGGAACTATAACACCAATCTGTATGATTGTAGTCTCATTTGAATCGCCGTGAAGTTTTGATCCACAACAAATTTTTATGTAAATTTATGACTACTAAATGGGCCTTAATTTTGAAAAAAGTAGACTTATATTTAATAATTTATCAATTTTGCAGGTATTATGCAATCTACTCGCCGAAGTCACTTCTAGAGAACTTTTTTGGAACAATTGTGCTCATTAAAATAATTAGCGTTTTTATAATATTTTCTTTCTTAAAAAGCGAAATAAAAGCGCCATAACTTTTGTCCGCAACAACCAAAAATTGGCTCACGGCTAGATTCGTACTGGGAATTTTTGTCTTAACCTACATATCAAAAATCGTTGAACATCGAAAAAAAATTATCCTTTTTTTCTGAAATGGAATATGAAATAATTGACATTATTCGTGATATACACTTTGATACGACCAAAAATATTATTCCTTCCAGATATAGATCGGGTTAGAATATCGTTTTGAAAAATTTTCAGCAGCTTGTCTTTGCGGCTCCCGTAACGGTGGTACAATTTTTTTGGGCGCAAGTCCATACTTCTTGAGATGATGGCCTAAAAGCTCGAGGAAACCATGACGGCACCAACTCAAATGGAATATCAGCAAGATTACTCTCACAGGGTGTTTCTGATTGGTCCAAACTTTGCACATCGAATTATTTTATCCAGTCATGTATCAGGTTGGAATATAGACCGTATCGGTCCTCTCCTTCGGGTACCTCCCCCACAAAAGTTCAAAAATTATCTGTGAACGATAACTCTCGATGGGAGTAATCGATATGGTCCAAACTTTGCACATCGTATTATTCGTTTCAGATATATATTGTATTGGAAAAGGGGCTATATAGGTCCACTCCTTCGGGTACCTCCCACACAAAATTCGGAAAGTGTAAAGTTTAGGAGCTCCTCTCGTTTTGAATTTTGTTCAGTAGGTTGTCCTAGAGGCCCCCTGTACAACAGTAACATTTTTTCCGGAGTAAGTCCATACTTCCTGAAATAATGGCCCAAAAGCCCCAACAAACTCTGCCGGCACATACTAAAATGACTAGGCTAATGTGCAAAATAACTCTCAAACTTTTTCAAAAATTCCTTCTAAGCCTTATTAAACGTAAGTTAATATTTCGAGTTCTCTATGAATCAGAAGTATGCAGACTAACAATATTTGGTATATGTCACTGATATGGTAGAGCGCCACATTACAGGTTCCACGTATTTTGAAACAAACTCGTCATACAAAATGAATATACAGTATAGTCTCGATAATCCGGACACTCGCAAATCCGGACAACGCGGTAATCCGGACACTAGAATTTTTTACATTGTAGACTCGGTAATCCGGACATCTCACATTTTTCGTACCTCGATAATCCGGACATCAATAAGTTTTACTATCTTGATCATTAGGTTCTTATTTATTCCTTTGATGTTTTCGTTTTTAGCTATAGCAATTGATGTATAAATAAGAAAAATTAAGTTTTTCGAAGTTTTCGTTCCACATCTCGTCTTTCTGGCTAGCCACTGTTGACTCAGTTATACAGTCAATATGGAATTAACTATTTGAATCTGTCGAATGATGTTTCTACCCTTCAACCATATACATCTGATTATGATAAGCAACAGTATTTTTAACCTAGTTTTGGGTAGGCAAATTGCCTTAAAAATCTATGTTAGGTATCCCTTTCCTCTACAGGAATTAGTTCGTTAGGCTCCGGTTAGTGAGAAAGTCCCTTGGAACTGTATTTAGAAATGTTTAAAACATTTAAAGCGTTGGTATTAATAGCTTAGTTTTTACATTCTGTAACTCATTTTTGAGTTACCTACAAAAATCTGTAAAATTAAATGAAAAATTATGAATGAAAAGTTTAAATAAAATTTGACAGCACTCTTGCTTTAGGCAGAACTTAAAGCATAGTACACACGGTCCAACAAAACTGACAGTCATCGAGGTCTTTTTCGTTAATATCAAAGTCTAGCTGAATAATTACTTTCCTAATCACTAAATTATACCTTAAATGTTGTATTTCAATCATTTTTAGCTAACAAAAAGTTTTTATTTGCCAGAAAATTGCCGTAAAAGTACGTTGACTGTCAGTTTTGTTGTACCGTGTGTACTATGCTTAACGACCACTTTTTTGATAACTTTGATAACTCACTGAAAAAATATAGTTAGTTACCGAAATTATAAGCAATTTAAGTTTATCGATTTTTTCGCTAACGCAAAAAAGTGACTTGGAGAATCGCACTTCTTGTATAGAAATGTCAATAAATTACTTAAAAAAATGCATGACTCCTTTTATTTTCATTCTGTGATATACAAAATCTCCGAAGTTATATCTCAAGTCGTAACAGGCTCATGTCCCATGGACTCTGAAAATCAATATGTGTACATGGGCAACAATGTTTACATCCTTGAATAAAATATTAATAAATATACGAGTACACCAACTGTAGAAAACTTTTAGATTACAAAAATACACAGGAAATGTCACCTAAATTATGCTGGAGGAGTAAAATTAAGATGTAAATTTGGTAGCCAGGAAAGCTGCTTAAAATAGTCGCAGCCCGTGATATTTGCTTAATATTAATTCGTTTACCTTAGATGTCAAGTTATTATCTACCCAGCAAAATGTTCGATGCCAAAGATGACATTCAATCATGGGTGCAAGTGATCTAGCATGTCATCTTTTTAGCATCTTCATCGATGAATTTTATATGAGCGTGGACCCCAAAAGATGACGTTCTTTTCTGGATCCTAAGCATGTCATTTTAACCAATGCGTTGACATGTCATTTCCACCAATGCTTTGGCATGTCATTTCCACCAATGATTTGACATGTCATTTTCACCAATGCTTTGACACGTCATTTTCACCCATGCTTTGACATGTCATTTTAACCAATGCTTTGGCATGTCATTTTCACCAACCCCTTGGCATGAAATTTTCATGTCTTGTTTGGAAAATGGAAATGCTGTATTGAAATATGGTTTTCATGAAAAACAAAACTCTTTATTAATTCAAACGAATTCATGAAATAACTACAATTAATTTATCAGTTTAGTTTTTCAAAAGTTTACATCCAAAATTGCAATGTAATCACCACCGCTGCAACGCAAAAGATTACTTCCTCCGTTCTCCGCAACTGATATTTTTTCATCTTACAAAAGGTTTTTTCAATTATCTTCCCATCACCAGTTCAGATTTCGAAATGGACTCCAAATGCACTCCTTTAAGTATTTTTATTTCGTAAATTACTTTTATTTTATAATTTTGTTATTTTATAACAACATTTTGGTAATTTATACTCTTTTGTTTAGTGACGGAAATATGTAGGGATCTACAACCCGGCTTGCTTTAGGGATCTCTAAGAACAAAATGTAACGAACGGGGAGGAGAGACTTTTTATGGAAAATGCCATTTATGCTTAATTAATTTATTTTTAATTGTTTCTTTCCAAAAGTAGTTTCTTTTTTATTTTCAGATTTTTGTTCCTTTTCGTTTCGGACTTTTTTTTCAAATTCCAAGAAGCGAGATTTGATTGATTTCATTCTATGTCAGATTTAGAACAGACAAGGGAACTTTTAAAATAGCAATGTGTGCAGTCCGATTCGATTTTTAGCTCGATGGTTGGGACTTCATATAATACCAATTGTTTAGAAGTTTTAGTTGTTTGATATGCAGGAAATGTAAGACAACATCACGACGACAGTTCTAACAATTTTGGTCTGTTCCAGAAACTGCAAGAATCTACTTATTTTTACTACGATAACAATTTTTCCTTTATGTTATCGGAAAAAATAATAAAAATTAGTAGATTTTTGCAGTACTTGTACATACCAAAATGAAAATAAACAGGTGTGTAAATAAAAACACAAACATCATCTCTATTGGATCGATGGAATGGGTACAAATGCTGATGAAAAGATCGGATCTTTCACGACTTCCTTTGCATTGGTTCAAATCCTAATGAAAAGATCGGATCTTCCACGACTTCCTTTGAACCAATGCAAAAGATGACATGAAATCACGTCATCGCAAAGAACCCCTTCCGTCAAATTTTGCTGGGTAGTAACCTTTCGATATTAATGATTTGAACTTACAAAATTATGTGTCTTTGTGAATACTCGGTAATCCGGCCATCGGCGAAACATGTGGTGTCCCGATTATCGAGATTATACTGTATTTTATTCATATACGGCATAATTGTTGTGTTTGTCAGCACAGCGGACTGATACTTTCTTACAGCGCACAGTGGTCCCACTTGTATGGGAAGGTGCGACAAAAATAATTATAATCGTCGGATCAATCTGATTTTTTCAGTATATGCTAAACATAAGTAAAAAATAATTTATCCACAAAATCATCAATATGGGTCCAGTTTTTTCTATAGCCCCCATTTAGCGGTACCACCCGATTTCAGGTATTTTGAAGCTTTTATCTACATTTGCGGCCCTAATTGGCTGTACTTTGGTATTTGGTGTTTCCAATGGTCCAAAACCTTCTGTGCCAAAAATTGTGGTCTTAGGTCCAGGTTTGGGTATAGCTCTCATATTACGATACCTCCCGATTTCAGGTATTTTGAAGATTTTATCGACATTTTCGGCCCGAATTGGTTGTAATTTGCCATTTGGAGTTGTTAAAGATAAAAAACCTTCTGCGCCAAAAATTGTGGTCTTAAGTCCAGGTTTCGGTATAGCCCTCATATTACTGTACCTCCCGATTTCAGGTATTTTGAAGATTATATCGACATTTTCGGCCCGAATTGATTGTAATTTGCCATTTGGAGTTCTCAATGATCAAAAACCTACTGCGCCAAAAATTGTGGTCTTAGCTTCAGGTTTCGGTATAGACCTCATATTAAGGTACCTCGCTATTTCAGTTATTTTGAGATTTTTATCTACATTTTCGTTTTGAATTGGTTGTAATTTGCTATTTGGAGTTCATAGTGGTCCAGAAACGTCTCCGATTGGTATCGTGGACATGAAAGGAAACAAATTATTCCATTTAAGGTCAGAATATTTCATAGTAGGGATATAATAAAGTTCGTTTACTTGTTTTTCATATAATCTTAGTAGAAAGTGTCTTGAACACAACATTGACGAATTGTTTAAGCAGACAGCAATGTGAAATCATCGACGAAATTTTCACACAACTTCACCGAAGTTGTCACTGAAGACAACGTCGATGACTAAACTCCCTACTTTTCGTTGATGACAACTTCGATGACTAACAACCCCATATTTCGTTGACGACTGTTCCACAGACACTATCTTGCTTTTAGTCATTGATGACCCAACTAAAGACAAGTTAATTTATGTTGTCGTGTGTCAATTTTTTTATTAAATTATTAATGCTTCTTACCCCAGCCGACTGAAGGGAGATCTACATATCCTTATTAATGGATTCTGTAAAAAGAAACTATGATAAATCAATTTTGTAAATTGCCACTAATATTTTCTAAAGTCTTACCGAGCTTCATATTGGGATTTTCAAACCTCTGCATTGACTTCAACCTAAATACACGAATTTAAAGAATTATTAAAATTATTTTAAATGCAATTTAATCTGCTTATTCTAACTTACCTTTTCTAGTTAATGCGCAATAAATAAAAACAGTTTAGTTCGTGACGCTGCTTACGAATTTTACATTTATTTACATTTACATTTATTGCAAATAGAAAATTTTCAATTTGCATAAACATGTGTACAATAATTTCAAAGCAAACTTTTTAAGCATTTTCGGGGTTTCTGCCAAGTCACACTGCAAGATATTGTCATGCAACTTGTCGTACATGACAATTTTGGAAATATTCAAATTCAATATTCAATTTTGGCATATTCACCGAAACGACCAGAGGCATCGTCAGTATTTTTAATGTCACACACGGAAATGCAAATATATGTATGCAGTTGGAACCAAATTTTTTGTAAACATGAGGCTATGTATTTCGAACTTTCTTCAAAAAATTTGGAGAGTGGCGAACGATGGCGAAGTTAGTAAAACTCAACTTCAATTTTTAGGACTTGGAAAAAAATCGACAAAAAAGTATTCTAAAAAATGTGATTTCCAGCACATTTTGTGCGAATAATGTGTACACATTTTTATGTAAAAGTAATAAGAAAACATTGTACTAAAACTTCCATTTTGAAAAAAAATATTTTTATCCATTCAATTTTGAGTTACTTACCTTGTAAATAGTCACAATCTTACTGATGTTTTTAAAGTTTTCAAGAGACCATACGTAAATGTCAACTTCTTCTGTTTTGTTTTGTTATATACCGTTATAAATTACAAAAACAGTGCTGGAACATTAAAATATGATATGTTTAGAGACAATTTGCTGACCAGTGTGCAGGTTGGGACCAGTGTGCAGCGGACTGATTTTTTTGTATACTTTCCAACGTGTATTAATGTACACATATTAAAAGTCCTTACAATTTTAATAAATATTAATGTTCATCAATGCACACTTTCTAAATTCATTTCGATAGTAAATGTCAGTATTCTAAACTGTGTAAGCCGTGTAGTAAATTTCAATGAGCCTGCCATAAGAAAAACGAATAAAATGACAAAGACTAAATTACATAAATTTACAAATGAATTTATTTTCCCTACATCGGTAAATGCCATTATACGATGTCTGTAACCACCGAACTCAATAAAATTGTTCCACGTTTCAAATTCTATTTTTTATTATTTCTTTCAATTAGTACAAGGAAATACACCCTCTATTAGAATTTATTGAAATGTTTCCCTCATAGGGCGAGAAACGCACACCTTTATTTCCCTTCCACTGAAATTATTTCCCATGGTACGTACTCTGGTTAAGTGTCTCAAGGCCACTTACTTTTGGCAACGCAAATAAATTTCGAAATGTTTTTGTGTGCGTAAAGTAGAGAGCACCGGAAAAAACAGGATGTTAACAACTCACAATAATGTGTTCATTGCCATCTAAATTGAAAATCAAATTAGCCGAATATCTCGACATTAAAACCAGAAGAAAAATTGAGCAAAAGTTCAACAAATAAATGTTATAAACGTTCACATGGCAATAGTCACGCAAACAGAATTACTACAGAACTCATAAATTCACCTTAAATAAAATAAAAGAAAGACACAAGCAAAGGACGATGACATACTCACACACACATAGACACAAAGAAGACGACATAGCCACAAACGACATTGCAGAATTGAGTTTTTTATTCCCAGTAGAAAGTGTCTTCAAGACAACATTGATGACTCGTGCACGACACTTTCAATTCGTTGAGGACTCTTTGCAGACAGCCCTTTGGGATCGTTGACGACATTTTCACACAAGTGTCCCAGTATTCATGCACGACAACTTGGGCGACAGGGTAAGCGAAGTTGTCGTCGACGACGATCTAGATGACTAAAATCCCCGTATTTCGTCGACGACTGCTTCACCGACCCTGTCTTGCTACTAGTCATCGATGACCCAACTAAAGACATTTTCGTTTATGTTGTCGGGTGTCAAATTTTTATTTAATTATAAAATATATTATTTTTACAAAATAAATTAGTTTATTAATTAATAATACTTAGCTCCCGTATGTTCCGCAATCCAACATTTTCTTCCAGCTTTACCACGCCATACACGTCTTACCCCACCTGACCATAAGGCGACTTCTCTTTATTTTTGGATTCTGGAAAAAGAAACGGTTTTAAATGAATGCTGTGAATATCCACTAAATGTTCTATAATCTTACCATATACCACAGACGTTGTATTTTACAGTCGCTGGAATTTTCAATGTTCTCCATGACTGGAACGTACATGCACCTATTCAAAGAATAACTACAATTAATTTTAAAGCATTTTAATCTATTTATTCTAGCTTACCGTTTTTTACATAATGCCGTTTTATAAATAAAAATTGTTCAATCAGTAACGCGGTTTCCGAATTTTATGACATTATAATTTTTCATTTATTACAAATCAAAAATTTTATATTTGGATAAATATGTGTACAATTGTTTCAAAGCACACTTTTGAGCATTTTTCGGTTTGTTGCCAAGACACAATGCAAGACATGGTCATGCAAGTTGTCGTACATGACAATTTCGGAATATTCGTCAACGAATCGTCGACGAAAATGTCATCGAAGACTCGATTTTCTATTGGGTTAAGTCTGGGCAGAATATGAAAAGCAACGTGGCAATAAAAAAGTAAAGAAAGACGTATATGTGTGAGAATTGGGTTCGAAGAAACGATTCAAGGTAAAGAATTACAAATTTAAAAAAAACTCAAGCATATATCATTATCCTAGTCTTGTCATGTATTCAAGCAAATATGCCTAAAGGTAACTTAGTAAGTCTTTGTTAGTACTTTTTTAACCGGATTTGTCTTTTTATTCCTCCTCCTAACAACAAAGCTCCGTATAAATAGAGCAAATACCAAAAATACACAAAATTATTGTCATTATGAATTATGAATGTTGTAACCTGCCTTTAAGTACAAATAGAAAAGGATTAATTAAATGAAAAATCTATGGAGAAAACTCTTACTAATATTATAATACATTATGTACATGCGAATATTCCGCAGAGTAAAAATCTGTTCAAGGGTGGATTTTCCAGGTCTAAAGCCGCATTTTCGTTGACCATTCACACAATATCCTTGACATCTTATAAGCTATAGGGAATAGACTTATGCCGCTGTAGGAAGAGCATACATTCTTATCTCTTTTCTTGTGGACGGGTCACAGGATGCTTATGTTCTAATTGTCGGATACGTCCACTTCCTGCCAAATCAGCGTGGCCGGGCGGTATACATTTAATACCATCTTCTGGTATTGGATCTGTGGTATCTTCGTCGTCTTACCTAGTATTGTATACCAACAGTTTCGAAAAATTTTCATTCCATATCCTGATAACACAGGAGGATGTTCCTGTACCAAAATCATAAGTTTGATATTTCACTTTTTGGACTTCTTTCTGGCTTCTTCTGTACATCTCAATTTTTCACACTCCCGCTTTTCCATTTTTCTCTTTTTTCCTGCGGAAATACGTGCCCTACGTGTTCCTACTGTATTCTAGCCCTAAATTCCCCATTTTTCTCTTCAGTAGCAGCACGACATTTCTGGTCCTACCATGGGTTTCTCGGTGGAGGTCTCTGGTATCCAAATATTGATTTTGCGGCTGTTGTCATGAAGTGGGTAATACTTTGCCACTGTGATTGTATATTGTCGGGACCAGGAATGATTTGATTAAGCAAATTGGGCCAGTTGTTGTGATTGTAGCTTACCCATGTTCAACTTCCGTGCTGGTTTTTGGCCAAAAACTCACGCATAAACATCGAGAGGGCGTTATCATGGTGCAAAATCCTTGATTGTTTTTTCCACAATTCTGTGCGTTTCTGACGCATAACTTCAAGGTGGCAAGAATTCAGGATGCACCACGTCATTGCAGTCGAAGAAAGCAGTGAGCAAAACCTTCACATTTGGGCGTATTTGACGTGCTTTTTTCGGGCTTGGCTCTTCTGGAAGTTTCCATCGGAATAATTTGGCTTTTTTCAATATCATAGCCTGGTATCCAGGTAATCTGGATCGTCGTTGACTGTGTTTAACAGCTCCTGAGCCATATCCATGCGACGTTGTTTTGCTAAAAATTTAGAAATTTTGTAAGAAATCGAATATCAAACCAAAACTCGACAAAACATTTTATCTGTCAAAAACAAACTGATAATCCAAAATGGCTGATATTACCAACATATATAACAGACATGTGTACCAACATAACAGGGAAACAAGTAAAAAAGTATCAGTCAGATTTGCCGACAGAGATATACCCTCAGCCTGTGTATATTGAAACAATTTTTTCCCAAAAACGTATGTATTTAGGAGGTTTTAAAAATTTTGGATGTATGAACCGACAAAAATGTTGATTAGGATTAAAGATCAAAAGTTTTGCGGAGGAGATACTTAAAGGAATGGATCGACATTGGCCATTATGGAAGTGGATCTCCAGCCACTACATATGGTGCCATAGGGGGTTTTTGCACCCTTCGGGCTGTTTGCTCAAGAAGTATGGACTTGCCCCTGAAAAAAATTTTACCATCGTAATTGAGGCAGCGAATGCAAGTTGCTACAACAAAAATGAAAATGATTCGATTGCAGGTCTTAAAGAGAACTTATCCGAAATTTTGTGTGGAAGCTACCGGGTGGAGTGGACAAATATAGTCCATATTTGAACCTGATCTATATCTGGTAGATATATTAGGATGTGTAATGTATGGACCAATTCGGCCACTCCCTTTAAGAGTTACCGTACGAACAATTTTTCCGAATATTTTTGAACTTTTGTGGTGGAGGTACCTGAAGGAGTAGACCGATATGGCTTATCTTCGAACCTAAACTATTTTTGGACAAAATATTTCTAAGGCCAAATTTTGGACCGAATCGGCAGATCCGTTCGAGAGTTATCTTGAGCTCCAACCACTTCACACCGTGTCATAGGGGTTTTTTTTTGCAACTTTCAGGCTATTTTCTCAGAAAGTGTTGACTTGCCCCTGATGAAACTTGTATTGTCGAATGGGGGGAAGTGAATACAAGTTGCTGAAACAAAAATCAAAGCGATTCGAGAGCAGGTCCTAATCTGAAGTTATCCGAAATTTTGTGTGGGAGGTACCCGAAGGAGTAGACCGATTGAGTCCATATTGGAACCTCATCTAAGTCTGGTAGACATTTCACGATTTGCAAAGTATGGACCAAATCGGTTACTCCCTTCAAGAGTTATCGTACGTACAAAATTTCAGAACATTTTCGAACTTTTGTGGGGGAGGTACCGGAAGGAGTGGACCGATATAACCCATCTTCGAACTTAAACTAAGTTTGGACAAAATATTACGAAAGCCAAATTTTGGATCGAATCGGTTGATCCGTTCAAGAGTTATCGTGCGCTCTAGTCAGCCAGACTGACAGACAGACGGACGGACATTGCTCAATCGGCTCCAAATTGTCTGAAACACATTTCGTCCAAACATACTTGGGATCTAAAACCATTATTTCGATGAGGCACATTTTGCCCGTATGAAAGTGTATATACCCTCGTTAGCATAAAAGCTGAGGGTATAAAAATGCGAAAATCGAACATACGTAACTCACGAAATTTGAAAATAACGGTTTTTGATCGGACCTCGTATATGTTTCCACACATAAATATGAGAGCACGTCGATTCATATTAGCTCATTGATATGGGACCTACTTTTTATCGCCCAGTTACGAGTTACTCAGATACATGCCTGAGGGGTATTTTTCCACCGTTGTAAAGTATGATGTTTTTGCTCGGCCTGCGAATCGAACCCTGGCACACAAAGTGCAAGACGGACGTGCTAACTATTGTACTACGGTGGCACCTCTTATGAATGTCGACATAAAATCTGATACTGCTAACTACCACGCAAAGCTCACTCGGCTTTGTAAGATGACTCAGTTAAAATGTGATGCTATGTAGATCGTCAAAATTAAACATGGGCCCATCTCGTTTTCTTTTGCATTTTACATAGAAATGCACAAAGACAAAAAACCCCTTACCACAGGGTGGTGTAGAGTATACAAAAATAAAAACTTTGTGTATACTTACTTTGAAATATAAGTAGCATGGTATGTGTAGCATATGATTTTTTGATTTTGACAGTCCTATACCCCACGCCACTATGTGTGTGGCTTATACAAAAATAAGGAGAGCGGAATAAACATGAAGACCTATAATGTGTTCTCCGCCTCGAAGGGAGACAAAGTAAGAGAATGTATAGTTGTTAGTTTGTTAAAAAGAACCTTCATTTAATTCTTTTTCTAATTATGGCGGAGGCGATACAATCCCACCACCGACCCACCAGGCGAAGTCATACAGGAGCTGATGGATAAGCTGGGGAGCATAGGCTGGGTAATCTTTGCACAGAGGGAAAAAAAGTCGATTCAAAATCAATACTGTTGGTGTCAACATGAGCACGTGTTCACTTTTTTTGACCACGGCCGTTGTCAATTTTTTAAATCTGACCACGAATGTTGTCAATATGAACACATGCGGGCTCAATTTTTAATATTCGATCACAAACGCACTCACTTTGACCACGGTACGTTGTCAATTCTCGAAACCGTTGACACCATCTCGTTGTCAGATTGACAACGGCGTGGTCATTTCGACCATAAACAAAGTTGATACACTATCGACAACGGATGTGGTCAGTTTGACCACGTATAGTGTCATTTTTTCTGGGTGTGGATGCGTTGCAGATGCTCACCACTTCCACTGGGGAAGCAGTGATGCAAATTGTAAGTTGAATCTATATTCAATTTTATTTCACAAAAAAAATGAAGGATATTTAACAGGAGTAGTATTCCAACTTATCAAAAGAGATTAAGTGGGGAAGAAATCAGCATAACGCTCACCAACATGGACGACTCTAATATAAATAATTGGAGGGTATTTGAAAAGTGTTGCTACTCGGATCACAGGATGCTACTTTTCCAAATCTCTGTAATTGGATTAATACAGAGTACTCGTAAAAATATCAGGAGAATGGATTGTGGTAAATTCAGAGCCCAATAGTGGAATTCTGTAACTTAATTGCCGTTACCTAGAAAAATCAGTAGAATTGAAACGGAAAACTATGAATGAAACATTGGTAGGGGTTAGCGACAACTTAATTAACTTACCGACAATTTTTGTTAATTACCGAATTTAGATGCAAATAGTTATCTATAATTGTCGGTAATTATGTAGTTAACTAGTTACAGAATCACACTACAGACGACTTCAAAATTGTGCAGAAAAATAGCTTTCACACAATCGATGAAGTCGAGGAGCTGTGGATTCCTTAAACAACACTCGCCACACTTGCTAGGTCTAGGTCTCGCAATATACTATCTAATATCCTATATTCATAGGTAGTATTAGGTGGAGCAGCGGATCGTGGAGTAACTCTGAACTAGAGACTCTTGATATGATATCAGGGCTTTACTTCCACGGTTGGATTCTGACTTCAACAAGTATATTGCTTAACTAGTCTCTCGAGACTTCAGTGAGCGAATAAAACCTTTCACCATTACAAATCACCGGGACCGGATGGTATTATACCGGCAGTGCTTCAGAATGTAGCTGAGTCAGTTCTAACGATCCTGGCGAATACAATTAAGGCCTACCTACGTTTCTCGATCATACCTGGTATATGGACTTACAATGCCACAAAGGGGAACCGAATCACACATTACACAAAAACTGTAGACCAATTAGTCTTTCCTCCTTTCTATTAAAGACCATAGAAAGGTTGCTGGAAGATTACAGCATACCTAGATCAGATCTCAGCATACCTACATCAAAGATAAATCAGGAGAAACCGCCTTACATGAGGTGGTTGGACATTTTTAGAATACCATGGAGAATTCAAACTTCACCTTGGTGGGCTTTCTTGATATAGAGGAACCTTCAATAATTGAATCCATTTATATCGCTCTCAGCAGCTTAGTAGTTTCCTCTATCCTTGTGGAATGAGTCAATGAGATGCTGACAAGTAAGATTATAAATTCGGACATAGTTCCGTGAGGAAAACTGTTAACAGAGGCACCAGGTGGGGTTTTTTCAACTCCACTTTGGCTCTTGGTGTTAAATGAAATTCTTATGTTTTTCGGCGAACCGAAAACCTATGTTGATTGTATCTACCCTGTCTGACTTTATGCAAGGTGGGCCCATGAGTCAACCCACAGAAGATGGACGCAAAATTCAGGATTTCCAACTTCCAATTATGTCGTGAGTTGTATTTGCAATTTCTCCGAAAGCAAAATACCTTGGTACAATCCTGGACCACCACTGGACTCTACTCCTGGAACAAGTCTATTGGAGAAAGTTGGGTACCACAAGTCGTACTTGTCTGGGAATAAAGCATTACTGTCCAAGCTATCATGTCAGCGCAAAGGGATCACTTCTGATTACCAAAGCAATTAAAAACACACCTCAGGCCTCCTTGAATTATTCAGGATGAATACAATGGGCAAAGGATCTCCGAGATGGCTGCGCATCCCTAAACCTAACCTAACATACAAAATGCTATTTAATTTAATAGCAGTGCATTGAGGTCCAATTGTTTTTTTTTCAAAGTCTAGGGCTGAGGAGATTTATCTGTAGACAAAGCTGACGTATTCTTTTGGAACTTGTTCGTATACTTTTGTAACATTTTGTTTTCAAAAAGTCATATCTGGTTTGATACCAAAGTATCGAAAGCAAGCCGTATTACATCCAATACGTAAAAATGCCCCATTGAGAATTTTAGATAATAAGGGCGAACCTCAAGTTAACAAGAATGTTAGGAATGAAATTCCACATACGGCTTCAAAAGGTGCAGACGATTTCGAGGCCTTCTCATGCACCTTCTACCATATTTTCTCGACTAATGATAGCCCCAAAACTCCTCCAGTTGTAAAACACACCAGCTAAATCGTTTATACCCAACATTTCGTTAAATACCTGCAATCATTTGATTGTCAGCCGTCACTGTTGCTGCGATCACATGGGGTATAATAACTTCAGTATGGTTTCCTCTTACTGAGTTTTGTTTGCAAAACGTATGAATACTTCTCCAAAGAACTTCTACTTACCATCTCGTTTTTAAAACAACAACATATCCCTTTGCCTTATTTACCTATAAAAATATGGTGATCGGACTTAGGTTTGAGAACTATATAATATTCTCCACCTTTAATGGGAACTCAACTTACTCAAACTTCTGTCTCACAATGACCCCACTAACCGAGCAAGGTTTCTTGGAATCTATTAGAGTAAAAGAGAAACATTCGTGTTTGCTATCTCAGAATGCGATGGATGCTTCAACACATAAGGATGTACCATGATTAATCATACATCAAAGTAAACAATTCTTGTGAAGCTTACAATTAACCTAAATATACACAAATGTGTGTGTGTACTATATACAAGGTCGCATATCACATCACTCTTTTGTGACAATAATAATACAAAATTCTCGATAGACAATTAAATTGAATTACAACAATCATTTAACCCCCACGGAACTAATCATAATTAGGAGCAGTTGTATATTTGAGGATGTTGTTTACACGTCAATATGTACACACGCGATAGGCGTTTGTTTGAACTCTAGCATTTTGTTTGTCCTAGGCAAACAAGGCGCGAAGTAACAGTCAGGGAAAAGGCAATTTATTTATATTCGAACTGAGAATTGACTAACGTTCAAAGTAATCAATATGAATAAACAAATAGGTAGCGTTCGGTCGCATAGACACCCCGCAATGTTTACAATGTGATGCATTTCCATTCGCAGCTATTACGTACAAATGTAATAGCTTTAGATGTATGGAATGGGATAGATTTGATTGGATTTGGAAATATACACTCCACCGTGAAATGGAGATCTATAGAATGTATGAATAAACGCCCACTTTTTGCTCATTAGCTCAATATGGAGCGCAAAAGTATTTTGATGAATTAAACCTGCTATTATTTGTGTCCTCCTTATGTCCGAAATACAACGATACCGATTGATATATACATAATATTTATACCCTACACCACACTGTGGTAAGGGGTATTATGTCTTTCTGTATGTAAGGCCATGTTTATATTATGGCCTTTTGCCGAGTTAACCTTCTTAATGACTTGACGTGGGTTTGTTAAATCCGGTTATATATAAACGTACTATTACATACAAAAGGAAACGTGATGGACCCATAGCTCCTTCTAAGCATATACATAGAATCACTTTCTGAGTCGATTTATGCATGTCCGTCCGTTCGCAACGTACATGTCGCATTCATTGTCCGATTCAGCTGAAAATTGGGGAATATCATTTTTTAGCAATAAGAAGAACGCTATTTATTGCTTTTGGTGAAAATCGGTTCAGATTTGGATACAGCTCCCATATATATTTTCGGCCGATTGCAGGTATTTGCTGCACCAAACACGCAATATACGTACGATTTTGATGAAATTCGGAATGTGTGATTGAATTCGGTCTAGAAATACATGTGCCAAATTACATCGAAATCGGTTCAGATTTGCATATATGTAGCTCCCATGCATATTTTCGGCCGATTTTACGTATTTGTACCATATTATATCGAAATCTGTTCAGATTTATATAAATCTCCCTATATACACAGTGGTGTAGGGTATCATATAGTCGGCACCGCCCGATCCTTTCCTTATTGGTTTTAATTGGTGTAGGGGATTTACAAGTTTCGAAATTATTACGGATTCTCGCTTTTTTGAAATGCATTGAAATAGATTGCACAACACAGTGGTGTAGGGTATCATATAGTCGGCCCCGCCCGATTCTTTCCTTATTGGTTTTAATTGGTGTAGGGGATTTACAAGTTTCGAAATTATTACGGATTCTCGCTTTTTTGAAATGCATTGAATTAGATTGCACAACAGTTTTGGTACGTCGTTTAGAGAATATGACCATTCTTACAACCACAATCTGGTCACGTGTATTCCCGCAGTTTTACTCTACGTTAATTGTCCATGAATTGGACTAATCAATATTCCCAATATGATATATGTATATGATATGATACTATTATAGCATTGCCCATAGTTTAACATCCTATAATGTACTATCACATCTGAATGTATGACGACTGTTGGTGTACATATGTATTTATTTGAAAATGACAAAACGGTTTATTTGTTTTCAAACACCGAGGATATAATATCGAGCATAAACAACCAACACTTCGTTTAAACACCCCACACACGAGGATTCCCTATCCGATTCGCTTTACAAATTGAATTCGAATCCGAACTAATGTGGTATGTGGCAGTTGCCAATTGACTGACTAATGTCTTTCTGATTGTAGCTGCTGATTATAAATAATTTTAGTTTATTTATGCGCCTTGGCACGCACGCACCCACAGAAGTCACATCAACAAAACTCTGCTACATTGAGGGAGTGCAACAACGAAAATGCAACACAAACATTAGTGGCTGGCTATGGGATGGTGTTGAGACACCCTGCTGAGAATGTACATAAACATGTGCCATCAACGACCCCCGACACAGCACAGATCTATAATTAGCCAAGCAGCCAGCATCTTACAAGGTCAAGCGAGCAATTTTACCACAAACCAGTCAGTCAGTCAACCAGAAGGAGACACATGGAAGCGACATTTGCTGGAGTTATGACGAGTGCGGACAATTTCCTAATGTTTGATGCCCAACGGTAATGACAGCTCATTGGTAATTGTATACCACGTCGTACGACATGTTTACCGATTATCCAGGGAAATGTGAAATGTCTGGGCTACTCCTGTGTTATGGTGTGATGTCCTTTTCTTGTTGTGGCTTCCGAGTTAGCCAATGAAAATGTCAATATCAATAGTGCTTGATGGCGGCGCCGTCTAACTAAAATTGATGCAGTTGAAAAGGCGCAACCGTATTTATAAACAGTTGGACAAGTCATCACTGTCAAGACGATAATGTTGATGAAATGTGATCTAAATGCAACAAAGTCACGTCACCGTTATGTTGAATTTGTGAAATGATGTATGAAACAAAATGGGTATCCCTAGGAAGCCATAGAAATGTTTTGGGTGCAAACATTTTCCTATAAAATTATACGGAAAAGCACTCGAAAACGGTATGAATATCGGCCGTGACGAACGTATCATGTAATAACCTCAAAAAGGCCCGAATTTTTTATTTATTTAATTTTAATTTTTGCTCCGGGAATTTTACGGAAAAATTAATTTTGGAATAAAGCACCTTATAATTAAATACTGACTAAATCATCTTGGGTGCAAGTCTTAGCACTCTTAAACAGAATTTCCTGTTCCTTAGTAGAATTATTAAAAAAACGGTCAGAACGCCCAATGGGCTATGTGGGCTCTATATTTTGGACGTTATGATCGACATAATGGTCTTAACGCCCAGTGTTCAAATTGACCCTCATATCCGTTATGTCATTTCGCCACAGTTTTTGAACCCACAAGTAATGAGTAGTAGTATTTTTTATTGTTTAAAATTCGCATTACATATTTTTTTAATATTAAGGCAATATATGTAAAAGGATAAATAAAAACAAGTAAGCAAAGATTATAGTCGGACGGGGCCGACCATGTGATACCCTACACCTCCCCCTGGAAATTGGATTTCAGCAAATGAAAATTCATTTATAGACCAAATAAGCTTATTTTAAGAAATGACTTTGTCGATTCTGCCATCTTATAACATTAAGCTTGGGACTTACAGTTTATCGCCGAGTCCGAACGGCGTGTCCTAAGACACCGCTCTTGGAGAAGTTTTATATGGCTGAAATACTCAGAAAATGCCGCCAACATTACTGAGTTGTATTTTGCCACCGTTGAAAGTTTGATGTTACCTCGCCGGGGAATAAAACCCACGATATTCTACGTACAAGGCGGATGTGAAGTTGAAATATAGCTCCACTTTATGGAATAATATTAGAAACGAAGATACGTATTAAATGTCTCCGAAGTCTATTCTTCAAAAATCAAAAAATGTAAAATGTTGACATATCTAATAGGGTGCCACCGTGGTCCAATGGAATCCCCGCCTTTTACGCTGAATGCCCGGGTTCGGCTCCTAGGTCAGGCCACATGAAATTTTCAACGGTGTCAAAATACCCCTTAGTAATGATGGTGACATTTTCTGAGAAATTCAGCAATGAAAAACTTCTCCACATGCGGTGTCTTAGAATACGTCGCACAGTTGTCCCACTTGTATGGAAAATATGCCGAAAATAGTTCTAATCGAGCTACCGCCTCCAAATTTTAAACGTAGGTTTATAACAAGCCAAAAAGACAGAAAACAATATTTAGTGGATGTAGGTCCATATTTGGGTATAACTCCCATAGAAAGGTACCTCCCGATTTTTGGTATTTTTACGAATTTGGCACATTTTACCAACCGATTTGGATGTTATATTCTGGGTGAATAAACTACCTTCTTGCAAAAAATATTCAATATTAGTCCACGTTTAGGTATAGCCCCCATATAAATGTGCCCTCAGATTTTCGGTAATTTAAAAAATTTTAGGGAAATTTTCCAACTGATTTGCCTGTAATTTGGCATTATGAGTTCTGAGTGAACCAAATACCTCCATACAAAAAATGGTCAATATCGGTATACGTTTAGGTATAGCTCCCATATAAACGTACCTCCCATTTTCGAAATTTTGACGACTTTTCCCACATTTTCCAACCGATTTGGCTGTAATTTTGCATTTTGAGTTCTGAGTGATCAAAATACCTTCTTGCAAAAAATAAAGGTCCAAGTTTAGGTATAGGTCCCATAAAAACGTACCTCCCGATTTTCGGAATTTTGACGATTTTACAGGCGTGGTATAAAAGGAATAATATCCTGGATGTTAAAAATTTGATATGTTTAAAAAATATTTATTTCAATCGCAATAAAATTTGTCGCCATCAATTTTCTATTTTTGTCCACGGGCGGAACCACTGTGCATCGCTCGGACTCGGCGATAAACAGTAGGCCCCTTATCAATGAGCTAGTATGAATCGGGGTGCACTCATTCATATGAGAGAAGCCTTCCTTGTCCTTACTGTGATGTTTGTGGAACTATTATGTATATCATTATACATTTCTAATAAAAGTTCCAAAATTGGAAAATTGACATTGGTAGCCCCTCCTGATACTTCTATAAAATTTCTTTGAATATCAGTTTCATTTTTGGAAAACACCTAATATAAATAAATATAAGCTGCTGCAAATGTACCCAATTACAATGTAATTTGCCATATCTGACCGTGAAATTTTCGACAGACGGACACTGCTCCAATTTTATTGAACACTACAAATGCTATATGGTAATATTCAAAAAAGTTTTGCAATCGTTGAAGTTGAGGTTTACCATTTAATAAATCGCGAACTGTAAATATACTTTATACAATATGAATGTACAGTATAGTCTCGATAATCCGGACACTCGTTAATCTGGACAATGCGGTAATGCGGACACTAAAAATATTTATACTGTAGACTCGGTAATCCGGACACACGACAATTTTTTATCTCTACATTGAGTTATTTCTATTATACATTTTATTGTTTGCAGTGGTAATTTAGTTTTTTATTTATTGATAAAAAAATAAATTGTATGCAAAATTCATTCGTTGTGAACAAAAATGGTTTCTATTTTTGAAGAGAGGCCTTTGTAAAGGTAAAGTGCTTAATATGATTTGGCTCAAAAAGCCACAAGCAAAATGATGATCGGACTTAAACACCCGAGATAGAAACTTAGCATATTTGTTGAATGTGTGAAATTTCTGCGAACTCCTAATTTTCCAAAGTACCCCTTACGCATAACAGCTCAACTCGGAATAGAATTAATTTAAATATCACTCTAAAATGAGCTTCGCCTTAATAAAGCAAAAATAAAAAAATAACTTTGTTGGGAGTTTTAGGGTTGGTTTAGTTTGTAGAGAAAATCGTCCGAAAAATTCTTCTGTCCAGTCATTTCTCATAAAAATGAAATGTGGCAGATGAGAATAATATATTTCCAAGTTTGGGTTACAGACCATTCTGCCTGCAATTGGGAAGAACGTCATAAGTCTGGTAAGGAAAGAGTCAAAAGTCGAAAATTTGGTGCGTAAAATTTCATAAAAACCTATGTTTTGGCTTTAAAATTTGCAACTGTGACACAGGTACCTTTGAACCCCGCGTGATTTTAGTTTTTTTTACGCGCCGGATCTAATGAGTCTTTCTGCGTTCGAATCCATCCACTAAAACGGCGAATATATGTATGTAGATACCTTAAAAATGGAAAATCTGCAAAACTATATTTTGGCAATTCCGCGCATTGAACCGCAATTTTTTTGAAAATGTATACATACATGAAATCCTTTATACGTGATTATAATATTTGCAAAGACGTTTGTCATAAATTATAGAGATCCGGGAGTAATATTCTCATTTAACCCAAAATAGAATGTGGTGGCACATCCGCGGTTCTTGTCGAATATGTTTCAAATTTGTTATATTGACGTATTTTTAATTGGCGGTCACTGAAATCGGATGCGCCTTACAAGCATATGCATATCCCGTTATTTTTACCCACTTGAACGTTTTTTGAATGGTAAGATGCAACTGACGGCACACTTTGGCGGCTAAATGAAACATGGATAAAATCATACATATTGATAGAGATGCACTCGCAGTATCCGAAAAGTGCATGCGCCTTAACTGATTTTAAAGAATACGCGAATTACACGCTTTTTAACTGTTTTGTTTTTTCTTTGGTTGTGATTTCAATATTACTCTATACTTCGAAATACTTTTGCTTATTACACTAAGCAAATATACTTTCACGATGATAAACTATTTTCCTTGAAGAAGTTTTAGCAAAATTGTTCAGATTTTGTATGGAAATTTAGAGAAATAGGAAATAAGATTTTGTCTTTTGTTGTTGTTGCAATATGCAAGTTATAAACCCAATCTATACAATTTTGGTCTCACATTTTTCTGGACATTGTCTAGATTCTGTACGTATTTTTAATTTATTTTTTAGAGATTTTTATGGAGTCTGAGTTAGAATAAATAAAATTTACTCCAAGATTCCTTCATTATTTTTTGGTTTTCCGCGAAAATAAAAATAAATTTAGCAAATATTTAGGCGTCTACGGATAGATATTAAATGCTGGTACCGATTTATATACACATTTTGGTATTACAACACAAAAGGGAATTTTTAAATATTTTTTCTTTATAAAGGAATAAAACCCCCCATAACTTTTGGGCGAAGCATCCAATTTTGTGAACGTGAACAGATTTGAAACCACGATTTTTTTTCTTAACCTATGTACCAAAAACCGTGAATGTGCTAGCAAAAAATTTTTTAATTTTTTTTCGATGGAATTGTAAAGGAAATTTGAAATTTACCATATACAAATTTTAAAAGGGAACATTCTGAGTTTATTGAAGATCTATCGTCCAAAAAAGTGCACTTGTACCATGCATATGCTTGGAAATGAACGCGATTTTGTGCGTTTTAGGGTATTTCGAAAATAGGTTATTTTTGGATAACTATATTGTGATATCAAAAAATATATTTTAACCGGTAAGATACAACTAATAATAATAATTTTTCCACAAACATCCCAGAAGGGACAAGGGAGACTTCTCTCATGTCAATGAGTGCACCCCGATTCATATTAGCTCAATGATATGGGCCTACTGTTTATCGCCAAGTCCGAATGGCGTGTCTAAGACACCACTTGTAGAGAAGTTTTACAAGGCTGAAATACTCAGGAAATGTCGCCAACATTACTGAGGGGTATTTTGCCACCGTTGAAAAGTGTTTGGTGTTGACTGGCCAGGGAATCGAACCCACGACCTTTAGCGTGCAAGGCGGGTGTGCATACCATTGCACCACGGTGACACGGAAACAACTAATAGTGAGTAGAAATTCCAATAATTTGCATGCAAACCAATTTATGACTCCCAAAAGTATTCACATTTAATTATACGCCAGGTCGGGGTGGGTGCCTTCACCAAAATTAATATTTCAAAAAAACTTTAACCGTAGCGACACCGTGTGCATTTTGAAAAAAGGTGGCGAAGCGACCCCATGCCGCAATTTACATACATACAGTGTTGGTCACAGAATTAGCACACCCCTTTGGGGCAAAATGATTTCAGTCAGCTAAGAGTTTTGATAGGGCAAATTGAAATATTTTCGTAAACAAAATCCTTTTCTATAATGTATTTAACAGATTTAATGATATAAGTTAATAGTATTATCAGTAGTTTTTTGAAAATAAAAGTTTTGTGAATTTAATTCAATTAATATGCAAAAATTAATTTATATTGAAGTTAATTCATATTCAAAACGTATTGAACAAATCATTTTTCAAAAGAAAAAAAATAATTTATCACCCCGGAATCTCAAAATATATCCCAATAGCGGACCATTTTTCGTAATGTACACTTAAACGTCAGAAAGTCGCCAAAACTTCAAAAACAAATGTACAATTAGATCTGAAATTATTTGAATTGTTAACCGATTACCGAAATTTAAATATAAAGTGCAAACACTTTTCAAAACGTGTTTAAGGTCGATGATTCATTTAAGAAAATTTTCGATTTGGAAGGGGTTTATAGAAAGAAGATCAATAAAATGCACCCTTATGTGAAGAAGGATCAACTTATAACACCATTTGTTATTTAAAATTACACGTCTGCATAACACCAAAGACCTAGCACTACAAAACTGTCAACAAAGCACTAGGTGAATACGTAGCACATGAGTATGTTTAAAGGTATAACCCTTTCTAACAATAAAGGATTTTGAGGTTTGCTGAAATTGGTTAAAATCCATGAAAGTAGGCATATACTATTCAAGATAAATGTTTTCTGGATTATTGATTTTAAATTTAATCGTTTTAAGCTCCGGGAAACCTATTATTTTGCGGTCTCACTAGACTATCTCCCATTTCCCTTATGTTTAGAAAATTATTGAAATTTGCGTAAGTCCCATAGAGATGAACGTAGGTTTATCATGGCATACATCACTACATATCGGTAAAATTCAGTCCAGATGGATAAGTATTTATAAAATCAATAGCTCAAAGCATCATATTACAGTTTTTAAATGAAAATTTTTGTGTCAAACAGGCTTTACAGATGCAAATTGCTGGTGGGTACATCCCACTATTCGCAAATTTACAAAGATGAACAAGAATATGATGTTTTATTTGATGCTTTTATCAGGGTTTCGGAGTCGAGCCATTTTTCCTTCGACTCCGACTCCGACTCCAGGCCAGTTTTTTGTCACGACTCCGACTCCGGAGTCGACTCCGAGGGTAATTTCCTATACCACTAAAAATTAATAAAATTTGCTAAATTTTTCAACTTTTCCTATACTAGGACCCTATATGCTTATGTGTTCTTTTCTCTAAGACAATTTGTAATGCAATGCGATGTAAAATTGATGTTCCGTATTGAATCTGCAGTATCTTATATCAAAAAGAACAACAACAACAGAAAGAATTTAGAAAGTTTCAGTAGATTTTGCCGAAAAATATGTACGAGTATACCCTCCGATTATTAATTTAAAACAAAAACAAGTAGAACTGACGAGTTTGATTAAATTTTTTTTGTACGGACGCACAGGAGGAAACGTAGGCATAAAGTTGCTCAAAACTCAAAATATGAAAATCGTTTTTTTATGAAAAAATTTTGATAAACGGCAACCAGACTCTTTTCTACATTTGCTATAACCATCCTCGACTTTGTAAGATTAACCAATCCAATGCAGCAGTCGATTGAACTCAGCCTTACTGAAAACAAAAAGTAAATTTTCGAAAACTAACTAAATTAGGTGAACATTAAAATGACATTATTTTCGCGAAAACTAATATTTTTCAAGATTTATTGTTTTTGTACAGTCTCCGAACAAGATTAGCATTTAAAATTTTCAGATTGAGTTAACATCTTTGCTCTTTAATAATGGTAATACATATCCTCTTTATGAAAATTGTTTATGATCATTTTTAAGATTACTACAATTTCAATAGTGAAAAAGTCAATTTCCCCGTCGTTTTCTGACCATAGTTTCTTCTAATGTTTTATGCGATTGAGCCTCAAATATCAGATTCAATCATAAAAAATTGCGCATATTTGCGCCATTCCGAAAAAATCTAATTTTTCTCAACTAAAATATGAAATATTTTTATATGGAATTGAAAGGTTTACTCACACTAACTTTTGCTCCGCGTCATAACCGGGGCTCTAATTTATCAAACTAAACCAACACCTATCAAATATGTTTGCGTTATTCAGAAACATTCACGGCTTTTCTCATGTGAATTGAGAAAAATTTTATTTTAGTTAATTTCAAAAAATTAAATTTGGAATGAAATATATGTATATGGGACTATATATACATCTCTACTGATTTGTTTGAAAATTGGCTCAATGTTTTTTAAGGCTAGTTCAGGTTGCATGTGTCAAATTTCAGTGATTTTGGTGCATTTTTATCTCATATCAGATGCGAATATATATGGAAGCTGCATCCAAATCTGGACCGATTTTCATTATTTTCTATAGGATTAATCCTTGTGCAGAAGATATGCTTTGTGCAAAATATTATATCAATCGAAGTATAAATGAGCTTTCTAGGACTTTTGATCAACTTTTAACACAAATTTCCCCTCTGTGGGACGGGTCACATATCTTTTTCGTTTTATTTTGTCGAAATATGAAGATGGGTATGCCAACAGTAATTTGTTACTTACAGATTTTACGAAAGCGAAATTTTGACTTCTACAGTTCCCTTTTTTTTAATGCATATTTTTTAATTCGTTTCGCTTAAATACACGATTATTATGTTCTTAATGATCCCACAAAAACATATGCTGATCGGTTTATTCGTTTTCGAGCTTCAGTGGTCACCGCAAACTGCTTTAGTAAAAACAGTGTTTCGTAGGTGGCCATTTGTCAGAAAACTGTGCAATATTTTTCAAAAAAAAAAAAAAAAATCTGAAAGTAGCTCAAGGTATTATAGATCAGATGAAAACAATATCTTTTGGAAAAAATTGGTAGATTACTTGTAAAAATTCATGAAAAATTTCATTTTTCGTGCACAATAAGTGACCATAACCCCTTAATTGTGGACAAAATAAACTTATAATACTTTTTCCACATTATATTGTGAAGTATAAATATGTGAGATCTAAAACTAGTATTCCAGAGTGTATATAAGTTTTGTCATAAATGTGATGGTATATTAAGAAATCGATTCATATTGAAAGATGCAATTATAATTCTTTTGTCATGGAACATTACTAAATATAATAAATCCCTTGCTTACAAGTTTACTCATAGATTTCCTATAAAATGAATAAACGATTTATCAAAATGTTAATAAAGTTAATCTCTCTATCATAAAAAAATAAAAACTCTTTTGATAAATGTAGAAAAAACATTTTGCCCGGAGTCGGAGTCGAGCTTTTTTTCACGACTCCAGACTCCGACTCCGACTCCAGCAAAATTTGCTAGACTCCGACTCCAGACTCCGACTCCGACTCCGCAGCCCTGGCTTTTATGAACTAAACACTAAAACACTAAAAAACTGAAATTTCCATCAGTCCTTGGGACCCAAGGTGTACCCCATATACTTCCCTTCTGACACTGAAATTTCGGAGACTGGTGGAGAGTATAACTAGCAGACTGGAACTTATTCCCAAACGAAAGGGATTTAAAACTGAATATGGGCGAAAATATTGAAACTATTCACAATATTGGTGATTCTTTTAAGGTGTGCTAATTACGTGTCCAGTGAATTTAGGAAATTTTTTACATTTTTGGAGGTTATTCAAATTGACAGTTATGTTTCAGTTTCTGTATTGCGTTGTATTCTTTAAGCATACTACTGAGAATATATTAGTACAAATACTTTATTAAATACAACGACTTTTGAAGGTATTTTTATGCAAAATAAATGTTGATAGTGGGGTGTGCTAATTGTGTGACCAACACTGTATGTATAAAAAATTCAATTGGACATTTAATATGCTAGGGCTCCACGTAATTTGCTGGGAATTTATATATCATGATAGGGACAAATTGTAGCATGGGAGGAAAATGTTGTGTTCTGCACAAAACCTATTATATATTAGGCAGTAGGCCCGATAGTTAACCCGGAGACACATTATTGAAATTTGCATCAGGCGAAAGGTCAGTAGTTTTTTCCATATGTAGCCTACTTTGCTGGTATTTGCCCTCCTGGAAGTAAAATATGGACCAAATTTTACATTTTTATATTTTTCATACAAAAGTAATGGTCCATTTAACCCACTAGATAATATGAGATCATCATCCAAAATTGTAGGCATGTTCTTCGACCTAAACTCTTACATCGTGCAAAATCTCGTGACTATAGATCCATAATTGCGACCTCTAGCGTGCTTCTGATTATACTACAAACAAATAACTGGATATATTAGGCTGTAACTCTGTTATCTGAGCACGTAAATCAACGTAATTTGCATCAATGGAAAAGTCAAGCGTTCCTCTTCCAAGTATAGCTTACTTGCCCGGAATGTCTCTTCCATGAATAAAGATATAAGCTGTATGTTAAAAATTTTCGCAATTTTCACACAAAAGTTGTGGTCCATTTAAACCTCTACATATTATCTGATCGCCATCTCAAATTTCAAGCTTCTTCTTTGTCATATACTCTTACCTTATTTAAAATTTCGCGCTGATCGAACTTTTATTGCGACCTACCGAGCCGCTACAAAATTGGATAAATATTATGTTTTTGGTCCATTTCACCCGCTAAATATTTCCCGATCATCACCAATAAAAATAGGGATCTATTCTGGTCTGAACTCTACCTCCATACAAAATTTCGTGACGATCGGTCCATAATTGCGGCCTGGAATTTGATTACAATTTATAATGGACAGACAGACGGACGGACTCACATCTCAAAATCGCTTTATATCGTCGAGATATGAAGATTGGTATACAACATTGGGGGTCTCCGACGAATATTTTGCGGTGTTACATGAATTTTTACCAAAACAAACTTATAATATCCTTTTCCACATAGTGGTATAAAAATAAGCTGTATACATGTTATGAGGCACTGACCTATGGCCATCTGCCTACTATACTTTTATGTTTTACAACTTGGAAGAATAATGTTAAGCTAGAAATTAAATTGCATTAATAATTGATTTCTATTTGTACACAAACCATTCAATAAGTATATTAGATTTTCTTCATTTAAAAAGGGAGTTTGAAAAATGTTAATTCTAAATTCTTTTAAAGCTGGACAACGTCCTAGAAAATGTTAAAGATTCTCAATTTCCATCATGTTACACAACGAGCACAAGGGATTCCTGTTAGGTTCGAATTTGTTTAGGTTGAGTTTTATGATGTCACTTCGGGCTTTAAATATCCTCATTTGATCTTGTGATCTGCCTACTGTTGGGTCCAGTTTAAAGTAAAAGCGGTCTGTCTGCCTCGCCATGTCAGTAGCGGTACTCCAGTATTTATGTTGCAATCTCTGTATAAGATGAACTTTCTTTATGAAGAATTGACTTTTCGTGTTTTTAGAATTACGGGATCAATGGCGTTTTCCACTAGAAGGCGTTAAGATCTTTTGCCCAATATATATTTTTCCGTATGTCTTTGCTTCCTATTTTATGTGATAATCGATTACTTGGGTAATAGAATAGGACACGAATTATGTAATCAAGATGCGTTTTTAAGGCTGTGATATGACTCTGTCTCACATACATATGTTTGTAATCTCAGTATATAAGTCGGTGTGAAATTTGGTAATTTAAGAATTTTCTTCAAAAAGTTTACTTCCAGTTTATCAATTTCATCAAAGTTCGAATGTCCCCATATCTGCGCACCGTATTGCTATATAGATCTGTATACTGCTAAAAACAGCTTCCACTTTTAATGCCATTAAGATGCTGTCCTTACCTGAAAAGCTCTTCCACGTAGAATTGATACGTGTTATAGATGCATTATTTCGTTTCTGGATATGTTTTTTAAAACTAAGTTTTGGAGTTAACAGTATTCCTAGGTACAAATTCTGACGTTATGTCTATAGGCTCATGTTTATGGATCCATTTTCCATATTTTGAAATCTTTTCGCCTTTTCTAAATACCATTATCTTTGACTTGTCCAAATTCACAGTCATGTTCCACATATCACAGTAGTCTTCTTATTTTTGTATAATTTGCAGCAGCACATCCACTTCATTCGCTAGTATAACAATATCAATATCATCGGCATATGCCAAAATCCGTATATTTAACCTGACCAATTCTACGCCACCTCCAATAAACTGATGTAGGTCGTCCAGATACAGTGGTGATAACAAGCAGCCTTGTTTAACTCCAGCAAATGTAGATAATTAGTCAGATAGATCTTTACCATCCCAGACCATGAATTTTGTACAGTTATATACACTTTCTATAAATTTCACCATCTTTGTTGACACACCTATTGTATTTAGTTTATATATCATTGACCTTCTAGACACAGTATCGAAAGCGGCCTTAAAATCAACAAAAAAGCCAATGATTTCTTATTTCTCAGCAAGTTTATGTGGATAATTGATGTCAGATATAGTTTTTACGGAGACCAAATTGATATTCGTTCAGTTTTTGGTGTTTATCGGCCTATTTTATAATCTATCCGTCAATATTCCCATCATAATCTTAGGTAATCAGTTCATAAATGATGGTAGTTCTGCGGATTTGTGCTGTCACCTTTCTTAAATATTGAAAAAATTATACTTGTTATGAAAGTTGAGGGCACTTCTCCCTGGTTATAGACATTACTAATTAATTTGGTTAGTCCTTGTAAGAGTTCTTGTGGAGCATGTATGTAAAATTCATAGGGTATGCGGTCCTCACCTGGGCTTTATTAGACTTCGCTTTTCGAAGAACACTGATTACTTCAGATATTGCAATTGGGCTATATAGTTCTTCATCTATTTTATATTTGGAGGCATAATCTATGTATGTCTGGGGAATTTTGTGGTGTATTAATGAGGCTTTAAAAATATGTCTTTAGGGGCCCTATTCTGTAACTTTTTAACAACTTAATTTATTGCTTATTTTACAACAATTTCATTTGTTTGTTTTGTAGTTGTTACAAAACCAAAAGAAATGTTAACAACTTTCCAATCGACAAAAGTTGAAGAATTCCTATACAGTTCTTCTAGTGTTGTTGATATACTCAATACATCGTTATCATTTGTTATTTCTTTTGCTTTTTTTCACCACTCTTTACTATCTCGCAAGCATTCTATTTTTTCTTTCTAACATGGCGTAATACAGTGCCCGACATAAAGATAGGTTCACATGCAAATTTTTAATTTTTTCATAATTCAAATGACTTTTGTTGTAGTTTATAATTTTGTATTGTGGAGTTTGGCATTCCCCATGGTCTCAATATATGATTTGTTTGGTTTTGCAATACAATAAAAAATAGTAAAATTTGTAAAAAAATTTCTTATTTTTAGTGCGAAATAATGATAGGTTCAGGGCAATTTTTTAGAGATTTACACTTATAAATTTGAGAAGAACTTCTTACTTCGTCAATGTCCAACACGTAATTTAGGTCAGTGGTTGCGGCCGATTTAATTTTAAGCTGCAGATTTAAAAGAAGATAAACCTGTGGTTGTCAGAAGCAACGATTATTTTAAATAGCTTAAAAGGAGTAGAAATTAAATTATAAATGCAGTTTGGAGGTAAACCTGTGGTTGTCAGAGGAAAGGAACATTTTAAATTGCATAAAAGAGTAGCAATTAAATTAATAAATGCAGTTTGTTAAAAAGCTAGATAAATTGGGTGCATAATACAGCGTCAAAAAAGCCTCGGGAGTTCTGCGACACTGCTTTAACGACAAGAATTGCTCATTATTTGCATATAATCGCATGAAATGTGATGCAAACAAACGTTAGTAAGCTCGAATCGATCTAGGAAGAATAAAAAAATATTAATCGAATTTGAAGAGGAACAGTCTTAGGTTTAAGTCAAAATTTTTATGAAATATGGGTGGGAAATGGTTTGAGTTATAGGAAAAATTGTTCCTTACAATTGGTCTTGTTTTTCTGGTTTTTCTTTCTTGTGGTCGGTTGCTGCTTTACTTGAAAATTTGTTATTATTCCTAGGTCGATTCGAGCTTACTACCGCTTGTTTGCATCACATTTTCGATACGGGATCATCACGATGACTGTTGTTTTGTGATGCAAAATTATTTTATCGCGATTAAATGCAAATAATGAGCAATTCTTGTCGTCAAAGCAGTGTCGCAGAACTCCCGAGGCTTTTTAGACGCTTTATTATGCACCCAATTTATGGAACTTTTTAACAAACTGCATTAATTATTTTAATTGCTACTCTTTTTATGCTATTTAAAATGATCCTTTCCTCTGACAACCACAGGTTTACCTCCACTTCCCCACTAAAAATGTGGTTCTAGAAAAAGGTTTTAAAGTGTTGAATAAATCTGCAGTTTAAAAAATAAATCGGCCATAACCACTGATCTAAATTTCTCGTCGGACATTAACGATCCAAAAACAACGATTTCTAAAAGGTTTTTCTCAAATTTATAAGCGTAAATCTCCCAAAATCGCCCTGAACCTACCATTATTTCGCATCAAAAATAAGAAAAAATTGTACTATTATGTATTTTGTAGCGAAGCCAAACACTCTATAACAAAAAATTATAAATTTCAATAAAAGTCATCTTGGTTATGAAAAAGATTAGAAATTTGCATGTGAACCTATCTTTATTTCGGGCACTGTATTCGAGTTGTTGTAAGGATTATTGTTTTCAATATATTTCTGTTTATTTTCGTTTGTACTATTTATTTAACCAAGTAATGTATTCATCTTCGTCTTCTATTATTACTATTATTACTAAGTACGCCAAAAGGTATTCTTATAAGCCGCCTGGGCTTACAAGATCATCTGCACAAAGTTTTGTGCAGAAAATGATATATGCAGAGCAGAAAAGACGGAAAAGACGACGAAACGTATTTTCTCTGCCAATGCCCAGCTTCGTAAATATAAAATCATAGTTTTTAGGCAAAGACACTATACCAGTTCTTGATAAAATAAAAGTAAATAAATTAAATCAGTTGAGGTTGCTAAAATAAAAACTATACAGAGACACATTTCACAACAGGCTTATTCTGACTTAATTGTATATTAACCAGGACAGGTGTCGATTCTGGCCCTCCTTTCAACCTAACTTAATTATGTGTCCACATGCAGAGTATTTCTCCCAGGCCGAACTTAGATTAGGTTTCCAACTTCTTCTGTCTTTTACTTCATAAATATCACGTTTTTGGTCTCACAAGGCATGACTTGAGTGCTCTTTCCATACTCATAGCGCGATATTTATTTTTTTATTTTATTTATTTCATTTCGTAACAAAGTCAATAAATAGGCCGTTAAAGTTACACAAAACCACTTAACATAAACTACTCTAGAATGTATCTTAAAACTATAATAATAAAATATCTTTTTTAAATACATTAAAGAAATTTTCGAATTTAAAAAGAAACAAATATTATTAGTGGCCCTATACCCCTTAAAGGAGTTTAAAGAAATAAATATATAAAGTAAACATTAAATGAAATACCCAAAAATACCAAAGACTCCGATATTTGAATCAGCTACCAAATCATATCTACTGAAGACGGTACCTTTCGCAAGGCCATCAGTCTGATGTTTCACTCTTTGATAGAATTTTCAACATCGTTCTACCTGTTACATATACTGATTTTGCAACAATCATGTGGCTTTATGTAAATCTATGTGCTTAAATCCGGTGCTATATAGTGTCATGCAATCCCATTCCGATGGTTGTTTTTTACCCTACATCGCATTGTGGTAAGGGGTATTATGTCTGTGTGCATTTGTATGTAACTTGCAAACGAATACAAATATAGGGATATACATAGAGTCCCATTCGATTTATGTGTGTCTGTCCATCTGTCTGTCCGGCCGTTCGCAACGTATAGGTCGCAATGTCCCATTCAGCTGATAATTGGGGAAGATAATTTTTTCGCCATAAGAGTAACATTATCGTTTTTGGTGCGAATCGGTTCAGATTTTCATATGGCTTCCATATAGCCGATTTCATGTATTTTATGCACCGAACCGCTATGTATTTCCGATTACAATAAAATTTGGAATGTGTGATGGTATTTGGTCTAGAAATAAATTTGCCAAATTATTTTGAAAACGGTTACGATTTCGATATAGCTGTCATAGTATTTTCGCTCGATTTCATGTATTTGACTTACCATACACAATTCGGAAAAGTGACGGAATTTAGTCTAAACAAATTTCGTCAAATTGTATTGAAATCGACGAGTTGTAGATTATCATAAAGTCGGCCCTCTCGGCTTTGATCCTTTCCTCGTTGGTTTACTTTTTCCTTTGTTTTTTTTTTTTATAGCAGTGTGTTTTCTGATGGGGTGGACTTTTGAACTCCAAACGTCCTCAAAACTTGTTCTACAAAATTCATTTTTTTGGGGCAACTATGCCACTGTGCAATGTTTGAACACTTCCGCTCTTTAAAATTAATAATAGTTAAAATCTTCTTAACATCGCTTGGAAATTCATTATCCGCTGGCGTTCGGTGTCATTGGCACAACAAATCTTGTTCTTTGAAAACAAATACACATAATGATCACTCCCTACCCTAATGCAATTAGTTTTTACTCCTTTGCTGCTTTTTTTGATCAGTGCAGTAATTTGTGGAAGTGTAAAGTTGTGCCAATCGCCTTTAAATTATATAGAATGGCAGCACACTTTACTTTTGATTGCTATCGGAAACTTGTTGGCAACTGTGTTCCCCATGTTCTCTGCCCCACGATTTCCAGATAAAAATAGAATCAAACCGGACAAAGGCAACCAACTGATAAGTTCACATTTACGGTCCGAAGAGAAACATCCTCTTCACATCGGAATAGGTGGAACAAGAAACAGACGAATCAAGGTATCACCATTGAAGGTAATGAATGGCAGAGAGGTACAATAGAATTATAAGATCGATAGGAAGGAAACAAGACTATCAAATCAATTGCAGAACAGAACAACGATGAACATCTGTACGCGAAAAGGGAGTAATATCTGCTACTCTACGAACGTGAATGAACGAAAGAAACTGGTTCAATTGACAAACTAAGCAATGCTGTGATAAGGCAAAGATGCCCAAGGAGCAACTCGAATACATCACATCATCAATTATGATACAATCTGGTTTGCTCCCTTAATTTCTGCTGTTGCAACCAGCTCCAGAGAAACCAACCAATTCATGTTTGTAATGATGCAAATGGAAAAGTAGCAATTGGCTGTAAGGGTTAGGACTCTAATCATTCCGGCCAAATGCAATGCGTGAATATGCATTTGCTTACTTCAGCTAGCCAAATACTCGTCTAGAGGCGTCAACTCGACGCTGATTTTATGAATGAATTGAAGTTCTTGTTTACATGGTGAAATGCTCTGTACTGAGTTGGAGACTGGTGTGGTAGTGCGATGTGCTGGTGTTGGCTATGAACAATTGTGTGCGTAAATGATGGACTAACGCTGAATGAATTGGTTGCGGTGGTCACTGCACCCAAAAGTTCAATTGCGAAATAGTGTGGCATAACGTAGAATTGCACTTTCATTGCAAGGCTTTAACTGCTGCAGCACTTTGTCAGCCAAGTTAACAAATTGCATCAGTTTGATACACACATACACAGGCACAAACACCTAGCCTCACGCACATATAAGCATCTTGACCAGGAGGCAAAACCAGCAGCACTGGTTTTTCCATCTTCAACGAAGCATAGCCGTACAACAACCGCATGCACCGTTGAATGCAGACGCAGAGGAAAGCTAAGCTAAAAATATGACAGTTCCATGGATGCTGGACAGTGTACGGTTGGTTAGTTAGCTGAATGGCATACTGTAAGTGAAACAACCTGTCGGTGGGTTAGTTGGTTGGGCAGTTTTGCTAGATTGCGACATTTAGTGGAGTTTCTACATACAGACACTTCCATCCATTTCAACTGAGAAGCCGACGATGAATAAGAGATGCTCTGTTTATGGCCCCATCAGCCCGACATTCATATCAAAAAGGCACCAGAATTGCTGGCCAATAATTCTTCATTCTATTCACCATTGAGAGTTGGCCATTTGAGAAACTGCATTAAATGTTAAATCGAAAGCAAACCAGTTTCATTGCTAGCTGATACCCATCACATCTGGGCTCAAGATTGTGCACTTGTTGCAGTCTCCTAAAAGCTGTACAAATCATTCGAATTTGTATGAATGTTGTCGTTAGTTATATCACGAACATAAGACTACACAATTGAATATAAGTACATATCGGTATATGTACACCGGTTAGTAGTCATGCATATGAAAAGCGAAAAAGCGTTTGGGTGGAAATACATATTCATACGTTTGAATCCGTATATTTAGTAAAAACGATTCATTATGAAACATTGTTGAAAAGATGAAATTACTTAGAACATGTCATGGTTTATTTGGATAACTTCAATGAGGAACTAGTCTCAAAGCTGTAATGCCTTCAAAGCTAGGGAAAACACGAAACCGCATAACTTGATTTCTTCAACTACCATAACGTTTGGCCATTTACTTTTAATGCGGAATATTATTATACTTAAAAAATATTTTTTTCCCAAAATAGTCTGGCTTAATCCCATTGTTGCTGTTTTAATATTTTAAAACAACTAATTTATTAGTGGTGAAAATTTGGCATTGTTTGCCAAGGGGTAAGGCAGGGAAGACTATTTTGAAAAAACAAAATTGCAAAAGCTATATAAAACAAGTAAAAAAGTGTCAGTCGGCTTTGCCGACAGATATATACCCTAAGCCAATGTGAAGTGAAAATTTCACCTACGGACAGATCTAATGTATTTAAGGTCTCTTCAGAATTTTGTGGCTCTTTTTGGACATTTGTACTTGCCGAAAAAATGTGGATTAGGAATTAACTGCACTAAGACACAAATGTTTAACTTTTGTGGTGGAGGTACCCTTATGGGCCATTTTAGAAGTTGGACCAAATCGTGCTCTCCGACCGCCACATATGGTGACATAGGGGTTTTTTTACACATTTCGGGCTGTTTTCCCAAGAAATATGGACTTGCTCCTGAAAAACTTTTACTGTCGTAATGGAGGTAGCGAATGCAAATCGTTTCAACAAAAATCAAAGTGATCCGAGTGCAGGTCTTAACGTGAACTTATCCCAAATTTTATCTGGTAGATATATTAGGATGTGCAAAGGATGGGATTACATCGGTCACTCTCTTCAAGAGTTATCGTGCGCAGAACTTATCCCAAATTTTGTGTGAGAGGTACCAGAAGGAGTAGCCAAATATAGTCCATATTCGAACCTGATCTATATCTGGTAGATATATTAGGATGTGCAAAGGATGGGATTACATCGGTCACTCTCTTCAAGAGTTATCGTGCGCAGAATTTTTCCGAAAATTTTTGAACTTTTGTGGGGGAGGTACCTGAAGGAGTGGACCGATATGGCCTATCTTCAAATTTAAACTTGTTTGGAGAAGATATATTATGAAGGCCAAATTTTGGATCGAATCGGCAGATCCGTTCGAGAGTTATCTTGCGCTCCAACCACTACACACGGTGTCATAGGGGCTTTTGCATATTTTAGGCTATTTTTTCAGGACTTGCCCCTAATGAAACTTGTACCGTCGTATGGGGGGGCAGTGAATAGAAGTTGTTACAACAAACATCAAAACGATTGGAGAGCAGGTCCTAAAGTGAACTTTTCCGAAATTTTGTGTGGGAGGTACCCGAAGGCGTGGACCGATTGAGTCCATATTGGAACCTTATCTAAGTTAGGTGGAAATTTCACGATGTGCAAAGTATGGACCAAATCGGTTACTCCCTTCAAGAGTTATCGTGCGCACAAGTTTTCCGAACATTTTCGAACTTTTGTGGGGGAGGTATCGGAAGGAGTGGACCGATATAACCCATCTTCGAACTTAAACTAAGTTTGGACAAAATATTGCGAAAACCAAATTTTGGACCAAATCGGTTCATCCGTTCGAGAGTTATCGTGCGCACCAGCCAGCCAGACGGACGGACATTGCTAAATCTACTCCAAATTGTCTGAAACACATTTCGTCCAAACATACTTAGGGTCTAAATTTTAGACTCTAAAACCATTATTTCGATGAGGCACATTTTGCCCGTATGAGAGTGTATATACCCTCGTTAGCATAAATGCTGAGGGTATAAAAAACAAAAAAGCCACCAATGATTTACATAAACAATTTTAGAAATAATTTAGGAAGGTTCCAACATTGTATTATAGACTTTCTGGTGCTATTTCTCACAACCTTTGTGATCGTTCAAACTCTTTCAAAATTTACAATTAAGTAATTGTTTCCACTAATAACACTGCTCAACAAAATTGAAAAGTTGAATGTTTCGACCGAAGTTGTTATTGTTTCTAAATGAAATCGGCGAGTTATTTTCAAATTCTCCATCAGCTCTTGTTCTTGAGATATAGCTCAAAATCGGGTTTTACGAGTTTTACCCAGAATTTCGTTATTTCCGGATAAAAACAAATATTTTTTGTGGGTTTTTCGACACCAATATATTGAGGAGATGTTGTACGTTCGATACAAACTGTTTTTGAAATATTTATGGTGAATATACATGAAAAAATTTAGAAAACGAACGACGGACCTTGTAAAAATTGCATATTTTGAGTACTTTAAGCTGTGATTACGTCATGGGAAGAAGTTCTAGGATCTTCATATGGCATACCGGATATGCTTAGCGTGTCTACTATATAGTCCAGTATTCAAATATATAATATAAAGTTCATAGCGCCCATGATTCGGCCATAACTTAAAAATCGTCACAAAAAATATTTGTTTGTATCCGGAAATAACGAAATTCTTGTTAAAACTCTTAAAATCCGATTTTTCGCTATATCTCAAGAATAAGAGCTGATGGAGAAAAACCTCGACCGGATTTGAAAATAACTCACCGATTTCATTTAGAAACAACAAAAACTTCGGTTGAAACAAAAGTCGTGTTGACCAGTGTAATCTTTTGAATGTGTTTTGGAAAAAAATAAAATGTTCCTACGGCAATTTACATTTTTTTGACTCCCTAAGCATATTGTAAGTTATAAAATTTGTTTATATGTATGCAGAAAAATATATGTTAGAAATATGTTTGGATCCAAACAAATATTTGTTTGGGACTGATTGCAAACAAATATATGTTTGCCACATTTTGTAACATATCTATCTCAATTTTATATGTTTGGGTACCAACATATTTTTTATGTTAGAACATATTTTTCATGGGTGAAGGAAGGATGTTTGTCAAAGAGAGAGGCTGCGGAATGAGAGGCTGCGGAATGACGGTTTATAATAAAGAGCTGTGTGTATGGTGTAATAGGAGACGCAGAAGTTTTGTGATGTGTATGCGTAAAACACGTGTGTTTCGTGCTCTGTTGTTGTTAACCAAAGTAGCACGCGAAGAGGAAAAGAAAAAATGGTATTAATTTTTTTTTTCTTCAGTGTTCTAGATACATTCTTTGATTACAGACGGTAAAGTGAGTGAATAAATCAGTGTTTTGTCTTTTCTTAAATAAATTGTGCCTTTTAGTAAATTAATTGTCCAATACATTTTATAATTGAATCAAAAAGGTGAATGGAAATATTTTATTGGACAAGGAAGAAATCTTATTTAATATTGGTAATTACATCAATACATTTTTCATATACATACATATGTATGTATATTTGAAATATGGATGTACCTATTTATTACATTATCATTTGACTCCAGATGCCGATTTCCCGCTGATGATTTGAACTTTGAAGAAAATGTGTTTTATTCTCAACTAAGGAGAAGCGTTCAACGATGTTTCTATATATTTTTTTCCTTTTAAAAGTGCGACTTTTTGTAGGTTATTTCATTCAGTTTTTTCTTTTATTAAAGTCTGTTTTGTCTTTCTTTGGAATTTTTATGTACCTATGTGTCTGCTGTGCTTTTGTTTTGTTCTATGTCTTTCAATAACACACCACCACTTATAAATGTGTGTATATGTTAAAGTTATCTAGTGAGCACTTGCTGATAGCAAGTGAGCATACATTTCAATGTGTTTCACATTTACATTTACGCTCCCTTGCTCTCAGAAAGTGCGTGTGTTTGTTGTTTTGTGGCTTTTGGGTTTGTATTTGTTTGCACCCAAACATATAATTTGTTTGCACCCAAACTTATAATTTGTTTGCACCGAAACATATAATTTGTTTCCACCCAAACATATATTTGTTTGCAGGACCCAAACATATGTTATGTTTGGGACTGCTTGCAAACAAATATATGCTTTCTGCAAAATATGTTTGGGACATATGTTAGAGAGGCCTTTTTTCTCTGTGTGTATAAAATACGTTGAAATCCATGTGTCAAATGACACTTTGAAACGGCAGTAATCATTGTTATTGTTGTTCCAGATATATGCTATATCAAAACAAATTAGAAAATACTATAGTATACGGGACGACAATGTAATAAGCTAAACCACAAATTTTGGGCATTTACTTTTGGCGGATACAAAATAATTTTGTAAAAATAAATAATCCTTCAAAGAAGCATCCAAATCTTCCACTTGATTCCTCATCTGCCTCAATTCAAAAATCCTGCAAAAGGTTGATGGAGGTGAGTTAGCTTATGAATAAAGGGAAACCATCCAACATAGGTACAAGCTGGAGCAGACGGAGCAATGATTGGTTTGTGAGATAGTCAACTACTTGTAAGGTCACAGTTCCTTAGTCGCCCAATCTAAAATCACAACCTCTGGAGAGAATGAGGTCGTCCAAAGAACTGCCTACGTCCCGGAGGTAATTCACACTGTAGCGGCGAGTCCATTCGAATACGTCTTGACGTAGAAAGTTAGTGGGACGTTCACTACTGGTGAGTCTAAAATATCTCCAGTTAGTGCATCTTCTTTGAAACATTGTACGTCTAAGAAGGTGAGCAAGGATAGCTCGTCTAACCCAAAGCATTTTGACAATACTGCACGACGAATTGGCCCAGATAAATCTCTGGTAGCTATAGGTAATGAGAAGAAATAATCGATTTTTCGTCTTTTCCAATTTGGTCTAAATCTAAAAATTCGGGTTTTCGGATTGGCGATTGTTTCAGTTGTCCTAAAACTCGACTTTCGACTTTTTGATAACCGCAAAAAATCGATTATTCGTTGATTTTCGAGTTTTTGATCCTTAGCACTGATAGCTACAAAATCATTTAGCTATCAGAAAAATGTAAAACCGCCAAACTCAACTGAAATCTATGGGCAAAATCGATCACAAGATAATCGATTATGCGATTTTTCCTCCAGCCAAAACTCGACTTGGACTTTTGACTGCAAAAAGTCGATTAACCGAAAGTCGACTTAGCTATTCCTAATGTCTGGCTAGCAATCATTGACAAGGCTGATGCGAATGATTTTCACCTCGGATGTGGTTGATGGTACGGCTCAATACAAGGTTGACAAAGAAATTGGCTGCAATCATTACATTTTCGTACGACGGATTACACGCAGAGAAAAAATATTTTTCGCTTTTGTTGGAACAAAAATATCAATTTTTGTTCCAAAATTTTATTTGTTTTGTTCCAGCATTGTATTGCAAATCCTAAAATACAATCTCTTGTTCCAAACATAAAATACAAAAACAACTTTCGAAATTCCGTAATATTGAAAAAATCATTAACAATACCGTTTGGTAGGAACTACCATAATCTAGAATTTTTACAAAATATATTGTCATTTAAAAAATTAGCTTTTGTTGTAGTTTTAAATACGTATTGTTATTTTGTTTTTTCAGTAGATACACAATTTTGGATTGAAAATTTCTATTATTAGTTCAAAAATACATATTTTTGACTATACTCTCTCCCGTTAACTTGTTGAGTATTTGCTCTGGATTCTAGTAGCTGCATTCTTGTTTTGCTCTCTTTAGTTTATGTGTGGCAGCCGGTGAAGTTATTTGTGTTTGTGCATTCTTTGTCCCTAATTAGTTTTTGTTTGGCAGTCAAGGAAAGTGGATCAAAAAAAGTAAAACATTAGTGATTATAAACTTATAAAAACAACATTCCAAGACAATATTGCGAAAATCTAATAATAAAAGTGTCATACATTATTAAATCTATTGAATTTTTTATTATTTTAAAACAAGCATGGTCACATTTGGCACGGCGGTGCCGATGATTTTCGGCAATTTACACACACACGACCCGAATGCACAGAAAGAGCGTACAAAAGATAACAAATGTTTTGATTTGTTATTGTTTTGTAGCTTGCGTGAATTCAAACTTACTAACACACTGTTATAAGTTGCCAATATTTTGAATACATTTACATTTTCTCCATTCTCTTTTTGGTCATGCCTGTTTTAAAACTGTCGATGTTTTCTTTTTTATGGCGTTATCTACTTTTAAAATGCAATGCATTTTTTTGTTTTTGGTTTTCTCATGTGTTTTTGAAAAGCGCTAAATATAAAAGGGGTGGTTGAAGCAGAATTGGCGTTGCAAGGAGATATTAAAGAAGAATTATGATAATTCATACATCTTTGACAAAATAAATTAAATTTTCTTGAAAACGTCGTTCCTTTTTGGGTTATTTTTATACTGAATAATGTTTACAACACACGTTTGTAGTTTTGACCAAAACTATTGTAAATACAGCCAATTTTACCTCAACTGTTCTGCATTCTAACAATATTTATGGCCCATTTAACCAAAACTATTATAAATTCTAACAATAAATATTGTTACTTCTGACAAAAATTCTTATAAATTCAATTTTTCATTGTTGTTTGACACCACCTCTTTTAAATCTCTTCTTCTACTATCGTATGTAAGTTGTTATGTGTGTGTGTTTTGTGGAGAGCTAAATACAAAAAAGTGGTTGAAACTTATACGAAGAAAAAATAGAAATAGTTTTTTTTTTAATTTGTGTTTTTGAGGACGATTTTTCGGAATTCTATTTTAATTTAAAATATAAGTAGCGCGTTGCAATAGTCTAATAATTTTTGCAATGCATACCCAATGAAAACCAGAGAAACGACTACTGCTGACACTTGTATTTTATTGCGTAGTTTTGTGTGTCTATTTTTAACTAACTTCATGATGCTATTTTTTTAATTTAGCGGATTAAGGATTTTTTGCAGATTTTTTTTTAATTTAGTTAAGAAATCATAATACTAATCACCGACAGCTGAAGTGGAAATTTTTAATAAGAATTCTCTCTAAAATCAGTTATGTTCAGTAATTTGGTGCTACAATACATTTCTTCAACCTATTTTGTTTTGGACATAAAATTAATTAGTAAGTATCTTGTTTTTGCACTTTTACTAAGCGATATTTCTAACACATTTTCGTTTTCTAACTTAGCTTCAAATTCTACTGACGACTTGGATTCACAATTTTCCTGACCGAATAAATCACGATAATAGTTTACCAACATGCTTTATTTGCACATCAAGAGACGAATCTTTGTTAAACTAAATAAAATTAGCGTCAATCGAAATTAAAATTATCTCAAATCAGTGTTATTTAAATTTTTTAAAAATCATATATGTATGCAATAAATAATAAAATGAAACTTTTTTTTATTTTTTTAAATGTAGGTATACAATTTTTATTCCAACCATTTCGCATTGCAACAATAAATATTGTTATTTCTGACCAAAACTATTGTGAATTGTAAAACTAAATATTGTTACTTCTGATCGAAACTATTGTAAGTTCGAACAATATTTATTGTCCATTTTGACTAAAACTATTGTGAATTGCAAAAATAAATACTGTTACACTTTACCCAAACTATTGTAAGTTCTAACAATATTAATTGTCCATTTTGACCAAAATATTGTGAATTGCAACAATAAATATTGTTACTTCTGACCAAAACTATTGTAAGTTCTAACAACATTTATTGTCCGTTTGGACCAAAACTATTGTGAATTGCAACAAAAAAAAATATTGTTACATCCAACCAAAACTATCGTAATTACATGTTTGGTCCAAAACGTTATAGTGTCAAAGTGACAATACATATTAATATTCAGAACACATAATATAGTCCAGTGTGACAATAACGATTGTTGGATTGACAATACTACATAAGGAATCCAACAATATGTCAACAATATATATATTTGCTCTTGGAATATTGTTGGATCAAACATATTTTTTCTCTGCGTGTACTCATCAAGTTTGCCAACGACAAGTCTGCAGAAGACCACATGACCACATGCCAAGCCTACATAACTAACTCCAATAGATCTGTGGTTACATCCTATCGAAACAGCCACATTCTTAGAACTGAAGGTAGACCCAGTGCCAGATTAAGCAGGAGAACGAGCATACAAATACAGTCGAACTAAAAAATTGGAGGGTATCTGAAAAGTGTTCCTTCTTGGCTCACAGTATGATACTATTCCAAATCTCTATTCGGACCGGGGTAACATCATAGCCCTGGTGACTTCAAAATTCGAAGGATCTTTGGATTCGCTTTACATTTCCCGATTTTATAACAGTTAAAAATGTGTGCCAATAAATCTGCACCATGTTAAAGACTCAGGCGCTGTAAATGATTTTGGCGTTGTAAATGATTCTTCGACCATATTCAAAAGATATTTTCGTCTTCTGCTGATTTGGTACATACCCAACAAACACGACGTCGGACTTCCGACACGTCTGCTCAAAGTCGGAAGTCTGACCGGTTAGTCTGACGAACTTTTTCCCTCTCTCTCTCTCTGAAGGGATTTTTTCTATTTTCTCTTGTGCTGCTTCATTACAAATAAGCCGAGAGAAAAGAACTGTACATGTTTTGCGCTCGCACTTTGTGGACAAATTGTAAATGTGTAATTGTTGATGTTCCGACGTTAATAAAGTAAACGAAAAAATGAGTGCTCGGGTTTTAACTTCTGTATCGGAGAACAAATTTGGTTTATTTTCGTTATGCGTGTTAATGCATGATAGTGTTTAAAGATCATTCATAGTGAACCGTTGTATACATCTTTGTTTATTTGTATGAAGTTAAATGAAAGTAAAGATTTTTTCGTCAAACTTTAACACGTGGAAAGTCATATGTTTTATATATATTGCCAAAGTTAAGTTTCTTAATACTGTTATATATTAATAACAATTGTTTTACATATTTCACAGATCCTGTTGATGAATTTGTTGTTCTCCACTGTTGGTTTTTTCTACGAAGTGGCACACGAACCATTAACAGCCTAAGATGATATTAAAACTTTTAATATCAGACTTCGGACCGAATTCGTCCAAAACTTTCGAATTTCATAAGATTTTACCTTCGAATTCGGACCGATATCTTTTCGAACGTCGGTTAATAAATCAGAAACTCATACGATAGTTCATCAGAATTCGGACCGAATTCGGTCCGAAAGTCTGCAAAACCATTCGATTTTCATCCGAATTTCGGTCAGAGAACAAGTCAACCACGCCATATGACTTTCGGTCAGAGTTCGGACCGAACTCGGATGTTTCTTCCGATTTTGGTTTGCTGGGTATATACATAAGGGTCATAACTTTTTTGCAATTTTTCCAAATATCAAAAATACCACCGCATAGCCGTGTAGAGCATGAAAAACTACTATGAAATACTATATAATTTTTTCTCTATCGCAAAAAAAGTTTCCGCACCAAATGCATTGAAGTTCAGTGATGCATTATTTAATTTTATTTGTTATAATGATAATAACTTATTAATAGTAATAACTTATTAATAGTTTTAATCTAATTTAAAATCAATATCAAACCATTCTGGACCAATTTGTTATCAAATCGCGATATTTCAGAGCATTTAATGCACCTTTGATAATATTTTAATATTTTGTTTTTCTTTATAAACTCGCGGATTTTATGTTTATATTTATTGTACCTATCGGACAAGAGAATATCTGGTAATTTGCATCGAATTCGCGAAAGTTACAGACTGTTTTTAATGATTTTGCCTATGAGAATCGTATTTGCTTTCTATACATAAATATTTATTTGAAATATATCAAATGGGCTTTAGTAATCGCAGTCGGTGCGGAAACTTTTTTCAACGAATCGATCTAAAACACGCGTTTTCGTTATCAGGACAATATTCCGCACATGGTACTGGTGTGGTATTTTTTTGGTTATAGCCCTAATGTACATACATACATACGTACATGTTCTTTAGATGAGTTAATTACAAATACTTCACTCGATTCAATAATTTTTATTTCTTTAACTATTTTTTCGAGTTTACTTTTGAACTTTTTAAAGGTCATACCAAGGTGTATTTACCTCTTTTCCTTTTCCAAGCCAAGCGGCGGTCCAGGATTGTACCAAGGTATTTTGCTTCCTGAAAAAGTGCCAATGCAACTCAGTCCAAAACTGCATGCTGGAATTCGGGATGTTTTTGGAATAGTAAGAGTTGTATTTTCTCCGGGTGGACTCCAAGGTCGTTGTCATGGGCCCAACTTAGCAGTCATCAGCATAGGCTAACAACCCCTGCGGTGTGCCTCTGTTAACAGTGTTTCTCGTGGAACTCTCTCATATGCGTATAATCCTGCTTTTCAGCATCTCATCGATCCATTTAACTTGGATGAAGGAAATTCGTGTGTTGCCGAGGAGAACCGCTAGGTGAAATTTGAATTTTCCCCATTCTTCTCTAGGTGTTCAACCACCACATGTACGGCGTTTCTACTGATTTACATCAAAGTAAATAAGCGTGCTGAGATCTACTAATATTTTGTGGAATCTAATTGTACTCTTAATTCCAGATCCAGTATACTTTTCATCCATCGTCTATAATAGAAATGACGTCAGACTAATTGGTCTATAGTCTTTGGGTACTGTGCTTACTTGCTTTAGGGAAATATGGATCGTTAGTCCCGGTTTCGCTACATTCTGGAGCATTACTGGTATTATAATATCCGGTCCTGGTGATTGGCATAGCTGAAAGCTGTTAATCGCCCTTTGAAGTCGTAGGAGACAAGTTAATCCGTCCAGCTGTTTATCCTTTTCAGTTCTGGTTTGATTTTGGTTTGCTATAGGCAGGTAACCATCAAAGACCGCGCACCCGCGGAAATGAACCCTTGATAGCAGATCAAGAATCTCTAGACTTGAGTTAGTCCATGAACCGTAGCTCCGCTTTATACTAGCTATGATTTTGGGGTCCTTAGTATGTATCTTGCAAAAACTCAGCGCTTCATTAAGTTCTATTATAGACTCAGTAAAATTCATCCAACATCACGGTTAAGCTTTTTTGATGTCACTCTTGTACATATTGAAATTAACCTTGTATGCATCTCAATCAGTACTGAGTTTTTGGCTTTATTGTAGGATCTCCTAGCTCCTTTACGAAGATTGACTAACAGTTTATTCCCCCAAACCGGTTGAAATTTCCATCCAGGATAGGTGATTGGACAGGAGTCCTCATAGAAAGTCAGAAGTATTAGTTAGGGAATCCGCAGCTCCCTCGACTTCATCGATTCTGTGACTATAGCTATTGTTTCTACACATTTACCCTGTATTATTTTGAAAAAACAAAGTTGCTTCTCCAGTGGAAGTGGTTGGCATCAGCATTGCATTCAAATATTACCCAAACTGAACTGAAACTGAAAGACATAATTTTTGGGCAACAAAAATGGAAAATTAAAAGAAATATGTATGACACCAAAATGGTAAATTTTTCTAAAAATTTTTAAAACTAATGATGAAAATATTTTTCTACAACAAGATGCTGATGATGCAAGATGGAGGAGAAGGTTGGCAGACTATGGCATATATCTTGCAAAACGTGCTACTATTCAAGCAAAAATCTATTTAGTATCCTTTCATGCCACATGCAGGCGGCAGTTTAGATACCAAACCCTGGTATGTGAGATAAATATGCTAATATCCCAAGTTGCTGCGTGCGTGCTGTGTACAAGGGGGATCATAGACTGAACAGATTTTTGCAAAAGTAGGACCTTCTGGCAAATTCACCCTTCCGTCCGACTACTTCGATTACTGTTTGTGCGGCCATAAATACTGATATTTTCTAAAGAGCTCAACTTTCAACTAATGAATATTCTGCAACAAAATGATAAAAATAAAATGTCCAATTGATGCTAAACCTCCAAGTCCGTCTACATAATATCCAAAACGGGAATCAACAAGGCAGAAATCGTATCAAAAACAACAACATTTTTGTAAACTTCGAACCTAAATTCGCTTCTAATACGAACAATTTGCAACAAGAAGGTGCAAATGGCACTTTTCTGAAAATTTATGTATATAACTTCTAACGGTGTACTAAATACACATGGATTCGCTATTTTTAAGTCTTACTTGGAGTGAACTTAATTTGTTATATTTTCTGCTACAACATCTATGGGGGAATTTCTAGAAGAATACATTACCATTTGACATTTCAATTGTTCCCAGCTTACTTTTGAGGCTTCCATGATCATGTTACCAGCAAACGTCCAAGTAACCAACGACGACAACAACAGCAACAACAGTGGACATCATTTGACGTTTTTGTTACTTATGTTTCACACGAACTCATTTTTCTCATTTATTCCGTACTACTGTTTTCTTTTCAGTTTCTCACTTTTTGGCTTGATGACGGAGTCTACATCTGGATGATTGGAAATTTCATTATTATTTAATAATCCTTCTCTTCTACTTGTTCTTGTTATGATAGGCTGTTCTTTTTCAGTGTTTCGGACCATCAATTATGTATGCGAGCCAATGTCCATTCCTCGGTCCGTATGTCTGTCCACATCTAACAAGAGTAATCGTGTCGTTGTTATTGTTGCTTGACTTGGACTCGAAACAGGAAGTTCAATTGCGCATCCGCGCGTTCAACGTCGTCATATTGGCGCTTTCATAATATGATGTTCACTTGTTGTATTTTTGTTGTCGTCGGCTACAGTTTTAGCATCATCTCGAACATCAACGCTGACATGGGCATCATTGGGCGACGTCGGCAACAAGTTAAGTTTCTTTACAGCAATTATTTTGTGATACCGGTTTGTTATAAGAGGTTTCCCTCAGATGCATGCTTCCAGTGAAGCCCATCCAATAATGAAATTGATGTTTGATATACTAATATCATCTATTTTAGGTGCACTTGCGTTTGTAACATTTTGTTGGACCAACAACATCCTGTTTAGTGTTATTTAGGAGTAAATTGTTTTGTCCGAAGCTATTAATATGCATTGAATGTCACATAGAAGGTGGCAAAATAAGCTAAAGGCGCATATCAATTAAAAATATCATCTAGCAGCATATATCATTATTATTTTATCGAGTCCTTCTACATATTTCGTTCACTCTGTATCATTTTATACCCTACACCACTATGTGGGGAGGGTATTATAAGTTGGTTTTGTAACGCATCGAAATAATGGTCGTAGACCCATATTTATGTACCTAAATGAGTGTCTGTCCGTCTGTGCATCAAAACCTTGTAATCGCAATTTTGATCGGATAGTCATTTTTAATCACGCTACAGATCAAAATTTTGAGGGTTATGAGGAAGAAGTCTATTTGGTGATGGTCGGATGATATCGAAATGGTCACAAAACGTATTTGAAGAACATTCAACGTTTTATACGAATACCTCGTTCTTCTTCTAGTAAGAGTATTCAAAAAGGAAAGCCCATCAATGGGAAAAGAAAAGTTCTCTGTTACATTGATGCAACCGAAAGGTAAAAAAGATGAGGAGAAGGAGAAGCGTAGGGAGAGTTTAATCTGGACCCAGCCATCCGAGGATGGGAGCGACCCTAACTCCGAATCAGACAGCAGCTGCAAAATCAACACCACCGTTGTGGAGAAGCCCGTTAACGAGGAGGTCCACAAGATGGTAGAAGAGGTAAGCGAAAGCATATCTAAACTTACAACGGAGAAAAAAGTTTGGTGGACTGGAGCCCAGAGACGTAGGTACAAGAGGATCCAGGCACAGCTAAATAAAGAACAGCGGGCCGCCTGAAAAGAGATCAACAATCCCTCCACTTCTTCGGAAGCGGCGAAGAGGATCAGATCTCCAGAGGAAGAAAATACAGCCAAATCAAGTAAGAAGAAAAAAATACCATTTTCCACATTGTGGTATAGGGTATAATGAGCTTCCCACCATCAAATGCCCTAAGCAATTCCTCTCAAAACCCACGCGAAGGAGACTGCCCAAAGAACCCTTCGACGGAGGGCGAAAAGACTTGCTCGGGCACGAAGAAGCCCAGGGCCTTCCAGAAGAGGAAGGTGGGCGCAGAGACAGGTTCGGAGACGCCATCTACTTACGCCAAGGTGGCCAGGAAGAACTACAGGGACGATACCAGTAGAGGGTCCGGCAGATTACCTAAAGAACACCAGCAGCCCATCGAAAATATGGTCAGCGATAAAATACTGGAACACATTTAAAAGAGTGGGCCAATAAAAATATGTTAGCAGCGAGCTCAAAGGGGACCTCTTAGTATACCACTTGGGACCGCACGCGAACCCGGCCGCTCTCGAGGAAGTGATCAACAGTGTGACAACTCCTTGGGAAGGCGGCAAATTGAAGCTGGTGAGGAAGGACGAGATACCTCACCTGACTAAAGCGACGGTATACGTCAAAGGGTATGGCTGCAAGTTCGAGACAGAATGCATGCTCAAGGTCTTTGGCAAGCAAAATGAGACCTTGGAAGTGAAGAGGTGGGAAGTCTTCTACAGGGAGGAGAAAGAGGATGGCACTCTCCTTGTGGTTGGAATTGACGACCTCTCACTAGCCAGTCTTACAAAGAGAAAGGGCAAGGCGTATTACATCTGTAATGCAGTCACCTTTAAAGTTGGAAGTGCACGAGTCGGGGAAGAAGAAGAGGATGCCCACCAATCCAGCAAGGGGGACAAATTACCGAGCAAAACCGAAGAGGGGGTCGAAGCCATCAGCGACTCTCAAGAAGCCCGCTTACTGGATGACTCATGATTGAGGTCATCCAGATAAACCTCCATCGGAGCGAAACGGCATCTCAAGCCCTGATGGATAAAATAAACAAAGGTAATATACACATCGGTTTAATCCAGGAACTTTGGACCGTAAAGAACAAGGTTTCCGGACTAAACCACATTAATTACCAACTCTTTTACGCTAATACAGGAAACCGACCGAGAACCTGCATTATATGCCATAAAAACTTATGCTTTCTTTTCTCCTCAGAGTTGTCAACCTCGGACGCCACAGTGTTGAAGCAAGGGAATAGCAAAACGAGGTACATGAGTGGAGGGTTTCAAAGGAACATTCCTTCTCTGACCATAGGTATATTAGGTTTAAAATATCAAGGCCGCCGCCGATTCCGATAACTTTCCGAAATAAATCCAAAACAAACTGGACTAAATTCGTAAAACAAGTTAAAGATAGACTGGGGCAAGAAGTTGAGGTTTGCCTAAGCAAAGAAGATATAGATAGAAATGTCAATAAACTAACAGACGCTCTAGTAAGGTCTTTCGAAGAAAGTTGTCCACTTCGAGAGAGGAAATTCGTAACAAAGGCAAAGAGGTCCGAAGACTTTACAAAGGGTAAAACGTAAAAAAACAGCTGTATTCTGGGACAACTATCAAACAAAACTAAAGGAATACAACAAAATGAGAAGAAACGCCAAACGGAACTCCTGGAAGCTATTTTGTGAACAGGTAGATAGCGTAAATGACGTCTCTAAAATTAAAAAGTTTCTATCTAAAACTCACTCACAACCCGAGCTTATGGTTGATGTGACGGGTAAAAAGATGGAAACAACCGAGGAAACTCTTAGCATTCTGATGAGAACGCACTTCCCGTCGAGTACTACGGCACACACAGTGTCACCGATGGAGATAGCTTATACATCAGAAGAAGCACCAAAAATCGACAACTTGATGATTAAAGGAGCAATAATGAGCTTCTCACCATACAAAGCAGAGGGACCAGCCCCGATTTTCCCAGCCTTACTTCAAAGGGAAGTGGACTATATTTCGTCCAAACTGGTCGGGATCTTCAACGCTTCCTTAAAAGTTGCGTATACTCCAATAGCCTGACAAGAGGCAAGGGTAGTCTTTATTCGCAATCCTGGCAAAGCAAGTTACGCAGTACCAAAAGCTTATCGTCCGATAAGTTTAACCTCTTTTCTACTCAAGACAATGGAACGGACAGTCGACACAATGATAAAGAGTAATATTCCCAGCGATATGCTTAAATACAAACAACACGCATACGTAAAAGGTAGATCAGTTGAAACCGCATTTGAAGATGTATACACTAGCTGCATGCATCGACATCGAAGGTGCTTTCAACCACGTCAGCACCGATACACTGATCCACTCCTTAAACAAGTTTCAGGTAGACCAGGTCTAGAGGTCCTGGATAAACCACATGCTAAGGAATAGATGGATAAGCTGCGCGCTACAAGACTTAACAAAAAGAGGCAAAGTTGGTCAGGGGACGCCACAGGGGGGGAATACTATCACCTCTCCTATGGGTTACAACCATAAATAGTCTACTAAGGATCTTAACCGACGAGGGATTTGAACCCATCTGCTATGCAGACGACGTTATAATACTTCCAAATATACTCTGTAGAAGGACCGAAACGGCTCTAAAAATAGCATACAACTGAGAGGTATAAATGTCAACCCGGAAAAAACAGAACTATGTCTATTCACTAGGAAAACGAAAATAGGAGCTTACGAAGAACCCGTTTTCCTAGATAAGATGATAAACATTTCTCCAACAATTAAGTACCTGGGAGTAATTCTAGACAGGAAACTTAAATGGAGAGACCATATTCAGGAAAGGGCTAATAAAGCCCACAGATGTTGGTCAAACTGCAGAAGGGCTATAGGCTCAAAATGGGGTTTCAATCCTAGGATGACACACTGGTTATACAGAAGCGTAATTAGACCGATTCTAACTTACGCTTCTGTGGTATGGTGGACAGCTACGGACAAGAAATGCAACGTAAAAGTACTGCAAAAAGTCCAAAGAACGTGCTGCTTAAGTATTAGCGGGGCACTGAGGACTACACCAACTAGGGCTTTAGAGACAATTTTATTTGTCCACCCAATAGAAATTCAGGTAAAGTATGAGGCAGCCATCGCAGCTATAAGGCTTAAGTCGATGAGCGAGTGGGCCGATCTAGGGGGGAGAACGGGTCTGGGTCTATATATCGAAGACCAGGAAACTAGAATCTCCCTTCGACTGCCGGATCATAATACGATCCTACAGGCCGAAATCCGAGCGATCACAGAGTGTTATCATTATATGGGTACCAGGACATAAAGGGATTAGGGGAGCAAACTACGATAAGCCTAGATAACGCTAAGCCTTTAAAAGCGGCGCGTCTAGAGTTAAAGGCATGGGCAGAAAACGCCCATACATCCCTCTGGAATACTGAAGAGAAAGGGAAAAATACAAAAATCCTCTGGGGAAACCCAGACGAGGATAAAACAAAGGAACTCCTTCAAATGAGTAAAAAGGACATTAGTAGACTGTCAGGCATCCTGACAGTACACCTAGGGCTACAAGCACACCTGCACAAAATTGGTTGTGCAGAAAGCAGCGAATGCAGAGCATGCGGAGAGGACGACGAAACGTTGGAACACTATCTCTGTCATTGCCCAGCCTTTGCGACGCTAAGAAACCAATTTCTAGGAAATAACACTATACTAGAACTCCACCAAATTAGGGCAAGCGAGTTCAAAAACTTAAGATATTATGTCAATGGCACAGAATTTCTCAACTGATCAATTTATTTTATTTCAATAAATTAAGCAATAAAAAAATTTGTTCCCCTTAGGCTTCCGCAATCAGAGCGCACAACAGGCCTATACTGGCTTAAGTGTATGTCCATACGGGCATGTGGCGATTCTTATATCGCCCCTCTTTTCAACCTAACCTAACCTACATTGATGCAAACTAGGTAGGCGTAGGTGGTCAACAGATGGAGACAAGGGCGTAGTCAGGTATATGTAGGGGGTAAGCTGCCCCCCTCTTAAATCCTACAAAAACTTTCAGTTGTATGTAAACAAGTAAAAAAGTATCAATCGGCTTTGCCGACAGTGATATGGTAATATTCAAAAAAGTTTTATAATCGTTGAAGTTGAGGTTCACCATTTAATAAGTCGCGAACTGTTAATATATTTTATGAAATATTAATATATTTATATTAATTGAAGTGTTGTTGGCGTTTTTTATTGTTGGACTGCAGAATTTTACATCTTTGTGTTTATTTCAGCTTGAGTCCATATTTTGTTGTATTCAAGTATTTGAATAACAACAAAATGTTTTACAGTGTATATGAAATTGATTAGTTGCGGGCGGAGGGTAGGGAATACTATAGTTTCAATTTCATATCCACTGTAAAACATTTTGTTGTTATTCAAATACTTGAATACAACAAAATATGGACTCAAGCTGAAATAAACACAAAGATGTTAATTGAAGTGTTTTAGCCACGATCTCATAATATGGACCATAACAAATAATTTTCGTTGAAGCTGCGTTGGTGGTAATATAAAAAAATGGGAAAAATGTGTTGAAGTAAACAAGTTTTTTTGTGTTCTTTCTTGATTTCTGGCCAAACCACACAAAACTCAAACCTGGGCTCAAAGAGAGGACTAAAGAATACCCCTTGGGCAACATGGTTCTAGTGTATGACTTTTTGATATATACACTACATCCCCCTAAAATCGATGCGGACATTTTGAAGTTTTGATTTCAGTGTTTTTCGAATTTTTTTTATAATTAGATGGTGCAACTAGATAATAATCAAAACTAGTTTATAGGATTGTAGAACTCGCGATTCCACGTCGTTCGATGTATATCTCATGAGTGTGCTCTGTACAGCTTCCTAGTAATAGGAGTCGAAAGGCGAAAATTTGGTGCGTAAATTTTCTGAAAAAACCTATTTTTTGGCTTTAAAGTTTACAACTGTCGTACAGGTACCCCTGAATCCCGCGTGATTTTAGTTTTTTTACGTGCCGGATCAAATAAGCCCATCCGGGTTCGAATCCATCCACTGAAACACCGGATATAGATACCTTGAAAGTAGGAAAATCTGCAAAAATATATTTTGACAATTCTGCGAATTGAACCGCGATTTTCTTTGATTATTTTTACATAAATGTAACCCTTTATACGCGATTATTATATTTGCCAAAAAGGTGTGTCACAAATTACAAAGATTCGGGAGTAATATCCCTATTTATCCCAAAATAGAATGTGGTGGCACATCCGCAGTTCTTGACGAATCTGTCTAAAATAATTTATAACGACGTATTTTTAATAACGGGGCATTGAAATGGGATGCACCTTATAATCATATGCACATCGCGTAATTTTTGCTGACTTGAAGGTTTTTTGAATAGTAAGATGCAACTGATGGCACACTTTGGCCGCTGAATGAAACATGGGAAAATCCATGCTTATTGATAGACATGGACTCCCTGTATCCGAAAAGCACATGCACCTCAACTGATTTAAACCAATTCGCGAATTACGCGCTTTTTAATTTTTGTGTTTTTTCTTTGATTGCAATTTCAATATTACTCTCTACTTCTTATTTCTGTTGCTTATCACAGAAAGCAAATATACTTTCACGACGACTAATTACTTTTTTCGTAGAAGTTTAATCAAAATACTTCAGGATTTGGATCGAAATTTAGCGAAATAATGGAATAACTCCCAACATTTATTTTTCAAATTTTTCGTATTTAACCAAAAATATATTTTTGAAATAATTTCCAACAATAAGTTTCCGTTCTTTGTTGTTGCTGTAATATGCAAGTTATAAGCGCGATCTTTATAATTTTGGTCTCACATTTTTCTACGCGTTGTCTAGATTCTGTACGTATTTTTAAATTATTTTTTTAGAGATTTTTTGGCCTCTGATTTAGAATAAATAAAATTTATTCCAAGATTTCTTCAATATTTTTTGATTTTCCGCGAAAATAAAAATAAATTTAGCAACCATTTTAGCAACCACGGATAGATATCAAATGCTGCTAACGATTCATATATACATGTTCTTATTACAAGACAATAGGAATTTTTAAGTATTTTTTCTTTACAAGAGAGTAAAACCGCATATAACTTTTGAGTGCAGCATCCAATTTTGTGAACGCGAACAGATTTGAAACCACTATTTTTTCGTAACCCATGTACCAAAAATGGCGGATGTGCTCGACAAAAAAATTTTTAATTTTTTTCCTATGTGATTGTAAAGAAAATTTTAAATTTACCATATACCCTCAGCCTGTGTGGAGTGAATCACTTTTTTCCTAAAAAAATTTTTATGTATTTATTGGGGTTTCCAAAATTTTGGGCGTATGAACCGACAAAAATAGGGATTGGATTAAAGCTCAAAAATTTGCGGGCGATATTGATAGATAGGGCTTTTGTACCATGCTTAGGGTTTTTACACATTTCGGGCTGTTTTCTCAAGAAGTGTGGACTTGCCCCTGAAAAAAATCTTACTGTCGTAATTGAGGCAGCAATTGCAAATTGCTTAAACAAAAATCAAATTGATTCCAGAGCAGGTCTTAAAGTGAATTTATCCGAAATTTTGTGTGGGTACCCGAAGGAGTGGACAAATATAGCAAATATTCGAACCTGATCTATATCTGGTAGATATATTAGGATGTGCAAAGTATGAACCAAATCGGTCACTCCCTTTGGGTTATCGTGCGTACAAATTTTCCGAACATTTTTGAATTTTTGTGGGAGAAGTACCTGAAGAAGTGGACCGATATGGCTTTTCTTCGAACTTAAATTAATTTTGAACAAAATACTACTAATGCCAAATTTTGGAGCGAATCGGCAGATTTGTTCGAGAATTATCTTGAGCTCCAACCACTACCCACGGTGTCATAGGGTTTTTTTAGCACCTTTAAGCCTATTTTCTCAGGAAGTGTGGACTTGCCTCTGATGAAACTTGTACCGTTGTATGGGGGGGGGGGGGGGGAGTGAATACAAGTTGTTACAACAAAAATCGAAGCGATTCGAGAGCAGGTTTTAAACTGAACATTTCCGAAATTTTGTGTGGGAGGTAATCGAAGGCGTGGACCGATTGAGTCCATATTGGAACCACATCTAAGTTTTGTAGAAATTTCACGATGTGCAAAGTATGGACCAAAACGGTTCCTCCCTTCAAGAGTTATCGCGCGCAAAAATTTTCCGAACATTTTCGAAGTTTTGTGGGGGAGGTACCGGAAGGAGTGGACCGATATAACCCATCTTCGAACTTAAACTAAGTTTGGACAAAATATTACGAAGGCCAAATTTTAGACCAAATCGGTTAATCGGTTCGAGAGTTATCGTGCGCACCAGCTAGCCAGACAGACGGACGGACATTGCTAAATCGACTCCAAATTGTCTGAAGCACATTTCGTCCAAACATACTTTGGGTCTAAAACCATTATTTCGATTAGGCACATTTTGCCCGTATGAAAGTGTATATCACCAATATTTTTGAAAATTTAACATAGCCGAAGCCAAGGTTTACCCTTTTAGAACACGCGACTCGTGATTGTATACCATACAAATTAAATACTTTTGGATAAAATGAAATGTTTTTGGACGTGGCAAAAAATATTGGCCTTAAAAGATAATTTGCGTGGAAGCTGTGGCTATATTTATGTTATAAAATTGGTGAAAATGGGTTGAAGCCACCATGTCTTTTTTTGTTTTCTCTGGATTTGTGAGTAAACCACACTTCTCTCGAGTTTCCTGTCAAAGTAAAAGCAGAAGCAAACTAAATAAGGATTATTTCTCTAGGGAAGTACTTTTCAAAATTTCGTCTGCTTCTACCATTAAATGATGCTGACATTTTGAAGCCAGATTTACAGTGTTTTTTGAAATTTTCTTCTAATTTCATTCCGCAAACAGGTTTTTAAAAAAACCATATATAGGATTGTAGCACTTGCGATTCTGAGTTATTTGATATGAATATTGTGAATGTAGTCTGCACAGATTCATAGAAATCTGCATCCAAATGCGAAAATTTTGTGCGCACATTTTTCTAAAAATCGTATTTTTCGGGCCTAATTTTAACAATTGTCATTCGATTTCTTCGTACTTGATTGCACATTTTAGTTTTTTACGTTCCTGATCTAATAAATCATTCCCCGTGAAAATCCATCTACTAAAACGCGAGTTACAAGAAATTCCAAAGTAGAAAAATCATCTAAAATTGTTTTTGGAAATATCGCGTAGTTCGTCACGTTTTCCACGGTTCGTTTCCACTGCAATGAAAAAACTAGTACAGCATCTTCGTTTTAGCGGAAACAGAGATTTGAAAACTTCACTGATAAGGGAGCTACATTCATTTTATCCGAAAAAATAGTGTGTGATGCTACATCCACGGTTCTTGATTGATCGCCTTGAAATAGATATATTTCGATATAGATTTTCATGGTGAACACTGAAATCGGATGCGGACAAAAATTGTATGCACTTTGCGCAAACTAGCGATATTTTATAGGTTTTTTAGTGCTTTGATGCAGCCGATGCTACATCTTAGCCTCCAAATTAAATTTCGAAAAATGTATACAAATTAAAAGATATGGTCTTGCTGTACATGAAAATCACATGCGGACAAAATGATTTTGATAATTACGCGATTTACACGTATTTTAAAATGCATATAAATTAAAATGGGTTATTTGACCTCTGTTTCCATTTCAGAAGCTTTGAGATATATCCTCATCAACCCAATTACCTTCCCTAATGGGAAAACTTTAATATGAATGTCAATAAAGCAAAATCCGTCTATTTTATTGGGAGATTTAAGCAAAATGAAGGAAGTATTCCTATAGATTTTTCCAATATTTTCTACTACATAATGCATGTGAAAAAATATTTTGTCAAATAAAAAAAAATATTTTTTGGCCAAAATATGTGCTTATTTTGGCTGTAACATCAAAACTATAACACCAATATGTACGATTGTAGTCTCATTTGATTCGCCGTGAAGTTTTGATCCACAACAAATTTTTAGTTAATTTTATGACCACTAAATGGGCCCTAATTTTGAAAAAAGTTGACTTATATTCAATAATTTATCAATTTTATGTACATTCCGCGAATTCTGTGTAACATTTTGCAGGTATTATGCAATCTACTCGCTGAAGTCACTTCGAGAGAACTTTTTTGTAACAATTGTGCTCATTAAAATAATTAGCGTTTTAAAATTATTTTCTTTCTTAAAAAGCGAAATAAAAGCGCCATAACTTTTGTCCGCAACAACCAAAAATTGGCTCGCGACCAGATTCGTACTGGGAATCTTTTTCTTAACCTACATATCAAAAATCGTTGATGAAGCGCGAAAAAAATGTATCCTTTTTTTCTGAAATGGAATATGAAATATTTGACAATATTCGTGATATACCCTCGTTAGCATGAATGCTGAGGGTATAAAAATTATACATATTATTAAAAAACAAGCATTTACCTCCCCCCGCCTATATTCGATCCTGGCTACGCCCTTGGAGGAAGATATCACAAGAGTCGGTAATGAATATAAAAATAAATGGGACTTCTCTAGAATTTACTTTTTCAATACAAACTCCTTATGTCACGTTAGCTCGATTAATTTAATTAATTAAAACTTTCATATATAATGACCTTCGTCCTAATAAGACAACAATATATAAAAATAAATTCCAGTTTTCCATTTTTTATCACGATTTTGATCAAATCGTCTCGAAATTTTGGGAGTTGATGCGAGTGCCACAGAGGAAGAAGCATGGTGATGGTCGGATAATATTCAGGGATAGGAATGGACGAAAATTCATGTGGAGGAAAATCCAAAGTTGCATTCTTATACGAATATATCGGCTTCTAGTAGGGTATTCCAACGGCAAAGCCTAACAATGTAAGAAGAAAATGTCGCCTTTACTTTGATGCAAAGTAGTTTACGCTACATGTTGCAATTTTTATCGGATCGTCACGAAATTTTGGTGGCCTAAGAGGATCCCAGAGAGGAAGAAGCATATTGATTTCACTTATAGTCGGATAATAATGTAATAAGAAAATCTTAATATATAAAAGAGCTTAGTGATAAGTGAGTGAGTGACTGATCGGCCAAACGAAATCGCGGAAGCTAGAAACTTTAAATTTTTAGTGTGGGTTGTTGTTGGTGTATAGGGGTGAGATAAGGCTGGGTTTTTGGAAATCCTGAAATTTTGTGGGATTGAGATATGAAGTTAGTTTTGAAAATTCGTATTTATGTGTACGAAAATTATTAAATGGTACTAAATTTAGTATATCTTACATCACCGGATACAGCTGGAAACCAGACATTTGGAATTAAAGTTACTGTTCTAGTACAGGATTGAGATATGGAGCAGAGAAATGCGTAAGTAGCTGATTTTGATACTCATGAGCCACATGCTAAAAAACAAGTGCATGTGCGGCTTGCTACTCTACAAAATAAATGCAAGTGTTGTCACTCTCAAAATATGTACGAGGGTGGCTAGCCACTCAAAACATAAGTTATTTAAAAATTGATATTTTTAGACACTTGGGTATGCTTTGCAAAGTAGTTTTGAATACGCAATAACTTTTTCTCTTTTACTCATCGCACATCAAGTGTTGCTTTCAACCCTTATAATTTAACTGATTGTCTTATGTTTTCCGAGAGAGTAAGAGCAAAGATCATCTTCTAGCACTGATTTTCAAACGTTAGAAGAATATGCAAAAACATACTAAACATTTCAAGCAAATAAAAAAGCATACACAAACGAAACAACAACAAATAAAATTACAATTGCTTATTTTTTGTAGTGTTGTGTGTGTGCTTCCACTTGATAAGCCAATTGGCAAACTATCTACGATTGCGAGTTTTGTATATGTACAGTGCAAAATACGATGGACACTTGTTTTACTTATTAAGCACAAGCAACGGTCTTGATGGGCCGTAAGTGTTTTTTGTGGTGGTGGAAAAAATAAAGAGTGTAAGAAAACACATGCGTTTAAAAGCAAAAGGCCCAAAAAACTTGTGCTTGCTCAACTGGCTTATGGGGGCAAGTAACTCCTTGATGATATCTGATATGGAGGTAGTTTTGGAAATTCGTACTTATGTGTACAAAAAGTATCAAATGGTACTAGATATGGTACTATTTAGATTTGGGTGAACGGAGGGGCTGGAAACCTGACATTTGGAATTAAGATTACTGTTAGAGTGTAGGATTGAGATAGGCGGGTAGTTTTGGGTATTCGAACTTAGTGCACTAAATGGTACTAAATTTAGTACATCATGGATTTGTGTGAACGTATGAAGCTGGAAAGCTGAAATTTTGAATTATGATTACTCTTGGTTTACTGTTGGATTGAGATCAGAAAGTAGATTTGGAAATTCGTAGTACTTATGTATACGAAAAGGTACTGAATTTGGTACTATTTTGATTTCGTTGAACGGATAGAGCTGGAATCTGGAAATTGGAAATTAAGATTACAGTCGGAGTGTAGGATTGAGATAAAATTAAATAACGCTTAAAGTGTAGTAATGTAAATGAATGTAATTTTGGAAATTCGTACTCATGTATACGTTGGTTCTAAATGTGGTAGAATAGAGAGTTGAAGTCCTGAAATTTGAAATAAATATTAATTGTGTAGTGAATGATTGGGATATTGAAATAGCTTTGGAAAGTCATACCTATGTGCACTATATGGTATTAAGTGTTTTACATTTTAGAGTTGGTTAAACGTATAGAGTTGATATCCTAAAATTTGGAACTAAGTGTAGGGTTGAGATGTGGAGGTAGTTTCGGAAATTCGTATTTATGTGTACGAAAAGTGACAAGTGGAACTAAATTTGGAACTGTTTGGTATTTGCTAAAATATGGATTTTGAGTTTTAGTATTAGGGCTACTGTTTTTGTGTATTTCGGAAATAAGTTCTTATGTGTACCTAGAGTACTAAATGGTAATAAATTTGATAAGGGGGGATGTCAAGAATAGAGGTGGAATTCAGAAATTGGTATTAAGTTCGATGTTGGTGAGTAGGTTGTAGCAATACGTACCATAATTATACGATAAGTGTTGGTGTGTAGCGTTGGTATATGGTAGTGGTTTAGTAAATACGTAGCAGAAATATAAAGTTCTAAATGTGGTATTGGGTGTACTAGGAATACTAAATAGTACTGAACATTGAAGCATTGAATGAACTGGTAAATCCAGCTCTCTGATATTTGTTATGAGAATTGCTGTTGGGATCAGATCACCATGGTAATGAACATTTGCATTACAAATGTATGACATGTTTCTACATGGCGAAATTTGAGATAAGGTCCTGGTTTTGAAAAATCGTATTGTATATTGTACCATTGGTTTTATGTGAACGCGAAGGCGGTTTCTAAATATATAACTGAAATCAGATCAAAAAACGTGAATTATCTTTTCAACGAAATTTTTTTTAAGAACGTTTTAATAAGATCATGCGGAAACATAGACTTATGTGAACATTTTGTTACAAGAATGTTTTATCACCTGGAGGCAGTGTCACAACAAGTACTTCAGAATTTATTGATTGTTATAGATTTTATTTTAACTTGAAGGAATTTGAATTATGGCATTGCACAGTATCGGAAAAACCTGGCAAAAATAAAAAATATCAATTTACATTAAATAGCGTCAAATATTGTTTATATTGTGGGATCCTCTGCGCGTAGTTATGAAAAAATATATACACATAGCCTAGAAAGTGTGCGTTCCACCTTACTACTTTTCAAAAATGATACTTAAAATCACATAAATAGGTAAATGAGGTTTTTCTTTCATAAATATTTAATTCGCACTCTTTAGTACAAGAATAAAAAGAAGAGCTCCAGAAAATACATAACTATTACGAAGATAACGGTATAAAAGTGTTACAACTGCTAAATTACAGACCCAAAACGTCTGCGTTCACTTTGTATATTGTAATAGTTTAGTTAGTTTTTTTTTTATTTTTCCAGTTTTCTCCCATTTTTTAATCAATATTGTCACAACTGATCATTCTGTGAGCTCGTTTGCACCCGTAACTTAAAAGAGTAAATTATTTCAAGAATAGAAAAGAAGGGCAAAGGAATTAGCATTGATAAAAGGAAAATTCTAAGTAAATTACGGAAAAATCTATCGAAATAATGGTGAAACTGTAGGTAGAACATATTAGTCCATACAGAGTGTGATAATTAACTATAAACAAACCGGAATTTTACATCCATTTAATGACCGTCTGAGGGTTAAAAAATATGAAAACTGAAACCAGCGACCCGAAAAGCATAAGAATCCAAGGTCAAAATCCATTCAGTTTTAGAGTTTTGGCCAGGTTTTTCATAAAATTGGACACTGTGCATTGTCGTGGTTTTGCAACATGAGTGTTCTTTCAAATTCGATAATTGCTGGCAATCTATATTTTTCTCCTTATTTTCCTAAAAGTAATAACTTTTGTTACGCTCAAATATTATAATAATTAGAATAATGGTCGTTCTTGAAGTGTTTTTAAGGTACTTTCAGTGGTCATCTTATTAAGGGGTTATCCCCTTTTTATACCCTCCACCATACTATGGAAGGTATAATAAAATTTGTCATTCCGTTTGTAACACATCGAAATATTCGTCGGAGACCCTATAAAGTATATATATTCTGACCAAGTCCGTCTGTCTGCCTGTTGAAATCAATATACAGCTCGCAATTTTTAAGATAGAGCTTTGTGATTTTGTATAGAAGTTTCTATTACCACGTCTTTATAAAGCCCCCATAGAACGGTACCTCCCGATTTTCGGTATTTTCAAGTTTTTAGCTTCATTATCCCACCGAAATGGCTGAATTTTGGCTCTTAGTCTTCATAGGTGATATACAACTTTCCTCCAGAATTTTGTCTGTATAGGTCCACGCCTTCATATAGCCCCCATAGAACGGTACCTCCCGATTTCCGGTAGTTTGAAGGTTGTGGCCTCAATATTCCCCCGGTATTTCTGAAATTTGTTACTTAGTCTACGTTGGTGGTATACAACTTTTCCCCAGAATTTTGTATGTATACGTCCACGCCTTCATATAGCCCCCCCCTAGAGCGGAGCCTCCGATTTTTCGGTACTTTGAAAGTTAGACCCATTGTTTTAGTCTTTAGTTACTTAGTCTTCGTTGGTGGTATACAACTTTTCCCCAGAAATTTGTATGTATACGTCCACGCCTTCATATAGCCCCCCTAGAGCGGAGCCTCCGATTTTTCGGTACTTTGAAAGTTAGACCCATTGTTTTAGTCTTCTTCATAAACGAAAGGAAACTTATTGTTCCACTTTACTTCCATACAACTCGTGGTGGAGGGTATACCAAGTTCGGCCCGGCCGAAATGTCCAAGTCAAAATTTCTTTTGTTTTCACAAAAATGGGAAATTTTTTGGCCTTAAATAAATAATGCGACGAAAATCGGGAGGTACCAGTCTATTGGGACTGTATTAAAACGTGAACCTACATACATCTAAATCTCTGTAGAAGTATTATATACCACTGTTGAAGGCGAGACATCAAATGTCAGTGTTTTCGGTTGGACAATGTGGCTTATTCCTTAAAAATTCCGGAATTGGGGCGGTACAGTTTTATGGTTGATCGACCTTTCTAGTTTTTTGTCCTCGACAAAAATTTTGTATTTGTCCCAAATTTGATCTACCTACGATAACTTTATCTATTTTTGACCACCACTAATAGGAACTCGCGACATAGTGTGTCATAAACTGGTTGCGCCCTCCAATTATAAGAAAAATTCAAAAAACCCAGAAATTACGGCTCCAAAATGTCAGTATTGATTTAATGGGGATTCAACCGGATGCAGTGTATATACCAAAAGGTCATACATTAGAGCTATCTTGCCAAAGCGGCATTCTTTAATTCTTTTTTGAGCACAAGGCTGAACATATCGTTCCACTCTTTCGGGTACCTCCACCCCAAAAATTTTAAACATTTTCGCAAAATGGTGCGCACGATAACTCTCGAAGGTAGTAACCAATTTGGTCCATACTCTACACATCGCAATATTTCTACCAGACATAGATCAGGTTCTGTCCACTCCTTCCGGTATCTCCCACACAAAATTTCGGAAAAGGTCAGTTGAAGGCCTACTCTTGAATCGCTTGAATCGTGGCCCCCATTACGACTTTTTTTCAAGGGCAAGTCCATACATCCTGAGTAAATGGTCCGAAACCCACAAAAACGCCTATCGCCACCATGTCTAGTGTCTGGTGCGCACAACAACTCTCGAACGGGTTAGCCGATCCAGTCCAAAATTTGGCCTTCGTAATATTTTGTCCAAACTTACTTTAAGAAGGAAGTGGCATATCGATACACTCCTTCCGGTACTTCCCATCAACAACCGATCCGGTCCAAATTTTAGGTCTCTATATATTTTTTCCAAATTTAATTTAACTTCGAAAATGGTTCATATCGGTCTTCTGCTTAGGGTACCTCCCCTACAAAAGTTTAACATTTTTGTTTAAGGGCAATTTAGAACCTGTTCGAAGATGCTTTGGAAATTTTTACCATAGCTACTTCTTGTGGTTCTGTTTACAGCGATATTATGTTTTTCGTTGGTAAGTCCACGCGTCCTGACGCAGTCGTCTAAAAGCTCTAAGCTCGGCGACCAACTTAAATGACGGCGATACGAGTATCTATGGAAAATAAATGACTGCCAAAATAAGATCCACTTTCAAAATGGACTATGTCGAACAGTTATCTCCTCCTCAACATATGTGACATTAATCCAAATATATATTTTTTGGCGGCTAGTTTATACGTCCAAAAATGGTCAACAAATCTAAAAATCCTCTAATACATAATTATTGGGGAAGTGGATTTTGGTTGCACAGCAGGTATTCAATTCGATATTCTCAATATATGAAAGTTTCAATTCACACAGACTGAGAGTATATCTCTGTCGGCAAATCCGACAGATACTTGTTTTTATTAACGCCAACAAAGCTTTTATGTAAATCATTTGTTACTTTACACGGTGCTCTTGAATCAAATTTAAATGGAAGGTGCTTACACCTGGGATGTTATTGCTGATTCTGAAATTACAATGTTCATAGATGAGAAAAATAAAAAAAGCTAAAAAAAATCGCCGGAGCGCTTTTTAAATAAATCGCGATTCAAGTTGACATTTTTGAGGATTTTTCAGGTTTTCACGATTTTGCTTGGAAAGTCCTATTGAAATGAGACTAAAGAAAATGTTGTAGCTATGAAAATTCTCTACAAGACTAATTCCTATGATATTTTCGTAGTTTTTATAGTTATTGAGATATAGAAGTTCAAATTAGGGCAATTGATTGACTGTATCGCCTCCTTATAAAACAATGTCATGACTGCAATTTCCCAACTTAAACCTATATATCTCAAAAACGGTACAACCTAGGAAAAAATTGCCAAAGCCAATTTTGTAGAGAATTTTTACAGCAACAACATATTCTTTAGTTCCGTTCCGAAACACTTTGCACTTTTCAAGCTAAATCCTGAAGACCTATGAAAAAAATCTAAAAGTTTGATCTGAACCTCTATATATCAAAAATTTCCAAGAAAAATCTTGAAAACCTGAAAAAAACTTAAAAATGTGAACTTTGATAGCGATTTTTTAAAAAAATACATTCAACGATTTTTTCTTGTGTTTGGATTTTTCTCATCTATAAACATAATTGTTTCAAAATCCGCAAAAACGTCCCTGGTGTAAGCGGTTTTCATTTAAAGTTAGTTTAGGTGCACTGTGTATAACACTGTTTTATAAGGAGACGATACCGTCAATCCATTGTCATAATTTGAACTTCTATATCTCAATAACGTTGAAAACTACGAAAATATCACGGGAATCAGTCTTGTAGAGAATTTCCATAGCTACAACATTTTCTTTAGTCCCTTTTCGATAGGACTTGAAAACCTAAAAAACCCTTAAAAATGCCAACTTGAATCGCGATTTATTTAGTTTTTTTTTTTTTTTTATTTTTCTCCTCTATGAACATTGTAGTTTCAGAATCAGCAATAACTTCCCAGGTGTAAGCACCTTCCATTTAAATTTAATTCAAGAGCACCGGGTTTATTTATAAGATTTATATTGATGTTATATAAAACATATTAACAGTTCCCGAGTTATTAAATTATGAATCTCAGCTTCAAGGATTTCAAAACTTTTTTAAATATTACCATATACTCTCTAGGATCTCCGACGAATATTCGATGTTTAACAAACTTTTTATTTATTTATTTATTTATTTTTTTTTTTTTTTTTGAGAAATATCGAATCAGTATTTATGAATTAGCATGCAGACTCTTGTTCAATAGAAATGAATTTTTCTACACAAATAGCTTGACATAACTCAGTATACATTTCAATAGGAAATAACGTTCTTAAGAAATATGCTTCCATTCAATTTGAATATCATATCTCACAAATATTATTCTCTATAGTGAAATAAATAGTAGCAACATAATTCAAAGTTGAATAGAAATAATTCAAATAATAGTACAAATGGCATAGTTATACACATTGTATATTTCACTTTAGATGTGTAAAGAAACAATCAAAGTTAGTCGAACTATTTTTACCCTTCACCATGATTAAAATTTAAAATTGCGAACATTTACAATTATGACAATGCATAGTATCAGGTACCAAATATTTTAAAAATAACTTTGATTGTTACAAGAGGTTTATACCAAAACTTACACCCATTCTGACAACTAATTCGTAAAGAGGGTGCGTGTGTACATAAACAAGTGATTGGTGTAGGAGTATGAGGGAAAATACTATAGTATTATATATAAGTCCCAAATATCTGATTCGTTGCAACATGTACGAATCGGTTAAACATAAGTGTAGAAATAATTTCCATATGATTCAAATAAAAGATTGATATCTACACCTGATATTAATGGCAATGTTTGCAACATTTGAGGTTGAACTGTTGTAAAATGTCGATCACCATCAAACGTTATGGTGATCGCCTCCTCTATGTATACTACACATATTGTTAATTATAAAACGACTCAAGTGGCAGTTAATTTTGGCTCTTGGACACTTGAAAACATTCAAATCTCTCTATGAGGGGAGAGGTATTGCCGAATGTTTTGTTTGCGCCAATACAATAACAAGCGTCACTTTTATTATAAAGTTACCCGCTTCGACTAAATTCAAAACTATAAACCTTTCCAATTTACTCCAGGAATACTTTGCACATGTGAATCAGCTTCATTCATGAAGCTTAACTGGCTGAGAATACATATTGGCCGAAACAAGTTGTAGTTTTCAATTAGAACTTGAATGGTATTGTACGTCCGTGCAAACAAGAAAACAGTCAACTACATACATATATCTGTTCGTTTATACTCAGCTCAGTAGTATGCGTGAAATTATTTCAAAGTATTGGGGCGAAACAAGATACATTACAAGGTAGAAGGTAAGAACCTCTCACAGCTTTCTTACTACGCTTAACTAAAGATGGTGAGAAGATTCCCGCACTTTTATGAATGAATGGATGGATAAAAAGACAGATGGTTGAACAGACGGACAACATATTGCATGTTGCTACTGGGAATATTTATGTACGAGTATGTCTGGTTAGCTATGTTTTTATGTAAGTACAACGCTTAAAATGAATGAGAAATGGTTATATTGTTGGCTAAAACAAGTTTGATGGGAGATCATTCCCCTTCTTTGATAATGGTAGAAATCGTGTGCCATGTGTCATGACTCGTAAAGAATATGGAAAGAAGTATCTAAAAAAATAAATAAATTTCCATACATGGTTTAAGCAAAAAAATCTGGAATGAATGAAAAAATTAAATAAATAAAAATTTTAATTTAGTTTTAATTAATCCTGGGGGAAAATAGCACCCATTAATATTGTCACTGTGAAATTCTGAACAAATTATGTTTTATGAACGAATAAAATATAAAAACAAGAAATAAAGAGTGCCCATGTGACAATTAGGCGATTTATTGAAAATAAGGCCGCAAGAGCCGATGGTTTTCTAGCACAGTTGTTTAAGACCTGATCGTCACCATTTGGTTAGGGAGACGCATGCCCGATGATTGGCACTTGAGAAACCTATGTATCTTCCACAATAAGGAGAAACCCCGGTTTGCTCCAATGCAGGGACATTACGTGTGAACGACTAAAACTTATGGACAATGAAGTAGTTTCATCATATCCACCTTTTTCTGCCCGAGGAATATCCAAATATTCGTCGTAAATCTACGGCCACTCTGTTCGCCACATGGACTGCGTAGATGAGCACTGAGGTTAATAATAGCAGAATTCCGTCCACTGTTTGCCACAGTTATCTGCGACAAGCTGAGCTGTAGGAACAAGGTCATCTAGTCCCCAGCCAGCAGCAACTGGCTAGTTGCCGATGTGGTCCACGAACGTAAGTGCAACGCAATGAAAAGTAGGGTGTCACCTCATGTCTTCAGTGGACCATCTACACGAGGAGACGAAGATTCTTCTTCAAGTACAGCAACACATGCTCTCATTGCGGAAACTTCATGATCTAGAAAGAGAGGTCCAACGATACAAGAGATAATCCCTTGATCCGCAAGTCTGTTAAGCAGGTTTGAATAGCATTCATACAGATTCAGTCGCAGATGCCACAAGCAAATATCGTGTGAATGTGGTCCTCGCAGCTGAGGATCGTCAGCTGTTCGACAAACTAGAGTAATTTTGGCTACATTACGTTCAGGGCGGTGCAGCCATCTAAATTCATATAGAGCAAGGATTGATGACACCGTGCAAAACATCTGAACGCATGCGACGCCAGCCCGCACGATACGCTGCACTTTTCAATTGCACTGCCAAACCTACTCAACAAACTCCTGTAGCTTTGTGGTAACAACCCACTGAAGAAGTCATTCCTAGAACTGGAAATAGACCTTTGGGTCTAACAGGATTAAGCAGAAAAATTAATTTAGGAACATATCTATTCTGTTAAAACAACAACAGCTTATACAGGGATAATTAAAACTTGTAGCTGATGTACCTGAACCTTTGTAAAGTACGGTTTAGTACAGACAGTATCGAATTCGATTCATCAAACTCGAACAGAATATGCGTGTTTGACGCACCAAATTCTTCAAATTGGGCGAACATATATAAGGGAGTTATACCCAAAATCTGACCCTTAAAAAATACTTAAAACAGAACTTTAATGTTGGACAATTGATGTAAATTTTGGATACTGGCTAATGATTGGACTGGCTACCGTTTGATTGTTAATATAAAATCCTGGAGTGAAGCTAGGAATTGCAAAACCCATATAAAAACAAGTTGTGTTATGTAAATACATTGAGTGCCTAATATACTGGTTGTAAGCCCATTTACGTTACACTGTGCATGTATAATAATATGAAATACCCAGCTGTTCAATAAATAGCAATTGTCTACTTTGACATAGTTATGTAACTAGTTACTCATTGATCCTAGTTACTTTACACCCAAAAATGGCACACAAAATAGCCTATAGCCTGCTTTTGTCACTGGAAATGGGCGCCCCTGCCTATCATGTCAATTCCCTAGTTACAGGTAATGCGGCGTGTAATGTATTGACTATTTTATAGACTACTGATGGATAGCGTAATATACAACGTTTCTCACTTGAAATCTCTTTTCAATATTATTTCTCTTTTTGAAAACAAAATAGAAAAATGTTTTGTCATTTAAATGACAACAAATTTGTTTAGACTTTTTACACAAAAAAAACCACCCGAAAATTTTGATTAAAAGCTTTATCACCATATTTTTGTCGAATGGCTATAAAATATTACGAATATATTGGGAAAATGTTTATCAAACATGAAAATGTTACTAGAAAGCGATCGATAAACGATTTCAAACAAATAATTTATTGAAATTTGTTTATGGTTATTAATGAATTTCTGTTGTGAAAATTTTTTCAACGTTCGTCGCATGTTCTCGCTCTCAAGAGCGAGAGAAAAAAATTTTTACTTCATAGAGAGAGCGCTTCAACAATGTGCTGTGGTTTTTCTTGAGATGTGAGTGTAGTTGCTATGTTTATGGGCATTTGGTTTGTTTGTGCCCGGGTAGGCTGTATGTATACAATAAGTTTCTTAATGTTTTTATGAACCTAGCAAACGAAGAGGGAAGGAAAAAATGGTACGAGTTCTCATGTTTTGTTCTGTTTAGAGGTTAAGAAAGAAGGTAACATTTTTTAACCGTCAATTTGGATAATTTTGGCAGTCTCTTTAAAGCAGTAATTGTGTGTGGATCGGTAGTGCAGAAATAAATCAGTGTTTGTGTGTTTTCGTAAAGTAAATGTGCCTTTTAAGCAAATTAAATGTCCAATACATTTTATAATTGAATTCACGTATCTGAAAGAGGCGAAAAAGAATACTTTATTGGACAAAGAAGCAACCGCATGTGATATTGGTAATAACATCAATACATTTTATATGTTTGAAATATGTATGTATTATATTTGTAATTACAGATATCCATATTCCGCTGATGATTTTCAATGTGGCAGAAGAATGTGTTTTATTTCACAACTAACGAGAAGCGTTCAACGATGTTCCCTGTATTTTATATTTAAAAGTGATTTTTGTTGAAGTGTGGCACTAAATAATTATTTACTTCTGTTATTAATTATTCCATTCCGTTTTTTCTTTCTTTCATCTGTTATTTTTATGTACATATATGTTATGTTTGGAATTTTTTGCGCTTTAATTAAATAAATACCCAGCTAGCAATTTTTGCCGAGGGCTCTGATATCAGATTTTTTCCGTAGCGTTTTTTTCCGATTAGTTTCCGAGTACTCTGCACATTCTCTGAAGGGAATTTACTTATGCGTGTTTCTCTATTTCTCTATCCTTTCTTCCGAAAACTTTCAGATTACTCTGCACATACTCGGAAAAAATGGTTAGTTTCTTTTTCTCGCGGGCAAAATTCCCGAAATTTTGCTGAGAGTGCTGAGAGTATAAGAAATTCAAAGAAAAGGGAAATTTTTCTGTTTAGTTTGCATGCTGTAGCTTGTTTTTTAGTTATTTGGCAGATGTTAAGTGAGTAAGACGTAGCGGAACAAATAAATAAAAATGGGAAGTTTATATACACATTTTCTAAAACGTGTTTTTTAATCATTAAAATTGGTAATTCTATTTTAGATAAAAACAACAGTGTGATGACATATGAAAATTTTCATAGGAAAGGTTTTGTTTTAAATTATCAGCGATCAGCAGCAAGGAATAGTATATATAATTCAATTTATAAAGTTCAACAAATAAAGAAGATAATTATTGAGAAGTTCGCATCAAACATTCGACAAATTTCCGATTTTTTTCCAAACCTCGGATGAAACCTCCGATATTTTGCTGACTTTTTTCCGAACTACGGATGAAACAACCGATATTTTTCCGATTTTTGTCCGAGCTTCGGATGAAACATCCGATATTTTTCCGAATTTTTTCCGATTTTCGGATAAATATTTCGAAAATATTCCGATTTTTTCCGAATATCGAATCAAACATCCGATAATAATCCGATTTTCGAATATTCCTTCAGATTTTTTTCCGAATTTGTGCAGATAATCGAAAATTCCCTTAAAATTTCCCTTTTTTCATTCGAGTTTTTTTACAAATTCTTTCAGAATTCCGAAAGAAACTCTAATATTCCTTCCGATTTTTTTCCGATAAAACTTTCCGAATTCGGCATCAGAATCGGATACTTGTGCAGAGTTTCGTTCCGAATTCGGAAAAAAATGTTAGCTGGGTAGCCACCACCACCATTTATGACTGTGTGTATGTATCTTTCTTGTGGCTTTTGGGTTTGTATTTAACAAAAAACAACGAAACAATTGTAAGTATGAAAATTTTTTTTATCGATTGAAACAAATTCATTCAACATTTTTTTAACCACAAATTTTTTTTTTGTTTTTATCAAGCAAAATGTGGAATATTTTGATAAATATTTTTGTCAATATGTGAAATATTTTATCAGTTCAAGACAAACAAATTTGATTTGATTTTAGTCAATATTACAATTTTATTTTATCAAACTGTATTTTTACTTTGTGATCAAATAATTTTAACGAATTTTGACAATATGAACATTTTTTATCGACGGAAAATCGATAAATTTTTGATTGAATCTTTGAATTTCTTTATCAAATGGCTACATTTTTTTCTGTGTATTCATAACACTGTGCAACATTTTTAAGGTACTCTTGTGCAAACAATTTGAGCTGAGGATTTTTTGAAATTACAGACCCAAACGACAAACCCCCTAGTTGGGGTTTATTGTGTCAGATCCAGCTTGGATTTTATGGCACCATCTAAACATGGTTAAATATTGAATTTTTGAAGAAATTCTGTGCTATATCTCTGAAACCCATGTGAATCTTCATCTTACTTCTGAAACAAATTTGTAGATAAGGGCAAGAATAAAATATTTGTAGAAGTAATGAACTCGATAAATAACATTTATTGCTTCAAATTTTAAAAAATATCGAAAATTTCCATAATTTGTATACATTTCGAACCATATCTCCAAAACCGGTAATTTTTTCTTAATATTTTCTTTTGGAAAAATATTCGTTGGAATGAAACACACAACTTGTTTTCGGTATATGTTTGATAAATAAACTGTTGGCGTGAACTGTGTTTGAAATACGTGTTGTAAAAGATATGATGCTAAATGCCACTAAAACAACATGAAGTAAGCATTGCAGAGTTTCAGAATGTTCTGAAGAATTGCTGAGAATTGGAAGATTTCTGCAAGGGGTTACATGGTTTAACTCCAAATAGTTTAGCTGATACTGACCAAAATTTCAGCAATAATGCAAAATCTTCTATATTTCATCGATATTGATGCCCAATATGGAGTTTTTCTTATGTGGTATGTTCAAAAGATAAGTTCTACTATTATAGGGCCAAAGACAGCAAGGCTAAATTCCTATTCGTTTCTGATATAAAGGCCCGATAAATGCAAAAAATGTAGTTTTAGACCGGTTTAGATGAAGCCATAAAATCGGAACTGGATCTGACAGGACAAAACCCTACTAGGGTTTCTGTAGTCTCAATATTTACTTTTAAAAAATGCATACTAGAAGTTGTTTGCTTTTTCAGTGTTGCATAGTGTAACTAAAAACGTACATATGTATTTTGATGCGTTTGTCGTGTAAAAATTGAAGATGCAAAAAAAGAACGTGTTACAAAACGGATGAATATTTTAAGAAGAATATTTATAATATATGTATCTGTGGTAAGTATTGATACATTTTTGGATACAATTCATTATCTCGTCATTTCATTAAAACTTTATAATTTTTTTCAGGGACTTTTGAATGATCTGAAGCACATACTGAATAAATAAATATAAGTCGCCAAGGATCAAATAAACATAAGTCGCTGCATCAAGTAGTCACACACAAGTTCCAGTATCAAGGATCAAGATGAACTTATCATATCCATATGTATACAAGATTATATTGTCCTTTGTAAAATTTTCGCTCACCATCTAATAAAATAAAGTGTTGCTAATAAACATGTATATGCATTTACCCATTTATCTGACTTAAACGTACTAGTAATTTTGACTACCAAATAGACTAGTTACTGGTAATGCAATGAAGGGACAATTGCCTTTCACATGACTATCGAATTTGGTGGTTACTGGTAATGCAGTGGGGGGACAGTAGACCCCCTCCTATGACATCCCCATGTCAAATTCACCAGTCTATAGCATTGCGAGTAGATTGGGTGATAACTAGTTGTGTTTGCTAGTAGCCAGAAAAATTGCTAGTTATTCCCTAGTTACCCGAACAACTGGGTATATACAACTAAAACATTTTATGAGTTTTTCGGTTTACCAGGATGGACTGCCATCAATTACAATAAATATTACCCAAAGCCTAAAAGTGGTTTATTTAACTAAAATTTAATTAAGGGATAAGGTCATTCCCTAAAACAAACCAAAATATGACCAAAAAGTACTTTTAAAAAGACCTGGTACTTTTTGCGTCGATTTGGCAACCCTCGTGATCGAGTTCTGCTGTAGGTAATATTTATTGTAATTGATGGCAGTCTCCTGGTGAACTAAAAACTCATAAAACGTCTTAGTTTTCAGATATTGCCGGTTTGAGACATATAGGACATTGTTTACATGTATACGATATGAAAAACTTCTCTATAAAGTGGTGTCTTAATACACGCCGTTCGGACTCGGCGTAAAACAGTAGGTCCCATGTCATTGTGATAATATGAATGGGGGACACTCATTGATATGAACGAAGTCTCCCTTGTTACGTATGCGATGTTTGTGGAACAATTATTATAATACGACATGGTACCCCATTGGTCCATATGGTAACGCTCTTATTATGGATATTCTATATCTAATATTGTTGATACCTGTTAGTAGTCAATCCTTTTTAAGGATAAAATTTATAAGTTGTCATTATTTTTAAGTATTTACCGAAAACATGGGGTATTTTGGAATCTTCATTTTGAAAACATTTATTTGAGACCTTTCATTACATGTTAAATATTAGTTTTGGTTATTTTTGTTTAACTACCTGGGTTAATCTTCAATTTATACATTCAATATTGTCTAAAACAAGTAGCCCAACTAATTTTTGCAAACACCCGACATTCTTATCACAATCATTTATCACTAATTAATGTGTGAAAGTGTTCGTTTTCTTACTGTGAAAACAATTACTTGACAAACTGTATGTACAAACAGGGCGTGGGTTGGCGAATAAAGAAATACATGCAATATCATGTCTACTAAGTCTTTACCACCTGTCGATCTTGCATCATCATTTCGGTGGACGTATGTATATTCCGTAAACATTTTCCGAGTTAGTATATGCATTTACATTCATACATATGTATGTAGTTCATAAATATGTGTTATAGCAATTGTAAACTCCCCTTGTGCATGTGATTGTAGTACGAGTATATTCTGATCTGATAATCATAGAGACGTTTATAATTTGAGCCTGTTTGCAATGGAATCAAGGAACACGCAACAAATTCATTCATATCTTCAATTTGTTCAAGAAAAAAGTACAGCAGCTGCTTTCGTGCTGTTACTGCACCTCTGCAGCAGCAGCAACAACTGTTGTTGTTATGCACTCAATGATGACAGAGTTGCTCTCGCATTCATTTATGATTATGATGCACATTTTGAGAAATATGAACACTATATTTTGATGGTTTGTTTGCTTTTATTCGCTTTACTTAATAACAGCTTGTCTTTGGGTAGATCTGCTACAATAATGGGCAGATGATGGCTGCCATTCAGGACAGAACCAGTGATCACCATGAATACATAACCCTTTTTTGGGTTACTTGTAATTCTCATTGCAACCAGCAATTAGTCACATGCACACAAAATTGTTGCAGCCGTCCGTACGTGATGATGATAATAGGTGAGAAAGTTTGGTTTGTTTTTCTTTTTGATTATTTTGCTTTTTTGATGAATAGCTTCAAAAGCTCGACGCATTTCTTGTTTTTGCCTAAACTGTTTTCAGCACAATTTTATTAACGTTGGGAATTTTTTATACGCGATGAAGCTGAATATATTCGCATATATGTACGTATGCATATTATTGCAAGCAATATAAATAATCCTCCCAACTTATGCTATACAAATTTGTGTTTTTGTTGGTATGTTTGAGGGCAATGATAATATAATTTGAATTGCTGTTATTGAAAACAAATAGTATTCGTCTGAACAAATTATACGAAAAAATATACATATACAGTTAGACAACAAATGTATTGCTAAGACCAAAATTGTAGAAAATTGCATGTTACGTGTTCGTTCATGGTAACAAATTATGTGAAAACTATCCGGTTTTTGTGTTATTCTCTTGCTATTGGTACTCAATACAATATTCCGTCAAAATAGGCAATTTTTTGCGATTTATAAAAAATACGATTAAAAATAAGAATTACCTCCTACATGGGGATTGTCACCCCCTGTATTGCAAAAATTACCAAATCTATGGTTTCTTGTACACTACAGTTGTGTTCCTTAATGAGTTGTCTATCCACTTTGGACATTCATTTGAGCTTTTGTGAGCTTAGTTAATCCAAAGTTAAGGGCCGGTATATTACACTCTAAGGATACTGGTTCCCCAATTTTTAATAAATCTTGATCTTTCGTTGGAGGATCTTTTTCGAGTTTTTTTTTAAACGGATCCACAAATTTTATAAGGGTTGATATCAAGTTTTTAGCCCGAGGTATTTATCAATATAATGTTGTTACATTTAGACAGCCGAATTTTATGCAACCCTTATTTTTGGTCCGATTCATGTCAAATTTTGGGACTGGGCATATGTTTGGCTTCTGATTAAATAGCAATCGAAACATATGACATATGCAAAATGCATAACATATGCAAAATTTACGACATACGAGTCCTAACATCCATGATTTTGGCATGGTCCTAAATACTATAATGATGACAGAACTCTTGCTCTGAAAAAATTGACTGAATTAACCCTTATATTAAAATTTCATGTCTTTGACTTCTTCTATCTAGAATGAAGTTTTGTGGGACAAAACTAAATAAACTCAGATAAAGTACAACATTAACCATGAAATGTGATTTTATGTACGATTTAGAGTTTTGGTGTATTCGGGGATCTATAGAAAAATGTTATTACAAATAATTTTGTAAAATATTTTGATTTGATACGATCACATTTTAAAGGAGTTCTTAAACGTTTTAAAAAAAGGACCAAAAAGACCCGTTTAGTGACTCGCATGAGCGTTAATTTTTTCATAAAAAGATACACCGCATTGTTTTCAGTAATATTGCCAAACACACTATATACCTAAAATGCAAGGATTCCAAGAAATCTGATGTCCAATATTTCAAAACCTGTAGAAAAGGGTGGAACTTGCCACGCCTATTTAGTTTACTTCCCGACGTAAACCTTTAAAACGCCGACGTAAACCTTTAAAACGCCGATACACGTGTCTTCTTTTTTTGGCCCTCTTAATCTGTGCGGGGTTTCTTGTAATTTTAAAAAAGGTCAATTTTGTTGAACCGTGTAATAGGTACAAAAATATTTGTGTGTACAATATCTCCACAACCTGCAAAATACCGAAAATCGGGAGGTACCGTACTATGGGGGCTAATGAACCTGAACCTAAACCGACAAATTGTAGGTGGAAAGTTTTTTAAGCCCACGGAAGACTTAATACCAATTTTCAGCCATTTCGGCGGGATATTGAGGGCACAACCTTCAAAATACAGGAAATCGGTAGGTACCCTTCTATGGGGTCTATATGAAGACGTGGACCTATACCGAGAAATTTAAGGTCGAAAGTTTTATAGCCCCATCGAAGACTAAATACTAAATTTCAGTCAATTCGGTGGGATATCTAGACCACAAATTCTTGTATATATTTATGCATATGGTTTTGCATATGCTCATTTTATGCAAATATGTAAAAATATGTCAAAATATGCACGATATGCAAAAATTTCTGGGCCTAATTCGTTTTATTTTGTGATCCTTTCTCGATCCCTTTTATTGACTTTCAGAATAATGGCTATTAACTATTTCCTAATGATGTCAGTGGGGATGTTTTCCAAATCATTAATATGTCCGTGAACCCGATTTCGCATACTATTTTGCTTGGTATAGAATATAGTAATCAAACATATGGTATACCAGCTTCTCCAGTAGGGGTTTAATTTTCATATTTGATGAGTTTTATTGGATTTGGCACACTTTTTGGGATTTATTATTATAGTAGAGGATAATGTCTATCCATTTAATAAAAATTAAGTCATTCCAATACTATTCAGAAAGGAAATAGTGCTCTGCTGTACGTCGTTTCAAAATACTGCACTGAGGGTCTATTTTCCCCTATTTTCTATTTTCCAAAATCGGACTGTTTTGCATTGATCCATTTTCCGACAATACAAATATTAATTCTTTGTGTACTTGCCTGTGACCGATTCGTCATTGTTTATTGTATGCATAATACCTACACACATTTGCAAAAATGATCAGTTTTATAGTACTGTTTTTTCCCATTGCAATACATTTATTGTCACGTAACACTTGTAGGTTGTGTGGTGCGCCCATGGCACAATTACCAGGTAGATGCATCAGCCGACAACTACAACAAAAACGAGTTCAGTACTGTGAAATGTCAAAAATGTTTTCCAAAAATAAAGCGATTCACACAATTTTTTCAACAAAATTTTGTTAGGCAGTTATTAATAAACACATTATTAAAAAAATCCGTCAAAAATTCACAATTTTTCTTTTAAATTTTTGTTTTTTAATTTTGTGTTTTCAATTACAACAACTTTTTTGACAGCTCACAGTACATCAGCTGGGCTGATGCGGGTACCTGTATGATTGTGCCATGGGTGCGCCTCTTAAGGGTTAACTTATCCAAAATAAGAAGAAGAATGCATGATTGATAACATTGATCATATAACAAAACAGCTGTTTGTATAACAGTCAGTATTACTGACTGAAGGGGGGAAGTAAAAGAAAACAAGGAGAGAAAGGAAAATATGAGTTGACATGATGAGATCTTCCTTACAAAAAATACAGGAAGATCTGCCGTTTTTGATTTGACCAACGAAGAAGATTGGATGTGTGGCTCCAGCAACCAGCGAATAATAAAACAAGTTTATACTAGTGATGAAGATCTTTATTAATAAATGAATACAACACCTACATATATTCAATTAATGAAAAAGGATTATGAATGAAATGACTGAGAAATGAAAGGGCTGATTGTTGCATACAGTGCCTGTGTTGTCTATTGTAAATAAAAAATATCGCAATTTTTGTCAACTATTTGCCAGAAAAAATTAAAGAAAAAAAAATGAATTAAGAATTAATATTTGACAAGAAAAGAAAATGTTGGGAAAGTTTTACAAGTGGCTAATAAAAGTTGTTCACCACGGTGCCAACGTGGTGCAATGGTGTGCACGCCCGCCTTGCACGCAGAAGTTCGGGGGTTCGATGCCCCGGCCAGGCAACATCAAACATTTTTCAACGGTGGCAAAATACCCCTCAGTAATGTTGGCGACATTTCCTGAGTATTTCAGCCTTGAAAAACTTCTCCACAAGTGGTGTCTTAAGACACGCCGTTCGGACTCGGCGATAAACAGTAGGTCCCATATCATTGAGCTAAATATGAATCGGGGTGCACTCATTGATATGAGAGAAATCTCCCTTGTCCCGTATGGGATGTTGTGGAACAATGTTTTTTTTTTTTTTTTTGTTGTATTATGTATACGCAAATGGTAAGTGTTTTACGCAAATGATTGTATGGAAACAAAATTAGGGGTTTTAATCCACCAGTTTTGCCAACAGGAATTATTTATAAAATATTGAATAATATCAATATTCTATATGTTAGAAAAAATTAAGTTATAAATAAAAATAGCATTCTTCATGTGTGTGTGTGTGTGTAGATTGGTGGCTTCATTGAATGGGATGCATTTACAGTAATAGAACAGAGTTTCATTCAAAAAAGCGTGGTTTTGGCGGAAACTAACAACTTCGAAAAGTAAATGTCCATAATGGATTCGAAGTGAATGAAGGATATGTAGAGCAAACGGAACAAAGCTAAACAGTGTGAAAAATCTTTAATAAAAACAAACAAGTGAGCAAAGGTTATAGTCGGACGGGGCCGACCATGTGATACCCTACACCACTACCCCTGTGCATAAGCTTTTCAATGGTAAACATTTCTTTTAGGGAATATAATCCGACTACCACCAAAAATAATATGCCTCTTTCTCTCTGGGACCCCCATAAGGAACCAAAATTTCGTGACCATCCGATCAAAATTACGACCTGTAGCTTGATTGCAAAAAATGAAAGAATTGGATGCATTACCGACTATTGTGGTATCTCCCTTGTTTGACCACCTTCGCCAACCTGCTTTACACCAATATTTTCTTCTTCCATTGACAGGCTTTACCGTTGGAATACCCCTACTAGAAGCCGATATATTCACAAAGAATAAAACTTTGAATTTGTCTCTAAATGAGTTTTTTCCCATTTCCGACCCCTAAATATTATCCGACTATCACCAAAATCAATAGGCTTCTTCCTCTGTGGAGCCCCCATCTACCCCCAAAATTTCGTCACTATCCGATCAAAATTCCAACTTGTAGCGTGATTACAAAAAATGGAAAAAATGGGTATATTATTGAATTTTGCAATATCTCGGTTTGCTCCCTTACGCCAACATACTTTGCATCAATATAAACGAGATATTTTCTTCTTCCATTGATGGGTATTGCTTTTGGAATACTCCAACCAGAAGCATAAAAAAACGTTGACTTTTCTCCACATAAGCTTTTCGCTTATTCTGACTCCTGAATATTATCCGACCATCACCAAACTAAATAGGCTTCTTCCTCTGTGGGACCCGCATCAACTCCCAAAATTTCGTCACGATCCGATCAAAATTGCGACCTGTAGCGTGATTACAAAAAATCGGAAAATGGGATGCATTATCGACTATTGCCATATCTCTGCTATTTGAACACCTACGACAACCTACTTTACATCGTTGTAAAGGTGATATTTTCTACTTTCCTTGCCAGGTTTTGCTTTTGATATACCTCTTAAATAAACAGAGATATTGGCTTTGAAATAAAACGTTGACCTTTCTCCAAATAAGTGTTTGCCCATTCCGACCCCTGAATATTATCCGCCCATCATCAAAATCAATAGGCTTCTTTCTCTTTGGGACCCCCAATAACCCCCAAAATTTCGTGACGATCCGATCAAAATTGCGACCTGTAGCGTGATTACAAAAAAATCGGAAAATGGGATGCATTATCGACTATTGCCATATCTCTGCTATTTGACCACCTTCGACAACCTACTTTACATCGTTGTAAAGGTGATATTTTCTACTTTCCTTGCCAGGTTTTGCTTTTGATATACCTCTTAAAGAAACAGAGATATTGGCTTTAAAATAAAATGTTGACTTTTCTCCAAATAAGTTTTTGCCCATTCCGACCCCTAATTATTATCCGACCATCACCAAAATCAATAGGTTTCTTCATCTGTGAGACCCTCATTAACCCTCAAATTTTCGTGACGATCCGATCAAAATTGCGACCTGTAGCGTGATTTCCAAAAAAATAGAAAATTGGGATGTATTACCGACTATTGCAATATCTCCGTTATTTGGTTACCTACGCCGACCTAGTTTGCATCATTGTAAAGACGGGATCTTCTACTTTCATAGTCAGGCTTTGCTTTTGGAAAGTTTTCAACCAAAGCTGTGATATTCGTCAATATAATTAAAATCGCAAAAATGAAAATTGGGGTTTTATTTGCTACTGTTGTGATATCTTCGTTGTTTGATCACCTACGAGCACCTGCTTTACATCATTAGAAAGGCGATATTTTCTACTTTCATTGTCAGGTTTTGCTTTTGGTATACCCCATACAGAAGCTGAGATATTCGCTTTGGAAAAAAACGTTGTCTTTTTATCCACCTAAGTCTTTTGCCCTTTCCGACCCGTAAATATTATCCGACCATCACCAAAATCAATAGGCTTCTTCCCCTCCGGGACCCCTATCAACATGCAAAATTTCGTGACGATCCGATCAAAATTGCGACCTGTAGCGTGATTACAAGGTTTAGATGGACAGACGGACAGACGGACGGACGGACGGACAGACGGACGGACACACATGGCCAGATCGACTCAGCTCGTCGAGACATTCATTTTGGTATATATAAGTATGGGTCTACGACCATTATTTCGATGCGTTACAAACTTTTTGGCCAAAACCAACTTATAATACCCTCCCCACATAGTGGTGTAGGGTATAATGATCAAAACAAAATAAAGAAAACAAAAGTGTTAAGCTAGATCGGAAAAAAATTAATAGAAAGGATGTATTAACAATTTGGAGCTTTTTGGTGAAGAATTAAGTGAAATTAAATAGAAACAAAGCTCGCCAAAAATTTAAATCAGTGGACGTTTACGCTTACTAAATAGTTTGTAAAAATTTCTGCTGGATTCTGTTCGTATTCGCTTATAAGAATATGGGTGCATTGTGAATGAAATTGTGTGCGGGGGTAATGTTGTCCGCCTATAATTTGGATGAAATATTTTGGGAGTATTGATAAGATAGTAAGTGATTGCGCTGTAGTTGCAGAAGGAAGTTGATCGCTTTATGAAGTTTGAATGTGGAAAAAGTGTTTCTCTATGTGAAAAGTCTTACTATCCCGGATGAAGCTAAGGAGGTAGGACCCAATAAGATGAGTGATGATTGTGCTTTCCTGTAGGAACTACAATTATGATTGTCTTTGAGAATCAGACGCTCCATGTTTATGGATATCTATCTGAATTCATAAGCTTATTGGTCAAAGTTTTGCTATTTGTAAATCGCTGTGATGGTCATATGCTAAAATAATTAGATGTCTTTGAACGTTTCTTTAGTTATCATGGGTGTTGGTGTGAAAAGATCAAGATTATTGATCACCTTTACGCAGGTAAGCCTTCTTGTATGGCTAGATAACCACAACCGACGAGATAATTGAGGACAAACAAAATATAAATTCATAAAAACTTTTCACCAAGTTTCAAACCTATGAGTGAAAGAAGGTGAATTAATTGGGGAATTATCGACTTGTTTTGCTCAAATGCTTGGGAATGGTTTGGATAATCTCTTGATTTGGAATACAAAATGTGGTTTTACGTTCTGTTTGCGACAAGAAAATGATGTCTGTCTACATATTAAGGTTTTTCTCTCAGTGGCTATGCAATTTCGTAAACAATCTTTGAGGTTTCAAAAAGGTTTTTACGGAAAAGAAGGTGAGTATTTTGTTGGTGAATCTATTGCTACTTTATATGAAAACAGGAAAATGTTTGAAATTTTGTAAACAATGTATCTTTTAACGGTTTTGTAGATACGGTGCAAATTGTATAAAAAATGTGGAATTTTTGCATATATTTTGAAATTTGAGGCAATAAATTTTTCGAGTTCATTATTTCTCCAAATATTCTATTCTTGTCCTTATCTACAAATTTGCTTCAGTGGTCAGAAGAAGATTCGCATTGGTTTCAGAGATATAGCCCCGAATTTCTTTAAAAATTCAATATTTAACCATGTTTAGATGGGGCCATAAAATCCGATCTGGATCTGACACAACAAAACCCAACTAGGGTATCTTGTCGTTTGGGTCTGTACTTTCAAATAAAAATCTTCAGTTCGAATTGTTTGCACAAGATCACCCTAAAAATTTTGCACAGTGTTATATATGATATTCTTCCATATACTTAAACATTTTCAAAGATATTTTTATATTGTCATCACCTAATTAACCTCTTGTTTACAGCATGATATGCATAAACATTGTTTATCCGAGGTAAGTTGTTTTTGATGGTCTGTTGGAAGGAAATGTTTTAGACACCACCACTATGGACATACATTGGAAATGTTTCAATACATGCCGGATGAAATCTGGAATTCTATGGAAGAAAGGTGGATTCGTGAATTCTGTCTCTTTCTCTCCTATGTGAGTACCGTCAACTAGACCTGCAGCTTCTGTCGAAATGTTGGATACGATGTTCTTCAAACACACCTAGGTGTCTGATCGTGTATTCCTTCCATCTAGGCTCTCACGTCATAAATCGACAACTGACAGTTCCGCGATCCTGTGACACAGAACAACAGGGTACTGCTATTACACGCATTATGTAGTATCTATACTATATGTATATATACAAACGTTATGTGTGTACGATATAAGTACGGGACGTGCACTTAAGGGTAAACGACAGTCACAAGCTAATTGCTCAGGCGTCGTAAAACTAGTGTTTGTCTAAAAACCAAGGAAGCTTCTTTTCGTAATCTGACCCACAATTCTGACTTCTGTTGTTAGTGTCTGGGAGATTGGCCTCCTATGGTGGAAAAGAGACTGTTTCAATGGATTGAATGATCGATGAAAGCCAAAAGGAGTAACACGGATTTGAAAACCCGCTATCAATAACGGTGAGTCACCTCTTTGATCACAATTTTGCTTATGCTTTTCCTTTTACCGAAACTTTGATCATAATGACGGATAATTATTCAAAGAAAATGCTAAAAACATATAGCTTCAGACTCACAAAGCCTCAAATCAAAACTGCAAAGACATAGAAAGAATGAAGAATCCAATGGAGGAAGAGTTTACAAAGTGTACCAACCAGAATAAACTCCATCAAAGCTCGACCAAAACAAAATTAAGATCTGAATTGTCCACAAGCTTAGATAACAAATAGGCTTGATATTAATGATTTTGATATCTGACCATATGTAATACCATATTCACTATTCAGAATTGCGCTTTTATGACTTAACATTTTGTATAAATAAACAATTTTGTTCCACAGCTTGCGAATTGTTTTATGAGGGTTGATGAAAACAACGGAGAGTACAGCTTGTGACCATTTGGAATTAAACTTTAACTAAATCTGTTTACTGATTCCAGATTTATCAGTTTCTTTCCGTGAACTACTATCCCAAACATGGGTGTTGATACCAAAACATCCAACCACGAAACACACACACACACCGCTGGATGAATACTGCCAATTGTATATGATCTGGAAAAGGATTTACCAGAATCTGATAAGAAACAAAAGTACGATTTGAAAAAAGGTAAGTTGCGATATTAGTATTTCACTACCTACATTTAACAAGAATTTGGTGGGAAAGTTATATTTTGTTTTCTTTCTTAACTAGCTTGTATCTATTCGGTTATAAATAGCTTCTTATATTTCTACGATTTGATTCTATAGAAGAGAAAGCTGTACAACAGCAATCTCCTCCTACCGTCATAATTCGCTTATTACAAGATTCAAGTTTAAGTCATTCTGAACGAACGAACAATATTGAATTTTAATTCATTCTCAACGAACTATAAGGATGCTAGCTGAAATTACTTAAAATTATCTATACCTACGGAGATATGATAGGTTTTTGGGAAGTTTCGATTTGAATTCATGCTCGAACTATTATTTTTATTTTAAACGCTATACTTTAAAGAAATGTGGGCTAAGAATTTTGTAGTCGGAGTTCAGGCTATTGCTTCAAATCCTTAGGATGAAAAATTCCAATAGGGTTACCTTTAAGGTCTTCTACTTCATAGAGACAATTACCAACTGGTTTGACAATGCGACATTTGAAGAATTTCTAGTCAAGCTTTGCATTGTAATTGCTTTTAAATTCACTCTGTCTAAAAATTCTACGGTAAACTTCTTGTCCCGGGATGAATTTGATCTGATGACTTCTCATATTGTAAGATCTCTCATTTCTTAAGTATGCTTGGTGCAGACTATTTCGTATTTTTTCTCAGGCCAGGTCTTGCTTTACGGACGGAGGAAGCATGGCAACTTCGGGGTCGCCAAGAAGTTCCAGCTTCCGGGCTAGATTGTATATGCTGCCATGGGTGATCATATTTACTCCAAAGAATGCAAAGTAAGGGGTAACCCCAATCGAACTATTTACGGAAGACCTCAGGGAGCACTCTATCTCAGATGGGTTTTTATCCCAATCCCGATGGTCTTCTCCCAGATATGAACGGATGGCTGCCAAAATTGACTGATTCACTCTATCTGAAGCATTTGCTTGAGGAGATTGAAGTGCAGTCCTTACGTGATTGATCCAAAAAGTGTTCACTAGGTCATCAAATTCTTTGCTGGTGAATTGTTTACCATTATCCGAAACAATGGTTTCGGGGGTTCCGAATTTGTGGAACACCTCGCTGATCAAGAACTTTACCACATTGCTAGTATTCGCTTTGGCCATAGCCTTCCGTAGGACATATTTCGATAAATGGTCTAGCACAATGAAGATAAAAATATTCCCCCCTTTCGTCCTAGGGTAGGGCCCTAAAAAATCTACATAGATCCGTTGGAACGGTCTATTGGTCACTATCTCGGCCCCATTGGAGGCCTTAAGCTTGTATTGGCAGGTTTAGCTTCTTTGCAGACGTCGCAATTTTTTACATAGTTTCTAACTTGAACATTTTGGTTAGGCCAAAAGAAATATTCCTTTACCCTCTTTAAAGTTTTATGGAAACCTCCGTGTGATACTTGGGGTGGGCAATGGGCATTCTCGATTATCTTAGGTGTTAGTTCATGAGGTACCAATAATTTCCAACAAAAATCTTCATTCAAGGTCTATCGACGACCTTCAAGTCAGGAAGTTGGGAAGAGTTGTCCTGCACCGTGGCTATTAAATCTCGGGATTCGCCGGATTTGAACGCCGCCGACTCCAAATCAATTAAGGACGACAGTTGCCAATAGTTACATTCCGCCGTATTTGCATGAAAAGAAAGAGAATAAATAAGAGTATTAGAAAATGCCAAACAATACATCATTAGCTTAAACTTACACTAAACTTTTTTTAGTGTTCAGGTACAGAACTCAGGGTTGAGCTCAGGCCAGGGTTAGGAACCTTTTTGTTACCTAATTAGCCTTGTAAAGTGAAGGCACCAGATCCCATTGTTTAGTCTTTTTCTGAAACAGAATAAAAGAAAATATATTATTCAAATTTGTTAAGATACGGAATATAATTACCAACTAACTATACAAACACAACGACATACTTGCCTATTGGGAACAGACGGCTGCATGCTGAAGTCCTCATTTCGATCAAAACGTCCAACCTGGAAAGAAGAAGAAGATATAGAATTTTGTATTATTGGTCAATTTCTGATTTTTGTTTGCGTTAAATAATTCGTTCTTTTGAATTTCTTTCATTAATGTTTCCCCTTAAAAAGTAGTTTTCACAAATTGTAAACAAAATGGATGAATAAATATGTATTTTGAATTTGAAAAGAAAAATATGTTTTCGGCTTAAAGCCCTAAAGCCCTAAAAGGTGGTGTTAATGGGTTAAGAGAAGGTAAGTAAAGGGTCAAATCTGGGACACTTTAACAACAAAGTTGTCATAGCGAGATGTATTCTCGGTGGGTGGGGTATGTTCTCCTGGTTGGATAGCCGCCAGGAGAAGAGCTGTTTCAATAACATATTTCAAGTTAAGGTGAGTTCAGCATTTAGGTTTAGTTTAATTAGGTTCCTTTTTTTCTTAATTCAGACATATTTCAGGCTTCCTTGTGATTTTCCCCCTTTGCTGTGTTAAGACCGGTATGATTTTTTTGTGTTCAGTCGAATAGTCAACGAGTGGCATGAACCACCCTTCAGCCGACGAGCTATAGCCGCGCTAAACGCCAGCATACCGGCAACGCCACTCGAAGACGAAACATTCGGGAATTTTCGTTCACTTTAGTACATCGGTTGTTACAAGGTAATTCTTATTTTAGTCCGTATTTGTTAAAAATTGTAAATAAATTTAGTATATTTTGACGCAATATTGTTTTGGGGACCAATAGCAAAAGATTTGCAAAAAACCGTATAGTTTTTGCATAATATGTTGTATTAAACTAACAATTATTATGATTTTTTTAAACATTCTTGGTCTTTGCACTACATTTGTTGTCTAACTGTATTTCATTACTATGCATTATGACATTGCTATGTTTGAAGCATAATACTGTTTTGTGCATATTGACGTTTCTAACAAAAACATAACACACGGGGAAAAATTATTTAAAGTTTAATTGAAAATCTTTAGGTTAACAATGCCTTGAGTATTTTTTTCATTTCCTAAACCGTGCTCGGTTTTTATATTCGGTGCTTTTAATATTCAGAATTTTTTTCAATTTGGATTAGGATTAGAAATGGACCTATATAGTCCATTATGGAAGTGGATCTTATTTTGGAAGTCATATCTTTTCAAAAGATATCGCGCCGACTAGTCATCAGGAAAACATAATGTTGCTGTGAACAGGACCACAACGAACATCATCGGCATACATTTCCAAAGGATCTTCGAAAAGACCCTAAACTGCACTTAGACATAAATGTTGAACTTTTGTGGGGGAAATACCCTAAGGAGAGGACCGATATGGAACATTTTAGAAATTAAACTAAATTTGGACAAATTGTTATGATACCGAAAGTTTGGACCAAATTGGTTGCCCCGTTCAAGAGATATCGTGCATATCATTTTAGTGAAATTTTTTTTTAAATACTGGGGACCGGCATTGCAATCTTCGAACAGAAACTTAGTTTGGACAAATATGACGAAGGCCAAATTTTGTACCAAATCGGTTGATCATATGGTGCCATAGGGGTTTTTACACCTTTCCGGCTGCTTTCTCAAGAAGTATGGACTTGCCGCTGAAAAAACTTTTACCTTCGTAATTGAGGCAGCGAATGCTACCATTATTTCGATGAGGCACATTTTGCCCGTTTGAAAGTTTATATACCCTTCCACCTTGGGAAAAATACAGATCTAGCGTGCAGAAAATAAAAGTCAATGTTTTATTGTACGTTTATCAATAATTTGCATAATAATAGCTTTATATTGACAATTTTGCTTCATTTATTGATATATTGGATAATTTTTTTATATATTTATAGCAGACCCGGATCCGCGTTGCTGGCCCGTCGTATCGAGTTTTAATGACAACTTTTATATACTTTACGATTTACAATTCAAAAATAGGTATTTTCTACCTCATTTCTTCCGGACAATTGTCCTAAAACGATATAATTATAAAAGTTGAAAAAATTGCAAAGTCGAATTCTCCCGCTTATTAAGAATTATATGTTTTTAGCTTTTCATGGCTGATGGACCGTTGGACTTCACCATTTTAGGAGATTTGTAAATATAGGTTTTTTTAATAAGGGAGATACCGTGCCACCTTTAAATTTCATGCCTACATGTACCACGGCACATTCCACCAAATTTCATGAAAATCGGTTCGTTAGTTTTCGACATATAACATACTTAAAAACTGTCCATGGTCGGGACTTCGGGCACCAAGAAAGAATATTTTATAGGGGGCGCAAGCACCATTGTCTCGAAAATTAATTTGCAAGCCGATGCATTCATAAGTTTAGCAAATATAGCGATTATAAAGCAATAGGCCCTCCAAATTCATCAACAAATATATAGCATTTTGGACCACGGGACATTCCTCAACATTTTCGTGGTCATCAGTTTTCAAGACATAAGATATTAAATAAAGTGAGGGTGGTCCGGTATTTTGGTTCCAAATATGTTCCTAAGCTCGGAGACACAACCCCATTGTCTCCAAAATTAATGCTGAAACCTATATAATCATAAGGTTGGAATATACATATAGCATTTAAAAGAAATACGTGGGAAGGTACCCCACCTATTCTGAAATTCATAAACTACACATTGCCACGGCAGACCTTGAGCATTTGCTGCAAATTTAATGGAAATCGGTTCAGTATTTTGGAGATATAACATATTTAAAAAATTCGTTATTATTGCAAAATTCGTTATTATTGCAAATATAGCGTTTTTTAATATCAAACAAAACATGCAGACAATTTCACCGCGATTGTCTATATTTTCACCACAATTGTCTCGCAAATTAATTTCCAAACCGATACATTAGTAATTATTGTAAATATATCATTTTTGTCAAATAGGGTATATGGGAAGTACCCCGCCCATCCGAAATTTAACAAAATACGTAGCCTATTTTCACCGTGGGCCATCGCTGTACATTTCCTGATAATTTCAGGAAAATCAGTTCAACAGTTTTTGTAGAAAAAATTAAAATTGAAAATTTAAAAAAAGTGGGCGTGGTCAAATTTTCTTTGCATAAAACCCTAATTTGGGTTATTACGAACATTTCAAAAAACATTATCCAAATCTGTTCAGCCGTTCTCAACTAATGCCATTACCAACGAACGACATTTGATTTTTATTTATAAAGATATAGCATTTTTAAAGAAATAGGGCAATGGGGAAGTTCCCCGCGCCCTCCGAAATTTCAGAAAAATCGGTTCAGTAGTTTTTGTAAAAAAAATAAAATTTAAAAAGTGGGCGTGGTCAATTTTTTTTCTTCCTAAGTCGGGTTACGGCGAACTTTTCACAAAAAGAATTATCCAAATAGGTCCAGACGTTCTCAACTGATGCCATTGCCAACGAACGACATTTGATTTTTATTTATATAGATTGGGTCAATTTTTATTTTTTTATATGCATATATTATTTGGGAAGCTCCCATATAACGGTACCTACCGATTTTCAATATTTTGATTATTTCTGCAACATTACCCATCTGAAATGGCTAAAATTTGATATTTAGTCTCAGTTGGGCGTATAAAATATTCCACATTATCCAAAAAAGTAACTGAAATTCGGCATTTATTCTTCATTTGGGTTATAAAATATTCTGACAGATAATTATCGGTACAGCCCACGTTTTGACATAGGTCCCATATAACGGTACTGCCCGATATTCGGTATTTCTCATCATCCAATTGAAATGGATGAACTCTGATTTGAATATACATAATTTATGGTGGAGGGTATAATAAGAGTTCAAAATCACCCAATTCTGCTCTTTTTTAGTAATAAAAATTGCATTTAGCAGTTTGTTTGGAGACGCTTTACTACTTTTATTTAAGTATTTCCGCCAGTATTTCTTTTTAAAAATTGTTTAAAAATCTGTCTAGACACATTAAAATCAACCATAGAAGTTCTATTGATAGCGTTTATGTTATGCAAAGCCGCCACAAGAGGACTATTAATTATGTAATTTTGGCGATAGTTTTCTATTGAAACCATATTGTACCCATGAAGATTGCGACAAGGAAAACTAAAAGACATTTTGACTAATATATTAGGGCAGTCAACAATATTATTTACCACATCATAAACAAACATCATAGATTGCAAATTTGTTCTATTTTCCATCGTTTCCATACCAATGAGCAATAATCTCTCAACTCTTTCCACATGTTTTGCAGAATGAGGATTCCAAATTAAAGCGCAGTACTCAAGCTTTGACCTTATAAAAGAAGTGAACAAAAGCTTTAAAGTATAGGGATCATTAAATTTTTTGCTATGACGACTAATAAATGCTAACATAAAATAAGCTTTAGGAATGATCTAATCTATGTGTGGAATAAAACTAAATTTAAAATCAAATATTACACCTAAATCTTCAATTTCATCAACCTTTCGTAGAACTGTTGAATTTAAATGAAAATTATAGTGCACTGGAGAACGAAGTTTATAAAAAGAGACATGAATGCATTTATCCAAGTTAAGTTGTAGATGATTTTTTTGCACCAATCTGAAAGTCTACACAAATCAGATTGTAAGTTCACGAAGAAAAATCTTTAAGTCATCAGCGTATAATAAGAAATTAGAATGCTTAAAACAAGTATCAATATCATTCACCAAAATATTAAAAAATAGTGGCCCCAAAATACTCCCTTGAGGAACACCAGACGACAAAACATACGGCTGTTATTAAAATAGGATTTTAAGCAATTATAAAAATTGGAATGAAAACCAATTGCATGTAACTTTTTTAAAAGAATTGAGTGGGATATTTTGTCAAATGCTTTTGAGAAATCAGTATATGGCAAATAACAAAATTCCTTTGCAATTCCATTTGAAAAAAATTAAAAAAATTTTTCGCGAGCACATCTACGATTTTTGGTATAGAGTTAAAGGAAAAAAATCTGGTTTCAAATCTGCTCGCGTTCACGAAATTGGCCGATGCGCGCAAAAGTTATAGCGGTTTTTATCCTCTTATAAAGAAAAAATATTTTAAAATTTCTTATTTTTTGTATTGAGGAAATGTAAGCATATATCAGTAACAGCATTTGATATCCATCCGTAGATGCACCAAAATATCCAAAATGTGTTTTCATTTTCGCGGAAAATCAAAAAAAAAAAAAAAAATTAAAAAAATCTGGCAATAAATTTAAATTATACTAACTCAGAGTCCGTATAAACCTCTAAAAACTAAATTAAAAATACGTACAGAAACTAAACAACGCGTAAAAAATGTGAAACCAAAATTATAAACATTGGCTTTATAAATTGCATATTATAACAACAACAAAAGAGAAACAACTCATTGTTGGAAAATATTGTTACAAATATATTTTTTGGTTTGTTTCGAAAAATTAGAAAAAAATATTTGAGAGTTATCCAATTATTTCGCTAAAATCTAATACATAAATTAAAGTATTCTGCTAAAATTTTATCAAAATATATGGTTTACCATCGTGAAAGCTTAACTGCTTACTGTGATAACTTATAAGGATAGGAAATTAAGAGTAATATTGAAATTACTATCATTTAAAAGATATGAAAATTAAAAAGCCTGTAATTCGCGAATTAGTTAAAGTCGGTTGATGCGCATCCGATTTTAAATAAAGCGAATCAATCTCTTTCAATATTTATGCATATTTCGATGTTTTACTCAGCGGCCATTGTGTGCCGCCAGTTGCATCATGCACTGCAAAAAACCTTAAAGTTGGTAAAAGTCGGGTTTCAAAGGAAATTGAATTACAGTTGTAAATTTTACACGCAAAACCTATGTTTTGTAAGAAAATTCACGCATGAAATTTTGGCCTTTCGACTCCAATTACTAGGATGCTGTAAGGAGCACACTCATGAGGTATGCACCAAACGACGTAAAATCACGAGTTCTATAATCGTGTTATGAGTTTGGAATATTATCTTCTTGCACGTCCGGATTATTAAAAAAATTCAAAAAACCCCGAAATTCTGGCTTCAAAATGTCAGCATAAACTTTAGGTGGATGCAGTGGATGTATCGAAAAATCATACACTGCTATCTTATTGCCCATGGAGTATTCTGTGATTCATTCTTTGGGAATAGGTCTATAAAATGTAAGGTTAAGCCAGAAATCGCATGGGAACATAAAAAAACTTGTTGGCTTCAACCCATTTTTATCCATTTTTCTACATTGATGCCAATACAGCTTCCACGAAAATTAATTTTAATGGTCGACATTATGGGATCCCTCCTAAAACACTTCATTTTAAAGAATTGTAGTCATACTTTACAGAATTTGTTAACAGTTCGCGAATTCTGAAAGGGTGAAACTCGGATTCATCGATTGCAAAACATTTTTGTTATTTACCATATATTGTTTCAACCTGATAACTACTAGCAAAAGACGATAAGCAATAACCCGTGAAAACAAATAAATTAGACGTTGTGGATCTTCCGTTGTGAAATCCATGCTGCTGGGGAATCATTACAGATTTAACTGCAAAATATAATTTCGTATGCACTACCTTCTCAAAGATTTTGGCCACAAAAGTTAGTTTAGATATTGCTCGGTAAGAAGTAATAAACTCTTTTCTACCACTTTTTAAAATAGGTTCAATAAAAGTAATCTTCCATTGATCCGCAAACACCCCATCATGCAAAGATTTATTGAACATTAGCAACTAATGAACATTAGAACTAATGATGAACAACATTTTTTAATTAAATAAGGGCAGATACCATCACTATCTGTGGACTTTGACCATTTTATATTTTTTATAGTGAGAGCGATATCATTACTGGATAAACTTAAAGCACCAAAATTTATCTGTGCAATTAATAGCAATTGAAGACATATCATACATGTTAAAATTTGATTTAAAAAAGGAAGCAAAGAGTTCTGTAATATCAAGTGAGTTTGCTGCAACTTTATTATTATAATACATTGTTGACGGTATGTCCAATGTCCGTTTTTTAGACTTTATAAACTTCCAGAAACAATTTGGATTATCTTTAATTTGATTTTTCTATTTGAAGTATATGTTGATTGTAAAGAAATTTACTTAAGAAATTAATATTCTTTTTGACTTTGGCGGTAATTATCAAAAGACGCCTGGCATGGTTGTGATAAATACATTTTATATAATTTATTTATTTTATTTTTCAATTGTCGTAATCCTCTAGTATACCATGGATGACTTTGTGACTTTTTCCGTTTAATTGGCATAATTTGCTGGCAGACTTCATGAAACATCTCAAGAAATGTATTATAGCAAACATATATGTTATTTATATTAAGAGCAACTTCCCAGTCAACATTCCGTAGAGTTGAATTGAATGTATCAAAATTACAGTACTCGAAATTAAATGAAGCTAGATTAGATTTGTTAAAATCATTTAAATATTTATAAATATCAATAACAATAATAATTGGCGAATGGTGAATAGTCCTCGGCGAAAAAGAATCTAGACTTTCAAAAATTTCGTATTTCAAATCAATTTGAATAAATATTAAATCAAGCAATCTTTTCAGCTGATTATGTATATGATTGATTTGGATTAAATCCATATCCATCATACTATCAACAAAATAACCAAATCATTATTTAGATTTGAAGGAATATTCCAAGAATCAATAAACGGTGTCCGGAAAGGAATATATGTAAATGGAACGTTCATTAACAACACAAGGTATGCCGATGACACCACTCTCATAGCCGATAATATGACAGCACTACAAGAACTGGTTAACAGATTGACCACTTGCAGCGAAAAATACAGTCTTAAAATTAACATAAAAAAACGAAATACATGGTCATCAGTAAACATTATACATATGCTAATGCGGCCCCATTAAAAATTAATGAAATAAATGTGGAAAGAGTCCAAAGCTTTAAATATTTTGGAGCGATAATCAACGACGAATGGGACATTTCTAAAGAAATAGCCTGCAGGATTGAAATGACCAGAGACAAATTCTTTAAATATAAACCAGTAAGGAAAGGATCAAAGTCGGGCGGGGCCGACTATATGATACCCTACACCACTGTGAATATGTAAAATATAAATCGGAGCTATATCCAGATCTTAACAGATTTCGATATAATTTGGCAAATTTATTTCCAGACCGAATTATGTCATACATTCCTAATTTCATCGAAATCGGAACTATATAGCGTGTTTGGTACAGAAAATACGTGAAATCGGCCGAAAATATATATGGAAGCTATATCCAAATCTGAACCGATTTCGATATTATTTGGGACACTTATTTCTAGACCGAATTCAGTCAAACATTCCAAATTTCATCAAAATCGGACGTATATAGCGTGTTTGGTGCAGCAAATACCTGAAATCGGGCGAAAATATATATGGGAGCTATATCACATTTATTTCTAGACCGAATTCAGTCACACATTCCAAATTTCATCGAAGTCGGACATATATATCGTATGTGGTACAAAAGATACGTGAAATCGGCCGAAAACATATATGGGAGCTATATCCAAATCTGAACCGATTTCGATATAATTTAGCGCACTTATTTGTAGACCGAATTCAGTCACACAAGCAAAATTTTATCAAAATTGGACGTATATAGCGTGTTTGGTGCATAAAATACGCCAAATCGGGCGAAAATATATATGAGAGCTATATCCAAATCTGAACTGATTTTCACCAAAAGCAATAGCGTTCTTCCTATTGCTAAAAAAATTGTAGTCCCCAATTTTCAGCTGAATCGGACAAAAAATGCGACCTCTAGGCTACGAACAAAAATACATGGACAGACAGACGGACGGACATGCATAAATCGACTCAGAAAGTGATTCTATGTATATCCCTCAAAGGAACTATATGTCTATCTCGCTTCCTTTTGCACGTTACATACAAATGCACAAAGACATAATACCCCTTACCACATAGTGGTGTAGGGTATAAAAAGTGTTTACAAGCCATAATGTAAACTTAAAACCCAAAATAAGATATATGAAAACATTTGTATGGTCTGTCCTATTGTATGACATGGAAACATGGACCTTAAAATCCGTAGATATGAAAAAATAGGAAGCATTTGAGATGTGGACATATCATCGCATCTTAAAGGTATCATGGACACAATTCGTATCAAATAATGCGGTTCTAAGAACAACATGAAGAGACGGAAAACGGCATACTTGGGCCACATTATGAGAAATCCGAAATACAAACTGCTGCAAAGTATTATCCGTGTAAACATTGAAGGAAGGCCTACTAGAGGGAGGAAACAACTACTATGGATCAACAGCATCCAAGAATGGACCGGCATACGTGATGTCACAAATCTGCTAAGCGAAATCAGAAACAGAGAGACTTTTGTCAATATTAATAATTTAAGTATGATAATATAAAACTATTGTAATAATATTCTTATATTTGCATGTTGGTCGCAACATTCGAAAATCGAATAGGTAAATAAAGAAGAAGGAATTAATGTGTCATCTTATAGTTACCTAATACACAAAACTTTTTGTCAAAATCAGCATTCTCATACAAAAACAACAAATTATTAACATGCATTGAGTATACATCTGTATTACTATTTGGTGGAATATATGAAACAGTCACACATAATTTTCCATTCTTTAAAGGGATAATAACCGATAACTGATCTAACAACACATCAATTACAAGATTTGGATTTTGGTAAGAGTTCAATTCATTTCTTACTGCAATTAACACACCACCTCCACGGGAACATCCGGCCATATCCCCAATTCTGTCCTTAAGGAAATACCGAAAAGGGAAGAAGATGCATCATATTCATGTTGTTCTTGTAAAGTTGGCACACCAAATTGTTCTGCATTAGAACGGTTATCGACATTGGCATGATTTTGTTGACTTCTCACATGTTGTTTATTTCTATTTCTAATGCTCGACCCGAACATAACGTCTTTATTATTTTTTCAAGTACACATCGAGATATCTAAACGACTTCTACGATTAAAATAACTCCAAAAAGAAGAAGAACTTGAATACGCGAGTGCAGATTGGACTTCTCTATCCAGCTATTGTTTGTTAATAACCTAAGAATCAAATATTCTTTTTGTCATAAAACCGCAAATACATTACTTCTTTACCAGAAGTGATAGAGTCTGTGCAACAGAATTAAAAACTTCAGAAATTTAAAATCGGACGATACAGACTAGGACTCATAGACTCTGTTTGAATAGTCGAACTCAGAAACCAATCAGAAAACTCTTATCTTAATCCTGATAAAATACTATAAAGCGGAAAATTTTCATGATTGTTGTTCCGGCAGTATTCTCTACTTTTGATATAATGTAGGTAGGAAACTAACAAAAAAATCGTGAATCGTGAAATAAAAACATCGTAAGATTTGGGATATTTATATTAACGATTGTGAACGTTCCGAATAAGTTCAAACGTTGTGCTTATAAATTTAATTTAGATTAAAGCAAAGAAGTGTTTAACTTTTGCGCAGACGGTATATATAGAAATGGAGCGACATAGTCCATTTTGGAAGTGGATCTTATTTTGAGAGTCACTCCTTTCGATAGTATCTAGTGATTTGTCAGGAAGCATTGACTTGTTCAAGACAAATAGGATACTACTGCAAACAAGACAACAAGTAGTACCTTTAGTAAAAATGTCTAAAGGATCCTCGAACAGTCTTTAAACTGCACTTATGTTGAACTTTTGTGAGGGAGGTACTTGAAGATGTTGTCCATATATATTCTCTTGGAACTTGATGTACATTTTTCATTAATTTTATGTTATTTGAAAGAGTGGACCGATATAATCCTTGTTATGATCGATCTACAGTCTGTCGCAAAAATTAGTATACACCGTTGAAACCAAAATGTATTAGGGATAAATATCACTATAACTTATTGAAAACAACAAACAATTAGTTTTATTTGATAGACAAGAAGGTTGTCTTCCGTAATAACAATTAAAAGTGCGCAATATTTGCATACATTAGCAAATGTACGGTTCGAATTCCAAAAAGACCAAAATTTATGTCGCAAAAGTTAGTATACAACGGAGAATCCTCGTGGAACTGTGTAAAAAATTCTTGATATTTTTGAACAAAATGAAGCTAAATCAGTACTTAAGATCATAAAGAGTATATTAATTGGTTTTAATGGCAGTTATAGTACTTATAGTGACAAGTCCAACGTACACTGGATCGTAAAATCCACAAAAATTGGTCATCTACAAATACAACAACTGTAGCGGCAAAATTCCGAGTGTTATGTCCTGTTTATGAATTCTAAAGCCATGAAATGCTCAGAAAAGCTCTAAAGTTTCAATTTGGGGTGATCTTGATCGAGTTCCGACTTGTCCTGTTTGAAAAAACGGAAATTTCTTGAAGGAAACCCATACTTTTGAGGCCGTTGTCCTTTTGAAACATGTAATAATTCTTAATCCTTACACATAAGGACTTTCCTTTTCAGTTAATTTTCTCACAAATTATGTCCCTTTTCTCATTCCCACCAAAAAAAATAGTAGGAGAACCTCAAGATGCGTTGTAAGCCCTACAGTTATACTGTCCTACCGGCCTTTCAGCAGTATCGGACATGCTTCTCGTATCCCTAGTGTATAATTTACTACTAATGTCTAATGAACTACTTCTAACTGATCCATTTAGTTGTATTTTGGTCCTAAGTGAAGCGAACACAGCTTTTCAGAACGTTTTTGCACAATCCATGCGTTATAACAGCAGAGAAAGCTCTGTATTAAAATTTTAAATTAGCTATCATATCCTTCTGTGGTGGTGGAGTATCACTGTAGAGCTTACACCAGAACTTGAGGTTCTCCTACTATTTATTTTTGGTGGGAATATGAAAAGGGGCAACATTTGTGATAAAATTGACTCAAAAGGAAAGTCCTTATGTGTAAGGATTATTACATGCTTCAAAAGAACAATGGCCTCAAAAGTATGGATTTCCTTCAAGAAATTTCCGTTTTTTCAACAAGACAAATCGAAACTCGATCAAGATCACACCAAATTGAAACTTTAGAGCTTTTCTGAGCATTTCATGGCTTTAGAATTCATAAACAGGACATAACACTCGGAATTTTGCCGCTACAGTTGTTGTATTTGTAGATGACCAATTTTTGTGGATTTTACGATCCAGTGTACGTTGGACTTGTCACTATAAGTACTATAACTGCCATTAAAACCAATTAATATACTCTTTATGATCTTAAGTACTGATTTAGCTTCATTTTGTTCAAAAATATCAAGAATTTTTTACACAGTTCCACGAGGATTCTCCGTTGTATACTAACTTTTGCGACATAAGTTTTGGTCTTTTTGGGATTCGAACCGTACATTTGCTAATGTATGCAAATATTGCGCACTTTTAATTGTTATTACGGAAGACAACCTTCATGTCTATCAAATAAAACTAAGTGTTTGTTGTTTTCAATAAGTTATAGTGATATTTATCCCTAATACATTTTGGTTTCAACGGTGTATACTAACTTTTGCGACAGACTGTATGTCTGGAGGAAATATTGCGATGTATAAAGTTTAGACCGAATCGACTACTCCCTTCGAAAGACTTAATTTAATTTGGACGAAATATAACGACATTCAAACCTTGGACCAAATCGGCTGATCCGTTGCGCTCCAGCATATTAGACAAACAGAGATACAGACGGACGGACTGAGTGATTCCAGACTGTCTAAAACGAATTTCGTTCAAATATATGTCGAGTCTAAAATCATTATTTCGATAAGGCACATTTGTATCGTATCAAAGTGTATGAAACCTCTTAACACTAAAAGCTGAGTCTGTAATTATACTTCGTTGATGATAACGAAAAAATTAGGTGGGTATGCCTTATTATAACAGTTTTTAGCAGTTTTGGACGCACAAATATTTTTTTCAATATTTTTTTTGTTTAGAAGCATTTAGCATTTGTCTAACAAAATTTTGGCGAAAACATTGAAACACATTTCTTATTGGCTTTCAAGATTTAGTTTACGACGAACCCTTCTTAAATTTTGTTCAATAGACATTTTTTCATGCGCTTCCATTCCCGCAATACTGAACTAGTAATTTTTGTTGATGCAGTATGAGTGTAAAGCCTCGAGACCTCTATATAGCTCGAATATGACAAACCAAACATGGAGTATATTCATTGCGGCCCCCGCCCCTCATGCTAGGATTACATTTACGAAATCCACTCGATTTCAACTGTCAATTCCATTGCTTAAACGTCAAATGAAATCCAAGGGATTTCAGATGAGATTTCATTTGAAGGGTAAGCAATGGAATTGACAGTTGAAATCGAGTGGATTTCGTAAATGTAAACCTAGCATGAGGGGCGGGGGGCCGCGATGGGGACCTATAGACCCCTTCTATGGGGTCTATATGAAAACATGGACCTATACCGAAAAATTTCTGTTGGAATGTTGTATACCATCAACGAAGACGAAATTCAAAATTTCAACCATTTCGGTTGGATTCTGAGGCCACAATCTTCAAAATTCCGAAAGTCGGGAGGTATGGGGGCTATATGAAGACGTGTCCTATACCTACAAATTCCAGGTGTAAATTTTATACCCCTAACGAAGATTAAATACCGAATTTAGCCATTTCGGTGGGATATTTAGGCTAAAACTTTCAAAATACAGTAAATCCGGAGGGAACATTAAATGGGGGCTATATGCAGACGAGGACCTATATCAACAAATTTTTGGTGGAAAGTTGTATGCCCTAACCGAAGACTAAATATCAAATTTCAGCCATTTCGGGGCGATATTGAGGTCACAACCCTTAAAATACCGAACATTGGGAGGTACCGTTCTATGGGGGCTATATCAAAACGTGGACCGATATAGCCCATTTTCAATACCAAACACCCTAGGATGTAATATACATTTCTATACCAAATTATAAAGGTCTATCTTCAAAATTACGATCTGTATCTTGATTTCAACAGACGGACGGACATGGCTATTTCGACTTAGAATTTTATACTGATCAAGAAGATATATACTTTATAACGTCTACAACGAATATTTCGATGTGTTACAAACGGAATGACAAATTTAATAATAATATAAAGATAGGTGTTGCTGTAATGTGCATATTACAAACCCAACCTTAATAATTTTGTGGTCTGTTCCAGTACTGCAAGAATCTACTAACTTTTACTACTTTTTCGATAACATAAAGGAAAAATTGTTATCGTAGTAAAAAATAGTAGCGTCTTACAGGTTCTGGAACAGAGCATTTGTTTAATATTTTTTGAGCGTTGCACATAGGGGTAAAATTCGCAAAAACGGAGATTAATTTAGGAAATCAAAACTTTGTATTTTTCGATTCTCGAAATCATTTGGGGGTTCAAAACTTTGTATTTTTCGGTTCTCGGTGTCCCTTTTAACTAAAAAAACATTTGAATTGTTTCTAAGAAAACTACCAAACTTTTTTAATGTCATTGTTTTTCAACCGACAGAGAACATTAAAAAAATAGTTTTGTGACAAAGGACAGTCTACAAAACAATATTTTTTTTAAAGCAGTTTACGGTGACCACTCTAATTAGAAAACGAATGAATCTATCCTCCTAAATTTTTGTGGGGTTACTTAGAATATAAAAATCTTGCCTTCATCGGCGGATTTTACAAAATATATGCTATACAACAATGGTGGACAGTCAAAATATCAATGTTTACCTCAAAACTACCACTTTTGGATCATAAAACTGTCAATTAATATTTTTAATTAAATCGGTCGATAAAGGACTTGGTTTCTATGCCCAAATAAGCCCACAAAAATATAAGAAGGTAGGTTCATTAGTTTTCGAGCTAGAGTGGTCACTGATTTAATAAATGACATTTTGAAAAAAAACATGTACGAAACATAAAAGTTTTTTGTCTTTTGATGCTCAAATCTCAATAATTTTTTCAGATCCCTATCCGAAAGACACGATAAAATATTGTTGACAAAATTCATATCCATAATTAGAGGGATTAAAATAGTTTTTTTAATTGAATTATTTGAGCTATTATGACCTAAGGAGTTTGTATTGAAAAAGTGATATCTTGCGAAGTCCACACACATCTAATCAATATACTACGATCGTTTCGCTGGTGGTTTAATTCAGCTCATGAGGCATATTAGATGTGGTGCTAGAGAAAGGCTGAGTTTGAAAACATGTATATATACTAAACTTATTACAAATTTGCAGTTGTTAAGTATTTTGAAGCCTTTTTGCTATCAAGTCAGCCTAGTGTCTCTGGTCTTCCTAGTATCCTTCTTCAATACACACTCACACATATACAAATACACACACACACATATATAAATATTCAAATCTCAGCCGGGGCAGGCGGGCTCTTGCTATGCATTTTTATTTAATTGTTGTCTTATTTTTTATATCAAAAATATATTCTCGCGGCAAAAAAGACATTAGCTGGGACTACTATACCACCTGGTAATGGCACCATAAGTGGAAGTTTATAAGAAAATTTAAGCAAACTTTCATAAGAATGAAATTATTAGCATCATTTCATTTAAATCATATATGTAACATAATGGTCAACATGCTTTTATGTAGGCCGAACACATTCATCAAAGCAAAAATTCATAATGTACAACAATATTAGAGAATATGAAGCCAAAACCCAAAATAAAACATGACCATTTTCCTCATTTTTGACATAACTCAAAATGTGCAATAAAAATCAAAGAGAACACTCAAGAAAAATATACAAAAAATTCTCACTACCTTCTCGACACTCTTTTTTCTATACTCTAATTAATACATATCAAAATTATGAAATTTTGGACATATTTTGAAGTTTTTTATGCATAGTTCTACAACACTTTTGTTAGAACAACTTTTTTCTAAAATATTGAGAATTACCTCTTTTTAATACGAGGGCTGCACGAAAAATACCTGGTCAAGGCAACACGGCGTATTGCCAGGCGCCATTTGAAAATATCTTTGGAAAATATGAAATTTTTTTTAGCCTAGACTTACTCAGGACAATTTGTAGTACGACCATGGTATGTGCTGTTTACGAGTACAGTGACTCACTTTGCAAAAAATGGAATTTACTTGTGTACATTTTCGTCCAAGAATTTTTCACAACTTTCGACGTGGATAATCACCGCTAGAGTGTATCGATCAAATTAAATCTTTGTATGTCGATAAAAGACCATAAAACGAAGGTTGAGGGTTGCCAAAAATATGCCGTGCATGAACGGATAATGCGAGATCGCCATGTTAAATACCGTCAGATAGAGGCATCCTTGGGCGTTTCTTCCACCAACTAACATTTGATATTGAATAAACACCGGGCCGCAAAAAAGGCTCCTGTGAATTGGTTCAAAGAAATTGTAAATAAAATCGATCTCTGTGCTTCAAACGACGTTTATATGATCGTCACAGACGACGAATCTAGGATTTATGCTTAGGAGCCCGAAACAACGCAGGAATCGGCCGTTTGGGTCTTCGAAAGCGATCCAAATAAAACGAAAGTTGTTCATGTATGAAACAATTCGAAGCAAAAGGTTGCCTGTTTCTTCAGAATGAGTGGCTTGAGAAATATAGGATGGTTAATTCTGGGTCATCCGCCGAACAGGCCTAACTGGGGATCCACATCAAGAAAAAAAGGCGTGGTCAACGATTTTTTTGCCTGAAAATGCTGTAAAAGCGTTCAAAAACCAAAAATAAAATTTTTTGAAATGGAATTATAAAAGAAGTTTACTTTTATACCCAGCAAAATTAATTGGAAGTAGTGCAATGTAGACTAGTTATTTCACGGCATGTTTTGATGCAGTTCTAACGGAGTCGTGAAAAAGGCACACCATTCCCCACATTTTATGCGCATTCGGATGCGATCTAACGAATGAGTCGAAAAAAATGCACTCCAATTCCTTACATTTAAACCGCATTCGGATGCGATCCAACGATTGACATTCATTTCTCACATTTTAACAGCATCCGGATGCAGTCAAAATGAAGTCGTGGTTAAGGCACTCCGTTAGTTACATTTTATTAGCAGTTGTTAGAAGTCCCCACAAGTACATACGCCAGTTTGTAGATCCCTACAATTCGTCCAAAAACGAAAAAAAAAACATTTCCAAAAATTTGTTATAAAAGCTCTGTTCTTTTACGAGTACGTGCAAGAATCTTCAAGTTTTACCACTTTTTCTCGAAAAGTGTTCCGTTACGTGATGTAAGCATACAATTGTTATGAGAGCAGTTCACAACTTTTGCTTATTTTGCCACTTTTACCATTTTTAAAAGTAATGGAACTGACCAAAAATAAAATAATTTGTGAACTTTTGCGGTAACTCATGAGAAGAAAACTTCCTAATGGAGTGCTGCTGGAGTACATGTCGAAAACTTTAATGGTAATGGGAAGTAAATATAAAACCCCTTTAGCAGATGAAGCAAGAACAGTTCAGCTTGGATTAAATGAAGAGCGGAGGAAACAAACTCAGTTGCAATTGAATTTAATGAAGCAATTTCATAATTTGCGTTAATGTAATAAAATTCTCATTATTTTTGTTTTACGCTAACAACAAATTATTTTTATTTATTCTGGAATATTTTGCAATGGCTTTCATTTTTATTGCATCTTTGAACTGAATAAAAACACATTCCGAAGAGTGCCTTTAAATTCGCATCAAAACACGTGCTTTGGATGCTAATAGGACTGCATCCTATTCTACCCTAAAGGGTTAGTTAAAATGCGATTCCAAAGGGTTTGTTAAAATGCAATGCCAAAGGGTTAGTTAAAATGCAGTGCTAATGGAGTGCATTTTTCAGTTGTCACGCTCTTGTAAAAATCATGAGTGAAAATGCATAATTTGATGGACTTCCAAATCACTTGTACATATGATTTAGTTTTATCTTTGGAGGCAAACTTTTTGCTGGGTAGTTATACCCTACACCACTATGTGGGGAGGGTATTATAAGTTGGTTTTGGCCAAAAAGTTTGTACCGCATCGAAATAATGGTCGTAGACCCACACTTATATATATCAAAATTAATGTCTCGACGAGCTGAGTCGATCTGGCTATGTGTGTCCGTCCGTCAGTCCGTCCGTCCGTCCGTCTGTCCGTCTGTCCATCTAAACCTTGTAATCACGCTACAGGCCGCAATTTTGATCGGATCGTCACGAAATTTTGGATGTTGATGGGGGTCCCGGAGGGGAAGAAGCCTATTGATTTTGGTGATGGTCGGATAATATTTAGGGGTCGGAAAGGGCAAAAAACTTAGGTGGATAAAAAGACAATGTTTTTTTCCAAAGCCAATATCTCAGCTTCTATATGGGGTATACCAAAAGCAAAACCTAACAATGAAAGCAGAAAATATCACCTTTCTAATGATGTAAAGTAGGTGCTTGTAGGTGATTAAACAACGAAGATATCGCAATAGTAGCAAATAAAACCCCAATTTTCATTTTTGCGATTTTAATTATATTGACAAATATCACAGCTTTGGTTAAAAATTTTCCAAAAGCAAAGTCTGACTATGAAATTAGAAGATCCCGTCTTTACAATGATGCAAACTAGGTCGGCGTAGGTAACCAAATAACGGAGATATCGCAATAGTCGGTAATACATCCCATTTTGCTATTTTTTTGGAAATCACGCTACAGGTCGCAATATTGATCGGATCGTCACAAAAATTTCAGGGTTAATGGTGGTCTCACAGATGAAGAAGCATATTGATTTTGGTGATGGTCGGATGATATTTAGGGGTCGGAATGGGCAAACACTTATTTGGAGAAAAGTCAACATTTTATTTCAAAGCCAATATCTCTGTTTCTTTAAGAGGTATATCAAAAGCAAAACCTGGAAAGGAAAGTAGAAAATATCACCTTTACAACGATGTAAAGCAGATTGTCTTCGGTGGTCAAATAGCTAAGATATGGCAATAGCCGATAATGCATCCCATTTTCCGATTTTTTTGTAATCACGCTACAGGTCGCAATTTTGATCGGATGGTCACGAAATTTTGCGGGTTAATGGGGGTCCCAAAAAGAAAGAAGACTATTGATTTTGATAATGGTCGAATAATATTCAGGGGTCGGAATGGGCAAACACTTATTTGGAGAAAGGTCACGTTTTATTTCAAAGCCAATATCTCTGTTTCTTTAAGAGGTATATTAAAAGCAAAATCTGGCAAGGAAAGTAGAAAATATAACCTTTACAACGATGTAAAGTAGGTTGTCGTACCTGCTCAAACAACAGAGATATCGCAATAGTCGGTAATGCATCCCATTTTCCGATTTGTTTGTAATCACGCTACAGGTCGCAATTTTAATCGGATCGTCACGAATTTGGGAGTTGATGCGGGTCCCTCATAGGAAGAAGCCTATTGATTTTGGTGATAGCCGGATAATATTTAGGGGTCGGAATGGGGAAAAACTCATTTGGAGACAAATTCAAAGTTTTATTCAAGCAAGGGAGATACCACAATAGTCGGCAATGCATCCAATTCTTCCATTTTTTTGCAATCAAGCTACAGGTCGTAATTTTGATCGGATGGTCACGAAATTTTGGTTGCTTATGGGGGTCCCAGAGACAAAGAGGCATATTATTTTTGGTGGTAGTCGGTTTATATTCCCTAAAAGAAATGTTTACCTGTGAAAAGCTTATGCACAGGGGTAGTGGTGTAGGGTATCACATGGTCGGCCCCGTCCCGACTATAGCCTCTGCTCACTTGTTTTTTTTTCTTTTTGTTTCCCTCCGAATTCTATTAAAGATATAGATGGGTTAAATAAATGCTTTTGTTTTTTAAAGAATAAATTTAATTATATTCATAACTAATACGGAGTGTGGAAACCCATTCATATTTGCTAAAAAATCTAATAAATACCTTATTTTATAATTTTATAACTTTTAATAAATCAATCCACCAAATATTTGCGTTTTACAATATTTCAACCCCACATAGAACTAGAAAATAATTATTTTATTGGTTCTTTAGTTTTTGGTTATTATAAATTTCACTGTTATCTGTAACGCAATTTATGCATGATTTCAGTCCTAAAAACAGGAAAGAAAAATTAAATCCTCTGATAAACATTGGGGTGAGTCAACAAACAAAACCAACCACTTGTGAACTCTTGAAAGTTCTCTCACAGAAGTTCCCACATTAGATACAAATGAGCTCAAGTGTGACCGATAAATTTCCAATTCCCACTGCCACTATCGCCACTGTTACCATAGAAATCTGAAAAAGTCAGAAACGGAAAAAATCCATAAATAGTAATAGTAAGAACTGTTTGTTGTGTTGGCTAATAAATGCATAAAGCTTAGTTAGCATAACTATAATGAAATGTGCACAAGTGAGCTAGCTGTACACTCATAGGTCGCGATGTTAATACAACACTTCAAAAACTGTCAGATTATATCTATATTAATAAAAGAGTAAAGTGATTGACTGACTGACTTAATGATTCATCAACGCCCAGACCAAACGGCTAAAGCTAGAATCTTGAAATTTTGGGTGAGGGTCATTCTTGGTCCGAAGGTGTCAGATAAGGCTGGGATTTCGGAAATTCGAACTAGAACGGTACGAAAAGTACTAAAAGGTACTAAATATGGTACCCTTTGTATTAGGCAAACGGGAAGAGCTTAACCGGAAGAGTTGAAATTTGGAACGAGAGTCACTAATAGTGTAGGATAGATGTACCACAGGGCTTTTAGAAATTCGAAGTCGAAGTGTACGAAAATGTACTAAACTTGGTACTATTTTGTATTATGTGAACGGATAGAGCTGGAATCTTCAAATTTGAAATGATTTTCTTTTTTATCTTTATATAGAAAACTCAATTGTCGTTTGTTGGTAATTGAATCAGTTGAAAACGGCTAGAGCGATTTGGATAATTTTTTTGTGGAAATGTTAGTCATAGTCCAGTTTAGGTTTTTATGCAAAGAAAAATTGGCCACGCCCACTTTTATAAATATGTTATATCTACGGAACTACTCAATAGATTTTCCTGAAATTTGCAGGGAACGTAGGGTGATGGCCCCCGATTGAAATAGGCTACATATTTGGTTGAATTTCGCATCGGGCGGGGTACCTCCCCTATGACCTATTTTTGTAAAAATTCAATATTTGCAACAATTACGAATGTATCGCCTTGAAAATTAATTTCCGAGTCAATGGCGATTGTGTCTCCGACCTTACGTGCTTATTTGGGGCATTAAGACTGGACAACGCCCACTTTTTTAAATATGTTATATCTACGAAACTACTAAATCGATTTTCCTGAAACTTTCAGCGAATGTACAGGCTACATATTTTGTGACTTTCGGATCGGGCGGGTACCTCCCCTATGCCCTATTTTTGTAAAAATGCAATATTTGCAACAAATACGAATGTATCGGTTTGGGAATTTATTTGCGAGTCAATGGCGATTGTGTCTCCAACCTTACGTACTTATTTTGTGGCTTATGATCCGACCACGCCCACTTCCTAATTAGGTTATATCTACAGGGGATTTTCAAAAAAATCGCGATTTGTCTAAACTTTTAAATCTTTATAAATAAAAATCAAATATCGTTCGTTGGTAATGGCATCAGTTGAGAACGGGTGAACCGATTTTCGACTTGGGTTTTTATGCAAAGAAAATTTGACCATGCCCACTTTTGTAATTTTCTATTTTTATCATTTCTACAAAAACTACTGAACCGATTTTCCTGAAATTGCCAGGGAATGTACAGAGATGGTCCCCGCTTAAAATAGGCTACAAATTCAGTTGAATTTCGGAAAGGGCGGGGAACTTCCCCTATACCCTACTTTTTTAAAAATGTTATATTTACAATAATTATGAATATATCTATTTGGAAGTTAATTTGCGAGACAATTGTGGTTGTGTCTCCGACCTTACCTACTTTTTTTAGGAACCACAGACTTGACCATACCCACTTTATAAAATATGTTACATCTACAAAACTACTGAACCGATATTCGTGAAAATGTCAGGGAATGTACAGGCATATTTTCTTGAATTTTGAAGAGGGCATATTTAAAAAAACGCCTTACCTTTATGAATAAAAATCAAATGCTGTTATAACCCAACTTAGGTTTTTTGGAAAGAAAAGTTTACCACGCCCCCGAAAACAGGTTACATATTTTATTGAATTGCAGAGGGGGCGGGGTACCTCCCCTATGCGATATTTTTTTAAAAAGAACGTTATATTTGCAAAAATTATGTATGTATCGGAATAAAAATTTACGGATTAATCTACAATCTAGGTACTTCTTTGGGGCCTATAGGCCCGACCAAGCCTGTTTTTTTTGTATGTCATAACTCCAATACTACTGAAGGGATTTCCATAAAATTTGCAGCAAAAGCTCAATGTTTGCCGTTGTTATGTGGGGTACCTTCCCCATGCCTTTCTGTTAAACGCTATATGTATAAGCCAAACATATGATTATATCGGTTTCAGCATACATTTTGGTAGGCAATGAAGTTGTGTGCACCCTAAGACCGGACCAGGCCCACTTTTTTAATATGTTATATCTTGAAAACTGATGACCACGCCCACTCTTTTCAAAACATTATTTTTCCAAAACTACTGAACCTAATTTTCAGAAAATATTCAGGAATGTCCCGTGGTCCAAAGTGCTATATATTTGTAGACAAATTTCGGGGCCTATTATTTTATACTCGGTGTATTTGTTAAACTTATGAGTGCATTACGTTGCAAATTAGTTTTCGAGACAACGGTGGTTGTCCCCTGATCAAGAAAACTATATATTTACAAATGTACTTAAATGGTGAGGTTCAACGGTCCATCAGCCATGAAAAGCTAATACATATACGTCTAAATAAGCGGGAGAATTCGATTTAATATTTTTTTTTAACTTTTATTATAGATCGCTTTAGGATAAAGACAGTGACATGGACGATAATAAATCCTAAAAGGCACAAATTGGCGAAAAATCCGACAAAGTCCGTAAGAGAAAAGAAAGGTTACAGACAAAATCTGTTGATAAATTTAAAATCCTTCTCGGTTTGACAATGGACCGAAAAAGTGAGGTAGAAAATACCTACTTTTGAATTAAAACTCATTACGACGGGCCAGCAACGCGGACCGGGGTCTGCTAGTTTTTAATAAAATACAACGTGTTTGCTTCCTTTATTGGCGGACAAATTTTTGTTTTGACAAGCCAGCTGATTGCTTACTGGTTTTTTGCTGGGAAGTTGTCTGTTTAACAAAAAAACATTGTTCCACAACATCCCATACGGGACAAGGGAGACTTCTCTCATATCAATGAGTGCACCCCGATTCATATTTAGCTCAATGATATGGGACCTACTGTTTATCGCCGAGTCCGAACGGCGTGTCTTAAGACACCACTTGTGGAGAAGTTTTTCAAGGCTGAAATACTCAGGAAATGTCGCCAACATTACTGAGGGATATTTTGCCACCGTTGAAAAATGTTTGATGTTGCTTGGCCGGGGAATCGAACCCCCGACCTTCTGCGTGCAAGGCGGGCGTGCATACCATTGCACCACGGTGGCACCCAAAGTTGTCTGTTTACTTTTTACAATTTTCTAGCAAAAGAGAATAAAACCCCTTACTCTCAGAGAGGGCAATTCTTGTTGTTGAAGTGAAGGAATGAGGTAGTAGTTTTGAAAAGTTTGGTACAATTTGGCATTGGACGAACGAATAGAGCTAGAATTCTGAGATTTTAAATTAAGATTACTGGTTATTTGGTGCTTATATCAGTGTTGGGTTGAGCTATGCTGTCCACTACGTACCATAAGTATATGACAGTTACTATGTAGTACCCAACTTGGTATTGGGTGTAGGGATAGGTCTGAATACTGTTGTTTTTTATTTTGTTTTGTTTTTTGCAGTTAGGGTGAGTGTTGGTGTGTAATGTTGGTATATAGAAGTGGTTTAAGAAATACGTACCATAAATTTACGAAAAGTACTAAATCGGTCCAATTTTGGTATTGGGAGCAGAGGTGGAATACTAAAATGTGTTCTTGGAGTCATTGTTGGTAAAGGGGTAGGAATTTACAAATAATAAGAGGAGGTTTCGGAAATACTACATATGTATTTATATGTAAGGTACCAAAGAGTTTTACATTTGGTTTTCGGGGAATTGATAGAGCTGGAAATGATAATCGAGGTTGGTATATAGGATTGATATTTTTTGAAGGCTATATACAGTTTTACGAAAAGTACTAAATGTGGTACCATTTTTGTATAGCACGAACAATAATATGAGGAGATTTATTGAAATGCGTACAAATTCTGAAATTTGGAATGGAGATCGCCGAGGGCCCGAAAGGTATTGGAAATAACTACTGTAAGGCAACGAAAAGGACTAAATGGTTCTAAAATTGGTCTTGGGTGTAGGAATAAAGCTAGAATTATATATAATTTGAAATAACGCCATGTACGCTAGATGTACTAAATAATACTTAACATTGGAGCACAGATATTGAATGAACAGGTAAATCCAGCGCTCTGAAGTGGAATTCTCACTATTCCAAAAAAAGTTCGTTAATTACCGAAATTATAAGCATTTTAATTTTCCCGATTTTTCTCGGAAAATCGAAAAATTAATATCAGAATTCCACTACTGAAATTTGTTATGAGGATCACTGTTGGGACTAGATTTGAATGGTTATGAAAATTCCCACTTAAAATGCATGCTATGCATATATATGTAATATCCATAGGTAGTGGGCGAATAAGTAGGCCTGAAGCTGTAAAATTTGAGATAAGGTCCTGGGTTTTGGTCTGGTATACTACCATTGGTTTTATATGAACCGTCTTCTGTTTCTATCTTTTCTACAAAATTGTTTCTTTTTTCTGAACGGTTTAGTAATTTTATTCGGAAACGTAGACCTATGCACTATAGGTAATGTGGACAGGTTTTTAGGCAAAAAGTCGATTTTTGTATTTTTAATAACACGAGTTGAGTTTTCTAATTTGATTCGAGGAAAGAACATGTCAAATTCTATGGATGTGCAATTTGTTTTCAAAAATATTCAAAACTCGCGATATAATTCGAAGTTAAAATCAAAATTTCGAAGACAAAATAAAAAAATGTTAAAAAAGATTAAAACTCAGAGCAGAATTTAAACGCAATTTGTAAGAGTTTGCTAATAATCAACTACAAAGATATGATATTCAGTGGAATGCTGGCGGTGTGTACTTTTTGTTTTAAGAAATAATTTTCTTCAAAATGTTTGTTACAGCAGAAGAAATCGTCATATAGGATACAACCTAAGAATTATTTTTTTACAAAATTATAGTTTTATATTATAGACTTTTATAAAATTGTCCAACTTTGACCGAAATTCTGCCACCGCGAATATCTTCAGCAAAGGGTTCTGAATCAACTACATAATTACCAAGGTGCGATTTTTTGCGTTTTTTGAGTTATGTATATCGCTTTTTTTAAGGTGCCCTCTTTGCAGAAAAAATATTTTTTTTTTAATTTTTTGTTTGGTGAAGGAAATATTAAACACATAAAAAGCATCCGATTTGAGCTAAAAAGAGATTTTCTTTAAAGAAATATTCTCCATGTGTTCTAAAAAATTTACAGACGTGTTGTGGTCAACATTTTTGTTAATTGTAGCCGTAATATGTTCTAACTAGGGATCATGATTGCCTGATTTCGTTGGTCCTTACAACAAATAATATTTATAAATATCTTTTCGCGAATCAATATTTTTTAAGCATATCAATGTTTAAAAAAATTTTGTCTGATCAGTGCTTTAGTTCATTTAACCGTTTTTGTTTTGTTTTAATCGCGTTCATTGGGTTGGAACGAATAAAATAGGTAAAATAAGAATAGGGGGTAGGAAAAAGAAAAGTTGTTCGTTATATCCGGCGTTCCTTATAAACGTGTTCGTCTGTAAAATTCTTATTAAAGCCTACTTTTAAATATCATATGTTAGAATATTTTAAACAGTGCTTAAATTCGTCGCTATCCGCTTGTGCTTAAAAGCGGGCCTGAAAATCCTAACAAATTGTAAAAAATTCTACTCGCGGGGTAAAAATTTTTGTTCGTTATAATGGTGGTCGTTTTAAGAAGATGAATGTATTTGCAAATATTGAGAAAAATTCTTTTGAAACACAAAACTTTGTTCGCTATAAACGTAGTTTCTTAAAACCGATGTTCGCTATATCCGAATTCTACTGCCTAATTCTTTGTTTTATCTTACCTTTGCATATAAAGCATTACAAATTTATAAAAATCCCACATATCCACCGCTATTAATTTTTGCCTCAAAAACAGGCCCAATTACCTATAGTGCTATGCTACAAAAACATTTACAGGAATGTTTTACCTTCTGAGGGCACCTTTATTAAAATGCCTCAAAAATGTGGCACGCTGTTGATGTTTTGGGGTGAGATGCGGCTGGTTTTTTTAGAAAATCGGACTAAAGTGATACGAACGTATTTAGTACAACAAAATATTCAGTGTTCACCATTTCCGTATTATATTTTTATTTGTTTTTATATCCTTTCCGCATACGAAGTAGCGGGCACTTTGCTAGTTTAACATAAAAAATTAAAAACAAATATGTCATTTACAGCATTGTAATGGTACCTTAATGTGAATCAAATGTGTGACATGTTTGAGAAGAAGAATCATAATTTTTGAAAGTAGTGTCAAAGTAGTGACTGCGTTTTGTAAACATTACTCTCTGTAAAGAAAGTAATAATGAAGTTAAGCCAATGGGGGAACACTCCATACTTAAGCAATCAGACCTTTAATAAATACATTAATTTCTACCAGTCCTTTTTAAAGAACCTTTTTAATCTGAATAGGCGAAGTGCTTACTTTCTGTATTTTTTAAATATTGCATAGATTTGTGACAAACGGGTTTGGCTGTGTCCACTCCAGCTCGAAAACGGCTGGACCGACCATTTATATAGTTTATATAGTTTTGGGGACCTAATATCATGTCTTTAAACGAGAGAATTTTTTTAAAAAAATGGTGAACAGATTTTGGCCATAAAATGGTCAAACAATTATTAAAAAATCTCGTTTAAAGACAAGATTAAGATTACTTAATAAGCCGAAAAAATATATGAAGATGGATACTGTCGTTTCGAGCTATAGTGAACACGTGACTTCAAAATGCTATTTCGGTGTCATTGTATGAGTGGAGAGAGAAACTTTCTTTGATTGCTTGCAAGTAAAGGGAATGCCGATACATGATTTAAATGAATTTCCGTTAATTTAAACATTTGAATTGTAATCTAAATTTTATTCAATATGTTTGCTTTAGTTTTACAATAACAACCACTGTATAGCACTTTCAGGAAACTGTCGCTTAGTTTCAGTTCCCCTGTTATTTCGCTATTGTTCTTTGCACTCTCAGTTCACACGTATATGTCGCCCTGTCGCTAATATATGTCCAGTTTGTCAAGCAATTGTTTTCACACTACGAAAACGAACTCTTTTCATGTAATAATTAGTGAAAAATGACAAATAGTTGTGATAAAAATTTTTGCAAAAAAAAAAAACAATTTATTTGCAATTTTTACTAATTAATCCGTGAAAAGTGTTCGTTTTCATAGTGTGAAAACAATTACTTGATAAACTGTATGTGCCCTACAAGCAAAAACTATTGCGGCAGTGACGAAAGCGTGCCGGCTAGGCGATGGAAACAATCGCGGAAGTCACCCTGAAGTGACCTTATTTGTAATGAAATGAACCATGCCGGCGTCAGTTCATGGAAGTCACTTCAGCGAGACTTCCGCGAGACTTTTTAGGATTGAAAAAAAAATATATATATATTTTTGTGCCTCTACGAAATAATGGTTTTAGACCCTAAGTATGTTTGGACGAAATGTGTTTCAGACAATTTAGAGTTGACTTAGCCATGTCCGTCCGTCTGTCTGTATGGCGTCTGTCTGGCTGGCTGGAGCGCACGATAACTCTCGAACGCATCAACCGATTCGGTTCAAAATTTGGCTTTCGTAATATTTTGTCCAAACTTAGTTTAAGTTCGGAGATAGGTCCACTCCTTCCGGTACCTCCCCCACAAAACTTCGGAAATGTTCGGAAAATTTGTGCGCACGATAACTCTTGAAGGGAGTAACCGATTTGGTCCCTACTTTGCACATCGTGAAAGTTCTACTAGACTTAGATGAGGTTCCATTATGGACCCAATCCGTCCACTCCTTCGGGTACCTCCCACACAAAATTTCCGAAAAGTTCAGTTTAGGACCTTCTCTCGAATCGCTTTGATTTTTGTTGTAGCAACTTTTATTTACTGGCTTCTATACGACAGTACAAGTTTCATCATGGGCAAGTCCATACCTCTTGAGAAAATAGCCTGAAAGTTGCAAAAAACAAACCATATGACACCGTGTGTAGTGGTCGGAGCGCAAGATAACTCTTGAACGGATCTGCCGATTCTGTCCCAAATTTGGCCTTCGTAATATTTTATCCAAACTTAGTTTAACTTCGAAGATAAACCATATCAGTCCACTCCTTCAGATACCTCCCCCCCCAAGGGTTCAAAAATGTTCGGAAAAATTGTGCGCATGATAACTCTTGATGGTAGTGACCGATTTGGTCCATACTTTACACATCCCAATATATATATCTACCAAACATATATAAGGTACGAATATGGACTATATTTGTCCACTCCTTCGGGTACCTCTCACAACAAAATTTTGGATAAGTTAACTTTAAGAACTGCTTTGGAATCACTTTGATTTTTGTTGAAGCAACTTTCATTCGCTGGAAGGTGCTTACACCTGGGAAGTTTTTGCGGATTCTGAAACTACAATGTTCATATATGAATAAAATTAAAAAAACCAAAAAAATCTCCGGAGCGCTTTTTAAATAAATCGCGATTCAAGTTCGTATTTTGAAAGGTTTTTCAGGTTTTCACGATTTTGCTTGGTAACCGCAAGTCTTATTGAAATGGGACTAAAGAAAATGTTGTAGCTATGGCTTTTGTGATATATCGTAGTTTTTACCGTTATTGAGATATAGAGGTTCAAATTAGGACAATGGATTGACTGTATCGCCTCCTTATAAAACAATGTCATGACTGCAATTTCCCAAATTAAACTTATATATCTCAAAAACGGTACAACCTAGGAAAAAATTGTGAAAGTCAATCTTGTAGAGAAGTTCTACAGCAACAACATATTCTTTAGTCCCATTTTAAAGGGATTTGCAGTTTTCAAGCTAAATCCTGAAGACCTATGAAAAAAATCTGAAAGTTTGATCTGAACCTCTATATCTCAAAACTGGAAAAACCTAGGAAAATATCAATCAGCCAATCTTGTACAGAATTTTAACTGGTACAAAATTTTCTTTAGTCCCATTTCAATAGGACTTGCGGTTTCCAAGCAAAATCCTGAAAACCTAAAAAAAACCCTTAAAAATACGAACTTGAATCGCGATTTATATAAAAAGCGCTCCGGCGATTTTTTTAGTTTTTTAATTTTTTCATCTATGAACATTGTAGTTTCAGAATCCGCAAAAACTTCCCAGGTGTAAGCACCTTGCATTTAAATTTGATTCAAGAGCACCGTGTTGTTTTATTATTATTTTCATTTAATTATTTTATTTCTTTATTACTTTTTATTATATTTCTTAGTTGAAAAATGTGATGTTGTTGTCTGGCTTGGGAATCGAACCTTGGACCTTCAGGGTGCAAAGTGAACATGCTTACCACTGCATATAATCATCAGATAGAAAAATGCGCTATAGTATGTTTAGTTAAGTTGTGTTCTTGGACTAGAAAAATCGTTTAGGAATAGTTAAAGAAATGTCAATAAAGCAATGTAGAATCGTAATCTAACCGAACCCTCGTTTTATTTGGTACAATGTCTACACGGGATTAAGTTAAACCTAATTCCGTAACAATATATTCGTCATTCTTTCTGTTAAAATCAAGATACAGCTCGCAATATTTAAGAAAGAACTTTATAATTTGGTACGGAGGCTTATATTACATCTAGGATGTTCGGTATTGAAAATGTGCTATGGCGGTTCATGAAAGTTTTAGCCACATTATCTTACCAAAAAGGCCGAAATTCGGTATTTGTTCTACTTTGGGGGTACAAAACTTTACAAAACAAAAAATGAATCAGTACAGATCCACCCATTGATATAGCCCGATAGATCCATACCTCCCGATATTTTTAAGGTTTCAGCCACATAATCTTTCCAAAATATCATACATTTGGTATTAACTCTTTCCCCCAGAAATCTGTCACTATAGGTCCACGTTTTGATACAACCCCACAAAACAGTACCATTGATTTCCAGTTTATTGAAGGCCTCAGCCACATTATCTTACCGAAATTTCTGAAATTTGGTCTTCATTGGGGCTACAACACTTTCCCTTTCCCATAGAATGGTATCTCCTGCTTTTTGACATTTTGAAGGTTTAGCCACCTTTTGATATACTCCCCATAGAACGGTATTTTGAAGGCTTTAGTTTAGGTTTTTGTTTATCTATTTTAAATACCTAAGAATCTCTGTTAAAAGAAATTAGATCGATTAGATTAATATAAATATTTTCGTCGCACATTCCCATTCAAATGGGACAACTGCACACTGGTCCCAACCTGCGACAAAAATCGAAAAATCGATATCAGCAAATCTCTGCGACAAATCAGCAAATTTTATCTAAACATATTATATTTTAATATTCCAGCACTGTTTTTGTAATTTATAACGCCATTTAACAAAACAAGACAGAAGAAGTTGACATTTACGTATGATCTCTTAAAAACTTTAATAACATCAGTAAGGTTGTGACTTTTTACAAGGCAAGTAACTCAAAATTGAAAGGATAAAATATTTTTTTTCGAAATGGAAGTTTTAGTACAAGGGTTTCTAATTATTATACCCTCCACCATATGGAGGGTATAATTAAATTTGTCATTCCGTTTGTAACACATCGAAATATTCGTCGGAGACCCTATAAAGTATATATATTATTGATCAGCATAAAATTCTATGTCGATTTGACCATGTCCGTCTGTCCGTCCGTCCGTCCGTCCGTCTGTCTGTCTGTTGAAATCAAGATACAGCTCGCAATTTTAAAGATAGAGAGTCAAAATTTGGTACAGAAGTTGCTATTACTTGCAGGATGGTTGGTATTGAAAATGGGATATATCGGTCCACGTTTTGATATAGCCCCCATAGAACGGTACCTCCCGATTTTCGGTATTTTTAAGGTTTTAGCTTCATTATCACACCGAAATGGCTGAAATTTGGTACGTAGTCTTCTTTAGGGGTACAAAACTTTCTCCCAGAATTTTGTCGGTGTCGGTCCATACCTTCATATAGCCCCCATAGAACGGTACCTCCCGTTTTTCGGTATTTTGAAGGTTTTCGCTTCATTATCACACCGAAATGGCTGAAATTTGGTACGTAGTCTTCTTTAGGGGTATAAAACTTTCCCCTTGAATTTTGTCGGTATCGGTCCACACCTTTATATAGCCCCCATAGAACGGTACCTCCCGATTTTCGGTATTTTGAAGGTTTTAGCTTCATTATCCTACCAAAATGGCTGAAATTTGGTACGTAGTCTTCTTTAGGGGTACAAAACTTTCTCCTAGAATTTTGTCGGTGTCGGTCCATGTCTTCATATAGCCTCCATAGGCCGGTACCTCCCGAATTTCGGTATTTTGAAGGTTGTGGCCTCAATATTCCACCGAAATGGCTGAAATTTGGTATTTAGACTTCGTTGAGGGTACTCAAACTTCCCCTTTTAAATTTGCCGGTATAGGTTCACGCCTTTATATAGCCCCCATGGAAAGGTACCTCCCGATTTTTCGTGTTTTGAAGGTTGGGTCTTCAATATTCCACCAAAATGGCTGAAATTTGGTATTTAGTCTTCAATGTGATATAAAACTGTTCGCCAGAAATATGTCTGTACAGGTCTACTCTTTTATATTGCCCCATTTCTGACTAAAATTCGTCGGTTTAGGTCCACGTTTCGATATAGCCCCCATATCCAACCGAAATGGCTGAAATTCGTTATTTCGTCTTCCAAGAGTAATAAAATATTCCAGAAGAGTATTATCAGTATAGGTCCACGTCTTCCTATATCCCCATAGAAGCGTACTTCTTGATTTTCGTTATTTTTTAAGTTTTAGCCACATTCTCTTACCGAAATATAGGAAATTTGGTATTTAGTCTTCTTTGAGCCTAAAAACTTTCCGTAAGAAATTTGTCGGTATAGATCGAGGTTTTGAAATAGCCCCCATAGAATGGTGCCTCACATTGTTTTACCGAAATTGCTGAAATTTAGTATTAAGTCTTCTTCATACACGAAAGGAAACAAATTATTCCATTTTACTTCAATACAACTTGTGGTGGAGGGTATAACAAGTTCGGCCCGGCCGAACTTAACGCCGTTCTTACTTGTTTTTACATAAAAATGTGTACACATTATTCCCATAAAATGGGCTGGAAATCACATTTTTTGTAATACTTTTTTCGTGGATTTTTTTTCCAAGTCATAAAAATTGAAGTAGAGTTTTACTAACTTCGCCATCCTTCGCCACTCTCCAAATTTTTTGAAGAATGTTCGAAATTGTGCCAAGTTTACAAAAATTTGGTTCCAGCTGCATATATTTGCATTTCCGTGTGTGACATTAGAATTACTGACGATGCATCTGGTCGTTTCAGTGAATATGCCGTATTACTGTATTCTCAGTTTCTTCTTTGTTTTGTGTTATAATTGTTTGTTTTGGTTTTTTTCTTTAAAGATTTAGACATTTTTGTTTTGGGTCTACTTATGAGTGTATTTTTTTACATTTGTATATTTTTGATATATCGTCGGTGTCATGCTTAAGTGTTCCATACGCCATTTTTGACTTTTTGAGATACAGGTGGTTTTAAACTTACAAGTTTAAAAACACATTTCAAAAATCAGAATTTTAACTTTCGATTTCGAAGTATTTAATTTATTGAGGCAAAGATGGAAAATTTTTTTGTCACTTTGTTCCATGTGATTTACAATATTTCACATTTGTGTCATAAGTGCGGATATGGAACAAATCGACAAAAATTCTTTTTTTAAAAAAAATTCTATAACTTTCATATTCCAATACATACTCCTCTAAATTTTTGCAAATATGTTCTTTAAACCATTATTAATATTTCAAGTAAAAAATATAAATATTTGCTTTAGCCAGCTCAACGCATTTGTGGCGCAAAACATTAAAATGTGATTATCTCAAAACAGGCAAATGGCGTATGGAACACTTAAGCATGACACCGACGATATGTATGATGCTACATACGAGTATAATATGAAATACAAGTAAAAATGTAAAGTTCGGTCGCACCGAATTTTTTTATGAAATATTCTGACCTCAAATGGAATAATTTGTTCCCTTTCCCGTCCACGATACCAGTCGGAGACGTTTTTTGACCAGTAAGAACTCCAAATTGCAAATTACAACCAATTCGAACCGAAAATGTAGATAAAAACCTCAAAATAACTGAAATAGGGAGGTACCGTAAAAGAGGGCTATACTGAAACCTGGACCTAAGACCACAATTTTTGGCGCAGAAGGTTTCTGATCATTGATAACCCCAAATGGCAAATTACAACCAATTCTCTTCGAAAATGTTGATAAAATCTTCAAAATACCAGAAATCGGGAGGTATCGTAGTTTGAGAGCTATACCGAAACCTGGACCTAAGACCACAATTTTTGGTGCAGAAGGTTTTTTGACCATTGGGAACCCCAAATACCAAAGTACAGCCAATGAGGGCCGAAAATGTAGATAAAAGCTTCAAAATACCTGAAATCGGGTGATACCGCTACATGGGGGCTATAGGAAAAACTGGACCTATATTGATGATTTTGTGGGTAAAGTATTTTTGACTTATTTTTAGCATATACTGAAAAAATCAGATCGATCCGAAGATTATAAATATTTTTGTCGCACCTTCCCATACAAGTGTGCACTGTGCATTCGACTCCTGTAAGTCTCGATCTCCCGATTGTTTTTTCTCGATCTCTGTTTGCATAGAGCGGGCATTACTTTGTCAGTGTGCGGAACGAGAAGTGTTTTCAATATGAAGTTACTTATGTTGAGTTGAATATGATGCGGCTATCTGTTGCGATTGGATGTGCAGCTTCCGCGTTGTTTCTACTTGCACTTTACTTTACGATCGTACGCCCAGCAGATTTCCTGGATGTCTTTCATCTTCATTGTGAAACAATTTTGGCATTACCATCGCCTAGAATAAGTTTGATGTTATTGGCAGGTCGAAACATGGACTTGCGCACGAAAAACGTAATATCGTTGCAAACAAAAGTGTTGAACTGTTTGAGGGAGGTACCCTAAGGAGTGGACCTAATGGCTCATTTTCGAACTTAAACTAAGTTTGGCCCAAATATTAGGAGTTCCAATGTTTGGACCAAATCTGTTTGTCCGTTCAAGAGATATCGCGACTACCATTATAGCGAACATTTTTTGACTTTTGTGGGTGAGGTACTGAAAGGAGCGGACTTATGTTTTAACTTTATCTAAGATTTGCAGAAATATTACTATAGGCAAAGTTTGGACCAACAAAGTATCCTGGTTGAAAGCGCGTGTGCACTGTGTAGGGGCTTTTACAGCTTTCGGACCATTTTTCCAAGAAGTGTGGACTTGCCCCTGAAGAAACTTGTACAGCCGCGAAAACAAGTTGTTGAAAAAATCAATTCGATTCGTAAGCAGGTCTTTTATTTTGTTTGGGTGGTACCCGAAGGTGTGGACCGATGTAGTCCATATTCGAACCTGCCCTAAATCTGTAGAAATATTACCATGTGTAGCGAATAGAAGTTGTTGAAAAAAATGAAAGCGATTCGTGAGCAGTGAAAATCGATAAATTCTTCCTTGGAATAGGGCCCAGTCTTAAACTGCACTTTTCCGTATTTCTGTGTGGGAGGTACCCGAGGCAGTGGGCCCATATGGCCCATCTTCGAACCTGATCGGGACAATATTCCATTCGAAAGTTATCGTGCGCTCCAGCCAGACAGACGGGCGCACGTGGCCAAAACAACCCCAAAATATCTAAAACGGATTTCTTCCAAACATAAATTCTTGGCATCTAAAACCGTTATTTCGATAAGGCACATTTTGTCGCCTAAGGGCTGAGTGTATAAAAACATTTATTCAATTTTTAGAAACATTGGAGGGCTGATTTTGGTATTTATACAAATCCCAGTGGCCGTATGTAGATTTCAACATGAGACCATATGAAAATGTACGTACATAGATATGTAAATATATTTACAATCCTTCATATATACATTCAGATATTTGCATGCTACTGGCGATCATTGTAATGATGATTATGATGTTGTTCGTTGTTGGTGGTGGTAAAATTGTTTGTCCCTTTTAATGTAAACGATGTGATTAAATTTTGAATTGGATCAGTCTTGTTTACTTTTCTTTACTTCTTCGGTTTGCTTAACTCTTCTTATGATTTTTGAAATGGAATATTCCTGGAAACAAAACAAAAAATATACAGACCTAGAATGGACCAAAGATGACGACACGAAGACGAATGCGGCAAGGTACTGTGGTAAGTTTATGAACAGGTCCGTCGATGAAGACCGCAAGCGGTTGGTAATACGAAGTGGTTGTTGTATTTTGCATTCATTGCTGATCCTGGGTTTGGTTTTACAGATGTTTATACTGACCACATAATTGCCACAAATATCGGATAGGAAAGCGTATGTGTGTATGTATGTAGGTTGTGTGCTTGTGCGTTTTGTCTGTTTAAAATTTGAGTGTAGATTCTGAGCAAAGGTTTACATGTTCTGTGGACACACATATTCACATTCTTCTTCTGTTTGTCCACTTTTCAGTAATATTTGTAAGTTCTTTCGTATTCAATATGTCAAACCAAAGAGCTGAGGCTATTCAAAAGTACAGGAAAATTGGTAAACAAAAATTAGAAATGAGTTTGGACATCATCATATTTCGTTTTGAAAATTCATAAAGAAATCACTTTATTTTTGCATATATGTGACCATCATATATGTACATATTCTCAGATCGCCAATGGTGAATACGAATAAGGCACGTTTTTATAAACGCATAACATACATATGAGGTGTTTTTATAAAAATTGACGCGAAGCACATATACATATATGTATGTATGTACAATGTACATACATACATACGCACGCAATTTTCACTCCTCCGCAAAACATCTCTTCTCCGAAGTTAATACAAGTGGTTAAGCGGCACTCAAAGATTCGCCTAATCAATTCCTTGACATTTAATATTTAGAAGCCTCGTCATCAATTCACGTAAAAAACAGTGGCAGTCGATATCAAGCAGTAGTACCAAACTGAAAAGTTTTTTCCTTCAATTGTTCTATATTTAATGAAACTCTCCTTGCGAACGTTGTTTTTACAAATTCGCCTATTTTGACATGAAATGGCCCAACAACTACGTAAGACGTTAAAAGATTTATGAGTGTTTTTGTTTTTGTAAATTACATCACGTACGCAATTTATGCGTATGGAAACTAACGATATGGGAAATCATACGGAGGGAATTTGTATTGTGTTGACTGTTGCAACAACTTCTCGTCTCGCATTATACATGTACATAATATGTATGAATGTATGTATGTACATACAAACTGCTGCCCGACAACACCGTTGATGATTAGGATATTCAAGAGTCGATTGTTATTGCCTCTATTTTGTCAGGAGTGTGTGTATGGTGTTAATGTTCTTTAAATTAGGTTTAAATTGTATCAATAAATAATTTACCAAAAGGATTTCGGTGTACAAAATAAGTGCTGTGAACAAAATAAGTGCTGTGAAAGGTGAACACAAGCACTGTGGACAAATGAAAATTTACAATCACGTCTGCGGGTTCAAGAATCCTTTTGAACGGAAATTCTTTTCACATACATTTTAACATGTATGTATGTATTGTTTCGGTTGTATGAAGTGGAATACACATGTTATTGGTCGAAACAATTTCTAACCATTATTTTCTACTGGGAAGAAAAGTAGAAAATACATATTAGTTTATGTTTATTTAACGTAAAATGTAAATAATAATAATAATAATAATAATAATAATAATAATAATAATAATAATAATTTTATTGTTGTAAAATAATTCAGCTAAATCTCGGGTTTTGTTGTTTTAAAATTTTAAAAACAACAAGTTTTATATAAAGTGGGATGTAGTTAAAATTTATTTAATTTCGGGAAAGGCAAAGCATACTAGTTTCGTCCAACGCCACTTGGACTCATCAGTTCTCTTATTTATGACGACCAGAGCTCAATAATAATAATAATAATAATAATAATAATAATAATAATAACAATAATAATAATAATAATAATAATAATAATAATAATAATAATAATAATAATAATAATAATAATAATAACAATAATAATAATAATAATAATAATAATAATAATAATAATAATAATAATAATAATAATAATGATAATAATAATAATAATAATAATAATACTAATAATAATAATAATAATAATAATAATAATAATAATAATAATAATAATAATAAAAATAATTTTTTTTTTGCGGCAGAGATGCGGAAATGCTTTATGCATTCACGTTGACCGTCGCTCAACGTGGTCTCGGTCTTCATACCGACTAAAACCCCACCTCTTCACCTCTGGGAGTTGCATCCACCTCGGCACCGCTTTCGCATTACTTCGAGGTGGCTCCCAGGTCGTAAGGATCTTCTTCTCCAATTTGCTTGCGTCCAAGCTCCGCTATATTTCCCACTTCAGTTTGTAGTATTAGCGTTGTCCAGATCTATTTTTTGGTTCTCAGCAGTAACTCACAGTATCTTGCAACGGCGATCCAGTTTTCGTTGCTAATCAGCATTTTTTGCACAACATTTTCGGCTGTTAGTGCGCCAGTTTCTTGCTCCGTTGTTGCCCGGACATTTGACCAACGGCTGCATGCGAAGAATGTGTGCTCCGCGTCATCTACGGTATCTTCTTCTTCGTAGAGACAGAAGGTGGAGTTGCATTTTCCTTGTCTAAACAAGTACTTCCGGAAATAACCATGTCCGGTGAGCATCTGTGTCAAATAATAGTTGGCATCCCCATGTTTTCTATCTACCCAGGTTTTGATATTTGGGATAAGCTTCGCCGTCCATCTGCTGCAAGTCTCTCTGTTCCACATTGTTTGCCATTTTATAAACGTTTCATCTTTTATTTGGGCAATTTCTGCTCCTGCTGCGTGTTGGGAACGCTTCAATTCGTATAGTTTCATCTGTTCTTCCGCCATTAAATCTATAGGTATCATACCTGCTATGATTTGTACAGCCGGTCTCGAAACTGTGCGGTATGCAGATGCAACTCGCATTCCCGCCGTTCTTTGTACTGCTAACAATTTTTTAGCTCTGCATTTAGTAGAAATGCTCGGAGCCCAGACTTCACACCCATACAGCAAAATGCTATTGCAGGTTTCCATTAATAGTTTCCTTTTGTGTGGGAGTGGCACTCCGATGTTGGCCATCAATCTACTCAGTTGCCCTGTGATTGCAGAAGCTTTTTCACATGCCCGGTTTATCTGCGGCGTGGACGTCAGTTTTGTATCGAGTTGTATCCCAAATTAGGTAACAAATTTCTGCGTGCGGATAACGAAATTGTTTACCCGCATATCGATTTCTGCTGGGATATGCTTTCTGGACAATAATACCAGCACGGTTTTGTGTATAGCTAGTTCCAACCCATGTGCCTCTAGCCAAGCTCTGGTTCGGAGCATTACTTGTGTCAGTTTACACTGAGCATCTTCCGAATTTCTGGCCTGAATTACAGCTGCTACGTCATCTGCGTACCCCACTAAGAAGGTGTTATCGGGCAAATCTATTTCCAGAATTTCATTGTAGCTAATGTTCCAAAGGTCAGGACCTAGGATGGAACCCTGTGCGGCACCTGATGTGATATGTTTCTGCTTTGTACCTTAGCTTTTATTATACATCAGTACCCTTTCGCTTAGATAACTACTGACTATCTTCAGGATGTACGCAGAGACTTGGAATATGGTCTTCATGGCATGTAGCACGTCTGTCCACCTTAAGCAAGTAGAATTACCGGTCTGCCAAAATTGTTTCTCTGTTAAGCGGCGGAGAACACATCGACAACCTCTCCTATGGCCCCAACTGTCGACTTTCTTATGGAAATACCTAACACATAGTGTTGTTATTTTAACCGGTTCGCCTCATAATGTACTTACGCTGCTAATTTTTAATTTGACTTTTAGATCGCGATATCTCGAAAATTGTAAGTATATTTAAAAATCGCAAAGACCATTCTTGTAGACAATTGTTAAATCTACATCTTTTACTTTAGCCGGGTTTTGCTAAGTCATACCGTTTTTGAAAAAAAAAAAAAAAAATAAAAAAAAACGGAATAATGCCTCCAAAAATGACCTTTGACCCCGAATAACTTTTGTTGCATACATGGGATTGATGGGGACTTTTAGGACGTTGCTTCTAATGGTAAACCCTAACTCTCCACCAAAATTCAGCTTTGCGGGAATTTTTTCTATACCCCTTATACGCATGTCTATTTTGACTGGGCTATATAATCAAAAGAATGTACGAGGGATCCACGCTATACGTCAGACACAACGGGATGCAAAACGAAATATTTCGAAACATTCTCATTCAATCAAGGGTGTCCTCTGTCACCCCTTCTTTTTGCAGTAGATTTGAACGAAATTATGATAAAATGATGCCAGAAGAAAAGAGGAATAGTATGGAAACTACATTCGCTCCTGTCAGCCAGACTGACGGACGGACATTGCTAAATCGACTCTAAATTATCTGAAACGGATTTTGTACAAACAAACACCTAAATCCATTATTTCGATGAGGTACATTTTGATCATATGAAAGTATATATACCCTCGTCAGCCTAAAGGCTTAGGGTATAAATATAATTGCCCATGCGCATTTCCATAAAATGTCGTAAAACTTTAACGCTAATTGGATTACTGAAAGTTTAATAGAAGTACGGGCGACAACCACATGTTGGCACTAAGAAAGCAAATTAATAAATTTTGTGTGCACACCTAAAGCAAAGTAGCATAAATACATATGGCAAGAAAAATACTGTTTTCTAAAAAATTATCGACTGTGGTTATCTATTCCGAACATCTTTAAACTAATAGATAATTGCTTCATATGTTGGTTATAGCGATTGAAACGAGCGATGAAATAGAAGGATTGCTTCGGATGTATCGTACAAACACGGACACAATACCCAACTTTATATTTATAGCGCTTCTGTCCAGTATCGAAAAGAAAACAGCTAAAATTTCATTCTTAAGGAAATATATTTCTAATGAGAAATTACCAGTATCTTCTCCCCTGAATGAGCATTAATCTTCTTGAAACACAAAACAACAATACACCAATATACGAGTGTTACTCGCCACTTAAGACATTTTGACTAATCCCCAGTTACAAAAGAGCAATCTAAAATGTCGACCCGACTGATTAGCGGAAACGGATATATCAGCACATATCCCTCTCCAAAACTTGGTTAACTGTATGGTTAAAAACGATTATTGCCTTATTATACCCTATACCACAATGTGGAAAAGGGTATAATAAGTTTGTTTTCCCAAAAATTCATGTAACGCCGCGAAATATTCGTCGTAGACCCCTCATGTGGTATACCAAACTTCATATCTCGACGAGATAAAGCGATTTAGCGATGTGTGTCCGTCCGTCCGTCCGTCCGTCTGTCCGTCCATTAAAAATTGTAATCAAGCTAGAGGCCGCAATTATGGATCGATTGTCACGAAATTTAGTATGGAGGTCGGGTTTGGACCAGAATAGAACTGATTAGTTTTTGGCGATGATCGTGAAATGTTAAAGGGATGAAATGGACCAAAAACAAAATTTTTGCTCGATTTTGTAGCCGCTCTGTAGGTCGCAATAATAGTCCGATCGGCGCGAAATTTTAAACGTAGTTTTGGTTTGAGATGAAGAAGTAGCGTGCAAGTCAACGGTATGATCGGATAATATTTAGCGGGTTAAATTGATCAAAACTTTTGTGTGAAAATTGGTAAAATTTCTAATGCACATCTTATAACTTTATCCCAAGAAGACGCGTTTAGTGGTATAGGGTATCACATGGTCGGCCCCGTCCGACTATAGTCTGTTCTTACTTGTTAGAAATATGTTCTTTTGTAGAAGGTATAAAGTCAATGCAGTCAATTTTATTATGGCTTTGGTGGTTCTGCAGGACAAAGTTTCGGGTTTAACGCTCATATCGGAACTATATTTATGTCTGAAACAGAATTTTAAAGCGAAGACTGGTGTAAACCTGATTTGGGATTTTCGTTTATGTTGACGGTGTTTTCATGGGCGTCGATATTTTGAGAGACTCAGACTCATTCTTACAAGGCAGACGTTAATGGACTCTTTTCTTGACATTAAAATTGTTAAACAAAAACAATACTGATGACCATTGTAGTTAATGCTTTTTTACTGTATATACATATATGTATATAAAAATAATAAATATACATATATATAAAAATATATAAAAATAATAAATAAACAAATAAATAAAACCAATTCTGTTAAATCAATTAAATAAAATTCTGCCATGTCGACCCTTTGAAGTCACCCTTGCTCGCAGACCATGTCTTTTGTGAATCCCGACGCCATCGAGCTCACATGAAGATTCTACATTTGCGTTGATACTCAATTTGGTAATGACCTCAAGTTGAAAAAACTTAACTCTGACAGTAAGTATAATATGTTTTGTATATATCGTCATCATAAATACCAAAAGTCGTAAGTAACAATTTCATAAGTTTACAAAAAACGTTATAAAATGAAAAACTGTTTAATGGAATATTAATAGGGTTTTGGGTAGGGAAATCCCGCACCGGGAATTCTCGGTTTTTTTGGTTACGGGATTTTCCCGGGAAACAAAATCATATTTCCCGGGAAATATCTTTTCACATTTATCACAACTTAGAATTATTGAATAAAGAATTAATGAATAAATTATGCCCGTCACTTTTATACCATAGAATCAGAATTCGAATAGAGTTTACAAACTTAGTTTAAGTTCGAAGATGGACCATATTGGTGGTTCACTACTTCCGGTACCTCCTCCACAAAAGTTCAACAATTATCGCTAAAATGGTACACACGATAACTCTTGAAGGGAATAACGATTCGGTCATAATTTTGCATATGGTAATATTAGCTCCAGGCATAGAACGGGTTCCACACAAAATTCGGAAAAAGTAAAGTTTTAGAGCTCCTCTCGGATCGATTTGAATTTTTCAGCAATTTGTCTTTACGGGCCCCTTTACGACGGCGCAACTTTTGTTGGCAGGGCAAGTATACTCTTCCTGAGGTAAAGGCACAAAATATCAAAAAAGCCTGCCGAAACCAACTACATTGGGTAGTACGTATGATAACCGTGGAAGGGAGAAATCTTCCATACTTTCTCTTTTAAATGTTTGGCAACATGTTTTGTGTGCGGCCCTTGAGTTAAAACGTTATTTTTTCGGGGCAAATCCATACTTCCTAAGAAATTGACTCAAAAACTCAAAAAGCCCCTAGAAACGCCAGAAGTATTGTGTTTGCTTCTTTTCTTTAGGTCCGAGGCTGTAAGTAATGAAACCAAAACCGCGGAAACTCTTGGTTTTGGGATCCGTCATTACACAAAATCTGCAAAATTATCTCATTTCCCGAAATGCAATTTTTTGGATAGGATCGTTATTTTTTAACATACATAGGAGCTTGAAATTTTACAGGAGCATGAATTTTAGTTTAGTATATTAGATTCAATCAAAAAACTAATTTTGATTTTATTGGAGATACGACTTTTGGCATTTATGATGACGAAATATTTTTCGTTTTTGACATTATTTCCAATGTTTTGAAAACAAAACTTGCCGAAGCAGAATTGCCTGTATAAACGCAAGAGGCAAGTTTAAAAGAGAACGAGAAAAACTGCGCAAGGAAAATCGCCTAATGTAAATCGGGACTAAGTATGTGTTTTGAATTTTGAATACAAAATCCAAACAAATCATGAAACTAAATTTATTGTAAAGGAAAATTATTTGTGTCTACGAATGAAAAAGGTTTTAATACGTTTTAATCGCGGTTTTGGTATTCGATATTCACCAAAACAGTTTTCATTTTATAACGTTTGTTGCTTCTAGGGCAAACTTTTTTTGTGTTATGTCTTTGGGCTAGGGATAGGTAATGGAAAGCAATAATTTTTTTTTTTCAATTTTCGATTTTAGTCTAAAACTAAAAATGCGAGAAAGTCGTTTGTTGCTTCTAGGGCAAACTTTTTTTGTGTTATGTCCCGGGGGGCCCGGGCCCCCCCGAAATGATTTTCGTTCCCATAGAGTATTAGCTTATGCTACACCTTTTTTTAATTTTTGAATAAAAATTTAAACTTTTTTAAATTTTTCAAGAAATATGTAAAGTATTTGGAGAAAGTATTACAGAGAATTATTTAACTACATTGGTATACTTATTGTCCAACATATTTGAAAGTATAAAAATAATGAACACGTTAGGCTTTTTGGGGAATTTTCTGCATAGTTGTTGTTAAGTTTTAAGGTGTTGTTTAAGCGTTTATTCGTAATGTTAGGCTGACTGTAAGTGTTTTTGAGTTCAGAACAAGATGTTTATTTGTATTTATTGGACGATTGTAGCACATTACGTCCAATACTTTGGCTTATAAACAACATCTAGAAAAACATTCTTGCGATCTTTTGTTTTTGAAATTTTTGATAAGAGCAATTCAACAACAAAAGATAAAATCGTTGCTTAATGTTTGTGGTTTTAAATGTTTGTATATAACCTCTAACACGTTTTTGTAATGAACTATTTTGAACATGATAACAATTACAAATTCTCATGTTTGAAATTTGCAAAAAAAAACTATATTAACCATTTTTTATGATATAATTCTGTTCCAACGCAGTGTCGCCCGTTGAGATTATTTGAAACTGGTCTCTTGCTACAAAATAGTTAATGCCTATTGCACAAACAAAGGATTTTTCTCTTGTATTTTTATGTTTTGTTCGGCCTTTCGAATGATAATAAAATCAAGATTATTGAGATTGAGGTCAAAGCTTATATTTTATTTATTGCATATTATTTCCAATATTTCGAAATTTCATTGAATTTCATCTTCAGGGATTTTTCTGTCGATTACTCATTGAATTGTATTTTGGGAAGTACTTTAAATGGTTGCACATTTCTAGAAATGTTCCTTTTTTCCTTCTTCGGCAAAGGACTTTGTGACGACAAATGAAATCAAAAAAAAAAACTGGTCGGAAACAGATTCTTCTTCGTCAAAATCTTAACAAGTGTCAGGCGGCTTTGTGGAGCCCGTGTGAACTGAAACTTTCATCTATGGACAGATCGAACAACGGCTATTTCGGAAGAAGATATTATTTTGGGAGTCTGAAAAGATATTGCGCCTACCAGTCATTTCAGTTCTTCACAGTATTATTTTCAGCTTTTTTCAGGAAATATGGACTTGCCCACGAAAAACATAATACCGCTCTAAAACAAGAAATACCTTCAGTAAAAATTTCTAAGGTTCCTCGAACAGACCTTAAACTGCATTAAACAACTATTTTGAAGATTTGTGAGGGATGTACCCAATGTGGTCAATTCTTGAAATTTGGGCGGAAAATACCAGAAGATGTAGACCGAAAATCACCATCTTCGAACCTTATATAACGCTCGCAGAAATATTGCGATAAACAAAGTTTGGACCAACGCAGTATCCGGTTTCGATTAGGCACATTCTGACTAAAGGCTGAGAGTATAAAAAATGTAGATTGGGACAAATTGTGTTTATGGATTTTTGCTAAAAAATTTAAAAAAATTATACATTTATAGACCTAGGATTGGGCGCCAGTATTTCATTTTAAAAGAATTCAAGATTAGTTTTCCTAGTTCCTGATCAATTTATGAGAAGATCCACGATAGGATACCTGAATTTCTATAAGAGAAGTCCAACGATTGTACGTTGATAGATGTACGATTGGGCGACAGAATTTGTCATTTACATACCCGCGATTGGTTGCTAGAATTTCATCATGGATAGACTCACTAATGCTCAGCATTAGTTCTCTATCAAAAACCACTATAAGCCTTCAGAAATTCTTTGTGATAAGATCTACGATTGGACACCAAAATATATTTAGGGAAATAACTGCAATTGCTTTCTTTATGACAGTAAAAACGATTGAATTTCCGAAATTGACCATATTCTGCGTGATAAAAGACAAAAAAAAAAAAAAAAAGAAGACACGTGCCTCGGCGTTTTTTCCTTTACTTAAATAACTCATAAATTTTACCTGCAAATATAAAAAGTGGATAACGCCATGATATCCAAACGTTCCCTCTGCTTAAATCAATCCTCTACTAATTCCATTTTCCTTCCATAGATTACTCAATAAAATTGGAGTGGAAACTTTATTTTTTGAATTTTTTTGAAGTAGGAAACAAAGAAAAGTTCCTCAACATTCCATGTAAACAGAAAAATTAAATGTTAAGATATTTCTAAGCTTTCCCGATTGTATAATTTTTCTTTTGGTCTTACCGAAGTGACATCACTGAATTACATAACATTCACTGTAGTTGTGAGTTATTTGATAAATGATACACCCAAAAAGATATGCGATTACACTGTGCAACATTTTTAAGGTGATCTTGTGCAAACAATTCGAACTGAGGATTTTTTGAAAGTACAGACCCAAACGACAAGAAACCCTAGTTGGGTTTTATTGTGTCAGATCCAGCTCGGATTTTATGGTCCCATCTAAACATGGTTAAATATTAAGTTTTTAAAGAAATTCGGCGCTATATCTCTGAAACCTATGTGAATCTTCATCTGACCTCTGAAGCAATTTTGTAGATAAGTGCAAGAATAACATATTTGGCGCAATAATTAACTTTAAAAACTACATTTATTGCCTCAAATTTTATAAAATATCGAACATTTCCATAATTTGTATACATTTGTCATTATATCTCCAAAACCGTTAATTTTCTCTTAATGGTTTCTTTTGGAAAAATATTCGCTGGAATGTAATAAACAACTCTTCGGAACATGCCCATGTTGTAAAATGCCTCTATGCCGTTGTTTTCTGTACATTTTTCAACGACGATTTAATAAAAATGTCAATAATGTAGTGAAATCCTAAATGCGAGAATAAACTGTTGGTGTGAACTGTGTTTGAAATACGTGTTGTAAAAGATATGATGCAAAAAACCGCTGAAACAATATGAAGTAAGTATTTTAGGGTTTTAAAATTGTTCTAAAGAATTGTTGAGTACTTTATTTGGAAGATTTTTGCAAAAGGTTACGTGGTTCAACTTTCAATAGTTTAGCCGATACTGACCAGAATTTCAGCAATTATGTAAAATTTTCTATATCTTATAGATTTTGATGCCCTAGGTGGACTTTTTCTTATGTGGTTTTTTCAAAAGATAAGTTTTACTAGTTTAGGGCTACAATATTGCTAAAGACAGCAAGGCCAAATTCCTATTCATTTCTGAGATAAAGGCCTGATAAATGCAAAAAAGTGTAGATATAGCCCGGTTTAGATGAGGCAACAAAATCCGAACTGGATCTGACAGGACAAAACTCTACTAGGGTTTTTGTAGTCTAAATTTGTACTTTCGAAAAATGCATACAAGAAGTTGTTTGCATTTTCAGTGTTGCATAGTGTTATTAATATATCCATTATTTTGAACATATATTAACTCTGATATATTGTCAAAAAAGTTCTGAAAACAAGGGGAAATTGGGCAAGAAGTCTTACCTCATTTTAATTAAAACATAGTAATGAAAATTATTTGATCAGTAATATAAGCCTGAAATAAGGTTTACATCATTGCTAAATAAGAAGTTTTCGCTAACATGAACTGTCAACATTTTGGTCAGATGGGCTCCCCCCCGAAATGAAATCCTGGCTACGTCCCTGGTATGATCCACAAAGTTGCTTGCTGATATCTTTGCTACATTATTGTGGTCCATTGTATTCTTGAATTTTGAACTGTTTAGTATCTGTGGAGCAGGGACCGAATAAAGAGGATGAAAATCGCATTTGATTTGCTATTTTGACCATTAAGAACCGTTTCTACAGAGTTCGTATGTTCTGTTGTTTACTAAAGTCTAAGGTACATTTTTCTAGTTGGTTGTGTGCTTCAATTTTGATCGGTTTGATATCTGTAGACTAAAATCCGAGAAAAAATTAAAAGGGAAATTTGACCTTGACGATTTTGACCTTGAAGGTCAGGTTGAATGGATTTTATGTGTTCACAATTATTATTCTTTAAGACGAGAGCTACAACTTTTCTTCTACGAGTAAGCCCAAATTCTTAGCGGCTGAGAAGATATGTGCCTGACAAAATGATCCCTCGTGACATCAAGGCCTCAAGTATTTGGGGGTCCATAACCGCGAAAATTGAAGTGATAGGGAAAATCGCCGGGACACGTGTCTTCTTATGTTTGGTCTTCTATTACGCTGCGGTGTCAGAGTATGGTTAATAATTTTCTTGTCGCACAGTGTATTTAAACATTTTCGACTGTCACAACATTGCGGATAGGTTGACTCAAATCAAGTTGTTAGGTTGTTGTTGAATTCTATTTCGACATACATATGTAAGTGAAAGAATAACTAAATCTAGTTTTTCTAGAACAACCATCAACGTCTCTATGAACTTTGACCTCTGATTTGAGTTTTTTTCAATGTCAATTACCTTTTAAAACAGCTTACATAGTTACAATGACACATATTTATATTTGTGTCTGTGATTTTGCAACTAATGAAACGCAAACAAAACTGTTGAATTCAAACAAAGATGAGTTTTATCAAGTGGCCAATGGCAATGAAGAAGACAGGTAAGGTAAATCTGGAGAAAATGTAAACTAAGCTATGATATTAACTAGGCTGTTTGCAAAAATCAACTGTTTCAAATGGAAGGGGTTTTTACGATATCGCCTGACCGGCCATCTGTCTGATATTTGGTCTCTCATATATAATAACGTTTGTTGAAAAACAATTGTGTATACATGTAGCATGTATGTACATATCGCAGCTATTCAACAAAAGGGTAGTAACTCAAAAATTTGTAATTATGAAGAGTGGCATAACAGCTGACGAAAGAATAGCCAAAATAATGTGAGATCATTAATAATGTTGATCATTATCTTTTTTTTTAACAAAAAGTGAAATTTTGAAAATTTTAAGTTACTAGCCTTATGTTAAACAAGTGCGATATGTATGTAAATGTGGTAATACGAGTCTGGTTGTTAATATTACGTATAAACGAAAAGCCAGCCTTTAAGGCAGACCGGATGTTCCAGATAGTAATATTTAGAATTTTGCTTTTCCCCTTTTTGCGATTTAACACAAAACTTGATTTCTTGGTTGATGCTAAGCTGGTTGCTATTAATCGTGTAAGTTCTGTATGGAACTTGAAGAATAATGTTTGCAAAGAAAAGTCTAGTTTTACCTCAGAAAACAGAATATTAATATCAACATGTTTTTGATATTAACACACATATCGCTTTTGACATCTTTTTGTAAATAATTATATGATAAAATTATTTTAAATTTAGAATAACTAATTGCGTGTTGTAGAAATGCATATTCGATGTTTTATACGATTTGGCAGCAATTTGAATTTTTCACTATTGTGTTAGTGAAAATTAACTTTAGCTGTGTGAAAATAAACAAGTAAGAACGGCTTTAAGTTCGGCCGGGCCGAACATTTCATACCCTCCACCACGAGTTGTATTTAAGTAAAATATAACAATTAGATTCCTTTCCTTCAAAATACCGAAATTTGGGGGGGGGGGGTGCCGTTCTAGGGGGGTATATCAAAACGTCGTCTATAACGATAAATTTCAATGAAGACTAAATACCAAATTTCCGATATTTCAGTACGATAATGTGGTTAAAACCTTAAAAATACCATAAGAGGTACCCTTCTATGCGAGATATAGGAAGACGTGGACTGATACTGATAATTCCTTTCTGGAACATTTTATAACAACATGAAAGACTAAATAACAAATTACAGTTATTTCGGTGGGATATTGTCACCACATCTTTCACAATTGCAAAAAATCTGGAGGTACCGTTCTATGGGGGCTATATCGAAACGTTTTACTTCCAACGTAGGCTACATCCCAAATCTCAGCCATTTCGGCGGGTTGTTGAGACTACAACCTTCAAAATACCGGAAATCGGGAGGTACCGTTCTTTGGGGGCTATATGAAGGCGTGGATTCTGGGGGGGGGGAAATAATATACCCCCAACAAAGGCTAAGTACCAAATTCAAGCCATTACGGTGTAATAATGAAGCTAAAACCTTCCAAATAGCGAAAATCGGGTTGTTCCGTTCTATGGGGGATGTATTAAGATGTGGACCTGTACCAACAAATTTCTGGGAGAAAGTTTTATACCCCAATGAAGACTGAATACAAAGTTTCTGTCATTTCAATGGATTATTGTGTTCATAACCTTTAGAATACCGAAAAAAGGAGGTACCGTTCTACGGGGGCTATATGAATTCATGGACCTGTACCCACAAATTTTTGGGGGAAAGTTTCGTACCCCCAACGAAGACTAAATACCAAATATCAGCCATTTCGAAGGTATATTAAAGCCACAACCTTCAAAATACCGAAATGCGGGAGGTACCGTTCTTTGCGGGCTATATGAAGGCGTGGACCCATACCAACAAAATTCTGGAGGAAAGTCTTATACCCCCACCGAAGACTAAGTACCAAATTTCAGCCATTTCGGTGTGATAATGAAGCTAAAACTTTGAAAATACCGAAAATCCGGTGGTACCGTTCTATGGGGGTTATAATAAAACGTGGACCGATATAGCCCATTTGCAATACTAAACATCCTAGGAGTAATAGAAACTTCTGTACCAATTTAAAAAGCTCTATCTTAAAAATTGCAAGCTGTATCTTGAATTCAACAGACGGACGGACGGACAGACGGGCATGGTTATATCGGCTTAGAATTTGGCCCTGATCAAAAATATATATACTTTATAGGGTCTCTGATGAATATTTCGATGTGTTGCAAACGGAATGACAAATTCAATTATACCCTCCATATTATGGTTTTTTGAATAAGAAAGGCGTTAATTTGGTCCGGGTAGAACTTTTTATACCATCCTTCACGAGTTTTGTTAAAATAAAACAGAACAATTAATTTCTTTTCGCTTATGAAAGTACTTAGCTCTTCCGCCACATCTAAGCTCATTCCTAGGAGAATTAGAATATGCTAACTGAAGAATATCGCTTTCTTTTCAACTAGGTTTAATACCAATGGGGTATCGATGTTTTCTATCCATTCTGAAAATTGAACCTATATTTATTTTCTGCGTGGAGATTTTCTACCGATTGAAAATTCGAAATACCAAGAAACAGTCGCTACAGTGACATCGAACGGTACGTTTTACCTTCCAATCTAAGACCTCCTGTATTGGGACAATTTCAAAACGTGGATCTCTATCGACCATTCTCAGCCGAATTTCAGCCATTTTGGTTATATAATGCATTGTATGGGGGCTGTATATCCCCAAGGAAGACTATATACTGAAGTTTACCCATTCCTCTAAGATAATGGGGTTACAACTTGAAAAACTTGAAATTCGGCGGAACGCTGATAGAACGGTTATACCAAAACAACAATTTTCTGAGGCCCCAATAAAGACAAAATACAAAATTTCTGCCATTTCGGTAAGACAATATGGCAAAGACCTTCAAAATGCCGAAAATAGGTAGGTACAGTTCTATGGGTGCAATATCAAAAGGTGGACATATACTCACACATTTTTGGAAAAATTTTGTAGTCAAATTTCAGACATATTGGTACGATAATGTGCCTAAAACCTTCATAATACCCAAAATCGGAGGTACCGTTCTATGGGGACTATGTGAAAGCGTTGACCTATTTCTGGAGGAAAGTTCGGAAGCACCAATGAATACTACATGTCAAATTTCAGCCATTTCGGTAAATTTGGGGCTAAAACCTTCAAAATACTGAAAATCGGGGTACTGTTCTATGGGGGCTATATCAAAACGTGGACCTATACTGACAAATGTCTGGGATAATGTTTTGTAGCCCCAATGAAGACCAAAACATAATTTCAGCCATTTCGGTAAGATAATTTAGCTAAAACCTTCAAAATACCAAAAATCGAGATGTACCGTTCTATGGGGGTTATATGAAGACGTGACCTATACAAACAAATTTCTGGGGGAAGTTTTGAAGTCCCATAAACGAATAAATCCCAAAATTCATCCATTTCGGTTGGATATTGAGGTCACAACCTTCAAAATACAAAAAAAATCGGGAGGTACAGTTCTATGGGGGCTATATGAAAATGTGGACCTATACTAATAATTTTCTTCTGGAATGTTTTATACCCCCATCGAAGACTAAATACCAAATGGCATCCATTTCAGTTTGAAAATGACGATAAAACCTTCAAAATATCAAAAATCAGGAGGGACCGTCCTACAAATTTCTAGAAGAAAGTTTTATACCCCCAACGCAGTTACATTGCATGCAATGCAGTTTCGACCAACACTAATTGGCCTCATCTGTTCTCTTAGTTCTTGGTATAGAAACAAAAAACACTTCCCCAATTTTATGACGACTCGAGCTCTGGAATTAATGTGAGCGGTGGATTCGTTCAAATGCCAATTCAACAGAAACATTTAGAAATTCTCGTAGCAGCAAATTAATTTTGAATCCGATACATTCGCAATTTTTGCAAATACTGCGTTTTTAAAAATAGGGCATAGGAGAGTTACTTCACGCCTCCGAAATTCAACAAAATATTTAGCCTATTTTCACCGGAAGCGTTCTTTGTACATTTCAGGAAAATTGGTTCAGTACTTTGTAGACGTAATATATTTAAAAAAGTGGACGTGGTAGGATCTTTACGCCCCAAATAAGTATTAAGGTCGGAAACATAGCCACCATTATCTCTCAAATTAATTTTTAAACAGATACATGCGTAATTTTTGCAAATATTGCAATTTTAAAAAATAGGTCATAGTACCCCTCCCCTTCGGCATTCAAGAAGAATGTAGTCTATTGCCACCAGAGCCGATCTTTGTACACTCTCTAAATATCAGATGAATTTGTTCTAAAATTGTAATAATTTTCAATAAAAAAATTTTTAAAAAAATTAAGTTTAAACACTGAAACTTAATATTTAAATCATTTTTTATTTTTAACTTTTTAGTAAATAAATTTTTTGATCACTGAGAAGTCCATAACCAAATTACAGTCAATATAGGCCGAAAATGTAGATAAACACATTAAATTGCCTGAAATCGGGTGGTACCGTTATATGGGGGCTACACCAAAATCTGAACCATGTTCACAATTTTTGGTGGGAAAGGTTCTGTACCATTGGGAACTCCAAATGCCGAGTTACAGCCAATTCGGACCAAAAATTAAGACAGAAATCCTTAAAACAACTGAAATCGGGTGGTACCGCTATTTGGGGTATTTACTATCCTTTGAAGTCTAGACTTTTTCAACTCTATTTTGATTAAAAAATTCATGTGGAAATTTTTTTTTGATCCGTTAATTTATTTGCAGGTGAAAGTAAAGTTCTATAACAATCGAGTTATAATTGAACATTTGACGTATTTTATAGAAATCTTACAAGTCTTTTGTCAGAAGACCTACTGATCTTCTCACAAAGGTCAACCGGTTTTTTCATCTTTGTGAGAAATCATTGTCTTCTATTAAAGGACCTGTTGGACTCCGTCGAAAGACATTGTGGTCTCTTCGGATATCCAATTGATTATACTCCACCAAATGGAAGTCAAGGTCTAGGGGTGAAAAATTCCCCTTGGGAGAGAAGGCCAAAATTGAGTATATTAAGTAACTCAAAATATCCCACAGCTGATATTTCTGAGTTATAACGTAATGATTTTTTTGATTGACCCCCAATAACGCACGAAAAAATGCTTTATTTGGCGATATTGTTTCATCATTTTGAGATGACATGTTGTCAGTTAAACAGAATGATAAATCTTTTTGTAGAATATTTTGACCATATAGCTCAGTTCCTTCCATTTCCGTTTTGTTCTTGAACTGAAAAAGAAAAACAAGACTGGATTTTCTACATGAAAACATTCTACTAAAATTTTCCTCCGAGAATTTTATGTGGGTTCCAAAAATCCATATTGTCACGTTTTCGTTGTCCTTTATCAGATTTTTACAACCTGATATTCCTGTATCATATCATGATTTTATATAAGATTAGATAAAATCTTTATTATAAGATGATTTCATAAAAATTACTAGATTGTTATGGAATCATCTTATAATAAAGCATCAAAATCTAGAAACTGGTCGATCGAGTTTATTTTTCAATTTTTTTATACCCTCAGCATTTATGCTAACGAGGGTATATACACTTTCATACGGGCAAAATGTGCCTCATCGAAATAATGGTTTTAGACCCCAAGTATGTTTCAGACAATTTGGAGTCGATTGAGCAATGTCCGTCCGTCTGTTTGTCTGTCCGTCTGTCTGGCTGGTTGGTGCGCACAATAACTCTCGAACGGATCAACCGATTCGATCTAAAATTTCGCTTTCGTAATACTTTGTCCAAAATTAGTTTAGGTTCGAAGATGGGCTATATCGGTCCACTCCTTCCGGTACCTCCCCCACAAAAGTTCGAAAATGTTGGGAAAATTTGTGCGCACGATAACTCTTGAAGGAAGTAACCGATTTGGCCCATACTTTGCACATCGTGAAATTTCTACTAAATTTAGATGAGTTTCCAAAATGGACTCAATCGGTCCACTCCTTCGGGTACCTCCCACACAAAATTTCGGATAAGTTCAGATTAGGATCTGCTCTCGAATTGCTTTGCTTTTTGTTGCAACAACTTGTATTTATTGCCCCCCATACGACGGTACAAGTTTCATCAGGAGCAAGTCCACACTTCCTGAGAAAATATCCTGAAAGATGCAAAAAGACCCCATAACACCGTGTGTACTGGATGGAGCGCATGATAGCTCTCGAACGGATCTGCCGATTTGGTACAAAATTTGGCCTTCGTAATATTTTGTCCAAACATAGCTTAAATTCGAAGATAAGCCATATCGTTCCACTCCTTCAGGTACCTCCCCCACAAAAGTTCAAAAATGTTCGGAAAAATTGTGCGCACGATAACTCTTGGATGGAGTGACCGATGTAATCCATACTTTGCACATCCTTATATATCTACCAGATATACATCAGGTTTGAATATGGACTATATTTGTCTACTCCTTCTGGTAACCCTCACACACAATTTCGGATAAGTTCACTTTAAGACCTGCTCTCGAATCACTTTGATTTTTTTGATGCGATTTGCAGTCGCTATCTCCATTACGACGGAAAAGGCTTTTTCAGGCGCAAGTCCATATTTCTTAGGAAAACAGCCCGAAAGGTGTTAAAAATCCCTATGTCACCATATGTGGCTGTCGGAGAGCACGATAACTCTCGAACTGTTCAACCGATTTGGTCCAACATTTGGTCTTCGTCATAATATATACAAACTTTGTTTCATGGGGCAAAACCGGTCTACAACTTCCGGTACTTCTCCCCAATATTTAAAAAATGTCACTAACATGCTGGGACGATATCACTTGAATGGGGCAACCAATTTGGTCCAAACTTTGGATCTCCTAATATTTTGTCAAAATTTAGTTTAACTTCTAAAATGGCCCATATCGGTCCTCCCTAAGGGTACCTCCCCCACAAAGGTTCAACATTTGTGCCTTAGTGCAGTTAATTCCTAATCCACATGTTTGTCGGCAAGTTTAAATGTCCAAAAAGGGCCACAAAATTCTGAAGAGACCTTAAATACATTCGATCTGTCCGTAGGTGAAAGTTTCACTTCACATTGGTTGAGGGTATATATCAGTCGGCAAAGCCGAGTGACACTTTTTTACTTGTTTTGCCCGCTTTATGATCAAAAACGTCAGTTTTTTAAACAAAAAATTTAAAATTTCACTTTTCCTGCCCACCATTTCAGTAAAATCTTAATATTGTTTCAAAATGAATTGATATGGGACTATATTTGTATGTCTTTGATAAGCCCACAAAATATCTGACAAACGGTTTATTAGTGCTCGAGCTAGAGTTGGCATCTCAAAACGCTTTTATAAAAACAAGGTTTCGTAGACGGCGAATTGTCAAAAAACTTCACATTTATTTTTCAAAAAAAAAGAAAAAAATTCAGAAAGCATATTAAGTTATACTCTTTCGTAGTTTCGTAAGTTTCACAAAAACTGGCTTTTCAACTGGGGGTTATCGCTAAGACTCTAGAACCACTGTAAAATGTTGGTTTATCCTGCATACAAGCCAATATCCTGCATACAAGCCAAAAGCTTCGCGGGACTTATGAATTGTAAAAAATTATGATCTTAAAACATCCATTTTAAAACCTGGTGAAATACTCGGGAAAAAAGGTAAATCTTACAAAAACTTTCTAAGTTGTGTTTTTCAATATAAGATTTAGTAGAAATAATATGTATATGAATGTTACTTCATATTTATGTTCTGTAGTTGAGTATTAATGAACATTCTAAAGAATATGTTAGGAAAAACAAACAGATTAGTCTACATGAGCCCAAATATAGCAAAAAGTTAAACATTTGTCCACGTTTTATTAATTTTTAGTGGTATATAGGAATTTACGTGGAGTAGAAAAAAACTGAAAAAGCTGGCCTGGAGTCAGAGTAGAACAAAAAATACCTCGACTCCGAAACAATAGGCAATAGGAAAAATGAACCCATATTGGCTTTGGTTTCATATTCATGCATTGTCATCCAAATCTGAAAAGTGTGCGAAGTTTCAGTTCGATTTGTCAACCGCAACTGTGTTAACAATGAGTTGCTAGATTTGAACTAAACAGACAGGAACCAAAGCAAGTTAAATAAAACACTGTAAAAATAAAGTATGTATATCAAACCCTTCCTTAGACAAATAGACCATATCAATTCATATATTGCAAATGCAGTATCTGATTGGGTGCTATTCCCAAACATCCTTACCATAATTTTGTGGACAGGCCATGTACATCAGGAAAGATCTTCATGATCAAGATATCAACGCGCCTACCAGGCAAACTTTAACAATTTTTACACCGATGTAGTGTAGTCCCTGTGTCCCTACTGTATCAATTTAATTAGGGAGCTTGAATGTATAATACTTATTCGTTTTCCAGTTCAGTTTTTTTTACCTTAAATGAAGCACATGTTACGCATGTAAAATACAACATTTCATTGATTTTCAACCTAAGAAACTACAACGGTACGTCTAATTTCCTATTAGTAAGTTATTTCTTCGTAAAAATCAAAGGAAATATTTAAAATTTTGCACTTCTGTCGCCAGCGCCTAATTGCAATGACAAATGGTTCTTGGCTGGAAAACAAAGTTTCAAGAAACTTTGTAGGCATTTGTACATACTTAATTAATGATTCAAGACGTGTAGCAAGCGTAACCAATAATAATAGTAAAGTAATAATATTTTATTCGAATTGTCAGTGCTTCTGGGTTTGAACATATTTTTTAAAGAGCATAGCATAGACCGCTCTATTGCCGACAAATATTTACGCATGTTATCGCAATACAGAAGCTCCTTGAGGATGAGATTATTGCATAAATATCAAAGAAATCAAAGGTTCTGTAACCTCCAGCCAACAGCAATTTGTTGCCTTTACATGGGATAATGGCAATAAGCTATCGCATGGGATCAATGGTTTAGTCGGTGGTAGAAGGAGGCTACACAGGCATTGGATAACTAACTGCTTCTGGCTGGGGCTATTACACCAGAATAAGGAAAAGTGAAACATAAACAGATTCCATAAACAACAGGTGGCGCATAGCAATATCGTACCGACTTTCTTATCGTTTTGCTAATGGAGCAGCCAAATAGAACAACAGCAGCTTGAATGGATAACGAACGAATGAACAAACAGTAACAACAACAATTTCATGTCGAAAAGGGAACGACCGTTGAAAAGCGCTCAAGTGGAAAAATGTGAATTTGTCTCCAGCGTTCATTCCAATGTTGTGGTCATTGAAACGCAATTTGAGTTAACAGCAAATAAAACAAACAATAAATTTGACTAATAAAATTGATATTTATTTCGATTTCATTGGCCAACTTAATACACCTGAGTCGGGAGTGTATTATTCGAGCATAAATTCAAATTGGTTTTATTATTATCGTAGCCGATTTGTTGGTGGTGTTGGTGATGGTAAGTACCCCCTTGTCACCTGTAGAGGAGGTAGCCAACATATTCCCATTGCTTTGTGAGTTTATGTTTGATATTTTGTCATGAATAAAGTTAACGACTGGCCATCGACTTACAAACTTACTGACACGAGCTGACTGCACGATTTGTGGCGCAGCCAAGTAAGGTGGAACTTCCATACGTTAGTTGATTTGATTCTTGAATAGTTGATTCTTATGAAATGAAATGTAAGTAATATGAATGGAATGTTACCTTTTCCTTGCCACACCATTGCATATCAAAAATATTGGAAAACGACTTCTGATTTATGGCCAATATAGCTGACTTGTTTATATTTGCTTGGTTGATGAATGTTTTGTGGACCAAAAGTAGAAAATAGAAAAGTGATTTGTTATTTCGATTTAATATTCATTACAATTGGATACTTTTCAAATATATTTCTGCATATTTATTGGGTAATTATGGTACAATCAAAAAGACTTCTGGTCTTTGAGGGTAATGCTTCTCCTCTTTGCAAGTATGTAATACATATTTATCAACAAATCTACCACATATTAAGACTAACAGTCTTTTTTAACAACGGCCATTTGTATAATTAAATAATAACTATATTAAATCCCCAATGTACCCTGTAATTGAGAATATTTTAAAAGTATCTTTATACCATCAGCCTTAAGGCTATCGAGGGTATATGGTAAAAACCAAAATTTTTTTGCAATCGATGAATCCGAGATTCCCCCTTTCAGTTTTTGCGAACTGTTAACATATTCTATATAGTATGACTGAAAATGAAGTGTTTTAGTAGGGATCCCATAATGTCGATCATTAAAATTAATTTACGTGGAGGCTGTATTGGCATCAAAGTAGAAAAATGGGTACAAATGAGTTGTAGCCAACAAGTTTGTTCCCTTCCGATTTCTGTCTTAACCTTACATTCTATAGACCTAAGCTCAAAGAATACTCCCTGGCCTACATGTTACTTGACTTTTCGATATGTCCAATGCATCCACCTACAATTAATGTTGACATTTTAAAGCCAGAATTTCGGCGTTTTTTAATTTTTAAATAATCCGGACGCAAACATGGTAATATGCAAAACTCATAATAGGATTAAAGAACTCATGATTTGACATTGTTTAATGTATATCTCATGAGTGTGCTCCGTACAGCATCCTAGTAATTGGAGTATAAAGGCCAAAATTTGATGCGTTTTTTTGTGTGTACAATTTACAAGTGTAATTCAATTTCCTTTGAACCCCGCTTGAATTTATTTTTTACACGACGGAACTAATGAGCCCTTCCTCTTAAACGTTACCTCCAAAGAGGATAATCTGCAGAAATGTATATTGACAAATCCGCGTACTAAGCCGAGATTTAGTTTAGTAATATGAGTCTTTTACCAAAAATAGGTGTATATTGACGTATTTTTGATGGGTGCTACTAAAATCGGATTCGCATCAAAATCGTATGCACGTTGAGCGACTTTTACACACTTTAAGGTTTTTTGCATTGTGAATGATTGTGATTTTTGAATGATTGTAATTTCAATTTCAATATTTATTCCTATCCTTGAAAGTTATTAATGTAACTCTCTAATGGATCAACCGATTCGAACCCAATTTTGCACTTCGTAATATTTTCGTTCGAAGATGGTCCATATCGGTCCACTCCTTCTGATACCTACCCCACAAAAGTTCAAAATTTTATGTAAATTGGTGTGAACAATAACTCTCGAAGGGAACAATCGATTTAGTCCAAACTTAGCACATCATATTATTACTTCCAGATATAAATAGGGTTTTAATATGGACTATATCGATCGACTCCTTCGAGTACCTCTCACACAAAATTCGGAAAAGGTGAAGTTTAAGAGCTCCTCTCGGATCGTTTTGAATTTTTTTGCTGTTAAGTAAGTAAGTCCATACTTCCTGAGATAATGGCTCAAAAAACCGTGCATGCACATATTAAAATGAATAGTGTGCAAGATAACTCTCAACATTTTCAAAAATTTCCTCTAAAATTAGTTTAACGTAATTTAATATTTCGAGTTCTCTCTGAATCAGAAGTTTAGTTACTAATAAAATATAATTTAAAAAAAATAAGTTTCAGTGTTTTTTTAGAAATGCACTTAAAACTAGCCTCAATAAATGCACTTGTCGCTTAGCCTCAATAAATATATTCTTTCTCATGATGAAATCTCTCAAATAAACTTCAAAATGTCAGCAAAGATTTTAGAGGGATGCAGGTAGAAACAGTGTCCGATATGATTGTTTAGCTCGAATTTGTAGGATAATCAGATTTATTTTCTCATTTTGTTTGATTTGCTAGATGGCCTTATTGACCTGTCTATCGATACAGAGTCAGTGGCAAACAGAAGTGATGAGGTCAATTGACATTAACCGAAACTATAGTCTTCCCTGTCCCTCCGCCCGTAGTCTACCCTGTCCCTCATTCCCAATGTTGAACATTTAGTTGTTATTCAAATATTTGTATACAACAAAATATTGAATTTAGTTGAATAAACCCATAAAGATGAAATATAAAGTCTTTACAGGAGTTTTTCTCGAAACACTACCCAGCAAAATAAATTGGAAGTAGTGCAATTTGATGCAGTTCAAACGGAGTCGTGAAAAAGGCACTCCAGTCCTCACATTTTAACTGCATTTGGATGCAATCCAAAGAATCACATCCACTTGTCACATTTTAACAACATCCGGATGCAGTTCAAACGGAGTCGTGAAAAAGGCAGTCCGTTCGCTACATATTATTAGCAGTTGTTAGAGATCCCTACATGTACATAAATCAGTTTGTACATCTCTACAGGCAGCGACATAAATTTTCCAATAAGAGATAAGCGTGTTAATATTTTCGAACATTTGTTAATACAAACTGAATAACATTTCATTTGTGAACATTTTCCCGGTAACTCAAGAGAAGAAAATTTCCGAATGGAGTGCTGTTGGAGTACATGTCGAAATCTTAACTGGTGATGGGAAGACAACCCATTTAGCAAATGAAACAAAAACTGTTCAGCTTGGAACAAATGGAGAGCGGAGGAAACACGCATGTTTGCGATTGAATTCAATGGAGAATTTTCATAATTTGTGTTAATGTAATAAAGTTGTTAATATTTTTGTTTTACACAAATAATGCATTTTATTTGTTCTGACATATTTTGTAATGGCTTGGACAATTTCCGCAGAATGCCTGTATCAAAACACGTGCTTTGGACTGCCTCCTATTCTACCCCAAAGGGTTAGTTAAAATGCAATGCCAAAGGGTCAGTTAAAATGCAGTGCCAGAGGGTCAGTTAAAATGCAGTGCCAAAGGGTCAGTTAAAATGCAGTGCAATGGAGTGCAGTGAAAGTGCATAATTTGATGCACTTCCAGATCACTTGTGCATATCATTTAACTGCCTCTTTGGAGGCAAACTTTTTGCTGGGTATTGTTGAAGTCAAAACTAATGAACCTATCTTCAAATATTATTGTCGGCTTTTTGAGTACATTAAAATGTTGTCTTTCAACGAGGGATTTTTTTCCGATTTATGGTCAAACACGGTCACTATTTTTTCCGACGACTGGGTTTAGCTCATTGAAATTTAACAAATATGGAGGCATTAAACTTTAAGTTTCCTATTAAGTGATAATGTTTAGAAGGCTATAAACCTGCCCGAAAAATCCAAACAATAACAAATTCGAAAGATCGTTGTTTGAACTATTGGTAGGCACGGTGCGCCTTAACTAACTTTAAATGAAAGGCGCTTTCACCTGGGAAGTTTTTGCGGATTCTGAAACCACAATGAGAAAAATAAAAAAAAACAAATAAATCGCGGTCAAAGTTCACATTTTTATGGTTTTTTAAGTTTTAACGATTTTGCTTGGAAACCGCATGCCCTATCGAAATGGAATTAGAGAAAATGCACCGTGTAGTGTCTATGGATTTGTATTTGAATTCATATTCTGAAATTTTAGTTTCATATAACCATATGTCTCTTCCAGAATCTGCAAGAACCTACTAAATTTTCTATTTTTACAGTGTTTTATTTAACTTGCTTTGGTGTGTGTTTAGTTCAAATCTGGCAACTCATTTTTAACACGGTTGCAGTTGACCAATCGAACTAAAACTTTGCACACATTTCAGATTTGGATGACAATACACGAATATGAAATCAAAACCAATATTGGTCCATTTTTACACTGTTTTACAGTGTTTTATCTAATTTGCTTTTCAAATCTGGTAACTCATTTTTCACACAGTTGCAGCTGACCAATCGAACTTAAAATTTGCACACATTTCAGATTTGGATGACAATACATGAATATGAAATCAAAACCAATATTGGTCCAGTCTTACAGTGTTTTAACGGTGTCTAAGTTAACCCCCTTTTCAAATCTGGTAACTGATTTTTAAAACGGTTGCAGTTGACCAATCGAAATAAAACTTTGCACAATTTTCAGATTTAGATGACAATACGTGAATATAAAACCAAAATGAATATGGGTCAATTTTTTCCTATAGCCCTCATATAACGATAACACCCGATTTCCGGTATTTTGCTTTTCAAATCTGGTAAATCATTTTTTACACAGTTGCAGTTGACCAATCGAACTAAAACTTTGCAAACTTTTCAGATTTGGATGACAATACATGAATATTAAATCAAAACCAATATTGGTCCATTTTTACAGTGTTGTACAGTGTTCAATTTTACATGCTTTTCAAATCTGCTAACTCATTTTTCACACAGTTGTAGTTGACCAATCGAACTAAAACTTTGTACACTTTTCAGATTTGGATGACAATACATGAATATGAAACAAAAACCAACATGGGTCCATTTTTTCCTGTAGCTCCCATCCAGCGGTACCACTCGATTTAAGGTATTTTATCGTCATTTTAAGCCCGTAATGGCTGTTCTTGACAACTAGGATTTCCAATGGTACAGAAACTTCCCCACCAAAAATTATGGACATAAGTCCAGGTTTTTTTATAGCCCTTATATAACGGTACTACACGATTTCAGGCATTTTAAAGTTTTTATCTAAATTTTCGGCCTAAATTGACTATAATTTTGTTCTCAGTGGTCAAAAAATTAAAAAAAATTAAGTAACAGTGTTTTATTTATAAATGCACTTAAAAGTAGAAAATAATTTATTTTGTATTATAGTTGACCTTTGGACTTACTCTTCTTAATATTTTTGTTCGGCTTGAGGTCATCAAAAAATAAAAAACAGCTTGTAGTTAGTTTTTTATTTTATCACTTTTATTTTTTCCGATATTTCGATAGTCGTCGACTATCATCATCAGGGTTGTTAACTTTATATAACCAAGTGTTATTGTTTTCTTATTTTTAAAGTTAACAACCCTGATGATGATAGTCGACGACTATCGAAATATCGGAAAAATAAAAGTGATAAAATAAAAAACTAACTACAAGCTGTTTTTTATTTTTTGATGACCTCAAGCCGAACAAAAATATTAAGAAGAGTAGAAAATAATTTTTCATGATGGAATCTCTCAAATAAAACGCTTGCCATTCAATATTGTCACAATTTCTAATTCAAATGCAAGCTTTTTATTTGAGAGATTCCATCATGAAAAATTACTTTCTACTTTTAAGTGCATTTATAAATAAAACACTGTTACTTAATTTTTTTAAATTATATTTTATTTCGATATTATAAAGGAAAAAGAAAGTTATTGTAGTAAAAATTAGTAGATTTCTGTATTTCTGGAACAGGATATATTGTCAGATTTAAAAACAAGCCATCTTAAATTTTTAAACCCAGACCTTTAAAACATTGTTCATAACTTGAAAAAAATGTAAAATTTTTTGTTTCAAACGCCATCATTTTTCGTGCGGAAAAATTTGTTTTGTTCCAAACGCATGGATATGGAACAAAAAAGTTCAAAGTTGGTTCGTTACATATGCCAGGCTTTATGGATGTGGAACAAATATACAAGTTGTCTGTGTCGCAAATCAGATATGGAGGATAATGACATCTCAGTATCTCAGTATCTCAGAAACTATTATAGATAGAAAAAAACCCGATCAGAACAACCTAATAGATCATGGTTTAAAACCTTATTAGGTACTTTTATCTTAAAATATCCATATCCAAATATTTAATGTTTGTTTATACAATGCTAGCAAAATGCCCGCTACTTTGTATGTGGAAAGGGAATAATATTCAAATAAGCAATATTTAATATGAAAATGGTGGACACTGAAAATTTTGATGTACTAATACTTATTTTAATTGATATTTAATTTCATTTAAGTACACTTCGAATTCAAAACTATATCCCAAGCGAGATACTCATTTACTCCTTTCTCCACTCTAATCTCCAACTGCTTTCCTAATATCGAATTTCACAATTTCAGCTCTACCCCTTTACACAATAAGAATTTGAACCAAATTATGTGCCATTTAGTAATTTTCGTACATTTGTGGTACGTATATCCACAATCACATCCATATCTCAACACATCAACAGCAACTATAATATTAAATTTCCGATTTCCCCCTTTATTCGTATTTCAAATTTAGTACATTTAATACTTTTCGTACCAAAGAACGAATTTCAATATCTATATCAATCCGCCACTCCAACAGTAATCATAATTCAAAATTTTTGGGATTTTACCTCGATGCATTCACCAAATCCAAATTGTATCACATTTAGTACTATTCGTATACATAAGTACGAATTTCCAAATCTGTCTCTATGCCAAATTTCAGAACCCAGCTCCAACCGTTTACCCAAATCCAATTTGTACCAAATTTAGTACCATTTAGAACTTTTCGTACACATAAGTTCGAATTTCCAAAACTACCTCTATATCTCAACTGTTCACTCTAACAGTAACCTTAATTCCAAATTTTAGGATTCAAATTTAGTACCTTTTAAGTACGAATTTCGAAAAATACCCCCATATCTCAATTCTACACTTCAACCATCCGTTCTCCAAAACCAAAATTGTACCAAATTTAGTACCGTTTAGTATTTTTCGTACACATAAGTATGAATTACTAAAACGACCTCAATCCCACACTCCAACAGTAATCATAATTTCAAATTTCAGGATTCCACCTCTACCTATCATGCAAACCAAATAGTACCAAATTTAGTACCATATAGTAGTTTTCGTACACATAAGTACGAATCTCCAACACCATCTCCCTATCTCAATACTAAACTTAAACAGTAATCACTATTCCAAATTTCAGGTTTCCAACTCTATCCGTTCACCCAAATTATACCAAATTTAGTACCTTTAGTACTTTTCGAAAACATAAGTACGATAACTCAAAACCACATCCATATCTCCATTCTCCACTCCAACAGTAATCCTTATTCCAAACCCAAGTTGTACAAAATTTAGTACCATTTAGTACTTTTCGAGTTTCCAAAAGCATTTCCTTATATCAACCCCACTTCCTAACCTTGATTCTCATACCAAATTGCAATTTTCTAGCTATATTCGTTCAAAATATACAATTCGTACTAAATTTGGTAAATTTTAGTACTTTTCGTACACTTAGAGGTCGAATTACCAAAAACCCTATAGAACATTTTTCCAACTCTCCATCAGTTACCCTCATTCCAAAGTTCTTTTCGTACCCTTCTAGGTCGAATTTCACGAAAATTTTCAAATTTCTAGCTTTCTATTAGCTCTTATACATATATATATATATATATATATATATATATATATATATATATATATATATATATACATCCCTGGCTCCCATATATTTATATATTTAATATATTCACAGTGGTGTTGGTTATCGTATAGTCGGCCCGCCCGACTTTGATCTTTAAAAAAATACAATTGTTTTTTACACTTCCGGTTCAATAACCTTTTGTAAATCAATGCTTTAAAAGGATTTACATTTGTCATATACTTTAATAATTAAAGTCAATTCTTCATTCATTTCATGCTAAAAAAACAATTCACCAAAGTTTCTAGTGTGAATTGTGTTCATTTATAAAGACATTCTAAGTATTTGCGCTTTAGAAAAGGCTTTCGTGGCATTGACTTGGTTTTATTGACGTTATCTTCTTTGAAATTTGCTACGAAAATTTGTAAATTGATTCTTGTTTGTGCCGAGAAGATTCCCCTTGACGTTACGTATATTGACACCACCGCCACAAAATGATTTGCTTTTAAAAAAATATTTCCGAAAACACAAACGAACGTGCTCTTTCTTAATTGTCCTTTCTATGTCATAGATTGTTTTCGTTTGAAGAAAAAAACTTGGGCTGTCTACGTAAACATCTTTACAAAATTTCGAGAATATTGAAAATACAAGAGTGACATTGACCTTGAAATGTGTATTCCCAACAAAACATTAAAAATGTATGGCAAAACTTGAAACTCTCTGACAGGTCTAAATTTATATATTAATGAGCTTCGTTTAATGACCCGAAATTGCAAAAAGTTGATCCACTCAGACATATGGCCTCACTTAATCTCTGAGTGACAAACCATTGTAGTTAGTCGTGTGTAAATAAATGGTGTACATTAATTGGCATGGATACCAGACACGAAACATTCTCATTCTTGCCGTCAAGCTGCTACTAAGGAAGAGAACAATACGTTTGGCTTACAGATAATGTTGAGGAACTTTAAGTATACATATACACACGTTTACTATATTACCTATTTAAAACATTTTTAGCTGCGAATGTAATTCCATGTGAAATAATATGTAAATTTTATAATTTGTTTTTAAATATTATATCGGAGGCAACACAAAAAAATCAGAAAGTCGAAACGGCGCTAAGTTTGGCCAGGCCGAGCTTTATATATCCTCCTACTGAAGCAAGATTTCGGTCATTACGATTAGATACAAATTTCGAAAATAGGGCGTTATCGTTTTATGGGAGCAATGTCAAAACGTGGAGCTATACCAACAATCCTTAAAATTCCAAAACAAAAAAAAAATGTTAAACGGAATGACAAAGCTAATACCCTTAATGCTCTCTATATTAAGGTGAAGGGTATACAAATATTTTTATGTTTCATGACACCTAATGCCGAAATAGAGTGTATACACTCTGAAATAAAGCGAAATCCTCAAAAAATTCCACAGCAACCGACTAAAATTATTAACAAGCACGATAACTCTTGCATTGTAATATTTCCTCCGAAATTAGATTATGTTAGAAGATTGTCTATATCGGTCGAATCCTTTTGCTATCACCCACATAAATGGTGATGTTCACACTTTCTGAGATAATTGTGCGAAATCCCAAAACTGTCTACGGCCATCAACCAAAATTGTCTTATTTAACATTGGATACTTTTATTGGTACTAAATGGATATTTGTCATTGCTATTAAAAAATATTCTATATCAAAGTGAAGATGAAAATACAAAATTTTCAATAGCTGATCTTGTTTTTAGGATACCCCTAACAGAAAATATTGACTTACGAAGAACATAACTTTACTGGACCAAGCTGGGGGGCCCACCGTGACCAAAAATCATGGAAGTTAAAAATGTTGTGTAGCGTTACGTAAAGCTATTTTGAAGGCTGTTAAGTTGAATGTATATGCAATATTGACACAAAGTATATGAGGAAAAGTAAATTTTTTTAGTTTTCCATAAAAAAATCTTAATTTTTTTGAAACTACATGAAAGATTTTTGGTACATTATTGAGAAAAAATTCCCATTTTCAAAATTGTTCGAGATACTAATATTGGTTTTTGGGCGAAAAAGTTATGGATGTTTCATTTCTGGCTTCCTGCATACGATATAATTACTAGACAGCGGAATTTTATGCAACACCTATTTTTGGTCCTATTCATGTCAAATGTTAGGACTGGGCTTATTTTTGTCTTTTGATTAAATTACATTCGAAAAATATGACATATGCAAAATGCATAACTTTTGCATATGCAAAAATAATATATGCACATATTTATGCATTTCACATATTTCCTTATTCAACAAATATTTCAATAATAGGTACAAAAAGCCGTAGTTGCAACGATTCAAACACACGTTGCCACTTGACAATTTATGTTGGTACTTCTCGGATGGAGTCATCCAAAAATTTTTTCTTGTTGCAGTTCCATACATACCTATATATGTATATATTTGTTAGCTCAATTTCTGCATAAATATGCAACAGGATGGCGACTTGATACTTCTGTGTGCATTAAATAGGGAAAATTTTTGGTACATAGGTTAGCAAAAAATTCTCCGGTGCAAATCAGCTCGCGAAGTATAAATTTTTATAAAAACGCTAAATATTTTAATGATCACAATTGTCACTAAAATGTTATTACGAAGGGACGTCAGTGTATAAATTGCATAATATTTGTAAAATGTCACTCAGTATTCGCGGAATTTACAAAAAAATTACAAAATTTTAAATGTAATTTTCAATATTTTATAAAATTTGAGGCAATAAATGTTGTTTTTCGAGTTCATTATTTCTCCAAATATTTTATTTTTGCCCATGCCTACAAATTTGCTTCAGAGGTCAGATGAAGATTCACATAGGTTTAAGAGATACAGGCCAGAACTGCTTTAAAAAGTCTTTATTTAACCATGTTTATATAGGGTCATAAAATCCAAGCGGGATCTGACACAATAGAGCAGGAGGAGGCATTGTGACTCACAAGAGAGCCCATTTGCTCTAAGTGAGCGTAAATTTGTTATCGCTCACAGCCTGTGTAGATGCTAACACGTTGTGAACAACAACAAATTTACGCTCATTGAGAGCACAAGAGAGACCCAAAAATGTTCTCTGCCTCACTCTGCAATAGAGGGTAATAAATGAAGTTGAGCAAATGGGGGAATACTCCACTCAAGCAATCAAATGAGATTGAATCTTCAACAATAAACAAAAAAAAAAAAAAAACAGCGGGGGCACGCGCAACTGGAAATTTGTTAAAAACAAAATTCCAACAACAACCTCACAGGCAACTGTGGTGATGTTCTTTTCAACTCACAGAATTCGATGAATTCTTAGTTGATACGTGCTGACATGTTGCAGAATATTTTGATTTTGGTGTTTCTTTGGAAAAGCCGAAAAGTGAGTGTGATTCTCATTCATATGGGAATACTAGACACTTAAAGAGTTCGGTTTTTCGCTTAAAATGCATAATTTAAAACTGAGAAGCCAATTGATAATTCCCTTCGCCGGGATGAAATCATGATATTGGTAGCGATCAGTAAAATTTTGCAACACTGTCAGTTCATTTTGAAAAACATTACTCTCTGTAATAGAGGGTAATAAATGAAGTTGAGCCAATGGGGGAATACTCCACTCAAGCAATCAAAACCCTTTGTCGATTGGGTCTGTACTTTCAAAAAATCTTCTGCTCAATTTGTTTGCACAAGATTACCATAAAAATTTTGCACAGTGTTATCTTTTCCTCACATTGAGGAAAATTATCGGATTGTTGAGATAAGTCATTAGGCTTCTTAAAGGGAAATAGTGTTCAAATAAACCGTTTTAATTTATAAGCATTTTTAAAATATGTGTAAATCGCGTAATTATCAAAATCACTTTGCCCGCATGTGATTTTCATGTGCAACGAAACCACACCTTTATATTTGTATATACACGCAGAAAAATATATGTTAGAAATATGTTTGGATCCAAACAAATATTTGTTTGGGACTGATTGCAAACAAATATATGTTTGGATCCAAACATAATTTGTTTGTGTCCAAACAAACATATGTTTGCAACATTTTCTAACATCTCTCAATTTTATATGTTTGGGTACCAACATATTTTTGCCAAAGAGAGTAACAACAGGGCTCTCGCACCTGCGGAATACTGGTTTATAATAAAGAGATGTGTGCAAGGTATAATACACGCAGAGAAAAAATATTATTCATGCCACCATATTTTTAAAGAAAAATATATATGATAGATATATGGTAACCTTTATCATATTTTAATAATACAATTTTTGAAATATTTTAGAATGGCGTGGTAGCCGCCGAAAACATGTTGTGGTTGCCTGTAATAAGTAGTATTTTTATTGGAATTATACTGTACCTTTGTGATTAATTGCTCATTAAAAGATTTTTCAATATATTTTAAATAAAAGTTTTATTTATTTAAGAACAATTTTGATATAATATAGAATCCACTTATACTTTATAACATTAACAAACACTATGTAGTTCTCTCTGTCGTCTCTCCGTTTGTTCCATACTTATACCGAAGACATGTTTATGTTGGAGAACATTATGAAACACCAACAACAGATAATTGTCTTGTTATTTCGATCACTTGCATACGATTTCTATTAATTATTAATTGCAAAATGAAAAAAAATGCACAAAATTTGCACGAAATATTCGGAGATTCTTTTTATTTAAGAAGTGAAAGAACATGAAACGCAACTCAGGCACTGATATCTTTTTGTCACGTTTGATTTTTCTTTCTACACATTTTCATATCTTCTTTCACAAATTAATTGTTGTCATTAATACCGTCAGCAAATACTCGAACTATTTAATTTTTTGTTTGGAATCTGTTTTTAATAATTTTATACCATTCTTTTAAATGAAAAACAAAATTTACAACCTTTTTACTCAGCGACAGAACAACTAATGAATATTTGCTTTTGGCAGTGAACAGCTGTTGTATATGCATCGGGCAAGGTTCCTAGTTTTTTACACTTCATATGTCAAAATGAGAAAGTTAAGCAGATTGTGGTTGTTTGACCATCAGATAAATATGAAAATATTACCATATATCAAGATTTTGGGATTTGTTGTTGTTTTATATGGTGAACAGAATCAAAATTGGCTATATACATTATCGCCTTTAAAATAATATGTGCTCCATAAAAATTATTTGGTGCCAGCCAAAATAAAATTTTGCCCACCACCAGTTAAAAAAAAATATTTTATTTCTGCGTGTAAGAGACGCAGACGTTTTGTGATGTGTATGCGCAAAACACGTGTGTTTCGTGCTTTGTTGTTGTTAACCAACGTAGCAAGCGAAGAGGGAAAGAAAATAATGGTATTAATTATGTTGGCCTTTTTTCATCAGTGTTCTAGAGAACATCGTTGAGTAAAGACGGTAAAGTGAGTAAATAAATCAGTGTTTTGTCTTTTCTTAAAGAAATTGTGCTTTTTAGTAAATTAAATGTCCAATACATTTTATAATTGAATCAAAAAGGTGAATGGAAATATTTTATTGGACAAAGAAGAAATCGCATTTAATATTGGTAATTACATGTGTACACGCAGAAAAATTTATGTTAGAAATATGTTTGGATCCAAACAAATATATGTTTGGGACATATATTTGTTTCCACCCAAACATATATTTGTTTGCAGACCCAAACATATATTATGTTTGGGACTGTTGCAAACATATATATGTTTGCTGCAAAATATGTTTGGGACATATGTTAGAGAGGCCGATTTTTTTTTGCGTGTATATTTGAAATATGGTACATCCATATTTATTTATTACATTACATAATCATTTTATTCCAGATGCCGATTCCACGCTGATGATTACAACTTTGAGGAAAATGTGTTTTATTTCACAACTAAGGAAAAGCGTTCAACGATGTTTCTATATATTTTTTCTTTTTATAAATGTGTATATGGGAAATGTTGCCAATTATTTCATGTTCCATTTCCAAAAAATTGAATATTTTCTTTTCGCGCTACATTAACGATTTTTGGTACATGGGTTAAGAAAAAATTCCCCAGTACAAATCCGCTCGCGAGCTAATTTTTGGTTGTTGCGGACAAATGTTATCGCGGTTTTACTTCTGCTTTTAAGAAAAAAATTATTATAAAAACGCTAATTATTTTATTAAGCACAATTGTCACTAAAAAGTTATCACGAAGTGACGTCATTAAGATGATTGCATAGTATTTGTAAAATGTTACTCAGCATTCGCGGAATTTACAAAAAATTGACAAAATTTTAAATGTAATTCGAATTTTTTGAAAATATAGGTCCATTTACCCATCAAAAATTACAAAAAAAGTAACAGTTTTAACTAAAGACTTCACGGGGAATCAAATGAGACCAAACTTATAATCATCGGGATAGTAGTTAGGATATTATAGCCAAAATAGTGCTTATTTTGTGTTACAAAAAACAAATTTTGGTTTGGAATAATAGTTTTCACATGCATTCTAGATTTGAAAATATTGGAAAAATTCTATAGGAGTACTTCTTTTATTTTTCTTGAAACTCACAAGAAAATGGGCGGATTTTGCTTTATCTACATTCACATAGAATGTTTCCTATTGAGGAAAGTTATCGGGTTGTTGAAATAAATCATTAGACCTCTTAAACGGAAATAGAGTTCAAATAAACGGTTTTAACTTATATGCATTATTAAAATATGTGTAAATCGCGTAATTATAAAAATCGTTGTGTCCGCATCAGAGGTCCGCAAAATGCATATAAAAGGCACACTCTATTGCCTTTTCCCAAAAGCGAATAGTGCAGTGCCTTGCATATAAAAAATATGAATGTGCAAAAAGCAGATTCACCCCAAAAAATGATTCACTGCTTTAGTGCATGCTTGCTTGCTTTTACATTTGTATTCACAAATGCAGTATGCACAATACTGCATACCACCACACAGTATCGTACCATCTTCTGTTTGAATAAATAAATACATTTGCCAAATTTCGCTTTTTCTTTGAGTTTCTTTAATAATAGGATAAACTAAACTAGTAATTGTTTTTATTGTCTCAACATTAATTTTTTATGTTTATTAACATGTAAATTTGACCAGAAATATCTACTGCTTTTTGTAATGAAACGTGCTTTTTCGAAGGCAGCGTGCAAAAAAAGGCAACGAGCTCTTGTAGTGTGTTGTGTGTGTGCAATTGGCACACACTCATGAAAGTAAAGGCAAAGCAAGCAATAGCATTAAACAGAGATGGCAATAGCAAGCAATGAAAAAAGCACGAAATCGCGAATATGCATTAAAAGCGAGTGGCATTTTGCGGACCTCTGGTCCGCATGTGATTTTCATGTAAAGAAAGACCATATCTTTTAATTTGTATATATTTTTCGAAATATAACTTGGACGCTAAGATGTAGCATCGGCTGCATCTTAGCATTAAAAAAAACTATAAAACATCGATGATTTGCGCAAAGTTCATACAATTTCGTTCCGCATCCGGTTTTAGTGTCACCATGAAAATCTGCATCATATATACCTATTTCAAGGCAATCAGTCAAGAACCGTGGATGTAGCATCACACACTATTTTTGGGATAAAACGAATGTAGTTCCCTTATCAGTAAAGGAAGATGCTGCACTAGTTTTTTCATAGCAGTGCAAGCGGCCGACAGAATACGCGATAAAATGCGCGATATTTTCAAAAACAATATTAGGTGATTTTCCTACCTTGGAATTTCTCCTATCTCGCGTTTTAGTAGATGGATTTTAACGAGTAATGATTTATTAGATCCGCAATGTAAAAATCCAAAATATGCAATCATGCACGAGTAAATCGAATGCCAATTGTACAAATTAGACCCGAAATATATGATTTTTATTGGATACAGTTTTCTCTGAAGCTGTGTAGGCTACATTCACGAACATATATCAAATAAATCAGAATCGTGAGTTCTTCATTCCTATATATGATTTTTTGAAAAACCTGTTTGCGGAACGAAATTATAAAAAAATTTCAAAAAACACTTAAAATCTGGCTTCAAAATGTCAGCATTATTTAATGGTAGACGCAAATAAAATTTTGAAAAGTTTTACATTGGTGGGATGATCCTTATTTAGTTGGCTTCTACTTTCACTTTGACAGGAAAATCGGGAAAATGTGGTTTAATCACAAATCGAGAGAAAACAAAAAAAGTCACATTGGCTTCAACCCAATGTGGTATACTAATCTTCATATCTCGACGAGATAAAGCGATTTTGAGATGTGTGTCTGTCCGTCCGTCCGTCCGTCCGTCTGTCCATTATAAATTGTAAACACGCTCCAGGCCGCAATTATGGACCGATAGTCACGAAATTTTGTATGGAGGTCGGGTTCAGATCAGAATAGATCCCTATTCTTATTGGTGATGATCGTGAAATATTTAGCGGGTGAAATTGACCAAAAACATAATATTTATTCAATTTTCTAGCGGCTCTGTAGGTCTCAATAATAGTCCGATCAACGCGTAATTTTAAATAAGGTAAGAGTATATCACAAAGGAGAAGCTTGCAATTTGAGATGGCGATCGGATAATATTTAGAGGGTTAAATGGACCAAAACTATTGTGTGAAAATTTTTAATATACAGCTTATATCTTAATTCCTGGAAGTGACATTCCGGACAAGTGAGATATACTTGAAAGTGGAACGCTTGACCTTTCAATTGATGCCAATTATGTTGGTGTGCATGATCAGATAACAGAGTTACAGCCTAATATATTCCGTTAGTTGTTTGTAGTGTAATAATAAACTCGATAGAAGTCGCAATTAAGGGCTGTTTACACCATATATCAATGTCACATGAGCTGTCATTTCTTTCACCCATTCGACATTCTCTATGTTTGTCAAAATTGACGTCATCCATACAACTTTCAATTTGTGCGTTTATACCTTCAAGTGTTATTTTCGTATGACATAACCTATAAATATAAAAACAGCTGTTTTTGTCATTGTTTACATTTATTGTTGAGTTGCAAATTTGCAAATTTTAATTTTGGTTGAAGGAAAATGAATATCTAGCATGTTTGTTTTTGGGGTTATAGAGGCATTCATGTTTTTGCCACAAAGCAATCATTTCCAAGACTGCTTCTTTCGACCAATCGATCTAAAAATAACATTATAAACACCCTTTATTTACTTTTCTAAATATTTAAATATACATAACTTTCCATTTTCTTTTTTTAAAAGATTTTGTTTTTCTTTTTTTTTTTTTGAGAATGCCAGAAAACAGCTGATAAATTTATGTTTACATACGAGAATGCCGTGTCAAATAGAGCGCTCCCTAAATGAAAAATTTACATATGAGTTGCCAAATCATTTTGATAGATGAAAATTTTCATAGTGGTCACACTATGTGTACAACATTCGCAGGTAGAAAATTTGATATCTCATACGACATTGATAGAAGGTGTAAACAACCCTTTATACATCAATAGTCACGAAATTTTGCACCGGGTAAGAGTATAGGTCGAAAAAGATGCCTACAATTTTGAATGATGATCTGATATTATTTAGCGGGTGAAATGGATCATTACTTTTGTATGAAAAATATAAAAATTTTATTTATGGTCGATATTTTAATTCCTTGAGGACATAAATATATATTTCTCAAAGTAGCCTACATATGGAAAAAAACTACTGACCTTTCCTCTGATGCAAATTGCAATAAAGTGTTTGCTCGATAACGGGCCTACTGCCTAATATATAATGGGTTCTGTGTAGAGAACCACATTTTTATCCCATGCTACTTATTGGCTCTCCAAAAGTTTATGTAACACCACGAAATATTCGTCCTAGACCCCTTATTTGGTATGCCAAAATTCATATCTCGACGAGATAAAGCGATTTAGCGATGTGTGTCCGTCCATTGTAAACAATTAAACAATTATGGACCGATTGGAACGAATTTTTTAAGGAGGTTGGGTTCGGGCCAGAGTAGAAATGATTAGCTTTTGGTGATGATCGTGAAATGTTCAGGGGATGAAATGGACCAAAAATAAAATTTTAACCAATTTTGTAGCGGCTCTGTAGGTCAAAATAATAACCCGCAAAATTTTAAACAAAGTTTGAGTTTATGAGAAAGAAGAAGCGTATAAACCAACGTGAAGATCGGGTTAAATGGACTGAAACTTTTGTGTGAAATTGGTAAAAATTTCAATAACGTAGCGGTTAAACAACGGAAGTAGTAGTACTACATAAGTGGGTTTCATTACATTTTAGTTTGTGTGAATTAAATTTTCCTTTCCTGCTACTAAAATGTCTTTGTCATGCTAGATAACTTTTTAGTTTTGGTCATAAGTATTATACATTACATCTCTGATATTTGATAATTAAATTTTCACGATCATTGAAAAGAAGTTCCGTGGAGAGCGATTGTCCAGGGATAGTGGTATGTATACTTACTTGTTTAACATAAATATAGCCACAGCTTCCACGCAAATTAACTTTGAAGGCCAATATTTTTTGCCAAGTCTAAAAACATTTCATTTTATCCAAAAGCATTTAAAATGTACAATATACAACCACTATTCGCGAGTTATAAAGGAGTAAACCTTGGCTTCAACGATGTTAAATTTTCAATAATATTGCCCATATATGCTAGAAATAGCCAGTGAGCACTTGCTGAGAGCAAGTGAGCATACATTTCAATGTGTTTCACATTGACATTTACGCTCCCTTGCTCTCAAAAAGCGCCCACTGGTGCATGTGTTTGTTTTTTTTTCTTGGCTTTTGGGTTTGTATTTGTTTGCATCCAAACATACAATTTGTTTGCACCCAAACATATATTTGTTTGCAGGACCCAAACATATGTTATGTTTGGGACTGCTTGCAAACAAATATATGTATGTTTGCTGCAATATATGTTTGGGACATTTGTTAGAGAGGCCATTTTTTCAGTGTGTATTTATCAAAATTTAATTTGGGGGCTAAGATGTAGCATTTACTGCATCTTAGTATCCAAAAACTTATAAAACGTCGCTAATTTGCGTGGAGTGCATACACTTTTTGTCCGCATCCGATTTCAGTGTCCATCATGTAAATCTACATCGATATATCTATTTCAAGGCGGTAAATGGATGTAGCATAAAACATGTGTAAATCGCATAATTATCAAAATAATTTAGTCGCATGTGATTTTCATTTGTTTAATTTTTAAAAATATTTCTCATATACATTTTGGGATATAAAATGACTGTTTTGAAGAGTTACGAAAGGAATGACAGACTTAGTATATCATCCATTATATGGTGGAGCCAACAACAACTAATCGATTTTTATTCCTCACAAACATTATTCGTATTTTAAACAAAGTACAGTGATAAATATTGAAATTGTAAGCACTCATGTTTCACTTAAGGTTTGTGTGTCGCCATCCTGTTGCATATTTATGCAGAAATTGAGCTAACAAAGGGCTAAATATATATGTATGTATGGAGCTGCAACAATAACAAATTTGTGGATGGCCTCACCCGAGAAGTACCAACAGTAAATTGTCAACGTGTGTTTGAATCGTTGCAACTACGGCTGACTGGCTTTCTAATGCTACCTACCATTCATTCATTTGCAAAGATGTGTATAAACACTGACGCGTGTGTGGTTTCAATAATCACCCACATTATCATAAATATGAATAAATTAGTGGGGTAGGTAGCTCGATAACATTTTGCCAACTGGAACACCTATCATTTTGATAGCATTTAATGTCTGGCAAAAAATTAAATTTTAATTAGTGTCCCGGGAAAATATTATCCCGCAATGGTATTCACCAAAGTGTTAATTAATAAATAGCGACAGATAAAGGGTGTCCGTTTTTATTAAATTAATTAAATATACACATATGTACATTTGGATGTATGTATGTCACCAAGTGATAAATACTATAAAGGATGGCACCGACAGCCACATTGCCCTTAAGTGAGTCATTTTATTGAAGTGTATCTTGAATTCCAGAAAATGCAAATCAATTACAAGGCACAAATCTAACGATGTAGAACATGCGAACTGGGTGATAGGGCGAATAGAGTTCTTTAATCAATTGATTCATACCGATATTCTTTAATTTTTATTTTTTTAATATTTTGGAAGGCAGTTCCTCCGTTGAATTTAAATTAAATTTAAAATTCATACTAATCGATCACTGTATCATTGCCTGCTGACAAACTTGGACATTGTATTTCTATTATGGGAACTATTTTTACTATTTTTCACACAGACGCAATGGTTATGTATGTTTGTGCATTTACCAACAATAGGTCATTAAAATAACATCTATCATAAAAATCCATCCTAATATATTCCTGATAAAAGTATGAAGTGTCATTTAGCTCTAGCTTTCATGTCAAACCAACTAATAACTGAAAACTATTGATTTAAACTTTGTAACCACGACGATGTGTTAAAAAGGTTTCCACAACACAACATTCATAGTTGTACAATATGGTTTATAGGCACATATGTATATGCACTGTAGGAAACCTGGGGTCAAGTGTCCACTTTGCCTACTATTATGATGACTTTGTCAACATGTTGTCGAAAATCTTTACTTTTATTTATTGTTGTCTTATTAGGACGAAGGCCATTATTTATGAAAGTTTTTAATTAATACGTCTAACATGAACTAAGGAGTTTTGTATTAAAAAATGAATTCTAGCGAAGTCCCACACACCCAACCAATATGCTACGATCGTTTCGCTGGTGGTTTAATTCAGCTCATCAGGCATATCGGGTGTGAATGGCTAGAAGACAAAGGCGGATTTTGATAACTTCTATTTATACAAACCTTATTGCAAATTTGCAGGTCATGTTAGCTCGATCAATTCAATTAATTAAAATCTTCCATAAATAAAGGCCTTCGTCCTAATAAGACAACAATAAATAGAAATTCACAGCAGAGCCTGGCTGCCCCGACTGAGGTTTGAACCTGGGTCCTCTCCAACAAACCGACAATGTTGTCGTGATCTTAGCGTTCTAAGCCACTGCCAATATATCTTATCAAACTTCGAAATGGAATGTATTACAATTAATGAAGGATACCCCCCTTCGATTTGTACATTAGGGATATAACTTTTTGCACTTTTTTGCAAATATCAAAAATACCACCACATAGCCGTGTAGATCATGAAAAACTATTATGAAATAAGGTGTAATTTTTTCTCTATCACGAAAAAAGTTTCCGCACCAAATGAATTGAAGTTCAGTAATGCATTTTTATACCCTATACCACAATGTGGAAAAGGGTATTATAAGTTTGTTTTGGTAAAAAGTCATGTAACACCGCGAAATATTCGTCGGAGACCCCCAATGTGGTATACCAATCTTCATATCTCGACGAGATAAAGCGATTTTGAGATGTGTGTCCGTCCGTCTGTCCATTATAAATTGTAAACACGCTCCAGGCCGCAATTATGGACCGATCATCACGAAATTTTGTATGGAGGTCGGGTTCAGATCAGAATAGATCTCTATTCTTATTGGTGATGATCGTGAAATATTTAGCGGGTGAAATTGACCAAAAACATAATATTTATCCAATTTTCTAGCGGCTCTGTAGGTCTCAATAATAGTCTGATCACCGCGTAATTTTAAATAAGGTAAGAGTATATCACAAAGGAGAAGCTTGCAATTTGAGATGGCGATCGGATAATATTAAGAGGGTTAAATGGACCAAAACTTTTGTGTGAAAATTATGAAAATTTTTAATATACAGCTTATATCTTAATTCCTGGAAGTGACATTTCGGACAAGTGAGATATACTTGAAAGTGGAACGCTTGACCTTTTAATTGATGTCAATTATGTTGGTGTGCATGATCAGATAACAGAGTTACAGCCTAATATATTCCGTTATTTGTTTGTAGTGTAATAATAAACTCGCTAGAAGTCGCAATTATACATCAAAAGTCACGAAATTTTCAACCGGGTAAGAGTAGAGGTCGAAAAAGATGCCTACAATTTTGAATGATGATCTGATATTCTTTAGCGGGTGAATGGACCATTGCTTTTGTATGAAAAATATAAAAAAATTTATTTTTGTCGATATTTTAATTCCTTGAGCACATATATATTAGGCAAAGTAGCCTACATATGGAAAAAACTACTGACCTTTCCTCTGATGTAAATTGCAATAAAGTGCTTGCTAGATAACGGGCTTACTGCCTAATATATAATGGGTTCTGTGTAGAGAACCACATTTTTATCCTATGCTACTTATTGTTTCTCCAAAAGTTTATGTAACACCACGAAATATTCGTCCTAGCCCCCTTATTTGGTATGCTGAAATTCATATCTCGACGAGATAAAGCGATTTAGCGATGTATATCCGTCCATTAAAATTGTAAACAAGCTTAAGGCCTCAATTATGGACCGATTGTAACGAATTTTTGGGTTCGGGCCAGAATAGAATTGATTAGTTTTTGGTGATGATCTTGAAATGTTCAGGGGATGAAATGGAACAAAAACAAAATTTTAAACAATTTTGTAGCGGCTCTGCAGGTCAAATAATAACCCGCAAAATTTTAAACAAAGTTTGAGTTTATGATGAAGAAGAAGCGTACAAACCAACGTGAAGATCAGATAATACTTAGCGGGTTAAATGGACTGAAACTTTTGTGTGAAATTGGTAAAATTTTCAATAACGTAGCGGTTAAACAACGAAAGTAGTAGTATTACATAAGTGGGTTTCATTACATTTTAGTTTGTGTGAACTAAATTTTCCTTTCCTGCTACAAAAATGTCTTTGTCATGCTAGATAACTTTTTGGTTTTGGTCATAAGTATTATACATTACATCTCTGATATTTGATAATTAAATGTTCACAATCATTGAAAAGAAGTACCGTGGAGAGCGATTGTCCAGGGATAGTGGTATAGGGTATCCCATGGTCGGCTCCGTCCGACTATAGACTTTTCTTACTTGTTTAATTTTATCTGTTATAACAACATATTTGCTTTTCATTAAAATTTTTATTTTTTTGTAATCTAATTTAAAATTATTATCAAACCGTTCTGGACCAATTTCTTCTCAAATCGCGCCATTTCGGAGCATATTAGGAACTTTTAACACTATTGCAATTTTTGGTTTTTCTTTATAAACTCGTAAATTTTATGTATGTATTTTTTGTACCTATCGGACAAGAGAATATGGGGTCATTTGCAACATATTCGCGAAAGTTACAGGCTGCTTTTAAAGACTTAAAATTTCATTTGTAATTCGAGAATTCCATTTGAAATTCGAATTATTCCATTTGTAATTAGAATTATTCCATTTGTAATTCGAATTATTTTATTTACAAAAGGAATAATTCGAATTACAAATGAAATGTTGCGAATTACAAAGAAATGATACGAATTACAAAAAAATTCTCGATAAACAATTAAAATAATTCGAATTACATTTGAAAAAGGTGTAGACAGGACACTAGATTGATACGATAAAAAAAGGCTTCGAAAATACTTAATATCTGTAAATTTGCAATAGTTTTTGTATAAATAGAAACTATAAAAATTAGCCTTTGTCTTCTAGCCATTCACATCCGATATGTCTGATAAGCTGAATTAAACCATCAGTGAAACGATATTGGTTGGGTGTATGGATTTCGCTAGAATTCTCATTTTCAATACTATGGGAATCTTTGCAGAATCCCTGTTGGATTATACTTATCCGTTCACAAGATGGATTGAAAGAGTTCTGTTTATTAAGATTAAACAATTTAAAAGTAATGAGTTTATTGAATGTTAATAAAATGATATTAAATGGAGTATGTAATAGAATGAATTGATTAATGTAGTAAATAAAATGAATCAAATGGAGTTTATGATTTGCTCTCGCCCGTCGTTGCGATTGCGCGTCGTTGAATACACGTCTACTCGGTTAGACTTCTTCGCTTGCACGTCTGCACGGTTTGAATGCTTCTCTAACACTAACTTGTGGGGGTTGTTTGTTATGTTGTGGTAGGCCTAATTTTCTCTCTTCCTACAACTCGGCCATCCTGCAATCAGGTATGTCGTCATCACTTAGGTTATCGGGCCATGGTTTCATGTATTCGGCGCAAGTTGTGGTATATCTCGGTCCTTCACTGCTACCAATTTTGATTACGTCGTAAGTGTTGTTTGATTTAACTTTAACAATCTTGTATGGTCCTAAATATTTTGGTTTGAGCTTGAGTCCTCCACCAAGCTGAGTTCGTTTAATTGCTACCACGTCGTTCTCGTTGTACTGGTTCGCTGGTTTACGTTTCTTGTTGAAAGCTGTTATCTGTTCAGCGTCGAATCTAAACAGAGCATTTTTCTTCTTTAAGTCGGTTAAAGGTTTTGCTATCAATGCGAAATCTGGTATAAACTTTCTAAAATATCCCGCTAATCCAAGAAACCTTTCTACTTGTTTAATATCTTTCGGTTGCGGATACTTCGCCATAGCTTTGATCTTTTCTGGTGTTGGTGAAATCTGTTGATTCTCTATTATGTTTCCAAGAAACTGGATTCGTCGTTGTAGAAAATGACATTTCTTAATGTTGATATCTAATCCGTAATCTCTGCATGTATCTAGAACTCTTTCTAAATTTGATACAGCTTCTTCTTCGGTCTTCGCTGGAACTATAACGTCATCAACGTAAGGTAACGCTACACCTTCTCGCGTTAAGTCTCTAAATATAGCATTTACATGTCGCTGAAAAACGGCAGGTGAGTTACTTAGTCCAAAAGGTACTTTAAGAAATTGGAATTGTCCGTTATGGGTAACAAAAGATGTATATTTCCGACTATCGCTGTTGACATTGACATGAAAAAAACCGTTGCGTAAATCTATGGTACTAAATATCGTCGCTCCTTGAAGTCTATCGAGCTGGTCTTCTATCAATGGCAGTGGAAAATGATCTTTAACGATGACTTTGTTTATCTTCCTATAATCCACGCAAAGTCTGTGTGTAGAGTCTTTCTTCTTGACTAAAACAATTGGACTACAAAATTCCGATTCCGATGGTTCAATGATACCTTCTTCAAGCCATTTATCTATTTGTTCGTCAACTATTATTTTCTCTTTCAATGGAAGTCTTCGTGGTGTACAATATATCGGATTGTCGTCAGTCAGGGTAATACGCATTTCTACATTCGTCGTTTTGATCTTCTGAGGTTTGTAATTCTGGATCATATTCTTCACTTTCAGGATTGAATCTTCGCTAGCTTTAGGATCTATATTGATGTGGTGTTCGTCGTCGGTACAAACGTCCATTTTCATAATACTATGAGTCTCATCAGATACTGAATCATTTACCTTTTTGATTTTCACGCCATCAGCTGTAATACTTATTTCAGCGAATCTGCAAAATTCTTTTCCTAGAATTACCTCGACGTCGGTTGAAGAATTGGGTACTACATGGAATGTCAAATCATATTGTTCATTGTCTATTTGCACTTCATGGTTAAAGTTTCCTAAAGGTTTAACTTTATTCGCGTTCGCGTTTTTACCGAATCCGACTAAATGAAAGTTTGATTTCAAAAGTTTCGGTTTGCCCAATCGATTATATAGATTTTCGGAAACTATATTGAATTTACTACCTGTATCGAATAATGCAAGTATTTGAATGTCTTCACGAAATTTAACATTTTTTCTCATTATATCATCTGCAATTAATCGTACATTTGTCTTTTCACTTTTCAAAGGGCAATCTTTTGATATGTGTCCGAATTTGTCACAATTAAAACACTTTAGTCCTCTTCCTTTGTCCTTACAGTATTTCGACGAGTGTCCTTTATTTCCACAATTAAAGCATAACATGTTTTTGTCACTTTTAACATTAGATTTATCGGCAGAGTTTTTCGTATCGTTATTGTTTCTGAATTTAAACCACATTGTTTCATAACACTTAAGTTTTTCTTTAAATTCTGTTAGATTACGCGCACCGTATAAAAGTGCTTTGTTCGAAATAGAGTCTTTAATACCGTCGATACAATATTGAATTAAAGCACTGTCCTCTATAGAACCACGAGATGCTAATTCTTTCATATGTAGGAAATATTCATGCACACTTTCGTTTTTATTAATTTTTCTCTCCGTGAGTAGTTTATGTAATTGAGCACTGTTCATGGATGATCCAAATTCGCACAAAAGGGCCTTTTTTAATTTGTTCCATGTTGTGATTCCTCTTTCGCTTGAAATAAATAATGTAGCTAATCCCGTCAATGATTTTTTCGCGAATACAAATTTCTGGAAATCATCCCAATACATAACACTAGCCATTTCTTCAAATTCTTCGAGCCATGATTGAATTGACAATGTGCCAGATCCATCAAACAATCGCATTGAATCTTCTATGTCTCGAAAACTCATGGAAAATCTTGGTACATTCACGTTAACTAGGTCACACTGTTGTTTCATCAAATGTTCATCGTTACTTGTTTTGTTTTGATTATTGTTAAGTCGTTTTTTCTGTTTAACCGCGGAGTTAACTTCGTTATTATTTTTCTCGTATGTTTTCTTATTGTTGTATGTGTTTTTATTCTTCGTCGCATTATCTTCATATTTCAGTGCATATCGTGAGGCGCACAAGTTAACTTCATTATGATGTGTTTGAGCAGGAACCTCATCATCATCACTATCATTGTCGTTGTCTTGTAAAAGTTCTAATTTGTTTTGAGTGTTGACTATGGTTTGATCGTTTTCGTCGTTGCTAGCCGAATTTTGTTCTTCATCGGTTTCATTCTCTTCGTTCTCCTCATCGTCGGTGACGTCGTCGTCATCACCCTGTGCAACATCAGCAGTCGTCAGCAACATCCCCTTTTTCAAATTTGCAAACACATGTTGAAACAAATCGTCTACGTCATAGTCGATTCCTAACAAACAGCAAATAGAAATAAGGTCTGATGTTTTCATGTGCGTCTTCACATATTCTGATTTTTTGTTGTATTGCTCCTCGTCGTCTTCACCAAACCAAAAGAGAAACCTTCAAAACTTCGCAGGCGTTTACGATTACCTCTGTCTCCTTCGTTCTCAAAAACAAATTGATGAAGCATAGTAACTGTCGTTTTTTTCGCCGTCGCCAAATTGTTTCTCACCAATGCAAAATCTCCGAGCATAGGCATTTTGACGGTTGACAATTTTACTTTTACACGTTTCTTTTTAGTAAATGATCTAGAGAGTTCGATAGATAGTTCGTTACTTTTCTATTGCGAGAATTGCGTATTTCACAATGTTACAAATTACAGCGAGTAATTTCGTCACCTAGAATTTCTGTTTTTTATGTCGAGTTTGCAGTTTGCAATGTTCACTTTTTATTATTTCGTCGAGTTTATTAACTTTACATTCGGGTTGTAATTTTCACTTTACATTCGGGTTGAGATTTTCACTTTACATTCGGGTTGAGCCCCCAAATTTATGGGAATCTTTGCAGAATCCCTGTTGGATTATAGATGGATTGAAAGAGTTCTGTTTATTAAGATTAAACAATTTAAAAGTAATGAGTTTATTGAATGTTAATAAAATGATATTAAATGGAGTATGTAATAGAATGAATTGATTAATGTAGTAAATAAAATGAATCAAATGGAGTTTATGATTTGCTCTCGCCCGTCGTTGCGATTGCGCGTCGTTGAATACACGTCTACTCGGTTAGACTTCTTCGCTTGCACGTCTGCAGGGTTTGAATGCTTCTCTAACACTAACTTGTGGGGGTTGTTTGTTATGTTGTGGTAGGCCTAATTTTCTCTCTTCCTACAATACAAACTCCTTAAGTTATGATATCTCGATTAATTCAATTAATTAAAAATCCTCACTTTTACTTTTTTTAATAAAATGTACAATTAAACAAAAGTGCAGTGTTAATTATTATTATGTAGTTCATTAAATTATAGTACGTTTAGATTAACGTAATCCCCTGAATTTCTAAATGTACTATAATGTATCTAGCTTTTATTTTAAATCTTCCAAAAAGTTCTAAATAGACCAAAATTTCTAATTGTGAAACTCTGGTACCAATGTCTCCATATGGCCCTTCATGAACTATTGACTCACTACCTCCAATGCCTATACTGGCTTACCAACTCCAATGTCAGCACATGGTCTCTCAGCAACTACTGACTTACTACTGACATAGTAGTTCCAATTTCACTAGTGACTTTCGAATGACACGTTCATACAAAATGTCTATATGAAATACATGAGTTCTCTACAATTTGTCAGTAGTTCTGTTGACAATGTCTGTATGAAGTCAGTATAAATTCACTATTGACATTTCCTACAGGGTGTATACATATGTGTGTATATATTTGTGCAATGCATTGAATAATTCCAAATGTTACAGTTGACACTTAAATACCCGACCTCTTCAAAATGCGTTATTTTCTATTTGTAGTATTTTATGATTAACAAAAGGTGATAAATCGAAAGGTTTCCGTTATTTATGAAGCAGCCCACATTTTCCTCTGCATAAATTAATTTCATTCAAGATACCGATTTCTGATAACCGACATTAAGGAGTAATTCCCCACACCGACGTAGCCATGGGGGGGCCCGGGCCGAAATGATTTTCATTCCCATAGGATATTAGCTTATGTTACACATTTTTTTAATTTTTGAGTAAAATTTTAAAATGTTTTAGATTTTTAAAGAAATATGTAAAGTATTTGGGTCAACTACATTGGTTTACTTATTGAAAGTATGAAATAACGAAGAAGTTAGGTTTTTTGAGCAATTTTCTGCATAGTTGTTGGTAAGTTTTAAGGTGTTGTTTAAGCGTTTAATAGTAATTTTAGGCTGACTCTAAGTGTTGTTGAGTTCAGAGCAAGATGTTTACTGGCTTGTAAATAATATCTAAAAAAAAATTCTTGTGGTCCTTATTCTTTATTATGTTTCAAATTTGCAAAAATAGAACTATACCAACCATTTTTTATGATAAAACTTCTGTTCCACCGCAGTCTCGTTCGTTGAGATTATTAGAAACTGGTCTCTTGTTACTAATTAGTAAATGTCTATTGTACAAAAAAGGATTTTTCTGTCGTACTTTTATGTTTTGTTCTACCTTTCGAAAGTTAATAAAACCAAGATTAACGAGCTTGAGGTCAATATTTATATTTTATTTATTGCATATTATTTCCAATATTTCGAAATTACATTGAATTTCAACTTCAGGGATTTTTTTCTGTCGATTACATTGTGCAACATTTTTAATGTGATCTTGTGCAAAAAAGTTAATAAAACCAAGATTAACGAGCTTGAGGTCAATATTTATATTTTATTTATTGCATATTATTTCCAATATTTCGAAATTACATTGAATTTCAACTTCAGGGATTTTTTTCTGTCGATTACATTGTGCAACATTTTTAATGTGATCTTGTGCAAACAATTCGAACTGAGGATTTTTTAAAGTACAGACCCCAACGACAAGAAACCCTAGTTTGGTTTTGTTGTGCGAGATCCAGCTCGGATTTTATGGCCCCATCTAAACATGGTTAAATATTAAGTTTTTAAAGAAATTCGGCGCTATATCTCTGAAACCAATGCGAATCTTCTTCTGACCTCTGAAGCAAATTTGTAGATAAGGACAAGAATAAAATATTTGGAGAAATAATGAACTCGAAAAACTGTATTTATTGCCCCAAATTTAAAAATATACGCAAAAATTCCACAATTTTTATACATTTCGCACCGTATCTCCACAACCGTTAATTTTTTCTGAATATTTTCTTTTGGAAAAATATTCCCTGGAATGTAATACACAACTCTACAGAACATGTCATTGTTGTAAAATGCCTCTATGCTGTTGTTTTCAGTACATTTTTCAACGACGGTTTAATAAAAATATCAATAATGTAGTGAAATCCGAAATGCGAGAATAAGCTGTTGGTGTGAACTGTGTTTGAAATACGTGTTGTAAAAGATATGATGCAAAACACTGCTGACACAACATGAGGTAAGCATTTTAGAGTTTTAGAATGTTCTAAAGAATTGTTGAGAACTTTATTTGGAAGATTGTTGCAAAAGGTTACTTGGTTCAACTCCCCATAGTTTAGCCGACACTGACCAGAATTTCAGCAATTATGTAAAATTTTCTATATTTTATAGATTTTGATGGCCTAGATGGAGTTTTTCTTATGTGGGTTTTTCAAAAGATAATTTCTACCAGTTTAGGGCTACAATATTGCTAAAGACAGCAAGGCCAAATTCCTATTCGTTTCTGAGATAAAGGCCTGTTAATGCAAAAAAGTGTAGATTTAGCCCGGTTTAGATGAGGCCATAAAATCCGAACTGGATCTGACAGGACAAAACCCTACTAGGGTTTTAATAGTCTAAATATGTACTTTCAAAAAATGCATACTAGAAGTTGTTTGCATTTTCAATGTTGCACAGTGTAACTCTGGAATGGAGTGACCGAGTTGGACCATAACCCTACTAGGGTTTTTGTGGTCTAAATATGTATTTTCAAAAAATTCATATTAAAAGTGTTTTGCATTTTCAGTGTTGCATAGTGTTACTCTTTGAATTGTATTTTGGGAATTATGGATGCACATTTGTAGGTATGTTCCTTTTCCCTGCTTTGACAAAGGACTTTGTGATGACAAACGAAATCAAAAAAAAAAAAAAAAAACTGATCGGAAACAGATTCTCTTCTTCGTCAAAATCTCAACAAGAATCAGTCGGCTTTGCGGACTGGAATAGTTCATTTTGGAAGTAGATTTTATTTTGGAAGTCATTCCTTTTAAACGATTTTGCTCCCACCAGTCATTTTAGTTCGTCACAGAATATTTTTTAGTTTTTTTTTTTCAGGAAATATGGACTTGCCCACGAAAACGAACAATACCGTTCTAAACACAAGGAATACCTTCAGTAAACATTTCTAAGAATCCTCGAACAGACCTTAAACTGCATTTAACAACTATTTTGATGGTTTTTGAAGGATGTACCGTGTCGTGCGCACCAGTCCCTACACATGACGGCCGTAGGTGTTCTTTACAATTTTCGGGCCATTTTCTCTGAAAGTATGGACTTGCCCCTGAAAAACTTGTACTGTAGTAATAGTGGCCCCGAGAACACTTGTTGCAAAAAAGGAAAGCGTTTCCAGAGACTTTTTATTTATTAATTTATTTATATCATATTTATACCCTATACCACAATGTGGAAAAGGGTATTATAAGTTTGTTTTGGTAAAAATTCATGTAACACCGCGAAATATTCGTCGGAGACCCCCAATGTGGTATACCAATCTTCATATCTAGTCGAGATAAAGCGATTTTGAGATGTGTGTCCGTCCGTCCGTCCGTCTGTCCATTATAAATTGTAAACACGCTGCAGGCCGCAATTATGGACCGATCATCACGAAATTTTGTATGGAGGTCGGGTTCAGATCAGAATAGATCCCTATTCTTATTGGTGATGATCGTGAAATATTTAGCGGGTGAAATGGACCAAAAACATAATATTTATCCAATTTTCTAGCGGCTCTGTAGGTCTCAATAATAGTCCGATCAACGCGTAATTTTAAATAAGGTAAGAGTATATCACAAAGGAGAAGCTTGCAATTTGAGATGGCGATCGGATAATATTTAGAGGGTTAAATGGACCAAAACTTTTGTGTGAAAATTGTGAAAATTTTAAATATACAGCTTATATCTTAATTCCTGGAAGTGACATTCCGGACAAGTGAGATATTTTTGAAAGTGGAAAGCTTGACCTTTCAATTGATGCCAATTACATTGGTGTGCATGATCAGATAACAGAGTTACAGCCTAATATATTATTATATTATATATATTCCGTTATTTGTTTGTAGTGTAATAATAAACTCGCTAGAAGTCGCAATTGTACATCAATTGTCACGAAATTTTGCACCGGGTAAGAGTATAGCTCGAACAAGATCCCTACAATTTTGAATGATGATCTGATATTCTTTAGCGGGTGAAATGGACCATTACTTTTGTAAAAAATATAAAAATTTTATTTTTGGTCGATATTTTAATTCCTTGAGGACATATATACATATTTCGCAAAGTAGCCTACGTATGGGAAAAAAACTACTGACCTATCTTCTGATTTAAATTGCAATAAAGTGTTTGCTAGATAACGGGCCTACTACCTAATATATAATGGGTTCTGTGTAGAGAACCACATTTTTATCCCATGCTACATATTGTCTCTCCAAAAGTGTATGTAACAACACGAAGTATTCGTCCTAGACCCCATATTTGGTATGCCAAAATTCATATCTTGACGAGATAAAGCGATTTAGCGATGTGTGTCCGTCCATTAAAAATTGTAAACAAACTTAAGGCCGCAATTATGGACCGATTGTAACGAATTTTTAAGGAGGTTGGGTTCGGGCCAGAATATAGAAATGATAGAATAGAAATGATTAGTTTTTGGTGATGATCGTGAAACGTTCAGGGGATGAAATGGACCAAAAACAAATTTTTAACCAATTTTGTAGCGGCTCTGTAGGTCAAAATAATAACCCGCAAAATTTTGAACAAAATTTGAGTTTATGATGAAGAAGAAGCGTACAAACAAGCGTGAAGATCAGAGAATACTTAGCGGGTTAAACGGACTGAAACTTTTGTGTGAAATTGGTAAAATTGTCAATAACGTAGCCGTTAAACAACGGAATTAGTAGTACTACATTAGGTGGTTTCATTACATTTTAGTTTGTGTGAACTAAATTTTCCTTTCCTGCTACAAAAATGTCTTTGTCATACTAGATAACTTTTTGGTTTTGGTCATAAGTGTTATACATTACATCTCTGATATTTGATAATTAAATTTTCACAATCATTGAAAAGATGTTCCGTGGAGTGCGATTGTCCAGGGATAGTGGTATAGGGTATCTCATGGTCGGCTCTGTCCGACTATAGACTTTTCTTACTCGTTTTACTTATAACTAAATTATAAGCAAAAAGGAAGTGAAGCCATGACTACTTAGGTCTTCAGCTTACACTTATTTATTGTCGAGAGAGAGGTCTTAAACTGCACATCTCTGAACATTTTTGAAATACCCTGTGGAAGGTTACCGAAAGAATGGATTGATATGGTCCATCTTCGAAGTTGATCAAAATTTGGACAAAATAAAACGAAGGCCAAATTTTGGACCGATCTGTTCGAGAATCATCGTGTCCTCCACCAAGACGGACAAACATAGCTAAGTCGACTTCAAGTTTTCTGAAACAGATTTCTTCCAAACACACTTTGGCCCTAAAGCCATTATTTCGATGAGGTTTATTTTGACTAAAGGCTGAGAGTATAAAAAATGTAGATTGGGAAACATTTTGTTCGTGGATTTTTGCTAAAAGAATGTATACATGTATTGATCTTGGGTTGGACGCCAGAATTTGATTTTAAAAGAATTCAAGACTGGTTGCCAGAGTTTTCCTTGTTCCTGATCAATTTATGAGAAGATCCACGATCGGAAACCAGAATTTCTATAAGAGAAGTCCGACGATTGGACGCCAAAATAGTCTATTTACATGCACGATTGGGCAATAGAATTCGTCATTTACATACCCGCGATTAGGTGCTAGAATTTCATGATTGATAGACTCACTATTGCTCAGAATATTTTCTTATCAAGAAAACCACTATCTGCCTTCAGAAACTCTTTGTGATAAGATCTACGATTGGACCCCAAAATATCTTTAGGGAAATAACGATAGTTGGTTTCTTTATGACAATAATAACGATTGGACACCTGAACTTCCGAAATTGAAAAATTGACCATACTCTGGAGTGGAAAATTGAAGCCTTAAACAAGAAGAAATTGGCCAAGAAATCTTACGCCATTTTAATTAAAAAATAGTAATGAAAATTATTTCATCAGTAAAATAAGCCTAAAATAAAGTTTAAATCATTGCTAAATAATAAATTTTCGCTAACATTAACTTTAAAAATTTTGGTCAGGTGGGCCCCCCCCGAAATGAAATCCTGGGAACGTCCCTGATTCCCCACTAAATAATTTTTGCCGAGATTGTACCAAATTCAGACGAAATCTTTGTACAAGTTTCCATTTCTGATTCCGTATTCACATGCAAAACATGTACTTTTTTGTGTGAAGCGTGTCACAGAATTCGGAGCGTTTTGTCGAGGGAAATTCAAAAAGAGTATTCGAGTTTACACACGAATTTGTTTTGAATTCGAAAGAAATTTTGTGAAAAATTCTGAGGCAATTTTGATTTTCGCAACAATCTCGGACAAAACTCTGAACAAATTTTCAAAAACCTGCGGAAAATAGAATTCTTTTCGGAGACTTGTTTCGACATACTGAACATTTTTGGAACCAATTCTAAAAAATCGATATGTTCTATCCTAAAGTCGGAAAGTATTCTGATGTTTGATTAGATATTCTGAATATTTTGTCCCAAAATTATCGAATAAAGGATATGATTCGAATTTATTATTATTAATTATTATATTAATTAAATGGGAACTTTATTTAAAATGTTTGTTGAAATTTGTATCATTGCAATCTAGATTAAATAGCATTCGCATTCGCTTGATTGGGCATTTATAAAATTATAAACACAGCCATTCCTAACAAATTTTCCATATGTTATTATTAGATTTAACTAAAATAGAAATAAAAATATTATAAAGAACGTTTTAGACTTACACTTTCATTTATTGTAAGACATGTGCGAATTTCATCACAAAATAACTTGTTCCGTTACGTCTTTATCAATTAACAGCTGCGAAATAACTAAAAACAAGCAACAGCTTGAAGACACAACAAAAACTCTCCCTTGCCTTTAAATCAACTCTCAACGAAAGTTCGGCAACGTTGTTCGCGAGAATGAGAAACGAATCAAAATTTCCTATTAGAGTATGTGCAAATTACTCGGAACATTTTCGAAAACAAGCACAAGAAAGTGTGCAGAAATTCTTAAAAGAAATCTTGCTGAAAATCTGTTGAATTTCTAAGGGAAATTTTGAGAAATTCGAAAATTTTCTGACAAAATTTTGGAAAACTTCGTAACAGAATCTAATATCAGAGCCCTCGGCAAAAATTGTTTGGTGGGTCTCCATTACATTTCATCAAAATTTTACCTTGAAATCACAGTTTTCATGTGAAGCGGGCATGCCATCGGCCAGAATTTGAGACCAATATATGCTAACCTAGAAATTGATGTAAGTTTGGAAGAACAGTTACGATGTGCAACGTTTCGACCAAATCGGTTAATCCCTTCGAGTGTTATTTTGCGCACCGGACATTTTTGTTAGTGGCATAGGTTATTTAGCTTGCTGGCCCGTTTTTTTTTCATGTAAACATTTATAACCTATCTACATATTTACCCAGCAAAATGTTTGCCTCCAAAGATGCAGTTAAATCATATGTACAAGTGATCTGGAAGTGCATCAAATTATGCATTTTCACTCATGATTTTTACAAGAGCGTGACTACTGAAAGATGCACTCTATTAGCACAGCATTTTAACTTGCCCTTTGGAATCGCATTTTAACTAACCCTTTAGGGTAAAATAGGATGCAGTCCAATTTGCATCCAAAGCACGTGTTTTGATGCAGTGCTTTGGATTGAGTTTAAAGGCACTTTTCGGAATGTGTTTTAAGCAGTTCAAAGATGCAATAAAAATGCAAGCCATTGCAAACAATCCCAAAACAAATAAAAAGAATTTATTGTTTGTGTAAAGCAAAAATAATAAGAACTTTCTTACATTAACACAGATTATGAAATTTCTTTATTAAATTCAATCGCAACTGAGTTTGTTTCGTCGGCTCTCCATTTAATCCAAGCTGAAATGTTTTTGCTTCATTTGCTAAAGGGGTTCGTATATTGTCTTCCCATCACCAGTTGAGATTTCGACAAGTACTCCAACAACACTTCATTAGGAAATTTTCTTGTCGTGATTTACCGTAAAAATGTGGTTGTTTTTTTTAATTTTATATACAAGTTTTAGAAATTGATGCACACTTTCTCTATCCTTAAACAATTTCTGTAGTTGTAGGTATCTACAAATTGGCTTGCTTGCTAGGGATCACTAAGCAACTGCTTGTAAAATGTATCGAACGGAGTGCCTTTTTCACGACTCCCTTGAACTGCATCCGGATGCAATTTTAATGTGAGAAATGGATGTCAATCGTTGGACCGCATCCAAATGCTGTTAAAATCTGATGAATTGGAGTGACTTTTTCAGGAGTCAGATTGAACTGCATCCAGATGCTGTTAAAATGTGAGGAAACGATGTCATTCATTGTATCGTATCCGAATGCGGTTAAAATGTAAGGAATGGAGTGCCTCTTTCACGACTCCGTTTGAACTGCATCAAAACATGCCGTAAAATAACTAGTCTACATTGCACTACTTCCAATTTATTTTTAATCTACATACACCTTTTCAGATGTAATTTGAATAATTTTAGTTGTAATTCGAATTATTCCATTTGTAATTCGAATTTATCCATTTGAAGTTCGAATTATTCCATTTGTAATTTGAATTATTCCGTTTGAAATTCAAATTATTCTATTTGTAATTCGAATTATTTCATTTGTATAGCGATTTATAATATTTGTAATTCGAATTATTCCTTTTGTAATTCGAATTATTCCATTTGTAATTCGAATTATTCTATTTGTAGTTCGAATTATTCCATTTGTAATTCGAATTATTCCATTTGAAATTCGAATTATTCCAAATAAAATAATGCGAATTACAAATGAAATAATTCGAATTACAAATTGAATAATTTGAATTTCAAACGAAATAATTCGAATTACAAATGCAATAATTCGAATTATAAATGGAATAATTCGAATTACGAATGGAATAGTCAAATTACAAATGAAATGTTGCGAATTACAACTGGAATGTTTCGAATTATACCTGCAAAAGATTTGGTATTGAGTTTCGAACCGAATTGACAATAATAATGCATTCTTCATGAAGCTTCAAAAAATTTTTTTTAAGTGCAACTCTCATGTAATGGTATCTCCAGATTTAAAATGGAAATTTTTCTTTAATTATACCCTCCCCCATAAAATGGAGGGTATAACTAACTTTTTGATTCCGTTTGTAACACTTCGAATTTTTTTGATCAACATAAAAATAAGTCAATATAGCGCAATATTTAACATAATAATATAATTGTTCCACAAACATCCCAGATGGGACAAGGGAGACTTCTCTCAAGCAATATTTAACATAGAACTTTGTAATTTGGTACAAAACACGATTTTCTGTATTTTAAGGTTTTAGCCGCATTATGGTACAGGTCGGTACAGGCCCGGGGTACCTCCCGGTTTTCGTCAGAAGGGTACCACACGGTTTTTCGCATATTCAAGGGTTTTAGCTAAATTAATCAACCGAAGTGGATATAATTCGGTATTAAGTCTCTTTGGAGGTATAAAATATTTCTACATAGAATTATTGGTTTAGTTCTACGTCCTGTCGTAGAACAGTACCTCCCGATTATAGATATTGTGGAGGTTTTAGTTTCATTATCCAGGTTTTATATATAGCTTCCAAAGAACGGTACGTTCCGATTTTCGATATTTTCAAGCTTATATCCACATTATTCAACCGAAATGACTATATTTGTATTTAATCTCCCTTCGAGGTATAAAATATTTTGGCTGAGAATTACCCTCTCGATTTTTGGAAAGTTTGAATGTTTTAGCAACATAATCCAACCGAAATAACTGAAGTTCGGCCCAGTTGAACTTAATGTTTACATGTTTGTTAAAAAAGTGATGTTGTATTGAACACGTTTTTATTCTCCTAAACATAAAACCTTCAGTAATTCATAAAAATGGCCTTTAAATGCATGTTGGAATTATCGAGACTTTACTGTACTTAAAGACGTGGTCTTGATCGAGTTATTCCAAACACTGACGTCAGTATTCAGTCCATTTTGAAAAACTTTGGCTGATTTCCCAATCGATTGTTTTGGAATTTTGGTCAAGTGCCATTTCAAATTATCGGAATTTTACTGTACTCCAAATTGTGAAGTTGATCGCGATATCTAACTTATTGAAGCCAGTGTTTACAGCGCTTTTGAATGCACGCTTACTAACATTGAGGATATTATCTTTAATTATACATTTTTGAAAAAACTGTGCAGGCCGCGATATTTTAATTCCGCGACGACCTTTCAGGGTCAAGACAGTAAATACCATAGTATTACAAACAAAGTTAAAACAATACGTACAGAAATTTCATCAAATTCGGTCCAGCCGTTTCGGAGGAGTTCAAAGCCGAACACCGTGACAGGAGAATTTTAAATATATAGATGATAATACATGTCTAACAAGTAAGAACGGTGTTAAGTTCGGTCGGACTGAACTTTATAAGTAAATATGAACAATTTCAAAATACCAAGTTACATCCTCTTCAGAGGGAACGTTGTAGTCAAGCGTTAAGTCAGCGGCAACTGATGCGATTGCATAGCACTATGAGGGGTTTTGGGTAGTCAGGTCAAATTTTTTCCCTTTATAAAACCTTAACCAAAGACATTTTGCTATACATAACAAGATCTAAAATATGTAAATCATTAAAATTAATACTTCTAGAATCATTGGTATAAATATGGTTTGTTATATCTTCCAATTTATTAAAAAAATCAAACCCCTATAAATGAACTATAAAAATAAAAATAACAAAAAGGAATATGAAGAAAGAATTTCAGCATCTTTTTAGTGCATTCGGTCGACAATTTAGAAACATGAAATAAGAAAACAGTCAACCGTTTAAATTTTTAAAAAATTAAATTAGCTAAAAACTAAAAATTTTAGCACCCAATGAAAGTCGTACAGAAGTTATAAAGACAAAGTATTTATTAATATAATTGATCCTAGTACAGTCGACATCGCTTACAACGTCGTCGATTATAACTTCATATCGCTCTTAACGATGAAATCCAAAACTCCCGAATTTCTGCCTTTTATATTCCACACAAATATATATCGCTTATAACGTCATATCGGTTCTAAAGTCGGTTTTTGTGAAATATTTGAATTTTGAATTTGAATTTTTTTCAATATTTTGTTGTATGTATATTCTTTCAAACTCAAACAACAAAATACCAAACATATGCACAACATGTTCGAAAATGGGGTTGGACAATTGAATTACGACTCAAATGTAGCGGTCTCAAGTTAATCAAGCTTGAATTTTTGCCATCCAAAGTCACATCTGCTTTACAATCCATGGACCAAGGTTAACAAAATCATTAAACTCGCATTGCCGAAATAGGCAAATATTCATTATCCTGACAAGTATAGAAAAGGATCAAAAGACGAAATTAAATGTGTTGCACGCCGTGTTATTGTTAGATGAATGGTGGAAAAATGAAACGTTTTCTGGCATTGCTATTTTTTTTTCTTCATATAGGATTGTTAATGATCCTTCGAACGATTCTGATGACATGTATCTTTATTCTCATTTCTCCCAATACGTAGAAGATATTGATGAATTAGTTGCCCTCGATGACAATGTTTTCACAGCTGTCATGTATAATGACGATGACATAATATTGGAAGTTTTAGACGAAGGAAATTCTAACGAAGAAATTGAGGATACTACAGATCCAGAATTTCAGTTAACGTCAGTGTCAGAGGCGTGTCTAGCTGTAGAAACTCTTCAAAAATGTTTTTACTCAGAAGATGTTACAAGCAAAGAATGTGTTTTGGAACCCATTTCAATACTCAGATCTGAATTAAATTTAAAACTTAGGTTGGAATCCAAAAGCCCAAACTAAAATAACAGACTATTTTAAATAGAACCATATCTTATATTAACGTAATATACATATGTATTGAGAATGAAAAAGTAAAAAAATTGAATTTATTTATTTACTTAATAAAACAACGTATTTATACACAAAAGTCACTATACATAATATAATTTCACCTACAGTGGCACAGATAAGTATACGTACCCCTTACAAAAATGAAGATCTATAATTAGTAGCCTTGAAACATAGGAAATCGCTTTTAAACGAGCCTGAGGGGAAAATATCATCCCCTGCCATGTAAAATACTTATAAACTTGTCTATTTGGTGAAAAATTTATTAAATGGACCTAATCCAAACAAATGAACACATCCCAATGTGTTTCCTTAAGTTAGTGAAACTTAAGTTTAAGTTTTAAGGCGTACTTTACTGTGTTGTGAAAATTTAATTTCTTTAGGCCAAGCCTATAGCTCTGCGTGTTGCGTGTGCGTTCAAAAATACAAAAAACAAAATACATGTATTTCAGAGCTATAGGTTTTGCCCTTAATTGTATAAAATATGTACAGTATGCAAAGTTCATATTCGTACAACCCTAAAAAATTAATAAAATCGCTATTAATTCCAAAAATTAAGAATTTAAGAATAACAAAACAAATTTTTAATTTATTCCGTCATTTAAGTATAGATGGCGCCTCTATGGGTGGCAAATAATAATAATAATAAATAAAATAATAAATATACGTATAATATTAAAATAAATTTGAGTAATTATGGTTGTTTTGTCCCCAAAGAATCCCACAGTGCTTTAGTTGCTATAAAAAACCCAACGATTAAGCCTAAACTTCATTTTTGTAAGGGGTACATATACTTATCTGTGCCACTGTATTTTATAAATATCGTTTATAACGACTATCGCTTATAGCGTCCGATCTTGGTCGGTTCCTTGACCGACGTTATAAGCGATTTCGACTGCACATGTTTTTGTTTTTTGTTAAACCGTACGATCGATTTAGTGTAATATCAGTGCTTCTTTACAATTTATAGAGTCAATTGTGGAAACTTGAATCAGATTAAATGGGAAAGAAGCGTAAAAATAAAATATAAATTATTTTTATGAAACCACATGAGAAAATAATACTTTGATGTCTAATAATAAAAAACACATATGAAACATTTCAAATAATTCAAAAAGCGCAAAATTAGTTGACCTTTAGTGTCCCGAGACTCTAATTGATTGAGAACAAATTGGAGGCTTAATTTTCCAATGTGCTGTCAAATTTATACCACAAAAATACCTTCATAATAAAATGTGTAAAAAGCTATACATACATAATTGTATCCAAGAGCGATGTTTAGAATATCAAAACAATAACAATGAATGCATAAATTTTCTTAAAAGAGTGTAATTTTCATAGATGCAACAAGTTCTTTGCGGAACCTGACCTTATATTGCGAAAAAGTCCCACGAATCGCTTCTTGTCTACTACACAAATAATTGAACATAATACATCAGTGCACCTGTGAGGGTGTGGGGCTTATCTTTCAGATTTGCATCTTTGTTTTATGATTTTTTGAAATCATTGCGAATCGAACTATTAGATTTTACAGTTAAAAGGAGTTCTTACTACCTGGCGAATGATGCATTGGTCAAGGTAAGCGTTGTTCTTTCTGCAAAAAAATAATTATATAATTGACATGCATACAAATGTTACCATTAGGTTTATGACTTCTTTTGACCTCGTATCCCTGTATGATATTTGAATGAGTTTTTACCTAAGATTACATAAAATCTTAATTATAAAGTGATTCGATGAAAAAAAGCATCCGCATAAAAAGCTTTCAATGTTTTTATTTTTCCGAACCTTAGATATCATTTTATATTATATAGCGTCAGTTCATATATCATAAAAATTAAAAGTTGTTTGTGCGGGACTTTTTTTAAAGATTAAAATTAGTCATTAAAAGAAAATTATTTTTTGAGAAAAAAAATCATTTCAAAAAAAAAAAAAAAATCAGATTGGTTTGTGCGGAACCTTTTTTATGATAAAATCAGTTGTGAGACAAAATGTGAAAAAGTCATAAATAACCCTAGTTCCCATACACATCCCCTAGGGGACACAGAGGATTTTTGTCATGTCAATGAGTGCACGCCGCTTCATATTGGCTACTTGTTATCTCCGAATCCGAACGGCGTGTTTTACGAAACCACTTGTATAAAAGTTTTTCATGGTTGATCAGGAAATGTCCTCTTCCAGGGGACCCGGCCCCCCACCCCCGAATTGATTTGGTCGAGTAGAATTTGTTGAGCTACTTTAAGTAATTATGACCTTGTTTCTAAATTTTTTGCTTGAATACTCTTTTTGAAGTTCTCTCAGTAAAATCTGAATTGCTTTTTATGTAATTTTATTCCACTTTCAAATAATAAAAGAACGCGGAAATCCGTAAGAAATATGTTACTCCATATTTAAAAAGATATATTCGATCGTTATAGCGGTCTCGAGCGTTTATCCTCATCTTTGATCCAAAAAAAGTTACTCGTACAATATTTTGTGAATGGACGTTCATGGAATGAAACATATGTTGATCAAAATGTACCATATATTGGTTTTCGTAAAGTTTATCTCGGAACATAATTAGAAATTTGTTGCAATCTTATTCTACACAAATGTTGTGTTAAACAGTAGGAGAAACCCATTTCAAACAATTTGGTGTCACTCAGCCCAATCCGCCCGTCTGTCTATATTTCTATATAGTGTATGATAACTCTCGAACGAATTCGTAATATTTTGTCCAAACTTAGATTAAGTCATATCAGTTCACTTCTTTAGTTTCAAAATTTAGTTTTTTCAGATTATTTTAACAACATTTTCGGGTACCTCCCTCACAAGAGTTCAAAATAACTGCAGTTTAAGGGCTGTTCGAGGAACCTTTGGACATTTTGACCAAAGGTACTCCTTGTGGTCTTGTTTACAGCGACATTCTATTTTTCATAGCTAAGTCCGTGCTTCCTGACATAATGGTAAAAAACTTTGCGGTGACCAACTAAAATGGCTGGTTATATGGTGTTATAACTATCGAAAGGAAAGGTTCTCAAAATAAGATCGACTTCCTAAATGGATATGTCTGTTCATTCCTTCAGTTATCTTCTCCGAAAAGTGCAACTCTTTTGCCTTTTAATCCAAATCAAATTTATTAATGTAAGCATTTATTCGGAACCGTTAAGATAATTATCCCAAAAGTTTCGATATTTTTGTCAGCCAGTTCATATGTCCAATAAGTTCATAAAATTCTGAAAACTCTCTAAATGCACATTTGATTTGATGGGGAAAACATTTTGGTTGTGTAGCCGGTATTCGATCTGTCATGGAAAAAGTCTTAATTCTCACACAGGCTGAGGGCACATCTTTTTCGGCAAAGTCGACTGATATTTCTTTACTTGCTTTCCAGAAAATAAAAGTCACGAGTTTGCTTCCAACCGCTTACAAGTCATGACAAATTGAAAATGCTTTTAAGATCAAGTGATTATTTTGTGTGTGTTGATATACTTGCTTACTATTATATGTCAAATCTATGTAACTTTTGAAGTAAAAAATGTATATTTTATAAGTGAAAAGCGTTAAGCCTTGTTTTCGAGATATAGCCCAAAATCGGTTTTTATACCCTCCACCATAGTATGGAGGGTATATTAAGTTTGTCATTCCGTTTGTAACACATCGAACTAATTATTTGCGACCCTATAAAGTATATATATTCTTGATCAGGATAAAATTCTAAGACGATCTATCCATGTCCGTCTGTCTGTCCGTCTGTTGTAATCACTCTGGCGTCCGCAATAATTGAGATAGAGTGCTGAAATTTTGCACCCGAGGGTCTTTTTTCCATAGGCAGGTCAAGTTCGAAGATGGGCTATATCGGTCCACTATTTAGTACAGCCCCCATAGAACGGTACCTCCGGATTTGAGGTATTTTGACATTCTTCGCCACATTTGCAGACCGAATTAGCTATAATTTAGCACTTGGGGTTCCTAGTGATCAACAAACTTATATCCCAAAGGATATGGACATAGGTCCATGTTTTGGTATAGTCCCCATATAACGGTACATCCCGATTTTCAGTATTTTGAGAATTTTAGCCACAATTATTAGCCGAACTATCTGTAATTTGACATTAGAGGTTCTCAGTGGTCATGAAATATCCCCACCAAACATCGTCAACATAGGTCCATGTTTTGGTATAGCCCCCATATAACGGACCTCCCGATTTTCAGTATTTTGAGAATTTTGGCCACAATTTTTAACCGAACTATCTGCAATTTGACATTAGAGGTTCTCAGTGATCACGAAAGATCTCCAAGAAACATCGTCAATATAGGTCCATGTTTTGGTATAGCCCCCATATATCGGTACCTCCCGATTTTCGGTATTTTGAGAATTTTAGCTACAATTTTTAACCGAACTAGCTGTAATTTGTCATTTGAGGTTCTCAGTGGTCATGAAACATCTCCACCAAACATCGTCAACATAGGTCAATGTTTTGGTATGGCCCCCTTATAACCGAACCTCCCGATTTTCGGTATTTTCAGCATTTTAGTTACAATTTTTAACCGAACTATCTGTAATTTGACATTTGAGGTTCTCAGTGGTCATAAAACATCTCCACGAAACATCGTCAACATAGGTCCATGTTTTGGTATAGCCCCCATATATCGGTACCTCCCGATTTTCGGAATTTTGAGAATTTTAGCTATAATTTTTAACCGAAATAGCTGTAATTTGACATTTGAAGTTCTCAGTGATCATAAAACATCTCCAACGAAACATCGTCAACATCGGTCCATGTTTTGGTATAGCCCCCATATAACGGTATCTCCCGATTTTCGGTATTTTGAGAATTTTAGCTGCAATTTTTAACCGAACTAGCTGTAATGATCGGTATTTTGAGAATTTTAGCTACAATTTTATCTATTGAAAAATAATCGCCAATATAGGCCCATGTTTTGGTATATCCTCCCATATAACTGTACCTCCCGATTTTCGGGAATTTTGCAGTGGTCACGAAATTTCTTCACTAAAAATCGTCAATATGGGTCCATTTTTGAGGGTCTACATTGTTTTGATGAAACTACCCTCAATTCGACTCTTGGAGTCCCCTGCAGCTATAAAACTTTTCCGCCAAAAAAATTTAAAGATAGGTTGACTCTTTGATATAGCCCCGTTGGTGGTACCTTTCACCCAGCTGAACACATTTTGTTAGATTAGATAACACTGTGCAACAAAATGGAGGTGAAAGTCTGGGGCACGGAAAATTCCTCTTGGGGAAGAAAGGTCTTGGTGAGTATATTATGAACCCCGAAGGACAGATCTGCCGTGAGCCAAACTTCCGCGTTATGGCGTGATATGATTTTTGATAGAGATCCTGTGGGTCATCAGGAATTAGCGTTATATCTTTGTTCACTGTTGCTTAAGTGCTCTACAAAAACAACAAACAAAGTTATAATGCTAATTCATGATGGCTTACAGCGTCTCTTGCAAAAACTTCATCACGCCATAACGCGGTAGTTCGACTCACGGCGCATCTGTCCTTCGGAGTTATTAATGTGCACACACACCAAGGGCTTTCATTTCCAAAAGGAATTATCCCTGCCCCAACATTTGTGTTCACAGTGTAATTTAAGCAATTGTGGGAGACACTAGGAATTTATCCATTGTCGAAAAGTTGTTCCACCTAAAATTGTAAAAGGACCCTAATTATTCCATTTTAATTAAGACTATTTTATGGTGGAGGGTATAAAAAGTTCGGCCCAGCCGAACTTAAGGACTTTTTACTTGTTACAATTATCGTTATTCTCGGATACAAACAAATATTTTTTGGATTCTGCAGTAATTACAAAAAATATGGAAAACATACAACGGAACTTGTAAAAATTCCGTATTTTGAGCACTTTATGCAGTAATTACGTCATCAGGGGAGTCACAGGATCTTCATATTGCATAGCGGATGTTCTTAGGGTGTCTACTACATAGTCTAGTATACAAATATATAATATAAAGTTCATCGCGCCCATGATTCGGCCATAACCTAAAAATCGTCATGAAGACTGCTAAAGAGATATCATTTACCAGTGCACAGTGGACATAGGTATCATGTCTAAAACCTTAGGTCAAATTTAAGTATATGATCGAATTGGCATTACAAAATACACTAAGAAAATATACAGCTAACTAGAATTCCACAACACGCTAAAACACTATTTTTAATGAAAATTAGTAATAGCTTAATTGTCAATTAAAAATAGTGTTTTCAAAATCCACTATAATATTTTGCAATACTTATTAGATTCGCGATATTTTGAATATATTTACTTGCCTTTAAAATATAGGTTGTACTCACAACAAAAAATATTAGTCAAATGTTCCGATTTTTGGAGCTATTCTTAAGAAGATCGCGTTTGAATGAAACAAAACTAATATATTTTTAAAAAGGTCTATGTCATAGCTGTCAGATTTGCCAGATGTTGTACCAAAATTTTGAAATTATTTTTTTTATTTTTGGCCACTGTGCAGTGATATCATTAGCACATAAGACATTTACTTCTCGTTGTTGTTGTAACAGTGTTTTATTATGTTTGTATGTTCGTTCTCCTGTTCAATCTGGCTCTGGGTATATCTCCAGTTCCGGGTAAGTGGTTACTTCGATGGGATGACACCATAGATCCACTGGAGTTAGATGAGTAGGTTTGGCGGGGCAGTTCAATAGGTGCTTAGTATCGTGCGGGCCCATGCCGCATACTGGGCAGATGTCTTGCACGGTGCGATCGATTCCCGCCCAATAGGTATTTAGGGGACTGCAATATCCTGAGCGTAATTAAGTCAAAACTACTCTGGTTTGTCGTGGCAGATGACGCTCTTCAGCGATTAATGGGGGATGTACCCTGATGACTGCATTCACACAATAATTCCTTATTGCCTTGGCAACTGTGTCCGTGTGAATGCTGTTCAAACCTGCCTGATATGCCTGTTGATCTAGAGGTTCTCTCCTATATTGTTGCACCTCCGTCTCTAGAGCATGAATATCCTTCCTGATATGCCTGTGCGTATCGGTGGCCAGCAGATGGTGATTGGGATGGCTCTCACGGTAACACCCGAGCAAGTACTGCAACGATAGCATCTCATTATGTTGTCGTACTGGAAGAATCTTTGCCTCCTCATGTAGATGGTCCACTGTAGATTTGAGGAGGCACCTTGTTGCTGTTCTCAGGGCTGCGTTCTGAAAAATTGGAATCTTATTCCACTGCGTATCACATAAATTCGGGGACCAAACTGGCGCCGCATAGCTTACCACAGACCGACCTATCGCTTTATACGTGGTCAACAAGGTTTGTTTATCTGCACCTCAAGTGCTGCCGGCTAGGGACTTCAGGACCTTGTTCCTACATTTCAGTTTATCGCAGATAGCTGTGGCATGCGAGGACGCCGTGATATACTCCATGTGGTGAACAGAGTGGCCGTCGATTTAATGGCGGATATCTGCATATTCCTCGCTTGGAAGATCGGTTTAATAGGAGTTCAGTTTCTCGCAGCTGTCATCAGGGTAGGTACCTGACGTCGATCTCAATGCCGTCTGCAGGGGGCGGAATACAGAAAAGGTAGAGGTTAAATAGTTCCGGAGATAACACCCTTGTTCCTGAATTCCACATACGACTTGCGACCACTACGTTTCAGACTTGGCCGGAGCGTTGTCTGTTCGATGTCCTCGAACAGCGTGGAGTGCTTGACAGTATCAAAGGCTTTTGATTAGTCAAGCGCCACCATCACCGTTTTAATGATTTTTATTAATTTTCTCGTTTAGAGTTAAGCTTGATGATCGAAAATTCTTTGCAAGTGAAAAAGGAAAGCCAAGGACTCGAACCCACACAGTCACCAAATTACGTGACCTGGTTTCGCTATTAGTTGAGTAGCTCTTCAGACGTATCGACTGTGGGATGGCTTCTCTGTCCTACAACTTTTGGTTTTTCAAATGCAAATGTGTTTTTATACATTCACGGATATTTGGCCGTAGAATTGTATTTCTTCATGACAAACGCTTTTTTGCGCTGCCTTTGAAGTTATGAGTTTGGCTTTGATGATGCGTAGGATTAAGGCCTCGAGGGTCTTCGCTACAGGTGACAAAAGCGAAATCGGCCTGTACGATTCACCATTGATGGCATCCTTGCCTGGCTTCAATAGCGGGACCACCCTGCCGTCAGGGCCAAACTTTTGGATGATTTAGCGTTCCTGATGGCATTCGCAACATCATCTATTGTAAACTGTGGTGGTTCATCCTCGGCAGGAAGAGATCTAATGCGACGTAACACTCTTCGCCCTGTCACTCTCGGGGTGCTCGAAAAACTGCCGATTGAAGTAACTTGCGCACCTCTTCGGGTCAGTCAACGTAACGTCCCCAAACGTGACTGAGGTCCTACCTTCCCTTCTTCCAGGATTCGAGAGTGACTTAACCGTTACCCACAATTCACCTATACCTGTTAACTTCCTGTGTCAGCTCCCTGACTCTGGGGTCATTGGGGTTGGTTCGACGAAGCTCATCACGCTCATTTGCTAATCCCGTCGCCTCTGCTGGGAAGTTTGGTCTTACTTCGGGTATTCGACCAGCAGGAATATAGCGAGCGGCTGCAGCAGTGATGATGTCTCGAGACGTCCTTTGCGCTACCCGAACATCAGAAGGATTGGGCTGTTCTCTGAAGCGGTGATTGGTGAACTCTCTGAAACTCGGCCAATCAGTTTTCCCATGATTGACGAATGTGCGTTCAGAGGTGATGAAATCGGGTGGTTGCGGAATGAGACAATTATGGGGATCCAATGGAAATTACGGGTTCCCAGGCGACGTCATTTGTCAGACCAGTAGTGCGATTCTCTAACGCATTTTTTGAGTTACCGACAATTGTCGGTAAATTTAAAATGCTTATAATTTCGGTAATTACCGATTACCGATATCGTTTGAAAGCTACGGAAGTATCTAACACATAGCGTCGTTACTTTAACCGGTTCGCCTCACAATGTACTTACGCGGCTTATTTTTTATTTGACCTTTAGATCGCGATATCTCGAAAATGGTAAGTCTTTTTTAAGAATCATAAGGACCACTCTTCTAGTCAATTATTGAGTCTACAACTTTTACTTCAGCCGGCTTTTGCTAAGTCTTACCGTTTTTGAGAAAAATTAAAAAAACTGAATAATGCTTTCAAAAATGTCCTTTGACCCCGAATAACTTGTTTTGCACACATGGGATCGATGGGGACTTTTAGGACGTTGCTTCTAATGGCCAACCCTAGCTCTCCACCAAAATTAAGCTTTGTGGGAATTTTTGCTATTTCCCCCTTATACGCTTGTCTATTTTGACCGGACTATTACAGCGAGTATCAGTTCTCTTAGATGGCTATGGGGAAAGTACTCTGAGCGCCTTCAAGCTTTAAAATAAATTGTAGTCAACTAATGAAATCCTCATAAAAGGCTCTATCAGTATTTTTAAAGTGCTTGCAGTCTTACTACCTTTATTTTAAAGAGTTTTTTTTCACAGGATGAACGCTATTACTATTGGTGAGAATCGGTTAAGATTTGATGTAGCTCCAATATATATTTTCGGCCGATTTCGTGTACTTGATGTACAGACGATTATGACCTTCCAAAAGCGGGCTAATGTCAGGCTTATAATCTGAGATACAGCTATTTCTCGGCGGGATGTATACGTTCAGCAACTCTATCTCGGCAGTTCCACACATTACTGCTATCCCCATACATTTCATGTACGGGTCATTAGAGGCAGGCTCAAGCGAGATAGGTTTGTATTGAACAGACTGGTGCAAAAGGAAAGCTGATCCCCCACCTCCACATCTGGGTCGATCCTTCCTTATTACGTTGTAACCATCACAACGTACTGAGCTGTGGTCGTTCAGCATTGTTTCCTGCACCGCCGCGACCTTGATCTTCTTCGGAATCCATTGCAATTAAATTGCAAAAATTATGCATTTTCTGGTATTGGAACAACAACGGCTGGTGTTAAATGCTGCGCGTGCGGCTGCTGTTGAGGGGACTGCGGGGAGTTTCGTAATCTGACGACGACTACTCACTGGGGGCTGTGTTCGCGCAGCATGCAGCAACATAGTCCCTATCGCAGTCCCTCTCGTGGACAAGTCTGGAGCAACCCCTTAAATGCACCCACTCCTGATGTATGGTTTTGGACCATACCTTTTTAGATCACTGTAGCTGTGGTTTGATGATTTTTTGGCTAGCGGTCCGCAGTATGTACATTTGTACATATTTACACATATACAAACAAACCGCGGTCGCTAGCTGTTAACATATGGCTCTCCTTCCAATGAATCGTGGAAATTGCCTACCTTTAAAAGCAGTGCTAAGAGCAGCAACAGGCTAGTTCGACAGTGATCTTTAAAGCGTGCGATTCTCCCAGTGAAAGTTACATACAGTATTACAAGTTTGTAAATAAACATTGGTCCAGATCGAGCCGAATAGTGTTTTTATAAATAATTTAAAAATTTCAAAGTGAATTGTGAAAAGAAAAAATACAAAAAAAAAACAATCATCAAATAATTCAAATTCATTAAAAAAGTGAACTTGAACGTGTAGTTCATTTCTGTGAACATCTAGAAATTGAACAGTTAAAAGAAAATAAACGAAACATACGACACCAAACAGAAAGCCAGTGACAATTAGAAATAATTTTGTGTACAAATTAACAAAATAACAAACAAAAAGTGATACAAAAACAACAAAAACACATTTTAGAAGAAAAAATACAAAAAATAAAACATTCCAATAAGAGTACAAAAGCCGGTTAAAACTACAACAAAAGCAATACGAACAGTGATTTGTGGAATAAAGTTTGGAAGCATCCAACAACAACAAACAGTGAGAGACAATAAACGAAAAAATTAGAAAAAATAATTACAGTGGGTCTCAGTGACTTTTAAAACAAAATTAATTAAATATTTTTAATTAAATATTAATTGTACATAAACAAACAATGAATTACAACAACAAACAACTCTACAATATATACAGTGGGTCATGAATTAAATAAACAGTGAAACACAGTAACAAAAGTGACATAATTTTAGTGCACAAATACAACATATACATTAGTCAACAAGTGCAACATAAATTGTGAGACATTACAGTGCAACGTAAATTGTGAGACATTACAGTGGAACATTGTTAAACACTACAAATAAACAATAAAAACAGAACTTTTGGTTTTTCTCAACAAAATACTCAACAAATTATAATCGGTTCGGGCAAAATAACAATTATAAAACAACAACAACGACACAAGGCGACAAACAGAAGAAGAAGCAGTGTACACTACACCAGGTGAAAAACACACACAGACACACTCCCAGCTATACACAGAGAGTCACAGTGAGTACGAATGAGTTTTTTTGTATTTTGAAGCGTGGAATCGAGAAAGGATTACAGGGTGCGGCGAAATTTGACACCGACACTGTACCTTTATATGATAAAAGCGCTATTTTTACACACAATTTGGCACCCTTTGACACATTGACCCGAATTCAACAGATTTCTGGGATCAAGGACTGATGTTGACCCTTTTTTTGCTTGTGGGAATACACAAATACGTCCACACTTTTACACATACATAAACGACTCTCGATTTCTCTCCTTGAATATTTGGAAGATTTGGAAAATTCTTCCAAGAATTGGGAAATTACTAGTGTGTTTTTAAAGCAACATAATTTTACTGGAAAAATTGGAACATTTGGAAAGAAATATACTCTCTTGTCATTCTCTTTGTCTGTCCGTTTACAGTGGGACCTTTGTAAAATTGACCCATAATTTAAATTTTTGTTTACATAAAACATTTTTTGAAAACATTTTGAGAAAAAATACTTACATATTCTCATATACACGATATAAATCAATTCTCTTTGAAATTATTGATTTTTTGGAAATTGCTGCTTGTTATTTGGAATCCTGCTCTAATTTTTTGGGAATATTCTCGTCGTATACGAAAAAAGCGTTTATTTTTGCAATTTTGGCGCATATTTGTGGCGTCATAATTGCGACACAACAATTTACATGAACTTAGCAGACATTTTGGAGAATATTTTACATAACAACTACAATACATACATACATAGCGTTTATATGCAAACTTTGGCGCAACTTTTTGGCGTCATAGTTTAACAACCATAACCTTGCAATTTTTACATATATTTTTGTGGGAATTTTTTGGAAAACACTCGCCGCTTATCAAAGACACATACATAACTTTACAAAAACATTTGTTACATAGAGACACAGACACATTTGAACATTGTTAAATATTTGTACATAATCGCCATATTAGCATCCCAATACATCAATTTTGGGAATATTTGGAAAAATTGGCGGCTTCTGGAACACATAACATAAAGTTAAGGCGTTTGGTGGACAAGCGCAAAAATATTTTGAGGTTAACTAACCACAAAAATTTGATCATTTTTTACAAAACAATTTTATAAAGCATTTGGTATACAAGCGCAGTGATTTGTAGGTTAACTAACCTTAAAAATATACTTAAACATTTTTCTATACATTTCTTTGAAAACACTAAACCCAAATTTACACAACTTTATGAAGATTTCTGAACTTATACAAATTCTTTGAAAATTTTTGAACACTTATTGAATTCTTGCTGATGGAAATTTTTGTTCTTGATACGAAATATTTTCATCTTTCTTGAATTCTTTTGCTGAAACATTTTACTGTGATCTTTTTACAACATTTTGCTAAAGTATTTTTCTTTGAAAGCTAAAATTTACATTATACCTTGCTGAAACATTTGACCCAAATCATTCTTTGTTGGATACAATTGGAATTTTTCATTTATTTTGCTGAATTTTTGCCGCTGACCCAAACTTTGTTCGAGATTGAAACATTTTGCTGGGATTCTTAAATTTTCTGATTTGATTAATTTTTGGTTTCGACACTACATCATATTGTTTTTAGAGCTACAACATATAATAAAATCCTCCTACCAAAGGAATTAAGTGATTTTATTGTTCTTTTGCCGCAAAACTCTCCGTATCTTACCATTTCTTCTGTGCAACCCAGCACACATTTTCTTGTCGGATATTTTGTTGGAATTTTTTTGAATTGAAAATAATTTGTCTGTGTTTTTTTTGCTATCGTCTATTGCATTTGCACAAAATCTTTCGTGGAAACAAAGGAATAGCCGTTTATAAATTCTCTGACTCATCTAAACAATTTTCCTTAGCGGTTTTTTATAATCCAATTTGGACTGTTTTTCTGGCTTTTCTTTCGGATATTTCATATCAAATATTCTTTGGACTCGAAGGCTCTCCACAAAATTAGATCCACTTGTCGTCAATAAACTTAATTGGGAATTAACAACAAAATTTTGCAAAGACAAAATTCTTGATTTGTTTAAACACCCAAGAAAAATAACACTTTGTCCTCGTAAAGGGCAACTTTGTCAAACCTTTGTAAAACAAAAATTTGTTCTAAAGTCTGACCCTCGTTACAAAAAGGATGGATAAAACTAAGTGCACAAAATTTGCAAACTGCGTTAATGACTTGCAGGATTACGTTTCAATTTTAAGCATTGCGAACACTGATGACGACATACATAGCCTGGAGGCATCACGAGTGGAACTTAACTATTTTTACGACCAAGTAAAGAAAGCTTATGTGGAATGCCGCGATTATGAGCCAGGAGAGGGACAAAAACCAATCGATAAAAACAAGCTGAGGACACATTATTTAGAGGCAATTGATGTTTATAAAAAGGCGATTGCAGCAGTCAATGGACAAATTCAGACGCTAAAGCAGAAGGAATCAGAGGAGAAAATAAAACGAGAGACCCTGTTGGCGCAGAAGCAAAATGATTCTACAGCAATTTCAAGACTACCAGCATGTGACACAGACGTTTTCAAGGGAGGTTATAATGCCTGGCCGAGTTTCCGTGATTTATTTACCGCAATCTACATTAGAGGCTCAAAGTTGAGTAATGTGGAGAAATATTTTCACTTGACCCAGCAGACTTCTGGAGAAGCAAGAGAATTAATAAGCCATGTTCCTCTTACAAATGACGGATTTGAGCTAGCTTGGAAGATTTTAACCGACAGATATGAAAATAAGAGGATGCAGGTGAACGAGCAACTGAAAATTTTATTCAATTTACCAAACGTCACTTCAGACTCAAGTCACAGTATTCAAAAGTTACAGCGAACAGTGAATAGCTGCATTCAAACTCTGGAAACTCTTAAGGTCGAAGTTTCAGGATGGGACCCAATATTAACATATATTTGTTCCAGCAAACTTCCAAGAACATTTTTAGAAGAATTCGAGAATACTCTTGAAGATTGCAAGACACTGCCAACGTGGAACGATTTCAATAACTTTTTGACTCACAAATTCAAAACTTTGGAATCTGTGGGAAACATAAGGCCCAATTTTTCGAAACAAAATCAACAAACTCCATACAGACAAGATAATTCGAAGAAAATGAAGTTCACAAGCAGCTTTCAAACTAATATAAATCAGAAGGCTCAGAGTTCGAAGGGTACATTAAATGCAAATGCTTCTCAGCAGCCCAAGACACAATATCAAAATTCGTGTCAAATTTGCAAAGCTAATCATTTTATACGAGATTGCCCACAGTTTCTGGCTAAAAATGTGAATGACAGGATTCATGTTGTAAAAATCTCACACCTCTGCTATAATTGCTTATCTACGAACCACGGCGTGAAAGAATGCAAAAGTCGTTTTGGATGCAGAACTTGTAATTTGAAACACCATACACTACTACACAAGGGAAAGGAGACCCTATCTGCAATACAGACTACAGTTCAAGAGGAAGCACGACCTAGTACCAGTGCTGCCGCTCTTACGACACTTATACAGTCCACAACAAACCAAGAAGCAGAAAATATCACAACTTTGACTCTCCAGGATGGTGGAAATAGAGATCAACATCCCGGAGATACTTTACTTTTCACAGCCGTAGTACAAATTGAGGCTAATGGTCATTATTACGATGCTCGTGCGATAATTGACTCAGGATCACAATCTACATTCATTACTGAGAAGTTAAAAAATCGTTTAAATTTGCCAACAAAACGAAATCTTGTTCATGTTACTGGAATAAGCCAACTCATTTCGGAAACTTCTGCTAAAGCATGCGTTTTTAAACTACGATCTAAGCTAGACCCAAATTTTAAACTGGAAGTTTGGGCCCCTGTTTTGAAATCTTTGCCTTCGAATTTACCGCCATATACTTTAGAAAAAACACAAATGCGCGATGCTACGAACTTGGAATTAGCAGACCCGAAATTTTACGTCAGCCAACCAGTTGATCTCCTAATAGGGATGGACATAGGACCCCTAATATTTACAATTGGAACACCTATGAAGTCAATTGGATCCCTTTTGGCCCAAAAAACCATTTTTGGATGGATAATTGGCGGACCCTTGCAGGATGAGACTCAAAAGAGAAGACAAATATCACTTTGCAATACAGTATCAATCGAGAAGATTCTAACACGTTTTTGGGAGGTGGAGGAGACCCCAAAACAAGTTTTGAGATCAGATGAGGATGCATTTTGTGAGCAAAACTTCGTGGATACTACTAAAAGGAACACGGAAGGGCGATACATAGTGACCCTCCCCTTTAAAAAATGTGAGGAACTTGGAGACTCTAGAAACATTGCTCTTGCTCAATTTTACAGAATGGAGAGAAAGCTCATGAAGACCCCCGAGATTAAAGAATTATATGACAACACAATTATGGAATATCTCGAGCTGGGACACATGAGAAAGATTTCTTCAAATGACATATCCAAGACTCCAAACTACTACCTGCCGCACCATGCAGTTATTAGACCCGAAAAGATTACTTCAAAATTACGAGTTGTTTTCAATGCATCAAGTCCAACCTCAAATAAACGAAGCCTTAATGATAATTTATATGCGGGTCCAGTTTTACAGCAAGATATAGTGCTGCAAGTGCTGAAGTGGAGGTTTTTCCGACACGTTTATAATGCCGATGTTACCAAGATGTACCGGCAAATATTGTTGGACCCTACTCAAAATAAATTTCAACGAATATTATTCAGAAAATCTCCGTCTGACCCGGTAGAAGATTACGAATTACAAACCGTTACCTTTGGCGTAAACTGCGCACCATTCTTGGCACTTCGAACACTTATACAATTAGCTGAAGACACAAAAGATACGTACCCAATTGCCTCGAAAGTTATTTTGGAAAACTTATACGTGGATGACGTTCTAGCTGGAGGTCATTCATTAGAGGATACTGTTAAATCTCGCAAGGAGTTAACAGCTGCCATGGAATCAGCTGGCTTTGAGCTGATGAAGTGGACTGCCAATGACCCAAAGTTAATCAGCGACTTACCGAAAGAAAAACTTAATCCTGTTAATTCGCTTGATATCTCCGATGATGCCTCAACGAAGACACTAGGAATAAAATGGAATATATCTGGAGATTTTTTCTCGTTTACACCGCCCACAATGGAAATTAAAACATCATATACTAAGAGAGAAGTCCTATCGATAATAGCCAAACTGTTCGACCCATGTGGGTGGCTGGCTCCCATTGTAATAGTCGCCAAATTAGTGATGCAACAAATTTGGTTGGACAAGATTAACTGGGATGACATACTGAAGACAATTACTCTCATGAATTGGCAGAATTTTGTAAAGAATAGTGGAGATATTGGAAATTTAAAGATTCCACGGTGGATACACTTCACTCCAGACAGCGACGTGGAAGTTCACGGATTCTGTGACGCTTCTGAGAGCGCATATGCAGCAGCATTATATATCAGAGTCCGAAATACTAGTAATGAAATCCAAACCTCCTTGTTAACTGCTAAGACACGAGTTGCCCCAATTAAGAAAATTTCACTGCCAAGACTCGAACTTTGTGGAGCAGTACTGCTATCAAAATTGTCTTCATCGATATTAAATAATCTTCAAATCTCCAAATTCAACGTACACTATTGGACAGACTCAACAATAGTTCTTGCTTGGCTGAAGAAACCACCTTGCCATTGGTCGACTTTTGTTGGCAATCGTGTATCAGAGATTATTGAAAATGTGGGAATAGAAAATTGGGCGCATGTTGACTCGAAAGATAACCCAGCAGACATTGCCAGCCGAGGATGCTCACCTAGCGAACTCAATAGCCATCAGCTATGGTGGAATGGACCTGATTGGTTAAAATTACCCAAGGATAGTTGGCCATCAAAGGAAGTAAGTGATGTTACATTAGAGGCAAAAACTTCGAAAGTTCTGATGTTAAATACTGATGAAATGATTGAGAAGGACCCCATGAGACACATATCTTCACTAACAAGAGTATACAGAGCATATGCGCAAGCACTCAGATTTTGGAAAAACACCCTCGTATGTCGACAAAATCCACTAACTTCTGAAGTAGACCTCACTGCTGATGAAATTCAGGCTGGCAAACGGGCCAGTATAATTCGTACCCAACGGTTCTTTTTCCCAGAAGAGTTTCAAGCATTAGAGAAAAGATCCAGAATTCCGCCAAAGAGTCCTTTGCTATCTTTTAACCCATACTTAGATCCAAAGGGTATTATGCGAGCTCATGGTAGACTGGTTCAATCGCCAGCACTCACTTTCGAAGAACGACACCCAATCATTCTTCCGCACAATGCGAGATTTACTACTTTACTAGTCGAACACACTCACAAGGTGACTTTACACGGTGGGAACCAATTGATGTTGAGAGTTTTGAGATCCGGTTTTTGCATACCCAGACTCAAATCACTGATCAAAAAGACTATTCGGAATTGCCGAGTCTGCATTCTGTATAAGCGACGAACAGAGAATCAAATTATGGCTTCACTCCCACCAGAAAGAACTTTGCTATCTAGACCCTTTACTAACACGGGCGTAGATTTTGCGGGACCCTTCAGCATACGAAATTTTACGGGAAGATCATGTCTTATTACAAAGGGATATGTCTGCCTTTTCGTATGCTTTGCTACGAAAGCCATACACCTCGAACCAACTAGTGACCTCTCGACTCAGTCATTCCTAGCGGCATTCTCCAGATTTATTAGTAGGCGTGGATGCCCATCTTGTGTATACTCCGACAACGGAACTAATTTTGTTGGAGCAGTCGATGTCCTAAAGAAAGACAGACTCTTGTTCATGAAAGAATTACAAAATAAAGCGATTGTACAAAATTCCCATCAAAATCTCGATTGGAAGTTTATTCCACCTGGCGCTCCACACATGGGCGGTTTGTGGGAGGCCGGCGTGAAGTCTTTCAAGACACATTTGAAGAAATGCATACCAAAAATGACTTTTACCTTCGAAGAATTTTCCACAATTTTGTCAAAAATCGAAGCTTGTCTTAATTCAAGACCCTTGAGTCCAGCTAGTGAGGATCCTAGCGATTTGTCGCCACTGACCCCAGGTCATTTCTTAATCGGTACACCAATTTTAGCCCCTCCTGAACCCGATGTTTCCGACCAAGATGTTAGCACTGTCAATAGGTGGAAGCGTTTGAAAATTATCTCCCAATATTTTTGTAATAGATGGAAAACTGAATACCTACATGAGCTTCATCGTCGTACTAAATGGAAGTACCAACAAGACAATCTTAAGGAGGGTGATTTAATTGTGCTTAAAGACGAACGTTCGGCCCCAACTGATTGGAAGTTGGGACGAATTATAAAGACCCACCAGGGAACCGATCAAAACGTAAGAGTGGTAGACATAAAGACTGCGGGGGGTAACATCAGCCGACCCATAACGAAGGTTGTCAAGTTATTTCCGACTAATTAGTCGGACCCCTTCTTTAATACAAAACATAGTACTCCTCCTTCCCGTTTATTTACAGATGGCACCATTACCAAATCAAGATTGCCGCCTCGAGCAAAGCCCAAGACGACCAGAGGGAAGAGAGGCACGCCGCTTAGTCGCAGAACGCAGCCCAGTACGTCCTGAAGCCCCCCCAGCCCGTCAAGACGCAGAACGCCGCTCCGCCCATCAGATAGCAGTCAACAACAACAACAGGTCAGCCCGAGCCGAAGAGCGTCGCCCAAGCCCTGATCGTCGTCAGCGAAGCCGTTCAGACAATAGAGCCAGAGCAGGAAGACCAGGCCATTGGCAATACTCCTGCGGCCTATGCCAACAAGACCATGCCATCAGTTCCTGCCAACGATTCAAGGACAAGACCCCATACCAAAGGTACGAGACCGTTGAAAGAAGAGGTTATTGCAGGAACTGTTTGGCCAGAAGCCACCTGGCCCCAGACTGCCCCTGCCTAACTGGCTGTCGAAGATGTGACTACCGTCATCACACGATGCTTCATGGGGCGCCGCAACTTGAGGACAGTCTACAGCCGGCAGCGATAGCCGAGCCCCGCTACTCGTGGGATCTGGTATTTGTACCGACGGTTCTGTTGCGTGTGACCATAGATGGCATGGATACATGTTACACCATCAGGGCCTTGTTGAGCCAATCAGCGGTGATGTCTCGGATAAGCTATTCGTCTTTCCAAAGAATGGGTATGAGGTCATTCCGGTACCAGGACAGAAGATTCACTACGTTCAAGATTATGAGCCGTCGTCCGAATTCGACTTGGGCGCTTAAAGTTAATGCTCTTGTGACAGACGAGCTCCCAAGAAGAGTTTATTCAGAACCTCTCCTAGAAGACCCATCCTCCTATTTTACCGAAGAAGCTATTGCTGACCCAGACCCAAGAAACAATATACCAATAGAATTGGAGCTGGGAGCCGACACATATCCAGCGATAAGAAGAGATGGCTGTACGGCGGCTGGAGTTGGCGATGTTCAGGCGTATAACACACACTTGGGCTATGTCTTCGCTGGGCCGATACGGAACCTGCCAAGCAATTACTGAGAGAAGGAAGAGATGCACTGAGTCTTGGGGGTGGAGAATGTATGGTTTTGGACCATACCTTTTTAGATCACTGTAGCTGTGGTTTGATGATTTTTTGGCTAGCGGTCCGCAGTATGTACATTTGTACATATTTACACATATACAAACAAACCGCGGTCGCTAGCTGTTAACATATGGCTCTCCTTCCAATGAATCGTGGAAATTGCCTACCTTTAAAAGCAGTGCTAAGAGCAGCAACAGGCTAGTTCGACAGTGATCTTTAAAGCGTGCGATTCTCCCAGTGAAAGTTACATACAGTATTACAAGTTTGTAAATAAACACCTGACATGTATTGCATCTCACCGAAGATTGGACATGGGTGAAGATGCGGATGTGATAAACCGAGCACAAATATATTGGTCCTGGGTTTTCCTCCGTCCTGGCACGGACCAAAAAAATCCGGAGCAGACATTCCGGGATATGCTGCTCCCAGCACAGGAAAACGAAACAAATACAAACACATGTACACTGAGGTGGCAGCCGCTGGCCGGAACGCTGATGTTGTGTGGTCCCGGTTCAATCCGGTACAGAGAACCCGCTGCTGTAGGATTTTTCCTACTTCAATATACAATATGAAGATCCTATGACTTCCCCTGTTGACGTAATTACTGCTTAAAGTGCTAAAAATACGCAAATTTAAACAAGGTCCGTTGTATGTTTGCCATATTTTTTGATATATAATCGCCATAATTATTGCAGAAATTGTTTGTATCGAGGGTACAACATCTCCATCGAAAATTCCACAAAAAATATTTGTTTGTATCCGAGAGTAACGATAAAAATCATAAAAAACCGATTTTGAGCTACATCTCAAAAACAAGAACCGTTGGAGAAAAACCGCTACCGGATTCGACAATAACTCGCCGATTTCAGTTAGAAACACAAAAAAAAAACACTTATTATAGAATTCCATATTGTAGTTGTAGCATATTTTTATTTTCAAAACAGGTTTACAATTATTTGTTCCCAGCCAGCATTTTTTGAAAATTTTAATCGAATTCTAGTCTTTTTTGTACGACTGCACGATTAAAAAGCTGGAATATAAACTCATTTTCTGATCATAAATGACTCCTTTGTCGGGAGGAAAACGTAACCTCAGACGACTCTTCTTAACAAATAACAAATGAGTCTTCCTCTGCATTAGTTTCGAGTCATTTTTGCCGATTTTCTGATGGTATATAAAGTCTTTTTCGAGTCGTATTTCGATCATTTATTGGTGTTTTGTTGATTAATTTGGAGCTCTTTTTAGAGTCTTTTTAGAGTCATGTTTATTATCGTTTATGAGTCTTTAGACAGTCATTTATGAGACTTTTTATTAGACGAAATAAATTAAAATAATTTTATTTTTATTCTTTTTTGTTTCTTTTCTTTGTTTTGTTGTCTTTTTTGCTTTGTTATTTCATTTAATTATCATTTATCTTAGTATACTGCTTCTTCATTTCACTTGGCAAAACCTGAACATGTGTTGTGTTTGTCTATACTCCTAATATTATTCGTTACATGTATATCAAAGTTTTGTAGAAAGTATATGAGAATCATGGTATAAGTAAAGAGGTAGATTTAAATGAAAAAAATCTATAGAACCCTTGTTTTTCTTGAATTCCTAAAACTTCAAAATAAAAGCAACAAGTGAGTTTGTTTACAATGCATTTTTTGAGCATTTTATAAAAAACCAGAAAAATGAATGAAGAGTTATGTTTTCTCCACATAATCGAATTGTGAATATGATCAACTGATTGTTTCAATACAAATCTCACCAATCTCTTCCATACAAAGGGCCAAAAACAATTTTAAAAATCATTGAATTCGATTGTTTTTAAAATTGTTTGGCATATTATTCAAACACCACACACACATACACAGTTTGTTTATATTGTTTTGAAGTTTTAGGCATACTCGAATGAAAAAATTTAAATTGACATAAAGCTTTGGCTAACCTTTATTATTAAACCATGATGAGAATTATTTACAACCAAACAAAAGTGAAACAAAACAATCACTTTTTAATCACCTCACTGTTCAAAATATGATCAGAAGATACATAATTATAATCACTTTTCAAACACCTGCATGACCCTTTTTTGATTAAGCATTTTTCAATCTTCATGAAGATCAAAATGTATTTAAAATTGAACTCTTTTTAATCTTTACATGGATCACTTTCGAGTCCCTTTCTGAACATACAAGCGACTTAATCGGTTTTTGATCACCAAAAGGACTCTCAAAAGACTCCGCAATGTGATTTTTGAAAAAGCAATCTTCCAAATGCTAGATCATGAATCAAAATTTTTTAACGATGGACAACGACATAGGAAATGCTGCAGGTTTTCAACTTCCATCATATTGCATAACGAACATAGGGGGTTTCTATTAGGTTCATACATACTTTACGAGTAAAAATTCACATTTTTCTTGAGCCGTTAAACTATATGAAATATATGTCCGGTCTGCAGATGGATTCAATTTTGCGTATATACGGCTTGTCGCATTAGCTTTATTTATAGCGAAAATTTATGTTTTGTTATTAATGAATGAAAAAGTTGATAAATTTTTTTTTAGTGTTGCGTCAAGTGGCTCAATAGAATTTAGAGAGAAAAGTGTTTTTACATCTTTTGTCCAATAGGCCTGTTTTTGAATGATTTTCTTTGCGCGAATTATGTATATAATTCTGATGCGTTTTCGAAGCAAACATGTACTATTTTCTGCACTGGTTTCAAGCCTCGTTATGTAGGTTGGTGTGAAATTTGGGAGTAATAATATTTTTTTAAAAAATAAACTTCTAACCTGTCAGTTTCCTCGAAATTAGAAAATCCCCATATTTGGGCTTCATATTGTTGTATGCATCTGCAAACCGCTTTAAATAGCTTCTATTTCGCTGTGATTGGTATGTTTGGTTTACTTAAGAAACGTTTCCATGTGAAGTTTATACTAGTTTTTGAAGTATTATTATGCTTGAATATGTCTTTTAAATGACAATTGTGGAGTTAAGAGCATGCCAAGTTATGTAAATTCTGATGTAATGGATATCAGCTCCTGTTTATAGTACCATTTTTCCTTTTGTGCAAATTTACAGCCTTTTCTGAAAAGCATTATTATTATTAATTAATTTATCATCCGCTGTAAGATTTTCACATCGTTTGCTAATATTACTATATCGTCAGCGTACAGTAATATTATGAGATCACCCACTATTACACGACCGCCACTGTATTCTGCCTAATCGACTATTTCTAACTGCAGGTTGCCAATTTATGTCAAAACCAATGAAATATGTTTGAAATATATGGGTTTCAGGAAAGGCAAAGATGTCAAATTCGTTTACAAATTTAAAGAAATCAGGAAAAAGCATTTTGTTTTCAAGTTCGTGGACATTGTAGGGAAGAGTTTTAATCAGATGATCTTCTTCAAAGGTTATGTGTTTGCATACATTCCTATTATTTAGTTTTTTTACCAATATTATTCAAAAGATGCAAATAATCAAGGTTTACATTATCTAACTTATTTCCATACATTTCCTTAAATACTACTTCTGATATATTTCTGCCCGGCATTAGCTCTTGATTTTTAGAAAATTTCATCCATTTATCTCCAATTTTAATAGAATCATTCCTAACAAAAGAATCATTCCTCGATCCAGACAAATTTTTAAGGTTTTTGGAAACTTTCTGGGCCATTTCCTCGGTTTGCATCAGCTATTGCTCCTCTTTTACAATTTTTTTTATACAGACTTCCTCTGGGAGAACCTCCTGTCGTACTATCTTCAAAAACAACAATTTTCCGCTTACCTTGTTCTATAAAATATTTCAAATTTTTGTAATCGTTTGATCTTTCTGCCTTTAGATTTTCGACTTCGGAACATAGTTTTTGGTTCTCCGTCTTCAACTCCTTATATTTGTTGCCCATATCAGAAATCCGGAGCTTTACATCTTCAATATCGGTTTTCGAACATACGTTTTTAAGCTGTTCTTCCATAACAGATTCTATCGACTTCTGCATTATTTCCATGAGATCGGATAATTCCACATTCCCGACAAGTTTTTCGACGAACATGGAATCTCATCTGGTGATATTTCCGTTAATGTCCGCTTTGCTGATTGAAATTAAGTATGTTGTTTTGAAGTTATTGGCATTTGTGAGATTGTAAACAGACCCTGATTAAATGGCTAGCGTGGACAGTGCTGTTTAACGTTCAGGTAATTATGGCAATGCTTTTGTTGATTTTAGTTGGCAACACTGGACGAAAAATGAACATGTGGTGTATCGGCTGTCAATCGTTGTTGAATTTTTGTGCAACTCTGCAGTGTCGATCAGCTTATTTCAGCTGTATACCAATTGAGCAGCGTACGTAAAAACACTTTATGAAACATTTCCAATGTTTCGTTTCGTATTTTCTATAGGAACAATACAAAACGAAACATAACCCACGTTGACCGAACTCGCTGTTTAGTTTTGTTTACATTCGTGAGTGCGAACAAAACGAATAGCGAAAAGTTCTCAATTCCACAACAACAGATAGAAAACGAAAAAGTTCAAAACACATGAACTATTCTTTTGGTGGTGGAAAACATTTACGGTAGTATATTCAGCATGTTGATGTTAGACATAGGAGGGTTGTTAATGTGTACTTTACACGATATGTTTTTACATATGAGTTGTCACTTTTTATATAAAAAATGTATATGCAAAGTGACAACACATATGTAAAAAACATATCGTGTAAAGTACCCATAAGCAATCAAATGTGTGTTTGTGAGTGTGTCATCCCAGCAAACCAAATGTCGGATGTCCGACACATCGGAACAATTTCGGAAGCAAAATCGTACAGATTTCGTTCCGTTTTCTATACGATATTTCGTAGGTGAATTCGTACAGATTTCGGAGAGAAGGTCGGAAGTAAATTTCCCTTCGAATATGCTAATGTTTTTCTTCCGATTTCGGTACGAATTCGGATCGATATGTCGGAAACAAATTTCCCTTCGCACAACAACCACCTTTTGTATATATCTAACAAGCAACATTTAACTTTGTTGTCGAAAAACAAAATGGTTCACATATACAATTTTTAAATATTTTAAATATAAATGCAACATATAATAATTCAAGCTAGTGATGATAGACTCAACATATTCAAACACAAAGTTTACACGCAGAGAAAAAATATGATTCATGCCACCATATTTTGAAATAAAAATACATATATATTATAGATATATGGTAACCTCTATCATATTTTAATAATACAATTTTTGAAATATTTTAAAATGATGTGGTAGCCGCCGAAACATGTTGTGGTTGCCTATAATATGTAGTATTTTTATTGGAATTATACTGTACCTTTGTGATTAGTTGCCCATTAAAACATTTTTTTATATATTTTAAATAAAAGTTTTATTTATTTAAGAACATTTTTCATATAATAGAATAAATAAGTATAATATAGAACACACTTATACTTTATAACATTAAAAAACGCTATGCAGTTCTCTCTGCTGTCTCTACGTTATGGGTACTTTACACGATATGTATTTTACATATGGGTTGTCACCTTTTATATACAAAATGTATACGCAAAGTGACAATCCATATGTAAAATACATATCGTGTAAAGTACCCATTAGTTCCATACATATACCGAAGACATGTTTATGTTGGAGAACATTACGAAACAACAACAGATGTTTATGTTATACATACACTCTTTGTCTTGTTATTTCAATCACTTGCATACGATTTTTATTCATTATTAATTACAAAATGAAATAATGCACAAAATTTGCACGAAACATTCGGAGACTCTTTTTATTTAACAAGTGAAAGAAAATGAAACACAACTCAGGCACTGATATCTTTTTGTCACTTTTTGATTTTTCTTTCTACTCATTTTCATATCTTCATTCACAAATAAATTGTTGTCATTAATACCGTAAACAAATACTCGAACTATTTCATTTTTTGTTTGGAATCTGTTTTTACTAATTTTATACCATTCTTTTAAATGAAAATTAAACAAAATTTACAACCTTTTTACTCAGCGACAGAACAACTAATGAGAAAATATGTATTTGCTTTTGGCAGCTGTTCCTAGTTTTTGACACTTCATCAAAATGAGAAAGTTAAGCAGATTGTGGTTGGATTGCCCATCAGATAATTATGAAAATATTACCATATATCAAGATTTTGTGATTTGTTTTTGTTTTATATGGTGAACAGAATCAAAATTGGCAATATACATTATCGCCTTTAAAATAATATGTGACCCACAAAAATTATTTGGTGCCAGACAAAATAAAATTTTGGCCACCACCAGTTAAAAAAATATTTTTTCTCTGCGTGTACTTTGTTATACTATAACTACAAAATGATACAAACATTGAAAATCATTAGTTACATTCGAAATTACAATCTTCCAATAAAACACATAACAAAGAAAATTAATCAATAAAAAAGAGGCGTGAGAGAAAATTTTTTTCCTTCGATATTCATACGACATTATTCCAAAATCGTTCAGAAATCTTTACGAGGATTCGGAAGATAACTCAGATTTTCATACGAAATCATTACGAAATCTGTACGAAATTTCGGAGGAAAAAAATCGCATTCCGAATTTCCCAATTTCGATTTCGTTCCGAATTCTGACCGACATCGATCCGATTTCGCTCCGACAATTTGTTCCGATTTTGTTACGATGTCGATACGATTGGTTTGCTGGGATTGATCATTTCACACAGTAAATATGTGCCAAAAATTCTTTTTGTTTCGGTGGTGAATGAGACATCTCGGAAGCATAGCCGAAGTACATTTCAGCACTCGTACAGTCGCCATCTTTTTGCATTGAAAAGTTTGTGGTTTTGTTTGGTTTTGAGAACGAAACGATTCAGAGAAGGTGAAAAGTTTGTGGCTTTGTGTGATTGGTACGCGAATCGTTTTGTTTGTTTACCTTCATTGCAATCGAGTGAGTTTTTTTTGCAAATAGTTCCAATAAATTTCGAAAAAAAATAATTTTGCAAAAAGTGTTTATACTTCTTCTCCAAATTAAAATTTTTCACTTGACGGTGTTTGCTGTTTCCAGGAAATCGGTGTTGTTATGAATTTATGCTTAATAAAGCCTTGTGAGTATCGATGTTTACAAATTCTTTGGGAGCCGTACTTAAACGCGTGTGTCTTCAATTAAACAACCACAAATTCCATACACGCAGAGAAGATATATTGTAGAACAATCATATTTTAAGAACAAAATAATGAATTTTAATTATCTGAAAATGTATATTGTTGTTCCAATCATATATTTTGTGTATGGAACAATAATGGCCCAAAATATAGTGTTAAATCAACAATATATATTTTCAGATTTTTAAAAAAATACTGTATTTTGTTCTTGGAATATGATTGCTCCTACAATATCTCTTCTCTGCGTGTATATAAATAAACACTCGGTGACGACAAAATCCAGGAAAATCGATTTGTGAACCGTTGTGCGGCGTAATCCTTGACAGCCAATTGTAATGGAAGGAATAAGAGTAATATTGAGGAGATAAAACTGGATAATGTACAATGCGCATCTTCGATCCTCAACACTGGCGCTGTGAAAAACACTCCGCAGGCTGCGCCAAACGCAATGCTCAATATTCCATTATACATATATTATACTCTAGTTGAAAATATCGCAGCCAGAAACGTAAGATGAATCTGAACTGTACATCTTCAGGCTAGGAATTGCTACACGCAAAAAAAAATCGGCCTCTCTAACATATGTCCCAAACATATTTTGCAGCAAACATATATATGTTTGCAACAGTCCCAAACATAATATATGTTTGGGTCTGCAAACATATATATGTTTGGGTGCAAATATATTTATGTTTGGGTGCAAATATATATATATGTTTGGGTACAAACAAAGATATGTTTGGGTGGAAACAATTTTATGTTTGGGTGCAAACATTTTATATGTTTGGGTGCAAAAAAATACAAACCCAAAAGGCACAAAAAAAAAAACAAACACATGCACCAGTGGGCGCTTACTGAGAGCAAGGGAGCGTAAAATTCAATGTAAAACACTTTAAAATGTGTGCTCACTTGCTCTCAGTAAGAGCTCACTGGCTATCTCTATAGTATACACACAAATGTTGTGGTTTTTTATTAAAAGGCAAAAGAACAACAAACACATAGGTACATACAAAATTCCAAAGAAATACATAACACACTTTAATAAAAGAAAAACTGATTGAAATAATTTGTAGTCACACTTTTAAAAAGGAAAAATATATAGAAACGTAGATGAACGCTTCTCCTTAGTTGTGAAATAAAACAAATTGTCCTCTTAGTTGAAATCATCAGCGGTGAATCGGCATCTAGAATCAAATGATTATGTAATGAAATAAATAAATATGGATATGCCAAATTTCAAATATACATAAGTATGTATGTAATTACCAATATTAAATGCGATTTCTTCTTTGTCCAATAAAATAATTCCATTCAACTTTCCGATTCAATTATAAAATGTATTGGGCATTTAATTTACTAAAAAGCACAATTTCTTTAAGAAAACACAAAACACTGATTTATTCACTCACTTTACCGTCTTGACTCTACAAAGGCAACTAAAACACTGAAGAAAGAAAAAAAATATAATTCATATCATTTCTTCTTTTCTTCTTCGTTGGTTAACAACAACAAAACAAGAAACACACGAGTTTGACGCATACATGCCACCAAAGCCCCCTTCTTCGCTTCTACGTCTTCTATTATACAATACCATAGATGGGCTTTCACGCACGCCAGCGTTGCTGTGGTTTGTTTCTCTTTTTCGTTGTTACAACATAAATAAACATTTACATGTTGTTTAGTTATTTTATTATGTATAAAATCGTTTTTTGTAATTGTTTAGATGTCGTCTGTGTGTTAAAAATATTAAAAAAGTAAAAAAATTCTAACAAAAACGCTGTTATATTTTTCCCTTAAAACATATTTAAGAGTAATTTTGACCATCTATGTACAATACACACAACTCTTTATTATAAAGCAGCATTCCACAGCCGCGAGAGCACTGTTATTACTCTCGTTGACAAACATCCTCTCTCCACCCATGAAAAAAATGTTCTAACATAAAAGTTATGTTTTACCCAAACATATCAAATTGAGATATGTTACAAAATGTTGCAAACATATATTTGTTTGGACCCAAACATATTATGTTTGGATCCAAACATATATTTGTTTGCAACCGGTCCCAAACATATATTTGTTTGGATCCAAACATATTTCTAACATAAATTTTTCTGCGTGTAGCTATTTTAAAGGTCCTGGAGCTGATACAAATCAACTTAAGTGGTTCGTGAGGCTGACTGTGGCCTTTGTCGACAGTTATGTTGTTTACATGAGTAGAGATCTGCAAATGAAACGCATTCACACTGCACCCCGGTTAACTACCTTTCATAAAATTTAAAAAAATTGGGGTAGTTATGCAGGAAAGGCTGTTACGAAAATCTCGCATATCTACCTCATGTGGGTAGTTACAAAAATCTCATCTCAAAATGACAACAATTAGAAAACAATAAGTCAAAAAATAAAACCAAGTCTAAGAGTATAATTACGGTGACCAATATTTTTCGATGAATATAGAGTACACATACGAGGGCTAATACATAAGATTCTTGGCTAGACAACAAAGTCAGGCGCCATTTACCATTACCACTGGAAAGCTTAAAATTTTCTAGCATAAGCGTACTCAGTACGGTTTGACGTACCACGTACTGCGTTTTTTACAGGACTTGAAGAATTAATTTGCAAAAAATATGAAATTTACTTGTGAACATTTTCGTCCGACCATTTTTCACAATTTTCTACGTGATGAAGACGCGATGAAGCAACATTCTATAGTTAGTAGTCAATAGGGTTTCGTAGTCTTAGTTGGGGTCGAGCAATTATGCTGTAATCGGAGACTGAGTCGAAAAAAATAACTTGACTCCAATAAGTTTTTCTACATTTATCAAAAATGAATTTCAAGAACTCTTTTGGTCGAATTAATACTCTAAGGCAAACTTAAAAGTCCATGACAATCGAATTAGAGTTTCAACTTTAGCGTGAATTTGCAAGCTGGGTCGATTTCTCAATATTCGATAAGAAATGTATAAATATTTTAAAATATTTGTTTTAGATACCACACATTCTTTATCTAGAATATGATCAATGATATTCCAAGAAGATAATGATCTCAAATTGCTCACATTCCCGAGAGAAAGCCTGCCCACTTCAGAACCTGATACACAAAGTTTCAAATTTTGACGATCTTGTATTTTATTATAATTGTAGAAGTTTTAAAAAAGAAGTTTTGTAGTTGTGTATTAAATTCGACAAATGTTCTTTTCAAGGAACACCTCAGAAAAAGCCCAACGTATAGGAAAAAATTGGAAACTTGTGTATATTTGGTCGTTAGAAATTATCCTCGGAGTCGACTCCGGAGTCGGAGTCGAAACAAAAATAGCTCGACTCCAAAACGTTGGTAGTCACAAGTAAAAGGTTTGCCATAAAGTAAATTGAGTTTTTGTAAAATTGATTGTGGAGGAGCTCTATCCTTCCCGCTCTCTACCAAACACTCAATATATTTTACGGCAAACTGTATACGTCCAAGAGAAACGACATCATTTGTCAGATTAGGTGACACCCTGGTTATGTCTGTGACACTTGCCCCTAATTCTGAAAGGGGCGTCCTCATTGACCGTGCAAAACGAAGAGCTGTATCTCAAAAACTCAATCTACCTTACCGAAAAAAATGTACGTGTGACTACTGACAGAGCTCTGTGAAAAATTGGTTTAATAAATTCTATCGTGGTAGACGCTCGCTCAACGAAGAAAGTAGTAAGGATGGTCCAAAAACTGCCGTTGTGACAGAAAACATTGAAGCCGTGAATAAACTGATAATGCAAGATCGCCATGCTAGAGGCATCCTTGGACATTTCATTAACCGGCTTACACGATTTTGAGGTGTTTCAATAGGAGTAGAAAAATGTTTGAGCAATTAGTTTGAGCGCGTGCGGAAGTGTTTAAATCAATAAACAGTGATTTGAAACGGGTGACAATATTTGGTTAAATTTCTGCCTAGGTTTCTCGGATTTCATTGTATTACCTTTGTATTCACATGTATTTGTAAAACAAATCAAAAATAGAGGACAAATAGAGTACGTTGAAAAAATAGAGTACGGACACCTAAAATAGAGTACTGTCCTCTATAATAGAGTACGGTTGGTCACCGTAAGTATAATGTAAGTTTTATTATTTAATCAATAAGAAATTTATTCATATGTGATCATAACACCATAACATAACACTGGACATCTTCATCACAATTCACGTAGTCATCGAAATCGATTGTCTCAGAAATATAGCATTGCGGGTAATAAACCGAGAAAAATATTAAAAAATATTTGACAAGTAAATATCCGAATTGGGTACTTATAGAAAAGTAATTAACCGGGACAGTTTGAACTCATTTATATGAAAAACTTTTGGGGATTTAGTTTATGAGGCAATTAAAGGGGAAAGGCAGTTAAGCAGAGAGGTAAATAACCGGAGTGAAGCGTATTAGGTATGTACATATGTCATCTGGGGACTGATTTATGGATGCCTAAATTATTACGAATATTGGCGAAGGAACAAAAATAAGTTACAAAAACATCTACTCAACAAAGTCGAGATCAGAATTGCAGTATCGGTCATCACGGAACACTGCTATGTATATATGATCCAGAACTTGTTCGTGGAATGAATGCAATGTCGATTACTACACGGTATGTAAGCTTGAGAAGACAATGATCCTCGAGCACCTACTATGCCACAGACTTTACAGCGAGTATCAGTTCTCTTAGATGGCTATGGGGAAAGTACTCTGAGCGCCTTCAAGCTTTAAAATAAATTGTGGTCAACTAATGAAATCCTCATAAAAGGCCCTATCAGTATTTCTAAAGTGCTTGCAGTCTTACTATCTTTATTTTAAAGAGTTTTGTTTTTCACAGGATGAACGCTATTACTATTGGTGAGAATCGGTTCAGATTTGATGTAGATCCAATATATGTGTTCAACGCTCGCCGTCGGCACGCTAGCTTGTTCGGCTACAAATCAGAAATTCGCATAATCAAATCCAGCAGAGAGCAAAATTGGAAACAAATTTCACCTCAACTGTTCTAAAAATAGAAAATTTGTTTTTTTTATACCCTCAGCCTTTAGGCTATGAAGGGTATATACACTTTCATACGGGCAAAATGTGCCTCATCGAAATAATGGTTTTAGACCCCAAGTATGTTTGGACGAAATGTGTTTCAGACAATTTGGAGTCGATTGAGCAATGTCCGTCCGTCTGTCTGTCTGTCTGTCTGGCTGGCTGGAGCGCACGATAACTCTCGAACGGATGAACCAATTCGGTTAAAATGTTGGCTTTCGTAACATTTTGCCCAAACTTAGTTTAAGTTCGAAGATGAGCTATATCGGTCCACTCCTTCCGGTACCTCCCCCACAAATGTTCGAAAATGTTCGGAAAATTTGTGCGCAGGATAACTCTTGAAGGGAGTAACCGATATGGTCCATACTTTGCCCATCGTGGAGCGTGTACCAGAATTAGATCAGGTTTTAATATGGACTCAATTGGTCCACTCCGTCGGGTACCTCCCACACAAAAATTTGGAAAAGTTCAGTTTAGGACCATCTCTCGAATAGCTTTGATTTTTGCTTTAGCAACTTGTATTCACTGCCCTCCATACGACGGTATAAGTTTCATCAGGGGCAAGTCCATACTTCCTGAGAAAATAGCCTGAAAGTTGCAAAAAACCCCTATGACACCGTGTGAGGAGGTTGGAGGGCAAAATAACTCTCGAACAGGTCTGCCGATTCGGTCCAAAGTTTGGTCTTAGTAATATTTTGTCCAAACATAGTTTAAGTTCGAAGATAAGCCATATCGGTCCACTCCTTCAGGTACCTCCCCCACAAAAGTTCAAAAATGTTCGGTAAAATTGTGCGTACGATAACTCATGAAGAGAGTGGCCGAATTGGACCATACTTTACACATCTTAATATATCTACCAGATATAGATCAGGTTCAAATATGGACTATATTTGTCCACTCCATCCGGTACCTCCCACACAAAATTTCGGATACATGTTCACTTTAAGACCTGCTTTCGAATCACTTTGATTTTTGTTGAAGCAACTTGCATTCGCTGCCTCAATTGCGATGGTAAAAGTTGTTTCAGGGGCAAGTCCATACTTCTTGAGCAAACAGCCCGAAGAGTGTAAAAACCTCCTATAGCACCATATGTGGTGGCTGGAGACCCACTTCAATAACTGTCAAAGTAGATCCATTCCTTTTAGTATCTCCTCCGCTAATCTTTTGATCTTTAATCCTAATCAACATTTTTGTCGGTTCAAACGCCCAAAATTTTTAAAACCCCTAGATACATACAGTATGCAAAGTTCATATTCGTACACACCTAAAAAATTAATAAAATCTTAATTAATTCCATATTTTATGTGCAAATATGAAATAATTGATAGGAATTACCATAATGAAGAAAGATTTAAGAATAACAAAACACATTTTTAATTTATTCCGTCATTTAGGTATAGATGGCGCCTGTGTGGGTGGCAAAGTTCGTATTCGTACACCTATAAGCACTATATATTTGGAGTTTTTAAGGATTTTCAAAGCAAAATACCGCAAATTTTTGTTCTTTTCTTCTTTTGGAATGCCCCTGCTATAGAAATTTGTAAAAATAACGGTAATTTTATTAAAAATTTTGCATGAATAAAAAGTCGGACGAATATTTCAAACACTTAAGAAAAATGTGCTTGATATGATTAACTATTGCAATTTATTCCCGAATTTTGGACGAAAATAGCTAATAGCAGTCCTTTGGTAACAATATTCAAGGTCAAATATGAAAATAAATGTTGTCAGCGTTTGGAAATGCAAAGAAACGTAATCCGGGCTTAGGTAAAGTAAACACATTTTTGGTTTTTATTTTGTGAAAATCGCAAGTTTCGTTTTATATTTGACATTAAATGGATTGAAGTTTTAGAATACGTTTTCGAAAATCATTTTATGACAAGACCTATCGGAAATTACGATTAATAATAAATTTTTAAGCAAGAAAATTTCCCAGAAAATAATGCATTTCTTCAAAAGGTTACCCCACGTTCTTTCCTGGACAAATTACTTTATTCTTTTGACATTTTTGTACCCGTTTTGGATCCCTCGGTAAAGAAATATAATTTTCAAGAAGTAAAAACCATTATTTTCGCAATTTTGGCAGCCATAACCCTCGTTCATAGTAAGCGTAGAATTTCAGTCGTACGTAGACAGTATGGCAACTTCTACAGTTTCTTTTTTCTTCATAATTTCTCACAGTTTTCGACATAAAATGATTTTCGAAACCGTATTCTAAAACTTCAATACATTTTATGACAAATATAAAACGAAACTTGCGATTTTCACAAAATAAAAACCAAAAATGTGTTTACTTTACCTAAGCCCGGATTACGTTTGTTTGCATTACCAAACGCTGACAACATTTATTTTCATATTAGACCTTGAATATTGTTACAGAAGGACCGCTATTAGCTATTTTCGTCCAAAATTCTGGAATAAATTGCAATAGTTAATCATATCTAGAACATTTTTCTTAAGTATTTCACATATTCGTCCGACTTTTTGTTCATGCCAAATTGTTAATAAAATTACCGTTATTTTTACATATTTCTATAGCAGAGGCATTCCAAAAGAAGAAAAGTACAAAAATGTGCGGTATTTTGCTTTGAAAATCCTTAAAAACTCCAAATATATAGTGCTTATAGGTGTACGAATACGAACTTTGCCACCCACACAGGCGCCATCTATACATAAATGACGGAATAAATTAAAAATTTGTTTTGTTATTCTTAAATCTTTCTTCGTTATGGTAATTCCTATAAATTATTTCATATTTGCACATAAAATATGGAATTAATTAAGATTTTATTAATTTTTTAGGTGTGTACGAATATGAACTTGGCTTACTGTACGTATTTTGGGAAAAATTGTTTCAATATACACAGGCTGAGGGTATATCTCTGTCGACAAAGCCGACTGATACTTTTTTACTTGTTTAGCTTATTTTTCAACTAGAATAACTAGTTATTCTAGTGGTCATAGAACAACTAGTTATTCAGTGCGACATGCCCTTGTTAAAGTACTCTAAAAACCCATTATTTGGCAATGATTTTTTTTTGCTGGGAATTTAACAAACATAGTTCTCGCCCTATGAGTCTTACCTGTAAATTTGCACAAAGTTTGCGAGTTCTATATACACTGTATATGCATTCACAACTACATTTACAGCAAAATGAAACAAAACAACTGCTAATATTAATGTCTCTCCGGCATTTGTTATGGAAAATAGTTTTGTTAATTATTTGCACATTTGTGCCAATTGACATTTGCATCAGAGTGGTTACAACATATCGGTGGCGGCGTGGGTGAATGCCTACATAATCATGGAAACTCCCCAGAGACATGTACTGCACTTAATTGATACGCAATTAGCGAATAAACATGGCAACATGTATGTATGTGAATATGGATATGAGTGTCTGCATGTGTGTTCACCTGACATCTGTATTCACATTTGTATATAAACAATTGGTAATGTTGTGACAACGTCTGACACACAACATGGTACCCAATGTATTGTAAACGAAAAGTGTAATGTAAAAAAGGCAAAGGACTGACTGTCTATCACAAATTCTAGGGAGACACTTGCTCTTAATTTCAGTGCAAATGTGGAAAGCCATTAGTGACACAAATAGAAATTGAATGAAATTTAATTGGCATCAATTTTTCTATGACAACAAAAATTTTTATTGATCAATTTTAAAGATGGAGACTCTAGGATATTTTTAGGCATTGGCTACAAACTTACCATTTGCAATTCAAACAGTAGCCTCTAATAGTAACTTCATAAAAACTCCCTCTCCCAAGTATTCCTACATTAATGAGAGTGTAAGAACTTTACAAATCCTAACAAGCTATAAATGTTTTTAAATTGAAATACCCAGTAATATATGTATGCATATTTATCCACTATCCCTTTTGAAATGTTAGTATGTATTAATAATAGCCTGTTGATAGGAAATCAAGGCGAAATATGCAATGCTTTGATTAATTATACAAATTATATGCATTCCATTTGACATATTGCTAGAATGAGAAGTTAATATTCGGATTATTAATTGCATTTTATTAAATGGATTATAATCAGTTTAAATTTAAATAAGCTGGTGAGATACTATAATAAACTAAACAGATGTATGTATGTGTATACATATGTTGTTGGTATTTATTTATACCCATGTGTATATACATACATATGGTCATATGAATCTAATTGAAAACAGATGTTCAATTGGGAATAAATGAAAATTACTTTTGAAAATTAATATAAATTGGATTTTAATTAATGATATAAGTTAAGATACTGAATGTGAACTAAGCTATAAGGATCATATGTATCTTTCAGATATTAATATTTGTGTGCATATGTATCCGAAATAATTATTACTTGAATATTTTATAATATTGCAATTTTAAGGGCCACTATTATAAAGTGTAGTTTATTTAAAACGAACTTGAGTAAAAAACAAGTAAGCACAGGCTGTAGTCGGGATTGGCCACCTTCCGACTACAGCATATGCTCACTTGTTTTACTTGTATGAGATATTCATGATGAAATACAAATCCTTTAAATACCTTGTAATGCAAAATGTTAATGAAAAGGAGATTACAACAAAAATTCAAAAAAATTACCTATTGAAATAGCTTGACGACCTATGTTTTTTATTTGACACCCAGTGGACAAACTACTTGGTACTGATTTAAATCTGGTCATATTAATTGGCGAGTTACATGCTCCTGCTTCAAGAAATACAATCGAAAATATTTGAAAATGATAATATTTTGCAATTTGGTATTGATTTACTTAATTTAATTGCGGGTATACAAATTTTCACTTCTTCACCAAAATGCGACGTGTTGTACGACTATATTACCCAAAAACACGACAAAAATTGCATTTATAACATTGACCGATATGTTTTTATACCCTATAAAATAACATAATAACATAACTTTTTTAGCCATAGTAAGAATGCTATTGCTTTTGGTGAAAATCGGTTCAGATTTGGATATAGCTCCCATATTTATTTTCAGACGGTTTCAGGTATTTGATGCACCAAACACGCTATATACATATGTCCAATTTCGATAAAATTTGAAACGTGTGAAGGGATTAGGTAAAAAAATATATATTTGACAAATTATTTCGAAATCGGTTCAGATTTGGATATAGTTCCAATATATTTTCCGCCGATTTGAGGTATATATGTCCAATTTTGATGAAAGTTGGAATGCTTGACGGAGTTATATCCGGAAAAATAGTATCGAAATCGGTTCAGATTTGGATATACATACACAGTTAGAAAACAAATGTATTGCAGAGGCCAAAATTGTAAAAAATTTCATATAAATTGTTCGTTTATGGAAACAAATTATTTAAAAATCATACGGTTTTTTGCGCAAAACTCTTGCTATTGGTCCTAAAAACAATATTCCGTCAAAATATATAAAGTTTATTTGCAATTTATAACAAATACGGACTAAAATAAAAATTACCTACTGCTTTGAGGTGACTATTATCCAAAATTTTAAAGATTGAGTTTATAACTTGCATATTGCAGCAACAAAAAAGATAAAAACTTATTGTTGGAATGTTATTTTAAAAATATATTTTTTATTTTAATACGAAAAATTGTAGAAACATTTTTAGGAGTTTTTCTATTATTCCGCTAAATTTCCATACAAAACCTGAAGTATTTCGCTAAAACTTCTTCAAGGAAAATAGTTTGTCATCGTGAAAGTATATTTGCTTAGTGTGATAAGCAATAGAAAAAACACAAAACTTAAAAAGCGTGTAATTCGCGAATTCTTTAAAATCAGATGAGGCGCATGCACTTTCGTATAGAGCGAGGGCATCTCTATCGATAGGTATGAATTTATCCATGTTTCATTTAGCCGCCAAAGTGTGCCGTCAGTTGCATCTTATCATTCAAAAAACCTTCAAGTGAGTAAAAATATCGCGATGTACATATGCCTGTAAGGCGCATCCGATTTCAGTGACAGCCGATTAAAAATACGTCAATATAACAAATTTTAAACAGATTCGTCAAGAACCGCGGATGTGCCACCACATTCTATTTTGGGTTAAATGCGAATATTACTCCCGAATCGTTATAATTTATGACAAACCATTTTGCAATTACTATAATCGTGTATAAAGGATTTCGCTTATGTATAAAAAGTATTAAAGAAAATCACGTTTCAATGTGCAGAATTGCCAAAATATATTTGTGCAGATTTTCATATTTTCAAGGTATCAATATCCGCCGTTTTAGTAGATGGATTCGAACGCGAAAGGACTCATTAGATCCGGTGCGTAAAAAACTAAAATCACGCGGGGTTCAAGGGTACCTGTGTCACAGTTGCAATTTTAAAGCCAAAACATAGGTTTTTTAAGAAAATTTACGCAAAAAATTTTTCGACTTTGGACTCCTACTACTAGGAAGCTGTACAGAGCACACTCATGAGATATACATCAAGCGACGTGGAATCACGAGTTCTACAAACGTATAAATCGTTTATGTCATTACCCTGCGGGACTTTTCTCAACCGGTTTACAAAATAGTTAGTTATAAATGCATTATTCTACAACTAACTACAACTTGGTTGAAAAGTCATCTATAGATAAACCAGACTGAAAACTAAAAAAATGGAGAACTATCTCTGCATTACTTTTCCACTAGTTATTAACCAGTTGGAAAATAGTCGGTTACAAAGCAATTTTTGTACATCCAACTATAAATTAGTTGAAATGTCATCTAGAGATCAACCAGTTGAAAACGTTGAATGTTCAATAGTGTGTTTTCTACACAAATAATTCTCATATACACTTTCGTAATTATTTCGATATAAATGCAACATACAATTATACATGCTAGTTTTGATAGACTCGACATACCAAAAGAGGAACTACAAGGGAACATAACTGAGAAACAACTGGAGTCAAAATAAAAATTCAAAGATAACAGCAAAAGAGATAATCAAAAGAAATTAAAAATAAATAAAATATAATAAATAAAAAAACTTTTTCTCTCTCTTTAAGACAAAAACAACATTTTTAAACTGACTATAAAAAGCCAAAAAATAGTTAGATATAAATTAGTTAAAACAAGTTGGTAGTTATAACTAGTTAAAAGTAATGCAGAGATGGACAATTGTCCACTGCCTAGCTCATCCCCAAGTTAAAATAGTTAGTTGGCGTAATGTAAAATAATCGAAAAATAACAACTTGTGATTATTTTTAAACTAGTTATAAACTAATTTATTTCCCCGCAGGGTACCTGGTTGCACCCTCTTATTATAACAAAAATTCAAAATTTGTATTACCACCAACACAGCTTTCACATAAATTATTTGATCGTGGTTAAACAACTTCAATCAACAGAAATATATTCATCTTCTATATATCACGAATATTGTCAATTATTTCATATTCCATTTCAGAAAAAAAGGATAATTTTTTTTCGCGCTACATCAACGATTTTTGATATGTAGGTTAAGAAAAAAATTCGCAGTACGAATCTGGTCGCGAGCCAATTTTTGGTTGTTGCGGACAATAGTTATGGCGCTTTTATTTCGCTTTCTAAGAAAGAAAATATTATAAAAACGCTAATTATTTTAATGAGCACAATTGTTACAAAAAAGCTCTATCGAAGTGACTTCAACGAGTAGATTGCATAATACCTGCAAAATGTTACACAGAATTCGCGGAATGTACATAAAATTGATACATTATTGAATATAAGTTAACTTTTTTCAAAATGAAGGCCCATTTAGTGGTCATAAAATTACATAAAAATTTTTTGTGTATCAAAACTTCACGGCGAATCAAATGAGACTACAATCATACAGATTGGTGTTATAGTTTCGATGTTACAGCAAAAATAAGCACAGATTTTGGTCAAAAAAGTAATTTTTTGTTTGAAAAATATTTTTTTCCATGCATTATGTAGTAGAAAATATTGTAAAAATCTATAGGAATACTTCCTTCATTTTGCTTAAATCTCCCAATAAAATAGACGGATTTTGCTTTATTGACATTCGTATTAAAGCTTTCCCATTAGGGAAGGTAATTGGGTTGATAAGGATATATCTCGAAGCTTCTGGAATGGAAATAGAGGTCAAATAACCCATTTTAATTTATATGCATTTTAAAATACGTGTAAATCGCGTAATTATCAAAATCATTTTGTCCGCATGTGATTTTCATGTACAGCAAGACCATATCTTTTAATTTGTAAATATTTTTCGAAATTTAATTTGGAGGCTAGGATGTAGCATCGGCTGCATCTAAAAAACCTATAAAATATCGCTAATTTGCGCAAAGTGCATACACCTTTTGTCCGCATCCGATTTCAGTGTCCACCATAAAAATCTACATCGATATATATCTATTTCAAGGCGATCAATCAAGAACCGTGGATGTAGCATCACACACTATTTTTTGGGATAAAATGAATGTAGCTCCCTTATCAGTGAAGTTTTCAAATCTCTGTTTCCGCTAAAACGAAGATGCTGTATTAGTTGTTTCATTGCAGTGGAAACGAACCGCAGAAAACGCGATAAAATACGCGATATTTCCAAAATCAATTTTAGGTGATTTTTCTACTTTGGATTTTCTTGTAACTCGCGTTTTAGTGCATGGATTTTCACGGAGAACGATTTATTAGATCCGGAACGTAAAAAACTAAAATGTGCAATCAAGTACGAGGAAATCGAATGACAATTGTAAAAATTAGGCCCGAATAATATGATTTTTAGAAAAATATTCACACAAAATTTCGTAATTTCGATACATATTTCTGTGGAGCTGCGGAGGCTACATTCACGATATACGTATCAAAAAGCTCAGAATCGCAAGTACTATAATCCTATTAAAGCCTTTTTGAAAAATCTGTTTGCGGAAAGCGACTAGAAGAAAATGTCAAAAAACACTGTAAATTTGGCTTCAAAATGTCAGCGTCATTTAATGGTAGACGCAGATGAAATTTTGAAAAGTTATACATTAGTGAGATTATCCTTATTTAGTTGGCTTCTACTTTTACTTTGACAGGAAAATCGTGAGAAGTGTGGTTTGCTCACAAATCGAGAGAAAACAAAAAAAGACACGTTGGCTTCAACCCATTTTTACCCATTTTCTAACATAAATATAGCCACAGCTTCCACGCAAATTAACTTTTGAGGCCAATATTTTTTTGCCACGTCCAAAAACATTTCATTTTATCCATAAACATTTAATTTGTATAATATACAATCACAAGTCGCGTGTTCTAAAAGGGCAAACCTTGGCTTCAGCTATGTTAAATTTTCAAAAATATTGGTGATATATAAAAAGGATGATGTTAGTTACTACGCTTATAACTCAAGAACCGCTGAACTGATTTTGACAATTCTCACCAATTCGGGAAGGTCTCATAGCAGAAAAGGATAAAAACTAAAAAAATCGCGAAAATCTGCGAAAAAATTGCAAAAATATTTTTTGAAGAAAGTCAATTTTTACACATATTTCTATCGAGCTTCGCGTTTGAAGTATACCGTGACAATTTTTGGATAGTTTTTTGCCGAAAATTGTATATGCACAAACTGTAAATTTTTGAAGGTTGTATAGAAATTGTTTATTCACAATCAAATCGATTTACATTTATTTTCAAGCGTATTTTTGGGAAATTAACAGCAATGCAATGGTTAAAAGCATGGTGCAAGAAAAAAGGTAATAAAAAATACCAACTGATGTATTAATTTTCTGTCAAAACATATTTTTAATCAAAAATAAATAAAAAATATTTCGCTTCTGTAAAGAATATCTGGGTAAAACATCTTTATTTAAGCTTCGCGAAGAATATTTTAACATTTTTTTACCTTTTGGGGATATTTTGCGCAAAAAGTCTTGACAGCAAATGAAGACCTCGGCCTGAATTTGCCCGAATTCGACATTTGGATCACCTTATTAAATTCGAAGTTAAATTAAAAGTACAAAACCCACAAAATTGGTGGGTTATTTGAAAAATCAAGAGCTCGGAGGAAATTTCATTGGAATTGGGGTTGCGGCATATACATATGCATACTTTTAAACTGATCTTCGAAAGATAAACTTCCGATTTATATTGTATACAATTTCAGCAGCACTGGATATATATTGTTACTGCCTATGTCCTGTCATGACACTAAATTAGTTTAGTTCCCGCAGAGCTGTAAGGCAACTACAAATGGACAAGTGCATTCAAAATTGGAAAGAATAAAGCAAGAAACCGGAGGTACCTACAATTTTTTGGTCGAATTATCTGACAAATATTCTGTATCGGGCGACATAAGTAAGTAAATACGTATTAAACGATAATAAGTTTGTGATACTAATTTGACTATGTTATTTACAATGCTGCGAGTCAGAAGTATTTATCTTTGCCACCAAACCAGTAATGTAATATGATCTCGAATTTAAATACAGGTTGACCAAGAATAGCTTGAGAACAGTCCGGTGTTAGTGACAACACATACATTAGTAATGAAGCACTAGAAGTTTCTATCACAATAATAAATTATCAAATGACTTAAATTGGAGAAAGTATTGCAAATTATCATTGACTCAATCCGCAATTTAACTTAAACAACATCAATTTAGTGCGTCATCGCATTTCGTTTATAGAAAATCTCTGATTCATAAATGGCACAATTTAAGACCATGCTTTTCCATTTTAACTAGAGCTGGCAAACCATCGATGGAAATATCGATATTATCGATACTTAATTTTTTAGGCCAATATCGAGGAATAGTTTTTTATATCGATATTATCGGCTAAAGAAAGACCATAGAAGCAATAGTCGGAAATTTTTATATTCTCAGCCTTTAGTCTGACGAGGGCATATACACTTTGATACGACCAAAAATGTACCTCATCGAAATAAAGGTTTTAGACCTCAAGTATGTTTGGAAGAAATTCGTTTCAGACTATTTGGAGTCGATTTAACTTTTAGAGTCCGTCGTCTGTCTGTCGGACTGTTTGGATCAAGCGATTCGAACCAAATTTTGCATTTCGAAATATTTTGCCCAAACTTAGTTTAAGTTCGAATATGGACCATATCGGTCCACTTCTTCGAGTACCTACCCCACAAAAGTTCCAATTTTTTCAGTAAAATGGTGTGAACGACAACTATCGAAGAGATCAATCGATTTGGTCCAAACATTGCACACCGTATTCTTCATTCCAGATATAGATCGGCTTCGAATATGGATTATATCGGCATACTCCTTCGGGTAGCTCCCACAAGAGGTCCTCTCGGATGGCGTTTTTTCTGAATTTTCTTAACCGCGACCGTATTTTTTCGAAATTTCTTGCACCGATCAACGCGGGATCCGACGAGAAAAACCCCATTTTTGGCGCTAAGTGTTCATGCAATATCAAATGTTAGTTGGTGAAATAAATTCCCAAGGATGCCTCTATGTCACGGTACATAACATGGTGATCTTGCATTATTCGTTCACACACGGCTACATTTTTTCTGGCACAACGACCGTTTTTGGACGACCTTCAAGAACTTATTTTTTTTTTTTTTTTTGCGAATATCGGCCACTTTTGAATTCATTAAACCAGTTTTTCATAGTATTATAGGATGGTCCTTTATTGACTTACAAGGACTTAATTTGATCAATGCACTACTCTTTCCGTGATTATCCACGTCGAAATTTGTGAAAAATTATCGGACGAAAATGATCACAAGTAAATTCCAATTTTTTTGCAAAGTGATTTGTTCAAGTCACTTTAAACAACACAACACATGGTCGTATGTTAAACTGTCCTGAGTACGCTTAGGCTAAAAACTGTCAAACTTTCCAAAAGAAACACATTGCCTCTCAGCACACTCTCTTCGACGAATTGACAATTGTCGAAAGTACAATTGTCTAATGTACATCTGCTTCAAAGATCATTCTCAACAGTTCAAATATTGGCAATTGAATGCTACAAGGTGATAGCAATAACTGTAAATAGGTTTGAACCAAAGCCATCAAGTTCAGTACCTAACAGATTGCGAGACGAAGTTCGCCGGGTCCCCTAGTATTGTATAAAATAAATGTACATTTCGCGATTTATTAAATGGTAAGCCTCAACTTCAATGATTGCAAATTGTTTTTGAATATCACCATATATGTATGTAGCTCCCATATATATTTTCGACCGATTTGAGTTATTTGATTCTCCAAACATTTCGATGAAATTTGGAAAATTTGGTGGAAGTAGGTGTAGGAAAAATATGACAAATTATATCGAAATCGGTTCTGATTCAGTGGTGTAGGGTATCATATATTCAGCCCCGCCGACTTTGGTCCTTTCCTTACTGGTTTGTTTTCAAATAATGCCAAATACGGTTTACGTATAAAAATTGACTGAAATACGAAGCAAAAACTTGGTGGAACATATCTTTACTACCTGCATTACCGAGTAATGAGAGCTCGTTACTCTCCACACTACCAGGCTAGGGACGTACGCAGGGGGGGGGGGGGCACGGTGGGCCCGGGCCCCCCCCGAAATGGTTTGGTCGAACAAAATTTTTTAAGCTACTGTAACTAGTTATTGTATTTTTCTCATAAAAATGTTTGTATATTTGAAGATTTCAAATTAGAACTTATATTTTCTTAAGTTTCTGAACAGAAAATGTACATCATTAACAAGTTTTGTAAGAAAATATTTTAAAAATTTTTGTTTGTAAGCTGTTTTTGAGAGAAACTTCCAATAAAATCTGAATTACTTCTTCATGTCATATCATACCACTATCAAAAGCTAATTCCTTAATGAATATACCCCATGTCTATTATTTATTCGAACTGTATAGAGCTCTCGAGGCTTAAAACTTATCCGCTTATAACAAAAATAACGAGTTCAGTATTATGGGAATGGAAATATGTATATAAAAAAATCTATTGAATAAAGTGTATGAAGGGTCGGTCCTTCGTTGACTACATACTGAAAGCCAATTAGAAATTTGTTTTACTGCCATCGCCAAATTTTGTTATTCTGTTTTAGACAAATTTGCTGCTAATTGAGAAAATAATGAAGACAAATGAATTTTTGTGCGTCACTTGATTTTTACTTATCATTACCGAAGTATAATTGTAACCTCAGACTTTAGATTACGAGATTATATACACTAGGATTGTATAGATTTCATCAAAATAATGATTTAAGACTTCACATATGTTTGGTCGATATGCGTTTCAGCCAAGATGGAAGTACTTTCCACCGTCCGTCCGTCTGTATCTCTGTTTGTCTGGCAGGTTGGAACTCATGATAACTCTCGGTCCAAGTTATGGATCTCGTAATGTTTTGTCTAAATTAAATTTAAGTCATATCGGTACCTCCGCCATAAAAGTTCAAAAATGTTCACTAAAATGGTCGAAGGGACTAACCGATTCGGTCTAAAATCGAACCTAATATGGTTCGCAAGATTACTTCCAAAAGTACATCAAAGTCCAAGAGAATATGTTTGGACAACATCTTCAGGTCTCTTATACAAGTCTAACATAACTGCAGTTTAAAGACTGTTCGATGATTCTTTGGACATTTTGTAGTCTTGTTTACAGCGATATCCTACTTTTCGTGGACAAGTTTATTCTTCCTGACAAAGCTCTAAACACTACGATGGCCAACTAAAAAGCTTATGGGCGCGGTAACTATCGAGAGGAGTGTCTCCAAATAATTATTAGTGAATAATTATGTGGGGTTCATAAGGATCGATTGTTATTTGTCAAAACTATATAGAACTAAGTCCATCAAAGTGTTTGTCATCGAGTCCAAAAACTTCTAACCGTACAATTAAGACAACAAATTATAACGCTTCTTTTGTGACATAATATTAAATGTAAAAATAATCCTGGTATCAGAATCTATCTCTTTCGGTAAATAACACTGTGCAACATTTTTAAGGTAATCTTGTGCAAATAATTTGAAGTGAGGATTTTTTGAAAGTACAGACCCAAAGTACAAAAGCCCTAGTTCCGTTTTGTTGAGTCAGATACAGCCTGGATTTTATGGCCCCATCTAAACATTATTAAATATCGACTTTTTAAACAACTCGGGGCTATATCTCTGAAACCAATGCAAATCTTCTTCTGACCTTTGCAGCAAATTTGTAGATAAGGGCCAAAATAAAATATTTGGAGAAATGAAAAAAAAAATTTATAATATATCTAAAAATTCCATAATTAGTATACATTTCGCACCATATCTCCAAACTGTTAAATTTTTCTTAATGTTTTCATTTTGGAAACATATCAACGGCAACGACAGCCGATATTCTTAAAAATTAGGCTAAGATCATCGAAATAGTGAAAATCTTGCTATAGCAAAGACAACGGCAATTCTTTGTTGTTGTAAAATTCTGCGATAAACCATAACGTGGACCTGTATGATTAAAAACTTCAATATACTTCAATAAATTTTACATGGCGACATTACCGAACGTGGCCCGATATTGTCTAATTTCAATTCTAAATATCCTACTCTGTAAATATTTAAAATTGTATCCTTAGTCCCATTTACATTAAACGATTTTTCTTGTGGCAATTTTTCTCGTTCTCTTTTAAACTTGCCTCTTGCGTTTGTACAGGCAATTCTGTTTCTGCAAGTTTTGTTTTCAAAACAATGAAAATAATGTCAAAAACGAAAAATATAAAAGGAATTGCCGGTACGATCAATTTTTTTCCACTTCCATACCCCTTACGTGTCTCTCCTACAAACTGAGACTTGCCGCAAGTAAACTCGCCTAATGTAAATTGGGACTAAATATTATAAATTTTTTCTATTGAATTTATATACTTTGTACCATTATTTCTTATAAAATATAGAATAGAATATGGAATAGAATATGTGCCAAAATTTCCAGTCCATCGGACAAAAATTTCCCGAGATATGAGCTTTCGAAGGGAAACATTTATTGTGTTTTGTATGTAGCAAAGAAACTAAAACCGTATTTTCCTCGAAGTGGCACCTTATATGTTTTTGTGGGACTATTGTACACATAAATCATGTGCTTAACCGAGAGAGTCTAAAAAACTGCTGACGGACTCAGAAAAAAGATCAATTTTGTACGGTGTTTTGTTTTTGTTAAAATCGAAATTTTGATTTTAACTGTTCAAAATTTTTAAAAAATTATTTTTTTAATTCCTTTTCGATAATGGACAAGATTATTAGGTTCGTAATGATCCCACAAAAATATATGCTGATCGGTTTATTCTTTTTCAAACTACAGTGGGTACCGCAAACTGCTTTAGTAAAAACAGTGCTTTACAAGCGGGCATTTTAATGTAAGATTTTTCAAAAAAAAAAAAAAAATATAGCCCTAAAAAGGCAAAATTTCAAAAAATAGAAGGTAACTTAAGGTTTAATAGATTTTTTATAAAAAATGCACGAAAATGGCTTTTCTCATGATTAAAAGTGGCCATAACCCCTTAAAATAGCTTTACGTAACGCTACACAACATTTGAATTTTTTTAATTTTTGGTCAAGTTGTGCCCATTACTTTACTTAGTAATGACTTTTTTGCTGGGTACATGTGCATTAGACTGGTTTAAACTCAAAGGGCAAAACTCGATGTCGGATTTTTTAGGCATCACCCTCTAAAGTGTTTAGTTTTGTTAGATTTTAAGATTGCGAAAGTTTGAGGACAATCGGAATATGTTAACAGGTGCCACTGTGGCCTCGAAGTTTCCATAGTAATTTTTATGAGTCCAAAGGCGAATTTTCACGCAATCGCTCAACAGGCCACATGTATTGTCTAATCGATGAAAAAAATTTTACCAGTTCATTGTTGTAGTCCGGTCAAAATAGACATTGAAATAGCAAAAATTCCCACAAAGCTGAATTTTGGTGGAGAGCTAGGGTTTGCCGTTAGAAGCAACGTCCTAAAAGTCCCCATCGATCCCATGTGTGCAAAAAAAATTATTCGGGGTCAAAGGTCAAATTTTAAGGGTTTTTAGGTTTTTGGATTTGTTTCTTGAAAACGGTTGATCTAATCAAAAAGTGACTAAAGTAAATATTGTAGACAAAAAAATTATCTACAAGTTTGACCTTTATAATTTTTGCCTAGAAGAAACCATTCTTGAGATATAGCTGTTCTAAAAAACACATGATTTTTATGCACTTATAAGGGAAATATGCACATATTCAGACGAACCGGCTAAAATAAACGAAGTAATCGGTTCTGTCCCCCAAAAATATATATATTTTCTTGAAGAGCGAAATTATAGCTATCCTCTAAAAAAAATTTCAACAAAATCGGAGCGTGTTTAGTAGAGTTATTCAATGTTAGAGTTATTTTATGCAAAAATAGCACATTTAAACCACATGTATAATCGAAAGCCCAACGGGAACGACCCCAACGAAAACTCTCCGATTTTTTTTCAAGTTTTGTCCGAAGGTAGGGTTTGTTGCGCTGATTACGGAAATGTATAATTTTCAACTATTGCGGATCCGGTTCGCCGGCTATTCGACCCGAAAGGCCAAATTTAAAAACCGGGTTAGACCCGGTTCTACTGAACCGATTACTGCAAATTGGATATCGTTTGAAAGCTTACGGAAGTATCTAACACATAGTGTCGTTACTTTAACCGGCTCATCTCATAATGTACTTACGCGGCTATTTTTTTATTTGACCTTTAGATCGCGATATCTCGAAAATGGTAAGTCTTTTTTAAGAATCATAAAGACCATTCTTGTACACAATTATTAAATCTACAACTTTTATTTTAGCCGGCTTTTGCTAAGTCTTACCGTTTTTGATAAAAATTAAAAAAAACTGAATAATGCCTCCAAAAATGACCTTTGACCCCGAATAACTTGTTTTGCACACATGGGATCGATGGGGACTTTTAGGACGTTGCTTCTAATGGCTAACCCTAGCTCTCCACCAAAATTCAGCTTTGTGGGAATTTTTGCTATTTCCCCCTTATACGCATGTCTATTTTGACCGGACTATTGTGGCTAAAAAACGACAAGTTCCCTCCGGTTGCTGGGATAGCTCACAGAAATTTGTAAGTGGAAAGACCGAGAGAGTGATAACACGGGTTTCTTGTTGGGTTTTAATCAACACTATTTTATTATTTCGTTTTCTTTTAAGGAGTGCACAAAGGTAAATTTTTAAGTGTATACAAAGCTTTGGAATTCCGACCGCTCGTTCGAGGTGACCTGGCTAAGTTCACCTATCCGCCCGCCGATGGTAATCCAGCCTCGATGGGAGACCCGAGTAGGTTCCGGATATTGGTTGTGTGGGAGACCGGGATAAGTTCTCCGTCTGTACCGGCCTGTTGGGTGACCTGGATAAGTTCGCCCACCGGTCTGGTCCTCCTCCAGACACGTTGCCTTGGAAGTATGGGCTAAACGATGGATATGGGCAAGGTTTCTGTAGGATTCGCAGGAGACCTGGATAAGTTCTCCGAACTACTTGACTAACTGGACGAGTGGGGAAGAGGACTCATGCGAAAGGGGGTTCCAAGAGTTAAGGACACTTCATGGAACCTGTAAAGGTTACGCGTGGTCCTAAGAGATGCGGAAACTCCAAGGAGTCTGGGCAAGAGTACACGAGTTCCAAGAGTTGCGAACACTTCAAGGAATCTGGGCAAGAGTGCGCGAGGGAGTTCCAAGAGTTGCGTACACTTCAAGGAATCTGGGCAGGAGTACGCGAGTTCCAAGAGTTGCGAACACTTCAAGGAATCGGGCAGGAGTACACGAGTTCCAAGAGTTGCGAACACTTCAAGGAATCTGGGCAAGAGTGCGCGAGGGAGTTCCAAGAGTTGCGAACACTTCAAGGAATCGGGCAGGGGTACACGAGTGACGACAAAAGTCGCTACGCTTGTTTTTGTCCCCACTTGTTCTTGTTGTTATTGTTGTTTGAATTATAAATGTTGAATTATATATGTTGAATTATATTGAATTACATAATGAATTCCTCGATAAAATCTGCTAAGAACACGTGGTTTTTTCTATAATGTGATGGGTACCACAAGAGCACGTGGTTTTGGATTAATTATTTGAAATTATTTTTTGGGTAATAGGTACCAACTGGTTTTTCCTATAAAAGGACGGGAGGAAATTGAATGGGGATCAGTCAGTGTTCAAAGGAAGTGAAGTCAACTAGTGCGCGAATTTAATCGAGTGGAAGTGGAAAATCACAGATAACCAGGTGAGGCAGAGTGGTGATATTAGATTTCTTGCGCAGATTCCTTGAAGTGTTCGTAACTCTTGGAATTCCCTCGCGTACTCTTGCCCAGATTCCTTGAAGTGTTCGCAACTCTTGGAATTCCTTCGCGTATCCCTGCCCAGATTCCTTGAAGTGTTCGCAACTCTTGGAACTCGTGTACTCTTGCCCAGATTCCTTGAAGTGTTCGCAACTCTTGGAACTCCCTCGCGTGTTCTTGCCCAGATTCCTTGAAGTGTTCGCAACTCTTGGAACTCCCCCGCGTACTCTTGCCTAGATTCCTTGAAGTGTTCGCAACACTTGGGACTCCCTCGCGTATTCTTACCCAGATTCCTTGAAGTGTTCGCAACTCTTGGAACTCGTGTACCCCTGCCCGATTCCTTGAAGTGTTCGCAACTCTTGGAACTCCCTCGCGCACTCTTGCCCAGATTCCTTGAAGTGTTCGCAACTCTTGGAACTCGTGTACTCCTGCCCGATTCCTTGAAGTGTTCGCAACTCTTGGAACTCGCGTACTCCTGCCCAGATTCCTTGAAGTGTACGCAACTCTTGGAACTCCCTCGCGCACTCTTGCCCAGATTCCTTGAAGTGTTCGCAACTCTTGGAACTCGTGTACTCTTGCCCAGACTCCTTGGAGTTTCCGCATCTCTTAGGACCACGCGTAACCTTTACAGGTTCCATGAAGTGTCCTTAACTCTTGGAACCCCCTTTCGCATGAGTCCTCTTCCCCACTCGTCCAGTTAGTCAAGTAGTTCGGAGAACTTATCCAGGTCTCCTGCGAATCCTACAGAAACCTTGCCCATATCCATCGTTTAGCCCATACTTCCACGGCAACGTGTCTGGAGGAGGACCAGACCGGTGGGCGAACTTATCCAGGTCACCCAACAGGCCGATACAGACGGAGAACTTATCCCGGTCTCCCACACAACCAATATCCGGAACCTACTCGGGTCTCCCATCGAGGCTGGATTACCATCGGCGGGCGGATAGGTGAACTTAGCCAGGTCACCTCGAACGAGCGGTCGGAATTCCAAAGCTTTGTATACACTTAAAAATTTACCTTTGTGCACTCCTTAAAAGAAAACGAAATAATAAAATAGTGTTGATTAAAACCCAACAAGAAACCCGTGTTATCACTCTCTCGGTCTTTCCACTTACAAATTTCTGTGACGGACTCTGGACCCCCGCGAGCTATCCCAGCAACCGGAGGGAACTTGTCGTTACAGTGGCGCCCGAGCAGGGACCCTGAGAGTGTATAACCAATTAACAGGTTTTCTTGAGAGTGAGTCGCATCAGTTACAAAGCAGAGGCTGCTGCATTGATAATGCCAAGCTCGCTGCGTATTTCCTGGGCCTATACTCTACGGAGAGAGGACCTGGTGGCCTATCTCGAAGAGTTTGACCGCACAACCTCCGGAAATGTAGACGAGTTGCGCAGACGTTTTGCTCAGTTATTGGCGGAAGAGCACGATCCGAAACGTCTCGAGAGGATTCTTGAGTTACAGGAGCAACATGAGAAGCCAGGGACGAGCCAAGAAACAAAGTTTTCAACGCCACTCAAGGCACCGCTCCTCACGGTGACCGGAGTAGGCACACCTTCTGCCGAAAAACACCATTCGGAAAAACCAGGAACGAGCCAGGAATCAAAGTTTTCAACGCCGCTCAAGGCACCGCTCCTCACGGTGACCGGAGCAGGCACAACTTCCTATAAGACACACCATTCCGAAGAGGCAAGCCAGACTTCTCGCGACCTGCCAGGTACTCGCGGTACCACTCAGCCTCTGATACCACCCAGGGCGGACGCGACGGCTGGCATTGTCGAGAGGGACCCCAGGGCATTGGCAGACCAGGTGCGAAAATGGAGTATAAGCTATGATGGATCTCGCGGACCCCTTGAATTCATGGAACGGCTTGAAGAGTTAGCAATCATGTATGAGGTGGACTTGAATGGATTACCCCGGATGATGCCCGAAGTTCTAAGGGAAAACGAATTGATATGGTACAGAAACAACAATCAGCAGTGGACCTCATGGAAACTATTTCGGGAAGATTTTCTTCGATTCTTCTTACCGTCGCGGTATTTCGAGCAACTGGAGGACGAAATACGGAAAAGGAAGCAGAAACCGCGGGAGCCCTTCAAGGCATATACTCTGAACATGCAAAATTTGATGCGACACAGCACATACACGGAGGATCAAAAGCTCGAGAGAATCTTCCGGAACGCCTTACCGGAGTACTTATGGTACATTAGACGCCGAGATTTTCACACGCTTAAGGACCTACTGGAGATGGCGGAGGATTTAGAGAGTCTACCTGCGGGTTCTGGTCCCGTCCGTGAGTTACATCGTCTCATAGAGCCAGTTGAACAGGGCGATCAGTCGGCGGTAATAGATCCGAGAACGGCGTGTAGACGGTGTGGCCAGCAGGGACACTTCGCATTGCAGTGCAGGAATTCCCAGGTGCTGTTTTGTTGGGAATGTGGTCGTAAGGGCGTGCGTACTGTAGCGTGTTGTCGAAGTATGTCGGGAAACGGCAACCGGATCCGCCAAAACCGAGGGGAAGCGGATCCGCTCAAGAGAGTCACCCCCCTCAACTAAGAACTTCACTCCATGTAGAGGCGACTCGATTGGTGGCGACGATACTAATCGCCGACCGGCAAGTTGCTGCTACGGTCGACACAGGTGCTACCAGTAACTTTATCAGCGAAGGACTACGAGACGCCATTCATCATGAGTTTGTGAGCACTCCCCACATTGCTAACGTTACACTAGCGGACGGGTCCCAGCGGCAAATCCAGGAGGCGGTTCACGCGCTGATAACTTTTGGTAATCTTCAGTTGCAGCTACAATTGCTAGTGATGCCTGATGCCACGGAAGAGCTACTACTAGGTCTGGACTTTCTGTGCAGAAGCGAGGCCCGTATAACCTGCGCCGGTCTAAGCTGTGTGTTTGGTGCCCGGTCGGACCGGCAGTATCTTCGGACGGTGCTGACCTCGTCGGTAGACGAGGAAGAATTGACTGAGGCAACGGGGCATACCATGGTAAGTGAGCTTCCGATTGACGCGCAAGCAAAGATACAGTCTTTTCTAGAAGTTGAACTTCAGCGATTCAGGGAGATTCACGGCCCTTCGACGGCAGCTACCCATCGGATCACCATGAAGGACGATCGGCCATTTAAAATTCGTTACGCCCCACGGAACCCCGCCATGCAAGCAATCATCGACGGAAAAATCAACGAGCTCCTGGCTCTGGGATACATTGAGCCCTCACACAGCCCATATAGCTCACCCATTACGTTAGCCCAGAAGAAGAATGGGACCTGGAGATTGTGCATAGACTTCCGGCAACTAAATAACCGATCCGAGCCCGACGCTTATCCCTTACCCCGTATTGATACCATCTTAGATCGCCTACGCGAGGCGAAATACGTCAGCAGTCTTGATTTAAAGGATGGCTACTGGCAGATCCCTCTGGAGGAGGAAAGTAGGAAGTATACTGCGTTTACCGTAGCTGGACGAGGGTTGTATCAGTGGCGAGTTATGCCTTTCGGGCTTCACTCGGCACCGGCTACATTCCAGCGGGCTCTGGACAGCGTTATCGGGCCGGAAATGGAACCGCATGCGTTCGCCTATCTGGACGATATTATCGTCATTGGACGAACTTTGGAGGAGCATCTGGAGAATCTGCGAAGGGTTTTCCGTCGTTTACGAGAAGCTCGGCTGCGAATCAACCCAGACAAATGTGAATTTTTCAAGCGAGAGACAAAGTACTTGGGTCACGTCATCAGCGGGCAAGGTATTCATACTGACCCAGATAAGATAGCAGCAATCCAAGGGATCGAACCTCCGCAAACACTAAAGGAGTTGCGTCGGTTCCTCGGCGTTGTTTCGTGGTATAGAAGATTTGTGCCGGACTTCGCAACACTGGCCCAGCCTCTCACGGCGCTGCTGAAGAAGGGAAAGCACTGGAAGTGGACGGAAGACCAGCAGACAATATTTGAAGTACTCAAGGCTAGACTCACCCAAGCGCCGGTACTAGCATGCCCCGATTTCACCCGGAAATTTATCCTGCAGACAGACGCCAGCGATCATGGCCTTGGTGTCGTTTTAACCCAAATCTTTGACGAAGGGGAGCGAGTGATTGCATACGCTAGCCGAACGTTGAACGGAGCGGAGAAAAACTACTCCGCTACCGAAAAAGAATGTTTGGCGATCGTCTGGGGCATTCGGAAAATGCGTCAATACCTTGAAGGGTACAATTTCCTGGTAGTCACCGATCATTTGGCATTGAAGTGGCTCAACTCAATCGACAATCCTACCGGGAGACTGGCTCGCTGGGCGCTGGAGTTGCAGCAGCACACATTCACCATCGAGTACAGAAGAGGGGGCCTAAATGTAGTAGCAGACGCTTTGTCCCGACAGCCGGTTGAAACCTTGAAGCGGGCTGTCGAAGAGTCGCTTCCCCAGTGCACTTGGCTTAAGGAAAAAATGGAGGCGGTCAAGACGGACCCGGAGAAATACCCGGATTATGCCATAGTAGGGACGCAGCTGTACCGTCATATACAGAGAACGGCGAACGACGACGATGATACGCCCTGGAAGATGTGTGTTCCTCTCCCTCTGCGGGAACGCGTCTTACGTGAGAACCATAGCCAGCCTGCAGCCGGACACCTGGGCGTTCGGAAAACCATTCAGAGAACATGTGGTCGCTATTACTGGCCGGGTATGGTTCGGGACGTTACGCGGTTTGTGCGGAGTTGCGACTCCTGTCAAGTGTACAAACCGAGCCAAAAGGCGCCGGCAGGGGAAATGTTAATCTCGGTGCCCGAAGAACCGTGGGCCGTCGTGTGTGCTGATTTCGTGGGACCGATGCCGCGGACGAAGCACGGAAATAGCATGTTGCTAGTGTTTATTGACAAATTCACCAAGTGGATTGAGCTGGTTGCAATGAGAAAGGCCACAGCGGAAGGGGTTGTCAGGGCGTTCCGAGAAAGAATATTGGCCCGGTTTGGCGCGCCAAAGATGCTAATAACTGACAACGGTAGCCAGTTCACCAGTCGTGTTCTTGAGACATTCCTGCAGGAGATAGGTGTTCGTCGACAATTTACAGCCCCATACTGCCCTCAGGAGAATCCGACGGAACGAGCAAACAGGACGGTCAAGACTATAATTGCTCAGCTGGCGCAGAACAAGCACAACCGTTGGGACGATTTTCTACCAGAGATTACATTGGCGGTAAATTCGAGTTTTTCAGAATCGACTGGGTACAGCCCAGCTTTCCTCGTACAGGGTCGAGAACCGAGGCTTCCCGGTGCGTTTTCGACGATGTCACCACCGGTACAGGAGCTCGTCACAGGGAACCTTCGCAAAGGGCAGGAGAGCTACATGAGATTTTTCAGATCGTCAGGAAGAACTTAGCACGAACTGGGGAGGACCAGAGACGTCGATACAACCTCAGGCGCCGTAAATGGTCCCCAGATGTGGGAGACCAGGTATTAGTTAGGCAGCATCCACTGTCGAAAGCAACAGAAAATTTTGCGGCAAAACTGGCCCCAAAATTCGACGGTCCATTTGAGGTCGTTAGTTTTCAGTCCCCAGTTATTGTTAGAATTCGTAGACCTGGTGAGAAGACTGAAAGGAGTGCGCACCTCGGCGACTTGAAGCCCTACATATCTAAGCCTGAAAGTATTAAACATTGTATGGTTACTAATCCACTCCCTATCTATTCTCTCCCCACAGATTCCGAAGAACAAAGAATGGACCAATCCACCCAGCCACCACGTACCAAAGCTTTCTATAAGCACCAACACCAGCTCGTAGAGTCCCTGAAGCCTTGTTCGGTACTGGTCACCCGGCTCACAGCGGAGGAGGTTGGTAACGTGCAGAGCAGTGCCGGGGGCTCAACACCTGCGTCCAAACCTAATAGGAAAGCTCGCGTTCCCCAACCCGCAAAGAAGGACTCAACTCTCCCGAAGAGGAGGAAACTGCTTCAGGCTTTACCAGCCCCGAAGGTAGTGGAGACAATAATCTTGTCTTCGGATGATGAAGGGCCAGCCACGCCACCCCGACGGGCTCTCCCAGCGCCGGGCTACCCGAACACTCCCCCTCCTATGGTGTCTCCAATGTCAATCGAAGACGATCTGACCAGCCTTCCACCGACCCCGGGTCGCGGCATATTTTTTGGCATGGGTCTTCCACCGACGCCCGGACGGAAAGTACTTTCCTCCCCGTCGCCCCGATACGCTCCGGACTTGGATTCGGAATCCGAGTATACGCAAACGAGGGTCAACCGTCGGTTGGAGCAATGTCGAAGCCCGGATAATAGTGATGATGGCCCCAATACGCCCGCGATTCCGAGTGTGGTGGTGTTACCAAAACCATCGGTCTCCGCGGCGGAAATCTCATTTGAATGCCGTGAAGCATTCCCCGAAGAGGTCAAGCTCGGATTGCGGACGTGCCTTCGAGAAGCATTGCGGCGTTGGTCACCCCACCGTCAGTATAAGCGGGTATTCAAAGTGGCGGGTAGAAGACTGCGGGTCCAGGTCAACCGACAAGGAAAGATTTTTGTGACCGGGCGCGACTAGCCACCTCTTTCATGGAGGGGGGGCAGTGTGACGACAAAAGTCGCTACGCTTGTTTTTGTCCCCACTTGTTCTTGTTGTTATTGTTGTTTGAATTATAAATGTTGAATTATATATGTTGAATTATATTGAATTACATAATGAATTCCTCGATAAAATCTGCTAAGAACACGTGGTTTTTTCTATAATGTGATGGGTACCACAAGAGCACGTGGTTTTGGATTAATTATTTGAAATTATTTTTTGGGTAATAGGTACCAACTGGTTTTTCCTATAAAAGGACGGGAGGAAATTGAATGGGGATCAGTCAGTGTTCAAAGGAAGTGAAGTCAACTAGTGCGCGAATTTAATCGAGTGGAAGTGGAAAATCACAGATAACCAGGTGAGGCAGAGTGGTGATATTAGATTTCTTGCGCAGATTCCTTGAAGTGTTCGTAACTCTTGGAATTCCCTCGCGTACTCTTGCCCAGATTCCTTGAAGTGTTCGTAACTCTTGGAATTCCCTCGCGTACTCTTGCCCAGATTCCTTGAAGTGTTCGTAACTCTTGGAATTCCCTCGCGTACTCTTGCCCAGATTCCTTGAAGTGTTCGCAACTCTTGGAATTCCTTCGCGTATCCCTGCCCAGATTCCTTGAAGTGTTCGTAACTCTTGGAACTCCCTCGCGTGTTCTTGCCCAGATTCCTTGAAGTGTTCGCAACTCTTGGAACTCCCCCGCGTACTCTTGCCTAGATTCCTTGAAGTGTTCGCAACTCTTGGGACTCCCTCGCGTATTCTTACCCAGATTCCTTGAAGTGTTCGCAACTCTTGGAACTCGTGTACCCCTGCCCGATTCCTTGAAGTGTTCGCAACTCTTGGAACTCCCTCGCGCACTCTTGCCCAGATTCCTTGAAGTGTTCGCAACTCTTGGAACTCGTGTACTCCTGCCCGATTCCTTGAAGTGTTCGCAACTCTTGGAACTCGCGTACTCCTGCCCAGATTCCTTGAAGTGTACGCAACTCTTGGAACTCCCTCGCGCACTCTTGCCCAGATTCCTTGAAGTGTTCGCAACTCTTGGAACTCGTGTACTCTTGCCCAGACTCCTTGGAGTTTCCGCATCTCTTAGGACCACGCGTAACCTTTACAGGTTCCATGAAGTGTCCTTAACTCTTGGAACCCCCTTTCGCATGAGTCCTCTTCCCCACTCGTCCAGTTAGTCAAGTAGTTCGGAGAACTTATCCAGGTCTCCTGCGAATCCTACAGAAACCTTGCCCATATCCATCGTTTAGCCCATACTTCCACGGCAACGTGTCTGGAGGAGGACCAGACCGGTGGGCGAACTTATCCAGGTCACCCAACAGGCCGGTACAGACGGAGAACTTATCCCGGTCTCCCACACAACCAATATCCGGAACCTACTCGGGTCTCCCATCGAGGCTGGATTACCATCGGCGGGCGGATAGGTGAACTTAGCCAGGTCACCTCGAACGAGCGGTCGGAATTCCAAAGCTTTGTATACACTTAAAAATTTACCTTTGTGCACTCCTTAAAAGAAAACGAAATAATAAAATAGTGTTGATTAAAACCCAACAAGAAACCCGTGTTATCACTCTCTCGGTCTTTCCACTTACAAATTTCTGTGACGGACTCTGGACCCCCCCGAGCTATCCCAGCAACCGGAGGGAACTTGTCGTTACTATTCGACCCGAAAGGCCAAATTTAAAAACCGGGTTAGACCCGGTTCTACTGAACCGATTACTGCAAATTGGATATCGTTTGAAAGCTTACGGAAGTATCTAACACATAGTGTCGTTACTTTAACCGGCTCATCTCATAATGTACTTACGCGGCTATTTTTTTATTTGACCTTTAGATCGCGATATCTCGAAAATGGTAAGTCTTTTTTAAGAATCATAAAGACCATTCTTGTACACAATTATTAAATCTACAACTTTTACTTTAGCCGGCTTTTGCTAAGTCTTACCGTTTTTGATAAAAATTTAAAAAAACTGAATAATGCCTCCAAAAATGACCTTTGACCCCGAATAACTTGTTTTGCACACATGGGATCGATGGGGACTTTTAGGACGTTGCTTCTAATGGCTAACCCTAGCTCTCCACCAAAATTCAGCTTTGTGGGAATTTTTGCTATTTCCCCCTTATACGCATGTCTATTTTGACCGGACTATTGTGGCTAAAAAACGAATCCTACAGAAATTTATGAAAATCGGATAAAATGTTCATATTGGTCCAATTCGGTGTGGTAATGAGGCTAAGACCTACAAAATACCGAAAAGGTATGTTCTATGGGGGCTACATCGAAATGTGGACCGATATAGCTCGTTTAGGTTTAAGGATGCGCGGCCATCTAGTAGTATAGGTGACTGCTTCACTCGGACACCGTGGGTCCATTGTGTTCATCCTGTTTAGTTTATAGAAGCAGATTTAAAGATGTTGATGTGGTGCAATAAGATGAGAATGATAAGGAAAATGGAAGAAATTCGTTAGTATTTAGTAGTTAAGGACGCTTGCCAGGCCATGATAGATGTCTGGCACAGTTGAGAAGAACAATGGGATCTATGTTAGACATGAAGGTTAAAGTATCTATCATATATCTACCCAGTGTTTGGTATCTCCTTGTTTGCAACAAGGGGCACCTACAAAGCAGATGTTCAACAGTCTCTATCTCATCCGCATCTTCACATAGTCTGCAGTAGTCAATGCCACGGTCATCCCATTTTGAAGTTAGAGATCTCACTCTGCAGTGACCTGTTATAAGTCCCACCGCGATTTCATTTCCTAACTTATCAAGTGAGAGGAGGGGCGCCGTTCTTCGACGAGAGACCGCGGGCCAGATCGCCTTGGATACGCTACAACCAGGTTCCCATAGCCATCTTTGATGTGCCCTCTCATTGAAGATCTCATCGGTGGCCGGACGGTTTCATTCACTGATAAGTCGATAGACTTAGAGCCACCTCGAGCTAGTTCATCTTCATAGGGTCTCCGGTGAATATGTCGATGTATTACAAACGGAATTATAAATTAAATTATCTCTCCACACATTAAATTATACTCGCAATCACAAAATTAACACCGTGAAGGAATATAAAAGTGTTTCATCAGTTGCTCAAATTCAGACCAACCTAATAGTAACCCATACATGACATTAAAACCAATGTACCAAATTTGAAGGATTTACATTAAAGCTCTATATAGGTTTCAACAGACAGACGACCACGTCAAAATGAACATAGATATTTTTAAATCCTCTAGCCAGCTTATAGACAGATGGATATAAAATGCCAATAGCTCTGTTTATTGCAATTCAGCTAGTCATTAACAATATTTGAAAGAAATATTTTTATACTCTGGAGATACAAAGTACCAAATTACAACCAACTCGAAGGGTAAATGGGTCTACCATCAAAATTCTTTAAATTCGATACGACAGGCATCATTTTGCATGGGGACTATACAATAAACGTGGCCCTATGCAACCCATTTTTAATTAAAAATTTTCTACGGACCTACAATACATTTGACTAAAATTTTATGCATCTACTTCCTTCCGTTCGGACACCATAATGGTTTCCACAGACGAACGGACATGGTAGAATTAATTTCAGTGACAAACTTAATATACCCATAAACACGAGGGAACTAGAAAAGTTTCCGGTTTAATAATGAAGAATAATGAAATATTTATCATCAAAAACAGTTTTATTGTTTTCTTGCGTAGTTTCCATCATGATTTGTACACTTTTCAAACCAATTATTGAAACACTTTTTACAGTCCGATTGAGACACCTCCAAGCCATGGTTTTTGAACACTCTTACAGCATTTTCAGGCGATTGCTGGTATTTTTCGGGCTCATTCGTAAGTTCCATGATTCGATTGCTGGTATTTTTCGGCCTCATTCGTATAGTTCCATGATTCGTCACCTGGATCCATCTTATACACGTCTTTTGAAGCACCGCGATCGTATTTTTCGAAATTTCTTGCGATTGACACGTGACCCAACGAGAAAAAAAATTTTTGTTGCCAGGTGTTCATGCAATATCAAATGTTAGTTGGTGGAATAAGTGCCCAATGATGTCTCTATCTCACAGTATGAAACATGGCGATCTTGTATTATCACGCACGACATAATTTTTTCTGTCACAAGGACCGTTTTTGGACCACTTTCACGACCTTCGTTTTTTAATTCCATTTTTTGCCAAATTGACTAGGCGAGAAACTTTTCTAGTTCCCCTCGTATAATGAGCAGTTTCAATACAAAAAGGGCAATAAAAATGTTGGCAAGAAGAATTGAAGCAATTTGATCTTTTATAATGGAAGGAAAATAGCTTTGAGAAAACCACTAATAAAGTTCAAGTCATTAGAAACATAGACGAAAATTCAAATGTTTCACAGCATAGTGAAAGGGAAAATGTGCATGGATATTTGGAATGTTATCGTTGTCGTGCTAAATAAAGGCAAATATTACAATAAATGTGTTTTGAATCAACATTAAAGAACAGTGCAATAATTCAAAATGGCGCTTGTCAAAAACGAGATTCTTTTGAACTCAAACGTGACCATAAAAATTTACATAAATGAAATGGGAAGCCTGAATTGTTACAAACGGAAAACAAAACACGTACGCGGCACAAATGGCAATGGTAGCATGAAACATAAAGAGGTACCAATGCTAATAATGTGTAGGTATTCAATGTAAGTATATTGTCGAATAAACACTTCTTTAAATGGAGGTATTTCCGCACGCCGCCACCAATTCATGCACTGAATGGGAATGCCATTTCAACAACAAAGCAAACTCAATGAATCGGGAGAAAAGGGTTTAAGTGTTAACGCTTTTCAAAATTAAAATAAAAGCCACGATAGCACATCTCAAGAGCAAAAATATTTTTGTACACAACTCGTTGAATGTGTATGGTGGCTAGCATACCAGTACACCACCATACACACCTTCGCTAAGTTGCGTTAACCAAAATCCAAAGCCATTGAGGAGTTTAAGTTTAACACGCGGTCGGATGTACAACAGGCAGGAAGTACAATTTCAATGGCAATCATCGACATTGCCAACAGCTGCCTTATCATTGGCAAGAAATCATTTACTTGTCCGTTCGCAATTCCTTTACTTGCATACACACACACTTCGGCTTGTCCTGTATGCTTTTATATGTAAAGTGGTGGTTTGTTGGTCGTGTATCCTAGCATACCGCGGTGTTGGGGTCCTGGTACCTACATACATATGTACCTAAATATACCAAGTACATGTGTTTCATCTAAACCAATTTTATTGTTTTCACTGTTTTTTCGTAATGGAATTCGGAGGTTTTTCTATGAAGGAGTGTGCTTTTGTAGTTTTTATCTGACACTCCTCATTGTTGTATGAATTTGCAGAATATGTCCGTGTACTGCCGGTTTGTTGTGAAAATCTTAATGTAGTCGCCACTCTAAGTGCTTGTAACCGGTGGTTTTATTCTACGCGAACGTGTGGATTTGTTGGGCACAAACAAAAGGATTTTATGTCAAAAGCACAAATTAAGCTTGCGAATCTGGGTATTGTATTGGAATTTAAATACACATAGCCCAGAAAGTCTGCGTTCACCTTACTACTTTTTAAAAATGATGCTAAAACTTTAATAAATAGGTAAATGAGATCAGTTTTTCTTTCATAAATATGTTATTGGCACTCTTTAGTACCAGAATAAAAAGAAAAATTCCAGAAAATATATTATTATTGCGAAGATAACGGTAGAAAAGTGTTACAACTGCTAAATTAAAGCCCCAAAAAGTCTGCGTTCACTTTGTATGTTGCAATAATACCGTTAGTTTTTTTGAAGTTTTCTCCCATTTTTAATCAATATTGTCACAACTGGTCATTCTGTGAGGTCGCTTGCATACTTAACTTAAAAAAGTAAGTTATTTCAAGCATGGAAAACAAGGGCAAAGGAATTGGCATCGATAAAAGGAAAATTCTAGATAAATTATGGAAAAAGCTATCGAAATATTGGCGAAACTGTAGGTAGAACATATTAGTCCATACATAGAGTGATAATTAACTATAAACAAACCAGAAACGACCTCACAGAATGACCAGTTGTGACAATATTGATTAAAAATGGGAGAAAACTGCAAAAAAATTCAAAAAAATTAACGGTATTATTGCAACATACAAAGTGAACGCAGACTTTTTGGGCTCTAATTTAGCAGTTGTAACACTTTTTTACCGTTATCTTCGTAATAATAATATATTTTCAGGAATTTTTCTTTTTATTCTGGTAGTAAAGAGTGCCAATAACATATTTATGAAAGAAAAACTGATCTCATTTACCTATTTATTAAAGTTTTAGCATCGTTTTTGAAAAGTAGTAAGGTGAACGCAGACTTTCTGGGCTATGTGTATATAAATGTGCTGCATAAGTGTAAAAATATGTTAAGTTATGGGAAAAATACGAAATTACTTTTTATTTTAAAGTAAAATATTTCATAAAGGAATTTTGTTTTTTCAAAATAGTCTGGCTTAATCCCATTGTTGTTGTTTTAATATTTTAAAACAACTGTTTTATTAGTGGAAAAGATTTGGCATTGTTCGCCAAGGGGTAAGGCAGGGAATACTATAGTTTCGATCCACGCCACTGGATCTCATCAGTTCCCTTGTTTCTTGTTTGTGGATATTCTCCACCGAAGTTATTTTTCAATAACTTCTTCAACAAGAAACTTTTTATACCCAAACATCAATCGTCAGCTCGAAGTATAAAGGTAAGCAAAGAAAAAAGTTCAATGAGAAGTTTTTCCTTAGCAACCTCATACAACTCCGACGAAAGTGTTTGCGAAAACAATTCAAACCTCTTCCACTTGTGTGTGTCGTCGAATTTCGACAAATGCACACACCAAAATTTGGTTGGTCTGCTTTACAGCAAAAACAACACACGTCGCGCCACAATGCTTCAAATATTTCATAAAGGTTAAAAATGGGCGATTTTTAAGACAAAAATTTGGCAAATCCTAATTCTACAACTGCTATACACTGGGTGAGAAGTGTTCATTGCAAATCTGAGACCGCACAGGGGTTTCACCCATAAAAAATCGGAAATGAAAGGTCAAGACATTTTATTGAGAATTAAACAAACACAAAAAATTTTGATTTCCAGAATTATTTTTTAATTTTCACCGCTTATTTCGTCTTCGGTATGAAAACGGCCTAAAGAATTTCTTGGATACTGGTGTACGTTTTGAAGAAATTTCACGATGTCCAAAGTTTTGTCCAAATCGGATAATCAATTTGTAGGGTAATAGGGCCGCGGGAACAGCCTGTTTCACAAAATATTTAAAAAGTATACAAGACGTGTCCATAGATTGCACTTGCGCTAAAAATTTTACATTTTGTGTGCATGGTACTTGAAGGATTGGACTTATATAGACTTATATCACGATATGCAATGTTTGAATCAAACAGTTTTGAATTTGCTACCAACACAGCACAGAAAACACCAAAAATGCTGTTGCTAAGATGCGATAGTTTTTATTTCAATAGCAATTATTGATTTGCTGTGCTGAAAACGTTGAAATAGCGTAGCACATGATATATACTACGGCACATAGCATAGCAAAGTCATCAAAATCAAAACCGAATGCTATTGCTGTGCTGAAGACATTCTAGCAGCATGCGAGGAAAAAAAGTTTCTGGCCTAGGCAACACACCGTGTTGCCAGACGCCATTTGACATTGTTTTGGAAAGTTTGACAGTTTTTAGCCAAAATGTACTCAGGACAATTTGACATACGACCATGGTTTGTGTTGTTTACAGTGACTTGAAAAAATCACCGTGAACGGATAATGCAAGATCGCCATGTTATGTACCGTGAGATAGAGGCATCCTTGGGCATTTATTCCACCAACTAACATTTGATACTGCAGGAACACTTGGCGGAAAAAATGGGGCTCTTCACGTTGGATCCAATGTTGCTTCAAAAGACTTTAATAAGATGGATCCAGGTGACGAATCATGGAACTATGCGTACGAGCCCGAAAAAAATAACAATCGCCAGAAGATGCTGTAAAAACGTTCACAAAATATGTTCTTGAAACGAAGATATTTGTGGGGGTTTCTAAATATTTATATGTGCGAGTTTATAAACTTTATAAATAGACCCTATTAACCATTATGTTACACGTTGCTTTTTTCGGATTTATGGGTAAGAAGTGAGTTCCTAATATAATAAATTGCATGTGAAAGTTTCGACGTGTAACACATAAGATTATCCTCTGAATATTATATTTAAAATAAAAATAAAGCAACAAATTTCATGCTCACTTCCTCAGTGTAGGGAAACACTGAACAAGTCTCAGTGGGTGTGCTGGGTAAATATTATTGGTGCTATGTTATATCGAACTGTTCACAGCATAGCACAGCATTGCAAACTTTTTTTTTGATTTCACGACTATTGCTAGGTGCTGTGCTGTAAAAAGTTGATAGCCTTAGCATAGTCAAAATCATTTTATGTAAAATATGCATAGCGCAGCACAGTAATAGACCGTGTGCTGTGCTATTTTTATGTTTGCAACCCAGCATAGCAAAAGTTTTCGGTTTTGTTTTTGATAATAGCACAGCTATGCTATTGCTACATTCGTTTTTGGATTCACTATGCTATGCTATGTGTTGCGAAGATTTTACAGCACCAGCATAGACTTGTAGCGTAAATTTTCTCTGTTTACTTTTTTGTTCTGAACATTCAGTTTTAGCTTAATTGTTCTTCTGCATTGTGACGTCATTCCCCGCTGGCAGTGAAAATTCCAGTTGTTGCAATTTCTTTAGTCCAGAACTAGTTCTAAGCAGCACTGGAATAAAATTAACTCCTGAGAAAGGCGAATTAAATTGATACTTTTTATCCAGAACTAAACGAAAAAGATTCAGTTGTAAAGATCAACTCTCAAATAACAACGGACACTCTTCTAAACAATAACCGAAGAGAAGAACTATACGACATTCTGGTACAGGACTGTACACCAGAACTAGTATAGTACCACCTATGTGTAACGTTAAAGTTTGCAGTTGATTGCACTGTGAGAGGTCTAAAATGGAACTAGTTACTGTAACCCTATAAACCGACGAGTTCCGATACCGAACTAGTTTATCTCGCTAGCGGGTCATTACTACCCTTCTACTCTCTCTCTCTCTCCTATTTATTACAACCCCAATAGGCCGTGGTAATCAATGGTAAACGAATTGGTAATGCAGAACCGATATAGTTCATTGATTACACAAAACATAATTGTTAACCAGCGGCTTGTCCTAGCATTCTAATATATTATCTTGTCGTTACATAGAATGTGAACTATAATTGATCCAATGTAATACATTGTATAATGATATGATAAGAATATGTTATATAATTAATATATTTTAATGCATACTGCAATACATAGATGCTTTATTTATAATTTATTTCGTTTAACTGGCAAATAAAGAGACTCCAAAAACAAGAAAACTCGTGTTTGTGTTAGATTGGGGATGCTAGAACAGTCTTCGCATCAGCGAGCGAGTACAAATAGGGAAGAGTAACAGGTGGGTGAGTGAGTTGTAATTCAGATCGCGAATTGAAACCGTCAGTGAAGTAAAGCTGCGTGATTAGTAGATTTAAGCAGTATGCTTAGTAAAGTGAAGTCGTGCGTTAATCAGTGAAGTAACGTTAATAAAGCATTGTAAAAGCGCAATCTAAAAGGATCCTGTCTTATTTGGTACGGAATAAAGCAATGTCAATGCGGGGTTAACTTTAACCCAATTCCGTACACTGTCGTATACTTAGCAAAATTGTAGAATTTTTGACAATTGAATAATATGATGAGGACAATTTTCTTCGACTGCTTGATTATGATGTACCAGTTCATTTGTGTGGGTGTCCATGGAAGGCGAAAATGTCTTTGTTTTTAAGTAATTTTATAAAGAGATTTTATAATGGTAAATGTAGATAAACAGTGATTCTTAAACTTTCAAATTTAAACGGGCATAAATTCTTTTTTCACAACTGATTTCTATCATTTTTGTTTTTCTTGGAATAGTCGAATAACATTTTTTATACAAGCTATGTATTTTCTAAGTCGGCTAACAAATGACTAGGTTATAGTGGTTAAAGTATGATAGAGAAGCATTAATAATGACTTTCCTCGGACTATACGCTGCTTAGAATATACCAAACACCATAAGTATTTTATATTGGAAAAGGGAAATTCTGTAAGCTTTGGAAAATGAGAACAAAATCGATAAACAAATAGATGAGTTGTGGAATTTTTAGTGTCTTAACGTTTAGATTTTTGTAATATTTTGTATTTCCCACAGTGCGTATGATTTTTTATAATAATCTTTATAATGAATAACAATCATAAGCACGGTAATTCCAATATAAAGAAATACAAAATGCTAAAATTTTTTACTTTAAAAAGGTATTTAACCCAGATATGTCCAAGGCTTGATAATGATCATGATCATCTTTTATACTTTTTTTGGTATTATTTAATCACAAAACTTAAAATTTTGTGTATTGTGCCCATATATGCTATATACTTGATATCAACAATAGAAACGGTACTTTGATAAAGCTGACATATGTATCATGAAAACAAGAATTTTTGTATCCTATATATTGGACATTGTGCATATTTGGGTTAGAGAATTATTGATATCTTCTCTATAACTAAAAAAAAACAACCATGCACAGTTATAATTAACTTAATTCGATGTATTTTAGGTCGTAGTTTTTTTATTTTTTACCTAGAGTATTGTTCTTTTAATATATTTTTTTCTACGAGTACTTTTTAACTGATTTTGCATTAATCTATAGTCAATTATTTCTTTTTCGGCAGTTCAATATCTTCGGGTGCGTTTTTAATTTTTATACCCTACACCACTATGTGGAAAGGGTATTATAAGTTTGTTTTGGTAAAAATTCATGTAACACCGGGAAATATTCGTCGGAGACCCCCAATGTGGTATACCAATCTTCATATCTCGGCGAGATAAAGCGATTTTGAGATGTGTGTCCGTCCGTCCGTCCGTGTGTCCGTCTGTCCATTATAAATTGTAATCAAACTCCAGGCCACATTTATGGACCGATCGTCACGATATTTGGTATGGAGGTCGGTTTCACATCAGAATAGATCGCTATTTTAATTGGTGATGATCGTGAAATATTTAGCGGGTGAAATGGACCAAAAACATAATTTTTATCCGATTTTGTAGCTGCTCTGTAGGTCGCAATAATAGTCCGATCAACGCGTAATTTTAAATAAGGTAAGAATATATCACAAAGGAGAAGCTTGCAATTTGAGATAGCGATCGGATAATATTTAGAGGGTTAAATGTACCAAAACTTTTGTGTGAAAATTGTAAAAAATTTTAATATGCAGCTTATATCTTAATTCCTGGAAGTGACATTCCGGACAAGTGATAACAGTTGAAAGTGGAACGCTTGACCTTTTAATTGATGCCAATTATGTTGGTGTGCATGATCAGATAACAGAGTTACAGCCTAATATATTCCGTTATTTGTTTGTAGTGTAATAAAAAACTCGATAGAAGTCGCAATTATACATCAATAGTCACGAAATTTTGCACCGGGTAAGAGTATAGGTCGAAAAAGATGCCTACAATTTTGAATGATGATCTGATATTCTTTAGCGGGTGAAATGGACCATTACTTTTGTATGAAAAATATAACAATTTTATTCTTGGTCGATATTTTAATTCCTTGAGTACATATATATTTCGCAAAGTAGCCTACATATGGAAAAAAACTACTGACCTTTCCACTGATGTAAATTGCAATAAAGTGTTTGCTAGATAACGGGCCTACTGCCTAAAATATAATGGGTTCTGTGTAGAGAACAACATTTTTATCCCATCCTACATATTGTCTCTCCAAAAGTTTATGTAACACCACGAAATATTCCTCCTAGACCCCTTATTTTGTATGCCAAAATTCATATCTCGACGAGATAAAGCGATTTAGCGATGTGTGTCCGACCAATAAAAATTGTAAACAAGCTTAAGGCCGCAATTATGGACCGATTGTAACGAATTTTTTAAGGAGGTTGGGTTCGGGCCAGAATAGAAATGATTAGTTTTTGGTGATGATGGTGAAATGTTCAGGGGATGAAATGGACCAAAAAAAAAAATTTTAACCAATTTTGTAGCGGCTCTGTAGGTCAAAATATTAACCCGCAAAATTTTAAACAAAGTTTGAGTTTATGATGAAGAAGAAGCGTACAAACCAACGTGAAGATCGGATAATACTTAGCGGGTTAAATGGACTGAAACTTTTGTGTGGAATTGGTAAAAATGTCAATAACGTAGCGGTTAAACAACGGAAGTAGTAGTACTACATAAGTTGGTTTCATTACATTTTAGTTTGTGTGAACTAAATTTTCCTTTCCCGCTACAAAAATGTCTTTGTCATGCTAGATAATTTTTTGGTTTTGGTCATATGTATTATACATTACAGCTCTGATATTTGATAATTAAATTTTCACAATCATTGAAAAGAAGTTCCGTGGAGAGCGATTGTCCAGGGATAGTGGTGTAGGGTATCCCATAGTCGGCTCCATCCGACTATAGACTTTTCTTACTTGTTTTAATTTATAAAAACATAAAAAAATTAAATTAGTTTTTAATATATAAAATGAAATCAATTGCTTTGCTCCAGCACCATTCTAAGAATATTTTTTGTATTAAATGCAGACGGTGTCTAAATATTTATAGGTAACTTTGTTGAAAATGCTAACGATTGCATTTACAAACTGAATGAAGATCTTACTAATGTTTCCAAGTGGGCATCGGCGAATGGGTTACTCTTAAATCCTCAAGAACCAAAATGTCTCGTCATTCACAAAAATAAAACATTTTCTCTTCAGAATACTGATGTCCTCATAAACCAACAAAGAATCGCTGTTGTATCCAATGCAAAAAACTTGGGTTCATTTTTAACAGCTCGTTAAGTTGGTCTGACCATGTAAATACTGTGACTGGACTACCTTTTGCAAAATTGCGTGCATTGTGGGCGAAACAACCATTTACACCTTTTAAAGTCCGTTACTACTGGCTAAAACTTATCTAGTGCCCGGTCTAATTTATGGGTGTGAACTCTTCGCCAACTGCGATTCGTTGAGTCAACGTAAATTAAACGTTACGTTCAATGATATTACTCGCTACGTTTATGGCTTGAAAAGAACCCAACGTATTTCGCGTTTTTCAAAATCACTCTACGCACTTTTAACACATATCTGGGAATTAGAACCTTAACATTCCTACATAAAATTATAATAAAGCAAACCCCCAAAAACCTTTTCGATAAATTAAGTTTCAATCGTTCCAGAAGAGGCATTGGCATTTCTACATCTTTGCGATACGTCTTTGGAATACTCTTCCATATGACATTCAAAACATCAGCAACGCGTTTCTCTTTAAAAAAAAAAAACGGATTTTCAGTCTTTTAACTAGACATCGTATTTTTGCATGTTTTTGAAAATTATAATGTAAATAATTCGTTTATTAAACAATAGAAATTGGAGCTTTATACGAATTATTGATTATTTTCAATATGACATCGAATTTATATCATTGGAACGATATAATTCTATATAATAAAGTAGTTACAATTGCTTAAAATATGCAAAAATCCGATGTCTAATCATAACTAAATATTTCAAATATGTTTTATTTGTTTTAATTTTTTATTCTTCTTCTCTTAAATATGTTCCTTTTCCTAAATTTGTAATAAACTTTCATATTTATATTTGTTAGTACATTTTTTATAATATTTCTACGCCTAAATAGGTACAGTATAGTCTCGATAATCCGGACATCACATGTTTCGGCCATGTCCGGATTATCGAATTGTCCGGTTTACCGAGTAGTTACAAAAACACATAATTTTGTAAGTTCAAATCATTAATATCGAACGTTTACCAGATATTAACCTGACAACTAAGGTAAACGAATTCATATTAAGCAAATATCACCGGTTGCGACCATTTTAAGCAGCTTTCCTGGCTACCAAATTTACTCCTTATTTTTACTCTCCAGCGTAATTTAGGTGACATTGTATTTTTATAGGCTAATCTACTACTACTGGTATATTTATTAATATTTTATTCAAGGATGTAAACATTGTTGCCCATGTACACATATTCATTTTCAGAGTCCATGGGACCTGACCCTCTTACGACTTGAGATATAACTTCAGAATAAAAATGCACTCATCTCATTATGGTGAATATATTTTAGCCATTTTGTTTGAACATCAGCAACTGACTTTACCTTCTCGTTGAAACAAAAAAAAAAGGTTTTATATAAATGTTATAGTCTTGTAATAAGACAATGGAATGTAGATCTATTGGTTGTATAACACTGTGTGCAATTTTTTGAGTCATGTTTTATTAACCATATTCTGACTCCACAGTGTGATAGAATACCAAAAAAGAGAAGACACGTGTCTCGCCGTGTTTCCCTATCTCATCAACTTCCGCGGCCAGAACCAGAGAAAACAGGATACAAATCACATTTGCTTTGCTATTTTGACCTTTAAGAACCGTCTATACTGAGTTCGTATATTCAAGAAAGCTGTTTATTGAGATCTGAGGTACATTTTTTTTGATCGGTTTGATAGCTGTAGACCAAAACCGGAGAAAAAATTATAAAAGAAATTTGAACTTGGCGATTTTGACCTTGATGATGAAGTTTGATGGATTATATGTATGTGTTCACAATTTTTGTTCTATAAGACAAGAGCTACAACTTTGCCTCTGAGTTAAATTCAAATTTCCTAACTGTTTGTAACACTTCCGTTACACATGCCAGTGAATTGGTGCCAATTGAGTACATGTATTATACTCGAAAATAACGAAAAAGTGTTCGACTGGCATGCAGTTTCTTGTGTGTTTACACATGCCAGTGCAAGTTCAATTTCAAAATTATTTTAACACGCATTTAACACACAAAATTGCATTATATTTCAGATTTAAAACACAATTCACAACATATTTTACTATTTTTATTTTATTTCGTTTTAAAAAGATTGTTTTCAGTCATTAACATAATGAATCTGGTATTGCCGCCTTTTCAATATTGTATAATCCCAGAGGGGAAATTATTTATCAACCTATATTTGCATGAAAAACATCAAAATTATGTCTTTACTAACCACTAATATATTGCAGCTGCCAAGACGTATTATTTGTGTTTCCTAATCTTTTTGAAAATATGCATTAAATCTTTGCATTCTTAAAAGAAACAAAAATGTACATGGATTAAAAAATAGTCTCGGCAACTCTTTTTTCATTTTCGACATATCATTGGCAGCCAGCTCAAAATTTTGCTGGCATGAAAAATCTAGTGCCAGTGGAGTCGACAATTCAAAAAATGTAATTGTGGTAGTAAAATATTGTGTATGTATTGAATTTTTCGAACTGTCACTGGCATGTGTAAAGGTTGGGTAAGATATAGTCCTGACTAAATGGTCATTTTTACATCAAATCCTAAAACCTTTGGAGACCTATAACCGCGAAAGTTGATGAGATAAGAAAAAAAAACGGCGAGACACGTGTCCCCTCTTTTTTAGTTTTCTATCACGCTGCGGTGTCAGAATATGGTTAATAATTTTCGTGTTGCACAGTGTAATTACAAGAATACAATACAACAATCCGTAGTTGCCAGAGATTTTGTATATCAAAGAATGAAACTAAAAGGAGTCATATATTTCAAGTAATCTATTGGCATATCTAAATCCATACAAGAAGTACGATTCTCCAAATCACATTTTTGCGTTGCCGAATTGCTTATAATTTCGGTAATTAACGATATTTTACAGTGATCCCAACGCTTTAAATGTTTTAAAAAATTCTAGGTACAGTTCTAAGGGACTTTCTCACTAATCCGAGCCTAACGAACTGATTACTGTAGAGGAAAGGGACACCCAACATCGATTTGGATACCCGACACTAGGTTTAAAATACTGTTTTTTATCATAGTCAGCTGTCGATGGTTGAAGGGTAGAAACATCATTCGACAGATTCAAATAGTTAATTCCATATTGACTGTATAACTGAGTCAACAGTGACTAGCCAGAAAGGCGATATGAGGACCGAAAAACTTAATTTTTTCATATTTATACACCAGTTTTAATTGCTAAGAACGAAAACGTCAATGAAATAAATAAGAGTCTAATGCTCAAGATAGGAAACAAATATTGATGTCCGAATTATCGAGGTACGAAAAATGTGAGACGTCCAATCCGGACCGGAGTGTACAATGTAAAAAATTCTAGTGTCCGGATTACCGCGTTGTCCGGATTAACGAGTGTCCGGATTATCGAGACTATACTGTATATAAGTTTGGATATTGTATTCCTTACACAATCCTGCACTATAATTATAAGATTTTATGTCTTCTTGTGTAGGTATTCAATAATAAATAAATAAATGATGAAAAATTATGTTTTCGATAAACACTTGACGTCTTATGAATTTTAATAGGGAATAACTACTAACAAGTATCAGCAATATTAGGTATAGAATACCATATGTACAAGATCATATTAGATGTTAACAGTGTCCTTTATGTCTCAAACCGGGAATTTCTGAAAATGTAAGACATTATATGAGATTCTTAGTTCACGAGGATTGACTGCATTCAATTTCAATAAATATTACCTACAGAATAACTCGATCGGGAAGGTTGCCAGATCGACAAAAATTTTACCAGGCTATTTTAACAGTAACACTCATTATAACGTCATATTTTTTCAGAAATTCCCGTTTTGAAACCTTTAGGACACTATTTACATCTAATACGATTTCGTACTCTCTTGGTCCATATCGTAACCCTCTTAGTAGGGATATTCTATAGCTAGTATTGTTAAAACTTGTTTGTAGTTAATCCTTATTAAGAATAAAATTCATAAAATGTCATGATTTTCAAGTATTTATCGAAAACATGGGTATTTTGGAACCTCCATTACATTTCGACAAAAATTATTTGACAATTTGCATTACATGTAGTAATGGGTCTTGGTTATTAGTGTTGTACAACGAGGACTAGTTTTTATTTATGTCCAATATTGCCTTAAAGGAGTCGACCAACTAATTTTTGCAAAAAAAACCGACATTTTTATCACAATTACCTTTTTCATCAAATAATACAAAAAATGTTCCTTTTCTTCGTTCGAAAACAATTAATTGACAAACTGTATGTATATGTATGTATATGCACAGAACCCCGCTGTCTAGTTATGGGACAATATAACAGTTCGCGTTTTGCGATAAGCTCGATATCGTTTATGGGTTGAAAGAAGAATATATCAATACATATCCCTCATTTACTCAAAGAGTGGCATAACTCGAAAAATGCGATTTCTGAGTTAGTAATTTCTGTTTTTTTTACAACTTCTTCTTTATCTTGAGTCAAATTTTCATGCTGATATCTCTAAAACTCAACGAGTTACAGATCATTTACTACGAGCTTCGCATAATTCAACACAACAGTTTTTTGAGTTTATGAAGCACTAAAACCATTCAAATCATGCTTGATCTTGCACAGAAATTTAGCACTGATATCTTGCTAGCTGTTTGCAAAATATGGTCCAAGTAGTTATTTTAGTTTTTGTGTAATAATCTTTCTAAGTTGGGAAGTCAAATTCCAATCGCGAACTTAAAAAGCGTTTTTCTCGAAACTGGATTTTTTGAAATGTGTCACTCTTTGAATAAATGAGCGATATGTTGAAAACTGAACCGCACCGACTGAATTTTAAGAGAGAAATTTAAGTGTATTAAAAAAGTTAAAAAAAAAAATTAAAATTAAGCACATAAATCTACGTATCCAATGGTGTGCAAAATAAATTAGAAAGAATTTGTGGCATAGTAATATGCTTTTATTAAATAACGGCTGACATATCCAAAGAGAGAGTTAATTTGGTTTGTTGTTACGAAAACAACGTACGTCGTATCCCTAACATCCTAACCACCATCTTATATTATTTATGAGCATAAAAACGTTTTCCTTTATAGAGCAATGTTTTTGAGTCTAGGTACTTATTGCTTCAGTGTCATTCCAAAAATAGATAACGATGTTTTGTTTGTTTTAACAATACTTATCAATCAGATTTGAAAGGCCGGATTAAATATTTGAACAAATGCCTTCCTTTTCAACAGACTTCCAGTAAGGATATCGACCATACTCTAAAATGACGGTGTAAAACAAACACACTGACATTTTAAATATTTCATTTTATTGTCATTAACACTACAACTGACTCATGAAATATTCATTAAATGGAACTTAATTTACATAATGCTGACCCCCGTTCGAAGAGAGTATTCATTTACGTCAAACATGGTGCCATTCAGCTTCCCAAATCACCTATCCACAGTAGAGGAATTGAAAATGAGTATGATCCTCTTGAAAGATAGAAAATATTGCAATGTTCTGAAAATATTGCATTGTATCTATGCCAGGTAATCATTACCGACAAAAATCTACGAAATTTAAAAGGATAATTTTGAATTAAACATTGAAATGAATATTAGTAATATTATTTCTATCGTAAATGAAGTTTAGGGACTTCCTTCTTTGGTCACTATTTTACCGTTAACTGTTATTTATCGATAATACAAATCATTTATTAGTTTGACAAATATATTACGAAACATCTAAGAAAATATTGCAAATCTTATAAATATTGTTTTTGGCGACCAGACACATGTTGGGGGTTATGATCATTCTGATGGCGAAATTAATGTTGCGGTTATGATCGTTGTGTGTTATGACAGGTCGCTGTTATAATGTAAGTGAATGGTAGTTATGTAGAGTAGTTAAAAGTTAAAAATGCGGTATAGCCTCCATACAACGGTACCACCCGTTTTTAGCTGACCGAATTGGCTAAAATTAGGTACTAGGATTTAGTTCTCAGTGCTAAAAAATTTTCCACATAAAATTGTGAACATTAATTATTCGATATAAGTTCTTTTTATAACCTCCACCATAATATGGGGGAAGGTTTAATTAAATTTTTCATTCAGTTTTTAACACTTCGAAATATTCGTCGGAGACCCTATAAAGTATATGCATACATTACGGGTATAACCAAAAAACCACGCCAGTACCATGTGCGGAATATTGTCCTGATAACGAAAACGCGTGTTTCAGTTCGATTCGGTGAAAAAAGTTTCCGCACCGACTGCGATTACTAAAGCCCTTTCGATATTTTTTCTATTTAAAAATTTAAATTTGCTTTGTTTGAAAAAATATTTATAGAAAACAAATACAGTTCTCACAGGCAAATTAATTAAAAACAGTCTATAAACTTCGTTGCAAATTACCACATATTCTCTTGTCCGATAGGTACATAACATAAAATTCGCAAGTTTATAAAGAAAAACAAAAAATTTCAATATTGTCAAAGGTGCATTAAATACTCTGAAATATCGCGATTTGATAACTAATTGGTCCAGAATGGTTCGACATTGATTTTAAATTAGATTAAAACTATTAATAAGTTAATACGAAAAGCGTATATGTCATTATAACGTATAAAATTAAATAATGCAATACTGAACTTCAATGCATTTGGTGCGGAAACTTTTTCGCGATAGAGAAAAAATGACACCGTATTTGACAGTAGTTTTTCATGCTCTGATATTTGCAAAAAATGCAAAAAAGTTATAACCTAATATACATATGTTTATTCTTGATCAGCATAACATTCTAAATGGATATAATGATGTCCGAATGTTTGTCCACTGTCTGTTGAAATCAGGTGGCAATAATAAGATACAGCTGGCAATAATAGGATAGAGCTTTATAGTGTGGTCCTGAATTTTCCACCACTCCCAGGATGTTTGCTATTGTAAATGGTCTATATCGGTCTTCGTTTTGATGTAGCCCTCATAGAACAGTACCTGCCGATTTTCGTCGTTTTGAAGTTTGTGTAACACCGAAATGACTGAATTTTGGTATTTAGTCTTTATTCGCGGAATAAAACTTTCCACCTGAAATTTGTCGTTCCACGTCTTTATACAACACCCATAGGATGGTACCTCCTGATTTTCGATATTTCCAAAGTTTTAGCCTCAATATCCCACCGAAATGGCTGCAATTTGGTATTTAGTATTCGTTCATATAGCCTTCATAGAACGGTACCTCCCGCTTTTAGGTATGTTCAAAGTTTTAGCCTCAATATCACACCCAAATGGGTTAGATTTGGTATTTAGCAGGGAGGGAGTATAAAACTTTCCATCTGAAATTTGTCTGTATAGATCCACGTCATAATACAGCCCCCATAGGAGGTAACTGTGGGTATAGGTCTTCATATAGCCCCCATAGAACCTCACTAACGGTGGGTAGAAAACCACAACACAAAAAATTTTCAGTATAAAATTATCATCAGTTAAAATATAATTCTTCTTCAATGAATTAGACTTAACGTAGATAAAGAGCTTAGAAGTTACTAATTATTTAAATTTATTTCATACAGTTTGTGATGGAGAATATAAAAAGTTCGGCCCGGCCGAACTTAACGCCGCGCTATGGTTTCAGATGCGAGTTCTTTAGCCAAAAGTCAATTAATATTTGATTACTCAGTTGATATCAAAGTCACGTGAGCAATATTTTCCATAGTTTCTGTTTTTACAATATCGCAAAAACAAAAATAAAAATGTTTAAAAGTAAAATATGAAAAAGAAAGATGGTAGTGTGTGGTTTCAATTTTCAAAAAGTTTTGTATAAAAATTGTATAGAAATAATATTTTATCAATGCTTTTTTAGAAGCTTATTTAATTTTAATAATTTTGTTTAATTTAAAATTTGCTCTAGTCCCAAATAATGTTGTTAAGTTGTGACACCTCTATAAAAAAGTTCGAAATTACTTTGAAGTCTGTAAATAATAAATTTAAAAGGACAGGGTGTTCTTTGGTGCTCTTTACTAGATATATATTTCTTACAGGTGACATTTGTTTACCAAATTCACAAATTTTTGACTTTTGGCTGCAATAAGAAACAGAATATCTAATAAGGAAATGTTTCAAAGATAAAATTGGATCTAAAGATACTCGACTAAGTAGTATAGGACTAAGACGGCGCATAGTTTATGGAAAATTGTGTCGAAATGGGAAAAATTGTCACATAAAGTTGAGCTATTTTCGAATAAAATTTTCCTACTGACTTAAATTAAATTTCCAGATTAATGTACAATCAACAGAACCCCTAATTTCTCTCCCTGGACAAGTAAATGAAATAAGTAAATAATGATGGTAACAATCAACTGAAAAATCAGAACGCACCAAAAAACAGGCAATCCACAAATTTAAGTATGTCCAAACAAAATGACACAAATCTATTAGTTCAAGCGGCATCCACACAAGCTAGCAGAAAGTTCAGGTTGATTAGTCTGTAGTGCTTAAGGACCTTATTGGGTTAAAGCAGAAAAAAATCGGTGACAGCATACCCCTTGGTGTTAAATTTGAATTACAATTTTCTAAGTTATTTGTCGTCGAATAGGTATTTTTCCAGAACAATTTTTGAGCATTTATTTACAAGTGGTCAACTATGAAGGAGTTATGAGAATGGTAATACTCAAATGTATACTGCAGGTATAGTTAAATAGTTAAATAATAAAAATTAAGCTAAAATACCAATAACTTTTGTAGTTTATCCATACCAATATTATCCCAAGACTTTATATTTGTTCTCAGATAATTTCAGCTCAGATATCAAGAAGTCATTTAACACAGTATTAAAAAGTCTTTGTAGGAGTATTTCTTTATTTTATATGAAAGTACACACCTTTTACAGGTTCGGTATTGAATCCAAACTCTTTGTAAGATTAATGCAAAAAAATTGTGTAATATATGTATGTACCTAATCACTAGACAGCGGAATTTTATGCAACCCCTATTTCTGGTCCGATTCATGTCAAATTTTGGGACTGGGCATATTTTTGGCTTCTGATTCAATTGCAATCGAAACATATGACATATGCAAAATTATGCAAAATGCATACATTTTTGCATATGCAAAATTTATGCATTTTACATATTTTCTTATGCAACAAATATTTCAATAATAGGTACACAAATGTTTTTATGTACAATTTTTCTGTTTAAATTTTTTTTAGACAAGTCAATAAAATAGACAATATACCGAAAATCGGGTGGTATCGTTCTATGGGGGTTATATGGAGACCTGAACCTAAACTGGCAAGTTTTAGGTGGAAAGTTGTTTACCCCCAAGGACGACTTAATACCAATATTCAGCCATTTTTGCGGGATATTGAGGCCACAACCTTCAAAATACCGGAAATCGGGAGGTACCGTACAATGGGGGCTATATGAAGACGTGGGTCTATACCGAATAATTTCAGGTGGAAAGTTTTATACCCCCAAGGAAGACTTAATACCAAATTTCAGTCATTTCGGTGGGATATTGAGGCTACAACTTTCAAAATACCGAAAATCGGGAGATACCGTTCTATGGGGGCTATATGAAGACGTGGACCTATACTGGCACATTTTAGGTGGAAAGTTTTATACTCCCAACGAAGACTTTATACAAAATGTAATGTTGAGGCCACAACCTTCAAAATATCGTAAATCGGGAGGTACCGTTCTATGGGGGCTATATGAAAGTTTTATACCCCTAACGAAGGCTTAATACCACATTTCGGTGGGATTTTTAGACCACAAATCCTTGTATATATTTTTGCATATGGTATTGCATATTTTCTTATTTTATGTAAATATGTCAAAATATGCACGATATGCAAAATATGCAAAAATTTCTGGGCCTAATTCGTTTTATTTTGTGATAAAACGAGTTTCTGTCTAATCAGATTTTCTCTACGACCATCCTAACCATATATGCATTTGTAGAGGATTCCGCTGTCTACTAATCACCATTTTTTTTATAAATTGTTATTACAATGGGGATATTGTCTGCAAATATGGCAATGTCGGTATATATTTTCTTCTGAATGTTGACTTGACTATTGGACTCTCAAAAACTATATAATATGGACCCGTAATCAAAACACAACTGAAGAGTCTTTAACATATAAAAAGAAAAAATTTGGAACCTATTCAGATGGGCGGAGTGTATATAAAATGACATAAAAAATCATTTTATATTGCTATTCTACGAATGTAATTAAGATATATATTTTTAATTATCTAATATATAAAAGGCAATGTGTGTATGTTAGTATGTTTGTATGTATGTATTGTATAGACTCAAAAACGGCTGAATAGATTTTCTTGAAAATTTCAGATAATGTACTGGGAACACCGGTGGTGAAAATAGGCTATATATTTTCTTGAATGGTCGTCGCGGAAGTGAAATATCGCGGTCATCCCAAATTATTCAAAAACGAAAAGACTCAAAAACGGCTGAATAGATTTTCTGGAAAATTTCCGATAATATACTGGGAACACCGGTGGTGAAAATAGGCTATATATTTTCTTGAATGGTCGTCGCGGAAGTGAAATATCGCGGTCATCCTAAATTATTTAAAAATGTACTATTTCAGATAGTATAGCAAATTTTAGTAAGCGTGAATAAAAAACCTCTATAACACTGTGTGGGATAACGCGGTCAACGCCATATTTTGGAATACAGTAAAATCCCGATAACTTGAGATGTCACGATAAAGCAATTCCGAAAAATCGATTGGGAAATCTTATAAAATTTTGTATGTGAAGTTTTTAGGTCTGAGAATAGGTCGTAATCTATTTATTTAACCCGCGAAATTCAAGATACTTTTTAATATATTGTTTACAAATTGTTTGCAATGCTATGGTAATTACTGTCTTGACCTTGAATGGTCGTCGCGGAAGTGAAATATCGCGGTCATCCCAAAATTTTCAAAAATTTATTATTTCAATTAATTAGAACGTTCGTAAGCTGCTTTTATACGACTAAGAGTAGTGACCGGTGGTCCTCCCCTACAATGTTTTTAATAAAATCTGAAATCGCGGTCATCACAAAGTTTTCAAAAATTTATTATTTCAATTAATATACATAATTTTAGTAAGCGTGACACAAAAATGATATAAACACTAACTTGAACAAGTGGTAGTGGCCGGAAGTAGTGACCGGAGGTTCTCCTTCAAAATTTTTTTAAAAAAAATCTGAAGTCCATGATATTTTTGAACGTATTGTTTACAGATTGTTTGCAATACTATTGTAATTACTGTCTTGACCCTGAATGGTCTTCGCGGAAGTGAAATATCATGGTCATCACAAAATGTTCAAACATTTATTATTTCAGATAATATACATAATTTTGTAAGTGTGCATAAAAAACGCTACAAACCCTGAAAACTTAACAATAAGTGGGATAGCTCGATTAACTCCACATTTTGGAATACAGTGAAATCCCGATAACTTGAGATGTCACTAGACCGAAATTCCAGAAAAATGACTGGACATCAGACAAAGTTATTGATATACAATACAATATCATCATTAGAATCAGAATACCGCGATAGTGTCCGATTTTTGAAAATATTACAATTACGGATAAAATCTCAAAATGTGGGAAGTGAAACTTCATGAGTATTGATTTCAGTTTATAGTTTATAGAAGTAATTTTTTATGAATTATATAAATGGTGCCATACATATACCGAAGGAACATACATTTCGCTGAGGGGTATTTTACCACTATTGCGTATAGAGCGCGAAGAAAAAAGGCGTTACGTTCGATCGGACTGAATGAGGTTAAATCCACCAAAAATAGCAAAATCAGTCGCCACCGTTCTATGGGACCTATGTATATCAAAACGAGGACGTATACTGAAAATTTTCTGCAAGACTGTTTACGACCCCCAACAGTGGCTATATCTCCGAACTATCGAAAATCGGGAGGTACTGTTTTTTGGGAGATATATCAAAACGTGAACCTATAGCTGTTGCATACCGAGCGCAAATAAAAAGGCCGAATATTTATGCTCTCATCTTTAAATTATATTAAAACCAGATTACAGCCATTTTGGTGTGATAATGATGTTAAATCCTAAAAAATAGTGAAAATCAGTCGGTACCGTTCTATGGGAGCTATGTATATCAAAACGTGGACCTATACTGACAATTCTCTGCAGTAATATTTATGACCCCAACCGAGACCAACAATCCAATATATAGCAATGTTAATTGACCTGCACCGACCATTATATGTGGGTCACAAAGCGCTTTAAACTGTCCATTTATGGTGAAGGGTATAATAAAAGAGATTTTATATCTTAAATTTGGGAGATACCATTACATGGAATTTATGTCAAAACATTGATTTATATTATGGAGTTTCTAGAGGGATGCCTAATTATGGCTGTATCAATACTGGACAGATAACTAAAGTTTACACAGAGAACCCAAACAACGGGCCAGCAACGCGGACCGGGTCAGCTAGTCTTATCTAAAATTAAACACAAAAACAAATAAATTTCTATACAATAATATGTAATCTGTTCATACAAAATACTTTTGGCCACGAAAAATCGATCTGAAACCATAGTGCGCCGTTCTTACTTGTTACTTCTTATAATATACTATCATCATTCTATAAAAAAACTAAAAAAGCTATTAATTTGCATTGTGTCCCTATTTTCCCAAAAATCGCTAAAACTAAAAATAAGGCATTAAATTGCACCATATTTGGAAAATACCAAGTGATACAATTCTTTCATAGAATATTTTGTATTTCTATAGTATTAATATTGAAGAATGACACTGTATATTTAAACGATGTATATAAATTGTGCTTAAATTCGTTGTTTGATTTCAAATGGTGTGACAGATGACTACTCACGGATAGAATGTCCACGACGAAGATTAAAGCAGAAGTCATTACGTTATACATTATGTTCTCGTAGCCATTTCTGCTCCTTCTTCATAAATCCATTTTCCATTAGGTTTGCTTTTTACACTTTTGTTTTCTGCCTGTTCTCCTTCAAAGGTAGTTTTTGAAACTGAACGATAAAAAAATTAGCATTTTCTCTTGCCTAATTTGTAGGTAGGCTGTTCAATTTCAAATTCATTATTTTGTCTTGGCATAGCGTGGGACTTGGTCATTTCTTAATGGCTGCTGCCAAAGAACCTCTCCAGTTCGTTACAATAAGAGAAATGTTTCAATGCTAAGATGAATATTTTCTGTCTGCTGGCATTTTTAATCAGGTCCGCTGATACCAAACCTGTGGCTCAAAGCTCCTTCTCTAATTGTGCAATAAAGTTTTTAATTAAAAATGATTTCATGGTAATTGAAAATAGGCCGATAGCAATTTGTCGCTGAAACTATGGACAAATGTCTACAATTTCAATGCTCAAATGTTTACCCAAGGCGCTACTTGTACACGAACGAAGTACGAGAAATAATGTGCTTTTCAGTTGTGACAGTACCGAGAAGATGCACTTAACTTGTATATTTATTCTTAATACAATGCTAATGTTAGTTCCTAAAGTAGTGATCTATTAAAGCTTGAGGACAACTTATAAAGTGTTTGCTTGTTGCCATTAATGGCAACAACATGTTATTGTTTTGTTGATGTGTTGTATGGACGAAGGAAATCAATAATTATGATTTTTCTTGTTATTATCTTGTTTTATTACTGTGTGTCTGCTACCAAAGCAAAAATGGAAGTCATAACAAATTTACTAATCTTCCTAATAAGCAAATAAAGCACAGAAAAACAAATTTGAACTAATAAAAGATGACGTAGTGCTTTCACCATTTCCTTTTGAAACTGTATACAGAGAGTAGCGATTGAAGCACTCTATTCCCCATTTTTAACAACATCCTATTTGTATCCAAAACAGTGAATACATGTATGTGTAACATTTTGTATACATAGACTGCTATATTGTGAATTATAGAAAATTGAATTAAATAATTCTAGAAATTGTAAAACTTTTTAATAAATGCGTCTTCCTCGATTCTATAGAGTCATTCTGAAGAAGGATCAAGACGAGAAATAGCCGTACAAGGGCTTTGTAAAAATAATGAATTCTTTCATAAATAGTCCGGAATTTCTTGCACTCATGATTCAAATACTTCCTTAGGATCAAACATTTTGCTGCCTCGGTTTCAAATCGGATCATATAAAGGAAGAATATAATTTTTTAAGGTTACAAAAACATACATTTAATATAGAAAGCACAAGAATGATTTTCATCTCCTATAAAGTTGGACAAGGGATATACAACGTAAGCTTCCCTAGCATTTCTGTTTTATAGAAGAAAACGCTGAGCACTTTTCCATCTATAACAAAATCGTATGAAAGCCTGTTACCTCCATCTACAATCAATCAGCCAACCCTATTCGTTCAAAACGTTTGTTATGTGTGTAGTATCATTTCACAATGACGTAAGGTAGATTCATACAATTTTTTAATAAAATGATAACATTAAACTTTCAAATTTATAAACAAGTAAAAACCGTCCGAAATGTTTATACCCTCCATTACGAATTGCAATGAATTAAAATGGAAACAAGTAAAAAAGGATATACCCTCAGCCTATGTGAATTGAAGCTTTCATCTACGGACAGATCGAACGTATTTACGGGTTTTTTCAGAATTTTGTGGCCCTTTTTGGACATTTTAGCTTGCCGACAAAAATGTGGATTAGGATTAAATTTCAAAAGTGTTGCGGAGAAGGTACTTAAGGGAATGTACCGTCTTGGTCCATCATGGAAGTGGATCTTATTTTGGGAGTCATACCGTTCGATAGATATCGCGCCCACTATTGATTTCAGTGGAGCATCGTATAAATTTTGGACCAGTATGTCTTGAAGCATGGACTTGTCGACGGAAAATAAAATATTGCTTTAAACCGGAACACAACGAACAGCATCGGTATATGTACATTTACAAAGGATCTTCGAATAGACCCTAAACTGCACTTACACACAAATGGTGAACTTTTGTGGCAGAGGTACCTTAAGAAGAGGACCGATATGGGCCATTTTAGAAGTTAAACTAATTTTGGACTGAATATTAGGAGATCCAAAATTTGGACGAAATGGTTGCCCCGTTCAAGAGATATCGTGCATACCATTATTGTGAAATTTTTAATTGGGGAGAAGTACTAGAAATTGTGGACCGGAAATTGTGTGACGAAGGCCAAATTTTGGACCAAATCGGTTCAAGAGTTATCGTGCTCTCCAGCCACAAGATATTGTGTCATAGGACTTTTTACACCTTTCGGGCTGTTTTCTCAAGGAGTATGGACTTGCCCCTAAAAAAACTTTATCATGTTCTCTAGCCAGCCAGACAGACAGACGGACGGACATGGCTAAATCAACCCAAAAATGTCTGAAACGGATTTCGTCCTAACATTCTTGGGGTCTAAAACCATTATTTCGATGAGGCATATTTTGTCCGGTATGAAAGTGAATATACCCTCGTATGCTGTCGGTTTTGCTGACAGAAAAATACCCTCAACCCGTATGAATTTATATATACGTATATGACCACATCAAGAACAGGTTAAACAATCAAAATCATTTTCCCCAATAATTACGTATTTAGGAGGTTTTCAGACAAAAGTATATATTTGGATTAAAGCTCAAAATTTTTGCGGAGGAAGTACCTGAAGGAATGCATCGGCATGCTTCATTTTGGAAGTGGATCTTGATTTGGGAGTCATTTACGAAGTACCCGAAGACCAAGACCGATATGGGGACAATATGAACGGAGGAAATCAATAATTATGATTTTTCTTGTTATTACCTTGTTTTATTACTGTATGTCTGCTGCCAAAGCAAAAATCGAAGTCATAACAAATTTAGTAATCTTCCTAATAAACAAATAAAACAGAGCAAAATTAATTTGAACTAATAAAAGATGTCGTAGTACTTCCACTACTTCTTTTTGAAGCTGTGTACAGATTGAAGCACTATATTCCTCATTTTTTAACAACATCCTATTTGTATCCAAAACAGTGAATCCATATATGTGTAACATTTTGTATACATAGACTGCTATATTGGGAAAGAAGTTATTAATAATTCTAGAAATTGTAAAACGTGTTAGCAAATGTGTCTTTCTTAATTTCATAGAGTCATACTAAAGACGTGATGAACATTTGAAATACGAGTATACGGTATCCTAGCCGTACCAGTAGTGCGATTCTCTAACACATTTTTTGAATTACCGGTAACTTTAAAACTCAAATTATGAATGAAAAGATCAAATAAAAGTTGACAACACTCTTGCTATCGGTAGAACTTTACGACTACTTTTTACCGAAATATATCGTTAATTACCGAAAGTATAAGCGTTTTAATTTTACCGATTTTTGTCGGTAACTCAAAAAATGTGTTAGAGAGTCGCACTACTGGTATTTGTAAAAATAATAATTTCTTTCAGAAATAGTCCGGAATTATTTGGATGCATGTTTTAACTAATTCTTTAGCATTAAACAATTTGTTGGTTCGCTTTAAAATGGGATCATATAAACGAAGAAAATTGTTTTTATCGTTACAAACAGTGTTTGAATTTGCTACTAGTTTTTCACGGTATAGCACAGGGTCTATGCTAGTGCTGTGGTGAACGTGTCGCAGCATAGCACATAGCCATAGCATCCAAAACAAAACAAAATGCTATTGCAATGCTGTGCTGTTTTTAAAAACAAAAACGAAAACTGTTGCTGTGCTATGCTACGAACATGAAAGTGGCTTAGCACATGGTCTGTGCTGTGCTATGCTATGCTGAGAACATTTTGTTATAGCATAGCATCATTCATATTAACCCAGCAAACCTACTGAGATTTGTTCAGTGTTTCCGTACACTGAGAAAGTGAGAATGAAATGTATGTATGTTAAAAAAGGTACATGTGGCAAACACCTGCATTAGTACTTTGTTGTAGATTTAATATTAGGAAGTTATTATATGTTACACGTTGAAACATTTTTTTAGCTTTTGGGATAGAACAGAAGGAAATGGAATTCTCTTCTCTCTTCTTACCCATAAAATCAAAAAAGTTTCGAATGAAAGTTTCTTCGTGTAACTTCGAACATTTTAAATTTTCGAAGTTAGCTTCCATAAATAACATCGTTTCAAGAACCTATTGTTATTACATTATTATTATATTTTTGTTATTGTATTTTAGCGCATTTTCGAAATGTTTTTATATTCAGTATTTTCCTTGATATTTTGTTATCTATAACAACAATTACTCTCTTCCAGTAGTGCGATTCTCCACTCATTTTTTGATTTACCGACAAAAATCGGTAAAATTAAAATGTTTATAATTTCGGTAATTAACGAAGTTTGCCGGTAAGTTAGCGACGAATAAAAAGTAGTCGTAAACTTATAGCGATAGCACGAGCGTTGCCAACCTTTATTTGAATTTTTTCATTCATAATTTTCCGTTTTACCCCCTGTTTTTGTAACTATTTTTTGTTTTTTCGTCTATATTCGCCCAGCCCCTAGTTAAGATACAGATCTAATTCTTCATAGGCACGTTCTATATAAAGTGAAGAATTCCTCATTCAAAAATCAGCGTTCCACATTTGCGCTAATGCGAGTAAATAAATATAAAAATTTTGATTTAGAGTATGCCCCGGTCCACACTAGCGTGAATTTCATTAAAAAATTTCATGAAAATAGGTGTTCTTAAATCGAATTCCCCACTACAGCAATTTTATGATTTTACTTTACTATGAGGTCGATCTAGAGGCGAATAATTTCATGCAATTTTTTTCAATGAAATCACTCTAGTGTGGACCGAAACTATCCCACTACAGAACCAGCAAGTGTCTACCATTTTTGATTTATTTGACAAATCTATAAAGTGCCAACATTTCAAAAATAGAATAGTAGCTTCTTGCAGGTTCTGGAACAGAGCAATAGTTGCCGTAAAATTAATGATAGTGTGATACAAAATATCGAAATTTGCAACTAATCATGGTTTCACTGCTCAATAGAAAGTTCTTTTATAATCACTCGAACGTATTATGCAAAAATGTTGTCCAAGATCACTTACACTCATGATTCAACTACATACTTCTTTGCCATCAAACATTTTTCTGGGTTATCTTTGATACTATGCTGTTGATTTTGTTCATAGCTAAGTACAGCAATAGTTTCATGACTGTTAAAAAGGTTCGCAGCATATCACAGCAATAGTTTTCGGTTTTGTTTTTGATAACGGCACAGCATAACAACAGCATTCATTTTTGATTTTGATGACTATGCTATGTGCTGTGAAGATTTCAAAGCCCTAGCATGTATCATTAGAGTGGTTTTAAAAACGATGTCGGATTTTTTTATGCGGCACCTTTCTAAAATGTTTAGTTTTGTTAAAAACTAAGATTGCCAAAGTTTGAGCTCAATCGGAATATGTTAACACGTGCCACTGGGGCCTCAAAGTTTCCATGGGACCTTTATATAGCTAATATTAAAATCTGACCCGATTTTCAAAATTTTTTGTAGGATTACTTGTTTAGCAACTGTTTTCATCGATTGGGCAATAGATGTGGTCTGTAGAGTGATTTTGTGAAAATTCGCCTTTGGTTCCATACAAATTCGCCTTATATATGGGCAAAATATTAGGAGATTTAAAGTTTGGAATAAATCGATTGCTCCCTTCAACAGATATAGTTAGCGAGAAGTTCGGAACTTTTGTGGGGGAGGCACTCGAAGGAGTGGACCGATATGGCTCATCTTAGAACTTATACTAAGCTTGGTCAAAATATTACGAAGGACTACTGCACATGGTACATGGATGTAGCCGAAGGAGTGACCGACATAGTCCATATTCGAACTTTATCTAAGTTTCGCAGAAATATTATGATGTGCAAAGTGTGTGCCAACTTGATTACTGTGTTCAACGCTCACCGACACGCGAGTTTTTTATTAACAACATAAAGAACAGTTGGTAGTGCACACGAAAGCGTTTTAACAAGCGTTTACCTTTTTTGCAACTTCTAGTGGCCACAGAATAACTAGTTATTCTAGTGGTTATAGAAGAACTAGTTATTCATAGCGACATGCCCTTGTTAAAATAATGGGTTAGTAGGGGGTTTTGTAAGTAATTACGACTACCAAAAAGTAATATAAAAACCTATTATTTGGTAGTGATTTTTTGCTGTGTACCCTTGTTAACATAAATGCTGAAGGTATAATGATTAGTTTTCAAAACGTGGACCTATACCGAAAAATTCTTTGAAGAAATATTTTATACCTCCACTAAACAATTGTTGCCGAGCGCTCTGATGTTAGATTTTTTTGAGAGTTTTTCCAATGTATGATCAGAAAATATTCCGATTTCTCAAAATTTCCTTCAGAAGTTGAACCTATTATCAGCCATTTTTTTTATCTCTGCACATTTTCTTGTGCTTGTTTTAGAAAATCTGCCAATATTCTGCACATTCTCTGATGGGAAATTTTGATTCGTTTCTCTTTCTCGCTAGATTATTTTAAGAACTACAAAGACAAGGTAGAGTTTTTGTTTTGTTTGCATGCTGTGGTTTGTTTTTTTTAGTTATTTAGCAACTGTTAATTGAGAAAGACGTAGCGGAACAAGTTATTTTGTGATTTAAATCGCAAATTAAATTTGTAAGTTTGCAAACACATAATCAATATTTTAAATTATATTTTAGAAAAATCAAATAAAAGCTTTCGAAAACATTATCAGGAAGGACTGCGACTATAATTTTGCAATTTTTGCGGGCAGCAGCGGTGAATAATATAATAAATCCACATTGTAATTATGAACATATAGCTTAAATCAAGAATTTCTTATTTAAATTGCAAGAAATTCGAATCAAATCCGAATAAAGATTAAGAATTTTGGGCGAATATATTTGGAACATCTAATGAAACATCAGAATAGTTTCCGACTTTCGGATAGAACATAGCAAATTTTTAGAATAAGTTCCGAAACTTTCCAGAATCTCGAAACACATCTCCGAAATGTATTCCATCCTCTGCACATTTTCGAATACTTCTTCAGAGTTTTGTCCGAGATTGTTACGAAAATCACAATTTACTTCAGATTTTTTTACGAAATTTCTTCAGAATTCGAAACTAATTTTTGTGGAAACTAGAATGCTCTTTTCGAATTTCCCTCGACAAATTGTTCCGAATTCTGCGAACCGCTTCACACAAAAACGGACATGTTTTGCATGCGAAGACGGCATCAGAAATGGAAACTTGTGCAGAGAGTTCGTCCGAATTCGGTACGATTTCGGCAAAAATTGTTTAGTGGGAAACCTTCCACATTTCACAACTACCACTGTACCGTTTTATGGGGGCTATATTAAAACCTGGACGACTATCGACAATTCGCATTTCTTTAAAATACCGAAAATCGTGAGAAACCGTTCCGTGGGAGTTATATCAAAACGTGGGTCTGTACTGATCTTTCTCTGCGAGAAGCAACCGACGAAGCACAAATACCAAATTCGAGACATTTTTTGAGATAAGGACGCAGAGACCTTTTGACTTGACTGCTAAAATTACGGTGTCCATTATATTATTCCTTCACATTGATTGGATAACAATCATTCTATCATTTCTCAACTTAATTAGCCATTGCTATCCCAACTTGTACACACCCCACTTTAAGGTACCATTGTTTTGATCGTTCTGGCTGTATTTACCACGGACATACCTCCTTGTTAATATCATGTCTTGGTTTGATATTGAGTGTAATGGAAATATTTACATTGCGCTAAGTTAAATTATTTCCCATAGTCGAGTATCATCAACCCGGTTACATTAAGCCGACGAAGCCTAGACGAGTGTCATCAATCGACTCCACCGAGCTAGGGGCCTCAACATGATTACACCAAACCGATGACGCTAAGCAGAGTATCATCAACCCGACTACACCAAGCCAAGTCGCTTCAACCCGACTGCATTAAGCCGGCCACAAGAACTCACATCAGACGTAGAAAAAATAATTCGTTATAACTTTAAATACACCGAAAATCGGGAGGTACCGTTCTATGGGGCCTATATCATAGTGTGGACCGATATATAAAATGTTCAATACCAAACATCTCTTCCGTACCAAATGATAAAGCTCTATTTTAAATATTTCGTGCTATATTTTAATTTCAACAAACATGCGGACGGACAGGCATCGTTATATCCTCTTACATTTTTATGTTGCAATACCATTTGAAAATTAGCGAGCAAATTTACTATTTTTGGTATTGGGGTTAAGAAAAGAATTTAGGTTTCAAAATTGGCCGAGTCGCGAAAAAGTTATAGCGGTTTTTGTTCTCATATAAAGAAAAAATATTAAAAAATGTCTTATTTATTTTTATAAAAAAAATTATATAAATTGCTAACAGCATTTCAAATCTATTCGTAGATGTTTAAATATTTATTAAATGTATCTTTATTTTCGCGAAAAATCAACAAATAGTAAAAAAATCTTGAAGTAAATTCAAATTATCCTGTCCCGGAGTCCGAAAACCTCTAAAAAATAAAAACATCTACAGAATCTAGATGCATAGAAAAGTATTACCGACTATGTGATAGCCTACACCACTATCCCTGGGAATTAGCTTTCCACAAATCAAAATTTCTTTATGGAACAAATAAACTTATTGTAAGAAATAACTTTGTGGATTGTGGCACCGTATCACACCAAGCTTAAATAATAACACTGTGCAACACTGAAAATGCAAACAACTTCTAGTGGGCATTTTTTGAAAGTACATATTAAGACTACAAACGCCCTAGTTGGGTTTCGCGTTTTTAGATCGGGTTTGGATTTTATGGTCTCATCTATACCGGGCTAAAACGACCTTTTTTTCAATTGTTCCGTTCTTTATCTCAGAAACTAATAAGAATTTTGTTTTGCGGTATTCAGCAATATTGTAGTCCTAAAGTCGTAGAATTTATATGTCAAAGAGACGAACTACGAAAAATCGCATATAGCGCATCAAATTGACAAAATATAGGAAAGATTACATAATTTCTGCAATTATGGTCAGTAACTGCCAAACTATTGACAGTTGAACCAAGTAGCCTTTAGCAGAAATTTTCCAAATAATGTCTCCAGCAATTCTTCAGAACATTCTGAAACTGTAAAACACTTATTTTCTACTACTACTACTACTACTGTAAAACACTATTTTCACTTTCTACAAAACATATTTCAAACAACCTTCTTATATTTGAAATTTCAATGTATTGTTGATAAATTTATCAAATTGTCGTTGAAAAATATGATAGAAAAAAAAAGCGATAGAGGAATTTTACCACAATGATATGTTTTGAAGAGTTGTGTATTACATTCTAGCGAATATTTTTCCCAAGGATAACATTAAGAAAAAGCTGACGGTTTTGGAGATACGCTGCGAAATACATACAAATCAAGGAAATTTTAGATATATTATAAGATTTGAGGCAATAGATGAGGTTTTTCGTGTTCATTATGTTTCCAAATACATTCTTCTTGATCTTATCTACAAGTTTTCTGCGGATGTCATGGAAAAATTCGTATTGGTTTCAAAGATATAGCCCCGATTTTCTTTAGATATGGCCATAATATCCGAACCCGATCTAACAAAACAAAACCCAAAAAGGGTTTTTGTCTATAGCGTCTGTACTTTCATAAAAACCGCATTCGAAATTGTTTGCACAAAATTACCTTGAAAATGTTGCACAGTGTAATATAATAATGGGTTCACAAACATTCCAGAAGGGACAAGGCAGACTTCTCTCATATCAATGAGTGAGTGTACCCCGATTCGAGTCCGAGTCCGAACGGCGTGTCGTAAGACAACACTTGTAGTGAAGTTTTACTTGGCTGAAATACTCAGAAAATGTCGCCAATATTACACAGAAAAAAATTGTAACCATTTGATAAAAAATTCAAAAATCTGATTAATTTTTTATTGATTTTTTGCCGATAAAATAATGTTCATATTGACAAACGTCGATAAAAATTTGTAGTTTTCATTAGAAATTATTTTGATAAAGCAATTCTCATATTAACCATTTTATGCCGGCTGTTTTGTCCAGTCTACAATTTACAGTCAATCTTTGTTTCTGGAAATTTTATTAATAATCATCATCATGCTCAGACGTACTTTGCGTTTATATCCAAGTGGCTTGCATGTAGCCAAAATGAGTTCCTCCAGCCAATTGGGGTAGCGGTGCTGGAAAAGGTGGTGGTTCTATTCGCGAAGCCGGTGGAAGCTTTGGCAAAATGGAAGCTGCCCGTGAGGAGGAATTCTTCTACAAAAGCAAAAAGAGCAATTGGAACGTTTGAAGAAAGACCAAATCCATCAAGCTGAATTCCATCATCAACAGATTAAAGAACACGAGGAAGCCATTCAACGCCACAAGAAATTCTTGGAAAATTCGAGCAAATAAATGTGCACAAACAGGTGCATCTCCCTCCATGGCAGTTTCCTCAATGTTTCCAAACAATAAAATTTACAAAGTTTGCAGAAGTCAAACATTGTCAGTCAATAATGTCTTAATTTAACGAATTCTTTTTGTTGTTTTTTGTATTATTGGCATTTGGTATGCTTGTGAAATATTCTTTTGATAATAAAACTTATTTTTGATAAATAAAAAAAAACTAAACTGGTTTATCGAATCTTTAAATTTTATTGGATATAAAAATTGTCATATATACAATAAGGAATAAAATGTAATAAATAAGTACATCATATTTCAAATATATAAAATATTATTACCGTATTATTACCGATTGCTTCTTCGTCCAATAAAATATTCCCCTTCTCCTTTTTCCGATTTTTGGATTTAATTACAAAATTTGGTTCCAATCATAAAATGCATTTTTACGCATAAACACTGATTTATTTTCACAAACTTTCATTATCGAAACAGAACAAAACATTTTTTCTTTTCCTCTTCTTTTGTTTGGTTCATAAAAACAGCAAACCAAAGTTTTAGTATACATACAAGCATTCACCGGGGCAACAAGTAGACAAATAAACCAAACGCCACACACACGTTCCCTCCATGCCGCAAAAATGTCATGCCTATGCTACAACACAACAGCACATTGTTGTAGCGGAAAATCTCTCTATGCCATACAAAAGTTATTTTGTATCGCTCTTGAAAGCGAGAACTTCTGATCATTCATTAACTACTAAAGTACATAATAGTGATGCAATCGCAGTACAACAAACTGAATAAATAAGTACAAATTCATCAAACTCTAAAAGCGTGGTATATATCTATAATGTATAATACCGCCCACTATTTCTAAATAATATTGGTATGAAGAATACTTTGATTTTGTTTTAGTTTATTTTCGTTTTCGCTCATTTATTGACAATCGCCTACAAAAACTGATAACATTTTTGAAATACAAAAATAGGTTTTTTTAAGAAAAATTTGGGCTTTATACTCCAATTACTAGAATGCTGTACGGAGCACACACATGAGATATACATCAAACGTTGTAAAATCAATTTTAGGTAGATGCAGTGGATATATCGAAAAATCATACACTAGTATCATGTTGGCCATGGAGTTTTCATTGAGTCTTTCTTTGGGCAAGGTCTATCAAATGTAAGGTTACGCCAGAAATCGGAAGGGAACATAAAAAAACTTGTTGGCTTCAACCCATTTTTACATATTTTTCTACATTGATGCCAACACAGCTTCCATGTAAATTAATTTTAATGGTCGACATGATGGGATCACTCCTAAAACACTTCAATTTAAAGAATTTCAGTCATCTACATATATAGATTATGTTAACAGTTCGCGAATTTTGAAAGGGCGAAACTAGGAAACTATACCCTCCATCTTATTATGGGTAGTTCAAATAAATATTATTAATATTTCAGATCAATTGCTCCGATTGTTGCACACATTTTTGGCACCGATTATTTTGTTAACAATACACAAAGTTGTACAGTTCCAGCTAAAAAGAATAGAGTTGGGGAAAATGATTGGAGTGTCATTTGCGAAATGATCATTTCAATATTATGTTTTCCCTGAATTTCTAGTCCAGTTGAAACCCAAACTCAAAAACTACATTTTTACAAAGACAGCACATAAGGTAAACCCCATTTTTATTTGTCCGTTGGCCGGACTGAACATGCAACACGGTGCTCTTGAATCAAATTTAAATGGAAGGTGCTTACACCTGGGAAGTTTTTGCGGATTCTGAAACTACAATGTTCATAGATGAGAAAAATCAAAAAACTAAAAAAATCGCCTGAGCGCTTTTTAAATAAATCGCGATTCAAGTTGACATTTTTAAGGGTTGTTTAGGTTTTTGCGATTTTGCTTGGAAACCGCAAGTCCTATCAAAATAGGAATAAAGAAAATGTTGTAGCTATCAAAATTCTTTACAAGATTGGCCTTAATGATATTTTCGTAGGTTTTACAACTTTTGAGATATAGAAGTTGAAATTGGGACAATTCCTTTTAACACAATGCACATAGGTTTCAATCAGGAAATTTTTGGCCAAAACCCTATTTTTGAAGTTTCGAAATTTTAACTTTTTTTGCACAGAATAATAAAAAACACCTCAAGTCATCTGAAAATAATTAGTTTTTGTAAATAACGTTAGTATTTATTGATTGGCGCAGTACCAAAGTTGACACTTTTTTATGTAAAAATAAAACAGACTTTGTGCTGTAAAATATACAATTTTTGTTGTATTGCGTCGCTGCATAAATATACAGAAGTGAAACCAAAGTTATTATGAATCGGGAAGCTGTTAATGAGTACTTTCATAATATTTACAAAAAGGGCGATGAAATTTGTAAAATTAGCGTAATATAATCAATTTTTATATATATATATATTAAAAATTATATTTTACAAATATTTTTAAAATATATTTAAACTTTTAAAAAAATGTCCAAGTTTGTCCACCTCCAAATTGATTTTGGAAGATAGCTAGGGGTCTGAACTAATAAATTGAGAAATAAATTCTTGCTCAAATTTGCCACAGTTAAAATAAAGTGGATTTTTCTATTTTAAGATGGGAGAATTTTTTGTAAATACCTGTTGTGACTGTACGTAGTATCCAATTGAAATAGAGGGGTAATACCTACATCTATCAACCGATTTTTCTTAAAATTCATATTTAAGGGTTTCAGAGTGTAGAAAACAAGTATGTATAAATTTTTTGAAAATAGGTCCATTTTTTGTCATAGCCCCCACATAAAAGTACCGTCCGATTTTAAATATTTTGTGAATTTTAGCGACACTTTATGACCGATTCGGCTGAAATATGGTATTTCGACCTCTTGGAAGATATGAATCATTCGTACCAAAAATTGTTAACATAGGTCAATGCTTTGGTTTAGACCCCACACAACGGGACCACCCTGTTCAACAAATTTTGGCAGTTTTTGGTCATTTTGGTCGATAAAACGTAAGATTTGATGTTTGTACACATTTATTACAAATAATAATTAATTTCAATAAAAAAAGACGTTGAAATAGTTTTGGCCAGAAAATTTGGATTTGGGACCATTGTGCAATGTCATGATTTCAATTTCCCAACTTAAACTTATATATCTAAAAAAATGGTACAACCTAGGAAAAATTACTTAAGCCAGTCTTGTAGAGAATTTTCATAGCTGTGAGATTTTCTCAGGCCCCACGCCGATAAGACTTGCCGTATTCAAGCAAAATCGCGAAACCCTAGCAAAAAAACCTAAAAATGTAAACTGAGCTTCTCTATCTCAAAAATGGTACAGCCTGTGAACAAATCATAAACGTCAATCCTGTAGAGAATTTTCACAGCTACAACATTTTCTTTAGCTCCATATCGATTGGACTTGCGGGTTTCAAGCAAAATCGTGAAAACCCAAAAAACACCTAAAAATGTGAATTTTGACCGCGATTTATTTAAAAATCCCTACAACGATTTTTTCTTGTTTTTGGATTTTTCTCATCTATGAACATTGCTGTTTCAGAATTTACAAAAACTTCTCCTGTGTAAGCGGTTTTCATTAAAAGTTAGTTAAGGCGCACCCTTCATGACATTGTTTTATAAGGGTCGATACAGTCAGTGCATTGTCCCAATTTGAACTTCAATATCTCAAAAATGGTAAACCCTAGGAAAACACCGTAGGGTTCAATCTTGTAGAGAATTTTCATAGCTACAACATTTTCTTCAATCTCATTTTGATAGGACTGGCGGTTTCTAAGCAAAATCGTGAAAAACTAAACCACCCCTAAAAATGTCAACTTGAATCGCGATTTTTTTACTTTTTTGATTTTTCTCATCTATGAACATTGTAGTTTCAGAATCCACAAAAAATTCCCAGGTGTAAGCACCTTCAATTTAAATTTGATTCAAGAGCACCGTGGCAACCTTCTGATTTACAGTTAAACCCACCTACCTTCATTAATTTTTTGCGTTTTTATAGCTATTGGATTATATTCCTTTAGTTTTTCCGAACCTTTTCTACCCTCCTTTATTGAACCATGGCTTTGCGTTGTTTGTTGACATTTTATGTGATGGGCTAACTGGTTATGTGGTTGCCAAATTCTTGGTGAGCAGCTAGTTTAATGTGGCATATATCAAAATATGATCCATATCTTAAGCAGGTTCCTTCCTAATAAAAATCGAAAATTTAAAATTTTTAGGATTTTAGGATTGCCTAGAGACCTTCAAAAAACATGAAATGATGGTGTACTATTGTCGGGGCATATGTGGATCTGTATCGCTACTTAACACTAGCAAGATTTTGAATAGATTAATATATCATCAATGGAAGGTATTTTAATACATGGTGATATTATAATAACGATTAGACAATTTTTAATATTTTACTTAATCACCACGTGTACTATACGTTCACACATTCAACTAGGTCAACCAACATAAATTCACTCATTCTACGTAGTGTCAATAAGAATTGTAATTAGCCTCAAGTGTCCATTGTTTTGTTGGTTGACAAATTTACTAAAAATCATGCCTTCTAAAACACACACACGCCATTTGCATTTCTAAAAAGTCCATTAGCATGGGGCATTAAATTTGGCATTTTCATGGTACGGTAAGTGCTCAGAGTATGACATGGTATTGATCAAACCAAAATAAATACACAAATGTTGGGTACCTTGGGAAGGGATTGATGGTTTTGTGGAAACAAATAAAAATATCATTATTACCCGGAGTCATGGTAAGGCAAAAAGTTATTGGTCCATTAAGTATTTTTGTTTAATATTTTATCTTACATTTGGCAGAAGAACCTTTTCGTGTAACTGGCTGGATTCATTTTGTCTACCAGAGTGCGAAAAGGGATGCCATTAAAAGAATACTTTACTCCTACAACCCTTTTCTGTTATTATTTGCCGCAGTTCCAGGAGGAAACGAGTTGATACTCAAAATGTAATTTTATTAAAATCCTTAAAAGCTAAGCGTCCGTACACTGCCTGCCAGACACACGGTCTCATTGAAATTTACGCACCAAGGACGTTATATTTGTGTGTCTGTATATTTGTGGAAGGTTTATGGTATATTTTTTGTTGGTGTGAAGGTATCTATGCTACCTGTATTACATCCCCGAACACATTTGTTTATTTTGTCAGAAAAGTATGTTGGTTGACGATACGGTGACATCAGCACTCCATCATTGTCATCATCACACATGTTGCTGCCGGGGTTCCTAAATGAGTAGATGATGAAGTAATAGATTGATGGTAGGATGTGTACATAGACAGATGGTAAGTATGTGTATGTTTGTCTTATTAGCGTTTTAAAACTCGAGCTTCTTTAAAATAGAGATTGAGTTCATAGAATGGTCAAACTTTTTGAATTTTGCTATCTTCATACTCATATGTAGATCCATATTATTAATGAAAAAACTTCTTGGGTTCCTTCCAGTACAATTACTTCCGGTACAACAAACGTGTTTGTACGTAGTACTAGTGACAGACTCAGCACGGTGCTCTTGAACCAACTTTAAAGGAGCTTACACCTGAGAAGTTTTTCGGATTCTGAAACAGCAATGATCATAAATGACAAAAATCAAAAAAAAAAAAAACGCCGGAGCGCTTTTTAAATAAATCGCGGTCAAAGTTCACGTTTTTTGTGGTTTTTTAGGTTTCACAATTTTGCTTAGACCGCAAGTCCTATAGAAATTAGAGAAAATATTGTAGCTGTGAAAATTCTCTACAAGATTAACCTTTATGATATTTTCGTAGGTTTTACAATTCGTGAGATATAGAAGTTCAAATTGGGACAATGCACTGACTGTATCGCCTCCTTCTAAAACAATGTTATGTACGGCGCGCCCGAACTATCTTTAAATAAAAACCGTTTACACCTGGGAAGTTTTTGCGGATTTTGAAACAGGCATGGCTAAATCAACTCCAAATTGTCGAAAAGGTATTTCGTCCAAACATACTTGGGATACTTGGGGTCTAAAACCATTTTTACAGTGTTTTATTTAACTTGCTTTGGTCCGTTTAGTTCAAATCTGGTAAATCATTTTTAATACAGTTGCAGTTGACCAATCGAACTGAAACTTTGCACACTTTTCAGATTTAGATGACAATACATGAATATGGAATCAAAACCAATATCGGTCCATTTTATAGTGTTTTAACGGTATTTTATTTAAATTGCATTTAAAATCTGGTTACTCAATTTTGACACAGTTGCAGTTGACCAATCGGACTAAAACTTTGCACACTTTTCAGATTTGTCTGGCAATACATGAATATGAAATTAAAACAAAGATTGGTCCATTTCACAGTGTTTTAACGTGTTTTATTTAAATTGCATTTCGAATCTGGTAAGTCAATTTTGACACAGTTGTAGTTGACCAATCGGTCTAAAACTTTGCACACTTTTCAGATTTAGATGACAATACATGAATATGGAATCAAAACCAATATCGGTCCATTTTACTGTGTTTTAACGGTGTTTTATTTAACTTTCATTTCAACTCTGGTAACTCATTTTCCCCACAGTTGCAGTTGACCAATCGAACTGAAACTTTGCACACTTTTCAGATTTGGATGACAATATATGAGTATGGGCCCAAATTTTTCCAACAGCCCCCATATAGTACCACCCGATTTCAGGTATTTTTAGGATTTTATCTTCATTTTTGCCCGAATTAGCTGTCATTTGACATTTCCAATGATACAGACATTTCCCCTCCAAAAATTGTGAACATAGGTCCAGGTTTTGGTATAGCACCCTTATAGCGGTACCACTCGATTTCAAGTTTTATGAGGATTTTATCATTGGCTGAATTGCCTGTAACTTGGCATTTGGAGTCCCCAATGGTACAGAAACTTCTCCACCAAAAATTGTTGACATAGTTCCTGGTTTTGATATAGCCCCCATATAGTGGTACCACCCGATTTCAAGTGTTTTAAAGATTTTATCTTTATGTTTAGCCAGAATTGGCTGTAACTTGGTATTTGGAGTCCCCAATGGTACAGAAACTTCCCCACCAAAAATTATGGACATAAGTCCAGGTTTTGGTATAGCCTTTATATAACGGTACTACACGATTTCAGGCATTTTAAAGTTTTTATCTAAATTTTCGGCCTAAATTGACTATAATTTTGTTCTCAGTGGTCAAAAAATGTATTTACTAAAAACTTAGAAATAAAATATAGTTAAAAAAATTAAGTTTAAGTGTTTTATTTAGAAACTCACTTAAAACTAGGAAATAATTTGTCGCTTAGCCTCAATAAATATATTCTTTTTCATGATGGAATCTCTCAAATGAAATGCTTGCATATAAATTATAAATGGTGGCAAAATTAAACGTCAAGCGGTTTATTTGAGAAAGAATATATTTATTGAGGCTAAGCGACAAATTATGTCCTAGTTTTAAGTGCATTTCTAAATAAAACACTGAAACTTATTTTTTTTTTAATTATATTTTATTTCGATGAGGCACATTTTGCTCATAGGGGCCTCGTTAGCATAAATGCTGAGGGTATAAACTTAGAAATTCAACAATAATTATAATTAGTTTATTATAATTAATTACAATTAGCGTTAACTGTTGTTTTCGCTTATTCATGAGATGACATGTCTTCAGTCAAATCGAATGAGGATTATTTTCGTAGAGCATTTCGACATTCTAACCCGCTTCCTTCAATGTCTTTTTCGTCTCATATTTTAAGAACCGCTATAAGAGTCCACAAGATGACGTTTTTCAGCTTCGAAATATTCTGCGATTTTGTCGCGTTTTTATGGTCATTTTTGACATTTACCCTGTTTTGGCTCAGAAAAAACTATGTTTTGTGTTTTTGTATATTCTGTGTATTCGAACAACCAATAAATAACGAATATACAAAAAAGAATAAAAACTAAAAAAAAAAATAATAATAATAATTAAAAAATTAAGTTTCACTGTTTTATTTATAAATGCACTTAAAACTAGAAAATAATTTTAATTTTAATTTCGTTTAATTTTGCCACCATTTTTAATTTAAATGCGAGCGTTTTATTTGAGAGATTCCATCATGAGGTAAAATATACTTTTTGAGGCTAATCGACTAATTTATTTCTAGTTTAAGTGCATTTATAAATAAAACTTAATTATTTTTTAATTATTTTTTATTTTTAAGTTTTTCTAAATACATTTTTGACCACTGAGAAGTCCATAACCAAATTAAAGTCAATTTAGGCCGAAAATGTAGAAATAACTTTAAATTGTCTGAAATCTGACCAATGTCCACAATTTTTGGTGGAGGAGTTTTTGTACAATTCGTAACTCCAAATGCCAAGTTAAAGCCAATTCGGACAAAAAATTAAGAAAAAAATTCTTAAAATTCTCAAAACACTTGAAATGTGGTGGTACCGCTATATGGGGGCTATAGAAAAAAATGGACCCTTATTGGTTTTGGTTTCAAATTTATGTTAGGTCATCCAAATCTGAAAAGTGTGCAAAGTTTCAGTGCGATTGGTCAATTGCAACTGTGTTAAAAATGAGTTACTAGATTTGAACTAAACGGACACCAAAGCAAGTTAAATAAGACACTGTAATATAGTCTTTTTCTGAACAAAAACCAGGTAAATGCACAAAAGAACCATGAAAACAAGACAAAATCGATTAGTTGTCAATGAGAGCCGTACCCAAAATTTTCTGAGCGACATTTTTGCAGAACATTTCGAAAAACGTCATCTTGTGGTAATTTTATAGCGGTTCTTAAAATATGGGACAAAAAGGACATTGAAGGAAGCGAGTTAGAAGGTCAAAATGCTCTACGAAAATAATCCTCATTCAATTTGACATCTCATAAATAAGCTTAAACAACATTTAAAAAAGATATAACGCTAATTTCAGACGCTTTACAGTGTCTTCAGCAGAAACTTCATCACTCCGTAACTCGGAAGTTCGACTCAGGGCTGATCTGTCCTTCGGGATTCTTAATATACTCACCAAGGCCTTTCATCCCCAAAATGGGTTATCTCTGCCCCAAAATTTCGGGTCACAGTGTGTTTTAACCTTTCCTCTCAGAGACATATAGAAGAATATTTACTATTTCATTCACGCCGATGTCATTTTCTTCTATGCCTTAGAAACATATACGGCGTTGGAATGCACAGTGGCCATTTTTCCGAAAACCCTGTCCATATATCTACAAACGGATGGATTGGGATGGACCCAGAGATGGTCCGTATGACGATTTTTTAGGTTTTCGACGGTCAGAAATTTGTGAACATCGAAAACGTCATATACCCGTAGAAAACGTTGAAAATGTAGTAAACGTCATAAACCTCAAAAAATATTAACTCTGCAAGCCTGTTTTTGTTATTGAAGAGCCTCCTCACCTTTTTTGAAAATAACAGCATATTTTTATTAATATTTTAATTTTTAAAATAACTGAAATAATACTGAATTGAATAATTGAACAATAAATTGGATTACGCACTTAGCACACCATATACAATGTATTCCGAACACTACTACTACTTTACGTATGATTCAAAGAATTAGCGGGCGAAGTAATTAACAAATATATGTATAATGTTCACATAATATAAAAAATGTATATATTTTAGAGTGAAATATTTTTATGCCTGTTTTTTAATATAATAGGATCTCAAAAGAAATAATAAAATGAGTTTTATTACACTGTGCAACTCTTATAATGGGCATTTCTGCGAATAACTTATAATGGGCATTTTCTGAATGTACATATTAAGACTACAAAAACCCTAGTTGGGCTTTGCATTGTTAGATCGGGTTTGGATTTTACAGTCTCATCTAAACCGTTCTAAAACGACCATTTTTTCCATTGTTCGAGGCTTTATCTCAAAAACTAATAAGAAGAACTAGGAGAAACTGCACCTAGCGGGTTAAAACCGAAAAAATATATGAATGTCTACATAATATCTGGAACTCAGGTCAGTAGCAGCTAAACTATTGGGAGTCGAACCGAGCAACCTTTCGCAAAATTTTTTCAAAATAATGTGTTCAGCATTTCTTTAGAAAATACTGAAACTCTAAAATACTTATTGAATGTTGTTTAGTTGGTATTTCATATTATACTTTCTACAAAATATATTTCAAACAATGTTCACACTGCCTTTTTATACCCTCCACCATATGGAGGGTATAAATAAATTTGTCATTCCGTTTGTAACACATCGAAATATTCGTCGGAGACCCTATAAAGTATATATATTATTGATCAGCATAAAATTCTATGTCGAGTTAACTAGCTCAGTCTGTCTGTTGAAATCAAGATACAGCTCGCAATTTTAATGATAGAGAGTCAATATTTGGTGCAGAAGTTTTTATTACTTGCAGGATGGTTGGTATTGAAAATGGGATATATCGGTCCACGTTTTGATATAGCCCCCATAGAATGGTTCCTCCCGATTTTCGGTATTTTTAGCTTCATTATCCCACCAAAATGGTTGAAATTTGGTAGTTAGTTATCGTTGGGTGTATAGAACTTTCCACCTGAAATTTGTTGGTATAGGTTCACGCCTTCATATAGCCCCCATAGAACGGTATCTCCCGATATTCGGTATTTTGAAGGTTTTTGTTTCTGTATCCCACCAAACTGGTTGAAATTTGGTAATTCGTCTACGTTGAGGATATAAACATTCGTTCCATCTGAAATTTGTTGGTATAGGTCCACGCCTTCATATAGCCCCCATAGATTTTGAAGGTTTTAGCTTCATTATCCCACCAAAATGGTTGAAATTTGTTAATTAGTCTTCGTTGAGGATATAAAACGTTCCACCTGCAATTTGTTGGTATAGCCCCCATAGAACGGTACCTCCCGATATTCGGTATTTTGAAGGTTTTAGCTTCATTATCACACCAAAATGGTTGAAATTTGGTAATTAGGCGGAGCTAAGTACTTTCGATGCATTGTTGATATGCTTATCAAATTGTATCTGAAAATTATGCTAGAAACAGCTTGATAGAGGCATTTTGCAAGAATTGAATGTTCTGAAGACTTGTGAATAACATTCCAGCGGCTAATTTTTCCAAAGATAAGTCAACGAATAATGTAACAGTTTTGGAGATATGGTGCGAAATATACAAAATAATAGAGTTTTTAGATATATCATGCATTTTGAGGCAATAAATGCAGTTTTTCGAGTTGATTATTTCTCTAAATAGGTTCGTCATGTTCTCATCTGCAAGTTTGCTTCAGAGGTTTAAACAAGATTAGAATTAGTTTCAGAAATATTGCCTCGATTTGCTGTAAAAAGTCAATATTTAGCCATGTTTAGACGAGGCTATAAAATCTAAACCCGATCTAACAACACAAAACCCAAATGTGGTTTTTGTCGACTGGGTCTGTACTTTCATAAAATCCGCATTAGAAGTTGTTTGCACACAACTACCTTGAAAATGTTGCACAGTATTATTATAAAAAACGCCGAATTTTATTTTATAAAATTAGTTTTTTTATTCTGTCAAACACCTTGTTTATTTTGCTAGGTTTAGGACGTTTCCGACGTAATATACGTCAGAAATGTATGTCAGATACGTCATAATTGCAGACAGACAATCTCTGGATGGACCCTACCTTGGGTACTTATGTTTTTGCGTCTCTAGTTTCATTTGACATATAATATTTTTGCTTTATTATCGTTTTGAGAATTTTCACATGTAAGAGTTATTACCATGTTACAATCTACAATGCCATTAAAATTAAATGAAAACTAAGCGGGTGGACACATGGGGAAGTTAACCCATAATGCATGCAAATAGATAATAAATATGGTAACATTGGGCGCCTTCGCCACTGGGGCGGCTACGCCAGCGCCGATTTTATCGCAAACTATAAGTGCTAGAAAAAATCCGTTAAAGGCTAAATTGTGAGTTTAAAGAAGATCTATCATCTCCCAAAAGTTGGCCGTTGTGTCATAGATATGGTAGCGGACGCACACGGTTTTCTGTTTTGAGGGTATTGGGAAAAAAAATTATGGTAGGTAGGTATGTTTTCTGATATCTTATTTACCTTTTGCGATATCAAAGATATAGTTTAGAAGACAATTACTGAAGAATATAAATCCCAATAATTCGCATGAAAAAAGCAATTACAAATGTCAATATATTAATATTATGAAATATGTAAGGGGTGTGGCGCCTACGCCATGATAGGGGTGTGGCGGGTTAATGTTAGAAATTTGTCATTTTTAACTTAAATTCTTTACGCCACATTATAAGGTGGTATATCTAACCTTACACATTATAAGGTGGTATATCTAACTTTATAATGTGAAGCTAAAATCAAATATTATCCTAAACATATCTTATTTTAGAAGTATTATGATTTTTATACCCTCAGCCTTTAGGCTATGAAGGGTATATACACTTTCATACGGGCAAAATGTGCCTCATCGAAATAATGGTTTTAGACCCCAAGTATGTTTGGACGAAATGTGTTTCAGACAATTTGGAGTCGATTGATCAATGTCCGTCCGTCTGTCTGTCTGTCTGGCTGGCTGGAGCGCACGATAACTCTCGAAGGGATGAACCGATTCGGTTCAAATTTTGGCTTTCGTAATATTTTGTCCAAACTTAGTTTAAGTTCGAAGATGAGCTATATCGGTCCACTCCTTCCGGTACCTCCCCCACAAAAGTTCGAAAATGTTAGGAAAATTTGTACGCACGATAACTCTTGAAGTGTGTAACCGATTTGGTCCATACTTTGCCCATCGTGGAGCGTGTACCAGACTTAGATCAGGTTTTAATATGGACTCAATCGGTCCACTCCGTCGGGTACCTCCCACACAAAATTTTGGAAAAGTTCAGTTTAGGAACATCTCTCGAATTGCTTTGATTTTTGCTTTAGCAACTTGTATTCACTGCCCTCCATACGACGGTATAAGTTTCATCAGGGGCAAGTCCATACTTCCTGAGAAAATAGCCTGAAAGTTGCAAAAAACCCCTATGACACCGTGTGAGGAGGTTGGAGGGCAAAATAACTGTCGAACAGGTCTGCCGATTCGGTCCAAAGTTTGGCCTTAGTAATATTTTGTCCAAACATAGTTTAAGTTCGAAGATAAGCCATATCGGTCCACTCCTTCAGGTACCTCCCCCACAAAAGTTCAAAAATGTTCGGAAAAATTGTGCGTACGATAACTCTTGAAGAGAGTTCTTGAAGGCCGAATTGGTCCATACTTTACACATCCTAATATATCTACCAGATATAGATCAGGTTCAAATATGGACTATATTTGTCCACTCCATCCGGAACCTCCCACTCAAAATTTCGGATACATGTTCACTTTAAGACCTGCTTTCGAATCACTTTGATTTTTGTTGAAGCAACTTGCATTGCTGCCTCAATTGCGATGGTAAAAGTTGTTTCAGGGGCAAGTTCATACTTCTTGAGCAAACATCCCTGAAGTTCTAAAAAACCCCTATGGTACCATATGTAGTGGCTGGAGATCCATTCTTTTTAGTATCTCCTCCGCAAAACTTTTGATATTAAATCCTAATCAACATTTTTGTCAGTTCAAACGCCCAAAATTTTTAAAACTCCCTAAATACATGCGTTTTTTGGAAAAAAAATTGTTTCAATATACACAGGCTGAGGGTATATCTCTGTCGGCAAATCCGACTGATACTTTTTTACTTGTTGTACCTAAATTCAAGGTACCTACTTCAATTAAGTACTAGAATCTGGTTCTGCTTGTGAGTTTTGAAATCATTTTTGATTATACAATAGAAAACATGTTCATTTTTTGCATAATGTTGATATTTAAGGAAGAAGTATGGTAAATTACAGTTTTAGAGTCCGTTGGAGAATGATCCATATCGATTTTAGATATTTTGTAAATTCTGAAAAATAATATTTTAAAAACAAAATTATAACCATTTATATATCAGAACTCATAGTCAATATATGTCAATATTTTTACCAAAAATAATATTTGAAAAAAAAAAACTTTAATGATGTCGATATGAGAACTTTTTGAACAAAAACGTGGCGAAGGCTCTCCATGTTACCATATAATATATCACACTCAATATAGTTGTGATAAATATCAACCTTAGCCAGAGTCAATTTAAATGAATATATAAAGTCGTAAAAATGACGGGTAGGCTTAGGAGAAGTAAAAAAGAACCCAAACATTAAATTTGGTACTTTTGATTACCGTCCGAGGAAAATATAATAAGGAGAAGTATACCAAATAGAAAACAAAATTTGCTCTATACGAGTAGTACAATTTAACGATTGTTGGGAAAATATAATGCGGATAGATATAAGAGTTAAGAATCCCCTATAGGACACCAATATTAAATATTGAAGCAGCTTGTTGTTGTGCCCCACGTTGGGCGTCAATAAAGGAGAACAAAACAACGAGAGCGATTTTATTTAAATTATGATTTACATAAGTACATAGGATGAGACGCGAATAGTATTAGTCGTACAAAATGGTATTAAGATCAAAGATGTAATTAATAGTACTATTTACAAAATATGTACATGGTTGCATTTTTAGCTGTTAAATTCAAATATTTAAGCATATATTTCGTAATATTAATTGAATTAGTGAAAACGTATACGTAAAATATTAAAATAAAATATGTACAGAAGATAAATTATAATAATAAAAGTTGATTTCTATATTTGTTCAAATGTGTTGAATCATTAAATAAATGTAAACAATCGCCTTGGAAGTCACTCAGAAGACACTCCGAAGTGTCGGCATACGCGATAAAACGTAATCACAATAAGGCTATAGAAATTGTTTGTGTATTTCACCAACGATCTTCCTTGGCGTGTCTCCGGAGTGACCTCTTAGGCGAGGGGGTGCGAAACTCACTTCCAATTGCTGGCAGGGTTGCACTCGCACTTGTGCGTAAATGTGTTTTTTATCAATGCCTTTGCATGATCGAAGGAGTTGGCGTTCTTTTTTACGCCAATCCAATTTGCTGCGTAATCCGGATGATTGTCGATGGATGTTGTTCAAAACTGATACACAACAGAGACATCTCTATGTTTCTGGGATCGCCTAGTACAAAACGCATGGGATTGTCATCATAAGTTTTGTAAACTGTGCCAACTGAGAGTGTAGATCAGCCTAATCGGACGAAATAGCCTAAAGTCTTAGTATGTAAATAAGATACCCAAGGGTAGACACAGAAATTGTCACTTCTTGCAACACAAACTACTTGATCTCATTCAAATCCAGAATAACTGGTGACATTACAAATTAATGTAATTAATATATGCATGTATTTAATCGTTGCGAAGCGCACATGGTTGAGCTAGTTAATTATAAAGTATAGAAAGATCGTTGAACGCTTCTGGTTAGTTGTAAAATAAATCAAATTCTCCTCAAAATTGAAATCATCAATGGAAATCGGCATCTGGAATCAAATGATTATATGATGTAATGTAATAAATGATTATATAATGTAATGTAATAAATAGGTACATCCATATTTCAGATATATGCATGTATATAAAAAATTTATTAATGTTTACCAATATGAAATGCGATTTCTTCTTTGTCCAATAAAATATTTCCATTCATCTTTTTGTTTCAATTATAAAATTTCTAATTATAAAATGTATTGGGCATTTAATTTACTAAAAAACACCATTTATTTTAAGAAAACACAAAACACTGATTTATTCACTCGATTTACCGTCTTTATTCAACGACTGCCTTGGAGAAACTGAAGAAAGAATGTCTTTCTCGCAAAAAGAACAAAAATATTTCATACCATTTTTTACTTTCCTCTTCGCTTCGAAAAAATGACTGCTTGTGGATGAATCAATCGCAACAACAACAAAGAACGAAATACAACTGTTTGACCGCATACCGCATACACACCACCAAAGCAAAAACAAACTTGTTCACCCTACCGTCGTCGCTTCTACGTCATCTATTGCACCATACACACAGCTCTTTATTTTAAAATAAGCGAAAACCCTGTTGTTACGCTCTTTGACAAAAACCCTCTCTCTACCCATAAAAATATCTTCTAACATAAAAAATATGTTCCCAGCAAACCAAATGTCTGATGTCCGACACGTCTGAACAATTTCGGAAGCAAAGTCGTTCAGATTTCGTTCCAATTTCTAAACGATTTTTCGGAGAGGAAATAGTTCATATTTTGTACCCATTTCGGAACGAATGACGGGAAGAAATTTCCTTTCCGAATTTCCCAAGGATTTTCTTCAGATTTCGTTACGAAATCGATCCGATGTCGCTCCGACATTTCGTTCCGAAATTATACAACTTTCGTTAAGATATCGTTACGATTTCGGATCAGATATCGGACGTATCGTCCGAATTTTGTTCCGATTTCGTTACGATGTCGGTACGATTGGTTTGCTGGGTTGGTACCCAAACAAATAAAATTGAGATACGTTACAAAATGTTGCTAACATACATATATTTGTTTGCAACCAGTCCCAAACATATTTCTAACATATATTTTTCTGCGTGTACATACATAAACTACATACTAAGGAAATATCGGTACCAATATAGTGTCAAGTTTCCACATTTTTCAAAATATTTGACTTAAGATTCCTTGGAATCCTTGCACTTTAGGTCTTTGGCAACTTTACTGACACGAATGCGAGGAATATTGTGGTTAATCAAAATTAACCCTCGTGCGGGTTATAAAAGGGGTCTTTTTGGTGATCTATCAAATCAAAATATTCTACGAAATTGTTCCCCACAATATTTTACTATAGGTCTTAAACTACATTAAAATTTTAAATTTTACTTAACCAGGTGATATTTGAAATTCTGAATCAACGAGAATGTATGTATGTCTGCTAGTCAGAATATCTCATAAAAACTTCAGTGGCGGCTTGTGGCAGCTGTTGTCAATTGGAATTGCTAAAGAACACTTCCATTTTCAAAAATTGATAAATTATGCCATGTTTACACTTGCGCTCCAAAATCTACTGGATTTCACGAAATCCTGAAATACACCCCGGTGTTTACACTTATTTTTTTGTTGATTTCAAGCATATCACAATAATCAAGGTAGATGCAAATGTGCAGCTGATCGAACATGCATTTTCAAAACAAGTTGTAAATTGAATTAATCATGAAAAAATAAATGTCAAACTGTCCAGCAACCACAAAAATTAGCGGCCACACTGACAAACAACCGATTATTTGAGCAAAACTGACAGCCAAGACTGATCGTGTGTACCCCACTTTAATCATAGTCATCCAGATCGAACCAGTGAAAACGGTCGATTACACTGGTCAACACGACTTTTGTTTCAATCGAAGTTTTTGTTGTTTCTAAATGAAATCGGCGAGTTATTTTCAAATCCGGTCGAGGATTTTCACCATCAGTTCTTGTTCCTGAGATATAGCTCAAAATCGGTTTTTACGAGTTTTACTTAGAATTTCGCTATTTCCGGATACAAACAAATATGTTTTGTGGGTTTTTCGACACTAATATATTAAGGAGATGTTGTACGTTCGATACACAAAAAGTTTTTGAAATAATTATAGTGAATATATATCAAAAGAATATATAAAATTGTATATTTTGAGTACTTTAAGCTGTGACTACGCCATCGGGGGAAGTCATAGGATCTTGATATGGCATACCGGATATGCTTAGGGTGTCTACTATATGGGCTAGTATTCAAATATATAATATAAAGTTCATAGCGCCCACGAAGCGGTTATAACCTAAAAATCAAAAAAAAAATCCGGAAATAACGAAATTCCGGGTAAAACTCGTAAAAACAGATTTTGAGCTATATCTCAAGAACAAGAGCTGATGAAGAAAACCCGCGACCGGATTTAAAAATAACTGGCTGATTTCATTTAGAAACAACAACAACTTCGGCTGAAACATTCAACTTTTTCAATTTTGTTGAGCAGTGTTATATTTGATTATAACCGGTTTTCGGTGATTAATGAAAACTCGAAAGTCGACTATGAGAACACTTTTAGAAAATCGATTAACTACCCTAATACTAACCCAATAATCGAAAAACCTATTATTGCATTTCACTAAGTATACCTAGTGATTACTGTTTTTACCAAAACTGTCAAATACATGTTGTGAATTCTTGCTCATGTTTATTATAATTTAGGGATACGCAGTGAATTGCAATAATCGATTTTTCGATTATTCGGTTTTCGTGAAAAACTTAAAACTCGACTTTCGATTAATCGTTAACTGCCAAAAACCGATTATAATCGACTATAATCGACCATTTTCTTTGATGCGATCCGTGATGGTTATATGTATAAAAAAGTATCGTCGATTATGCGGTTTTAGCACACCCAATAGTCAACTACGACTAATAGTCGACCACGATTAATAGCCGACTACGAATAATAATAGACTACGACTAATGGTTGACTACGAATAATAGTTGACTCTGTCTTTCGAAAGTCGACTAAAAATAATCGATTATCCGGTTTTCGCACAGTCAATAGTCGACTACGACTTTTGGAAATTTTAGGTTAATAATCGATTAACCGAAATCGATTTTACGTATCCCTATTATAATTATATTAATTTATTAAATTAAAATTATCATGTTATGATTATTACAGTCGGACCTCGATTATCCTTGATGGTCGGGACCGGAGGCATTATGGATAATCGATTTTCACGGATAATAGAGTCAATGTTTTTATGCAGCTTTTGAACACATTTTTAATTAAAAAATGTGCATAGTGTTGCACAATAATATTTAACTGTGCCATTTTTTATTATATTTGTTTAAGGAAAGAAATGAAATAATATTAAGAATTCAAGAATTTACATCTGCTCAAAATTTTTCTGGAACATAAAGCAATTTATTAGTCCTTGTCATACATACGGTGAGTGTCAAAAATATTCGGTTTTCAATTTCACCAATAATAACACCTCAGTATTTTAGAAGACCGTACCCAATATCCAAAAAACCAAATACTTAAAAAATGTTGGTCCTGTGGCAATTAAAAAATGTATGTAACATGGATTCATGGCAACCCTATAAGCGAGAATAACAAAGAAATCGTTGTTAACCCTGTTTTATATGCGTCAAAAATATTCGTTTTTTGTAACTTTTTTAAATATTTTGCCAAAAAACAGGTCATTATCGAACTTTTTTCGCAATATTAGTATACATTTTAATAATTGCGAACAGAATCGTTGTTCCTGCGTGCAAAAATGTTATATTTTACATGAAATTATTAAAATTTAGCGCTAAGAAAAACGCTATCCTAGAAAAGAGAAAACTGGTTATATTTCATTACAAAACATCAGAAATAAAAGGAAACTTTGCTTATTTTTGAATATTTAGTCGAATATATTTGAAACAATATACAAAAGTCACAAAAATATAGAAATAATAGATTTCGTAAAACACATACATAAGCCAGCTAAAACCAAGGACCTCCCAGGTAGAGGAATCTCCTGAAAAATTGCGGCCAAACCTCCATTAATTTTCTGAAAATTGGTCACCGAGACCTAAATGACTTTCAGAAGATAAAAAATATGAAATTTAATTCCAAAAATCATAAGGTTAAAGCTTCTCATAGCCTTGTAACACATCATAACACATGAATACATGTCGCGTAGAAGCTCCTTTGTACTTTTTGCGTTGGAGTTCATAGAAAGGACGGAAACTTGGTGGTATACTCCCAGCAAAAACCCTCATTACAAACCTCTATTCCCACCCATTATTTTAACAAGGGCATGTCGCGCGAAATATCTGGTTATTTTGTAACCACTGAAATAAGTAGTCAGAATCCACTCAGTAACTACTTATTTCAGTGGTTACCATCTACTTTGTTCAGTGGTTACAAAATAACCAGATATTTCGCGCGACATGCCCTTGTTTAAATAATGGGTGGGAAAGGATGTTTGTAATGAGGATTTTTGCTGGGCTGATTTTCCTGCTTAGGCATTCAAAACTAACTCCATTTCACCAAGTTTCTGATGTGCATCAAGTTTTGAAGGTACATCAAGGCGAAACTTGAACTAGATTTTTGCTTACGTAAATAAGCAGATGGTTTGTGATGTGTTACAAGGCCATGAAAGGCTTTATCCTTACGATTTTTTTGGAATGTAATTTCATATTTTCTATCTTCTGAAAGTCATTTAGATGTCGGTGACCAATTTTCAGAAAATAAGGGAGGTTTAGCCATAATTTTTCAGGAGATTCCTCTACCTTCCCTCCCAGTCCTTGGTTTTCGCTTATGGGTTTCACAAAATCGATTATTTCTATATTTTCGTGACTTTTGCACATTATTTCAACTATATTCGACTAAATATTCAAAAATAATCAAAATTACCCTTTATTTCTGCCGTTTTTATAATGAAATATAACCAGTTTTCTCTTTTCTAGGATAGCGTTTTTCCTTAGCGCTAAATTTTAATAATTTGCTGTAAAATATAATATTTTTGCACGCAGGAACAAAGATTCTGTTTGCAATTATTAAAATGTATACTAAAATTGCGAAAATGTTCAATAATGTCCTGTTTTTGGCAAAATATTTAACAAAAATTACAAAAACGGAATATTTTTGACGCATAGAAAACAGGGTTAACAACGATTTCTTTGTTATTCTCGCTTATAGGGTTGCCATGGATCCATGTTACATACATTTTTTAATTGCCTTAGGACCAACATTTTTTTAAGTATTTGGTTTTTTGGATATTCTAAAATACTGAGGTGTTCTTATTGGTGTAATTGAAAACCGAATAGTTTTGACACTCACTGTAAGTACTTTTTAAAAATATATTTTTATGTTCATGCAGGAAAAAAATATTTTTCACTTTTGTTGGAACAAAAATATGTATTTTGTTCTAACAATTCATTTGTTTTGTTCAAGCATTGCAATTGCAAATCCAAAAATACCTCAATATTGTAAAAATCATTAACAATACCAATGGTAGGAAATATCACAATCTAGAATTTTTACGAAAACTATTGTCAGCCCAGAAAACCTGTTTCTGAAATTTTTGATTTGATCGTATATAATTCTCATATACACTTTCCTCATAACTTTGATATAAATGCCACGTATAACATTATGATTATTGACAAACACAACACATGACCGGGTTATACAGGTTTAAATAAAAGGCAACAAATTGAATGACTACTACTAATACTCCATTGCGCTCACCCTCCAAGCACCTCCCCTACATAATGAATACCATAAAACCATAACAAATATAAAATAGAAAACACAAATTCTCAGAAGAATGAGAAAGAAGAAACAAATAAAAACAAGAATCTCATACAGATAAAATACAAAACAAAAATAAGAGGAACTCATACAAACAAAACTCACCAACATTGTTTTTTTCACCACGGCATCGAATAGTGGGAGAAGAGAATAATATTGTCGAAAATAAGAGAATAATATTGCCAAGTGGACATAAACTATTGTTGGATATGACAAAAACAATAGTTGTAATTGACAAAAACTCTTGTTGGAGACATAATACTACATACGGAATCTAACAATATTTTTTCCTTTATATTATCGAAAAAAAAAAATAGTAAAAATTAGTAGATTCTTGCAGTACTGGAACAGACTAATTTTCATCATATCCATCTTAATTGACTTTGTCCCATTGTTTTGTGACATTTTCTCAATCAACATAAATAATATGTGTGCTTTTACTCCCGCACAATGGAATTTATAACGAATAATAGAGGTAATGAAAAATACCAACATTTCTTTCCTATCCAGGATAATGGATTCATAGATAATCGAGGTTTGACTGTATTTATTTTATTATTTTAATTATCAATAAAAATTTACAAGGTGTATTCAAAAATACTAATCTAATTTTACTTTATTTACTAAAAATGAACTGAAAACACCGCTTCTAGTACTTAGGATATTTAATTTTTTCCTTTAAAGCCTTTACCTAATTAACTGCGTGTGCGTTCAAAAATACAAAAACAAAATACATGTATTTGTTTTTGTTTTCAATTTGAAATACATGTATTTTGTTTTTGTATTTTTGAACGCACACGCAACACGCAGTTAATTAGGTAAAGGCTTTAACCAAGAGGAAGAAAATATAAAAAATTGCCTAAGCAAACACAAAATTTATACGTAACACGACTTCTATTCTATATTTTTCGCAGAGCAAAAATAAAGCACCTCTATTCAGTTGAACGGTATGAAAGTAAAAGATAATTCATATTTATTGACAGAGGTTTCGAAGAATAAAAATGTAAACAAACAAATACAATTCTCATGGCCTACATGTTTTGTTCGCACAAGCATATTTTTAAAACAGTTTATTTCAACACCCCCACTCGAACAAAACTTACTTAAAATGTAAACCCATTTGAATTGAACAACATTTATGTTTATCTGCTTTACTTAAATTGTCTTGAGTTGTGACTCCAACGAATTGAACAATATTTGACTCCTTCTTTTCCCGTATAAAATGATGGGGAACATCAATGTGTTTCGATCGTTCCAATTATTTGTTGGTTGATGCCAAATGCATTGCACTTTAATTGTCGCAATATATTTTTTTTTTGGTTTTTCATTTGATTTTGGGTCGAGTTCTGCTTCAAGACTTCTAAGCCACAAAATTGCTTGCACTGTAGCGGAACGTGCCATGTATTCGGCTTCTGTTGACGATAATGTTATGGTTGCTTGATGTTTGGAAGCCCACGATATAGATCCTCCTTGAAGAATATTTACATACCCTGTAACTGAACGCCTTTCATCGGAATCGCTTGCCTAGTTTTAGAGAATGTTAACTTTGCATCCTTTGTTCCCTTCAGATATCTAATAATTCCAATATCTTCAGTCATCTAATATATCTAATAATTGGTATTACTGCACACCAATGTGCTTTTCCAGAACAATTGTTAAATGTACTTAGCTTATTTACCGCTTGACATATATCTCGACTAGTACACTGCGATGCAAAAAGTAAACTTCCAATTGCTTGTTGATACGGAATTTCGGAATCTCTTTGATTTCAGCGGCTGTTTTGGGAGACATATCTTTTGAAAGTTTAACATTCACATCAATTTGTGTTGACACAGGATTACAGTTTTCCATATTAAATTTCTTTAGCATTTCATCTATGTATTCTTCCTGGAGCAAATAGATTTGGTCTTCCTTTCGTGAGATTCTAATTACTAAACACTGTTTTGCTTCACCCAAAAACTTCATTTTAAAATTCTTCATTAATTGAGCCTGTAGTTTTTTTCCGGTATGGTATCTCATTGCTAAACAACAATATGACATCGACATATATGGCCAAGAAAGTCATCTTCGATCCATCTCTATGCATATAAATGCAAGGATCAACCTTGGATCTTATTAGTCGTAAATTGATAAGCGCTTTATCAAGTTTTGTATTCCAAACTAAACTCGACTGCTTAAGTCCATACACTGCTTTATTGAGCTTCTAAACTTGGTCATCACACTTCATTGTAATACCTTCAGGTTTTTCCACATATATGTATATCTTCTTTTAGCTCACCTTGCAGGAAAGCTGTGACTGCATCCATTTGTTCTATCTACAGATCATATTTCTCTGCTAAGGCCATAAGAAAACGAATTGAAGTGTACCTTACTACAGGTGAATATGTTTCGTCGTAATAAATTCCCTTTTTCTGTGTATAGCCCCTTGCTACTAATCTGGCCTTATATCGGATATTGCTACCTGGTTCCTTTTTCTTTTTGAATAACCATTTGGCTTTAATCATATTCACTCCAGGCGGCTTTTCTACAGAATTCCAAGTATGGTTCTCTTCCAGGGACTTTATTTCGCTTTTCATAGCTTCAATTCATTTCAGCTTTTCCGGGCTATTCACGGCATCTTCCAGGCATATTGGTTCGTCTGTGCTATTTTCTTGTTTAACAACTAGAGCTTTCTTCTTTGCTGCAGTTCGTTCACTTCTGCGTGGGTCCGATGAATCGTCTGTGTTATCTAACAATTAGTTGGAGCAGGAAAGTCATGTTGATCGCATTGAACTTCTCCAGAATCCCCCATGTGCATCTTCTACTACTGATCAACATGACCCAAACTAGCTTTGACTATCCGGGATATTTACATCTTGTTCCCCCACTTGAATCGTATAAAGGGGAATTTCATTGTTGTTTTCGAGTCTATCATCTGTTCTTGAGTAATGAAAATCGGTCTCGTGAAATATTACGTCTCGGCATACAAAAACTTGTTTTCGATTCAAACTGTAGACACGGTATCATTTTGGCGTAGTTATAAATTAAAAAAGTTATAAAATTACGTCTTGAATTTTTTTTTTATTTTTTTATTAACGAAAAACTTAGTTTTATACACATATATTCAGGTTTTACATAAAAATTAATGTTGGCAGTTCGGTTATAAAACAATATATGTAATTAATTCATGTTACCTTTATGTTAGCGGCATTCTTCATAGCTAGGTTTACGACGTTTCCGACGTATGTAATATAAGTCAAAAATGTATGTCATATACGTCATAATTACCTAAAGGCCATCTATGGTTCCAACAAAAGCCGAAAGGGCATTGAATGTAAAAATGTACACGTTGAATGTGGAGTTAATCGAAGTGTGCACTGAAAACAATTGCATATTATTCAGTGGTAAAAAAAACTAGATATTTAAAGGTGCTCATCTTTATTATTCAGGAAAGATATTATAATCATAAATAGATAAGGCTATATCGAAGGCTTTGACACCAAAATCTCAATTTTTTCAAAAAGTGGAGTTAGTCGAAGTGTGCACTGAGAGGCTCATTTATTGACCGAGGTTTCGAAGAATAAAAATGTTAACAAACAAGTACAATTCTCATGGCCTACATGTTTTGTTCGCACAGTATATTTTTAAAACAGTTTATTTCAACAGATATTAACGCTTCTAATACGGAAGAATCAAATCAGCAGACTCTTGCTGTTACAAATTAGGTTTTGTTTTTTGTTGATTTTTTGAAAATATTCAAAGTCATCTCAGTTATCAGTTATCTAAAGGAAAATCATCTTTACCTTTTTAAATACAAATAGGGGATTTCTGGGATTTTGACTAGCATTTAGAACAAGTCGTGTTGACTATTCCTTCCCATGTTGTGGTGTAATGAAAAACTGGAGATAAATGATTGTGTTTTCCATTTGTTTTTGTATCTATGTGAATCAAGCCTGTAGTACAACCAATTAATTTTGTTAAAGTGACCACGTCTAGAAAATCTTCTTTTTATTATTTTTTTCTTTTCCGCAAGATTTACAATATTTTTTTGAAATTCATTTAAATTTAACGCTCTTTTCCATGATAATGAAGTGTTTCAGGAATATGTTTACATTCCAGACATTTACAGTGCCTTGAGAATACATTTGCATTGAATAAATATAACATTAACATATAAATCTACAGTTTTAGAATACACGTTTTAATTATGGACAAATGTTTGCATAAACACTTACTTTTGTCTTATTTAGACAGAACGTTGTGTTGCCATTTGCAGTCATTTGAGGGAAATGTTCAACTAAAAATTACATACCTTGGTCGGGCGGCTGTCCTTGGATTACGAAACAAATTGTGGGTACGAAAGAATGGTATCCCGAACAATTTTTAGATTATTGGTGGGAGCATGGCAGCCGCTGGACTCATGGGTTGAATGAATATTTCTAGTTTGTGTTTCACACGAAAGGAGATACCTTTTATTAAGAAAACTACTTATTCCAATTTTTATACCATCCACCATAGTATGCATGGTATAAATAAAGTACATATACATATATTCTTGACCAGGATACAATTCTGAGGCCGATCTAGTTAGCCTTGTCCGTCTGTTGTAATCACTCTAGCGTCTAAAGCTATATAAAACTTTTCTACCAAACATTGTCAATGTGCATAGGTTCATGTTTTGAAAGCCGTCTTATAATGCTACCTCCCGATTTTCGGCATTTTGAGAATTTTTGCTACAATAATTAATCGAACGGCTACCTTAGGACGTTGAAGGAAATAGAAAAATTCAGAGATATTGAAAGAAGTGAAACCAGAATAATCGAAAACAGCACGTTTCATTAAACGAAACATCTTTAACAGCCTGTTTATTTATGTCGATACTAAACTGTATGTAATTGAAACACACACAAACTATAGTTTTCAAAATATTATTTCCTTTGCTTTTGCTTCAAAACAAAAAAACAAATTTGAAAAACACATATGAATTTGGTAGTATTGCTTATGCATTAAGCCGGGGCGATTTGAAAACCTTCGCGTTTCTGATTCCTGGGATTGAACTGAGCAAAAAAGTCCACTGGATCATATCGACGCCTCCAAACAGTAGTATGCTAAGTCGACTTAGCATGTTTTCAAGTTCTTTACATTTTGATATTTAACGTCCTTTAACTTAAATTCTGTCAAATTTTGGTAATGATCGGACAATCCGAACAGAAGTTATAAACAAATATTTACTTAGCATAGTACTGAAGGTCAAAGAAATTTCCAAACTTTTAGAGCTTGTCCTGCAAAACTCGCTTTTCAGAATTAGCAAACTATTATTTGGAGGTGTCGAACGTCCTTTAACTTAAATTCTGTCTAATTTTGGTAATGATCGGTCAATCCAAACAGAAGTTATAAACAAATATTGACTTAGCATAGTACTGAAGTTCAAAAAAATGTCCAAACTTTGAGAGCTTCTCCTGCAAAACTCACTTTTTAGACTTAGCATACTATTATTTGAAGGTGTAGATATGTCTACCGCGAAAATCGAGCCTCCCGATTTTGACTTTAAGTTTTTTATTGGCGTTTTTTGGATATTTTGGCATATAACAGCCAAACCATTGAGATTTGCGGCCCAACACAAACACAGTAATTGTATTGATATGAATCAACCACTATAATTTTGCCATTTATTAAACAATTTGAGCAAATTATAGCTTATTCGGAAGATATTATTCACCCCTTTAATAGGAAAAGGGATCAATAGAAATCCGTAATGAAAAAAGAAGATATGCCCGTTTAAATTTGAAAATGTAAGAAACCCAGATTTTCGCTACTTTTACCATTATAAAATAAAAAAAAGAAGTGACCCAACCGAACCAAAAGTATTTTCTTTGTCCATGGACGCCAACACGATAGAATTTGGTAATAGAACGCTTGAATATTTTTCTGGTCGACTTTTGTAGCACAATGTCATTTATCGATATTTGCCGACAAAAGTGCACTTTATCAAGGCCAAAACTGCCTGAAGGAACATTGCAATAATTTCGCGATGTACTAGAGAGTTCTTAATTATTTTGTTGGCTACAGTTGGCTACCTTTGTGTTGGGTCGCAAATCTCAATAGTTTGGCTGTTATATGCCAAAAAATCCAAAAAAACCCCAATAAAAAACTTAAAGTCAAAATCGGGAGGCTCGATTTTAGCGGTAGACATATGGTCCAGTAGACTTTTTTGCTCAGTTCAATCCCAGGAATCAGAAACGCGAAGGGCCCATTAAGGTTTTTTTCCTTCCACACAAATCGCACCGGCCTATAATGCATTCATTTTCTTATCGACATACATAAACAGGCTGTATGTCATGCCAAAGCATTTAAATTTAAATACATAATTGAATATTTATTTTTTTTTTTTTGTTAGATAAAGTCAATTCCATTTGCTGTTGAAAAATATAACTTTTCAAATAAATATCAACCAAACTATTTGGCGCAGTTTTTACTAAACACTTTCGACCGGTCTCAATAGCCCGGGTATGGATATAAACAAAGCTGTTATTTTGCTCGTATTCACATCATTTATTTTGCGGCATAAAATTGAAAGCCTTTTCATAAAGGACATAACTCCAACACAAAATAATTAGTTTTGCATGCTAAGTTTAATAGCCCGTCACCCACACACATTGACTTTCCCAGCATTCCCTGTGTGTCATTCAATAACCACACGAGGAATGTACATATGTATGTATGCATGTAGGTAAGTACGCTGGACCGCACACACCAGAAGATGTGAACGATTGAGTATGGGTGCAAAATCATGTACATTTGCACATATCCTGGCCATCTGTAGCGAATCCATTAATTAGTTTAAATGGAAAAAAGGTTTCAAGTGGAACCGAGTGAAATACGGGGGCGACCCTCTAGCTACTGGGGGCTGTGGGGAAGACAAATGATTGTGTTGTGGTGCAGACTTTAGTGTTGGAGATATTGTTTTGCAATTCAGTCGTTGTGGTCCATGTTCTGCGGCTATTGTTGCTGCCGCTGCTGTTGTTGTTTCATAAAACTTGGCTTTTCTGCTCCAGCGTAATCTATTTGCAATAAATGGCGACCATAGATCGAAATAATAAATTAAAATGGCGAGAGCTTGGCGTTCAGCTAGCAAGAAGAAATATCCAGCCAAAAAGAACACAACGCTAAATAAAAGTTTTCTATGGATAAGGTCCAGAGCAATTTCCAGCCGCATAGGTGTGGGGGGGGGGGGGGGTATGTTATTCAAGTATGTAGTGGAGGATACTTCCGCAAGCTCTATGAATATGGAGGGCGTTTTATGTAAAGTGTTGACTGTGAAAGTGGAGCTGTTTGGCGTACAGAAGAGCTGAACCATTTACCATAGTACCATAAGACGGAAATGCGCATTAGTGTGGTAGACTTTCGCCGGTCGTGAGTCAGATTCAGCCTGCGTTTTTTTTTGCTTTCATAACAAATTGTTATCAATAGTCAAGGATTGCTTTTGCATAAATGCTCCCTTTTGCCATTTCCGTGTTCTTTTCCGCCACAACACTCTCAACATGACATAAGCAGAAACATTGATGCTGTCCCCCAGTGGTGTATTGGTACATTCGAATGAAATCCATGCTCTCCTCCTGTCTCACCAGCTAAGCAAATTCAAAGCTTGGCAATGGGTCTTAACCAAAATGAAATTCATTATTTTGCGATACTGTTAAACTGTTTACACCAAGTCAAGTGGAATTCAATTGAAGCATATAAAAACAAACTTGCTTCGACTCTACTCGATCTCAAACTTTGAGTTTGGATTTTGTTTTGTTGTAGAAAAATGTTGAATATTTATAATTTCCCTGTGTTGTGGGTTCTATCACACACATTCACAATTTCTAATTGCGAACTGACGATAACATTTAAATTTACTCCATTGACAGCTTAAACCAAAGGGGCCTTTAAAATACTTAAATCAATGAAATAAAAAGTAACACAGTAAGACCAGCTGATGCCTTCTCTTGGCGTCAAATTAATTATAAAAGATGTAAAAACTCGTTAAGTTTGGCAGTGCCGAATTTTTTATACCCTCCACCATTAAATATTTTAGTTTCATGTCCTATAATTTTAGGTGGAGAAACGGATACCCCAAATGCGGATATACGGTCAGAAAATGAATGTAAAAATGTCTTCAATCGGGCGGTACCTTTATATCTGGGCTATACAAAAACATCGACCGATGTTGACTATTTTTCGTGTAGAAGTTTTTGCGGCCACTGGTAACCTCAAATGCCAAATTACAGATAGTTCAATCAACAAATGTATGAAAAGTTTCTCAAATCATCTAAATAGGGAAATATCGTTATATACCAAAACATGGATTTATGCTAACAATTTATCGTGGAAGACTTTTCTGACCACTGCTGATATATGAAGGCTATACAAAAACATGGACATATGTTGACAATTTTTAACGTAGACGTTTTCCTACCACTGGGAACCTCAAATGTCAAATTGCCGCTCTTTCAGTAATAAATATAGCTAAATCGAGAGTTACAGTTATATGGGGGCTATAATAACACATGGAAATCTCAAATGTCGAATAACAACCCTCATTTCGGTGGGATATTGAGGCTACAACTTTCAAAATACCGAAAATCAGGAGGTACCGTTCTATGGGGGCTATATGAAAACGTGAACCTATACTGACAAATTTCAGGTGGAAAGTTTTATACCTCCAACGAAGACTAAATACCGAATTTCAATAATTTCGGTGGGATATTGAGGCTACAACTTTCAAAATACCGAAAATCGGGAGGTACCGTTCTATAGGGGCTATATGAAGACGTGGACCTATACTGACAAATTTCAGGTGGAACGAAGACTTTATACAAAATGTGAGCCATTTAAGTGTGATGTTTAGGCCACAACCTTCAAAATATCGGAATGGTACCTCCCTTCTATGGGGGCTATATGAAGACATGGATCCATACGGACAAATTTCAGGTTTAAAGTTTCATACCCCTAACAAAGACTTAATACCAAGGTTCAGCCATTTCGGTGGGATTTTTAGACCGCAAATCCTTGTATATAGTTTTGCATATGCTCATTTTATGCAAATATGCAAAATAAATAAATCTGGGCCTGAGTTTCTGTCTAATCAGATTTTCTCTACGACTGTTCTAACCATATATGCATTTGCATAGGATTCCGCTGTCTAGTCATAAGTGTGGATATGGAACAATTCGACAAAAATTATTAAAAAAAACTTTTTTTAAAAAATTTTATTTTTAAAACTTTTTACCTGCAATTTGTCGGTATAGGTCCACGCCTTCATATAGCTTCCATAGAACGGTACCTCCCGATTTTCGGTATTTTGAAAGTTTTAGCCTCATTAACACACCGAAATAGTTGAAATTTGGCATTTAGTCTATGTTAGGGGTGCAAATCTTTTCACCTAAAATTTGTCAGTATAGGTCCACGTTTTCATATAGCCCCCATAGAACTGTACCTCCCGATTTTCGGTATTTTGGGGGTATAAAATTTTGCACCTGAAATTGGTCGGTATAGGTCCTCGTTTTCATATAGCCCCCATTGAACGGTACCCTCTGATTTTCGGTGTTTTGAAAGTTTTAGCCACATTATTCAACCGGAATAACTTAAATTTTATATTTAAACTTCCCTATAGGTACAAAACATATACACCTTGCAAAAATTCAGACAGTATAGGTCCACGTTTTGGTTTAGCTCCCTTATAAGCGTAGCTAGAGGTGGGTGCGTGTCGTGCCGTGAGTGGTGCGTGTTCGTGCCTTCTCGACACGACCAAACATGATCTGCACTATGTGCCACGATCGTGCTTAATTTTTGGGCTCCCTTTAGAAGTCGTGCAAGAGACTATAGTAAACACATAAATCCAACAAGAATATAAAACCGACAAAAAATTCACCAATTGTAGTTTTCCTAAAATTCACTGTGCAACACTGGAAATGCAAACAACTTCTAATGGGCATTTTCTGAAAGTACATATTGAGACTACAAAAACCTTAATTGGGTTTTGTGTTCTTAGATCGGGTTTAGATTTTATGGCCTCATCAAAACCGACCTAAAATCAGCCTTTTTTTCTAGTGATCGGACCTTTATCTCCGAAACTAATAAGAATTTTGCTTTGCAGTCTTCAGCAATATTGTAGCCCTAAAATAGTGAAACTTATGTGTCAAACAGATGAACTAGGAAAAACTGCATCTAGCGCATCAAACTCGTTAAAATATAGAAAAGTTTACATAATTTCTGAAATTCTGGTCAGTAACAACTGAACCGTTAGGAATTGAAACAAGTAACCATTCTAAAAACTTTCCAAATAATGTGACCATCAATTCTTCAGAACATTCTGAACCCCTAAAATGGTTAGTTCACGTTGTTTAAGGGGTATTTCATAACATACCTTTTACAAAACTTATTTCAAACAATGTTCACACAGGCTGTTTGTTCTCATGTTGAGGATTTCAATGAATTATTGAAATATTTACCAAATTGTTGTTGAAAAATTTGCTATAAACAAGGCGATAGAGGTATTTTACAACAATATAATGTTCTGAAGAGTTGTATATTACATTCCAGAGAATATTTGCCCAAAAAGTAACATTAAGAAGAATTTAAGATTTTGGGAGATACGCTGCGAAATATACATAAATTATAGAATTTTTAGATATTTTATAAAATTTGAGGCAATAAATGCAGTTTTTTGAGTTCACTATTCCTCCAAATATGTTCTTCTTGCTCTTATCTACAAGTTTGCTTACCCGATCTAAGAAAACAAAACCCAAATATGGTTTTTGCCTATTGTTCCTGTACTTTCATAAAATTCTGGACAGAAGTTGTTTGCACGCGATTGGCTCAAAAATGTTGCACAGTGATTGTTTACGTCGTTTTTGTAGTCTGGTACTTTTTGCCGTTTTGTTATGGAGAGACCAGAACAAAAAGATGGTGTTTGTTGGCCATTTGTTTTGTTCATGAGAGAGAAGCAAATACAAAAGCAACTTAGCGGTATAACGCAATATACTGTATTTGAAAATCAGTTGTTTATTTTGCTAAATTTGATATTGAAGACAAGTTGGGAAATTCTGTATTTGTAACCGACAATGGTTCCAACGTTGTTTCGGATTTTAAAAGATTTAAACGTATACCTTGCGCTTGTCACAAATTGAACTTAGTTATGGATGATGTTGTTGAAAAACATCCTCTTCCCGGATTGGGAAAACTGATTGACCGTTAAAAAAGCTTGTAAGATATTTTAAACACTCGGAGCTAAACAATAAATTGTCGAAAACGTTAAGATATAAGAACACGGTGGAATTCAACATATATCATGCTTGAAAGCATATACCAGGTCCAGAATGAGATTAAGAGTATTTTGCTAGCAAACAAATTGTCCATATATATCCAGATTTAAGCCTAGCCGATATTGCCCAATTTTATGTATTTCAACGTTTTGTTTGTCAAATTGCTGTAATTTAATATTGTGTGTTGACAGAGGATACAAATGCTCAATTCGGAAATTTGCAAGTATTGGTCCATGTTTTGAAAAAAAAAAAACAATGTCGTCACATGAAGACTCATTTAAAGGAAGTAGTTATTATCAGTTAAGATATACTGCTCCTTTCTTTCATAAACGAAAAGAAAATAATTGTTCTTATTTACTTAAATACAGTTCGAGGTGGAGGGTATAAACATTTCGGCCCGGCCGAACTTAAAACCTCCCTTACTTTTTTATTTTGACGTGGATTATCACGGCAAGGGTGCATCGATGAAATTAAATATTTGTATAACGATTAAGGTGCCACCGTGGTGCAATGGTATGCACACCCACCTTGCACGCTGAAGATCGTGGGTTCGATTCCCCGGCCAGGGAACATAAAATTCTCAACGGTAATGTTGGAGACATTTTCTGAGTATTTCAGCCATGTAAAACTGCTCTACAAGTGGTGTCTGAAAACACGCCCTTCTGACTCGGCTATAAACTGTAGGTCCCATTTCATTGAGCTAATATAAATCGGGGTGCACTCATAGATATGAGCGAAGTCTCCCTCGTACCGTCTGGGATGTTTGTGGAACAATTATATATTATATATGACGATTAAGCACCATCTTATAGCACTGTGAAGAACTTGTCTAATGAATTCTATTGTGACCGACGCCCGCTCAAAGACGAAGGTACGAGGGTCACTGGAGAACCTTCCGGCCTAGGCAACACGCACTGTCGCCAGGCGTCATTTGACATTTTTAGGAAAGTTCGACAGTTTTTAACCTAAGAGTTCTTAGGACAGTTTGACATACGACCATGTGTTGGGTTGTTTACATTGGCTTGATAGTGACGCCTCCTAAACATAGCTTTTGAACGCTTTTACAGCATCTTCTGGCGATTGCTGCTATTTTTCGGGTTCATACGCATAGTTCCATGATTCGTCACCTGGATCCATCTTAAAAAACGTTTTTCGAAACACCGCGATCGTATTTTTCGGAAATTTCTTGCACTGATAAACACGGTATCCAACGAGAAAACCCCCATTTTTGCCGCCAAGTTTTCATGCAATATCGAATGTTAGTTGGTGGAATAAATGCCGAAGGATGTCTCTATCTCACGGTGTTTAACATGGCGTTCTTGGATTATCTGTTTTTAGTGTGTGTCCGCCACGATTGAATTCATTGAACCAGTTTTTAATAGTCCTATAGGATGGTCCTTTATCGGCATACAAAGATTTAGTTTAATAGATGCACTCTAGCCGTGATTATCCACGTCGGAAGTTATGAACAATTACACTGTGCAACAAAATGGAGCTCAAAGTCTGGGGGGTGGAAAATTCCTATTGGAGATGAAAGGCCTTGGTGAGTATATACAGAACCCCGAAGGACAGATTCGCCGTGAGTCGAACTTTCGCGATATGGCGTGATGAAGTTTTTGCTAGAGACCCTGTAAGCCATCAGGAATTAGCGTTATATCTTTGTTCGCTGTTGCTTTAGCTTATTTTTACGATGACATGTCTTCAGTCAAATCGAGTGAGGATTTTTTTCGTAGTATCACTTCGACCTTCTAACTCGCTTCCTTCAATGTCCTTTTCGTCCTTTATTTTAAGAGCCGCTATAAAAGTACCACAAGATGACTTTTTTCAGCTTCGAAATGTTCTGCAAAAATGTCGGCCAGAAAATTTTAGGTACGGCTCTCATTGACAACAAATCGATTTTGTCGAGTTTTCGTGGTCGTTTTGTGCATTTACCCTGTTTTTGTTCAGAAAAAGACTATATTTTGTTTTTTGTATATTCGTTACAGAACATACAAAAACACAAAACATAGTTTTTTCTGAGCAAAAACAGGGTAAATGCACAAAACGACCACGAAAACTCGACAAAAACGATTTGTTGTCAATGAGAGCCGTACCCAAAATTTTTTGGCCGACATTTTTGCAGAACATTTCGAAGCTGAAAAACATCATCTTGTGGTACTTTTATAGCGGCTCTTAAAATAAAGGACGAAAAGGACATTGAAGGAAGCGAGTTAGAAGGTCGAAGTGATACTACGAAAAAAATCCTCACTCGATTTGACTGAAGACATGTCATCGTAAAAATAAGCTAAAGCAATAGCGAACAAAGATATAACGCTAATTCCTGATGGCTTACAGGGTCTCTAGCAAAAACTTCATCACGCCATATCGCGAAAGTTCGACTCACGGCGAATCTGTCCTTCGGGGTTCTGTTTATACTCACCAAGGCCTTTCATCTCCCATAGGAATTTTCCACCCCCCAAAATTTCGGTTCACAGTGTTATCGGACGAAAATATTCACAAGTAAATTTCAATTTTTTGGCAAAGTGATTTTTTACTGTAAGCAACCCAACACATGGTCGTATGTCAAACTGTCCTGAGTATGCTTAGGCTAAAACTGTTAAACTTTCCAAAAAAATGTCAAATGACACCTGGCGACACTGCGAGTTGCATAGGCTAGAAGATTTTCGAGTGACCCTTGTAGTGAAGATAGTCCAAAAAACGGACGTTGTGAAGAACTCATTGAAGCCGTGCATTAACTGTGCGTATTTTCACACTTCAACAACTGTAACTTAGTAATTTCTTAACCGATTTTTTAACTATATATATCTCTTGTTTGGTAAAGGTAACATTTGACCCTTTCTACGAAAGAAAAAATAATAGAAATCGGTGGTGAAATGTAGAGGTTATGCCTGTTTTAAATTGAACATCTAAGTAAGTAATTTTTCTCTATAATTACCATTATAAAATTACTTTCCATGGATCAAACAAAACCCAATTGGTGCCTGCGAACCCCTTCATTTTTTTCAAATAGCACAGTGTCAAATTGCCTAAAATTGGGTGGTACTTCTTTCGGATATACATATATCAAAAATATGAACATTTAATAAAATCTTCTGCATCGATATAGATGGGATTCTACCCGGTATTTACCCAAAACTTGGGTAAATACCTGGTAAATACCTTTTAAATGACTTTTTTGGGTGTTTATTTGGGTATTTAAAAATGTATTTTGAAATGAATATTTTGTTTTTCTGTCATATAGAAAATTGAAAATATAGCACAAAACGGCAAGAAAATCGGTTAAAATTCGCGATTTCAATATTTTATATGTTTCGTATCGGCTGTTAACGTCACATGTGGGCTGCAGGCTGCAAAAAGTATAATTTTGCGGGATAGGAACAAATCTTAAGATAATCAACAGAAATCGTGAATAAAACCATTTGATGCAAGGGATACGAAGGAACGTGGTCCAACATTGGGGTTTTTCTGCAAGAAGGTATTCAACCTACCGCTTGAAGTGCTCTCATATGTCAGAAATGATGCTGTTATTATTTTGGGAGGTTTACCAAAATATGGACCAAAATAGGTAATATTTACACTTGCTTAATATGCAAATAAGGTAATCATATTTATATTGAAAGTAAAAATTGCTAAAACACCGTGTTTTTCCCTCTAATTTGAGCATTGTTGGTTCTATAGTTTCTACCTACATTTTGGGTAAATTTCTGGGTATTTACCCATTTTTGCCCAATTTACCCATTTTAATGGGTATTTACCATTTGGGTATTTACCCATTTCCCATCTGTATGCATCGAAGTTATCCACAATGTGTGAACTCAAAATACCAAATAAGAGCAGTATCTCACATATTATTATGCTATATCTAAACATTGCGATAGATTTTATTTGCTTCAAGGCCCTTGACCACCGCCATAGCGTAAATATAACCAACTACTACGCCAGACATTACGAACTATGCTTTAGTATTTCACTTAGTTAAAGTGTTTTCAAATATTCGAGAACAACTGCTAATAAATTATAATCGTGCGGCTAATAAATTATTTGCAATTAACTGGATGTTCAAATACTAGACTTACATTTTCACATTACCTTTGAATGTGTTCGCATTAAGTCATCGACTTTGTCCATGTCTATGAGGACATGACACATAGCCGGGCACTCGACTATGTCAGTCGTTGTCGTTTTTTTTTTCGTTTGCTGCCAAACTCTTTCCTATCTTTTCGAGCACGGTTGCGTTTACATTGGTATTTGAACATGATTTTTGTAAACTTTTCGCGTAAAAGTAGCAATATTTTATGAAAATTACCACAAACTTTTTATGAAAATGGTTTTGGGTTTGTTTAGTGGTTTTCTCCAAGGGTTGGTTGGGATGTGCTGTATCACCACCATATCCATGCCATCACAGCTACGACTTTACCACATTCTCCATAGCAGCCCATCCAGAATGTGAAATAATATCAAATCTTGTGCAAATAAAATGAAAAGTTTTCTAGCACAAACTCATACTTTTTCTATTTCACTTTTTTTACTTTCCACTTTTCCTACATCCTTTTTCACGTGTTATGTTTCTTGTGAAATTAATACTTTATTTTAAATATAAAAAGTTCTTTGGAGCTTAAGCGGGTACTTTGGCGCAAAGAGTGGGATACACGGATGTGCTTCGTTCACCTGAATTAATATGCATACACACATTCAAATTCACCCATACACACAGACACCCACACCACCACCATCACACAACCCCGCAAATACGGTTAGGTGGGTTATTTGTTGCACTAAGGAGCTAAGCGATTTCTGTATAAGCAGCTTTTTATTTAAGAGTTAAAAACTGTTTCATGTTCAAATTTGCAAGAACACGAAGCACAATGCTGTTCAAATACAGTGGTTGTATTGGAATCTTTGAGAGTTAACTTAGGACGCTTATCGTATTTAGATTTTTGTGGAGCTATTTACTCCCGACAGATTACTTCTAAGACATGATTGCTAAGTAACTGAACCAATACATACATAAGTACGTAGTCATGAATAAACAATCTCCATAGTGTGGTTTAAATTGAAAATATGAAAATTTGTTGCCACCCAATGTATCCACTGTCAAAGAAGTATGATCCTGATTTTCAATGTGTTATATTCGCTTGCTGATTTTGATTAAAGACATGTGCTGAAAGTTAAATAAGCTACAAAAAACGAGGTAATAAATTTCCCCGCTCCGTCTACAATTTGGGGACGTATACATCACCAGGCTTCCCATAACCATTAAAAATGCTGGTGAATTTCTTTAATACTCACTTCTACATCCCATTTCTTTGAAGTTCTTATGCAAACATTTGATATTTGTGTGTATGTGTGTCTGAAGGCAAACAGTTTCACAAATGTGTGTTCTGTGAGTATGAAACAAGAAGACAACAAATTAATGTAGTTCCTCTTTAGATGATGTTTTATGTACAATAGAGTAAAACATACCAACAAATTTGACAAGATTCGAACGTGTGAATATTGCAAAATGTGTGCGCGCATAAGAATAATGAAACAAAAATTAATAGTAGAACGGTATCAAAATGGATATGCAAAAAAAAAAAAGGATTGGAGGCTTGAGAGGCCGGTTATATTGTACACTACAACGCTGTAGACATAACGATAGGTATGGGCGAACATAGAGTTTGTGTGCTAAATTTACTTCTTAAATAATTTGTGCTAAATTTGTCAAAAATATTGATTATTCCTACGAAATATTGTTGTAATTGGAAACACATTACTTTCTAGTTTTCCTTCCATTTCCCTGAATGAAACATATAACCTACATATCGTCTGTTACGCACAAAAAGGTCGTAAGTCCACTTTTTACGGAAATCGTTTTTGTTACAGAATGATAGTACAAGTCAAAACACGTCGTATGATATAAAGAAAATGGTATTATGCCGCGAGTTTCCATATGTTTTGTCCCTTTCGGAAAAGGTCGTAAGTCCACAAAATGTGTAAATTTGAGTACGAAAAGGTCGTAAGTCCACAGGAAAAGTTATATTTTGAATGAATACTTCAGCGAATGTAGTTCACATATAATGATAAACGTCATCCATACTTGGGGTACATTGTAAAGAAGCAGTCTACAACTTTGGACTATAATAGAAAGATATTTGGCGGAGCCAAAGGACCGAACTTTTGCATCAAAATCTGATCATTTCTATTTTATAATACTGTGAACCGAAATTTTGGGGCAGAGATAATTCCTTTTGAGGATGAAAGCCCTTTTTGAAAGTATTAAAAATCCCGAAGGACATATCCGCCATGAGCCGAAGTTCCGAGTTATGGCGTGATGAAATTTCTGCTGAAGATCTTGTCAGGCATCTGAAATGAGCTTTTTATTTTTGTTAATTTTGTTCTAGCTTATTTATGAGATGATATGTCTTCAGTCAAATCAAATGAGGATTATTTTCGTAGAGCATTTCGACCTTCTAACTCGCTTCCTTCAATGAACTTTCGTCCCTTATTTTAAAATGTGCATAGATGAGAAAAATCAAAAAACAATGCGCCGGAGCGCTTTTTTATTAAATCGCGGTCAAAGTTCAAATTTTTAGGGTTTTATTATTATTTTATTATTCACGATTTCGCCGGGAAACCGCCTGCCGTATCAAAATGAAACTAAACAAGTAAAAAAGTGCCAGTCGGCTTTGCCGACAGATATATACCCTCAGCCAATGTGAAGTAAAAATTTCACCTACGGACAGATCAATTGTATTTAAGGTCTCTTCAGAATGTTGTGGCATTTTTTGGACATTTGAACTTGCCGACAAAAATGTGGATTAGGAACTAACTTCACTAAGACACAAGTGTTGATCTTCTGTGTGGGAGGTACCGATATGGGCCATTTCAGAAGTTAAACTAAATGTTGACAAAATATTAGGAGATCCAAAGTTTGGACCAAATTGGTTGCCCCATTCATATCACTTGAATCCTAGTATTTTAGTGAATTTTTTTAAATATTGAAACTAATACATGAAACTAAGTTTGGATAATATGATGAAGACCAAATGTTGGACCAAATCGGTTGAACAGTTCGAGAGTTATCGTGCTCTCCGACCGCCACATATGGTGACATAGGGGGCTTTTCCACCTTTCGGACTATTTTCACAAGAAATATGGACTTGCCTCTGAAAAACATTTATCGTCGTAATAGAGGTAGCGAAGACCCAAGAGATGCAGATCGACACATTTCACGTTTTTGTCGATTATAAAGCAGCATTCGACAGTCCCCTCCGATCAAAGGTATTCCACGCAATGTCTGAATTTGGTATCCCCGCAAAGCTCATCCGGCTTTGTAAGATGACTTTAACTGATACTAGGTCCTCAGTTAAAATTGGAAAGAACCTCTCCGAAGAATTTTGTACCAAAAGAGGTTTCAGACAAGGAGACAGCCTTTCGTGTGACCTATTCAACATTTTGCTGGAAAAGATAATACGAGATGCAAATGTCAAAAGAAATAGCACAATTTACACCAATAGCCACATGTTACTTGCCTATGCTGATGACATAGACATCATGGGACGATCAGTAGAGGAAGTAACTGATACCTTTAGGAAGGTCGAAGCAGAATCTGCGAAAGTGGGTCTGGCGGTAAACGGCGAAAAGACCAAATTGATGGTGTCGACGCGCAAAGCGTCCATAGAGCTCGGACCATATGTGGAAGTTGGTACCCACAACTTTGAGGTAGTTAAAGATTTCGTCTACCTCGGCACTGCCATAAACACAACAAACAACATCAGTTGTGAAATAAGAAGAAGAATTGTATTGGCCAACAGATGCTACTATGGTTTAAGTAAGCAATTTAAAAACAAAGCCACATCTCGTCAAACAAAAAAAAAAAACACTATACAAAACGCTGATACTACCCGTGCTAATGTATGGCTCCGAAGCATAGGTACTTGCGCAAGCAGATAAGGCAGTGCTTGGTGTGTTTGAGATTAAAATTCTTCGAAAGATCTACGGGCCGATATGCATTGACGGTGAATATCGACGTCGTATGAATCACGAGCTATATCAGCTATATAAAAACATGAATATAGTTAAACGTATCGAGATGCAACGATTGCGTTGGCTAGGCCATATCATGAGAATGAGCGATGATGAACCCGCTAAAAAGGCGTATGAATACGTGCTACATAGCGGTGCACGCAGAATCGGCAGGCCTAAGCTTCGATGGAGCATACAAGTGGATGAAGAAATGAAAAGGCGCGGTATTCCAAAAAGTCAAGCGAAAAACAGAGAGGATCGGAGATCTTTTCTTAGTTCGGTCTATGGAACAAATGTTCTGTAATGGGCCTAAGTACGTAAGTAGTAAGGTTTGAGCTGAACTTTTGGGATCAGTGGAAGAGCTTACCTCCAACAATTAATAATGGAATAACTTCATTGGAGTTCTAACCCACATATGTATATATTTGGTAATTTCGTTTTTAAGCACAACTTGCATCAATGGAAAGGTCAACATTTAGTTTCCATATATTTTTTAAGCTACTTTACTGAAATATGTCCTCCATAAATTAAAATATTCACCAAAAATTAATTTTAGCTACTTTTAACACCAATAATCATTTTCACCCGCCAAGTACTATCCGATAATCTTCCACAATTATTAACATCTTCCTTCGTGGGAAATGTTGACATATCTATACATATAAAAGAGCTTAGTGATGACTGAGTGAGTGAGTGAGTGAGTGAGTGATTGACTGGCATATAATCGCCCAGACGAAACCGCTGAAGCTAGAAAGCTGAAATTTTGACTGTGGGTAGCTGTTGGTGTGTAGGGGTGAGATAAGGCTGGGTTTTTGAAATTCGACCTAGAAGGGTACGAAAAGTACTAAAAGGCACTAAATATGGTACCCTATGTATTAGGCAAACGGGAAGAGCAAGAATTCTGAAATTTGAAATTAGGGTAACTGATGGAGAGTTAGAAAGATGTACCATATAGTTTTTGGAAATTCGACCTCTAAGTGTACGAAAAGTACTAAATTTAGTACCAATTGTTTATTTAGAACGGATTCAGCTAGAAAGTTGAAACTTGGTATGGAAATGAAGGTTGTGAAGTGGTGATTATAAAAGGAAATGGTTCATGAAGTTTGTACTCATGTGTACGAAAAATACTAAATGGTACTAAATTTAGTACCATTTGGAGTTGGGTGAACGGATAGAGATGGAAACCTGAAATTTGGAATTAAGATTACTGTTGCAGAGTAGGATTGAGATATATGGTTAGTTTTGGAAATTCGTACTTATGTGTACGGTAGTACTAAATGGTAGTAAATTTTGTACAAATTGGAATTGATTGAATGGATAGGCGTGGAAATCTGACATTTGGAGTTAAGGTTACTGTTGGACTGTAGGATTGGGGAAGTTTTGGAAATTCGTAATTATGGGTACAAAATACTTTTTGTAAATGGTACTAAATTTGGTACCCTTTGGATTTGGGTGAACGGACAGAGCTGGAAACCTGAAATTTGGGATTAAGATTACTGATGCCGCGTAGGATTGAGATATATGGTTAGTTTTGGAAATTCGTACTTATGTATGTGTACGAAAAGTACTAAATGGTACTATATTTGGTACAATTTGGAATTGATTGAACGGATAGGCGTGGAAACCTGACATTTGGAGTTAAGGTTACTGTTGGAGTGTAGGATTGAAGAAGATTTTGAAATTCGTAATTATGGGTACGAAAAGTACTAAACAGCACTAAAAATGGTACAATTTGAGTTTGGGTGAACGGATAGCGCTGGAATCCTGAAATTTTGAATTTAGATTACAGTTGGCCTGTAGGATTGAGGGAGTTTTGTAAAATTCGTATTTGTGGTTACGAAAAGTATTAAATTTCGTATAATATAGATGTGGTTGAACGGAGAGAGCTGGAATTCTGTATTTAGAATTAAAGTTGCTGTTAAAGTGAAGAATTGAGGTAGTTTTGGAAAATCGTACTTATGGGTACCAAGAGTATTAAATGTAATCAAGATTACTGTTGTTATTTTGTATAATTGTCAGTGTAGGGTTGAGACATGTGGTTGACAAAATACGAACCATAAGTTTACGAAAAGTACTAAATGGTACTCAATTTGGTGTTGGTTGTAGGGACGGAACTGGAATCTGTATTTTTGGAGTTAGGGTGAGTATTGGTGTGTAACATTGGTATATTTACGAAAAGTACTAAAGAGGTCTTAATGTTGTATCGGGTGCAGGAACGGGTGGAATTCTAAACTTTGTTATTAGAGTCACTGTTGGTATATGGGGTTAAGATATGGTGATGCTTTTGGAAATGCATACTATAAAAAGTACTAAAAGGTATAGAATTTGATATAATTTGTTATTGTGTAAAGGGGTTGGCAGGATTTGTTTGGAATTTTAGGAGGAGGTTTCGGATATTTGTTCTTATACATTTATATGTATAGTAGTACTATAATTGGGTTTGAGGGAACTGATTGTGCTGGAAATGAGAATCGCGGTTGGTATAAACGGTTGATATGAGAAGGTAATTTTTTTAATACCGACGTGTACGAAAAGTACTAAATTTGGTACGTCTTTGTTATTGCATAAACGATAATATAAGGAGTTTTTAATGCGTACAAATTCTGAAATGAGGGTCGTTGATGGCTGAAATGATATCGGACATAATTACTATTAGGTAACGAAAAAGTACTAAATGGTACTGAAATTTGGAATTAAGATTACTGTTGGAGTAGAGGATTTAAGTTCTTATGTGTACCAAAAGTACTAAATTATACTTAACGTGATAAAGTTTGGATTTGGTCAACGGCATCGAGCTAAAATTTTGAGGATAGCAGTTGGGGTATAGAGTGGAGATAAGAAGTATGTTTTGGAAATTCATTAAATTTGGTTTTAGGAGAACAGATAGAGCAGTAAATGGGTATCGTTGTTTCGATTAGTTTTTAATATAAGGATGTGTTGCATATAGGGATATAGCTGAAATTTCGATTTTTGTATTATGTTCCGTGTTAGTATTTAGGTATGGAGGTATGGAGAAATTAGGTATGGAAGTCCCTGAGGGCTGAGGTATTGAGCTGGTGTTGTAAATGCGGAAATATATTTTGATATCACAAATTCCGAAATTACAGCTACTTTGGTTGGAAAACTTGGATACAATTTTTAAACTACCCGTACCGTTATAATGAAACGTGGACTGAAATTTAAAATGTTGACTCGAGGATGCGACAAGGCATTTTTTTTTTTTGGAAATTCGAACTAAAGGTGTACGAATGGCGTTTAAATGAAATTAAATGTCAATTAAAATAGGTATTGATACATCAAAATTGTTAGTGTTCACCATTTTCATATAAAGTATTGTTTATTTCTATATTCTTCCTTTTCCCATACGAAGTAGCCTGCATTTTGCTAGTTGAACTATAAATGCGTTCTCTAGCGTGATTATGGTTACACTACAAACAATTAAAACTGTGGATTTCGGTATGCATTTGGTTGAAGCTCTGTTATCTGACCATGTATATCAATATATTTGGCATCCATGGAAATACCAAGAATTTCTCTTCCACATGTAACTTATATGGGTGGAACGTGTCTTCCAGGAATAAAAATATAGTCATCATGTTAAAAAAATACCAATTTTCACCCAAAAGTTTAAGTCGATTTAACCCGCTAATTATTACTAGATCATCATGTAATATTGCAATGTTCTTCTTTGCGGTAAATCCAAACCTTATTAAAAATTACGCCGTCCATCATTGCGACCTCCAAACCCGCTGTAAAATAAGATAAAAATTGTGTTTTTGGTCCTTTGCACCCCTTACGATCATCACCAATAACATTGAAAATTGACAAGGGAGGTCTGCGAAGAATATTTCGCGATGTTACATGAATATTAGACAAAAGAAACTTATAATACCGTTTCCATATTGTTGAGTAAAGTATAAATATTTTATTTTAAAAAACCCGTACAAAATTCGGACGATACGTCCGATATCTGATCCGAAATCGTAACGATGTCGGTACGATTGGTTTGCTGGGCAGTAGTGGGATTCTCTAAGGCATTTTTTGATTACTGACAAAAATTGGTAAAATTAAAAATCAAAATTAAGAATGAAGAATACAAATGAATGTTGACAACACTGTTGCTATCGGTAGAACTTAACGACTACGACAAACTTCGTTAATTAACGAAATTATAAGCATTTTTATTTTACCGATTGGTGTCGATAACCAAATAATGGTTAGAGAATCCCACTACAGGTCTTAAACTTAACTTTTTCCTAGGGAGGTACCCGAAGGAGTGGACGGATATAGTCCATATTCTAACCTGATAAATGATTGCATTAAATAATACGATGTGCAAAGTCTGCACCAATTAGAATTATCTTGCGGATTTGCCATTTTAGTTGGTGTCGTAAGGGTTTCACAGAGCTTTTAGGCTAATATCTCAAGAAGTATGGACTTGCGCAAAAAAAAAATTGTACCGTCGTAAAGGGAGCCGCAAGGGCAACCTACTGAAAAAATTTCAACACGATCCGAGTGGTGCTCTTAAAATTCTCTTTATACGAATTTTGTGTGGGAGGTACACGAAGGAGTGGACCGATACAGTCCATATTCGAGTACGATATATATCTGGAAGGAATAATACGATGTGCAAAGTTTGGACCAAATCAATTGCTCCCTTCAAGAGTTATCGTTCACACCATTTTATAGGAAAATTTTGAACTTTTGTGGGGAAGGTACCGGATGGAGTGGACCGATATGGCCCATCTTCGAACTTAAACTAAGTTTGGACAAAATATTACCATACCTATAATTTGGTTCGAATCGGTTGATCCGTTCCAGAGTTATCGACTTCAAATTGTCTGAAACGAATTTCGTCCAAACATACTTGTGGTCTAAAAGCGTTATTTCGATGAGACACATTTTTGGTCGTATCAAAGTGTATATCAGCAAAAATGTCTAAAATCGTCTTTTCCATTTCAAAAAAATCAAAAAAAAAATTTTGATACTACATCTATGATTTTTGGTACATAGATTAAGAAAAAAATCGTCATTCCAAATCTGTTTTCGTTACCAACTTTGATTGTTGCGCGCAAAAGATATGACCGTTTTAATTATGCTAATTAGAAAAAATTCTAAAAAAATCGCGGCTTAATATAGTAAGCTGTTATATCTAATTGTCGTTAACTGAATTCGCACCCTTTGAGAATATGCAAAAAAAAAAATCAAAAAGTTTCAATGGATTCGCGAAAAATTAAATTTGTTAAATAATTTCACGTATTTACAAACATATTTTTAAAACAATAGCGCTTATACTTACAAAAAAATATATAAAAAAATTATAGCAGCATCCAGACATTGTGAGGAATAAAATGAAACCTAAGTCGTGAAGTTTGGAGCTTTAGTATTCATGATATTTCTAAAAATACAAAGAAAATAGGACGAAACAAATAAAAACCATGTTGTTCTAATTATACCCTATACCACAATGTGGAAAAGGGTATTATAAGTTTGTTTTGGTAAAAATTCATGTAACACCGCGAAATATTCATCGGAGACCCCCAATGTGGTATACCAATCTTCATATCTCGACGAGATAAAGCGATTTTGAGATGTGTGTCCGTCCGTCAGTCCGTCCGTCCGTCCGTCTGTCCATTATAAATTGTAAACACGCTCCAGGCCGCAATTATGGACCGATCGTCACGAAATTTTGTATGGAGGTCGGGTTCAGATCAGAATAGATCCCTATTCTTATTGGTGATGATCGTGAAATATTTAGCGGGTGAAATGGACCAAAAACATAATATTTATCCAATTTTCTAGCGGCTCTGTAGGTCTCAATAATAGTCCGATCAACGCGTAATTTTAAATAAGGAAGGAGTATATCACAAAGGAGAAGCTTGCAATTTGAGATGGCGATCGGATAATATTGGACCAAAACTTTTGTGTGAAAATGGTGAAAATTTTTAATATACAGCTTATATCTTAATTCCTGGAAGTGACATTCCAAACAAGTGAGTTATACTTGAAAGTGGAACGCTTGACCTTTCAATTGATGCCAATTATGTTGGTGTGCATGATCAGATAACAGAGTTACAGCCTAATATATTCCGTTATTTGTTTGTACTGTAATAATAAACTCGCTAGAAGTCGCAAATATACATCAATAGTCACGAAATTTTGCACCGGGTAAGAGTATAGGTCGAAAAAGATGCCTACAATTTTGAATGATGATCTGTTATTCTTTAGCGGGTGAAATGGACAATTCCTTTTGTATGAAAAATATAAAAATTTTATTTTTCGTCGATATTTTAATTCCTTGAGGACATATATATTTCGCAAAGTAGCCTACATATGGAAAAAACTACTGACCTTTCCTCTGATGTAAATTGCAATAAAGTGTTTGCTAGATAACGGGCCTACTGCCTAATATATAATGGGTTCTGTGTAGAGAACCACATTTTTATCCCATGCTACATATTGTCTCTCCAAAAGTTTATGTTACACCAATATTCATCCTAGACAAATTATTTGGTATGCCAAAATTCATATCTCGACGAGATAAAGCGATTTAGCGATGTGTGTCCGTCCATTAAAAATTGTAAACAAGCTTAAGGCCGCAATTATGGACCGATTTTGACGAATTTTTTAAGGAGGTTGGGTTCGGGCCAGAATAGAAATGATTAGTTTTTGCTGATGGTCGTGAAATATTCAGGGAATGAAATGGACCAAAAACAAAATTTAAACCAATTTTGTAGCGGCTCCGTAGGTCAAAATAATAACCCGCAAAATTTTAAACAAAGTTTGAGTTTATGATGAAGAAGAAGCGTACAAACCAACGTGAAGTAAAAATTTCAATAACGTAGCGGTTAAACAACGGAAGTAGTAGTACTACATAAGTGGGTTTCATTACATTTTAGTTTTGTGTGAACATTTTTAGTGTGAACTAAATTTTCCTTTCCTGCTACAAAAATGTCTTTGTCATGCTAGATAACTTTTTGGTTTTGGCCATATGGATTATACATTACATCTCTGATATTTGATAATTAAATTTTCACATTTTTGGTCGTATCAAAGTGTATATACCTTTTCTAGCCTAAAGGCTGAGGGTATAATTACTAACAATCGCTGTTTAACATATGTATTGAAAGGTACTACCAAAAATTGCAGGGAGTAATTCGAGACGTGATCGTATCGTTTTAGCCGATAAACGAAACGAAAAACCATGTTATAGAGTTTCTCCAACCTCTTAAAGTTATCTTGGCAAGTGCCAGAAATTACCTCAATACAATAATTAATTCGGGACATAAGTACAGCAAAACCTAAGTGCTTACGAACAAATAACGGAAAATACATATTATTACAGTACAATTTACGTAGTGTAGACATGACCACCGCGTACAGGGACTGATATGACTACGAAAATTAAGCTTATCATCAAGGATACATCCCAAACATGTCATATCATCGACACATACCAAACTAGTCCCATTCATATCAACCCGCAGACTAGTACAGATTCTCCTCGTTGATTTAAAAATCATGTATGTATTTAGATTTGTCCACATTTACAGAGAAGTTGCTATTAGTAAGCCAATAATAAATAGACTCTGCCGTAGAGTTAACATCTGATTCTAAATCAGAAATCATAGTGTCCTTAAAAAACAAATGCGTGTCATCAGCATAAATAAGAGGCGAGCAACGATGACTATTGGTGCAGTTTCCAATGTCATTAACATACAAAATAAAAAGAAGTGGCCCCAAAACGGATACCTGTGGGACACTTCTATTAATAACTCGCTCCTCAGAGAAAGTGCCATTAAGACACACAAACTGAGAACGGCCACAGAGAATCGAGTAGATTAATTTACACGCAGTGCTACTGAATTGAAAGTTATTCTTCAACCTTTGTATCAACAATACATAATCAACCATGTCAGAAGCTTTTGACAAATCTAGAGCTACAAGTACACCACAAGTGCCAACATCAATAGTCTCCCTGACCATATCCGTGAGGTGAAGTAAGTGAGTAACAGTGCTATAGCCACCGAACTGAAAATTGTTAAGCAACTTCCTGTAATCCAAAATTTGATGCTTCATTAGGTATTCCAAGACCTTAGAAATTGCAGGGAGTATACTAATAGGAACTAAATTTTCCATACTATAAGACCCTTTATTCTTGGGAATAGGAACTATACATGTCTTTTTCCAGCAAGATGGGAAATTCGACGTCATGAGAATTGTATTGAAAAATCGCACAAAGTACACAGACAAATATGGATAAAGAAGCTTTAAAAACTTTACAGGAATACCATCTGTGCCAACCGCTTCGGACTTAACGACAGCTAAAGCGCGAACAACATCGACATCATATACGCAGTTAAATGAAAAAGAATGACCATGACCAACATACCCAGTTAAATCCACAGGCCTTGTCCTGAGAGGAAGTGAGGTTAGACGAAAAAATCGTTGAGATTATCGACGTCAATCGAATTCTCAACCGAACTGATATCCTCACCCACACACCCTCCAGATCGAACCTTCTTCCACATTTCCGAGCTATCCAGTCCAGTAAACATATTTACAAAAAATGTTCTCCTCTCTTTCCTGAGCACTGACTTGGCTTTGATTCTGTACACGCAAAAAATTTTCCAATTTACGGGCGAAGGTTGGGTAAGATAATCGTGAAATGCCATATCACGTAATGATCGAGACAACACGATTTCTCTTAGTAATACGCCTACGAACAATAGGGACAAATGAAAACAAACTATTAATAACATCATTAAAAGCAAGTGTTTGTAAGTCTACATCCGATGTTGCAAATGCCTCATCGTGTGTAGTACTTGTCAGATACCGCAAAATCCCATCCCAATCAATATTATTGAAATCCCGATATTCATAATATAATTCTAGCGGAATAATGAAAAAATCCACGGAGGCAAAAATTAGAGAATGGTGTGAAATTGATGGACATTGAACCTGAGAGGAATATTTTAGAGAAGAATATCGACTCATAAGCATATAGTCAATTAATGACGACGAAACATGTAAAACGTCAAAATGTGTGGGAAGGGAATTGTGTACTACTAAAAGGCCCAACCGTATGGCCAAATTTCTAATTTTTACAGGCTTAGAAACATCGAATAACAATAACATTAGCGTACCTTGCAAATAAGTCACAATGGGACTCCTCAAACACGTCAATGTCACCGTGAGGTAAATGAAGCACACCAAAAGAGTTCTATTTACCCCGCTTTCTACTCCAATAAATAAATTAAATATATGTGCCGATTTCATGTATTTTATCCACCAAACACGCGATGTTTGTTCAATACTGATCGAATTTGAAATGTGTAATAAAATAGGGGCTAAGCATAAATTAACAAAATTTTAATTAGTCTAGCCCATCTACAAGGTGGCGCAAAAGTAATCCTCCTATCAGAAAATGCTATCATTTTTGCGATTGGCCCCTAATCTCAGTTCTGTTTTAACATTTGTGTAGTAAACACATGGGAAATACACGTTGATAAACAATGTTACGCTACACTGCTCCAGAACGCGGAATATTGGTGACTATTTATTTGACCAATAATCGGTCTGTGACTTTGGCACAACGTGAATTTCGTCGCAGACGTTTAGCCGCTCGCTTCGAAGAGACTGGCACAACACGAGATGCTGCCAGGCATGGCAGCAGGGATGCCAACTGTTCCGAGATAAAAATCGCTACAGCCACATACGCACCATAGGTCTGTAGCGATTTTTGCCTTAAAACAGTTGACATTCCTGCTTAAACAGTGGTTTTTGTACGTCAAAAATCACCACAAGTAGCGGGAAAACCACCAACTTGGCACCCCTGCATGGCAGACCCCGGAGTATCCGTTCTGCAGAGAATATTGCTGCTGCAGCCGAAGATGTAACGGAAGCGCCTTCGACGTAGACCAGACGACGTGCCACGCAAATGGATATCAGTTGACGGTCTTTACAGCGAATTTTGGTACGATATTTGAAGATGTTTCCGTACAAAGTCCACCGGGTCATCAGCTGTTAAACGCTGACCGCCAATCGCGTCTCACATACGATCAATCCATCCTTAATCACCACCAAGAGGAAGATGATTTTTCATCAAAACTAATCATGAGTGTTGAGGCGCTCCAGACAACTTTTTGTGGGGCTTTTTGAAGTCGCGGGTTTATGTCAACAAGCCTCAGACTCTTTCAGCTCGTAAAGACAATATCCGCCAAGAATATTAGGACCTATCGCCGGAAGTTTTGGCCAAAGTGATGTAAAATGCCATAAAATGGGCTCAAATGACAATAAACTGTGGCGGCGGCCATTTATCTGATATCATATTCTCGACTTGATGTAAAAAAAAATTAAAAGAACAAATAAAAATAATCCACAAGAAAAATCAAAGTTTTTAATTTTTTTTTTAAATTACAGCCAAAAAACTTCGGAAGATTACTTTTGCGCCACCTTGTATATACATGCCAACAGTGCATCGACGTAGCCAGAGGAGGCGCGGATATTAAATCAGCCCGCCCGACTTTGATTCTTACCTTACATGTTTTTATTGCAGTTGAATATAATCTTCAATATCAATATAGAATATAGATTAAAATGCTGTAAATAAAAATATAGTGCGGTTGCTCGTAGTTATGAAAAAATATATAAAATGCATATATGAAACCGTGTTATCTACGAGTTCGAAGACCCTGAAAACATTAATTGCATATCTATGTTTTACATTTATTAGCGAGCGCCTTCGATTTATTTTACTGCAGACATCCCAATTTGAAGTGGACTGTTGTAAATTTTTCTCACGAGTAAACCTACAAATAAACAAGTGAGAACTCTACACCACCAATAAGCTTTTCATGAATCAAAATTCCCTTAAGGAAGGAACTAAAGTAAGCAAGTAAAAAACGTTAAGATCGGCTGTGCCGAAATGTTTGTACTCTCCACCATGAAATGTTCCGAACAAAGATGGAATAAATAGTTTCCTATTCAACTTACATTTTTAAATGAATGAGCGCAATGGAGTAGTTATGTTTCTTCAATCAATTTGTTGCCTCTTTAGTTCAACCTGACAAAACCCGGCGATGTGTTGTGCTTGTCAATACTCATAATATTATACGTGACATTTATACCAAAGTTATGTGGAAAGTTTATATGAGAATTATATACGATCAAATCAAAAACTATGAGTAACTTGTTTTCTGGGCTGACAATAGTTTTTGTAAAAAATCTAGATTATGATAGTTCCTACGATAGGTATCGTTAATGATTTTCACAATATTGAGGAATTTCGCAAGTTGTTTTTGTTTTGTATGTTTGGAGCACACGATGGTATTTTTTGGATTTGCAATTGCAATGCCTGAACAAAACAAATGAATTGTTGAAACAAAAGTAGATATTGTTGTTCCAACAAAAGCGAAAAATATTTTTTCTCTGCGTGCTTTCTCTAAAGAGAATTTGTCGGTATTATCTGACCAATGGCGCTGCTTAGGATTGATAGTCGTCTCTGTGCCCTACGTTTATCCTTACGCGGTCTATTTATAAAAGTATTAAAAAAATTGTCTTGTCTGGAGTCCACAACCGCCGTTGTCTCACAGATTAATTTTTAAACCGATACATTCCTAATTTTAAAAATATGGCTGAGTATCCCATTTTCACCAACCATCCCTGTATATTCCCTGAATATTGAAGGAAAATCGGTTGAGTAGTGTTGTAGATATAACATATTTAAAAATAATATTTAAAAAAGTTTGACTAAAGACTGGTTGCACGACTTCATCAAATGTAATTCAGTTATATTATAGAAGCGGAATTGAAAAACGTCTTATCTTTTAAAATTTTCAATAACATGTTTTTAATAAACCAATATAGCAGAGATATTTGTCATTAACATGAACGTTTTCAGATATTAAAATTGGAATAGTTTTTCGCCTATTGCGATTACACTGATATTTGAGCATCATTATCAAAAGATTTGGTATTGATTTAAATTTTAGATATCTACTTCCCTAAAAGGAGCGGAAATATCCGTCATTGAAATTAAATTCCACAAATGGCAAATTGGGATACCTGGACGTATTTCTGGTATTTGACCACTTTTGTTAACGCAATTTGGATCAATAAAAATCTCAAAATGTCTTCTTATTTATTGATCATATTGGCTGAGACGTGTCTAACCAAACTTGGAATATTCGTCATTACAATTCAGAGCAAAAATATTTGACCAATGCCAATGGTCATATTTTCTTTTTCATTGACTTTTGAAATATGTATACTAGAAGCGGAGATAAGAATGAAACTTTGACTTGTTTCCACATACGTTTTTTGTCCATTTCGACCCCTGAATATTATCCAACCATCACCAAAATCAATAGGCTTCTTCCTCTCTGGGACCCAAAAATGTCGACGATTCGATCAAAATTGCGACTTGTAGTGATTATAAAGTTTAGATGGACAGACGGATGGACACACATAGCCAGATCGACTCAGCTCTTCGAGACATTAATTTTGGTATTTATAAATACTCGTACAAGTAACGGTAATGACGAGTGACAACGCATATCTTTACATTTTTCAATACTCTACACGACTTTCTGGGTATTTGCAAAACATGCAAAATAGTTATAACCCCTATGTACAGTGTTTATGTGACAACACACTTTTCGCACTTTTGAATTATAAACAGTGTCTGATGATCAACGCAAATCATTGAATAAAGATAGTGAAATAAAAAAATTGAACAAAGCCCACGGTGTGCCTTAACCAAATTTAAATGGAAGGTGCTTACACCTTTGAAGTTTTTGCAGATTCTGAAACTACAATGCTCATAGATGAAAAATATCAAGAAACAAAAAAATCGCCGGAGGGATTTTCAAATAAATCGCGATTTAACTTCACATTTTTAGGGGTTCTTTAGGTTTTCACGATTTTGCTTGGAAACCGCGTGTCCTATGTAAATGGGCCTAAAGAAAATGTTGTAGCTGTGAAAATTCTCCACAAGATTGTTCTTTATGACATTTTCGTAGGTTTTACCGTTTTTGAGATATAGAAGTTCAAATTGAGACAATGCACTGACTGTATCGCCTCCTTATAATACAATATCATGCTCAGTGCACCTTAACTAACTTTTGATAAAAACCGCTTACACACGAGAAGATTTAGCGGATTCTGAAACAGCAATGTTCATAGATAAGAAAAATTAAAAAACCAAAAAAAAAATCGCCGGAGGGATTTTTAATTAAATCGCGATCAAAATTCACAGTTTTAGGGTTTTTTTAGATTTTCACGATTTTGCTTGGAAACCGCAAGTCGTATCGAAATGAGTCTAAAGAAAATGTTGTAGCTGTGAACATTTTCTACAAGACTGACCTTTAGGTTTTTTCGTAGGTTTTACCATTTTTGAGATATAGAGGTTCAGTTCAAATTTTTTGGTTTTTATCTTAAGTCTTCAAGATTTTGCTTGGAAACCGCAAGTCATATCAAAATGGGACTAAGGAAAATATTGAAGCTGTGAAAATTCTCTACAACACTGGATGATTTATTTTTTTCTAGGTTGTACCATTTTCAAGATATATAAGTTCAATTTTGGAATTTGCAGTAATGACATTGTTTTATAAGGAGGCGATACAGTCAATGCAGTGTCTCAATTTGAACTTCTATATCTCAAAAACGGTAAAACCTACGAAAATATCATAAAAAACAATCTTGTGGAGAATTTTCACAGCTACAAAATTTTCTTTAGGCCCATTTACATAGGACTCGCGGTTTCCAAGCAAAATCGTGAAAACCTACGGAACCCCTAAAAATGTGAATTTAAATCGCAATTTATTTGAAAATCCCTCCGGCGATTTTATTTGTTTCTTGATATTTCTCATCTATGAGCATTGTAGTTTCAGAATCTGCAAAAACTTCCCAGGTGTAAGCACCTTCAATTTAAAATTATTTAAGGCGCACCGTGAGCCATCAACAAACAATGCCAAAGGATGATCCCATAAAACAAATGACAATAACATGAATTGACGATTTATCACGATTCTTCATCTTGTCAATGAATTTCCTTATGAATTGCAACGAAATGTTTATATATAATAGAACTAAATAATTACCCTATGTGTATATACACTGAAAATAATCCTATGTTTGTTGAATAAATTAAAAATAACACTGTGCTACAGTGAAAATTTGCAGGGGTTCTAATGCATAAATTCGGTTTTGTGGGAGTCCACAGAAAACGAAAATACTTTTGGTTTCTTTGGGTCACTTCGGTTTTTCATTTTATAACGGCAAATGTAGTGAAAAATGGGCTTTCTTGGATTTTCAACATTAAACGGACAGTACTTCTTTTCTCCACAACCGATTTGCACACACTGTTTTTCATTATAAAGGGGAGAATAATGCCTTTCGAAAAAGCCATAGGTTTTTAAAATTGGTTAACAAATGGCTAATTAATAGTGGTTTAAGTGTGACAAAAACGCATTAAAAAACAGTAAAATGATTTTCCTTGTGCTCTAGGCTGCGTAAAATGCACCTAACAGTACAATTATTTACAGTTAGCAAGCAGGAAATTTAGTTGGCTTTCCAAAATGGGAAAAACCAACAAAATCCGTTGAAAAATGAATGCGTTATGGCATTTTTTGTGTTTCAACTTTTTGGTTTACTTGCTAACAGTAAATAATTATACTGTTAGGTGTCGTTTACGCAGCCTAGAGCACAAGGAAAAACATTTTACTGTTTTTTAATGCGTTTTTGTCACACTTAAACCACTATTACTTAGCCATTTGTTAACCGATTTTAAAAATCTATGGCTTGTTCGAAATGCTTTACTCTCCCCTTTATAATGAAATACAGTGTGTGCAAATCGGTTGTGGAAAAAAGAAGTAATGTCCGTTTAAATTTGAAAATCCAAGAAAGCCCATTTTTCACTACATTTACCGTTATAAAATCAAAACCCGAAGTGACCCAAAGAAACCAAAAGTATTTTCGTCTTCTATGGACTCCCACAAAACCGAATATGTGCATCAGAAATCCTGCAAAAAAATTTTGTCCACTTTTGTATCACAGTGTAATTAAAAAAGGATCAGTCGGCCTTGCCGACAGAGATATACCCCAGCCTATGTGAATTGAAACTTTCATCGACGGACAGATCGAATGTATTTAGGGCTTTTTCTGAATTTTGTTGGCCTTATTGGACATTTGAACTTACCGACAAAAATGTGGAATATGATTGAAGTTTAAAAGTGTTGCGGAAGTGTGGACAAATATAGTCCGTATTCAAACCAGAATACGGATATTTTAGAAGTATGGACCAAATCGGTCACTCCCTTCAAGGGTTATCGTGCGCACAAACTTTCCGAGCATGTTCGAACTTTTGTGAGGGTGATACCGGAAGGAGTGGACCGATATAACCCATCTTCAACCTTAAACTAAGTTTGGACAAACTATTACGAACGCCAAATTCTGGACCGAATCGTTTTATCCGTTCGAGAGTTATCGTGCGCTCCAGCCAGCCAGACAGACGGACGGACATGGCTAAATCAACTCCAAATCATGACTAATTTTGCCCGTATGAAAGTGTATACACCCTCGTTAGCATAAATACTGAGGGAATAAAAAAATAATTAAAACAATGTTTAGACATGGGTATCAGTAAAGTCACATTAAATGGGTAAATATATATTCACTTTGATTCTGTAATTATACCCTACACCATAATTTGGAAAGGGTATGAAAGGCTTGTTTTTCTGAAAATGTGTGCAACACTGCGAAATATTTGTCGTGGCGGTCTACTGTGGTATACCAAAATGCATATCAAGACAAGGTTAAGCGATGTTGAGGCGTGCGTCCGTCCATAAATATTTTAATCAAAATCTAGGGCGCAGTTATGGACCAATCGTCACGAAATTTTGTATAGAGATCTGGTTTTCACCAGAAAAGAAACGATTAGTTTTTGATAGTAGTTTTGTAGCGGCTCTGTATTTCGCAACGATGGTCTGATCAACGCGAAATTTTTAGTAAGTTTTGGGTTCACTACAAAGAAGAAGGTTGCAATTTAACATGATGATCAGATAATATTGAGCGGATGAAATGGATTTTTACTATTATGACTATATCTTTTTTCCTGGAGGATATTTTCCAAACCCGTAAATTATATTTAGAAGAAGATGAACTCTAGACCTTTCCATTCTTGCAAGTTATGCTGATGTACGTGGGCAGATAAAATAGTTGCAGCCTATTATATACAGGGATCCCACGGTTTTAATTGTGTGTAGTGTAACCATAATCACACTAGAGGTCGTAGTTTTATTTTAATACTGAACAATGTTTGCAAAAAGAGGATTGATTATTTAGCGGGCGAAATTGACAATTGAAATTTAATAATAATAATTTTTGGTGCATTTTTGATATATTTTGATCGTTATGATTTTTCTGGTCAATGTTGGAGTATAGCTCTTACATCTATATATATAAAAAAGGATGATGTTAGTTACTACGCTTATAACTCAAGAACGGCTGAACAGATTTGCATAATTCGCAACAATTCGGAATGGTCTCATGGCAGAAAAGGATAAATTTTTGATTGTTTCTGTTCTCTGTTTTTGTCAATTTTCAATGTTGTATAAACAATTTTTTTTCAGTTTGACTTCCCATATTGGATTTGTTTGTGAAGAGCGACAAATAATAGAAGTCAAGAGTTATTCGTCGTACATTTCATTCTGATTGATACATTTGGTGGAAACCTTTAGACTTTTTGTGGTTATTTAATTAAGTAATAATGTTTTTTATGTATTTGCGGTATGCTTAATTTACCATTATTCCTTACAGTGCCGCTAATCAAAATATCAAATGTTTCCCGTCGGACCAGAAATGTACACCATCGCAATATTACGCATCAGTTGAAAAGTGATGATCACTGAAACTGCGGGAATAGACAGAATTCGTGGATCACAATCAAGAACAAAAACAGGCGAATGAATTCATTAAAGAATGAAAAATCGTAGAATTTATTTACAGCGTCAAAATATGAATCAATGCGCAAGACCACGCTGAAATCTTAATGAACGCTCAATAAATAATTTTTTGAGCGGTGATATGAATCGTTTAGTATTTCATTATGATTGCTCAAATGACCACACTTACATTGTGCCAATGGATTATCCTCTCACCCATTGTGGTGTTTTTTAGTTTTCTTGGAGTGGATTATTTGCTGCCTCGGTGGCAATGTAGAATTAACACAATTGTCCATACCACCAATGCCATTGTATTCTTTACTACGTTTTAGAACACCAATGCCACGCCATTTTCTTTCTAACACTCATCTATATAACATGCTTCCGAATGACTTCCGCTGTTGATCTTAGAAGGTAGCGAAAAGCCACATGTATAATTATTATAGATTAGCAATAAGTCATTTTGTATAGAAATAAGATTTTCTTCAATAAATAATGGCTCTAGCCAAAAAAGTCAAAAGACTTCCGCTGTTGGAAAATGAACTGGATTCATCGAAACAGTAAATTCAGCTTCATCAATGAAGAACAATAAATGCAGAGGAAAAATATAAATTGTTTAGCAAATACCAAGTTATTGTTTCGGTTCTGGGGATCGTGTCTCGGAGAAGACACGATATTGAGTGTACTAATTTGGACGTAGAAAGAAGCTTGACACATGCCAACATTATCATTAGGTAAGTCTGTAAAATAATATCAAACTGAGTTGATTTGCCGAAATCGTTGATCCCGAACCTGACGAAGACCAACAGTTAGTTGAAATTGTAAATTATATTCACAGAGCGTGTGGCGTCGTCGACATATAATCACCATGTATAGTCGAAGGCAACTATTTCACGAACCATAAATAATCCTGATGTGATTTCTACTAAAGTTCATGATCAAATGTCTATAGTACATACATTTCATATGTTGTGGCGCTGATAATACTTTCTTCATATGATTGTTTTGTCTAGAGTTCTTAAAGGATTTGCACATAATGCGCTTTAACGGGAAGAATAATGAAACTTGATAATGACTAATCCGTGTTAAAACACACATGTCGGAACATTCAGGAATGATCAACGGTTTGAGTGTCAGCCAAATCATTATTTGTTACTAGTATCTAATGTCGCATAAGCTTGCGATTAACCTCATTGAAGCGAATTACAAGAGATCTAGGTACGATGAGTTTGAGACAATTATACCAGTTTTACCACGATCTACATCTAAATAAAAGGAATCCTCAAAGGGAGCAACTTTTCATAACAAGAAATCTAATGATTCAAATCGATGTTTCATTTGAGTTCAAAAAATTGGTAGTTTCCACTATATGTAAATGTCATATGACATTAAATTTTCCATCGTTATATATTCGTAATATGTGCAATATTCGAGATTTTCCTTACGCCATTTACTCTGTGGGCCCACACCAGCAAAAATGTAAAAAAACTACGTCTCCACATTGCCCCCGTGGGTAGATATGGAATGGTTTTTTTCGTGTCATGTCACATTTATAGATAGTGTAAACTACCTCTAAACTGTTTCAATAAGAACACTACAAAGTCTACATAATTGCAATTCTATTCATTAATTAAATAATAAAAAGTCTGTACAACAGACTGCGAGACGAAGTTCGCCGGGTCTACTAGTATAAATATAAAAATCGAACATATTAAAATGAGCGGGTTTGTACGTATTAAAAAAATAAGTATATAATGTGTCAAATAATTTTTTTATGTTTAAAACATGTAAACATCAATAAATGTAAATAAAAGGTATAAAAAATTGGCGTTTTCATATAAAATTTCCCTCAAGTAATTATAGGTCCCTAGGGACTTCTTACCTCATATAAGTTGTATTCAATAATCGAAGGGTTAAAGTTTCTCTCAGTTTCACGTATTTCGCTGTTTTGTATTTCGTATTTCGAGTCCTCTTTGGTTGGCGAACAACATATGTATGTATAAAGGTACCAACCGATATAACGTATTGTGGAGGTTTTAGTCACATCTTCCAGCCGAAGCAGTTGTATTTCGACTTGTCTGCGAACGCGGAATGTTCCTGCAGAAATATTAATTCTTATAACTAGAAACCTAAGTCCTTTACTGTCCTGCGGAATTTAATTCCGACAGAATAGATTTTTTTCGAGAAAACATTCCTCCAACCACGAAATATTAGCGAAAAATAATTATTGAATTTGGCAGCACTGAAGGAACTTTTTCATACCTAGTGCGCCCTTATTGTTGAAAAAAATGTTTAAGGCCTCGGCACATCGGTCTGTTGTGAGTCGCTCCACGCGTCAGTAACAACTACCACGTGAAAAATGTGTAAGTGATGCAAGTTTGTTCTTGAAGTTTTCATAAAGACCTCTGCACATAAAGTCCGTTGAGTATCGCGTTACAACAACTTTGAGAACAAACTTGGCATCACTTACACATTTTCATTTGGTTGTTGTTTTGAACTCGTGTTTTTAACGCGAAACTCGCATGACGCAATTCACAACGGACTGATCAATTGCGGTTAATCGATTATTAGCTGTAAAATTTCCAAAAGTTGTAGTAGACTATTGATATATATTTATATATCGACTTTTAGAACATTCTCAAATAATCGACTAACCGTAAATCTAGTTTTAATCAAAACCCGATTATTGCATTTCACTGCGTATCCCTATTATGATACACCCCAAGGAAGATAAAAGATCGTTGGTGTATGACAGAAACAATTTCTGTAGCATTATGACGGTTCTTCTTTTATCGCGTGTGCAGACACTCCTGAGTGACTTAAAAGCCGATTGTTTACATTTATTTAAAATTCAACAAATTTGAACTACTATAGGACATTTTTCTATTTGATATTTATATGACACGGTGGTGCGGTGGTAAACATGCTCACTTTGCACTCTGAAAGCCAGAGGTTCGATTCCCAAGCTAGACAACAACATCACATTTTTATACCCTCCACCATAATATGGAGGGTTTAATTAAATTTGTCATTCCGTTTGTAACACATCGAAATATTCATCGGAGACCCTATAAAGTATATATATTCTTCATCAGGGTTAAATTCTTAGTCGATATAACCATGTCCGTCTGTCCGTACGTCCGTCTCTTGAAATCAAGATACAGCTCGCAATTTTTAAGATAGAACTTTGTAATTTGGTATGGAAGTTTCTATTAGTCCTAGGATATTTGGTATTACAAATGGGCTATATCGTTCCACGTTTTGATATAGCCCCCATAGAACGGTACCGCCCGATTTTCTGTATTTTGAAGGTTTTAGCTTCATTATCACACTGAAATGGCTGAGATTTGGTACTTAGTCTTCGTTGGGGGTATAAAGTTTTCCCCCAGAATTTTGTTGGTATGGGTCCACGCCTTCATATAGCCCCAATAGGGGCTTAATATTCCTCCGAAATGAGTGAATGTACCCCGATTCATATTCGCTCAATGATATGGGACCCACAGCTTAACTCCGAGTCCGAACGGCGAGTCCACTTTTAGAGAAGTTTTACTTGGCTGAAACACTTAAAAAATTTCGCCAACATTACTGAAGGGCATTTTGCCACCGTTGAAAATTTGAAGTTTCCTGGAATGGGAATCGTTTTGAAAAAAAGGAGAAAAGCGAGCCAAGCTGCAATGTATGTATAAAAATGCAATTGGACAATTAATACGCTAGGGCTACTTACCAGGAAATAAAATACAGACCAAACATATTTTTTTTTATTTTTCATATGGAAGTAATAGTCAATTTCACCCGTTAAATAACATCAGATCATCATCCAAAATCGTGCAAAATTTCAATCTCAATAGAAAGGTCAAGCGTTCCTCTTCCAAATATAGCTTACTTGCCCTCCTTGTTCGTATTTACAGAACATACAAAAAAAAAACAAAAATGATTTTTTCTGAGTCAAAACAGGGTAAATGTCAAAAATGACCATGAAAACGCGACAAAATCGATTAGAGTTCAATGAGAGTCGTACCTAAAATTTTCTGAATGACATTTTAGCAGAATATTTCGAAGCTGAAAAACGTCATCTTGTAGTACGAGTTAGAAGGTCGAAATGCTCTACGAAAATAATACTCATTCCATTTGACTGAAGACATGTCATCTCATAAACAAGCTAAAACAACTGTTAACAAAGATATAACGCTAATTTTAGATGCTCTGTCCTTCGGGATTCGTAATATCTCTACCAAAACTTGGACAGCTATATCTGTCCATCCATCTTCACACTTGATCTAAATTCAGACCAATGACACATGTGTACAATATTTCCGTCCTCTCATTCGGAAGATAGCGTTATTACGACATAGGGATGGATGGACATGAGGAAATCGACACCGAATTTTACGCTGATCAAGAATATATATAGTTTATAGGTGATTTTTCGATGAGTTTCAAATGGAATGACAAACTTAATATACCCTCCATATTAAAAGTTATAAGGAAAAGACCATAATGCTATTTTTAGCATTACGAAATTAAAAAAATAGTTTAAAAAATTTTAAAAAGCCTTGTCCCATGTGGTCTAAAATCGTTAATAAACCAAATAAATAAAAAAATTGCATAAACGTTTATTTTTTAAAGGTTAAAAAAACAAAGAGAAATTGACACCAAATTTAAATTAGTACGAAAACGTCAATTACTCTTAATCGCAGATTGCATATACAATTTTCGCTAAAAAACTGTCCAAAAAAGTGTGACGAATACTCCAAACACAAAAGCTCGATAGAAATTTGTGAACAAATTGAAAAAATGCAAATTTTTCGCAGATTTTCGCGATTTTTTTAGGTTTTATCCTTTTCTGCCAAAATCAGTTCAGCGGTTCTTGAGTTATAAGCGTAGTAACTTACACCCGGCGAACTTCGTCTCGCACTCACTAAAGGCTCATTGAAGTTGTTGTGTCGCCTTACGATTTATGTATACATACATATGTATGTCATGACTATTGCGAGACGAATTGAACTAATTAAATTCAAAAGGCATATGGTAAAATTCAAATTTCCTTTACAATTCCATCGAGAAAAAATTTAAGAAAATTTTGACAAGCACATTCACGATTTTTGTTACATGGGTTCAGAAAAAAATCGTGGTTTCAAATATGTTCGCGTTCACAAAATTGGATGCTGCGCCCAAAAGTTATGGGGGGTTTTATTCCCTTATAAAGAAAAAATATTTAAAAATGCCCTTTGTGTTGTAATACCAAAATGTATATATAAATCGGTAACAACATTTAATATCTCTTCGTAGACGCCTAAATATTAGCTAAATTTATTTTCATTTTCGCGGAAAATCAAACAATAATGAAGGAATCTTGGAGTAAATTTTATTTATTCTTACTCAGAGTCCATAAAAATCTTTAAAAAATAAATTAAAAATACGTACAGAATCTAGACAATGTGAAGAAAAATGTGAGACCAAAATTTTATTGATTAGGATTTTAAATTGCATATTGCAGCTACAACAAAAGACAAAAGTTTATTGTTGGAACATTATTTCAAGAATATATTGTTTGGTTTAATACGAAAAATTTTAGAACATTTTTTGGAGTTATTCTACTATTTCGCTAAATTTCCTAACAAAACCTGAATTATTTTGCTAAAACCTCTTCAAGGAAAATAGTTTATCATCGTGAAAGTATATTTGCATAGTGTGATAAGCAATAGAATTAGAAAATAAAGAGTGATATAGATATTACAATCAAACAAAAAACATAAAAGTTAAAAACCGTATAACGCGCGAAATAGTTAAAATCAGTTGAGGCGCATGTGCTTTTCGCATAGAGCGAGTGCATCTCTGTCAATATGTTTGCATTTTTCCATGTTTCATTTAACCGCCAAAGTGTGCCATCTGTTGCATCTTACTACACCAAAATGCTTCATGTGGGTAAAAATAACGCGATGTTCATATGATTATAAGGCGCATCCGATTTCAGTGACCCCCTGTTAAAAATACGTCAATAAGACAAATTTTATACAGAACCGCGGATGTGCTACCTGATTCTATTTTTGGTTAAATACGAATACTACTCCCGAATCTCTGAAATTCATGACACACCTTTTTGACAAATTTTATAATCGTGTATAAAGGATTCCATTTATGTAAAAAAATTTAAGGGCAATCGCGGTTAAGTATGCGGATTAGTCAAAATAAAATTTTGCTTATTTTCCTATTTTCAGGGTATCTATATCAGCGGTTTTAGTGGATGGATTCGATCGCGGTAGGGCTCATTGAATCCGGCGCGGAAAAAACTAAAATCACGCGGTGTTCAAGGGTACCTGAGTCACAGTTGTAAATTTTTAAGCCAAAAAATAGGTTTTTAAAGAAAAATTACGCACCAAAAATTCGACTTTGGACTCCTATTACTAGGGAGCTGTGGGGAGCACACTCATGAGATATACATCAAACGACGTGGAATCACGAGTTCTACAATCCAATAAACAGACTAGGTCATTATCTGGTTGCGCCCTCCAATTATAAGAAAAATTCAAAAAACCCCGATTTCAAAACTTCAAAATGTCAGCATCGATTTTAGGGGGATGCACTGTATATATCGAGAAGTCACACATTAGAATCATGTTGCCCAAGGGGTATTCTTCAATTCTTTCTTTGAGCTCAGGTCTGAATTTTCCCTGGTTTGACCAGAAATCAAGAAAAAACACAAAAAAGCTTGCTAACTTCAACACATTTTTACCCATTTTTTTTATATTACCACCAACGCAGCTTCCACGAAAATTATTTGTTATGGTCCATATTATGAGATCGTGGCTAAAACACTTCAGTTAATATAAATATATTCATATTTTATAAAATATATTGACAGTTCGCGACTTATTAAATGGTGAACCTCAACTTCAACGATTGTAAAACATTTTTGAATATTACCATATAAATATTGTTGTTGTATAAATCGTTAGGGAGAAATTTCATGATTTGCTCATCCTCTGTTGGGACGGAATTGTTGTTTGGAAAAACCATCGACATCGTGTTTTTATAAAACCCGCATATTTATCGTGAGCTTAAGCTGTTCATACCCTCCACCATAATATGGAGGATATAATTAACTTTATCATTCCATTTATAACAGATAGAAATATTCGTCGGAGACCTTATAAAGTATATATGAATATTCTTGTATATCGTCACCATAAATGAACGAAGACGTAACCCACAAAATCAAAACTTTACAGGAGAAGCAAATCTTATGAGGTCGAGTATTTGGGATTTTATCAGTCCTATACGAATGGGAGTAATTTATGAAAACAAAACCACGGAAACGCTTGGTTTTGGGATCCGTCATTACAACAAAATCTACAATATTATCACATTTTCCGAAATGCCATTTCTTGAATAGGATCGTTATTTTTGTACGTAGATTCCATCAAAAAACGAATTTCGATTTGCGTATAAGTTACGTCTTCGGGCATTTATGGTGACGATATACAACCATGTTCGTCTGTCCGTCCCTCTGTTGAAATCAAGATGCAGCTCGCAATAATTAAGATAGAGCTTTATAATTTGGTACAGAAGTTACCCCTATGATGTTTGGATGTTTTGATATTGCCCCAATAGGACAACAACAACAACAAAAATTTAGTATATAGTCTTATTTGATGCTATGAAACTTTCCCCTAGAAATTTGTCAGTATAGGTCCACGTTTTGATATGGATCCGATAGGACGACATTTAGCCTATTTGGAGCATCGCACACTGGTCCCAACCTGCGACAAAAATCGCAAAATCGATATCAGCAAATCTCTGCGAAAATTCAGCAAATTTTCTCTAAACATTTTATATTTTAATATTTCAGCACTGTTTTTGTAATTTATAATGGTATTTAACAAAACAAAACAGAAGAAGTTGACATTTACGTATGATCTCTTAAAAACTTTAAAAACATCAGTAAGGTTGTGACTTCTTATAAGGCAAGTAACTCAAAATTGAAAGGATAAAATAATTTTTTTTTTTTCGAAATGGAAGTTTTAGTACAAGGTTTTCTAATTACTTTTACATAAAAATTTGTACACATTATTCGCATAAAATGTGCTGGAAATCACATTTTTTATAATCCTTTTTTCGTGGATTTTTTTCCATGTCCTTAAAATTGAGGTAGAGTTTTACTAACTTCGCCATCCTTCGCCACTCTCTAAATTTTTTTAAAGAATGTTTGAAATAATGTCAAGCTTACAAAAAAATTGGTTCCACCTGCATATATTTGCATTTCCGTGTGTGGCATTAAAAATACTGACGATGCCTCTGGTCGTTTCAGTGAATATGCCGTACTGCTGTATTCTCAGTTTCTTCTTTGTTTTGTATTTTAATTGTTTGTTTTGGTTTTTTCTGTAAACATTTTGACATTTTTGTTTTGGGATCTACTTATGAGTGTATTTTTTTACAATTGTATATTTTTGATATATGTATGATGCTACATATAATATGAAAAACAAGTAAAAATATAAAGTTCGGTCGCACCGAACTTTATTATATCCCTTACCATGAAATATTCTGAACTCAAATGGAATAATTTGTTTCCTTTCCTGTCCACGATAGCAGTCGGAGACGTTTTTTGACCACTAAGAACTTCAAAAGAGCAAGTGACAACCAATTCGAACCGAAAATGTAGATAAAAACCTCAAAATTACTGAAATAGGGAGGTACCTTAATATGAGCGCTATACCGAAACCTGGACCTAAGACCCCAATTTTTGGCGCAGAAGGTTTTTGATCACTGAGAACTCTAAATGGCAAATTACAACCAATTCGGGCCGAATATGTTGATAAAATCTTCAAAATACCTGAAATCGGGAGGTATCGTAATACGAGAGCTATGCCGCAACCTGGACCTAAGACCACAATTTTTGGCGCAGAAGGTTTTTGACCATTGTGAACCCCAAATACCAAAGTACAGCCAATTAGGGCCCAAAATGTAGATAAAAGCTTCAAAACACCTGAAATCGGGTGGTACCGCTACATGGGGGCTATAGGAAAAACTGGACCCATATTGATGATTTTTAGGCTAAAGTATTTTTTACTTATTTTAAGCACATACTAAAAAAATCAGATTGATTCGACGATTATAAATATTTTTGTCGCACCTTCCCATACAAGTGGGACCACTGTGCATCGCAACTATTCCCTAAGAAATTTGTCAGTATGGATCCGCCTATTAATATGATCCCCATAGAACAGTACCTCCCGTCTTCGGTATTTGTTATGGTTTTTGCTACATTATACAACCGAAATGACTGAAATTCGATATTTGCACTCGATATGTGTATAAAAAAATGCCTATAGAGAAATTTGGGTATATACACGCAAAAAAAAACGGCCTCTCTAACATATGTCCCAAACATATTTTGCAGCAAACATATATATGTTTGCAACAGTCCCAAACATAATAAATGTTTGCAACAGTCCCAAACATTATAAATGTTTGGGTGGAAACAAATATATGTTTGGGTGCAAACATATATATGTTTGGGTGCAAACATATATATGTTTGGGTGCAAAGATATTTATGTTTGGGTGCAAAGATACATATGTTTGGGTGCAAAAAATTTTATGTTTGGGTGCAAACATTTTATATGTTTGGGTGCCAAAAAAAATACGAACCCAAAAGGCACAAAAAAAAAACAAACACATGCACCAGTGGGCGCTTACTGAGAGCAAGGGAGCGTAAAATTCAATGTAAAACACTTTGAAATGTGTGCTCACTTGCTCTCAGTAAGAACTCACTGGCTATCTCTATAGTATACACACAAATGTTGTGGTTTTTTATTAAAAGGCAAAAGAAACACAAACACAAAGAAACAAACAAAATTCCAAAGAAATACATAAAACACTTTAATAAAAGAAAAACTGATTGAAATAATTTGTAAATAGTCACACTCTTAAAAAGGAAAAATATATAGAAACGTAGTTGAACGCTTCTCCTTAGTCGTGAAATAAAACAAATTGTCCTCATAGTTGAAATCATCAGCGTGGAATCGGCATCTAGAATCAAATGATTATGTAATGTAATAAATAAATATGGATATGCCATATTTCAAATATACATAAGTATGTATGTAATTACCAATATTAAATGCGATTTCTTCGTTGTCCAATAAAATAATTCCATTCAACTTTTCGATTCAATTATAAACTGTATTGGGCGTTTAATTTACTAAAAAACACAATTTCTTTAAGAAAACACAAAACACTGATTTATTCACTCACTTTACCGTCTTGACTCTACAAAGGCAACTAAAACACTGAAGAAAGAAAGAAAAAAAATATAATTCATATCATTTCTTCTTTTCTTCTTCGCCTGCGTTGGTTAACAACACGTTGGTTAACAACAACAAAACAAAAAACACACGAGTTTGACGCATACACGCCACCAAAGCCCCCTTCGCTTCTACGTCTTCTATTATACAATACACACAACTCTTTATTATAAAAAGCATTCTACAGCCGCGAGAGCACTGTTATTACTCTCGTTGACAACCATCCTCTCTCCACCCATGAAAAAAATGTTCTAACATAAAAAATATGTTTTACACAAACATATCAAATTGAGACATGTTACAAAATGTTGCAAACATATATTTGTTTGGACCCAAACATATTATGTTTGGATCCAAACATATATTTGTTTGCAACCGGTCCCAAACATATATTTGTTTGGATCCAAACATATATTTGTTTGCAACCGGTCCCAAACATATATTTGTTTGGATCCAAACATATTTCTAACATAAATTTTTCTGCGTGTATGCACGTTTTAATGCAGGCCCCATAGAGGAGGTATTGTGGGTTCTCAGATTAGATGGTACAACGATAGAGAAAACCTCCACATAAAAATTATCAATATGGGCTCATAGTTTGGTATAATCTGAATATGAATGTACTGCAATTTGTTTGGTTTTTCCGATTCTAAATGGGTAGAAAACATTGATGTCTCATTGGTATTAAACCTTGTTTATTAGAAAGTGATATTCTTCAGTTAGCATATTCCACTTCTCTTAGGAATAAACCTCGACGTAGAGGAGGAGATTAGATCGGTTCGGCCGAACTTAACGCCGTGCATATTTTTGTTCTAAATACCACAATGAAGATCATTTCTGGCAAGCAAGTTTTTTTCAAAATACCAGATTACAGAATCGACATACCTTTAACAAATTCTTTTCATTATGCAGGTCTTTCATATCATGTGTATGTGACTTTGTGCATTCATTATCCGCCTTCATAACCATCTCGGTTCTGCATCTCGCTATTCATATTAAGATAGAACTGCCAGGTTGTCAGATTGAATCCGCGTTCTGCAATAATATCAACTCCGAACTCATTTGAATATAATCGTTATATTTTTAAGCGTTAGGTACAAAATTACGTAAGTCTTGATTCCCCAAGGAATACAATGATTCTGACAGTATAATCTCCCAGCGTACTTCTATTATATTTCGGCCGATTTCCTGTTTTTGATGCACCAAACACGCTATATATGTCCAATTACGCTGAATTTTGGGATATGTGACGGAATTTGGTCTAGACATAAATGTGCCAAATTATATCAAAATCGGTTCAGATTTGAATATAGATCCCATATACATATATTTTCGACCGATTTCAGGTATTTGATGCACGAAACACGCTATATATGACTAATTTCGCAGAAATTTGAAATGTGTTAAAGAATTTATTCCAGAAATAAATGTGCCAAATTATGTCGAAATCGGTTAAGATTTGAATATAGCTCTCACATATATTTTCGGACGATTTCCTGTATTTTATGCACCAATCACGGTATGTATGTATGTTCAATTTCAATGAAATTTGGAATGTGAGACGGGATTTGGTCTAAAAGGAAATGTGGCAAATTATATCGAGATTGGTTCATATCGGAATATGGCTCTCATATATATTTTCGGTCGATTTTATGTTTTTGATACGTATGTCCAATTTCAACGAAATTTTGAAGAAACTCAGAAGTCAGTAGAAGTCATCATTATAGACAGAAGTACATATGGTTGGGAAGGAATAGACCAAGTCTACAGCTATTAAATATCATATATTTGAGAGACTTCTTAAGAATAATTTTTTATTCTGAATTTAAGAAATCACAATATGTTAATATGTTTATGACCTGGAAAAAATAAGTCCCCTGTATATATAAAAGAAGTTAAAACTATCCTCAAACTTAAGGTTTTCAAACCTGGTTCTATTCTTAAATTAATTCAGTCAGGTAGATCTAAATCCAATCTATAGAAATAAAGAGAAATTAATAGTGTAAGATTCGGGTGCCACCGTGGTGCAATGGTATGCACACCCGCCTTGCACACTAAAGGTCGTGGGTTCGATTTCCCGGCCAGGCAACATCAAAAATTTCAACATTGGCGAAATACCCCTCAGTAATGTTGGCGACATTTCTGAGTATTTCAGCCATGTAAAACTTCTCTACAAGTGGTGTCTTAGGTCCCTTATCATTGAGCTAATATGAATCGGGGTGCACTCATTGGTATGAGAGAAGTCTCCCTTGTCCCGTATTGGATGTTTGTGGAACAATTATTTGTATTAATAGTATAAGATTAGAAGTCTTTAGGAGGAGTGTTACCCACTGAAACATACAAAAATACCATAGTAGCTTCATGACAGCCATGAATGGGCTCTCCTATATTTATACGTTAAAATATAAAAAAGTTAATATAATTATAGCATTCCACTATATTTTATCTTAGTCGGGGTAGCGAAGCGCACCGGGTTTAGCTGGTTTTATATAAATTTCAAAAATTGGCATAGAGATTCATGAAAACGTCAATGGCACTTGGTGCGTATAAAATGTTCGCCACAAACTGCCCAAAAAAGTGCCACTACATAAACAAATACAAAAGGGCGGTATAAATGTGCGAAAAAATGTGATTTCTCCATAATAGGTGTTGCAAATTTTTCGCGGATTTCCGCGATTTTTTTTGAGGTTTTATCCTTTTTTGCCATGCGATCATTCCGAATTGGTGCGAATTTTTAAAATCAGTACAGCCCTTGCACAATGGTCCCAAATCCAAATTTTCTGGCCAAAACTATTTCAACGTCCATTTTGTATTGAAATTAATTATTATTTATAATAAATGTGTACAAACAGCACTTCTTACGTTTTATCGACCAAAATTAACAAAAACTGCCAAAATTTGTTGAACGGGGTGGTCCCGTTGTGTGGGGTCTAAACCAAAACATTGACCTATGTTAATAATTTTTGGTACGAAGGATTCATATCTTCCGAATCGGTCATAAAGTGTCGCTAAAATCCACAAAATATCTAAAATCGGACGGTACTTTTATACATACTTGTTTTCTACACTCTGAAACCCTAAAATATGAATTTTAAGGAAAATCGGTTGATAGATGTGGGTATTTCCGTTCTATTTCAATTGGATACTACGTACAGTCACAACAGGTATTTACAAAAAATTCTCCCATCTTAAAATAGAAAAATCCACTTTATTTTAACTGTGGCAAATTTGACTTCTGAATTTATTAGTACAGACCACCCGCTATCTTTCAAATTCGATTTGGAGGTCGACATATTTGGACATTTTTTTAAAGATTAAGTATATTTAAAAAATAATTTTTAATATACAGTATGCAAAGTTCATATTCGTACACACCTAAAAAATGAATAAAATCGTTATTGATTCCATATTTTATGGGCAAATATGAAATAATTGATAGGAATTATCATAACGAAGAAAGATTTAAGAATAACAAAACAAAATTTTAATTTATTCCGGCATTTAGGTATAGATGGCGCGTGTCTGCGTGGCAAAGTTCGTATTCGTACACCTATAAACACTATATATTTGGAGTTTTTAAGGATTTTCAAAGCAAAATACCGCACATTTTTGTTCTTTTCTTCTTTTGGAATGCCTCTGCTATAGAAATATGTAAAAATAACGGTAATTTTATTAAAAATTTTGCATGACTAAAAAGTCGGACGAATATTTGAAATAATTAAGAAAAATGTGCTAGATATTATTAACTATTGCAATTTATTCCCGAATTTTGGACGAAAATACCTAATAGCAGTCCTTCTGTAACAATATTCGAGGTCTAATATGAAAATAAATGTTGTCAGCGTTTGGAAATGCAAAGAAACGTAATCCGGGCTTAGGTAAAGTGAACACATTTTTTGTTTTTACTTGATGAAAATCGCACGTTTAGTTTTATATTTGACATTAAATGTATTGAAGTTTTAGAATACGGTTTTGAAAATCATTTTATGTCAAAAACTGTGAGAAATTATGAAGAAAAATTAAACTGTACAAGTTTTCATACTGTCCGCGTACGAATGCAATTCTACGCTTACTATGAACGAGGGTTATGGCTGCTAAAATTGAGAAAATAATGGTTTTTACTTCTTGAAAATTATATTTCTTTACCGAAGGATCCAAAATGAGTGCAAAAATGTCAAAAGAATGAAGTAAATTGTCCAGGAAAGAACGTGGGGTAACCTTTTGAAGAAATGCATTATTTTCGGGGAAATTTTCATCCTTAAGAAATTATTATTCCTCGTAATTTCCGATATGTCTTGACATAAAATGATGTTCGAACCCGTATTCTAAAACTTCAATACATTTAATGTCAAATATAAAACTAAACGTGCGATTTTCACCAAGTAAAAACCAAAAATGTGTTTACTTTACCTAAGCCCGGATTACGTTTCTTTGCATTTTCAAACGTTGACAACATTTATTTTCATATTAGACCTCAATAATTGGTACAGAAGGACTGCTATTAGCTATTTTCGTCCAAAATTAGGGAAAAAATTGCAATAGTTAATAATATCTAGCACATTTTTCTTAATTATTTCAAATATTCGTCGGACTTTTTATTCGTGCAAAATTTTTAATAAAATTACCGTTGTTTTTACATATTTCTATAGCAGAGTCATTCCAAAAGAAGAAAAGAACAAAAATCTGGGGTATTTTGCTTTGAAAATCCTTAAAAACTCCAAATATATAGTGCTTATAGGTGTACGAATACGAACTTTGCCACCCACACAGGCGCCATCTATACCTAAATGACGGCATAAATTAAACATTTGTTTTGTTATTCTTAAATCTTTCTCCGTTATGGTAATTCCCATCAATTATTTCATATTTGCACATAATATATGGAATTAATAACGATTTTATTCTTTTTTTAGGGGTGTACGAATATGAACTTTGCATACTGTATATAAAAACATTGATTTTATAACGCTAATTTCACAAATTTCAACGTTCTTTTTGTAAATATTATGAAAGTACTCATTAACAGCTTCCCGATTCATAATAACTTTGGTGTCAATTCTGTATATTTAGACGCAATACAACAAAATTTGTATATTTTACAGAACAAAGTCTGTTTTATTTTTACATAAAAAAGTGTCAACTTTGGTACTGCGCCAATCAACGAATACTAACGTTATTTACAAAAACTAATTATTTTCAGATGACTTGATGTGTTTTTTATTATTCTGTGCAAAAAAATTAAAATTTCGAAACTTCAAAACCTATGTGCGTTGTTGAGTTATAAGCGTAGTAACTAACACCATTTTCTTTTATATATAGAAGATAAGAAAGGGCAACGAAAAAACAGTTTGAAAAATTTAAGAGCAAATGTGTCCGATTTTCTTTGGGTATCTCTACAATGTAGAGTCTACAATGTAAACTCTACATTAAAGCAGAGCGAAATAGGAAAAGAGTTTATTAAAGGGAGAATTAGTATTACGTTTATTTTTGAAAATTTATTATCTTTTTCAACATTAATAAAGTTTTCTAAAATTGCAAATAATCCATGTTATTAAATTTATTATTTAAAAAATCGAATTGACGTCGATTTGGGGATAGATAAAAAAATAATTTCTATTTGGCTCCAACTTTACACTTTAGTAAAAGTTGCTCATTACATTTGCATTTTTCTTGATATTTCATTACTTATTTCATTTTTTTTAACATTAATGTGTTCCAAATAATTCAAAACAGATATTAATAAAAAAATGAGTCTTCCTCTGCATTAGTTTCGAGTCGTTTTTGCCCATGGTCGAAAGGCGTATTTAAAACATTTATTGGTGATTTGTTGATTAATTTGGGACTCTTTTACGAGGCTTTTTTGAGTCATGTTTATAATCGTTTATGAGCCTTTAGGGAGTCAGTTATGAGTATTTTTTTAGATGAAACAAATTAAAATAATTTTCTTTTTATTCTTCTTTGTTTTTTGTTTCTTTGCTTTGTTTTGTTGTCTATTCTGTTTTGTTATGACTTTTAATTATCCTTTATGTTGCGCGGTGATTAGTATATACTCTTAATATTAAACGTTACATTTATATCAAAGTTTTGTAGAAAGTGTATATGAGAATTATTTACAACCAAGCCATAATGCTTAGAAAAATAAAACAAAAAATCAGTGTTTAATCACCTATCTGTTAAAAATATGATCAGAACATACATAATTATAATCACTTTTCAAACACCTGCATGACCCTTTTTTGAGTAAGCATTTTTATACCCTCCACCATAGTATGGAGGGTATATTAAGTTTGTTTTTCCGTTTGTAACGCATTGAAATACTCATTTGCGACCCTATAAAGTATATATATTCTTGATCAGGGTAAAATTCTAAGTCGATCTGAGCACGTCCGTCCGTCCGTCCGTCCGTCCGTCCGTCTGTGGTAATCACTCTAGCATCCACAAAAATAGAGATAGGAAGCTGAAATTTTGGGAAAATGCGTCTTTTGTCTGCAGGCAGGTCAAGTTCGATGATGGGCTATATCGGTCCACGTTTTGGTATAGCCCCCATATAACGGTACCCCCCGATTTACGGTATTTTGACGTTTTTAGCTACATTATCAGACCGATGTAGCTATAATTTGACATTTAGGGTTCTTAAGTGTTAATATACTTATATAACAAAACTTGTGGACATAGGTCCACGTTTTGGTATAGCCCCCATATAACGGTACCCCCCGATTTGCGGTATTTTGACGTTTTTAGCTACATTTTTAGACCGATTTAGCTATAATTTGAAATTTAGGATTCTTAAGTATCAATAAACTTATATAACAAAAGTTGTGGACATAGGTCCACGTTTTGGTATAGCCCCCATATAACGGTACCCCCCGATATACGGTATTTTGACGTTTTTAGCTACATTATCAGACCGATGTAGCTATAATTTGACATTTAGGGTTCTTAAGTGTTAATAAACTTATATAACAAAAGTTGTGGACATAGGTCCACGTATTGGTATAGCCCCCATACAACGGTACCCCCCGATTTACGGTATTTTGACGGGTTTAGCTACATTTTCAGACCGATTTAGCTATAATTTGACATTTAGGGTTCTTAAAAGTCAATAAACTTATATAACAAAAGTTGTGGACATAGGTCCACGTATTGGTATAGCCCCCATATAACGGTACCCCCCGATTTACGTTATTTTGACGGATTTAGCTACATTTTCAGACCGATTTAGCTATAATTTGACATTTGAAGTTCTTAAATGTCAATAAACTTATGTGACAAAACTTGTGGACATAGGTCCACGTTTTGGTATAGCCCCCATATAACGGTACCCCCCGATTTAGGGTATTTTGACGTTTTTAGCTACATTTTCAGACCGATATAGCTATAATTTGACATTTAGGGTTCTTAAGTGTAACTAAACTTATATAACAAAAGTTGTGGACCTAGGTCCAAGTTTTGGTATAGCCCCCATATAACGGTACCCCCGATTTACGGCATTTTGACGTTTTTATCTACATTTTCAGACCGATTTAGCTATCAATTGACATTTAGGGTTCTTAAATGTCAATGAACTTATATAACTAGTGGACATAGGTCCATGTTTTGGAATAGCCCCCATATAACGTTACCGCCCGATTTCAGGTATTTTGAGAATTTTACCAACAAGTTTTAACCGAATTATCTGTAATTTGAACATTTGACATTTGAAATTCTTAGTGGTCACCACACCTCTCTACCAAAAATTGTCAAGAAAGCCCCCATATAACGGTACCTCCCGATTTTCAGTAATTTGATGATTTTAGGTACAATATTAAACCGAACAAGCAGTAATTTGACATTTGAAGTTCTTAGTGGTCACAACACCTCTCCATCAAAAATTGTCAACATAGGTCCATGTTCGGATATAGCTCCTATGTAACGGTACCTCCCAATTTTCAGTAATTTGGCAATTTTAGCTACAATTTTTAACAGAACTAACTGTAATTTGACATTTGAAGGTTGTAGTGGTCACCACACATCTGCATCAACAATTTTCAACATAGCCCCAATATAACGACACTTCCCTATTTTCGGTACTTTGAGGATTTTACTTAAAATGTTTAACCGAACGTAGGTCCATGTTTTTGTATAGCCCCAAAACAAACCTCCCGATTTTCCGTACCTTAGCTTTATTTTTTGGACGAACTTTCTGTAATTTGAAATTTAAAAGTCAACAAAAATTCTGCAACAAAAATTGTTCATTTAAGTTCATATTTTCGTATAGCCCAGATACCTCCGAACTAGCTGTTAATGACATTTGAAGTTCCCACGTTATGTACCGATTTTCGATATTTTGAGGATTCTAGCTAAATTTTTTAACCGAATTAGGAGTTATTGGACATTAAAGGCTCCCATCAAAAACTGTCAACAACCTCCCAATTTCTAGCCCACCAAAAATTGTCAACAGTTAGATATAGGCACCATAGAAAAGGGCCTCCCAAATGAAGCATTTTATGTACATTATCTGACATTTTAACGTACTCACTTAAAGTTGGGGACAGGAATGAATATTTTATGGTGGAGGGTATGAAAAGTTCGGCCCGGCCGAACTTAATGCTTTTTTACTTGTTCAATCTTCAGATGATCGAAATATGACAATAAATAACAAAAAATAGTCACATTTTTAACGCCTCAATGATTTATTTGTGATTGCTACACATTTGTGTTCTTGAATTTTAAATCGAACTCTTTGTAATCATTACAGGGAGTCACTTTCAAGTCCCTTTCTGATCATACAAAAGAACTTAATCAGTTTTTGATCGCCAAAAGAACTCTAAAAAGACTCCGCAATGTGATTTTTGAAAAAAAAAACAATCTTCCAAATGCTAGCTGGGAAATGCCTAAAGGTTGATGTGTTCGTTCTTCCAATAAACCAAAAGAAAAATCTATGCAGCTTGCTTGTGGGCTTGCTCAGCATTGCTCATGAGTCATGACACTATCATACATGTAGCCGCAGCAGCTCAACTGATGGTACCGCGATCTATCAAACTTGATTTAATTGTTTAAAATAATATCTATATATTATATAAAATAATATCTAATAATAAATTTGTTGTATTATACGTTTATTTAAATTTTGTGAATGACATTGTGTGGAAAATATTGTAGTATTTGCAAATACTTTTGAGTTTTTTTTACATTTGGCGGTACTGAAGGCTGATGCATCTACCTGTCAATATGCCCTACTACTACTTTAAAATCGCCTAATGCCCATGATTGGTTTAAACCAATAGTGCTCGAATATTTTTTGCCTCAAAGAGAAATAATAGTTTCTCTGGCAAATAACGGCAGATCAGACGTTTAGAATTTATTCTATTAAAAACTCTACTTCTATAAAGTAAGGGTTATTAATATTAAATATTTTTTTTTTTGCAGAAATTATTACGTCAAACACGAAATTTTCTTCATGAATTCGTACACACTGTATTTATTTTTGAATTCTAATTCGATTGCTATTCTTCAAAAAGACTGCAAAGGACTTTTCCCAAAAAATTTACTCGATAACGAATGTTGTCATACCAACTTTGAGTACTTGGTTCGAAACAACTCGAATAACATAATTAGTACTCATATTGTGTTCCACGAAAGCAAAGTGTTCGATGCTTCAGTAAGAGATCACATTTTAAAAACCCCACAGCATAACTTCTGTTACAAATCCCCAGTATTTCAAATTGTTGATTACCTTGGTTAACTGCAAAAATCGTGAATGTCTACATTAAAATATATATAGAACTATATTATTTCAATTTAAAACACATAAAAAATGAATTATTGCGCATTTCGTTTAGTGTAGCATCTTTTGAATACAGTTCAGTACAAATAAATATAATTACAATGGTACTGACAAAATATCAGGATGCTTTTGTGTGTGTGTCTGGTTGGTTGTGCGACGACCAGTAAATGATACATAATTATACCCGCATTTATCCTTGTTTATAAAAGAATGGACGCCTGCTCGTATTTAAAAAAATAAAGTTTAACCCAAACCACTGAAATCGGACTTCAACGTGCGTGCTTTTTGAGTCAGTTGTGTCTTATCATGTTCTGGCTGCTGCTGTTCGGTTGGCTTCCCCTGATTTGTTCAACGTCAGTGCAACTCGGTCCGGTCCAGTTGAAATCCTTTGTCGACATGGTTGTTGCTGATGTTTAATTTGGACAAATATTTACGGAGATACAACAAAGCATTAATGTAAGCAATCCGATGAAAACAAATATTAAGCTTTAAACGTTTTAAAACATTCACCAGAGCGAGAATTTTTTGTTGCATTCTGCTTTACTGTATTCTTACTGAACTTACCTATCAGGTTGGAATATTTCTGCAAGAGAATACGGGCGTTATTTTTAGCTCCTTTATATCTCTTGTTGTATGCAAAACAACAGCTTCAGTAGTCTTATCACGGACAATCTAAATACTTGAAGTTCTAAAAAAACACATCAGATGTGTTTGTAATTAGATACGAGAAGTTTTTTATAACCAATTAAAAGAGAATAACAAGCATGCCAGTTTTAAGTTGTAGTGATGTACATAGCGTTAATTTCGAGTTGATTGGATCATGTATTCATACAATTTTAATAATCAAGAAATTATAAAATAGTCAGATGAATTGAATGTTTTTGATTATATTTTCAATTGATACATCTTCTTTATAGTTAATTAAAAATTGCATGTTACTGCAAAATTTGAAAATTAAAATGTATGGATAGTAAACCGACGGGGAAATTAAGACGGAAATACGATAGAAAGGGACCAGTGCACAGTGCAGGTCTGTACCCCATATTAGTCACCAATATATCCTGCTAACGGACAAAATAAAACAAGTGAGCCATGGCTATAGTCGGTTCGGGGCCGACTATGTGATACCCTACACCACTACCCCTGTGCATAAGCTTTTGACTGGTAAAATTCAAAATATTAAAATTAGCTTAGCGCCTTTGCTCTGAATGTCTTCATTAATACAGGTCAATTTTTTTGAAACGCATTTAAGTGCATCGTCAGTACAACGCAAATAAAAAAAATGGAAAAGTGGGATGTACGCTAACCATCAATAGGCGTCTTTCTCTGTGAGACCCCCATTAACCCCCAAAATTTCGTGAGGATCTGATAAAAATTCCAACCTGTAATGTGACTGCACAAAAAATGGAAAAAATGGATGCATTACCGACTATTTGCGATATCTCTGTTGTTTGACCACTTATGACAACCTACTTTGCATCGTTGTAAAGACGGGATTTTCTACTTTCATAGTCAGACTTTGTTTTTGGAAGGCCCTCAACCAAAGCTGTGATATTCGTCATTATTATTAAAATCGCAAAAATTGTGATATCTTCGTTGTTTAACCACATACGTCAGTCAACCTACTTTACATCGTTAGGAAAGTGATATTTTCTACTTTCATTGTCAGATTTTAGATATTCGCTTTGGAAAAAAATTTGACTTTTTCTCCAAATAAGTTTTTTGCCCATTCCAACCCCTAAATATTATCCGACCATCACCAAAATCAATAGTCATTTGGTATATATAAGTATGGGTCTACGACCATTATTTCGATGCGTTACAAACTTTTTGGCCAAAACCAGCTTATAATACCCTCCCCACATAGTGGTGTAGGGTATAAATATGGAGCGTGGTGTAATTGAAAATGAATTAGCCTAGAGAGATCTAAAATTAAAGTAATAAATTTTTAACATATTTTTCGACTTTTAGTTTCCGTTAACAATTAAATATTTCGTATTTGTAAGTAGTTACGGCTCCCAAAAGTCTTAAAGTGATTGATGACGACATGAAAGCACTGACTGATAACGGGATTCCAAATAGAGTTGCGTAATCTAGTTTCTAGTTCACTGTCCTAGTTCCAAAACATATAAGTAACGTCATACAAACTAACGTGTGAAATTACGTATGTACAGTGTTTTTCATGCAAACGATGCACAGTGCGAAATATGGGAACTTTGGTGAAACTTTACTCAAAAATTAAAGTACATCAAACTAATGAGATTCTTGTTGAATTCTATTGCTAAGTATCCCATGACTAATGCCTCATAGCCAGTTTTGCGATTTACCCCGCGAAACAACTAGAAATGCACTTAAAAGTTGCACTTTTGTTTTACAATATTTATTTTCTTAAAAAGGTTGCTTCTAGCTTTGCTTAAGTAATAAAGAGATACAAACAAATTGTACGTTAGTTGATTATAGTTTTTGTGGCTATTATAATTCTCGACAATTTTTTGATTATTTAGCGTTTATAGATTTGTAATATCTAATTTAGTTTGGTTGCTATTCGTTCCCCAAAAATGTGCTTTTTTAAAAGTCTACTAATTTTTTTTTTTTATAATTTTTGGAGTTTTTTTAATGTATTGTGGTGAATTGCAGAATAAATCACACATTTTCTGAGATGTATGATATTTTTCTATAGACAAACCAAAAATTAGCTGCAGGTTCGCGCAGGTTTGCGATATATGCGACTTTTTCAGAAGGTCATTGGAATATTCATATATCTATATTTTTGAAAATTTGATAGAAGAACCGGCAACCAACATTGACGCCTAATGTTGGTTTCGTTTATCCCAAAATGGGTTCACCAATACTAAGAAATGTTGCTTTTAATAGTTTTATGACTATTCTTGCGAATTTCATTCACATTTTATAGAAAAAATGGTCAAATTTGAGCAGTTTTCTCAGGACATCGTTAAGTACCTAAAACAAAGCATAGTTGCACCAGATGCTTTTAGGTGATATACTCATTTGCAGAACCGTATAATAATATAAACATATCCTCAATCGAAACGTTCAATTTGTAAAATTTATATTGATATAACATAAATTTTACAAATACTACTACTACAAATATACTAAAAATAAAAAATCTCAAAATTTTTTTTTTCATTTACTAACATATGTGGATGCTTGGGGGAGGGGCCAAAGCAAGGATCTATGCTCTGAATTGTTTTTTAGAATATTTTCTATTCAATGAAGACAAATTTTAAAGTAAACCAAACTCGGTTGGCAATAATTACCTAACATCATTTAAATATCCCAAACAAGGTGTCCCCTCATATTGGGGCTGTAGCAAAACGAGAAAATACGTTGCTAATTGTCGCAAAACTGTTTTCTACCTACGTATAACATAAAATACCAAAATGCAAACAAATAGATTGGTAAATGTGCTTGGAATCTTTAAAATATGTTATATTGGCCGGTACCGCTCAATGGGGGCTATACCTATACGCGAACAGATTTTGACAATATTTTGTACATATCGCTCATTTACTCAAAGAGTGACACATCTCAAAAAATCTAGTTTCGAGAAAAACGCGTTTTAAGTTGGCGATTAAAATTTTACTTCCCCATTTAAAAATATTATTACAGAAAAACTAAAATAACTACTTTGACCATATTTTGCAAACAGCTGGCCAGATATCAGTGCTAAACTTCTGTGCAATATCAAGCATGATTTGAAGTGTTTTAGTGCTTCATAAACTCAAACAACTTTTGGGCTGTATTATGCGAAACTCGTAGTAAATTAACTGTAAATCGTCGAGTTTTAGAGATATCAGTATAAAAATTTGACAAAAGATAAAGTAGAAGTCGCGGAAAAAATAGAAATTGCTAACTCGGAAATCGCATTTTTTTAGTTATGCCACTCTTTGAGTTAATGAGCGATATGTTCTCCATCCACTGAAACCCCAATATACCAATTTGCAGAAAAATCGGTTGAAAAATGAACCTCATACGTAAAAACTGTCACCATCGATATGTGGGGGCTATAGGAAACCGCAGGTCTATGTGGCCTATATGTATCCACATACGACCCTCAACTATAAGAAACATTTTATGGAAAAATTTAGTAACCTACGTTCTTCACATTAAAATGAATGAGTAAAGTTCCACTAAAGTGCCCATATTTCGCACTGTGCGATGTGGAGGATTGGAACTACGTAGTGAACTAAATCGTTCCATCTAGTTCAATTGGCACAACTCTAACTTCGAAAACAAGAAAAATCGTGAAGCAGAGACATAACACATTCAATTAGTGTTAGATTTGGTAATGCAGTGGGTCATTGTAGGACATCCTAGATTGAGGTTGGTGGAACAGTATATACAACAGGGAGCGAGTATAAATACGAGAGAGTATCAGGTTGGTGGGTAGGAGCAAAACAACGTCTAAGCGAGGTTAACTTAAACCAAATTCCTAGCAAATTGCTAGCGTTTTGGCAATTGAATATTACTGTGAAGAAATTTTTGCTTCGATGGACAACTCTATTCTGCAAACTCTGACAATAAAAGTATTCTTATGTACCAATTCGATTTGGTTGGAGTTCGTGGAAGATGAAATGACCTTTGGTCACTTCATAAATTGATTTTAGGGCGGTAAATGTAGGGAGATGTGGGGTTTCTTCAACTTTCAAATTGAAACGGGCATAAATTCTTTTTCCAACACGTATTTCTATAATTTTTGTTTTCCTTGGAATAATCGAATATTTTTAAATCAGTTAACAAATCGCTAACTTATAGTGGTCAAAGTGTAAAAAAAAGCTTTAAGAAATATTTTTCTTCGGGCTTAGAGCCTAGAGCTCTAGCTTATCAAAGAACATAAGTATTTTCTATTGCGAAAACGGAAAATAAGTAAGCATTCGAAACTGAGAACAAAATTGGCAAGCAAATAGATGAGTTATGTAATTTTTTGTGTTTCTACTTTTTGGTTTGTTGTAATATTTTGTATTTCTTAACATGGGAACCACAGTGAGTATGATTGTTGTTTTAACCTTTGTAATGAGTAACAATCATGAGCACTGGAGTTACAATTTTAAGAAATACACAACATTAAAAATGTTTGTTCCTTACACCGCACTGCGGTAAAGGGTATTATGTCTTTTTGCATTTGTATGTAACATGCATAAGGAAACGGGACAGACTCATAGCTCCTTTTAGGGATATGCATACAATCGCTTTCTGAGTCGATTTATGCATGTCCGTCCGTCTGTCCATATATTTTTGTTCGCAACGTACAGGTCGCATTTATTATCCAATTCAGCTAAAAATTGGGGAAGACAATATTTTATCCATAGCCCAGCAAAAAAGTAATTACCAAGTAATGACTTTATTCAGTAAAATTTGGCAGTTGTAACCAGGGCTTCGGAGTCGGAGTTGGAGTCTGGAGTCGGAGTCTAGCAAATTTTGCTGGAGTCGGAGCCGCAGTCGTGAAAAAAAGCTTGGCTCCGACTCCGGGCAACAATCTGTTCTACATTTATCAAATTTTGTCAAATCAATTTAAATTATTCAAATGATCATAATTAAAAAAAAAAAACTTTTAATATCTATTTTGACTACAAAATGCATATCGGAAACATTTTTGGGTCAATTGATTGGAATAATGTTTGCATGTTCCATATATATTTAGGGAAGATCTTTTAGAAGATTTACAGACCATTTTATAGAAGACTCACTGGTCTTCTCTTGTTGTTTTTTTATTAGAAGTAATTTATATCTGCTGTGAAAGAACCTGTTGGACTTCTATGAAAGACCTTGTAGTACTTTTATTAGACTTCTTGCTGAATTTGTATGAGAAAAGTTAGAATCTTCTTAAAGATGTCTTTTGAAGAACCATGCGTCTCTTATAAAGAAGTCTGCTTTTTTATAATAGAATAGTGTGTGGTTATCTATAAATAAACCTACTTAACCATTTCTCTCTCTATTTGAGGGGATATTCTTATGCTATCTTGTTGTTCTTCGATGAGAAGAGATCAAATGATTTTTTGATTAAGTCATGCATCTGGGATAAATTTGTCAAGGCGGAAAATTGTAAATATACTCGTATGTCGGTGTTTTGGTAGAGAAACCTTGTAACGATACCGTCCGATTGCAGTTGCTTTGAAGGGTTTCGCTACATGTTCTGAAGTGTGAAGTATGCTGAAGTGCTTGTTACTTTGTATTCCGTTTTGTCAAGGCGAAAAAAACGAACAATATCCTTCCAAAGTAATGTATGTTGAAAGTTCAGACTGAGATGTTGTGAATTTTATTTTATCTATTTTCGGAGTCGACTCCGGAGTTGGAGTCGAGAAAAAAATTGGACTGCAGTCGGAGTCGGAGTCTGACCAAAAATGGCTCGACTCCGAAGCCCTGGTTGTAACTACTTACTAATTGGCCGTAAAAGTAATTGTTTTTACATGGGGATGTCATAGAAAGGAAGTACTTCCTTAAATACGTTTAACCACCACATACCGGCAGTCGAAAAAAGTTAAATAGCGTATGTTCTATTTTTAGAACAATTGAGGTAAAAATATATTCAAATTCAACACTCCACAATTTTTGTTTTGTTTTTTCTTTTTCTTTTATTCCGCTCCCTGCTGGTGTCGAACACACGAACTTCTGATTTGTAGCCAACCACACTACATACTAAGCCACCCATACAAATAGTAAAGGTTAAAAACATCCATGTACATCAACATTTCTTCGTAATTTTGTCAACAAAAAACTCCCATGCCGACTGTGAGCTTTGAACACACAAACCTAGGATTTGTAGTCAGACACACTAGCCCTGTGCCACCGTACTTATTCCTTAGTAAGTAAGTAGTAATTAAGGATGTAACTAGTTATGTATGTGTTAACTGTTATATAGGTACTGCCCGATAATGCGGAGGGTAATAAGTACTCATTACCTGGTAATGCGGAAAGTAATGACATGTGCTTACCAATTTTTTGCTGGGAGGAAGAACGATATTGCTTTTGGTGAAGATCGGTTCAGATTTCATGTATGTGATTCTCGAAACACACTATGTACTCTGATTTTAATGAAATTTGGAGTGTGTGACGGAATGTGGTCTTAAAACAAATGGGCCAATTATATCGAAATCGGTTCAGATTTGGATTAAGCTCCCATATATATTTTCGGCCGATTTGGGGTATTTGAGGCACCAAACACGCTATACACTCCGGTTCATCCGAATATATCCAACCAATTTTGTCAACAGGGTGACGTAGGGGATGGAAGATACCAAGGAACGGTCCTGACCGGTTTTAACATGGCAAAGCCCAGGATTTATCTTGGTCCCTCTTTCATCCCAAGTGGACACTGACCTCCCCGTGGTGTCACCTGGGGAACTGCCTTTAACACCCGTTAAAGGTAGTGAGCTAACATGTGCCGCGCGTTCACCCATAAGAACGTTAAAAACTTGGGTTTGGGCGTCGGGTTAGTAACCCTCCCCTAGAAAAAACAGCCTACTATGAAAAAACGAAAGAAAAGAAAAACAAACCCCTCTAAAGTTGACGAACCCCGCAAACGTTTTAAGGACCATGATCTGCGAATCTGCACCTGGAATGTTCGCACTCTTTATAGAGAAGGTGCAGTCTTCGCATTGGCAGACGTACTTGAAAAGTACAAGACCGATATTACTGCCATACAGGAAATACGATGGATTGGGAAAGGCGTCACAACAACACCTAAAGGTGACGCACTGTATTATAGCTGCCATGACGTAAAGCATGAGTTTGGTTGTGGATTCGTAGTTAGTCGGAGACTAAAACATCTTGTATCCAGCTTCACTCCAGTGAATGAAAGACTTGCTGCAATTCGAATAAAAGCTAAATTCTTCAACATCAGCTTTATTTGCGCTCATGCTCCCACTGAAGAAAAGGATGAACAGACCAAAGATATATTTTACGAGCGCTTAGAAGAAACATATGACCGTTGCCCTGCCCATGACATTAAAATCATTCTAGGCGATTTTAATGCCAAAATTGGAAAGGAGAATATCTTTGGCCCAACAGTCGGGAAATTCAGTCTCCACAGTGAAACATCTGACAATGGTATGAGACTGATAGACTTTGCAGCTGCAAAAAACATGGTAGTTAGCAGTACCAGATTTAATCATCTCGATATTCATAAGGGCACCTGGCTGTCTCCAGATCAGAAAACAAGAAACCAAATTGATCATGTTGTGATAGATGGAAGACATTCATCGAGCGTGTTGGATGTACGATCGTTCCGAGGCGCAAACATTGATTCGGACCACTACCTTGTTGCAGCAAAGGTACGCACCCGCTTAAACGTAGCAAACAAAGTACGAACAGACACAACACGAAAGTTAGACATCGGTAAGCTGCAATCACAACAGATAGCCACAGCATATTCCACTCAACTAGCCCAATTGCTTAATCAAAGCCCTCCTCATCCCGATAACATATCAGCGCAATGGCAAAGCATTGCCCACTCCATGCAAACAGCCGCAAAATCCATACTTGGATACCAGAGACCTCCACCAAGGAATCCATGGTATGATGAGGAGTGTCGTGCTGCCACCGAAGAGAAAAATGCGGCATATAAGGCTACTTTACAATCCGTAGCAACGCGTAGCGCACGAGAGAGATACAGGGAGAAAAGGAGAGAGGAGAAACGTCTTTTCCGCAGGAAAAAGAGAGAGATGGAAAAGCGGGAGTGTGAAAAAATCGAGATGTACAGGAGCCAGAATGAAGTCCGAAAATTCTACCAAAGAGTCAAGCATCAAACTGATGGCTTTGGTACAGGCACATCCTCCTGTAGAGACCAGCAAGGTAATTTGGTAACTGATACAGATAGTGTACTCAGGATATGGAAAGAACATTTTTCAAATCTGTTGGTATCCAATAGCAGCGAAGACGACGAAGATACCACAGTCCCAATCCCAGAAGATGGTATTGAATGTATACCGCCCAGCCAAGATGAGGTAAAGACAGCAATAAATCGGCTGAAGAATAATAAGGCAGCAGGGGCCGATGGCTTACCAGCCGAGCTGTTCAAAACCGGAGGCGACACGCTGATAAGGTGTATTCATCAGCTAGTTAGCACCATCTGGCAGGAAGAACGAGTACCCGACGATTGGAACCTGAGTATCCTGTGCCCCGTCCACAAGAAGGGAGATAAGACTGTATGCTCTAACTATAGGGGCATAAGTCTACTCCCTATTGCCTACAAGATCGTGTCAGGGATATTGTGCGAACGACTAAAGCCAATGGTCAACGAGATTATTGGACCATACCAATGCGGCTTTAGACCTGGCAAGTCCACCATTGACCAGATATTTACCCTGCGGCAAATCCTGGAGAAGACCCAAGAGATGCAGATCGACACCTACCACCTTTTTGTCGATTATAAAGCAGCCTTCGACAGTCCGCTGCGCTCAAAGGTATTCCAAGCCATGTCTGAATTTGGTATTCCCGCAAAGCTCATCCGGCTTTGTAAAATGACTTTAACTGACACGAGGTCCTCAGTTAAAATAGGAAAGAAACTCTCCGAAGAGTTTGGTACCAAAAGAGGTTTCAGACAAGGAGACAGCCTTTCGTGTGACCTCTTCAACATCCTGCTAGAAAAGGTTATACGAGAGGCAAACGTCAAAAGAAGTGGCACAATCTACACCAATAGTCACATGTTACTTGCTTATGCTGATGATATAGACATCATGGGTCGATCAGTAAAAGAAGTAACTGATACCTTTATAAAAGTCGAAGGAGAATCTGCTAAAGTGGGTCTGGCGGTAAACGGTGAGAAGACCAAGTTGATGGTGTCGACGCGCAATGCGTCCATTGAGCTCGGACCGACTGTGGAAGTTGGTTCCTATAATATTGAGGTAGTAAAAGACTTCGTCTACCTCGGCACCTCCGTCAACACAACAAACGACATCAGTTGTGAAATAAAAAGAAGAATTGTATTGGCCAACAGATGCTACTTTGGATTAAGTAAGCAGTTTAAAAACAAAGCCACATCTCGTCAAACAAAAATAACGCTCTACAAAACACTGATACTACCCGTGCTGATGTATGGCTCCGAAGCCTGGGTACTTGCGCAATCAGACATGGCAGTGCTTGGTGTGTTTGAGAGAAAAATTCTTCGAAAGATCTACGGACCAATCTGCGTTGACGGTGAATATCGACGTCGCATGAACCACGAGCTGTATCTGCTATACAACGACATCAATATTGTTAAACGTATCGAGATGCAGCGATTGCGTTGGCTAGGCCATATCAAAAGAATGAGCGATGATGAACCCACTAAAAAGGCGTATGAATACATGCCACATGGCGGTGCACGCAGAATTGGCAGGCCAAGGAATAGATGGCGCAAACAAGTGGATGATGAGATGACAAGGCGCGGTATTCCAGAGAGCAAAGCAACAAATAGAGAGGAATGGAGATCTCTTCTTAGTTCGGCCTATAGAACAAATGTTCTGTAATGGGCCAGCTAAGTAAGTAAGTAATTTTGTCAACAAATGTTGTTGTATCTAATGATAGGAGAGGAATTGTAAATTATATTTTTGTGGACATGTAGAGTGTAAAGTAGCCAATATTTTCAATAACTAACAGTTTTTTATTAACAATATAAAAACAGTTGGTAGTGCACATGTGAGCGTTTAAACAGCTATAAATGTTCGTAAGCGTAGCACAGTGCAGCGCTAAAAATCAGAACATCACATGATCAACTCCAATAGGGAGCAAAATAAAATAAAAATATGAAGTCTGTTGAAATTGAAAACAAATTCCACATCACCTGTTCTAGAAATAGAACATATCGCTCATTTACTCAAAGAGTGGCACATCTCAAAAAAGCAAGTTTCGAGATAAGCGCGTTTTAAGTTGGCAATTGAAATTTGACTTCCGAACTCAAAAACATAATTACACAAAAACTAAAGTAACTACTTGGACCATATTTTGTAAACAGCTAGCCAGATATAAGTGCTAAATTTCTGTGCGTTATTAAGCATGAACTGAAGTGTTTTAGTGCTTCGTAAACACAAAAAACTTTTGTGTTGAATTATGCGAAACTTGTAGTAAATCAGCTGTAACTCTTTGATTTTAAGAGATACCAACACGAAAATTTGACACAAGATAAAAGACAAGTCGCAGAAAAAATAGAAATTTCTAACTCAGAAAACGCATTTTTTGAGTTATGCCACTCTTTGAGTAAATGAGCGATATCTTTTTATAACTTCAGCATTTATGTTAACGAGGGTAAATACACTTTCATACGGGCAAAATGTGCCTTATCGAAATAACGGTTAAGGACCCCAAGTATGCTTGGACGAAATCCGCCTCATACAATTTGGAGTCGATTTAGCAACGTCTGTCCGTCCGTCTGTCTGGCTGGAGCGCACGATAACTCTCGATTGGATGAACCTATTTCGTCCAAAATTTGATCTTCGTAATATTCTGTCAAAACTTAGTTTATGTTCGAAGATGAGCCAAGATAAATATAAACTTCGTATAATAGTAAAGGTCCTAAAATCTAAGTCCAATCGACGTTACAATTAATTATTTTTAAAACGTATTTGCCATCAATTTACAGTGATATTTATTACTTCTCTCATGAAATGACAGTTATAAATGGTTTAGCGGTTTATTATGACCCTTTAAAAAATCTACCCAATTGAAAGTATTTAATATAAATTTTAACCCAACATAGATTGACTCTATCATTGCTAGATGTTGTGGTATTCCACTTTCTCCGAATTGTGTGACATAGCTGAAAATGTGTTTAATTAAAACACACATTTGGATGTGCATTATTTTTCAAATAAACCACAATTGAGCCATTAGACACGCCTGTGCTCGTACCATAAAATATTACGCTACTTAACATGAAAACGCTGTGAGTAATGTGATGATTTTATTATGCCCAACGACAACAACAACAGCAACAAGAGGAACAACAATAATAGCAACGCCAGCAAGTGCAACAACATCAAGTCGCATTAACAACAAATGCAGGAGAAGTAGCCGTGTTAGCAATACTAAATGCAATACATTGTTGTTTGCTTGTCGTTCGTTGGCACTGCACACCGAACAAAAGGACTAAATGCTGACAACAAAGGATAACGCACCCATAAGGTTACGACGCGCCATACTCACACTTAAACAGCCGCATAAGCTTAGCTACCTACCTAACTAACGTTGATTTCTTCAGACCGACAGTAGTTGTAGCCAGAAGGATGGAAGGTACTGAACAAGTAGTTGCAGAAGTGGAAAAAAGAAGAAAAACATTAACAATAATAATCAACAACAACATTAGTAATTAAGATATTTCGCATGGTTACATTTTCAGTTAAATTTAAATAAATGCCCGACGTTATTGTTTTGAAAAAAAGACGGACGGACATGGTTGGTATTTTCGTTGTAAGTTCTTCTTCGCTTGCTGTTTGTTCACTCTTAGCTCAAAATACATACTAATAAAGAAATGACTGACTGAATGTAATGCGAATGCGAAAGAGCGTTGTGCAGCAAGTTCTCACAATGATTACAATAGCAAATAAAAGTGTTTGTCATTTTATGGGATGTAATAGTTGAATTTGTTCATATGTTTCATAGACTATGAAAAGGCTTTCGACACTGTCAAACATGATAAACTGATAAACATACTAAGAGATATTGGGATAGAAGAAAAGGAAATTAGGTGTATAAGAAATCTATATTGGAACCAAACCGCAAGACTTGAAATAAATGGTGAAGTTACAGACGAAGTCCCCATTAGGGTTATGACTTTTTGACATTTTTCCTCAAAAATGATTTCCTGTAGCAGGGATGAATGAACTTTTGCCTATTAATCACTATGCTATCGTTTATTCCATTGAAATATAAAAAAAGTTCACGCACAAATCGATTTTAAAAAAATAATTTTTTGAAAAAATGTATGAAATGAAAAAAAAAATTTTTTTCAAAAAAATATTTTTTGTTGCACGAATGAATAAATATAAGCCTACTAATAACTATAATAACGTTTATTTCATTCAAATATTAAAAAAGTCGCGAAAAAAGTCACTTTGAAAAAATTTCAAATTTTTTGTTTTTTGTTAAAAAGTTATAGTTTTGAATAAAAGCGTTTACGACATTTTTACGATTCTCAGAATTGAAGAAAAATAGTGAGAAATAAATTGTATGTCATTTTAATTATTTCATGTGGCTCTAAAGTTTATTTTCAATTATATATCTGTTTTCATTGACTTCAAAAAAATGTCCATAATTTTGATAAATTCAAATTTTAAAATCATTTTGTGCGTGAGGTTTTTTCACCGAATCAACTTTTAATTAAGATTTTATGTAATCTTATGGCAAAACTCATCACGCTATGATACAGGGATATGAGGTTGTAAAAAAGTCATAACCCTAGTCCCCATATCCAAAGGTGTTCGACAAGGCTGCATATTGTCACCCCTCCTTTTCAATGTATACTCTCAGCAAATATTTTGCGAATCAGTTGAAAAAGAACGCATGTGTATAAAAATACACGGCAAAATGGTAAATAATATACGATACGCCGATGATACCACCATAGTTGCTGGCAGTATGTCTGATCTACAACATCTACTAAACAAACTGACACAAATTAGCGAAATATATGGTCTCAATATAAATATAAAAAAGACAAAATACATGGTGATCAGTAGAAAAGATAATAACATTTTTGATACAACACTAAAAATAAAGAACGAGACAATTGAGCGTGTAAAAACATTTAAATACCTTGGTGTCCTAATAAACGACAAATGGAATAATTCAAATGAAATCAATCGTCGAGTGGAGATGGCTAGAGATACCTTTTTCAAATATAAAACCGTGCTAACAAATCATGACATAAGCTTAGCAACAAAGATAAGATTTGTGAAATGTTACATTTGGTCAGTGCTACTATATGCAGTCGAAACCTGGACTATTAAAAGTGCAGATGAGAAGAAACTCGAGGCTTTCGAAATATGGATATATCGAGGAATTTTAAGAATACCATATACTGCACACATAACAAACCAGGAAGTTCTTCGAAGAATGAACCATGACAGACAACTCCTGCATACTGTTAAATCGCGAAAAATCTCATACTTAGGTCATCTAATGAGAAATGAAAAATACAAATTTATACAAAACATTATAAAAAGCAAAATAGAAGGAAACCGAAACAGAGGCAGGAGGGAGACATACTGGCTAAAAAACATTCAAGATTGGACGGGATACAGAGATGAAACCAACTTACTATATGCCGCTAAAAATCGAGAGCTTACATACACTTAGATAATATCTATATTTTGAAATACATTTTTGAATATGTAAACAATAATATTGTATGATCGCTTTACATCCGAATATCGGATACGCAAATAAAGAAGAAGAAGAATAGTTGAATTTAATGTCTAAGATTAAATATGAAGTCATTCTCCTCTATGAAATAAAATCTGTTTATCAATAAAGAGGAATGTATGGAAATAGTGGAGCTATAGCCCAGCAAAAATATTCATTACAGAACACCTAACGAACCCATTATTTAACAAGTAAGAAAAGTCTATAGTCGGACGGAGCCGACCATGGGATACCCTATACCACTATCCCTGGACAATCGCTCTCCACGGAACTTCTTTTCAATAATTGTGAAAATTTAATTATCAAATATCAGAGATGTAATGTATAATACTTATGACCAAAACCAAAAAGTTATCTAGCATGACAAAGACATTTTTGTAGCAGGAAAGGGAAATTTCGTTCACACAAACTAAAATATAATGAAACCCACTTATGTAGTACTACTACTACCGTTGTTTAACCGCTACGTTATTGAAATGTTTACCAATTTCACACAAACTCAAACTTTGCGGGTTATTATTTTGACGTACAGAGCCGCTACAAAATTGGTTAAAATTTTGTTTTTGGTCCATTTCATCCCCTGAACATTTCACGATCATCACCAAAAACTAATCATTTATATTCTGGCCCGAACCCAATCTCCTTAAAAAAATTGTTACAATCGGTCCATAATTGCGGCCTTAAGCTTGTTTACAATTTTTAATGGACGGACACACATCGCTAAATCGCTTTATCTCGTCGAGATATGAATTTTGGCATACCAAATAAGGGGTCTAGGACGAATATTTCGTGGTGTTACATAAACTTTTGGAGAGACAATATGTAGCATGTGATAAAAATGTGGTTCTCTACACAGAACCCATTATATATTAGGCAGTAGGCCCGTTATCTAGCAAACACTTTATTGCAATTTACATCAGAGGAAAGTTCAGTAGTTTTTTCCATATGTAGGCTACTTTGCGAAACATATATGTCCTCAAGGAATTAAAATATCGACCAAAAATAAAATTTTTATATTTTTCATACAAAAGTAATGATCCATTTCACCCGCTAAAGAATATCAGATCATCATTCAAAATTGTAGGCATCTTTTTCGACCTATACTCTTACCCGGTGCAAAATTTATTATTACACAACAAACAAATAACGGGATATATAAGGCTGTAACTCTGTTATCAGATCATGCACACCAACATAATTGGCATCAATTGAAAGGTCAAGCGTCCCACTTTCAAGTATATCTCACTTGTCCGGAATGTCACTTCCAGGAATTAAGATATAAGCTGTATATTAAAATTTTTCACAATTTTCACACAAAAGTTTTAGTCCATTTAACCCTCTAAATATTAACCGATCGCCATCTCAAATTGCAAGCTTCTCCTTTGTGATATACTCTTACCTTATTTAAAATTACGCGTTGATCGGACTATTATTGATACATACAGAGCCGCTAGAAAATTGGATAAATATAATGTTTTTGGTCCATTTCACCCGCTAAATATTTCACGATCATCACCAATAAGAATAGGGATCTATTCTGTTCTGAACCCGATCTCCATACAAAATTTCGTGACGATCGGTCCATAATTGCGGCCTTGAGCGTGTTTACAATTTATAATGGACAGACGGACGGACACACATCTCAAAATCGCTTTATCTCGTCGAGATATGAAGAATAGTATACCACATAGGGGGTCTTCGACGAATATTTCTCGGTGTTACATGAATTTTTACCAAAACAAACTTATAATACCCTTTTTCACATTGTGGTATAGGGTATAACAAGGGCATGTGGCACGATATTATTGGCTATTTTTGCCACTAAAATAAGTAGTTAAATAAGCAGTCACGACTTTCAGTAGCTACTTACAGTTAGGCAACAAATGTATTGCAAAAACCAAACTTGTAGAAATTTTCATATTAATTGTTTGTTTATGGCCACAAATTATGTTTAGTTTTTTTTTTGTGCAAATCTCTAGCTGTTGGTCCCCAAAACAATGTTCCGTCAAAATATGCAAAGTTTACTCGCGAGTTATAATAAATACTGTGAAATATAAGAATTGCCTACTACATGGCGGTGACAATAAAATAATTGCAAAAATACCAAATCTATGGTTTCTTGGAGAATTACCAAAGATGTGTTCCTTAATGTCTTGTCTATCCATTTTGGACATTCATTGGAGCTTTAATGAGCTAAGTTAACCCAAAATTAATGCTCGGCATGTTACACTCTAAGGGTACTCGTTCTCCAATCTTTAGTAAATCTTGATCATTCGTTGGAGGACCATTTTAGAGTTTTTTATTCCCTCCTCCATTAGATGGGGGTATATTAAGTTTGTCATTCCGTTTGTAACTAGTCGAAATAATCATTGTAGGCTCCACAAACTATATATATTCTTGATCAGCGTGCAATTCTACATCGATATAGCCATGTCCGTCCGTCTGTTGAAATCACTCTAGCGTCCGAACGGATTGAAGAAGTGGATGAAATTTTGCTAAAATCTATTATATGTACATAGAACTTTTGTATTGAAAGCGGACTATGTAGGTCCACGTTTTCGTATAGCCCTCATACAAAGTGACGAGTGACGCGTCGTCGTTTTAAGGAATTTTTAAGATATTTGTCCCATTTTACCACCGAATTGGTTGTAATTTGGTATTTTGTGTCTCCAGAGGCTAAAAAACTTTTCTACCAAAGTTTGTTTATATAGGCCCACGTTTTGGTATAGCCCCCATATAACGCCCCATATATAGTACGCGTCACTTTACGATATTTTGAATGTATTAGTCCCAATTGACCACAGAATCGGTGGTAACTTTGTATTTTGTGTTTCCAGAGGCTAAGAAACATTTCTACCATAAAATGTTTACATAGGTCCACGTTTTGATATAGCCCCCATAGTACGATACCTTCCGATTCTTGGTATTTTGAAGGTTTCGCCTCATTATCATGACTGAAATTTGGTATTTAGTCTTCGTTGGAGGTATAAATTGTAGGTATAGAAATTTGTAGGCATAGGTCCACGCCCTCATATAGTCCCATAGAACGGTTCCTCCCGATGGCGTTTTGAAAGTTGTGGCCACATTAATCCACCGAAATGACTGAAATTTAGTATTTGGTCTTCATTTGGGGTATTAAAAGTTCCGTATGAAATTTGTTGGTATAGGTCCACGTCTTTATATAGCCCCATTGAACTAACCTCCCGATTTTCGGTGTTTTGAAGATTGTGGCCTCAATATTCCCCAGAAATGGCTGATATTTCTCCCAGAAACTTGTCGATACAGGTCCACGCCTTAGTATAGCCCTCATAGAACGGTACCTCCTGATTTTCGGTATTTTGAAGGTTGTGACCTCACTACCCCACCGAAATGACTGAAATTTGGTATTTAGTCTTCGTTAAGGGTATACAACTTTCCACCTGAAATTTGTCGGTATAGGTCCACACCCTCATATAGCCTCATAGGACTATATTTCCCAATTTAGGAATTTTTGGAATTCACTTCAATGCAGTTCGAGGTGGAGGGTATAAAAAGTTCGGCCCCAAAATTTTATAAGGACGGATGACAGGAGTTTTAACCCGAGTTATTTATCAGTTTAGTGTTGTATTACATTAACAATTTAATGGTGGTAGTTAAACTTGTTTGAGCTTTCTGGATCCGTTTTACTGATTTGCAGAATAATGACTATTATATAATTCCAAATTATATCAGTGGGGATGTCTTTCCAATCATTGTTATGTCCGTGAACGCGATTTCGATTTGGATTTTTTTCTAATTTTGTTACAAAAAATTTCAGCGAATGCGCTTTTAAATATTCATTGATACAAATGCTATGTATATGATATTATTTTTAGCATATAAAAAACCACCAATTTAGAACATTTACGATAAACTTAACTAAAAATGTTATAAATTCATTCCTATTCATTCATGCCCTTAAACTGTATATCAAAAACAAGTGATGCAAAAGATAGTATAAGTTATGGTTACAGATTGCTTTTGTTCAGAGACTCATAGTGAAATTTGATTTAGAACATTTCTTCTTCGACCACATTTTAAAACGTTTTTGGAAAAAGGTACCAAAAAGATCCCTTTAATGACTCGCTTGAGGGTTAAATTTTGTAACTAAAAGATTTCTCGCATTGTTGGCAGCAATATTGCCAAAGACGTTATATGCCTAAAATGCAAGGATTCCAAGGAATTCTAACTCGAATATTTCCAAAAACGGACAAATAGCTGAAACTTTCACTAAGCATTAAGGACACTTCCCGACGTAAACTTTTAAATCACGTGCCTTCTAATTTTCGGCCCTCTTTCATAATGTGCCCTATATCACCTGTAATTATTTTTTGTGTGCTACAGTGTTATTGTTTGCATAGCTTCTTATATTTGTGTGACATTAAACCCCTTTTTCTGCGGTATCATTATTAGAAGCAGGTAATTCTTCCTCTAATGTATGTTCCGATGCAATGGAAAATAAATAATCCTTGCTAACTGTTTCATCGTGTGACGTTAAGAATGAATGTCCTCTTCACGAGATTAAAAGCCACATACGCATATTGTTTTTTATAATGCAAATCGAAACAAAATCTTTTATTTTTTGTTAACTCAAATCGAGGTACTATTTTGCGTGGTAAAGAATATGGTACCCAAAAATTCCAGCTTCTTTAGTAGGTCTTCAGTTTCCATATTTGATGAGTTTTTTGGATTTGGCACACTTTTTGAGATTTATTATGAAAGTAGAGGATAATATATATCCATTTAGTGAAAATGAAGTCAATCCAATACTATTGAGATAGAAAATAGTGCTCTGTTGTATGCCGTTTCAAAATACAACACCGATAGCCAATTTTCCCTAAATTATCCAGAGGTATTTTGACATTTTCAAAGCGAAAATCAGACTGTTATACATTGGTCCATTTTCCGGTAATAGATATTGATTTAAATTTTCATTCTTTGCATACTTGTCTATAGCCGATTCGTCATTGTTTATTGTTAATAAGGCCCCATGACGGTTTTTTATCAATTAACTTTGTCACATTCAACAATTTTGGGACCATTATTAGCCACAAAAGTCATAAAAGTGCATAATGACTACAAAAAAATTACAAAAATGATTAGTTTTATAGTTCTGCTTTTCCCTTTTCAATACTTTTATTGCCGCCTAAAAGTACATAGTACGTAATTCTTATTTTAGTCTGTATTTGTTATAAATCGAAAATTAACTTTAAGTATTTTAACGACATATTGTTTTGAGGACTAATAGCACAAAAAACCGTATAGTTTATGCATAATTTGTAGCCATAAGCGAACAATTAATATGACATTTTCTACCATTTTGGTCTTTGCATTAAACACATTTCTTGACAAACTGTAATTCAGTGGTCAAAAATAACTACTACTGCTGGGAGTGTTTTGCAAATAGCAACATTGATCATCAATTTGCAAAACACTCCCAGCATTCCTATAGTGTAAATTGTTATGTTTTATCATTTTTCCCTTAGCATCTGGTATGATCGTTTCCAGAAATAGTTACATAGGTCACACGTGACATGGCAATCTTGTCTGAAATTTGGTTAGGTATTAAAAAGCTCTGAGAGGTTATTTATTATGGTAACTAGTTTCTTTAAATCAGTTATTGACGGTAATCGTAGTCGTATCAATTTCGTAGGAATGCCAAACATAACTAGGAACACCTATGACGACTTTGTAAACATTTTGTATACATTTGTATTTTTCTTCGTAATGTTCATATCTTAATGTAATTTGGAAGTATTAAACTCAGTCTACTCGCGTTTCTACGTTCCTCCCTGACACCTTGCATGTCACATTCTCCTCTTTAGTAGCTGTTTATATTAAACTTAGGTACCCAAAGTGTAGATTGTGCGCCAGGAATGTCATTGTGTCTGCAGCTTCTTGACGTGCAGTGTCCTCCGTGTGCTATAATACATTTTACCGTCTTATTATGACGGGTGTGTAACTTGATATTCCGAATCTATATTGGCTCCTCGGTCGATTGGTCATTTGTCTAACAAACTGGTTGAGTGAGCCCAATTTCAGGTATTTGGAACTTATTATCTATATTTTCGACCTAAATTGACTATAATTTGGGATTTAAGGTTTCCAGTGGTCAGCACACTATGTTTCTAATTGAAGACACTGGCACGACGTGTGTTGTTTTTACTGTAAAGCAGACCAACCAAATTTGGGTGTGTGTGCATTCGTTGAAATTCGACGACACATACTAGTGGAAAAGGTTTGAATTGTTCTCGCAGACACTTTCGTTGGAGTTGTGTGAGGTTGCCTAAGAAAAACTTCTCATTGAACTTTTTTCTTTGCTTACCTTTATACTTCGAGCTGACGATTGATGTTTGGGTATAACAAGTTTTTTGTTGAAGAAGTTATTGAAAAATAACTTCGGTGGAGAATATCCACAAACAAAAAAAAAAAAGGGAACTGATGAGATTCTGTGGCGAGAATCGAAATAAAATTAGGTTTTTGGGATTTTCAGTTGACCAATGTTGGTTTACGTGGTGGCTATTAGAGCTGGCAAAGTATCGATGGCACAATCGATAGTAATAGATTAATTTTTTAAAATTCAATATCGATAGATAGTTTTGTCTATGGGTGCCACCGTGGTGCAATGGTATGCACGCCCGCCTTGCACGCAGAAGGTCGGGGGTTCGATTCCCCGGCCAAGCAACATCAAACATTTTTCAACGGTGGCAAAATACCCCTCAGTAATGTTGGCGACATTTCCTGAGTATTTCAGCCTTGAAAAACTTCTCCACAAGTGGTGTCTTAAGACACGCCGTTCGGACTCGGCGATAAACAGTAGGTCCCATATCATTGAGCTAAATATGAATCGGGGTGCACTCATTGATATGAGAGAAGTCTCCCTTGTCCCGTATGGGATGTTGTGGAACAATGTTTGTTTATGTTCGATAGCTATCGATTTTTTCCTTTTTCACTTGCAAATAATTTCAGATCATCAAGCTTAACTCTAAACGAGAAAATTAACAAAAATCATTAAAAAAATGATCTTCGCCATAAAAGGCAACATTTCAGAAAATATCTACTGTTGGGAATATCGATAGTTTGCAAGCTTTTGTGGCTAAGGTTATAAACTCAATTAGTATGCTTAATATACCGGTTCGAAAATCAAAGCACCGTTATAATATGTTAACAATTAAATCCAGCCTGATGAATTGAGAAACCTCAGAAGATCTTCCAGAAAACGTGTAGGAACGGTCGCTAGAGCTTTCAATCTTCCTTCAATTTGTGCAGGGTAGGAACAGAGAAGGTGTTTAACCGTTTGCTTCTCTTCTTCGTTTCCGCAGCTGCCGTAGTAGTTACCAATAGCCCAGTGGTCGATTAGCATCACAACTTATCTTGTCAGGCTCTGTAGATGTTGGCCAATCAGGAATTTTGTGCATCTGATGTTGTAATGTAGCCATGCAAATTTTGATATTCGACATTTTTCAATTTTCTCCCATCAGTTATCTGCTTGAAATTGATAGTATTTCAAGATATATCCTTTAACTACTTCCATTGGTGTTGTGAAGTAGGTTAGAGACGGATCATGCTGTGCCTAGTTCGTTTGATTTTCGTTACCAACAAGTCCTTAGTGGTTTTGGGATCCAACTAAAAACTACTCTGTCCAGATGCCCTAACTTAGTAAGTTGTTCTTTACATTCTTTCACTAGCTTTGTTGTGACAGTGTTTGTTTTTAATGCTAGGAGCGCTGTTGACTGTCGACAAAAATTCCCACTGGGCTTGATGTGTGAAGCGGAAGGTAGCTTGGTGGACGTAGCTATATTTGCTTCCTCCGAGAATATTCGCTAGCCGACTGCACAATTCATCTTAGGGACGTCTGGGCACATATATATTGCTTACAGGCAACCCAACCCTTGGAGAAAATACAACGGGGAAGTATGATGTTTTGTCTAAAATATTGAAAACGCGAACTTCAAATTCCATCTTCTTACTTCGAAATTCTGATTGCTTTATGTGACGATTGCACTGTGCAACATTTTCAAGACAATTTTGTGCAAACAATTTCTAAATCGGATTCAGATTTTATGGCCCTACCTTAACATGGTTAAATATTGATTATTTAAAGCAAATCGGAGCTATATCTTTGAAACCAATGACATGCGCAGCAAACTTGTAGATAAGAACAAGAAGAATGTATTTGGAAAAATAAACAACATGAAATAAGTGCTTTACAGTTTCAGAATTGCTGAGCGCATTATTTGGAAAATTTTTGCGAAAGGCTATTGGTTCATCTCTCAATAGTTTGGCAGTTACTGACCATAATTCCAGAAATTATGTTAACTTTCCTGTATGTTATCAATTTTGATGCGCTAAGTGCGGTTTTTCGTAGTTCAAGAATCTAGAATCATTTATTTTTTCAAAATTTCTTCTTTACATTTTGATTTATAAGTATATTATCTATATGCATTACTTCTAACGCGTTTTTACACTTATCTAGAATTACGTCGTTTAAGTATGATATTTCGAATTTCGTGTAAGGCCAGCCCATTCTTTCTTTTATTTTTATTTGTATTTAGGGTATAAAGTTATTAAATTATTTCATGTGAAGATTCATAAAATACACAAGTTATACTTTTACTTAAAACTAAAATAATAAGGAACTACAAACTAATAATTACTACAAACTAAACTAAAATAACAATATTTACAATATATACATTTTATATGACAGAGTTATTGGTCAGTTCTATATACAAGATTTTCAAAATTGTATGTTTTATATCTTCTATGATATAATACTAAATTACCTGTGGAGTCAAATATATCTCCACTATTATTTAAATTTAGAAGGCTCATTGCAGGCATGAATTTATTACCTTCTCTTAATCTATTAAATTCATCATTAGGTATAATTAGGTTTTTAACCAAGTTATTATTATGGTAGCTAATTCGATTAAGGCAACCAATGGCAGTTCTAACAGCAAAGTTATCAAATCTTTCAATTTTACTTTCGTTGTAGACTTTTTTATTGAGGGGCTTATATAGTACCCCTGAGATGTCAGACGCTTACCAAGCCCAAGGCAGTGCGTCAAAATTTTTCTCTCAAATATTCTTATGCGTTCCATTTGGTGAGAGGATATTTGAGACCAAACTGGAAATGCATAGCTCATCGTAGGTCTTATGATTTGCTTATACAAAACCAACTTAACTTTTTTACCTAGTTTTCTTTTTTACTAAGTACCCAATGGTATGCATGATATGCAGCCCTACCTTTTTTGATTAGGTGATCAACATGTCTTATAAAGCTCATGTCCTCTTCAAATATAACCCCTAGGTATTTAAGTGTTGGCGTATTTCTAATAAGGTCGCCTCAAATTGTGACATTTGGAGTATATTTTTTGGCATTACCATAAAATTTTTTGCCCTTCCCTTTAAAGATTATTGTTTGGCATTTGTCGAAGTATACCGACCCTTGGGGTACACCAGCATGACGTAAAATTTCCTATTTTGCAAATAATTATTGATCAATTTTGTTAAAAAAAAGGATTGAACCTATAATCATCTGATATCTTTTGTATGATACCTTCCCTAGGTACCGTATCGAAGGCATTTTGAAAATCTAGTGCTACTGCAATGGTTGCACTTCTATTGTGAAGCCATTAGCAATTTAGTGTTTAGTGCTAATAAGGCATGCGTTGTTGAGTGGTGCTTCCTGAACCCAACTTGGCTGTTACTTAGAATATTATTATCCTCAATGTGTTCATTTATTCTGCTTAGTATTACTACTTCAAATAGTTTTCCTATACAAGAAAGTAGTGATTTTGGTCTATACCCATTTGGATCAGTGGGGTCTTTTCCGGGCTTAAGTATAGGTATGACTTTTGCTATTTTCCATTTTTGGGGAAAATAACCTATATTAAGACAGTGGTTAAAAATCACTGCTAAGAATCGCCAAGTTCTGTTGTCAGTTTTTCTTAGAATAAAATTTGGGATTTTATCATCGCCAGATGTCTTTTTATTGTTCATAGCCTCTAGAATTTCCCCTATTTCATTAGGCGTCGTAAATCGTATAGGCAGCCGGCGTAAGAGCACTACCATCGGCTAAGAAGTCCCTGCCAAAATGAACAAGAGACGCATCCGTGTCTCTGTAATCTGTGGCAATCCTTCTTGCCGTAGTGAGTTGGTTATTAGCAAATGTGTTTGCCATTAGATTTGTTTTTTCAATTTCTGTAACTGCTCTGTTACCTGTGTTATTAAGGTGGCTAATTTTTCTTCTTGTTAATTTTTCACTGATTCCCTTAACTTTACGAAACATATGCCTTCCGGGAGATATGGCTTCAAATTTCTTTATTACGGCATTTTCTTCAAAAAGTGATATTTTTGTTTGATTAGAAGATCCATATTTTTGATGATTGCCCTAAGTGTAATTGCCTCTTGAGGGTCAATAATTCTGTGTAGTCTTCTTCTGGTTGTCTTCTTTTGAGCAATCAGATGCAAAATATCTGGGGGAAGTTTTGCTTGTGTGTGACCTGACGTCACGAAGGTTCTCATGGCAGAGTTCATTGTTGCATTAATGGAAGTTGTCATCCATTAACGGCATTATCTATTTCTCCAATGCCTACGTTTCTGTTTATTGGAAGCATATGCTCCTGCAGCTCATCCGCTAAGGTGTTATTGAGAGTACTAATTTGTAAACTATTAAAGTCATACTTTTTTTAGGTTGTTGCCTTTCTATGTCAGTTGGAATTTTCATAAAAATAGCCTTGTGGTCAGACTCAAAATCGAGAGTTTTTGGTCTTTCCAAGCTCCACATGCCGGGAGTTGTCATAAAAATGTCAATGTAGGTTTGTGACGTAGGTGTACACCTTGTAGGTTCATTTTCTAGCCACCTTTTTAATGTGATGCCTTTGGAATTTGAGCTATAATCACCCCAGTCTGGGTGTCTAGCATTCAAACCCGCACCTATTATGGCTTCATTTGAAGCAATTAAACTACTGATGTTATTTAAATCAGTGATATTTAGACTGGAATTTGGTTTAAGGTACAGAGTAGGGGTAGGGACCCCAAGGTTCCTTATTTTTACAGAAATACCTTCCATATCGACGAAGTTTATTGCCAATCTTTCACTTTTAATGGTATTTTTCAAGCAGATAGCTGTTCCCCCTTCGGAACCACTGGTTCTATCCTGCCTAAAAATTTTATAAAATTTTAAATCTAGCGTATGTTTTGGTGAAAGTCGATGTTCAGCTAGTAATAGTATGTCAGGGTTATGTTTTTGAGTGAATAGATTTAGATAGCGTCTTCTATGTCTAGACACTATCGAATTTGTATTAATGAAAATTACATTTAAATTATCCATTATAATTTTAAGGTAGTAAAAAGCTGAAAAAGAGCATTTGTTTTTTCAGCTTCAGTTGTTAAGGTTTTGTATGATTCAGCATGTGAACCAATTTTGGTTAGGCAAGTATAGATATCTTTGCCAAATAGCCTTTTATAATCAGCGTCAAACATTTCAATGAAATCGTTTGAGCCAGTATTAGGAGGTGATACATTTAGTGGGTTTGTTGTGCCCAAATTAGTAACATTCGCAAATGAACGGTTTTTAGTGACTTTCTGAGTTGCCACTGTATTAACAACTGAATTTGTTATATGGGGTACTGTTCTCTTTTTCATTAATTTATTGTCATTAATTGTTTGCAGTAGCTTTAAGCGTATAGGACACTGCTTGAAGCTTGCTACGTGACCTGTAACTTTGCAGTTAGCGCAGTAAACAAGTTTACCTATTGTTTTTGTTACCACCCCTGTTATACCGTCTATAGAAATTTGTTCTTCCTAATTCAGCTCTTTGGGTGGTAAAGGACATTCTCCTGGCTCATGGTTTGCAGGGCATTTGACACATTTATACGGCATTTTACAATTCGTAGATATGTGTCCAAACCGCTGACATCTCCTGCACTGTATAAACCCCTCTTTTTTACGCTTTTGTATGGTAACTTTCGCGTTTAGAAACTCTGGTAGTTTTCTAAAGACTGATAAGCCTGAAGCATTGCTAGACAGAACTAACCATCGATTGCGTTTTAATTTGATCACGTCAATGATGTCGACATCTGGATTATTTTTAATTATAAACTCTTTTACGTCTTGTTGAGACCGAGATTCATGAATGCCTTTGAGTATTATTGATCTAGGCTTCAAATTATTGGGTGTGTACGTGAAGTAAGGTATTGATAAACGTTCAAGAAATTCTTTGGCTACATTAAAATCATCACTTCTTAATTCATCACTTAAATCATCACTTCTTAATTTTAATTCAGTAATATTTTTTACGAATATCTAATGTAAAATCATTATGTTTTAATACCTCTATAAGCCTGATAGTAAAATCTTTAATGTTAACATTAGTCCTATCTAGTTTAATTGTAGGTGGGCTGGCCTTACCTGTATTTTGTGTGGCGATATTTTTATCCAATGGTGCTGTTGATGTAGCCTACCTCTTCTGTTGTTTGCGGCTTCCATTCACCTGTATCCATTTGATCTTCATTTTCAGCTTGTACTGGCTGCTTTCTTGTGGTCGATGTAGTCGGTTGCGTTTGTTACCAACTCACCACTGTTGTTGATGTTGTAACAATCGGCTTTGTTACCTTCTTCTTCCCAGGCAGTATGGGCTTCTTTCCTGCCTGTACCGGATTCTGGCTTATATCCGGCTTTTGTTCTGGCGGTGTACAAGAAGTTCCCATCCAATTTGCCGTTAAAGTGCTTGACGGCGTTGTTAAATAATTTTTGGCGGCGGCCAATTTTGTCTCCAAGTCAGCAATAACCCTTTTGTAGCTGTTTTCCTTGGAGTAGAAGTCGGATAACTGCCTGGCGGCATTAGTTAGCTGCTTGGTGGTATCTTCTTGTGACTTCATTATCGTGCTTAGCTTTTCCATTAAGGACCGATTGGTGTCCTCCAAAGTTGTGATGGTTTGCTGGAGCATTGTTATTGTAGCTTCCATTTTCATGAAGTCGTAAAATGCTTCATCATCATTGTGATGCTTCCTCTTGCTTCGGCTTCTACTACGCTTTTCTTTTTTGGCTTTTGTAGAACAGTTGCCTTGAGTTTTGACATCAGTTGTGGGGATGCATTTTTCGGCACTTTCTTTAGCTTCGGCTGCGATGTCTGCTGAGTTTTCAGACATACGGTCTTCTTCTTCTTCTTCTCCACTATGTCGACGGCAGAGTACAGAGCCGCCGACATCAAAATTTACTGCGTCAATGTGGGTCAAAATTCCAGTTAGACTGCAAAGTTTGAAAACAAATTTTTTTATTATCTCTTTATTTTGTTTTAGATGACACTTTTACTTTTCTATTTCACTTTACTTAGACTTAGATGTTATCACAAGCACTTCACAAAATAGAATGTTTTTTCGCAGTTCGTCTATTTAATACTTAAGTTCTACTACTTTAGGACTACAATATTGTTGAAGATCGCAAAGCAAAATTCCTATTAGTTTCTGAGATATTGCACGGATAAATGGAAAAATGGGTCGTTTTAGCCCGATATAGGTAAGGCCGTATAATCCAAACCCGATCTAAAAACAAGAAACCTAACTAGGGGTTATGTAGTCTTTAGTCACTTTCAGAAAATACCCACTAGAAGTTGTTTGCATTTTCAGTGTTGTACAGTGATATCTTATTTCTGACAGCGTCTCATTTATGTACCTTTTCTTCGTGAAGCGTTTACAACTTTTTCTCTTTACTGTAAATGTAAAAAAAATCTGTGTAGAAGTTGTGTATAAACGATTCATGTTCATATACCGGCAAATGCTAAGAACAAATGTTTGACTTGAAAATGTAAGAAGTAATGTTAGAGTCTCAGGCCGGATTCGCATGTCGCGTACATCTACAAACACACTTGTGTTCGGTGCATTCATCGCCGGAGCCATATCTTTGTTTCCGTATCCGTTTGTTGCATTATTTGTGCATCTCAACGAAAATAAATAGAAAAATATGCGCTGGTCTAAAAACATTCGCATACAAACAGACCCATGGCAAGGAGTAATATTTAGCGCTCCAACTGAAGCATTGTTATGTTAAACGAAATGGAGCAGAGCGAGCCAGTTGCACTTAAGTCTGGTTTAATGGAGTGCGAGGAAACCGTGCAATCCTAGCAGTGCTGTTGCCGGTGTGTGAGTGAGTGTCCAAGTACGCATGTGAGTTTGTGTTTGTTTATTTTGTGCCTCGACTACAGCCGCGACTACGTGGCGTTGCATAAACGGTGGTGCCACCAAGAAAAGCTTATAAATAAAAGAGGATATATGAGCAGAGTCGCTTGTGAGATTTTGTTGCTACAGCAACCGCAGCTAGGTGGCTAGCTATGCATGACTTGGAAATGCATAAAAGACGTCTTTCTGCCAGTTGGCCAGAAACCCTTTGTGAATATTCCAACCAACAATGGAAATCCAAAAAATCAGCGAAAACAGATGAAGAAATAAAACAACCTGCAGCCAACAATGTTTACATCTATTTGAGGGCTTTGTTATTATAAATTTCGCAACGATGCCAGAAAGCTTTTCATAAATTCCAGTCTTCTTACGAGTTTGGGCTAAATACTTGTTGGCCAACCGTAGTGCTCTTCAAACAAATTAACGAGCCGCGAAGGCAACATGAACCCAGCAATACTCAGGGTTCTGGTATTTATCACCACAGACGACTTCGTTAATGTACAAGTAAATATTAAATGACAGTATCATATAGGCATTCCATACATAGCTGTAAATGTAGAAGTTGATGTGGAAATGCATAATTTTTGTCAACAGAATTCAATATTGAAGAAAAGGTTTATTTTTTATTTCTTTTATATTTTTAGAAACTGGCTTCCTAATATCTTTGGTTGCAGTTCATCGACATCCAACTTGACCCCTTAAATATATCACTGCCGCTGGTCACGAGGGCTAATGTCTTGTACCAGGGACGTACGCACGGTAGTTTTAGGGGACATGTAACGCTCTTAACATCCGAATATTATAGCTGAAGGATGCTCAGAAGATTTTATGTATGGCACTCTCTTTTTAGAATTATTTTAACTGTAATTAAAGAATTATATTTGTAATTCGTAACATTTCATTTGTAATTCGAGAATTCCATTTGTAATTCGTAACATTTCATTTGTAATTCGAATGACTTAATGTGTAATTTCAAATAAAATAACTTGAATTATAAATGGAATAATTTCAATTACAAATAAAATAGTTCGAATTACAAATGGAATAATTCGAATTTCAAATGGAATAATTCGAATTAAAAATTGAATAATTCGAATTACAAATGCAATAATTCTAATTACAAATGAAATAATTCGAATTACAAATAAAATAATTCGAATTACACATTGAATATTTTGAATTACAATTGGAACAATACGAATTACAAATGAAATGTTACGAATTACAAATCGAATTCTCGAATTACAAATGAAATGTTACGAATTGCAACTAAAATGTTTCGAATTACATCTGAAAAAGGTGTAGTTATTCTTTGGCCACTAGAAGTTGAAAAATAAGGTTAACAAATTTATATTTTTATAACAGTTTAGGTGGAATTTGTTTTCAATTTCAACACACTTCATTATACCCTACACCACTATGTCGAAAGGGCATTATAAGTTTGTTTTGATAAAAATTAATGTAACACCGCGAAATAATTGTCGGAGACCCCCAATGTGGTATACCAATCTTCATATCTCGGCAATATAAAGCGATTTTGAGATGTGTGTCCGTCCGTCCGTCTGTCCATTATAAATTGTAATCAAACTCCAGGCCGCAATTATGGACCGATCGTCACGAAATTTTATATGGAGGTCGGTTTCACAGCGGGTGAAATGGACCAAAAAGATCATTTTTATCCGATTTTGTAGCTGCTCTGTAGGTCATAATAATATTCCGATCGCCTCGAAATTTTAAATAAGGCCACCACTACGATCACTACTTTTGTGTGAAAATTGTGAAAATTTTTAATATACAGCTTTTATATTTATTCCTGGAAGAGACATTACGGGCAAGTAAGCTATACTTGGAAGAGGAACGCTTGACCTTTCTACTGATGTCAATTGTGTTGGTGTACATGATAAGATAACAGAGTTGCAGCCTAATATACCCCGTTATTTCTTTGTAGTGTAATCATAAACACGCTAGAGGTCGCAATTATAGCTCAATAATCACGAAGAGGTAAGTCTTTATTTCGAAGTAGATGCTCACAATTTTGGATGATGACCTGATAATATTTAGCGGGTAAAATGGACCATTATTTTTGTATGAAAAATACAACAAAAATTTGGTCTATATTTTATTTCCTGGAGGACATATACCGGCAAAGTAGACTACATATGGAAATAGATCTACTGATCTTCGTGTCTGCTATATAACGGGCCTACTGCTTAATACATAATGGGTTTTGTGTAGAGAACCACATTTGCCCATTCCAAGTTTTTTCATTATTGCAAATTACATGGTGCCCTAAGGTTTTAATATTCCAATTGGATTTTTATACATACATTGCAGCATGGGCCGCTTTGCCACCTTTTTTCAAAACGATTCCCCATCCAGGCAAAATCAAATTTTCAACGGTGGCAAAATATCCTTCAGTAAGGTTTGCGACATTTTCTGAATATTGCAGCCATGTAAAACTTCTCTACAAGTGGTGTCTTAGGACATGCCGTTCGGACTCGGAGATAAGCTGTGGGTCCCATATCATTGAGCGAATATGAATCGGGGTACACTCACTCATTGATATGAGAGAAGTCTCCCTTGTCCCTTCCAGGATGTTTGTGAAGCAATTATTATATTATTATTTAAGCTTGGTGTGATACGGTACCAGAATGCACAAAGTTACTTCTTACAATAAGTTTATTTGTTCCATAAAGAAATTTTGATATGTGGAAAGCTAATTCCCAGGGGTAAAGGTCGGCCCCGTCCGACTATAGCCTTTTCTTACTTGTTTTTTATTTTACTTTATTTTGTTCTCTGTTGCATTTCATCATGCGAACTTCTGATTTGTATCCGCACACACTGTGCTACGCGTACGAAAATTAAGTGTTGTTTAAACGCTTACAAGTGCACCACCAACTATTTTTTTATTGTCAACAAAAAACTTGCGTGCCGACGGTGATCGTTGAACAAACAAGCCTAGGATTTTTGTAGTCGGACACACACGCTCTGTGCCACCGTACTCATTACTTATTAAAGAGTGAAGTAAGTAGTTTTGCCTTGTTACATCTATACTTATAAAAGAGTTGAGTAATGATGACTCACTGACAGACTGATAATCAACGTCCAGCCTAAACGGCAAGAGCTTGATAGATGTACCAGAGGGTTTTTGGATATTCGGAATATAATTGTACGGCAAAATACTATATTTGGTGCCAATTCGTATTTTGTGAACAGATAAAGCTGAAAGTTTAAAATATTGGAGTGAGAAGTAATAATAAAATGTACGGTTGACATGAGGAGGTGGTATTAGAAATTCGTTCTTATGGGTACGAAAAGTGCTAAGCTGAAATCCTGAAATTTTGAATTAAGATTACTGTTGGAGTTTAGAATGGAAGTAGTTTCGAAAAGTCGTACTAAATAGCACTAAATTTTGCACAATTTGGATTTGGGTGAACGGATAGACCTGGAATACTGAAATTTTGAATTAATTAATTAATTGGAGCATATTAATTGGAGTGTATTAATTGGAGAGTAGAATCGACGTTGTTTTGGAAATTCGTACTTATGGGTACAAAAAGTACTAGATGGTACTATATTTGATACAGTTTTGATTTGGGTAACCGGATAGAGCAAAAATCTTGAAATTTGGAATAAGTATTACTGTTGGAGTACGGGATTGAAGTAGTTTTGGAAATTCGTACTTATGGGTACGAAAAGTACTAAATGGTACTAAATTTGGTGAAGTTTGGATTTGAACGGATATAACTGGAAACCTGAAATTCGAAATTAAGGTTACTTTTGGAGTGTAGAATGGAAGTAGTTTTGAAAATTCGTACTTATGGATACGAAAGGTACTAAATAGTACTAAATTTGCTATATTTTGGGATTGTGAGAACGGATAGAGCAGGAATCCTAAAATTTGGAATTAAGATTGCTGTTGAAGTGTGAAATGAGGTAGGTTTTGGAAATCCTGACTTATGGGTACGAAGAGTATATCATGGTACTAAATTTGGTACAATTATATGGACAGATAAAGCTGGAATACAGAAATTTAAAATTGAAATTAGAGTGTAGGATTGAGTTTTAGAGGTAGTTTTGGAAATTCATATGTGTTCGAGAAGTGTTAAGGGAAACTAAGTTATAGACTTTTTGTAATTTTTAAAATATAGAACTAAAATTCGGAATTTTAGTATTACCCTTTAGTAGTACCCTAAGTATACGAAAAATACTATGTAAATGGTACTCAATTTTTAGTTGGTGTCAGTGTGAGTGTTGGTGTGTACCCTCGGTATATGGGAGGTTGTTTAAGAAATACGTTCCATAAATAAACGAAAATTACTAAATCGTTCTAAATTTGGTATTTGATGTAGGGTCAGAGCTCGAATTCTAAAATTACTGTCACTTTGGTGTGCGGTGTTAAGATATGGTGGAGGAACAGGTAGAGCTGGCAATGAGAATCACTGTTGTTGATATAAGGAGTAATTTTTGAATTGGGAATAGGTGTATGAAGAGTACTAACTTTGGTACCACTTTCAAATGCGTACAAATTCTGAAATTTGGTATGAAGGTCGCTGTTGACTGAGCTATGGAGGTGCTATTAGAAATATCTCCCATAAAGCTAGGAGAAGTACTATATTTGGTCTTGGACGTAGGATTAAAGCAGAAATTATATAATTTGGAATAATACTATTAGTGTACGCAAAGTTCTAAAGGGTACATACATACATATGTTCCCACAACATTCCCGAAGGGACAAGGGAGACTTCTCTCATATCAAAGAGTGCACGCCGATTCATATTGGCTCAATGATATGGGACCTACTTTTTGTCGCCGAGTCCGAACGGCGTGTCTTACGACACCACTTGTAGAGAAGTTTTTCATGGCTGAAATACTCAGGAAATGTCGCCAGCATTACTGAGGGGGAATTTTGCCACCGTTGTAAATTTGATGTTGCTTGGCCTGGAATTCAAAAAGCAGACCTTCTGAGTGCAAGGCGGACGTGCTAACCATTGCACCACGGTGGCCCCCTCTAAAGGATAATATACAATAAATAATATACACTTTGCTAGTTACTTTGTAATGGGTATTTAATGACTAACGGATTCGAATTTTTGCCGGGATGGATTTAGACCTAAACTTAGGTCGCTGGTTTCTTTTTTCATATTTTTTTAACACTCAGACGGTCATTAAATTTGTCTTTTTGGTTCTTACTCCTTTCAAATGTGATCGTATCAGATCAAAATATTTTACAAATTTGTTCGCCATTAATTTTTATTATAGGTCCTAGAAAACATCAAAACCCTATATCTTACCTAAACTTGCACTTTAGGTAAATTGTGTCTTTGGCAACTTTACTGACAAGAATGTGAGGGATATTTTTATTTAAAAGTTAACCTTCGTGCGAATCATAAAAGGAGTCTTATTGGTCCCTTTTTCCACAAATCTTTAAAATCCAATACAAAATGTAATCGTATCAAATCAAAATGTTCTAGAAATTTGTTCGCCATACAATTTTACTATGGGTCCTAGAATACATCAAAACTCTAAATTATACCAACCGCCACAAAGTGACCCTATACTATATTCTGAAATTCTGAATCAAGGAAAATCTGCAAGACCAAATATCACATAAAAACGAAAAGTGCAAATATGAGCAGGATGTTTCGATGGAAATTGATAAAAAATCTTCCCGTTCACTGCCCAACTCGATCTTACTCACAAATTTTCGTCATTTATTGTGAAAATTGACCTTAAAAAATTAACATGTACGGACATCAATTATTAAAAAACGCTCACATCATTAGCGACACTGAACTTTCATAATTCGTTTTACATACCTTTCATTACAATTACAGAACTAAAAATATTGAAAAAACCGTTGTTTATTTTGGATATTATAATAATCAACTTAAATATTGAGAAAAAAATTTTTTCCAAACGGGGTCAATTTGACCCGATTTTATACCCACTTGCTAAACAAGACACGTAAATATTTTTTCATAACCACACGCAGTGGGATCCTATAAACAAAATTTGACACTATTTAGTGCAAATTCATATATTTTTTTATCGATTTTTGGCGAGGTTTTTCAGAAATTTGGCCACTGTGGGATGTATTGATTATTTAGAGAACTCGGATGCATATGAACTATTTAAAAGGTTTCAGCCACATTTCGGCATTTTGTTTTCTTAAAGGTAGCAAATGACCTTAACAAAATTAGTCAATTATTGAACATGAAGAGAATTATTCAATTTTTTTATTATATTTCTGTATCTGCATCTGTACACCATTTCGGGGGAGCCCAATGAACAAAATTAGAAATTTTGTTAGACCTTTGCAATGGCTCTAGGATCTACCTCATCGTACCATTTTCAACTGATTACTAATATTTGATCTGTTCCAGAACTTTCAAGAATCAACGATTGCTTTAATTTTTTGACAAATTTTTAAAGCAAAGAAATGTTCAAAATCAGAGAAATATATATAAAAAGAAAGATAATATAAAATTAAACAAGTAAGAAAAGCGTTAAGTTCGGTCGGGCCGAACTTTTTATACCCTCCACCATAAATTTCAGCCATTTCGGTGGATTAATGTGGCCAGAACCTTCAAAATACATAAATTCGGAAGGTACCGTTCTATGGGGCTATATGATGGCGTGGACTTATACCTACAAGTTTCTGGGGGAAAGTTTTATACGCCTAAAGAAGACTAAATACCAAAATTCAGCCATCTCGGTGTGATAATGAGCCTAAAACGTTCAAAATATCGAAAATCGGGAGATATTGTATTATGGGGGCTATATCAACACGTGGACCTATATAAACATTTTATGGTAGAAATGTTTCTTAGCCTCTGGAAACACAAAATACAAAGTTACAACCGATTCTTTGGTCAAATGGGTCTAATACATTCAAAATATATTAAAATGACGCGTACCTTATACCAAAACGTGGACCTATATAACCCAACTTTGGTAGGAATGTTTTCTGGCCTCTGAAGACACAAAATACCAAATTACAACCAATTCTGTGGTCAAATGGGTCTAATACATTCAAAATATATTAAAATGACGCGCACTTTATATGGGGGCTATACCAAAACGTGGACCTGTATAACCCAACTTTGGTAGGAATATTTTTTGGCCTCTGGAGACACAAAGTACCAAATTACAACCAGTTCGGTGGTAAAATGGGCCAAATATCTTAAAAATTTCTTAAAACGACGACGCGTCACGCGTCGTTTTGTATGGGGGCTATACGAAAGCGTGGACCTACATAGCCCGCTTTCAATACCAAAAGTCCTACGTAAATATAACATATTTTCCCAAAATTTCATCAACCTACGTCAATCCGTTCGGACGCTAGAGTGATTTCCACAGACGGACAGACGGACGGACATGGCTATATCGATGTAGAATTGCACGCTGATCAAGAATATATATACTTTGTGGCGTCTACAATGATTATTTCGAGTAGTTACAAACGTAGTGACAAACTTAATATACCCCCATCCTATGGTGGAGGGTATAAAAACTTGCTGGTTCCGGAACTGAGCAATCCTTATATTCTAAATTTGTATGGAATACTATACATACATATGTATATGGTAAAAACCAAAAACTGTTAACATATTCTATATAGTATGACTAAAATTCTTTAAAATTAAGTGTTTTAGGAGAGATCCCATAATGTCGACCATTAAAATTAATTTTCGTGGAAGCTGTGTTGGCATCAATGTAGAAAAATGGGTGAAAATGGGTTGAAGCCAACAAGTTTTTTTATGTTCCCTTCCGATTTCTGGCTTAACCTTACATTTCAAAGACCTATGCTCAAAGAAGGAATCCCAGAATACTCTATGGGCAACATGATACTACAAGTATTGTATGATTTTTCGATATATAAACTGCATCCACCTAAAATTGATGCTCCTTACAGTATCCTACTATCTGGAGTCCAAAGGCCAAAATTTAATGCGTGAATTTTATTAAAAATTGTATTATTAAGAACCGCGTACTTAAAGAATATATTTGAAAGCAGCAGACTTTTTATGGACTTTATGCTTTACGATTCAAAAATAGGTATTTTCTACCTCATTTCTTCGGGTACATTGTCAAACCATGTTTTTCATTGGGGATATTAAATTTATCAACAAATTTTGTGTGTAACATTTCTTTTCTCTTACGGACTTTGTCGGATTTGTTCGCCCATTTATGCTGGTTAGGATTTATAATCTCCCATTTCCCCTATCTTTATCCTGAAACGATCTAATTATAAAAGTTGAAAAAGTGGTAAAGCCTCCTACTTATTTAGAGTTAAATGTTTTTAATTGTTCATGGCTGATGGAAAATTGAACTTCGTCATTTTAGGAGATTTGTAAATATGTAGTTTTTCTTAATAAGGGAGATACCGTGCCACCTTCGGAATTCATGCCTACATGTACCATTACACCTTCCACCAAATTGCATGAAAATCGGTTAGTTAGTTTCCGTGATTGGGACTTAGGGCACCAAGAAAGAACATTTGATCGGGGGCGCAAGCACCATTGTCTCGAAAATTAATTTGCAAGGCGATGCATTCATAGGTTTACAAAAATATACCGATTATAAAGCAATAGGCCTCCGAATTTCATCAACAAATATATAGCATTTTGGACCACGGGGCATTCCTGAACATTTTCTGAGAATTTCATGAAATTACGTTCAGTAGAAGTGAAAAAAGTGGGCGTGGTCAAAATTTCTTTGCATAGAAACCCAAGTCGGGGTATGGCGCACATTTTACAGAAAGAGTTATCGAAATCGTCGCAACCGTTCTCAACTGATGCCATTACCAACGAACGACATTTGACTTTTATTTATATAGACTAGTGGACCCGGCGAACTTCGTCTCGCAGTCAGATAAGGTACATTGAAGTTGATTATTTGATTTGCGATTCATTTATTGTCATGGCTATTGCGAGGCGAAATTGAAATGGAATTACTTAAATTCGAAGCATTTTATATTTGTTGTTATATATAAAGTTTTTTATATTTTCAACCATAATATGGAGGGTATAATTAAAGTTGTATTCCGTTTTATATATATTATTGATCAGCATAAAATTCTTAGTTGGTATGGCCTGTTGAAATCAAGATACAGCTCGCAGAACTTTATAATTTGATACAGAAGTTTATATTACTCCTAGGATGTTTGGTATTGAAAATGGGTCATATCGATCCATGCTTTAATAAAGCCCTCATAGAACGGTATCTCCCGATTTTAGGTGTTTTAAGGGGATTTAGCTACATTTTCACACCGAACTGGCTAAAATTTCATATTAAATCTTCTTTGGAGCAACAAAATATTTTTTGTCAGTATAGATCCACGTTTTGATATAGCCCCCATATAAGGTAACTCCCGATTTTCAGTATTTTGAAGATTTTAGCCACATTATCGTACCGAAATGTCTGACCTTTGGTATTTAGTATTCGATATGGGTAATAATTCATACCGAGAATTGTAGGTATCCGCCATAGAAGAGTTAAATTCGATTTTGAAGCTTTGGCAAACAATATTCATTTTAATACCCTCCACCATAAGATGTTTGCCATTCCGTTCATTCGTTCATTGCAACACTACTTTTTGTCTGAGAAGCCATAAAGTATATACATATGTATGTATATTATTGATCAGCATACACTTCTAATTCGATTTAACTGTCTGTCTGCTGAAATCAACATTGAACTCACAACGAATTAAATTTCATGTAGTCATTTATAGAAATCCTTAGATAATTGGTATTGAAAATGGGTCCCCATTTTTGTATAGTCCCCACATAACGGTATTTTAAGGTTTTAACCGCATTTTCTAACTGAATTAGCTTTAATCTCACATTTAAAGTTTCCAGTGGTCAGAAAACTCCACGAAAATTTTTGGCATACGTCCCTATTTCGACATACCCCAAACATAACAGTACATTCTGATCTAATTTGTCATTTAAGGAGGCTAGTGTTTAAAAAACTAATCGCAAAAATATTAGACATAGGTCCATATTTTCATCCAGACGGAAATTGCAGGGTCAACAACCCTTTTTATTACGCAGGTCATTCATGGCATGTTTATGCATTCATTATCTGTCTTCGTAACAACCTCGGTTTTACATCTCGTTATTAATGTTAACACTATGCAATAATGCAAAATATGCATGTTGTTGAGTTATGAAAATAAGATATAGCCCCCATAGAAGATACCTCCCGATTTGCAGTATTTTGAGGATTTTAGCCACATCCTACCGAAATTACTGAAGTTTGGTATTTAGTATTCGATATGGCTAATAATTCATACCAAGAATTGTAGGTATAGGTAGTGTACTCTTTAATATAGGCCCCATAGAAGAGGTACATTCGATTTTGAAGCTTTTGGCAAACATTATTCATTTTAATACCCTCCACCATAAGATGTTTGCCATTCCGTTCATTCATTCATTACAACACTACTTTTTGTCTGAGAATAAAGTATATACATATGTATATTATTGATCAGCATACACTTCTAATTCGATTTAACTATGTCCGTCTGTCGGTTTGATGAAATGAACATAGAACTCATAACGAATTAAATTTTATTTAGTCATTTGTAGTAATCCTAAGATAATTTTCTAACTGAATTACCTTTAATCTCACATTTAAAGTTTCCAGTCGTCAGAAAACTCCACGAAAAATTTTTGGCATACATCCCCATTTCGGTATACCCCAAACATAAAAGTACATCCTGATCTAATTTGCCATTTAAGGAGGCTAGTATTTAAAAAACTTATCGGCAGAAATTTTAGACATTGGTCCATATTTTCTTCTTACAGAAAGTGCAGTAATTTGGTATTGTGGGTTGTCAGATTGGTAGGTACAACCATGCCGGTCGATGTGATTTTTTAAAAGATTTTTCTACTGTAGTGTCGGTAACTTGGTATTTCGGATTTTCAATGGGTAGAAAACCTCGACACCGAAAATGATCAATATAGGTTGATATCTATACATATATAATTGAAATTTGTTTGTACGTTTGTTGGTTTGTTTGTTTGTGCCTTATAGACTCGAAAACCGTTCAGATTTGAATATAGCTCCCATATATATTTTCGGCCGATTTCCGGTATTTTATGCACCAAGCACGCTATATATGTCCAATTTCGCTGAAATTTAGAATGTGTTACAAAACTTGGTCTAGAAATAAATGTGCAAATTATATCGAAATCGGTTCAGATTTGGATATAGCTCCCATATATATTTTCGGCCGATTTTCCGCATTTGATGCACCAAACACTGTATATATGTATGTCCACTTTCTCTGAAATTAGGAATGTGTAACGGAATTTGGTCTAGGCATAAATGTGCCGAATTATATCGAAAACGGTTCAGATTTGGATATAGCTCCAATATATATTTTCGGCCGATTTTCCACATTTGCTGCACCAAACACGCTATATATGTTCAATTTCGCTGAAATTTGGAGGGTCTGACGGAATTTGTTCTAGAAATAAATGTGCTAAATTATATAGAGATCGGCCGATTTCCTGTATTTTATGCACCAAGCACGCTATGTATGTATGTCCAAATTCACTGAAATTTGGAATGTGTTACAGAACTTGGTCTAGAAATAAATGTGCCAAATTATATCGAAATCGGTTCAGATTTGGATATAGCTCCTGTATATATTTTCGTCCGATTTCCTGTATTTTATGCACCCAACTCGCTATTTATGTCCAATTTCGGTGAAATGTGGAATGCGTAACGGGATTTGGTCTAGACATAAATGTGCTAAATCATATCGAAATCGGTCCAGATTTGGATATTGCTCCTATCTAAATTTTTAGGCCGATTTTCTGTATTTGATGCTCTAAACACGCTATATATGTCCGATGTCGCTGAAATTTGGGATGTCTTACGGAACTTGTTCCAAAAATAAATGTGCCAAATTATATCGAGACCGGTTCAGATTTGGACACACTACATATGTCCAATTTCACTGAAATTTGAAAAGCGTGACGCAATTCGTTCTAGAAATAAATGGGACAAATTATATGGAGATCGGTTCAGATTTGAATATAGCTCCCATATATATTTTCGGCTGATTTTCTGTATTTTATGCACAAAATGTAAACGTGAGACGGGATTTGGCCTAAAAATAAATTTGACGAATTATATCGAGAGCGGTTCATATAGGAATATAGCTACCCACATATATTTTCGGTCTATTTCATGTTTTTGTTACGTATGTTCAATTTCAATGAAATTTTGAAGACTTGGCAGTCAGTAAAAGTCATCATTATTTACAGAAGTACTTATAGTCGGGAAGGAATTGACCAAGGCTACAGCTATTAAGTATCATGTCATTGAAATACTTCTTAAGATTTATGTTTTATTATGATATATATTAGGAATACTTATAGGCGGAAAGGCTTTCGGAGGGGTGTTACCTCCTGAACATACAAAAACACCATAGTAGCTCCATAACAACCCTGAATAGGTATATAACGCCTTCATATATCCTATATTTATTCATATATCCTATATATATTCGTTAAAATATTAAAATCGTTAAAATAATCATGGCATTCCATTATATTTTATCGTAGTCGGGGAGGCAAATCGCACCGGGTTTAGCTAGTTTTTGTATATATCCCAATTGAAGGAACCTCCAGTTTTTATAACCTTTGAAATTTGTACGCGCATCGTCCAAATGGAATGAACGTAACATGGTATTTCGGATTCAGAATGCGTAGAAAATCGTATTAAACCTGGTTTAAAAGAAATTTAGCAGTTAGCATATTCCACGGCTCCTGGGAATAAGTCGTAGAGTTTAGTATTTTCAAAATCGAACAGAAACTAATGGCATGTTTCTCTAAGACGATTCGAATTCAAATTCGTTCGAATTACTACCAAACTCCTGTTTGTGTAGAAAATGTTTGTTTGATTGAAAACAAAAGTGAATGAAATATTTTTCAAAAAACATATGTTTGGTAGTAGGTCGAACGTAGTTGGTAGTATTCGAATCGTCTTAGTGAAACAGGCCATTATGGTTCCGTTTTACTAAGGTACAACTTGTGGTGGTGGGTATAAAAAATTCGGCCCAGCCGAACTTGCTTCTTTCGGTTTAAAGTACCACAATGAAGAGAATTTGAGGCAAGCATTGATCTAATCAAAAGCTTTGGAAACTGATGTACATTGGACGGTTTTCTCAAAAACATCCGATCACAGAATCGACATACCTTCAACCAACCTTTTGCATTTATTATCTGTCTTCATAACCACCTCGGTTTCGCATCTCGTTATTCATATTAAATATGGATCCCTTAATTACGCACGAACTCTATGCAATGATGTGAATAACGCAAGTTGTTGAGTTGATGAACATAAGAATGTGTTAACAAAGATCCAAATCGATGGTGAATTTGGCCGTGGGTATGTGGGGTCGATGACAACGAACACAACAATCAATTTTGGGTTACATAAATAATAATAACCACATCAATAGAACGGCCAGTTAATGTCAGGTTCAATCCGCGTTCTTCAATAATATTAACTTCGAATTTTCAAAAATAAGAATCCAGAGAATGGTAACATCAATTGAAGCTGCTAATAACCCCTTAAAATTAAGACCAAACTCACGTCTCTTAAATTATTTTTCGCAATTATTTTGCACAAAGAATTGTTTGAATAAAATGAAAACTGACATTTAACCGGGGGCCATCCCTGTACATTCCCTGGCAATTTCAGGAAATCGGTTAAGTAGTTTTTTGTAGAAATGAGAAAAATTTAAAATTGAAAAAAGTGGGCGTGGTCAAAATTTCTTTGCATAAAAAACCCAAGTCGTATGCACGTTGCGCGAATTTTACCCACTTTAAGGTTTTTGGCATTGTGAGATGCAACTGACGGCACACAATGGCCCCTGAGTGAAACATCGATATATGCATAGGTATTGAAAGAGATTGATTCGCTGTATCGAAAATCGGATGCGCATCAACCAACTTTAACTAACTCGTGAATGACAAGCTTTTTAATTTTCATATTTTCTGAATGATTGTAATTTCAATATTACTCTTAATTTCCTATCCCTATAAGTTATCACAGTAAGCAGTTAAGCTTTCGCGATGGTAAGCCATATTTCTTGATGAAGTTTTAGCAGTATACATTAATTATTGTATGGGATTTTAGCACAACAGTTGGAGAACTCCCAAATATTGTTACTAATTTTTCTAATCGAACCAAAAATATATTTGGAGTAATATTTTAACAATAAGTTTTTTCTCTTTTGTTGTTGCTATAAGTTGTTATATTAAAAGTTTATACGGACTCTGAGGTAGTATAATTTAGATTTGGCCCCAGATTTTTTTTTAATTTTTTGATTTTCCGCGAAATTAAAAACAAATTTTAGAAATTATGGTGCATCTACGGATGGATACCAAATGCTGTTACTGATATATGCATACATTTTCTCAATACAACAAATAAGAAATTTCAAAATACTTTTCCTTTATAAGAGAATAAAAACCGCTATTACTTTTACGCGCATCGGCCAATTTTGTGAACGAGAACATATTTGAAACCAGATTTTGTTCCTTAACGTCTATACCAAAAATCGAAGATGTGCTCGCAAACATTTTTTTTTAATTTTTTCAAATGGAATTGTAAAGGAAATTTGGTTTTTACCATATACACAGAATACTAAACTATAAATACTTCGAATGAATAATAAGTTTCCACATTTAAAAACAAAGAAACTTTTAATTACTTCCATTGTGGTATATCGCAAAATAAGTGATAGGTTTCTCTGCTGTTCATTTCACTATAATAATCTTCATATTAAACAAAACAAAAAAGAAAACAAACAACTGCAACAGAAATACAAGCTGTTTATTATACCGAAATGCCTTATTCTTTGTCATATAAATGCCCCCAAATCCTTGGTATATTTGGTTGTTGTTCTTCATCCTATTTTTGTTTCTATTCTTTCATTAATAGTTAGCGAACGAGCACTGGCAAAAATATGGATTATTATTACTTGTTGTTGTTTCATTCGTTTGGTTGTGGTTTACCTGTGCAATGCTCCCGGAATTCCCTATACACTTCCATGCAAACAAATTGTTTTGTTAGCTAGGTTAAAATGCAATATTTGTCCAGAACCAGAACAGAACAGCAGACTACAAGCAAATGAATGAACAAATGCAAACAAGACAGAAAGAATAACCCAAAGTGAACCGCAGTGAATGGCAAACAATATGGTTTTTATTTCATAATTCAGCGGCTGTCTTTTACGGAGGTCGTTGTCTCTTGAAATATTGTCCGTATATGAGATGTCATGCAGGAGGCTCTGATCCCATTGGACATACATATAAGCAAATGCAGACTCTGTCAGTTGATATTAAGTTAATTTTTGTCACGGCTTTCAGTATTGAAATCAGATGGTGAAAAAGTCGCTTATGGCTTTACTGTAAGCTAGTAAGTGTCATTACAATTTGCAATTTAATTGGGTTTCACACTATAGATACTCGTATGTATGTATGTAAGTAGCTTCCTATTAAGGTGGCTATAAATAGAACGATTATTCCATAACCCGAACTTTAAATATACATATATACTTCCAAACGCGACGATCTTCAAGTGGTTTGTTCGAACTGGAACATCATGATTTGAGATTCCTTCGTCAGATATTTTGAGTTCATATAGCCTTTTATCGGATGCATCCTTATTAATTTTCATGTAATGATCTAGTAATCGGCAGATACAATATACAATATATATATATATATATATATATATATATATATATATATATATATATATATATATATATATATGCCTCGGATCCACACACAGTCTTGTAAAATGTGATTTTTGTTCGGGGGAGGTGTTTATACCCTCAGCATTTATGCTAACGGGCAAAATGTGCCTCGTCGAAATAATGGTTTTAGACCCCAATTATGTTTAGACGAAATCCGTTTATCCGTTTCAGACAATTTGGAGTCGATTTAACCATGTCCGTCCGTCTGTCTGGCTGACTAGTGCGCACGATACCTCTCGAACGGATTAACCGATTTGATCCAAAATTTGGCTCTCGTAATATTTTTTCCATACTAAGTTTAAGTTCGAAGATGGGTCATATCGGCCCACCCCCTCGGGTGCCTCCCCACAAAAGTTCAATTTTTTCGCAAACATTATGCGCACGATAACTAACCGATTTGGTCCATACTTTGCATATCGTAATATTTCTACCAGACATAGATAAGGTTCAAATATGGACTATATCGGTTCACTCCTTCGGATACCTCCCACACAAAATTTCTGAAAAGTGCAGTTTAAGACCTCTTATCGAATCCTTTTGATTTTTGTTGTAGCAACTTGCATTTGCTACCCCATTACGACGGTGAAAGTTTTTGCCAGGGGCAAGTATATACTTCCTTAGAAAATGGCAAAGAGTTGCGGTAACTCTCGAACGGATAATCCTAATTCTATCCAAAATTTGGCAATCTTAATATTTTGCCCAAAGTTAAAGCAAGTACTAAGATGGGTCTTATCTTTTCGGTCCAATCCTTTGGGTACCTCCCCCACACAAGTTTAAAACTTTTCACTAAAATGGTGCGCACGATAACTCTCGCCGGTTAGGACCACCTCTCGAATAGTTTTGATTTTTCTTGCAACAGACCCCTATTACGACGTTACAAGTTTTTTCAGGGGCAAGTCCATACTTCTTGAGAAAACAGCCCGAAAGGTGTATAAAACCCCAACGGCACCATATGTAGTGGCTGGGACGCACGACAACTCCCGAACCGAATACTGTGTTGGTCCACACTTTGCATGTCGTAATATTTCTTCGAATATTGGATGAAATTCGAAGATGGTACTTATAGGCCCACACCTTCCGGTACTTCCCCCACAAAAGTTCCAAAATATCCGCTACAATGGTAAGCGCAATATCTCAATAACGGAGCAACCAAATTGGTCCAAACTTTGGAGCTCGAAATTGTTTGTCCAAACTTAGATTATGTTCAAAAGTGGGGCATTATTTACGGTACCACCCACACAAATGAGCAACATTTTTGTTTAAGTGCGGTAATGGTCTGTGCGAGAATTTTTTACCGAAGGTACTCCTAGTAGCCTTGTTTACAGCGATATGGTGTTTTTCGTGGGCAAGTCCATGTTTCATATAATGGTCCTATCGAGAGAATTGACTCCCAAAATAAGACACACTTCCAAAATGTACAATGTCGGTCCATTCCATTAGGAAACATATCTTTGTCGGCAAGTTCATACGCCCAAAATATTTGGTTCAATTGACACAGGCTGAGGGAATACCTCTGTCTGTAAAGCCGACCGATACTTTTTTACTTTTTTTAGACTACTTACTTAGATCAACGTAGCTTTCTTTGAATAATCTCGTTTACTCTCAAGAGGGATGTTGTTCTGCGTAAGTATGATTTTTAAGTATGTGTTATTTTGTTTATAGTGTGTTATTCCTTCTCTCCTTCGCAGTATTTAGCGTATTACCTTTTACCATATTCTGATTAATTTCTTTGATTGTTGATGTACGTTCGGAAGAAATTTCACAATGTGCAAATGAGATTCTCATTTCCTAAGTTATCATGCTCGTCAGTCATTTTTGTTTGCGCCTGCAGGTTTTTGTCGATCATTTAGGCCATTATCTCAGGAAGTATGGCACCTAAAAAATGTACAGCAGTAATAGAGGCCACGAGGACAATCTGCTGTAAACAATGTCAAAAAATTTCGAGACACGTCCTTATATTGCACTTCAGAGAGAGATAAATGACATATCATGTAAAGTTATGTTAAAAATCCATACTTGTTTGCTGTCCTCATAATTCTATTATGAGTAATTTGTGATTTTCCCTTCATATATTTTATCGCAAAGGATATCGAAAATAATATTGTTCTCAACCTATATTATATTTCAATTGCCTTAGAGCTGGTCTCCTTTGTATTTCCTCATATTTCACAACATTTAAGTGTAGCTCAACACGCGTAATTTAATATTTATCAGTGTTCCAAGCATCAGTGTCACACTTTATTTATATATCATCAATACGGACTAACATTTGCCCATCGACAGAGCTTCAGCGTGCCCAAGGAACAATAAATAATAATAAATGTTGATCATTATTTTAATTTCATTGTATCAATCGTCACATTTGAAAGCATAAGAAACAATTTTAAAGGTGAACATCATAACTTTACTTAGAACCAGCCTCAAGACACAATGCATTCGATTTCCAATCTACTAAATGTTGAAATTCGAAATTTGTGTGAAATTTTTGTTTTTCCTTTTTTATCCCTGCAAAGATGTACGTATGTATGTATGTATATTTTACAGTATCTGTGACTCTGTTGTCATCACAAACTCGCAACTTATTAGGTTTAGATACTTGGTGGCGGTGAATCATTTTAACATTCAACACGACCAGTAAGATACACCATCCTTACTATCACGTAACAAGAGGGTGTTGCTAGCTATCAGGACAACTGTCACGAAGTGTCTCCTGGTGCTGTGGTCGTTATGCAAATGGTTCAGTTTTGTCAATAGGATACAAGGTGTATACCCGCAGCAACGGGAGTTACATCAGGATGTTTAATATACACACACATACATAGTACATATTATGAACCTAAGATAACAAATTATAGCTCGTTAATAAAATGTTTGTAATTTTGTAAAGTGCTAACGATAATAATTTAGCATGCTATGGTCAGCAATTTAAGGTCACAAAATAGTTTTAACCGGGCGGGGCCTCGTAAACAGAATTTCAGAATTGGTTTCTGCAAATATACAGTTTTCTGTATATAATGCGCAAGAGTTGACCAAGTAGTTTAAGTGCTACAAAATCAAAAGCATCAGAAAAGAGCGTGGTTTATGTTCAACTACATAAACCAGTAAGGAAAGAATCAAAGTAGGGCTGGCCGACTATATGATACCGTACATACACCACTCTGAATAAATGCGGCCTGTACTTTAATTACAAAAATACATAGACAGACGGACGGACATGCATAAATCGACTCAGAAAGTGATTCTATTTGTATCACTAAAAGGAACTATGGGTCTATCTCGCTTCTTTTTGTATGCTACATTCAAATGCACAAAGACATGAGATGTAGGGTATAAAAATATAAATGAAAAATATTAAAATTAGGGATAAGAAACTAGTTTCTCGATTAATCGATTATCCGACCGTTTGCCTTTTGGAAAAGTCTAAAAATCGGAGTCGACATATGGTCATAGAAAAATTGAGAAGGTGACAGTGATGTTATGTCGTCATGTCTTGCCTTGCCACATTTTTTCGCGATGATCGGAAAATATTTAGCTAATAAAATGGACATAGTTGTTTGTGAAAAACGACCAATGATCTTATTCATGCATTATATACACACGAATTTAATTACACTGTGAAATAAAAGTTGACAATAATTTTACAGGAGCTCTGATGCACAGTGGATCCACTTGTATCGAGAAAGTGGCCCAATATATTTCCAGTGTAAATATCTTTAGGGGGTCTATATCGAACGTGGTTTTAATGTTCAATTCTAAATGTCTGATCCGAATGGGGTTTTAGGTATTCTAAAAATTTTAGATACATTTTCACACCGAATTAGCTATACTTTTACTTTTGAATTCCCAATGGTCGCAAAACTTCGCCCACAAAAATTTACATTTTTGTATAACCCCCATATAACGATACCTCTCTACAGAAAGTGCTGTAATTTGATATTGGTTCTCAGATCCGAAGGTAAAACAATACCACACGATGTAAAGTGTTTTAAAGGAATTTTCTACAGTAGCGAGGATATACACGCATCGCCCAAATAAAATTTCGGTTGCATGGTATTTCGTATTCTGAATGAATAGAAAACATCAATGGTATTAAAATAAACTGTTAAACATATCAAGAAAGTGATATTTTTCGGTTTGCATATTCCACTTCTCCTAGGAATAAGCCTTGACGTGATGAAGAGCTAAGTACTTTCATAAACGAAATGAAACTAAATGCCTGTCCCAGAACCTGCATGAATCTGCAAATTTTTACTACGATAACAATTATGTATATGATATCGAAAAAATAATAAAAATTAGTAGATTCTTGCAGTTCTGGGACAGACCATATATGTTCCATTTTACTTCAATACAACTCGTGGTGGGTATAAAAAATGCAGCCCGCCCAAATTTAACGTTGTTCTTACTTGGGTTATTTTATAAATTATTTGTTAAATGTTTTTTATCTGTTCTATTTTATTATTTTTAAGGTACTGCAAGCTAATCTCATTTTTGTTGTTTTTAAAATTTAAAAACAACAAGTTTTTTAAAGTGGGAGGTAGTTCTCCAATTGATTTAGTTTTATTTTATACTTAAAATTTGATCAAATAGTGGCCATTATAAAGGCTCTTGGTATTATTGCTGCGACCACGAACTAGAAGGTGTTACATTGCATCAAATGATTCCGTTTTTAATTTGCCAAAGCAGCTAAACATTGATAACAACACGCCCTAGTAGATACAAAGTGACACATTCAGAGGTTATAAAGATAAAATATAATTTTACAAGAAATTGTAAAATAACAGTAAAATGAAATTGGAAACTATATCAAAGCTACTACCACCAATTCAGAGCTGTTTTATTTCCTTACAAAATAAACACACTCATATACCACACACACAACCACACCCAACATTTAAGGACTTAGATTTCCTTTTGTTTTCTTATCGACAGGAAAAGGCGAGTGACTGTGTGTATGTATATGTATGTGTTTCAACTATGGCTACAGTGTTTGGTTTATGTCTTCATTAAACAAGTGTCAAAGTATCAATTGCAGTATTTTATAAGGATTATATTTGAACAATGCCGTATTCTTTGCCGTACCATGGCATCGCTGGCAACAGCGACAGTAACAGCAATAAAAGTTGTTAAGTTATTTTTAATAAACTCTCAATTCTGCTTTGCACAATTCAATGATTTTATAGAGGTAAGCGAAGTATTGTCTTGAGACACACCTTAAGTGTTGGATATCCTTGTTATGCCAACAAAAGGCACTGGAAACTGATACGACTTTGCAAGGATATCGACCTGGCAAAGTTGCCTTCAGCAACTCTCACATTCACACACACACACACCAACTGATTAATACATTCAGTAGCAGTGACGTTCGAATCAAATCTTTAGTATTAACTTTAAAACTTTTCTAATTTCTGGGAATTTTTGTTTTTTTTTTCAGACAAAACAAACCCATGCACTTTGGGGTCAAACGCAATTTCGTTCAGGTTACAGAAATAACGATTAACATTTATCCAAATTGAGAGTTTCTAAAAGTCTATTAACATTACTCTCCCACACTTAATTCTGGTTGAATTTCTATGTGGCCGTGGTTGACAGTTATGGTGGTGGGTTAACAACAGTTGAACCCTACCCAGGGAGTGCGTAACTAGACCGACTGGCTATACGCAAAGCACTTAGAGTAATAAAATCCAATAATTAAAATATGAACAGAAATACGTTCTCTGCATAGTAATTATAATTCTATGAAAAGTGTTTCATTAGACCGGAATTCATAGAATTCAAATTTAAAAACAAACAGACAAACAATAATGCGTTAAAGTCCGAAGGTATGAGACTGAGAGATAAAATTTCATTAAAATAATAAAAACGGTTTCCTCTTGAGTGGATACATATTATTTTATGAGTTATTTTATTAGTTGAAGGTAGCAAGTGCCTATGCATTTATAGATTGTTTAGAGTGGTATCTTAATGTTCGCACAAGGATCGTTTTATTCTCATAGAGCAACTTAGTGCGAAAATTACAACATTATCCTCCCATCTACTTTGAAACTATATATTTGTTTTCTAACTAAATTACCTGTATACTGGGTAATATTTTGTTCGTCGATGCAGTCTACTCACTTTTTGATGATTCCGAACCACGCAACCGAGATTTGCGAAACTTGAAGCGATGGACCGTGGACTAATTCCGGTCTTGACACCCTGGATATGTTGGCATGCACTCATTTCGCTGACAACGAAATCGTGATGTGGATGTTCCACCCGTACAGACGAGGAGGTGAATCTTCAGTTAATTACTGACCCAAAGTTTCTATCAACATATTCCTGCCTTGTAAATCTCCCAGTCCGGATGCAACCCACACAATCATTCGAAACCGCACTGCATGAGGTAGCAGGTCACATCGAGAAGAGCATGCATGACTCAAATTTTACACTAGCAGCGTTCTTGTCTTTTCTGTCCTCATTGAATGGATTAATAGGATATTGGAGAGAGTTCTATTAGGAAGTCTGTGGAAAGTAGCGTGTCTTTGATATGGCTCATAGTGATAAACGATATAATCGGAGACCTTGACCGGATCGGAACGAAAATTGCTGTCCATGCTGATAAACTTGCTGTTGTTGTTGTAGCAACGCATATATGTTCGTTCGTGTATTATTTCAGTGTTCAGGTTCTGGTGCCTCTGTATCCAAACTCAAGAATTCTGCAAACTGGACTGGTTGGGTCCATAAGGAAACAGGAGACATGTGAGTGGGATTAGCTGGGTAGCTAAACAAATACAGTGTATCGCGTGGTCCCAATCCACAATACGAATAGAGGCGTCTGCATCGTCCGGATCTTAACTGGGCTAAATCCACTCGTGTTTTCCTTGGCATTTTTACCATTTGTTACCATTTTTAACCTGCAAAGCGTTCCTTAACCCCAGAAAGTGGTAAAACTGGAAGCAATTTTTAAGAGAGAGCGAGAGGTTGGAAAGAGCAAAAATGCGTTTCACTTCTACCACAGGCTACCAGACAAATTTCTTGTTTTAATAAAATTTAAGCTGTTTATGCATCGGAAAAATATTTTATAAATATGTACCTAATCTAAACATCGCGACGATTCAAATGGAACCAAAAATATAGAAATCTGTTTAGCGGTTTGCACATTTTAGCGAAAAAAATATATATATATATATATTAAGGGAAGTTATAAAATTTTTGTAAGAGAAAATATTTTTCAAATTTTTTTGTGAGTTAGTTGAAGAAAATGTAGGAAAATTAGGTCGGAGTTATTCTTCTATTTCAGTTAAATTTCACGCAAAAAATCACATTTTTTTATTCTAACCACTTCTCGAGTACACGCTAACATCTAGTGGAAGATATGGGTAACGTTCAAATAAATGTTGCGTTCCGTTGATTCAAATAAAACTGTATCATTTGAAATGCGTGTATATCGCGAAATCCTCTAAATCGCTTGATGCGCATGCGGTTTATCAATACGGCGAATTTAATTTAATTTGTACACATTTGCCAGGATTTACTTTGGCCGATCAAATCCATCTAGAACCGTGGATGTAGCATCACACACTATTTTTGGGATAAATCGGATACAGCTCCCATGCCACTAAATTTTTTTAACCGTTGTTTTCCCAAAACCGCGAGTGATGTGTCAGTTCCTTCATTGACAAGGAAACGATCCACAGAAAATGCGACTAAATCCGCGATATTTTCAAAAACATTTTTCGCACATTTTTCGGTTTTTGTAGTTGCTGTTTTCGCCGTTCTATTGGATGGATTTTCACGATCTATGATTTATATGATCCGGGGCACCGAATCATCAAAATATCGCGGGGTAGCAGCACACTCAAAAGGATATTGTAAATACTATACCCAAAAAATAGGTTTTTTAGAAAAAATATCGCACTAAATTTTGACCTTTGGCAGTAGATTACTCTGCTGCTGTGTGGGCTACATAGCCAATATACATATCAAATTATGCGTAATGCGAGTACTTTAATCCTATTGTTTGTTTTTTGAAATACTCGAATGCGCGTTCTAGTTAAATGAAAAAAATACGAAAAACACCTAAAATCCGGCTTCAAAATGTCAGCATCCATAAAAGGTGGCTGCAGTGGAAATTTTGAAAAGTGATACATTAGAAATGTAGTCTTCATTTTGTATTCTTCTACTTTTACTTTGGACATATGCCCGTCATTTGAACGGTTTAATCAGCAATCAAATAGTAACATAAAAAATCTCGTTTGCTTCAACGGGTTTTTGTCTATTTTTATTCATTTACGCGGTCTTAACTTCCACGCATATTAAATTTCTTTGAAAAATGTTTGAGCTTTGTTCAAAAACACTTAAATTGATCCAGCAATAGTCATAGTTACTGGTAAATTGCAATAGTTCTCGTATTATAATAATGCAAACCTTGGCTTCATGGAAACTAAATTTTTTTGACTTTCACTCATATACCCTTTGTAGCCTAAAGGCTGAGGGTATAAAAATCAAAATTTATTGTGATATTTAAGGAAACGAAGTCGCCGATGAACTGGCACGTACAGGTTCATTGTTCGAAACTATTCAAACTGAAGTCGGATAGTACTATTCGGCTGACCAGTTTTATCGAGACGTACAAATCTATCCCTACTCATACTTAGAATGCCCGGGATTAGAATAAGTAGCAGTTCCACAGACATCACGGAAGGGACAAGGGAGACTTCTCACATATCAATGAGTGCACCCCGATTCATATTAGCTCAATGATATGGGACCTACAGTTTATCGCCGAGTCCGAACGGCGTGTCCTAAGACACCACTTGCAGAGAAGTTTTACATGGCTGAAATACTCAGGAAATGTCGCCAACATGATTGAGGGGTATTTTGCTACAGTTTACAAATGTTTGATGTTGCCTGGCGGGTGTGCATACCATTGCACCACGGTGGCCCCCCACGGTGGATTGGGCAATACTTTACCATACTACTTCATCACGTCATTTGAGTAGATGATTTTTCTTCTGATTACAGCTTTTCGGTTTTCATGTTCTTGCCAGTTTGTACTATATCATTCCTTCACGGTGCTCTTGAAGCAACTTTAAATGGAAGGTGCTTACAACTGGGAAGTTTTTGCGGATTCTGAAACTACAATGTTCATTGATGAGAAAAATCAAAAAACAAAAAAAAATCGCCGAAGCGCTTTTTAAATAAATCGCGATTCAAATTCTCTACAAGTAATGACGAAGTTTTAATATCATTTGATGTTGTGTCGTTATTCCCTAGCGTGCCAATAAACTTAGCATTGATGACAATAAAGGAACAATGGAATCTTATAAGTGAACACAATAAAATACCGAAGGACGTTTTCAAGGAAATATTGACTCTTTGCATCAAAGACTCAAGATATTTTATATATAATGACAAGGTGTACGAGCAGAGAAAAGGACTTCCAATGGGATCATCAGGTTCACCGACTATTGCGGACATCGTAATGGAGGAATTATTAGACGCTGCAATAGAAAATATGACGAATAAACCAAAACTAGTAACGAAGCATGTATACGACATTTTCTGCATTGTAAAGAGAACCGACATTGACAACACTTTAAACACCCTAAATGCCTTTGACAAAAACGTGCAATTCACCCATGAATTGGAAGATAATAAAAAACTGCCGTACTTGGACTCAATCATAATTCGACAAGGTAACTCATTAGTACTAGACTGGTACCAAAACCAACCGCCACAGGTCGTCTAATAAATTTTAACTCTAAACATCCACGACGAGTGAAAATCAACACAGCCACAAACTTTATTAATAGAGTATTAAGCATAAGTGACGAACAATTTCATCAAGCAAACGAACAAAAGATTTACAACATTCTAGTCAAAAATAAATTCCCACACAAAACTATCAAGAAATTATAAAACATACGAAAGACAAGCATCGAACTGTCAAGGAAACCAAAGAAGCAAAAGTGTACAAAGCGATTACCTACCCAGCAAAATTTGAAAAAAAAAACAAATTCGGAATTTCGATCAAATATTTTGTGCATAAGTCTCTCTGAGCGAGTCTTTCCTTTGCTAAACCACGACAGATGAGAATAAAAAGAACATATGTTGTTGCTGTAGTCACGTTAACGTATATGGGTGATCTTGGCTGCCTTACTCTATGACATGCAATCTGGTTTCCGCGCTGACCAAACTTGTATTACTGCTCTCATTGTAGTATCTGAATCTGTCAGGAGTAAGATCGATGAAAATAAAGTGTTAAAGTTTCCTCGTTTTACTCGACCACTCTAAAATTTTTGATACTGTCGACCACCAAAACCTATGTTTCAAACTTCGCAGATTTTTCAACTTTTCAACAACCTCAACGAAACTATTTTTTCTTATCTCTCCAACAGAACTCAGTCCGTGTACTGTGGAAGTTCTACATCTATGCATTTGGCGGTAAAAAAGGGGTCCCACAAGGGCCCATCATCGGTCCACTTTTTCTTTTTTCTCTGTACGCCAATGATCTTCCTGTTCAACTACACTACAGCCGAGTGCATATGTACGCAGATGACGTACAGGTAGTTCTTAGTAGCCCTCTAAACGACATTAATCGTTATCTTCAACAACTCAACTTTGCTAGAATGTAAAAAAAATCTTATCTTCTTCCATTGGCGGGCATTTCTATAAGCCTACTAGAAGCGGAGATATTCGCATATGAATAAAACATTGAATGTTCTCCACATTTGTTTTTTGCCCATTCCGACCGCTGAATATTATCCGACGATCACCAAAATCAATAGGCTTCTTCCTCTATGGGACCCTCATTAACCCTCAAAATTTTGTGGCGATCCGATCAAAATTGCTACCTGTAGCTTGATTAAAGATATGGGACGTATTACCGACAATTGCGAATTCTCCGTTATTTTTCCACCACGCCATCCTACTTTGCATCATTTTGAATATGGGTTTTTCTACTTCCATAGTCATGCATTGCTTTTGAAAAGCCCCCAACCGAAGCTGTGATATTCGTCATTATAATTAAAATCGCAAAAATCAAAAGCTGGGTTTTATTTGCGTATTGTGATATCTTCGTTGTTTGACACCTACGAAACTTACTTTACATCTTCAGAAAGGAGATATTTTCTACTTTCATTGTAAGGTATACCCTTGCTTTTGGTATACCCTTTATAGAAGCTGAGATATTTGTTTGGAAAAAACGTTGACTTTTTCTCCAAATAAGTTTTCTGCCCATTCAGACTCCTAAATATAATCCGACCATCGCACTGAAGGGTAAACAGCCTATTTTAGTGGCCAAAAGTCAGATTTTGCACTTTGTATTTTCATTTATTTTGTGTAACTTTCTCATAAGAAACACTTCAAAGATAATAAAAATAAATTTTATTTTTGTGGAAGGAATTATGCCGTTAAATGACAATCTGGCAAATGTGAATTATCCAAGTATCTTTAAAAAATTAATAAATATATATATATATATATATATATATATATATATATATATTTACTTGTTCATATATGTTCAGTGTGAAACAAAATCAAAAAATTAAAATAAGTAACGAATCGATAAGAAAGTATTCGATATCAAGTTATCAAAAATGTGTTTGTATATTGATTTATATGTATAAATATTCATTAAATAGGTGTTGACTTTGAATTATAGCAGAAAATTAAAAATTTTGGGGTTATGCGATGTTGCTTAAATTTGCTCGTAAAAAATTATCTAACTTTTTTCAGGTTACCATACATTTAAAATAATATTTGCTTTTTGAAGTCAGGGTTAAAACTCATAGCAAGTAATGTTGCATTGTGCTGCGCTTTAAAATAAAAATATATACAAATCCTTTTTAAATATCTCCAGTTACGGTAAAAATATGTCACATCATATTATAGGATAATTTGAAGGCACATTAACATTAAAAGTAAAACTAAACACAACTAAAAAGGGTTAAATGATTAGCGCACGTCGATGACTTCAATTCTGTGGACAAATAACAGACTTTTCAGTTTTGGTCCCCAAAGGGTTAAAACACGTGTTAAGTATTTGGTCCATAAAGGGTTAATTTTTTTGGCCCACGTAGTTCCATTTTTCTTCCCGAAGCTTAGAACGCTATTTTGAGTTAACCCATTAGTGCATAAAGTTCCCTGGCGACTTTTATTCATAATTTTTGTTTGTTTTCGAATAATAGTAAGATACATAAAACATTTCAAGTACAACTTTTGTCATTTATAAATTATTTTATGTTTTAAAGACCGTCCGTTATATCGGACATTATGCAATTAAAACACTTTGTGTGTGATATATTTTGTTACTAGTCTTGGTTTGGCGTTGTTTGTTGCATTTGAGATAAGTTCATTTACTCCTTTGACATCATATTTGGGTTTTATTGAAGTAAATCATGTGATATTTTACGTCGTAAAGAATATTACCGAGTTAACATATATTGAAAACAATAAATTTTAATATTTTTCTTATTTTTTGTAATAAACAAGCAATAAAAACTTGAAATTTGGAGGGATTCACTTCATAATTATAAATTGTAATATGTTTTCAATCATCCTAAGCAGTTTTATTCAGTGCATCAGCTAAAATAAAGAATTGGCGTAAGAAATAAAAATGTCCGATTAAACGGACGCTATGCACTAATGGGTTAAACAAAATACTTGTTTGCAACTTTAAGACTTTTTGCCAATAAAATGTCCCGTTTATAGTGCATCGACAAATAAGTATGCGTCTATGACCACAGTTTGTCCAAAACCAACTTATAATACCCTCCCACCATAATGGTATAGGGTGTAAAAATAAAAACCAAGTTTCGAGAAAAACGCGTTTTAAGTTGGCGACCGAAATTTGTCTTCCTAACTTAAAAAGATTATTACCCAAAATATAAAATAACTATTTGCACCCTATTTCGCAAAAAGCTAGCCAGATATCAGTGCTAAATTTCTGTGCAAGCATGATTTGAAGTGTTTTAGTGCTTAATAAACTAAAAAAAACTTTTTTTGTTGAATTATGCCAAACTCGTAGTAAATGAGATGTAACTCGTTGAGTTTTAGAGATATATGCATGAAAATTTGACACAAGATAAGTCGTAGAAAAATAGAAATTGCTAGCTCAGAAAACGCATTTTTTTGAGTTATGTCACTCTTTGAGTAAATATGCGATATGGTTGCCCAAGTGACCTCGTTTCTCAGATGTTTAACAGGGTAGTTAGCACCAGTTTTTTAATAAAGAATGGTCCATGCTTTGGCCATATGTTTTAGCAGTTCATACTAAAAATAACTGCATACATGCGATTGGAACGAAGACTTATTTGCCTGTACTTGGAACACAATTTGTTGTCTCCTATGCATATTCCAAGCATTCTCTAATAAAATAAAAGGGCTAACATTGTCCCCAGAAATTGTACAAAAAAGGATTTTAATTGTAGAAAAATCAATCATTAAAACTTCTTCAATTTTAATTATTGTCATTTGTGCGCCTCTCTTTAAAACCAAGGAAGTGCAACAATACAAGTGAAGTGATTGTTTAAAAAATGACACGTCCATTCACACAACAACCCAAACCAACCAACAAACGAACGTACAATACGATTGTATGTATGTATGTGTATTTTAAACAGACTCAATTGCCGGTCGGCTGCTTGGTTGAATATTTTTCCACTGTAGTTGTTGTTATTGTTGTTAATAAATGCACGCAAAGGAGCGACAATTAAATTAAAAATAATTAAAACAAAAATCATGAAAATGGACAGCGTGGAGACCATTGACCCATAACTTTTGCAATGTTCGGTTCATGAGCTCCCATGGCATTCGTAATTTGAGGGAATCAACTGTTCAAATGGATATGGATCTTCCTTCACTTTCCCTCATTGTATCTGGACGTGTTGCAGTACGTATGTTGGGTTAACTTCAGGCATTTACAGCTGTTGCATTTACAGAGTTCCAGTTAATGTGTGTGTGGTGTGGCTATTTTATGAAATGAATTAATTAAAATTTATTTATTGAACGATATTCCGGCATTTGCTTACAGATTACAGTTGTTCTTCTTCTTTTCTGTTGACTGCAGTTGATTCATTATCATTTCAATTTTTAAAAATTTCTTTAAACTCTTCTCCTCAAAATGCCATAAAACGGAAACCACCACCATCAGGGCCGTTACCATTGCGTTTATCAGTATGGGATTCAAAGTACCGCGAAACCACTTTGTCGGGAACATAGATCATTTTGGTGGATGTAAAGCACAATGTGGATTCTTGGCAATTCCTAACGGCACGAGCAGTCCATGAACTTTTAATTGACGACTGCTGCCATGATGAAGTATTTATTTTTTATGTGTGACCAATTCAACGGAAGTGATGTTTTGGCGGGCATTGCCACAAATGCTGATGTCTTCGAATGATATTTATTTAAAGACCCAAGATAATTTTTTCCCCAATGAATGCTAGTGATATTATAGTTACATATATTTTGCTTAAGATGCAGAACCTTTTTCAAATTGTGCTAATTGGAATTAGACAATGTTGTAATTGAACAAGAGGGATTATCTGTACATTATGTTGTATGGATGTTTTATAAAATTCAAACTACATGATTAAATGCAGCCATAAAATCATCAGCCAAAAAACATCGTTTATCAAGCTCACTTTATCAGTTTGTTTGTCAGAATGGACTTCTTATGTTTGTTTATCAGTTTGATTACTTCCAAATAGGCAGAGAAGGCTAACTGCCCAGCAAAAATTTGGTAGGCACATGTCATTACTTTCTGCATTACCAGGTAATGAGTACTCATTACCCTCCGCATTATCAGACAGTACATATATAACAGTTAACATATAACTAGTTACATCCTTACTTACTACTTACTTACAAAGGAATAAGTACGGTGGCACAGGGCTAGTGTGTCTGACTACAAATCCTAGGTTTGTGTGTTCAAAGCTCACCGTCAGCATGGAGTTTTTTGTTGACAAAATTACGAAGAAATGTTGATGTACATGAATGTTTTTAAACAACCCTTACTATTTGTACGAGTGGCCTAGTGTGTAGTGTGTTTGACTACAAATCAGAAGTTCGTGTGTTCGAAACTAGAAGGAACCGAAATAAAGGAAAAGGAAAAAACAAAAAGCAAAAAGTGTGCAGTGTTGAATTTGAATATATTTTCACCTCAATTGATCTAAAAATAGAACATATGCTTTTAGCGTCCTTTTCGACTACGGGTAAGTGCTTAAATATGTACTTTGTGTACACATTTAAGGAAGTACTTCCTTCCTATGACATCCCCATGTAAAAATAATGACTTTTACGGCCAATTAGTAAGTAGTTACAACTGCCAAAATTTACTGAATAAAGTCATTACTTGGTAATGACTTTTTTTGCTGGGTGTAGTTTTGAGTGTTACCACAAATCCATGGCCCAATAAAGAAGGTCATCCAATCGGCAAATTCACCAAAATACAACTCTGCACCTTCATTTGTTATGCGAATAAAAATTATTTCGCCTTGATTTTGTTATTATTAAAAATGTTTATTTATTTTTGATTTCTTTTATATCATACAACAATAAACTCCACAAAGCACAAAGATAATTGTAGACAAAAAATATTTCAAAAGAATTTAAAGATTTTTTAACATTTAGGTGAAATAACCAAAAATTGTTTTGATAATTTTGCTTTGGGTAACTATGTTTTTTTGTTCAATTTGAAACTACAATATATTTTGACATGAAATGGAGGTATCAGCGTGTCTTATTGGATGACCTTCTATTTGGATCATGCACAAATCCTTATCAGTCCACTAATAAAATGTCAATTCATTGCCAGTTCTGTAACGATCCAAGATCAAATAAGTTTTTAAGAAGCTTGACTACAAAAATTGTCAATTTCTTCGGAGTAGCTTCCACTACAAGATACCACAGAACATAAGGTACTGTTGTATATATTCCATTCCATTTAATGATATTGCGATATATCTGCAAAAAATCACTAATTATTTGGAGAATTTCCAGAGAGGAGAGGTATGCTGGCTGGGACGAATACATTTATTATCATCTTCTGGAATTGGATTTCTAGTACCTTCGTCGTTTTCCGTTAAATTGGTTAACAACAGTTCTGAAAATATTCATGCTATACCGTGAATCTGTTACCAGATTACATTGCTCAATTCTCTTCGGTAGCACCACGATATTCCTGATCATAACATGTGTTCCCTTTTATAGTCTCAGCATTTATGCTAACGAGGTATATACATTTCATATGGCCGAAATGTGCCTCATCGAAATAATGGTTTTAGACCCCCTGGACGAAATCCGTTTCAGACAATTTGGAGTTAATTTAGGCATGTTCGGCCCTCTGGCAGGCCTGAACGTACGGTATCTCTCGATATCAACCGATTCGGAATAATGGTTTTAGACCCCCCTGGACGAAATCCGTTTCAGACAATTTGGAGTTAATTTAGGCATGTTCGGCCCTCTGGCAGGCCTGAACGTACGGAATCTCTCGATATAAACCGATTAGGCCCAAAATATGGCTTTGGTAATTGGAGAAAGTTACAGGGCCCTTTCTGGTACTGTTGAAAAACCTTTAAAACTTGGTGAGACAGTAGGCACGCAACCTCCAAAAGTTGCTACAAAAGCCCAAACAGCTATTGATTGCCTTAGCGGGGTAACAAAATGAAACACCAAGTGAGGTTTAATTACAGTTTTTTTTTACTTCCCTTATACCCTAGACCAGGGATGGAAAATTAAAAATTTCAAAAAGTACTTAAATGGTAATTTTTCATTGAAAAATTACTTTTTTATTATTTAAAAAAAAAAAAAAACATTTAAAAATTATAATTTAGTAAAAAACAACAACAAAGGCTTACATCTATGAAATCTGAAGAATGTCATTCCGTTTGTAAAGCATTGAAATATTCGTCGGTGATCCTACAAAGTATATAACCATGTCCTTCCGTCTGTTGAAATGAAGATGCACTTGCAGTATTTGAGATAGAGCTTTTTAATTTGGTATAGAAGTTTCAATTACTCCGTGGGTGTGTGGTTTCAAAAATGGGGTCTATTTGTCCACGTATTGATATAGCCCCCATACAACGGTTCCTCCGGATTTTCGGTATTTTGAAGGCTTGGGCCACATTATCATACCAAAATTGTTGAACTTTGGTATTTAGACTTCGGATACAAGACTCTTCCCCAGCAATGTGTCACGTTCAGATATAGTCCCCATAGAATGGTACCACCCGATTTTCGATATTTTAAATGACTGTAATTAGGTGTTATTATTAGGTATTTTGTATTCGATATGGGTATAAAACATTCCTATATAGAATTGTGGGTACAGATGTACGTTTTAATATAGCCTAGAACTGAAAAACTCTGACTATAGTTTTGGTCGCTGTCGTTAAGCTTTCAAGACCTGAGTACATAAGCTGCCTCGCCTGGTTGCCTTGCTTTCCTGCTTCATTTCTGACATAACAAAAATAAAAGAATACGGAAGAAAAGGGCAACTGGCTCGGCCTTCTTTATTCTTTTATTTTATGTTATGTCGGAAATGAAGCAGGAAAGCAATGCAACCAGGCGAGGAAGCTTATGTACACAGGCCTGTATATTGAACTCTAAACAAATTATTTGTTAAATAATTCGCGACAGATTGCCCAAAAAACAAGTTTTGGTGGCCGATGAAAATTTTGTTTTACGTCAGTAATCGAAATGATAATCGGACTATCGAAAGTTCGCCAGCACTAATATAGCCCCCATAGAAAAGGTATTGCAGGTTCTCAGATTGGAAGGTACTGCGATACCGCTCGATATGAAGTCTTTTAAATGATTCGTGTACTGTAACTTGCTTGGTATTTCAGATTCTCAATAGCTCCACGAAGAAAATGATCATATAGTTTCATATTTTGGTATATTCACAATACGAAGGAACATACATCCAGATTTTTAAAATTTCTAGCAATTTGCATATATAAAAATTTTAATCTTGGAATGCATTTTTATTTTATGGATTTTTATAACATTTTTCAACGTGTGGGACTAGAGTATGTGAAATGGTACTGAATTGGCCGCGGGGGTACTTCGGTACTTTTTATAGTGAAATGGTACTGAAAAAGTACTATTGTACCGAATTTTCCATCCCTGCCCTAAACAGACGGCAGCGTTAATTTGTTTTAACTGCCTTTATTCAAATTAATTCGTGTATTATCCACATTCTTAATGCACAAAATCAAAGGGAATTTAAACTGAATTTAGGTATTTCAATATGGCAATGCTGTAAAAGAGAGCCAATATTCATGTAGGAGAGACAGCTTTTTCATGCTCTGAGAAACAATTTGCATTGCAAACAACAACAAAACAGTTGTTTACCAGCAAACAGCTGTTTCGTAAATGCAGAAACTGGCGTCTGTCAGGTTAAAATTAAATGCACTTCTTAATGCAAATTAACGTTGCCGTCTGTCTAGGGCAGGCACGAGCTTCTTTGCAATGAAGTATAGTGAGGGCGCCCACTGCGTTGTTTTTGCATTTGCTTCTCTCTCTCACTTACAGTGTGATTGAATAAAAACATCATGTGGTTGTTGGTTTTTTTCACCCATACATACAAGTATACTAAAACATTGATGGTAAATCTTGGGCGACACTGGTCTAGGGTATTAAGCTGAGTTGTGGTTCCTTCGATGGCCGTGAGTAAAAAGTGGCTGAATTTACTTTATTTACATTTGACGTTTACATTGAAGTGACAGATAAAAGAATTGAGAAATAACAATTAAATGATGCCAAATTTTAAGTGAATTTGCAGGGTTGGAAATTATGCTAGTTATAAGTTATCATAATACAAATTGGTTTAACGAAGTTTAACCAGTAATATTTGGTCCAAACTTAGTTCAAGTTGGAAGATGGGTCATATCGGTCCAGTCCTTCGGGTACCTCCCCCACAAAATTTCAAACCTTTTCGTTAAAATGGTGCGCAAATCAATTTTTTGAACATCATAATATTCCTAGGAAACATTTAGCTTGTAAGTTTATTTGAGTTTTTAACACTGGCAAAATTGTGTTCCCGGGAGCAAGGAATTATTTGTCATATCACTATTATTGTACAACAATTATTATTCATACATCTCTTAAAGCACGGTGCTGTATGTATACACTTATTGTAAATTTGGATAATACATTATAATCTTAAGCATTACTTCTTTCTATTGGTGCTCTGTAAAATTATAATGTTTCCAGAAAAAGGCTCAATAAATTAAACAAAATTACAAAATTACATACAAAATTTCAGAAAAGTGCAATTTAATAGCTGCTCTCGAATCTCTTTGATTTTTGTTCTAACAATTTGTATTCGCTGTCCCGCTTACGACGGTAAACGTTTTTTCTGGGACCATTCTTCCTGAGATAATAACCCGAAAGGTGTAAAAATCCCTATCGTGCAATTTGTAGTGGCTGGAGCGCACTATAACTCTCGAACGGATCAGCCGATTCGGTCCGAAATTTGGATTTCGTAATATTTTGGACATACCATGTTGTAAAATTTTTGAGATATTTAAGTTTAAATTGGGATATTGCACTGACTTGATCGCCTGATTCCATTGCTTTATAAATAGACGATGGAATTAGTGCAATGTCCCAATTTAAACACATACACTATCAAATTTTGTTGTCAATATTTGTAGTAGTATGTGTAAATTTTTCAAAATATGAGAATGTGTGTGTGAATTTTATGGATTGAGGAAAATCAAAATAGTTTTGATTTTCAAAATGAAACCTAGTCAAACCAATGAATATGATTTATTTTCAAATTGTCAAAAATCAATTATGGAAAAAAGAACATTGTGTTTGTGAAGAAATAAAAAAAATTAAGTTCATTAATTTTTAGAGGAGCATTTTAAAATTTCGATTACAGATTGAATGCTTTGCAACATACTTATCAAGCACACACGTATGTACATAAGCGGTTCATCGGCTGGACAAGCCAATTTGATAGTGTATGGGCCGCTTTACATATAGCATTTCCAGATAAAATGAAACCTTTTCCAAATTAAATGAAACCTTTTCCAGCGCAAATGAAACCTTTCCCAAATTAAATGAGACCTTTTCCAACGGAAATGAAACCTTTTCCAACTGAAATGAAATCTTTTCCAATTGAAATGAAACTTTTTCCAATTGAAGTGAAACCTTTTCCAATTGATGTCAATATTATAAAAAGTCAATTGTTAAAAATTCACTGTAGGTGGAGTTAACCTCTGTTGCTACGATATCATAACAACATTCTGTTAAACGAAAACTGTTACTCATTGGAATATTGACAAGAAAAACATTAAAACTCAAGTTTGACGGCATTCGCTTTTGATTTTTTCATTGAATAAATAATAAAAATAGTGAAGAAACAAATTTTAGCCACAAAACACAACGTTTATGTTTTCTGTGCGAATACATGGGAATCAAAAGCGATTGACATTGCTGTTATCAATTCCAGTGAGTTGTGTAGCCATCCAAAGACATAAATACAACAAGATAAGACATTTCTTTTGCTATCATTCTTCAGTGAATGGCTTTTGAATTTAACATAATGTTATGTTACGATATGGTGATATAACATTTTTTTCTTTTATACATTTTTACGTATTTAACCGAATTTACCGATCCAATTGACATGGAATTATTCTTGAATAGATCCTTGAATATATAAATTTCGTTTCTGATACCATTACATGAAATGTTCCTCCTTGGTTGCGATTTTGAATTAACTGCAACCTGTTAAGGGTAATGTTTCTATACAAAGTATCGTAAACATTTTTTTGTTGCATGCATTTTGTCAGGTCTTTATTACTTTATGTCTTTGAGCCATCTGAAACCAAAATGTGGAACTATTGTCATATGTTTTTGAAAAATGCATTTCTTCTAATCTTTACTTCTCTACGTTTTTGTTGAAATGAAACCTTTTTCAACTTAAATGAAATCTTTATACCCTAGACAGACGGTAGAGAAAATTTGCATTAAAAATGTCCTAGTTTGAATTAATTTTTCCCCCTGACAGACGGAAGTTTCTGCATTTATGAAACAGCTGTTTGTGTTGTTAGTTTGTACCCAGCAGACCATTTCCTAAAGCTTTACAAAAGTTCGGCAAAAAAAGCGAAACAAATACACTTTCTACCATTGACATTTTCACCACGATGAAGCAAAAATAAATTTAATTTATTCGCGATATTTTTGAGTCTTTTTAATATTATAAATATGTTGCAAAACATTAAAAAACATTAGAAGAAGATATAATTTTAGATAGAATTGGTATGGTGGGTCATTGGTATGGTGGGTCATGTTTGTGAAAATAAAAATTTTAAAAAGAGATTTGTTAGAAGGCCTGAAAAACGATTAGCTGCTATTCAACTCGCGAAAGACCACTACTTATTTTAAAGAAACGCGAAAATTGCTGATTTGATTTGCTCTTTTATTTTCTCAAACATGGAAATTTGACAAAAGACAATTGATTTTCAACAGCATTGCCATATTGAAATTGCTAAATTCAGTTCAAATTCACAATAATTTTGTGCATTAAGAATGTGTATAATGCACGAATTAATTTGAATTAAGGCAGTTAATGCAAATTAACGCTGCCGTCTGTCTAAGGTATTAAACAAGTTAACACCTCCTTCTATGTTATCCCCTTATACATCTAAAAAATCCCTATCGTTTGTGACTTTTTGTATTAACCCAATTGGTTTCGTTGTCTTGAATTCCTTCGTTCGAAAGATTATGTTGCTCCCCAAAAGGAGTACTGGAAGAGGCTACTGATTCATCATCCTGAGGTTCCCAATTATAGGGACTTTCCAAGCTAAAGTCAGGTTCGCTCATATCTAATCTATAAACCGGTGCGTGTATTTAATACAAATAATAATACAATTACAAAATCAACAAATGGTAGTTCATAAAATTTGTATGTAAATCCTTTTCTATATATATGTTGCGATGATTGTGACATTATGTCTGTTCCAGAACTTGCAGACTTTATTACAACCGTTTCTTTATTTTTTAGCATTATTATTATAATATTCGTTGCGATAATGCTGTACCCTCACAATGTAGAGATCATACAGAAGTCATTTTTTGAAACAAAGGAATAAAAGACAAGGAAACAGATTGGGTTATTATACAATTTTAGATGTATGAGAAGGGGGAGATAGAGAAGGATAAGTTAAAGTTTTAGTATTATATAATAAAACCTCAACGAAGTAAATAGGAACTCAAAAAGAATTCTAGAAAGTAAAGATAACAATAACGTTTATTCACGAATACTTACCGATATAAGTATATTTGTTACAAACTAATATTTGCTACAAACTTTTTAGTTTATAACAACCAAATTTCATTATTCGTTTCATGTTTCTTTTAATAAAAATAAAGGTTGGAAAAGATTTCATTTCCGCTGGAAAAGGTTTCGTTTAATTTGAAAAAGGTTTCATTTAATTTGGAAATGGTTTCATTTAATCTGGAAATGCTATATCTCAAAAATGGTACAAATAATCTTGTAAAGAATTTTCACAGCCGTTTGTGTCAAATTTTCATGCTCATATCTCCTAAACTAAAAGAGTTGTATCTCATTTACCGCGGGTTTGGCATAATTCAACAAACATTTTTTTGAGTTTATGAAGCACTTAAACAATTTAATTGATGCTTGATCTTGCACAGAAACTATGCATTGATATCTGGCTAGCTGTTTACAAAATATGGTCCAAGTAGTTATTTTACTTTTTGTGTGATAACATTTTTAAACTGGGAAGTCAAATTTTAATCGCCAATTATAAAAGTAGTTTTTCTCGAAACAGGATTTTTTGAGATGAGTCATCTTTGAATAAATGAGCGATATGTCGCCTGCATAATCGATTGTGTCAGTGAGGACGTTATCGATGATCAGCAGAAATAGAACAGATGCATTGTCTTACACCGACATGGTTGTGAACGGCTTTAAAAAGCGTCCATTGCAGGATTCCGCATTTAAACACTTCGTATTGCGATTGTGTTAGGTTGATCAAGCTATTTGGTATGGCGAGCGAGCTAAGAATACTCCATATTTTTGGCGGTAAATTAGTATATAATCAACGAAGGCTAGATATACATAATTTTGAAATTCTTTTGTTTGCTTCATTATGATTCGGAATGCATTTATATGATCAATGCATGATTTATTTGCCGAAATCCAACCTGCTGTTTACGAAGTTTAGACTCAATTGTTGCACTTATCATATTTAAAAGGATTTGTATGAGAATCTTTAATGGTGTTGATAATAGTAATATTCCTCTGTGGTTTTTACACTTAGAAAGATCCCCTTATTTGAATTTTAATTATTATTCCCTCTAAGTAGTTTTTCTTATTCCCAAATTTTTGTTATGAGTGGATGGAATATTTTAGCCATTTTGTCGGGGCAGGATTTTAATATGTCTGGAAGTATGCGATTGTAATCTGGTGATGTATTATTTTAAGTTTTCTATTAGCACTTTTAATGCCAAATATATGTATCTGGGCAGTTGGTTTTACATCGAGAGGTGGTGGCACTATAATTTCTGTTGAGTCGAGGATAGAAGATGTATCGGGACAGTTGTTCAGAGTTTCCATGAAGTGGTCTCGCCATCTTATTATTTGATCGTCGGTATTCGAAAGGAGAGTTCCATTATTAGATTTTATTGACAGGCCTGATGAAATATTCTTTCCAATAAGCTTTTTTTGTAAGCCTTTCTAGGGTTTTAAAAGGTTTTAGTATAGCTAAAGTCGCAAGTTTGTCTATTAAGTTGGCGATTGAAATTTGACTTACGAACTTAAATGGATTATTACACAAAAACTAAAATAACTACTTGGATCATATTTTGTAAACAGCTAGCCAGATATCACTGCTAAATTTCTGTGTAATTTGAGGTGTTTTAGTGCTTCAAAAACTCAAAAAACGTAAATGAGGCTTAACTCATTCAATTTTAGAGAAATCAACATGCAAATTTGACACAAGTAAAATAGAAGTCGTAGAAAAATAGAAATTGCTAACTAAAACGCATTTTCTGGGTTATGCCACTCTTTGAGTAAATGAACGATATGTGGTATCAATGGAAAGGTCAAGAGTTCCTCGTTCAAATATAACTTACCTCGGAGGATCGTGTCTCCTGGGAATAATAATATAGTCGTTATATTAAAAATTTTACCAATTTTCACACAAAAGATTTGGTCTATAAAATTGGGTAACATTTTTGTTTTTGGCCCATTTCACTCTCTAAATATTTCACGATCGTCACCAAAAACTAATCATCGAAAGTATTTGATTAAAGATACCATAGGATATTATTCTTATTATAATTTTTTGATTAAAGATCCCAGTTGTCAGACAAGGCGCTATGTCGAAAATCGTTAATGGGTGCTACAATAAAACTCGAGAATTTTTGAAACCAATAAGAAATCTTTAATTCAATTCAAATCATTCCTCAGTCAAACATACAAAATTTAATTTAAAGTTGTTTTTTGCGCCATTTGCTTTTAAATATTTGTGACCGGATCTAGGTCATACATTTATGAAAACAGCTGGCTTTTTGTATGTTGTCCGAAAACATTCTGAATGAATAAAATTCATTTTATACATATATACATCATAAGTTAAAAGAATGAATTGTAGAAATTTTCGTGGTTTGTAAATATTTTGTAATTTTGAGGTAGTGAAATTAGTTTGATTCTTTTTCATATATTTTTCCAAACCAACGACCATTGCACAAAAGCAAAAGTTTTAATTAGCATACCGTTGAGAGCAATTTCATCAAATTCCTAAAATCATTAATTATTATTCCAAGTATCCCATTTTCAAATGTTCTTACCAGGAATTACCATTTTTAAAAAAGTTCCGGCCATTCTCTATTGGAATAATGTTTGTTTCGTGAATTTATCAACAAATATTACCTTGGGAATCCATTGATGTTGTTGTTGTTCTTAAAAATCTAAAACAGTTTTGCAGTTAACAACAATAAAATAGCTTTTCCCAATCACGCACGGCAAACCACCCACCAGTCAGCAAAAATGACTGAGAAATACTTGAATGGGACACATTTTGAATGTAAACAATTCTGTCCATTTGGGTATTGAAAGTAAACACGAATCCTGCGAAGGTAATATATCTGCAGGAACATCAAAGAAACTCAAAACAAAAACAAAAAGGAATTCGTTGTGCTGCTAAAATTGATTTCGTTGATAATGAAAGTTAAATAATATCCGCTCAAGTAACAATTTCTATGACGTGGATGGTTGGAGTGATTCTGCCCATCAGCAAGTCGACCAAGGCTACAATTCCTCACAATGTTCTGGACGTGTTCTCGCCTGGGGTTGGCAGCCACGAAATGTGGTCCATTTCTATATTTCTCATTCCACGGTTACGTTTGAGTTACAACGGGAGATTTTCAATTGCAAACTTCTCCTTATTCGTTTTGACGTCTGCTTTTGAAAAGAAGACGAAGAAAAAACTTCAAAGCATTCAAGGATAAAGAATCTGAGATTTGACACAATTTCATTTTGTATTTTCTATATTTCGCTGAACATGCCAGTGAGAAACTGTTACGTCAAGTATTTCTTAAATCATATCGCTTTGGGGCATCAATTCATATAACAAATAACTTTCAAGGCATAAACGTAAAAACAAATACGGGTTTAAAGAAAGGATTTCAATATTTTCTGCATATTCCAAGGTAAATAAATCATTAACAAATAATTTTATAAATAATTTTATAAATAATTTTATAAAAGGTATTTAAAAATTGATTTAAAAAATATTTGTGAAAGGCAAATATTGGCATAAAGTATTGAAAAATGGTCAAACCCAATGGTATTATATGCTTTCGAATTAAAGGTTTTGGACTTTGGGTGTTACAGCTCAAATAAATTAGCAATTGCGAGAAGCATAATTTTGAGACTTGTAGTTATTATTTGTGCAATTAAAGAACTTATGTTGTCGGAAAAAACATGAGAAAATACAAACTCTCTTATTTATCAGTAAATCTAAATAATTCTAGTATTAAAGTGTGCTTCAATTAACGTTTATGTTAATTGTAATAATGTTAGTTCTATTTAGGGGGCCAGGATATTTTAGAAAAAAATAGTAAGTTGAAGTTTTCGCCCTATCCTGTTTGACTCCATATGATAGTAATTGTTTTTCCAAGTTCATCCTATAAAAGTCGTCAAGCGCGAGAAAAATCCAGCAGTATTTTGTTCCTAACTAGACCACTGCGTCTTTTACATTTTAAATATGAGCTTTCAATGTACAGCAAGAGCTGTCTATATCCAAATGATTTCGTCTAAGCTAACTGTTAAAATTTCACGGTAGAGAAGGAGCTCTTATAGAAGAAATTGGAAGTAGAAAATAGTATTTGTTGAAGGGATTCTATACATTAAATCGCTTCAGGGAATGTTCTGCTCGTAAAGTCTTTCCGATCTGTGAAGAGTTTCAAGTTTCGGATAGTGAAATATACTAAACAGTCCTGCACATTATGCAAATATACGAATAGTTGTGATTCCTGGTTTGACGTTGTCAGTCTTTGGTGCTCCCAGAACATCCAATGTGAACATTACAAGCCATGGTACGGGAGTGTTCGGTTTCTTAATAGAAAAAGTGAGGTTAAGCAATACCACATGTAGTTGCAAACTGCAAAGCTCATAATACAGCTTTACAGGAATAACAAGTGAGCAAAGGCTATAGTCGGGACGGGGCCGACCATGTGATACCCTACACCACTACCCCTGTGCATATCGTTTTCACTGGTAAACATTTCTTTACCACCAAAAATAATATGCCTCTTTCTCTCTGGGACCCCCATAAGCAAACAAACTTTCGTGACCATCCGATCAAAATTACGACCTGTAGCTTGATTGCAAAAAATGGAAAAATTGGATGCATTACCGACTATTGTGGTATCTCCCTTGTTTGACCACCTTCGCCAACCTGCTTTACGCCAATGTAAAGGTAATATTTTCTTCTTCCATTGACAGGTTTTGCCGTTGGAATACCCCTACTAAAAGCCAATGTATTCACAAAGAATAAAACTTTGAATTTGTCTCCAAATGAGTTTTTGCCCATTCCGACCCCTAAATATTATCCGACCATCATTAAAATCAGTAGGCTTCTTCCTCTGTGGGACCCCCATTAACCCCTAAAATTTCGTGACGATCCGATCAAAATTGCAAGCTGTGGCGTGATTACAAAATAATCGGAAAATGGGATGCATTATCGACTATTGCCATATCTCTGCTATTTCACCACCTACGACAACCTAATTTACATCGCTGGAAAGGTGATATTTTCTACTTTCCTTGTCAGGTTTTGCTTTTGATATACCTCTTAAAGAAACAGAGATATTGGCTTTGAAATAAAACGTTGACCTTTCTCCAAATAGGTGTTTGCCCATTCCGACCCCTGAATATTATCCGACCATCATCAAAATCAATAGGCTTCTTTCCCTTTGGGACCCCCATTAACCCCCAAAATTTCGTGACGATCAGATCAAAATTGCGACCTGTAGCGTGAGTACAAAAAAATCGGAAAATGGGATGCATTATCGACTATTGCCATATCTCTGCTATTTGACCACCTACGACAACCTACTTTACATCGTTGTAAAGGTGATATTTTCTACTTTCCTGGGCAGGTTTTGCTTTTGATATACCTCTTAAAGAAACAGAGATATTGGCTTTGAAATAAAATGTTGACTTTTCTCCAAATAAGTGTTTGCCCATTCCGACCCCTAAATATTATCCGACCATCACCAAAATCAATAGGCTTCTTCATCTGTGAGACCCCCATTAACGATCCGATCAAAATTGCGACCTGTAGCGTGATTTCCAAAAAAAAATAGAAAAATGGGATGTATTACCCACTATTGCGATATCTCCGTTATTTGGTTACCTACGCCGACCTAGTTTGCGTCATTGTAAAGACGGGATGTTCTACTTTCATAGTCAGGCTTTGCTTTTGGAAAATTTTTATCCAAAGCTGTGATATTCGTCAATATAATTAAAATCGCAAAAATTAAAATTGGGGTTTTATTGGCTACTATTGTGATATCTTCGTTGTTTGATCACCTACGAGCACCTACTTTACATCATTCGAAAGGTGATATTTTCTGCTTTCATTGTCAGGTGCTTGCTTTTGGTATACCCCATATAAAAGCTGAGATATTCGCTTTGGAAAAAAACGTTGTCTTTTTATCCACCTACGTTTTTTGCCCTTTCCGACCCCTAAATATTATCCGACCATCACCAGATCGACTCAGCTCGTCGAGACATTCATTTTGGTCTACGACCATTATTTCGATGCGTTACAAACTTTTTGGCCAAAACCAACTTATAATACCCTCCCCACATAGTGGTGTAGGGTATAATAAGTGCTGCAAAATAAGTTATTCAAAATAGACATAGTGGACAGAGAGAAGGCATTTCAGAATTTTAAAGAAAATATTGAAAAATTTAGGTATTGGTTCGGTGACCAATATTTTTGCACATTGATGGAAAGTTACATGCCACACGCAGAGAAAAAATATGATTCATGCCACCATATTTTGAAAGAAAAATATATATTATAGATATATAGTAACATTTATCATACTCTAATAATATAATTATTGAGATATTTTAAAATGTCGTGGTAACAGCAGAAACATGTTGTGGTTACCTGTAATAAGTAGTATTTTAATTGGAATTATACTGTACCTTTGTGATTGATTGTCCATTAAAAGGTTTTTCAATATACAATTTAAAACAAAATTTATTATTTATACAATTTAAAACCAATTTGGATATATTAGAATAAATAATTATAATACAGAATACACTTATACTTTACAACAATAACTAACACTATACAATTCTCTCTGTTGTCTCTCCATTTGTTCCATACTTAAAACGAACACATGTTTATGTTGGAGAACATCATGAAACAACAACAGATGTTTCTATTATACATACATTCTTTAATTGTTATTTCGATCACTTGCATACGATTTCTATAAATTATTAAATGAAATAATGCACAAAATTTGCACGAAACATTCGGAGATTTTTTTTAGTCTAGAAGCGTTTGTTACTTAAACAAGTAAAAAAGTATCAGTCGGCTTTGCCGACAGAGATATACGCTCAGCCTACGTGAATTGAAATATTAATCTACGGACAGATCGAATGTATTTCGGGTCTTTTCAGAATTTTGTGGTCATTTTGTTCCTTTGAACTTCCCCATGATAATGTGGATTAGGACTAAAGTTTTGCGGAGGGGCTACTTAAAGGAATAGACGACATAGGAAGTGGATCTAATTTTGAGAGTCATATCTTTTTGATATATATTGGGCACACTAGTCATTTCAGTGGGTCATCTTATAACTTTTGGACCAGTATGCCAGGAAGCATGGACTTGTCCACGGAAAACATAATATGACTGTAAACAGCAGGACCACAATGAACAGAATCGGCATTCATTTCCAAAGCATCCTCGACACGAATGTTGAACTTTTGTGGGGGAGGTACCCTAAGGGGAAGAAGAAGTTTTCGTGCTCTCCAGCGACTACATATAGGGGTTTTTACACCTTTCGGGCTGTTTCCTCAAGAAGTACGGACTTGCCCCTGAAAAAACATTTATCGTCGTAATTGAGGTAGGGAATGCAAGTTGCTTCAAGAGAAATCAAAGTGTCTCGAGAGCAGGTCTTAAAGTGAACCTATTCGAAATTTTGTGTTGGAGGTACCCGAGGGAGTGGACAAATATAGTCCATATGTAGGTTAGGTTAGGTTGATAAGAGGGGTGATCCTAGATCACCACATGCCCATGTGGACATACACTTAAGCCATAAGTAGGCCTGTTGTGCGCTATAATTTTGGGTTATGGAGGATTATCTTTTTTTTGACTTAGTCTAGGATCTCTGTCCTATTTACATAGTCTCTGATCTTTTTGAACTCGATTGTCCTAATTTGGTCGAGTCCTGGTATAATGTCATTCTCTAGTAACTGGGTTCTCAGATTTGTGAAGGCTTGACAATGGCAATGCATTCTCTGCATTCACTGTTTTCTGCACAACCTATTTTGTGCAGGTGCGCGTTTAGACCTAGGTGACCTGTAAGGATTCCTGTCAGTCTACTAATATCTTTTTTACTTGGTAAAAGTAATTCTTTTGTTTTGTCCTCGTCTGGGTTTCCCCATAGGATTTTTGTGTTTTTTCCCTTCTTCACTACTCCAGAGGGATACATGTGCATTTTTTGTCCATGTCTTTAGTTCTTGTCGCGTAGCTTTAAACGGCTTAGCGTTTTCTAGACTTACCGTGGGTTGCTCATTAACTTGTTTTGCAAAGGAGTTTGCTATATCATTACCCCTAATAACGGTATGCCCTGGTACCCATATAATGTTTACCTTACCGTGTTGGGAGTAATTATTTAAAGATTTAATACATTCCAAGACAGTTCTAGATTTCACTGTCTTGGTTGATATAGCTCTAATGGCTGCTTTGCTATCCGTAAGGATATTTACAGTAGTAGGCCTTGTGTGAGTATCAAACCAAAGCAGACACTCTGTTATCGACCGGAGTTCCGCCTGCAGGATCGTATTATGATCCGGCAGACGGAGGGAGATTTCCGTTTCCGGTTCTATTATATAAAGACCCAGTCCGGTTCTCCCCCCTAGCACAGCCCCATCCGTAAACCCACAGCTTCCAGCGGGAATCTGTGCTAGAGCTCCCCCGATCCACATGTCTCTGTCAGGTATTGACACTTCGCACAAGGCTACTTCACTAGTTTCAGGTATACGGTCCGATACTACCTGATTTATAGATTCACCCGTTGTGACCTTTAATATGTTTTGGTAGTATGTTTGGTGGCTCTTTTCGATCCACTCGCTTATCGCCTTTAGCCTTACAGCTGCGATGGCTGCCTCATACCTTACCTGAATATCTATTGGGTGTACAAACAAAATTGTTTCTAGAGCCCTAGTCGGTGTGGTCCTCATTGCTCCGCTAATGCTTAGGCAGCATGTTCTTTGGACCTTTTGCAATATTTCCACATTGCATTTTTTGTCCATGGCTGTCCACCATACCACAGACGCGTACGTTAGAATTGGTCTAATTACGCTTCTGTATAGCCAGTGTATCATCCTAGGATTGAACCCCCATTTTGAGCCTATCGCCTTTCTGCAGGTTGACCAACATATTTGGGCCTTGTTAGCCCTTTCTTGTATATGGTCTTTCCATTTAAGTTTCCTATCCAGAATTACTCCTAGATATTTAACTGTACAGGAGATATTTATTGTCTTATCTAGAAAAACTGGTTCCTCGTAGTGTCCCATTTTCGTTTTTCTAGTGAATAGACATAATTCTGTTTGAAAATTTTGCCTATTAGGCGAAGGTCATTTTTTATTAATTTTTTAATTAATTTCTCGTTAGAGACGAGCTTACTGACCAAGATGCTTTTTGAAAAAGGAAAGCCGACGATACGAACCCACACAATCACCACTGTGTGACATGCATGTTTCGCCTTTGGTTTAGGAAGGCTCCTCAGACACATCGACTGTGGGAGGAGAAAATAAGTTAGAGGATAGCGAAGCCGCCCCACAGTCGATGTGTCTGAGGAGCCTTCCTAAACCAAAGGCGAAACATGCATGTCACTCAGTGGTGATTGTGTGGGTTCGTATCGTCGGCTTTCCTTTTTCAAAAAGCATCTTGGTCAGTAAGCTCGTCTCTAACGAGAAATTAATTAAAAAAGACATAATTCTGTTTTTTTCCGGGTTGACGTTCAGACCTCTCGGCCTGGCCCAGTTAAAAGCAGTTTTTAGAGCCGTTTCTGCTCTTCGACAGAGTTGATTCGGATTCTTTCCCCTCAGAAGAATTATAACGTCGCCTGCGTAGCAGACTGGGTCAAATCCTTCTTCGGTTAGGGTCCTCAAGAGACTGTTTATGGTGGTAACCCACAACAGAGGTGAAAGTATCCCTCCCTGTGGCGTTCCTTGTCCAACTTTGTCTCTTATTTTCACGTTGTATAGCCCGCAGCTTATCCATCTATTCCTTAGCATGTGGTTTATCCAGTTCCTTAAGGCCCTGTCTACCTGAAACTCGTCTAAGGAGTGGATAAGTGTCTCGGTGCTTACGTTATTGAAAGCGCCTTCGATGTCGATGCATACATCAAGTGTGTACATTTACTCTTTATCATGGTGTCGACAGTCCGTTCCATTGTTTTGAGTAAGAATGAAGTTAAACTTATCGGTCGATAAGATTTTGGTGTTGCATAACTTGCCTTGTCAGGTTTGGGTATAAAGACTACCCTTGCCTCCTGCCAGGCTATAGGAATGTATGCAAGTTTTAAGCATGCATTGAAGATCCCGACCAGTTTGGACGCAATAAAGTCCACTTCCCTCTGTAGTAAAGCCGGGAAGATCTGGTGAAAAGCTTAAAATGGCTTGTTGGACCATTAAGCTGTCGATCTTTGGTGCCCCTTCCGATTAGTTAATACATTCCGTCGATGCCTCAGTGTTAACCATGGTTTTCTGTGGGAAGTGCGTTTTCATCAGATGGCCTAGAGTTTCTTCTGTTGTTTCAATCCTTTTTCCATTTCCATCGACCAATTGCTCGGTCTGTGTATGGGTTTTAAATAGAAACTTTTTAATCTTTGAAACGTCATTTACACTATCCACCTGTTCGCAGAAAAGCTTCCAGGAGTTTCGTATGGCGTTTCTTGTTATTTTGTTGTATTCCTTTAATTTTGCCTGATAGTTGTCCCAGAATACAGCTGCTTTTTTACGTTTGGCCCTATTATAAAGTCTGCGGACTTCCTTGCCTTTATTCCGAATTTCCCCTGTCATCCAGGGTTTTTCGTAGGCGGATTTCCTCTCTCGAAGGGGACAACTTTCCTCGAAAGACTTTACTAGTGCCTCAGTTAACTTTAGGACATAAATCTCTATGTCCTCCTTACTTAGGCATTCCTCATCTGGTTGCCCAAGTCTTTCTTTTACTCGTTTTCCGAACTTTGTTCAATTTGTTTTGGATTTGTTTCGGAAGGTTATCGGGTTAGGCGATGGCCTAGCTATTTTAAATCTAATATACTTATGGTCTGAGAAGGAGTGTTCCTCCAGGACCCTCCACTCGTGTACCTCGTTTATTAGATTTTCTGAACATATCGTTATATCTAGTACTTCCTCCCTAATTCTATTAACAAAGGTTGGCGTATTCCCGGTGTTAAGTGTAATCAGGTCGTTAGTATTTAAGTAATCTATAAGGGCTTGACCCCTTTTGTTAATGTTAGTACTACCCCACGAGATGTGGTGAGAGTTAGCATCGCTACCTACTAGTACTTCGTTACCTGTTTGCTTTATCCTTCTCACCAGTTGCTGCAATTCCGACGAAGGTGGTAATGTCGGGGAGTCGAACGGCAGGTATAAAGATGCTAGGTATATGTTACCATTCCGCTGCTTCAATACTGTGACGTCCGACGATGACAACTCTGGAGAAAAAAGAAAGCATACGTTTTTGTGGCATATAATGCAGGTCCTCGGTCGGGATCCCGCATTTACGTAAAAAAGTTGATAATTTATATGGTTAAGTCCAGAAACCTTGTTTTTTATGGTCCAAGGTTCTTGGATTAAACCAATATGTATATCAGCTTTAGTTATTTTGTCCATCAGGGCTAGTGTTGCCGTTTCGCTCCGATGGAGGTTGATCTGGATGACCTCAATCATTGGTCCTCCATTAGGTTGGCTTCTTGGGAGTCGCTAATTTCGTCTGCTCCTCCCTCCTGTAAGCCTTTTGGTAGGTTGGCCTCTTGGTTGTTTGGTTTGGCAATCTCCTCCTCACCAACTCTTGCCTTTCCAATTTTGAAGCAGACCGAGTTCGAGACGAAGAATGCCTTGCCCTTGGGTTTGACTAGCCCGGCTAGCGAGAGATCGTCGATCCCCATCACAAGGAGAGTGCCGTCTTCCTTCTGCTCCCTGTGGAAGACCTCCCATCTTTCCACCTTTAGGGCCTCGTTTTGTACGCCAAAGACCTCGAGCATGCGCTCCGTCTCGAGCTTGCAGCCATGCCCCTTGACGTACACCGATGCTTTGGTTAGATGAGGAATTTCGTCTTTCCTCACCAGTTTTAGTCTGCCACCTTCCCATGGAGTTGCTATATTGCTGACTACCTCCCCGAGAGCTGCAGAGTTTGCGTGTGAGTCCAGGTGGTACAATAGGAGGTCCCCCCTTGGCTCACAGCAGTTTATTTTTATTGAGACTCGTCCTTGCAGGATTTGTTCCAATATTTTATCGTTGATCGATTTCTCGATCTCCGATAAGTACTCTTTGTGTAGCCTTCCAGATCCTTTACTAGTATCGATTACTACGTAGCACAGCTCGTCCTTGTAGTATCTCTTGCCTACCTTGGCGTAAGTCGATGGCGGCTCCGTTCCGGTTTCAGCGTCCATCTTCCTCTTCTGGGTAGAGGTAGGCTTCTTTACTGAGTCCTTGGCCACCGCAGAAGATTCCGACGTCGCGCTCACCTTCTTTTTGTCAGAACTCGCCTCTTCAGTATCATTTGAAGGATACTTTTGGCAGTCTCCTTGGCTTTTGTCCTGACGAGGTTTGTCCTGGGCAATTGAAGGTGGGAAGCTCTTTTTCTTCTTACTGGGTTTTGCCACGTTCTGCTCCTCAGGAGACCTTGTCCTCTTCGCCGCTTCCGAAGAAGTGGAGGGACTGTCTGTGGTAATCTTTGAAGCAGCCAGCTGTTGTTTCTTCTTTAGTTTAGCCTGGTTCCTCTTATATTTCTTCCTTTGGGCCCCAGACCACTGCACTCTTTTCGTCGTGAGCTTAGCGATGCTCTCGCTCACTTCCTCTACCATCTTGTGGACTTCCTCTTTCAAGGGATTTTCCACAACGGTGGTGTTCGTTTTGCCGCAGCTATCGGATTCGGAATCAGGGTCGCTACCATCATCAGATAGTTGGGTCAAGTTAATCCTCCCCCTGTGCTGCCCTTTATCCAACTCCGTTTTTACACTAGGTTGTGTGCTTGTAGCATTACCTTCGACCACAGATGCCAAGGCACCCACATCTATGGGAGATTGTTCACGATCGCATGATATCGACGGGGTGTGACTCGTAGGCAGATCACTGGTCCCCGCCGGCAGTAGGGTTATTAGGCCCTGCACCGTAACTTTTTCTTCCTTTTTTTCTTCCATATTTGTTTTTTGTTTTAGGGGAACACCCCCATAGTCAGTTTTTTGTCCGCGGGAAACTCAAGGTTTCCAGAGGTGGATAATCCCACCCCTCTGCCCCAGACCAACCATGCAATAGGTATTGGACAGAGTGGTACGACCATCCTCCTCCCCCTATCCGCCGGTGGGGACGCGCCCGGTAGGAGAACTAACAAACTCCCGCGGGTAGTCCATATTTAGACCTGATCTATATCTGGTTGATGTGTTAAGATGTGTAAAGTATAAACCAAATCGTTCACTAACTTCAAGAGCTATCGTGTGCACAATTTTTCGGAACGTTTTTGAACTTTTGTGGGGGAGGAACCTGAAGGAATGGACCGATTTGGATTATCTTCGAACGTAAACTATGTTTGGACAAAATATTACGAAAGCCAATTTCGGCAGATCAGTTCAAGAGTGTCATAGGGGTTTTTTGCACCTTTCAGGTTATTTTCTCAGGAAATATGGATTTCCTCCAGATGAAACTTGCACCATCGTATAGACAAGTTGCTACAACCAAAATCAAAGCGATTCGAGACCAGGCCCTAAACCGAATTTTTCCGAAATTTTGTGTGGGAGGTACCCGAAGGAGTGGACCTATCTATACCATATTGGAACCTCATATTACTCTGGTAGAAAGTTTACGCTATACAAAGTATGTACCAAATCGGTCACTCCCTTCAAGAGTTATCGTGCGCACAAAATTTCCGAACATTTTCGAACTTTTGTGGGGGAGGTACCGGAAGGTACCGCTTTTCGATTTTTCTTTCTACACATTTTCATATCTTCATTCACAAATAAGTTGTAGTCATTAATACCGTCAACAAATACTCGAACTATTTCAATCTTTGTTTGGAATGCTGTTTTTACTAATTTTATATCATTTATTCAAATGAAAATTAAACAAAATTTACAACTTCTTACTCAGCGACAGAACAACTAATGAGAGAACATTTGCTTTTGGCAGCTGTTGTTTTTGACACTTCATATGTCAAACTGAGAAAGTTAAGCAGATTGTGGTTGGGTTGACCATCAGATAATTATGAAAATATTACCATATATCGAGATTTTGTGATTTGTTGTTGTTCCCGTTCACCGTGATCAAAATTGGCAATATTCATTATCGCCTTTAAAATAATATGTGCGCCACAAAAATTATTTGGGGCCAGCCAAAATAAAATTTTGCACACCACCAGTTAAAAAATATTCTTTCTCTGCGTGCAAAAAGATGACATTAATTTTTTAATACTTTAACAAAAGATTCAACTAATTTTAAGGGGTTATAGCCACTTGAATAATTTAAATATTTGAAATATTTATTGGTTTGTTTTAAAGTATAGGTAGAATAGAATATGTTGCAAAAAATTCCGATTCCAAAAATAGATGACATAGGGTACATCCACTGAAAGTAGAGGATAAATAGAGTACGTTAAAAAATGGAAGTACGGACGAATAAAATAGAATACTCTACATACTCTATAATAGAGTACGGTTGGTCACCGTAAGTATTGGCCAAGTTTCGTGGTACGATAATTAGAGTTGGGCACTTTCGTTCAATTGAACGATCCGGATCACTGTTCTCATCCAAAGACGAATGAGTAAATCATAAAAACCAGTGTTGTCAAAGAAATTACCGGTGTCCATTGAACAAGATAGTGATCCGGATCGTTCAATTGAACGAGATTGCCCAACTCTAGCGATAATTCGGTCTCACTGCAGCCATCTCAAACTTTTGGCAGGGAAAAACAGACTTGTTGATACAATTTGGCAAAAGGCTGTCATGTGTTCAACCATGATTCGCAGTCTTCTGGTCGGTTGACACCGATCCGCGTCGCACCATTACATCCGTTGTTTCTTTCCATTTGATGTTGCAATAGCACGGGACCCAACATGAAAAACGTATAACAGCTGTTCATGGCAGTCCAAAGCTACCTTTAGTTCAGGGTATTGCTACCGACGCCTGCTGTGTTTTTCTTTCCATCTTAAAGCAATCGGTATAAATCTGTATAACGTCTAGAGGTGGGGTGTTAAGGTATGTGTACATTAATTGGTTCGAAGGTCACTTGTAATGATAGCCGTAAAATCGTTACGCTACCGAAATCAGAGCTGGGCCATTAATGTAGTTCCTTCAGCCGAAGTGCACTCTTGACTGCCAGTAGTAGCGCTACAATATGCAGTGGGCTGTTTTTCATGGCGCCGGAAATTAGTATGAATGCCGCTCTTTGGACGATGTTTAATTTACAAAGATACGATGCCTTGCTCAAGGCATTCCACCACACCAGAGACCCATAGGTGAGAATGGATGGCCTGTGGTCTAAGTCTTCGACATTCCTTTTACACGTTAATTGGTAGTCCAAAATGATGTCAAGGTACGTGTCCTTTTAAGAGAGCCCAAGGGTGACTCCATTCAGCATTGCTGGGAGAATGGTTTGACTTTTCTCTTGTTCGTGAACAGAACGAGCTCTTTCTTTGATGGATTCACTCCGATACCATTATTGATAGTATGACTAAACCAGGGGTGCTCAAATTGAAAATGTGTTTCTCCGTTGCAGGCCAAACAAAGACTGATGCTTACTTTCAATTTACGCTGCCGTGAAGAAATGAGCACCCCTGGACTAGAGTACCTTGCATAAGTTCCAATAGAGTTTGTGAGAACTTCCCGCTAATCATGATGACTCCGTCGCACAGTGGGGTTACATTTGAGAGTTATTTTCGAAGCCCTCATAAATGAGTACCATAAAAATATGAAGTGTTTTTATGGTTTTGTCTAAATTTCTTATTTGATTTAGCCAAAATCTTCTAATGTTTTCAACTCTTGCTTAAGCTAATATGTGGCAATGAATTATAAAGTTAGATCAATCTTTTAATGTAGCTGCCATATAAGGACATCTCCGAATATTACGTATTTCGAGGGTCTTGACCATATTTTTTAGTATATTTTTCTGCAAATTAGGATTTATAATTCTGAGTGCCTAAGAATTTATCGTGGGAAAATTGTTCAATATAGGTCAATGTTTTCGTATAGCCCCCATGTAAAGTTTTTTTGAACATTTTAGCTATATTGAAACTAAAGTTGCTTAAATTGTAAATCGTGCATTTTGAACGGATTAAAATTATTATTACGAAAAATCGTCCCCATATATTCTCGCTTTGGAATAACCTCCATATACGGGAGCAGTCAAATTTGACATATTTTGAAGATCTTACCCATTCCTTTAGGAGAATTTTTACAAATTTTGGAATAGATATCGTAAAAATTATGGTTAAACAGTTTATTATAGTGGTACCCTAAATAGTATACAGCAAAATATATTTCTTAGTGTGTGTACATAAAAAGGACTACTTTCTGAAAAGAAATTTCCAAGAACAATATCACCCTGACGTCTGTCGTACGTAGAGTAAACACAAATACAATATACAAATAACAATCATAGCTCCAATAACGAGACAAAATATATTATGTTCAAAATTCCCAGCTTTTTAATGAATGACTATTTTCACCATTTCTTCAATAAAAAAATAACGGCAAAAAACGGCACGAGTTTTGTGTTGATTTCGAAAGACAACACTCAGGACTAAAATACAAAATTATCATTATCGCGCTACCTTTAATTTTTTGAATTAATCTCCGTTTTTTTGAGATTTCAACCCTTTGTGCGTCGTCATCAAATGCAATTGTTTGAACTAGTAGTTTATTTCTTAAGTACTTCTTTTATCACTATAAGCAACAGTACCATCTTGTGTTGTGCCCCTGGTTAGAAACTTCCTAATGGAACTTTCACCTATGCTTGAGGTGATTATCCTACTGCTGCGCATTCCGTCAATCCAATTGATCAGTGCAGAGGAAACACCTAAGTTATGGCGTGAATTCTGGAGGACCTCAGACTAAACGTTATTAACCCACTTAGCGCCAAGAATTTTTTTGCGAGAAAACTAAAAATTTTGTATGGAAACTAGCCGACCCGGTCCGCGTTGCTGGCTCTTGAAGCAGTTTTATGTTGCCTTAAGCCAGCGATTGTATTTTTATAGCATCGCTAATTAGTCGGGATCTGTAAGTGATTATAAATAAAAAATCTTCAGATTTGTTTGTGTCGATATGCAATTTTAACATACCGCCAAAAAGCTGATGACGTGAGGTATGCATTTATTTCATCTGCTGGAATATTATAACTGGAAGTTTTTGTCTGAAATCTAAAGGTGAATTGCTTCTTAAATTATTATGTGCCATTGTAAATTCGTTCCAGGTGATAACTTATATTTAATATTGCATATGTACCCTTCATTCACATGAATGTTCAGTGGCAACTTAAGGGCCAACTGTGTCGTCCTTCCACCTTCTTATAATGTACATCTTATATACCTGATGAAGCTATGGCTATCGATATGTTGCCTTCTAATTTAAATATTTGCTTTCCAATAAGACCAAAGCTTCGCTATGCATAACATCTTCTATTTCCATTGATTTGTAACATATTTAATAAAGTAGGAGTGGTCGGGCCTTATAGTTTGCACATTTTACATATATAGCGCATTTAAAAAATAGGACGCAGGGTATAACCCGCACCTTCGAAATTTAACCAAATTTATAGCATTTTTCCACCAAGGACCATCCCTGTACATCATCTGAAAATTACATGGAAATCGGTTTAGAAGTTTTGAAGATATAACACGCTCCGCCGAAATTCCATAAAATATATAGTTTATTTTCACCAAGCACTAGGGGACATATATGCAGCCTATTTTCACCAGGATTATCCCGGTACATGCCCTGAAATTTGTAGGAAAATCGGCTCAGAAGTTTCAGAGATAGATATTGGGCGTGATCGGGTCTTAAGGTCCCAAAATGAGTACCTGGGGTCGGAGAATCGAAGGGTGGAAGTTCGGAGCGGGGTGGATGGGAGGGTGTGGTTCGGAGGGTGGAAATTCCGAGCGGAATAGATCGGAGGGTGGAAGTTCAATGCGGGTTGGTTCGGAGGGTGGAAGTTCGGAACATCATGAATCGGAGGGCGGAAGTCCGCAGCAGGGTGGAAGGTCGAAGCAGGGTGGATCGGAAGGTGAAAGTTCGGGGCGGGGTGGTTCGGAGGTTGGAAGTTCGGAGCGGGGTGGTTCAGAAGAATTAATTCAATCACTCTTTTCATTTTTTGCTAAAATAGCGGTTTTAATAAATCTGATATAGTGGAAGTACCAAACCCCTCCGAAATTCAACACAATGTATAGCCTATTTTAAGCACGGGTGCTCTATGTAGATTCTCTGACATTTTCAGGAAAATCGGTTCAGTAGTTTTGGGTATGTAAAGTATTTAAAAAGAGGGCGTGATAAAAGAGGGTTTTTATAAAAATAAGGCGTGGGGAGGTACCCCGCCATCTCCGAAATTAAAAAAAATATATATAGGCTATTTTCACCACGGGTGTTTCCTGTACATTCCCTGAAATTTTCAAGAAAATCGGTTCAGCTGTTTTTGAGTCTATACGGAACATACAAACATACACACCTTGTCTTTTATATATTAGACTAGCTGACCCGGTCCGCGTTGCTGGCCTCCGGGTAAACTTTAGTTATGTATCCAGTATTGATACACCCATAATTAGGCATCCCTCTAGAAACTTCATAATATAAATCAATGTTTTGACATAAATTCCATATATTGGTATCCCCCAAATTTAAGATATAAAATCTCTTTTATTATACCCTTCACCATAAATCGACAGTTTAAAGCACTTTGTGACCCACATATAATGTTCGGTGCACGTCAATTGACATTGCTATATATTGGATTGTTGGTCTCGGTTGGGGTCGTAATTATTACTGCAAAGAATTGTTGGTATAGGTCCACGTTTTGATATAGCTCCCATAGAACGGTACCGGTTTTAATATATTTTAAAGAGGAGGGCATAAATATTCGTTTCGACCGAAAGACACGCCTTTTTATTTGCGCTCGGTATGTAACAGTAATAGGTTCACGTTTTGATATAGCTCCCATAAAACAGTACCTCCCGATTTTCGATAGTTCAGAGATATAGCCACTGTTCAGTATATGTCCTCGTTTTGATATAGCTCCCATAGAACGGTGGCGCCTGATTTTCGCTATTATTGGGGGATTTAACCTCATTCAGGCCGATCGAACGTAACGCTTTTTTTCTTCGCGCTGTATATGCAATAGTGGTAAAATACCCCTCAGCGAAATGTGTGTTCCTTCGGGATATGTATGGCAACATTTATATAATTCATAAAAAAATTACTTCTATAAATTGTAGTTGTTATTATCGAGATTTTGCTGTATTTTAAAAAATGTATCTTTACCTAGCTATTCCAAGGACTGAAATCAATGCACATGAAGTTTCACTTCCCACATTTTGAGATTTTATCCGTAATTATAATATTTTCAAAAATCGAACACGATCGCCGTATTCTGATTCCAATGATGATATTGTATTGTATATCAATAACTTTGTCTGATTTCTAATGGATCTTTCTGGAATTTCGATCTTGTGACATCTCAAGTTATTCGGATTTTACTGTATTCCAAAATATGGAGTTGATCGCGCTGTCCCACTTATTGTTTAGTGTTCAGCGTTTATAGCGTTTTTTAGGCATGCTTACAAAATTATGTATATTATCTGAAATAATAAATGTTTGCAAATTTTGTGATGACCGCGATATTTCACTTTTCGCGATATTTCACTTCCGCGAAGACCATTCAGGGTCAAGACAGTAATTACAGTAGTATTGCAAACAATCTGTAAACAATACGTTCAAAAATATCATGGACTTCAGATCTAAAAAAAAAAAAATTTGATGGAGAACCCCCGGTCACTACACTTAGCCGTATTAAAATAGCTCACGACCGCGCTATCCCACTTGTTCAAGCTAGTGTTTATATCACTTTTGTGTCACGCTTACTAAAATTATGTATATTAATTGAAATAATACATTTTTGAAAACCTTGTGATGACCGCGATCATTCAGGGAAAACAATCTGTAAACAATACGTTCAAAAATATCAAAGATTTCAGATTTTCTTAAAAACATTGTGGGGGAGGACCACCGGTCACTATAAAAACAGCTTACGACAGTTCTAATTAATTGAAATAATACATTTTTGAAAATTTTGGGATGACCGCGATTTTCACTTTCGCGACGAATGGTCGTCAAGACTGTAATTACCATAGAATTGCAAACAATTTGTAAACAATATATTAAAAAGTATCTTGAATTTCGCGGTTTTCTTAAAAAAATTGTGGGGAGGACCACCGGTCACTACACTTAACGGGATAAAAAAATAAATTACGACCTATTCTCAGACCTAAAAACTCCACATACAAAATTTCATAAGATTTCCCAATCGATTTTTCGGAATTTCTATATAGTGACATCTCAAGTCATCGGGATTTTACTGTATTCCAAAATATGGCGTTGACCGCGTTATCCCACATATTAAAGCCAGTGTTTTAGCGGTTTTGTAGTCACGCTTACTAAAATTAGGTACAGTTGAACCTCGATTATCCGTGAATCGATTATCCGGGAACCTCCATTATCCGTGATAGAAAAGAAATGTGGGACTTTTTTCCATTTCTTCTATTTTTCGTTATTGCCCGGGTGTAAAAACACACTTTCCAATTAATCTGATTAAGCCAACAAAAGGTAAACAAACGAAAACTGGAAATTCTCCCGTATTACACAATTTGTGTATTTATGGTATCACAAAAACCATGGGGCAAAGTCAATTCAGATGAATCTGATGATGATGATATTATGTATCCTTTTAAGATTTGGTGGATTATCGAAACAAATTTAATAACAATTGCAGATTTTCATATTATTGTACAATATTATGTCATTTTTACTTAAAAATATGTTCAAAAACTGCATAAAAGCATTGCCTCCATTATCCGGGAAAATCGATTATCCGTAATGCCTCCGGTCCCGACCATCACGGATAATCGAGGTCCGACTGTATATTATCTGAAATAATACATTTTTGAATAATTTGGGATGACCGCGATATTTCACTTCCGCGACGACCATTCAAAAAAATATATAGCCTATTTTCACCACCGGTGTTCCCAGTACATTATCTGAAATTTTCAAGAAAATCTATTCAGCCGTTTTTGAGTCTATTCGGAACATACAAACAAACAAACATACTAACATACACATATTGCCTTTTATATATTAGAAGATATAATTTTTAAAGACATAGGGTATAGGGGAAGTAAACATACCTGCAGAGACTTGTCGGTATAAGTCCACGTTCTGATATAGTTACCATAGAACAGTTTGGAGGTTTCCCACCGTCATGGCTACAATTTGGTATTTAGTCTTCGTTGTGGGTAGAAGACATTCCCACATAGACTATTCGGTACATGTTTAGGTTTTTATATAGACTACATAGAACGGTTCCTCCCGATTTTCAGTATATGCAAGGTTTTAGCCGCATTATTCAACCGATGTGGCTATACTTGGTATTTAGTCGCCCTTGGAAATTTCAGCCACATTAACCAACCGAAATGGCTAAAATCTGGTTTCAATATAAATTGTGTTAAATGGTAAAAAAGTTCGGCGCGGTCGAACTTAACGCCGTTTTTACTTCGTGTTAACAAAGTACTGATTCACTGAATACGTTATTATTTTAAGCTCCTAAACATGTAAACATCAGTGATTCATGAAAAATGAATTCAAAATGCTAATTGAATTAATCTAGACTTTACTGTATAAAAAACGTGATCTTGATCGAAGTCATCGTTCATGGCGTGTTTGCAGTAAGAATAAAGTTTTCAAAAATTGGACGTAATCGCGGCATTCTGCTTCCAAAACACCCTTTAATGGCAGAGGCCACCATTGCTGATATATTGAATACTAATATGTCTAATAATCTCTGAGATTTCGCGATTTGTTAAAACGCGATGTGGGGGAGGTCCCCCACCCACTTCATTTTCGGTATTCTCCAGCCGATTCGGAAGTTTAATTTAGAACATCATGTCAGTCTTAAAGAAATTGACATACATTTAGATAGATTATAGATACACCGCATTGTTGGACCGCCGTTTTTAGTGACCAATGCTAATTTTTTCGACGTCCTAGTTATTTAACCATCTTTAAAATTAGGTTTTGCCTGATTTTTCAATCGATTTTTTTTTAACTTCGGTCAAGCGACATTTAATATTATCGGGGTTGTACTGTATAACAAAATGTGGGGTTGATCGCGCATTCCCACTTATTGAAGCCAGTGTTTATAGCGTTTTTGTAGTCACGCTTACTAAAATTAAGTATATAATCTATAATTATACAATTTTGAAAAATTGGGTTGACGGCGATTTTTTAATTCCGAGATGACCATTCAGGATCAAGACAATTATTACCATAGTATTGCAAGCAATTTTTGAACAATACGTTCAAAAATATCTTTGATTTCACGTTTTCTTAAAAAAAAATTGTGGGGAAGGTACCCTGGTCACTCATACAGTTTACAGTTTTCCTGCAGTCAGGCCTTCTTTTAAAAGTGCCAAAAACTTTGGAGGGTAATATATGTAGTTGTATTCTTATATGCCAATCTCTTGGTCTTTGATTGGGAGAATACTCTTACTACATTCCTAACAAATCAATGGTTTATATGAATCTAACATCTAAGATTAAACTTTTATCGGATATTTAAATTTCTCATCAAAAGTCGAAAATTACAAAAATGATTTTTTTTAATAAATGACAGATAACAGACAATACTATAACAAAATGCAGAAAACCTCACAAAAATATTTGAAAATAAAACAGAGTTTTACGTCAACTTTTGCAACGATTTTTTTGTGGCGTTTAAACGACCATTGGCTTTATGTGGGTTAAATACACCTTTTATGTCAGGAAAGTCTGCTAACGTGAAGTTTGAGCCTTCCATATTTCTCTCTGCAAACCCTACAACCTCATTCAGTGCTTTTTCTACAGATTTATCTCTGATGTAAACAGGTTGGTCCCAGCAACCTTTCTTGGTTTTTAATCGGTTTTTAATAATATTTCGCTAACGACTCACTAAAGTAGATCCAAGACCGGCTGACATCACCTATCTGTGCGGGTTAGTGGGCTGAACGCCTCATAACTATCCACAATAACCTTTCTTACATGCTTTACTGTGCTGTCAACCTCGGTGGCTTGTCAGGCAGCGTGGAGGTTGCTAGTTCGGTGAATTTGTTCCAGACGACTTTCCGTGGATTGCTCTGTGGTAATTGCGGAATGCCGTCAATAGAGGCATGAAAGAGTATATTCTCTATCTCTACTCAGTAACTTTTTAACAACTAAAGTCCATATTTATATTAGGCAATTTTCCTTGCGGCAATTGTCAGTTTGAAGGAGAGAGAGAGGTGAGGCATATGGTAACCCTCTACCTCTCAACACCCTCTCTCATCGACAAACTGACAATTGCCGCAAGGGAAATTGCCTAATGTAAATGTGGACAAACTTATTGTTTATTTTACCACAATTTTATTTGTTCACTTTGTAGTTGTTACAAAATCAAAAGTAATTTTAACAACTTTTCAATTGATAAAAGTTACAAAATAGGCCTACTGTAAGGTCAGGGCTCTCGAATGGCATGTAAATGGGTCTTAACATCTTCTTTACAGTCGTGATATCTCCTCCCATAAAATTTGCAAATATATTCGTTTAACATTATCTTGGCAACTATACAGGTTCTTACCTCCGTTGGATGTGGCGATTTTTGTAGCCTATTCAGTAACTTTTTAACAACTTTACTCATTGCTTATTTTTCAACAATTTCATTTGTTTGTTTTGTGGTTGTTACAGTCAATAAAAGTTTCTGAATTCCTATACTGGACTAAAACGATGTCAACTTCAGTTCAGCATCCGCCGCTCTGCTGGGGTGCAGGTTGATCCGCATAACTTCATGTGGTTGCTGCTTACGATCTTGTACTGCTTTTGTGATCAAAATTAGGTTGACCTTACGAGTCATTAAGTATTCCTGTCCCTGAGTGTCACACTATTGACAAGACCCTCATACTCCGGACTATGGCTGACAAATTTCCGGGAGCTAGTCTGGAGATCGGAATTTGATGGAAATTTGCCATATATCTTTCACAACGAGCCTGCATCGAACAGTACAGTACAGTAGATACTTATTTTAAGAATAATGTTAATATTTCTGAAAGTGACATATACACACCTTCTATCTATGTTTATTATATTTACACAAAAATATTTGTAAATAGATAATTCATTTAAAATTTAATATCGACCCACTTCACTATCACCACGAATGTTAATGAAACTGGGTTATTTCATGTTTCTTATTAATTGTTAATGTGGTTGTTCATTAAAATTCTTAATGCTTGAACCTTTTTAAGTTACACTTAATAAAATACATCGTTTATGTAATTAATATTTTTTTCAAATCTCTCCCATGTACTTTGACTTTGTTGTCCTGAAGAAAAGAAAGCGCTGAAGAAAAATACAGATGCGTTTCTCTACAAATGAAAAGAAAAATCGGAAAATGATGATAGAAAGTGCGTCATTAAAACTCAACTATGCATCAAGCATCGATTACATGATGATGCTACGTAATTATTCAATAAATATTTTATGGTATGCTTCATTGCTCGAAGAAGAGTCCGTGGGGCAAGGACCAGGACTACTACCAACAACCAACCAACAAACAGACAACAGATGTACTCGACGAATTCAAACTATTTTACCCAAGTTTACTGTTTTTATTTTTTCATTCGGTTACGCTATGCTGAGAATCTCTTGCAGCCAACAATTTCGACAAGAGCAGGATTGTGGCAATAAGGACGTCACTTCCCCTGTCCGCGATACTGCTGGTGGTATGGTAGTTTTTATTTTTAATAAGCTGCAAAGTGTTTTTGAGATTGTAAAATAATTGATTTTGAAGGAGGCTTAATCGGATTATAGCTGCTTTTCAATTGATTATTATGTTCCATATTTATATACGTATGCTTGGATATTTATGTGGGTGTGTTTGTGCCTTTTTCTTTCCGTCTATAGCTCGGTGCTCACTTTCCTATGTCTGTCCGCTCGATTGGTCTTGATTGGCCTTTGTACAAATAAACAAAGCGCCAACAACGGGAGGTACAAATTGTTTGCACAACTGAAAGAATTCAGTGTTCCATCTATGCGAACTGTGGGTTATTTCTTGGTTAAAGCTATGAAAAAATGATTTTAGAATAATAATGTAAGGACTAAAACACAAAAATGGACAACTAAGTTTAGAAGCTACAATCTTTGCTCAACATAATTTTTTCGATTTGTAATTCAAAATATTATTTTTGCAATAAAAAGCTTTCCATTCGAAATTCGTATTTTTTCGTTTGTTTATTTTTGTTGTTTATTTTTTTAGAAAAACCAAATAAATTTGAATCTCAATGGAAAAATTCAAGTTCCAAATAAAATAATTCGAAATTCCAATGAAACATCATGGATTACAAATGGAATTTCGAATTACAAATATAATGTATGAAATAACATCAAAGAACGGTGTAGTTATGGATATAAACAAGGACAAAAATTGACTTAAGACAGGAATTCACTCGGTGGATTTCATTAAGGACAACGGAAGACACAAGAAGTTCATCATAATTGAAATTTACTTAGATATATTCTGGTTTCCGTATGTTTATAACTTTTCTTTCCCACTGTATAACGAAAAAGTTCAAAGAACAGGAAGAGATTACGCCAACAATTGATTTTTTTCATGGAATTTGTAGAACTCCCTTATTCGAGGCCATCACCACTAACTCAGACTTCTTTGTATTCTATCGTTCGGGTTGTTTTTAGTTCGAAAGAGTTAAGCTAGCACTCATACAGCTGTTTGTTGTTTGTGGCACTTGAGAATACAGAACACAAATTGATTGTTTGTTGTTTATGCATTGGGATTTGAAAGTCTCACACCCCACCCGCGTCTGATAACGATGTCGATGTTGCAGTTATCGTTCGTTTTTTATTTCTATTGTTATTTTCAGCTTTATGGCTAAAGTTCGTTGCCAACAACAATTGCAAATAAAAAGTAAACATATTTTCCAAAGTATGAATTTGGAAGTATGTTTGTTGCTTTAAACAATGCAATAATTCAGATCATAAGATCACATTTATCATGTTTCCATACATACAGAATGCTAAACTCATATTCTAACACCGCTCAAGAATTAAGATGAGCTTTATTAACTTGAAATCTGACAAAAAACTTTATAAATATAAGTCAAATGTCTACAAAACTACTAAAAGTATGTTCATGAATTTTGTAGGCAATGTTTATAGAAAATATATTTTGATGAATTTCGGACGGGGGTTGAGAACCTCCCCTGCGCCATATTTTTTTAAAACGGTATACAGTATAATCTCGATAATCCGGACACTACATGTTTCGGCGGTGTCCGGATTATCAAATTGTCCGGATTACCGAGCAGTATCAAAAACATATAATTTTGTGAGTTTAAATAAATAATATCGAACGTTTACTAGATAATAACCTGAAATATAATATTAACGAATTCATTTTAAGGCTGGGAACAGCATTCCTGACTACTAAATTTAATTCTTAATTCCTCCAGCGTCATTTAGGTGACATTTACTGAGTATTTTTGTCATCAAAAACTTCAAGAATATCAATTTCGTAGTCTCTTACGACTTGCGATAGAACTTCAGAATTCAAAAGCGCTTATCTCATTATGGTGAATATATTTTCGACATTTCTAAGAACATCAGCAAATGACTTCATCTCGTCGTCGAAGCCAAGAAGAGATATTGTTATCTATCTATATATATAAAAGAGCTCAGTGAGTGACTGACATATCATCGCTCAGACGGCTGAAGCTAGAAAGTTGAAATTTTGACTGTGGTGTGTAGGGGTGAAATAAGGCTGGGTTTTTGGAAATTCGTCCTAGAAGGGTACGAAAAGTACTAAAAGGTACTAAATATGGTACCCTTTGTATTAAGCAAACGGGAAGAGCTAGAATTCTGAAATTTGAAATGAAGGTCACTGAAGCTTTCGGCGGTGGGATTTTCTTTATTTTTGGACCTATAGATGTCCACAGACAACGAAACTGGGTGGAACCAAGCGATTTGCTTTCACTTTCCTGGGATAAAATATCAATTTTTGGATTGGAAAGGTAGAAATTTGAGTTATCTTTATAATATTTCCTCTGTTTTGGACTTATAAACCTATCAAATGTGACTTTTTGTAATTTTATTGTAGTCTAGAAAATTTTGAACATAATTCAGTATAAAATTTTGACTTTGTAAAATGTTTCTACCGATTTCTTCATATGAATATTTGTTGGAGCCCTAAGCATCGATTTTCATCAAATTCTAAGACCCTAATACACATTTTTTGCACAATATTTGTTGGCAATCAACACTCACGGCCTTTATTTATAATTATAAATAGTTTTTAGTAAAAGTTTACCACATCCGACAAAGGATTTGTGTAAATTCTTAGGGTGGTTCTATCCTGGTGAACCATTAAAACATGCTAATATTTTGACATTTTTTCATAAAGCGAGTAAAAAGTACCGTTAAAATGCATATGTGAAACATGTTAGGTATTGAAAATATCGGCTACTATATACTCTACATGTCCACAAAAATATCATTTACAATTGCTCTCCTGTCGTCAGATATAACGGTAATTGTAGGCAAATATTGTTTGGTTCTATTCAGATGAACCGGAGTGCATATAATATGACTGAAATTCTTTAAAATTAAGTGTTTTAGGAGGAATCCCAAATGTCGACCATTAAAATTAATTTTCGTGGAAGTTGTGTTGGCATTAAAGTAGAAAAATGGATAAAAAATGGGTTGAAACCAACAAATTTTTTTATGTTCCCTTCCGATTTCTGACTTGAACTTACATTTTATAGACCTATATGCCGAAAGAAAGAATGATATATGTACACGCAAAAAAAAAATCGGCCTCTCTAACATATGTCCCAAACATATTTTGCAGCAAACATATATATGTTTGCAACAGTCCCAAACATAATATATGTTTGGGTCTGCAAACATATATATGTTTGGGTGGAAACAAATATATGTTTGGGTGCAAACATATATATGTTTGGGTGCAAAAATATTTATGTTTGGGTGCAAAGATATATATGTTTGGGTGCAAACAAAGATATGTTTGGGTGGAAACAATTTTATGTTTGGGTGCAAATATTTTATATGTTTGGGTGCAAAAAAATACAAACCCAAAAGGCACAAAAAAAACAAACACATGCACCAGTGGGCGCTTACTGAGAGCAAGGGAGCGTAAAATTCAATGTAAAACACTTTAAAATGTGTGCTCACTTGCTCTCAGTAAGAGCTCACTGGCTATCTCTATAGTATACACACAAATGTTGTGGTTTTTTATTAAAAGGCAAAAGAACAACAAACACATAGGTACATACAAAATTCCAAAGAAATACTTAACACACTTTAATAAAAGAAAAACTGATTGAAATAATTTGTAGTCACACTTTTAAAAAGGAAAAATATATAGAAACGTAGTTGAACGCTTCTCCTTAGTTGTGAAATAAAACAAATTGTCCTCTTAGTTGAAATCATCAGCGGGGAATCGGCATCTAGAATCAAATGATTATGTAATGTAATAAATAAATATGGATATGCCATATTTCAAATATACATAAGTATGTATGTAATTACCAATATTAAATGCGATTTCTTCCTTGTCCAATAAAATAATTCCATTCAACTTTCCGATTCAATTATAAAATGTATTGGGAATTTAATTTACTAAAAACACAATTTCTTTAAGAAAACACAAAACACTGATTTATTCACTCACTTTACCGTCTTGACTATACAAAGGCAACTAAAACACTGAAGAAAGAAAAAAAATATAATTCATATCATTTCTTCTTTTCTTCTTCGTTGGTTAACAACAACAAAACAAGAAACACACGAGTTTGACGCATACATGCCCTCAAAGCCCCCTTCTACGCTTCTACGTCTTCTATTATACAATACACACAACTCTTTATTATAAAGCAGCATTCCACAGCCGCGAGAGCACTGTTATTACTCTCGTTGACAAACATCATCTCTCCACCCATGAAAAAAATGTTCTAACATAAAAAGTATGTTTTACCCAAACATATCAAATTGAGATATGTTACAAAATGTTGCAAACATATATTTGTTTGGACCCAAACATATTATGTTTGGATCCAAACATATATTTGTTTGCAACCGGTCCCAAACCTATATTTGTTTGGATCCAAACATATTTCTAACATAAATTTTTCTGCGTGTATATACACTAGGGTTATGACTTTTTGACATTTTTCCTCAAAAATGATTTCCTGTAGCAGGGATGAATGAACTTTTGCCTATTAATCACTATGCTATCGTTTATTCCACTGAAATATAAAAAAAGTTCACGCACAAATCGATTTTAAAAAAATTATTTTTTGAAAAAATATATGAAATGAAAAAAAATTTTTTTCCAAAAATTATTTTTTGTTGCACGAATGAATAAATATAAGCCTACTAATAACTAAAATAACGTTTATTTCATTCAAATATTAAAAACGTCGCGAAAAAATTCACTTTGAAAAAAATTTAAATTTTTTGTTTTTTGTTAAAAAATTATATTTTTGAATAAAAGCGTTTACGACATTTTTACGATTCTCAGAATTGAAGAAAAATAGTGAAAAATAAATTTTATGTCATTTTAATTATCTCATGTGGTTCTAAAGTTTATTTTCAATTATATATCTGTTTTCAGTGACTTCGAAAAATTGTCCATAATTTTGATAAATTCAAATTTTAAAATCATTTTGTGCGTGAGGTTTTTTCACCGAATCACCTTATAATTAAGATTTTATGTAATCTTATGGCAAAACTCATCACGCTATGATACAGGGATATGAGGTTGTAAAAAAGTCATAACCCTAATATACACAGCATCTACCTAAGACTGATGCTGACATCAGATGCGCAACAGTATTATATTCCAAACTTATAATAGGATTATAGAACTCGTGATTTTACGTGGTTTAATGTATATCTCATGAGTGTGCCCCTTACAGTATCCTAGTAATTGGAGTCTAAAGGCCAAAATTTGATGCGTGAATTTTCTCAAAAAAAAACTTTTTTGTGTTTAAAATTTATTATTTATTAAGTATGATTCTTGGAAATAGGAAAATCAGCAAAAATATATTCTGGCAAATCTGCGAAAAAAACGCGATTTTCTTTAAAAACTTTTACATAAATGGAATCCTTTATACGCGATTATAATATTTGCGAAAACGCATGTCATAAATTACACAGATACGCAAGTAATATGGGTCTTTTACGCAACATACGAGTAGAATGTGGAGGCACATATGCGGTTCTTGAAGAATCTATTTGAAATAGGTGCATATTGACGTATTTTTGACGTGCGCTACTGAAACCGGATGCGCATCAAAATCGTATGCATATTGCGTGACTTTTACCCAATTTAAGGTTTTTGGTATTGTGAGCTGTAACTGACGGCGCGCAATGACCGCTGAGTGAAATATCGAAATATGCATAGATACTTAAATATATTGATTCGCTGTATCCAAAAGCGGATGCGCATAAACTGATTTTAACTAATTCGCGAATAACAGGCATTTTAATTTTCATATTTTTGAATTATTGTAATTGCAATATTACTCTTAATTTCCTATCCTTATAAGTTATCACAGTAAGCAGCTAAGCTTTCGCGATGGTAAACCATATTTCTTGATGAAGTTTTAGTAGTTTACATTTATTATTGTATGGGATTTTAGCGAAATAGTTGGAGAACTCCCAAATTTTTTTTCTAATCGAATCAAAAATATATTTGGAATAATATTTTAACAATAAATTTTTTCCCTTTTGTTGTTGCTATATTATGGAATTTATAAAGCCAATGTTTATAATATTGGTTTCATTTTTTTACGCGTTGTCCAGATTCTGTAAATATTTTTAATTCATTTTTTAGAGGCTTATACGGACTCTGAGGTAGTATAATTTAGACTTGCTCCCAGATTTTTTTTAATTTTTTTATTTTCTGCGAAAATAAAAACAAATTTTAGAAATTATGGTACATCTACGGGTGGATGTTAAATGTCATTAAGGATATATACATACATTTTCTCAATACAACAAAAAAGAAATTTTAAAATATTTTTATTTATGAGAGAATAAAAACCGCTATAACTTTTACGCGTATTGGCCAATTTTGTGAACGCGAACAGATTTAAAACTAGAATTTTTTTCCTTAGCCTCCATACCAAAAGTCGTAGATGTGCTCGCAAAAAAATTTTTAATTTTTTTAAAATGGAATTGTGAAAGATATTTGGTTTTTACCATATAAAAATTATAATTATTACGATTAAATATACAAATTTTAATTTTTATATTGGTGCATGGAGGTGTTCTACCCATAGCGAATCAGTAGAAAAATTCTCAAAAGGCTTCACATGGTTTTACCTTCTAATTTGAAAAAACGCTGTACAGGAACAGGAACTTCGGTCGGGGGAAGCCGTTACATGGGGGTTATACTAAAATATGGGCCTAAGCACGTCTAAAATTTTTGTGGATAAATTTTTTAACCACTAGGATTCTTAAACTGAAAATTATATCTATTTCGGTAGGAAAAGGTAGCTAAATATTATCGATAACTGCAAACGTTTATTTGCTTATAATTTCCACGATAAAGCAGTCGCTAGGATTTACCTATATCAGTGGTTACTAGGGTTATGACTTTTTTACAACCTCATATCCCTGTATCATAGCGTGATGAGTTTTGCCATAAGATTACATAAAATCTTAATTAAAAGTTGATTCGGTGAAAAAACCTCACGCACAAAATGATTTTAAAATTTGAATTTATCAAAATTATGGACATTTTTTTGAAGTCAATGAAAACAGATATATAATTGAAAATAAACTTTAGAGCCACATGAAATAATTAAAATGACATACAATTTATTTCTCACTATTTTTCTTCAATTCTGAGAATCGTAAAAATGTCGTAAACGCTTTTATTCAAAACTATAACTTTTTAACAAAAAACAAAAAATTTGAAATTTTTTCAAAGTGACTTTTTTCGCGACTTTTTTAATATTTGAATGAAATAAACGTTATTATAGTTATTAGTAGGCTTATATTTATTCATTCGTGCAACAAAAAATATTTTTTTGAAAAAAATTTTTTTTTTCATTTCATACATTTTTTCAAAAAATTATTTTTTTAAAATCGATTTGTGCGTGAACTTTTTTTATATTTCAATGGAATAAACGATAGCATAGTGATTAATAGGCAAAAGTTCATTCATCCCTGCTACAGGAAATCATTTTTGAGGAAAAATGTCAAAAAGTCATAACCCTAGTGGTTACACGTCTGAATTGTTATTGTTAAAATATTTTGTAAAAAATAAAAGTTGCAATAATATCATAATCAGGCATGACTAGGGAAAATAGTTTATTTGATACTGGCTATTAGTGGTACTACCACGCAAACATTCGAATTTCCATGAAATTTAATAGGAAATGTTTGCATATGTTTTTGCTTAGGTAAACTTGAAATACTCATAGTGAAAGCATCGCATCTCTCATTAACAGGTATCTTTTTCTTTTACTATAACGGTTTTTTCGTTTTAAACTGACATTTAAGTCACACTCATCAAAGTGCTTGAAGATGAAAAACCAATTTTAAGTCGTAGTTATATTCCAAATTTAATTCTAATGTGTGATTCACTGTCCAAAATACTTATTCAATATTCTCACAAAGGAGACTCAGAATTGAAAAAAACCTGTGCTACCTGTGTTAAGCGATACAATAGCAATGATTCGAACCACTTTTATTGAATTATCGTCATCAACTTGAGACGGACGCCTTTATTGTCTTCGTCGTGATATGTATACATCAGCATCATCCTGGACTGTTGACAATATTAAGACGTAAACATGTGAGCTCTTAAAAATGTTTAGGTCGAATGTAATGCTGAGATTGTTCATACTAATGATGACGATGACTGGTGTGAGCATTTATTCTTTTATTATTGTATTTTTAAAGTAAATGGATTCTCATAAGTAATAAGAAGTACACTAAGCCCCCTCTTTCGAAACTATTGTGTGTCTCAATCACGCAACTACTGTAAAATGTATACACCATCGATTCTATTCATATCAGTTCCAATAAAGGAGATCACAAAAATAAAAAAATTGTCCCAATCCATTAATAAAGTTAAATAGTTTCAGACTTTTGTAATGTCAGTATTTTAGATTTTCTTCGGAATCAACTTCAATTTACAATTGAATTGAATATGTCTTCTTCAACGCCCGGACGCAATGGCTGCAACTAGAAAATTGACATTTTGGTCAGAAAGTTTCAGATAAGGCTGGATTTTTGGAAATTCGTACTAGCTGGGTACGAAATGTGCTAGAACTCTAAAATTTGGAATAAGGGTCACTGATAGAGAGTGGAGTAGATGTATCAAGTTGTTTTTTGAAGTTCGAACTATAAGTGTCCGAAAAGTACTAAAATGTACTAAATGTGGTATTATGTGGACGGATAAAACTACAAGCTTGGAATTTGGAACATGTATTTGTTTGGAATGAGAATCAAGGTTAACATGTGGGGTTGATATATGGAGGTAGTTTTGAAAATGTGTACTCATGTGTTCGAAATGTACTAAATGCCACAAAATTTGGTAGAATTTGGTTTCGGGTTAACCATTAGAGCTAGTATCTTGAAATTTGAAATTAAAAAATTACTGTTGGAGTGTAGAATTGAGATATGGAGGTAGTTTTAGAAATTCGCAGTTAGGTCATGTTTATATTATAGCATTTTGCAGGGTTAACCTTCTTTATGAGGGTTTATTTGAAATAAAGCAATGGAATTGACGTTTGAAATCCAGTGGGTTTGATAAATCCGGTTATATATAAACGTACAATTATGTGTACTAATGGTACTAAATTTCGCACAATTTGAATTTGGGCGAACGGATAGAGCTGGAATCCTGAAATTTTTAATTAAAATAAATGTCGGAGTGTAAAATTGGGACATGGAGGTACTGATGTGTACTAAATGGTACTATATTTGGTACAATTTCGATGTCAATGGAATTGACATTTGAAATCCAGTGGGTTTGATAAATCCGGTTATATATAAACGTACAATTATGTGTACTAATGGTACTAAATTTCGCACAATTTGAATTTGGGCGAACGGATAGAGCTGGAATCCTGAAATTTTTAATTAAAATAAATGTCGGAGTGTAAAATTGGGACATGGAGGTACTGATGTGTACTAAATGGTACTATATTTGGTACAATTTCGATGTCAATGGAATTGACATTTGAAATCCAGTGGGTTTGATAAATCCGGTTATACATAAACGTACAATTATGTGTACTAATGGTACTAAATTTCGCACAATTTGAATTTGGGCGAACGGATAGAGCTGGAATCCTGAAATTTGTAATTAAAATAAATGTCGGAGTGTAAAATTGGGACATGGAGGTACTGATGTGTACTAAATGGTACTATATTTGGTACAATTTCGATATAAGTGCATGGGTAGAACTGGACTCCTGAAATTTGGGATTAAGAATACTGTTGGACTGTAGAATTGAGGTCTGGAGGTAGATTGGAAAATCGAACTTAAGTGAATGAATAGAGGAGTTGGGTGAATGCATAGAACTTGAATCCTGGAATGTGGAATTAAGATTAATGTTTGAGTGTAGGATTGACATATGGAGGTAGTTTTGGAAATTCGTACTTTCGTGTACTAAATTTGGTACAATTTGGGGTTGGGTGAATGAAGAGAGCTGGAATCCTGAAATTTGGATTTTAAATATGGTTTTAGAAATTAGTACTTATGTGAACGAAAAATACTAAATTGTACTAAATTTAATACTGTTTGTAGGGATAGATCTGAAATATCATTTTCCATTTTTTATGTGTAGGGCTGAAAAATGGAGTTGGTTTAAGAAATGCCTACTACAAGAGTACAAAAGTTACTAAATGGTACTAAATTTAGTGTCGTGTGTACTTATAGAGTGGTGGTGATGATTTTGAAAATATGTACCAAAAAAAGCAAAAAGTGCAAAATTAGGTTAAAGGGATTGAGTTGTATTTCTGAAAGTTAGTACGAATCGACGTTGGTGTGTAGGGTTGAAATAAAAAGTGGAATTCTGAAATTTGGTAGCGTTATCACTGTTGGTGTGTAGAGTTCAGATATGGAGCTGATTTTAGAAATACCTACTATAATAGTACGAAAGGTACTAAATGGTAAACCCAATACAAAAGGCTGCCGTTATTAAATGTTGTTGGAAATAGGTAATAGTAATAAATAGGTAAAGGTAATAAATTTAGAAACAAGTAAAAAATTATTAGTCGGTTTTTCTGACAGAGATATACATACCCTCAGTCTATGTGAAATGAAACTTTCATCTACGGGCAGATCGAATGTATTTAGGGTCTTTTCAGAATTTTGTGGTACTTTTGGACATTTGAACTTGCCGACAAAAAAGGGGATTAGGATTAAAGTTCAAAAGTGTTACGGAGGAGGTACTTAAAGGAATGGACCGACATAGACCATTATGGAAGTGGATCTAATTTTGGGAGTCATATCTTTTCGATAGATATCGCGTCCACTAATCATTTCAGTGGGTCATCGTTTAACTTTTGGACCAGTATGCCAGGAAGCATGGACTTGTCCACGGAAAACATAATGACGTTGTAAACAGGACCATAATGAACAGCTTCGGTATACATTTCCAAAGGATCTTCGAACATACCATAAACTGCACTTAGAGACAAATGTTGAACTTTTGTGGGGGATGTACACTGAGGAGAAGATTTATATCGGCCATTTTAGAAGTTATATTTGGACACAATTATTCGAAAGTTTTTTAACTTTTGTGGAGGAGGTACCTAAAGGAGTGGACCGATATGGGTTATCTTAACTTAAACTAAGGCTGGACAAAATATTATGAAGGCCAAATTTTCGACCGAATCGGCAGATCCGTTCGAGAGGTATCTTTAATACAAGTTGCTACAAAAAATCAATGCAATACGAAAGCAGGTCCTAAACTTAACTTTTCTGGAATTTCGTGTGGGAGGTACCCGAAGGAGTGGACCGATTGAATCCATATTGGAACCTCATCTAAGTCTGGTAGAAACTTCACGATGTGCAAAGCATGGTTAATCCTTTCAAGAGTTATCGTCCGAGCAAATTGTCCGAACATTTTCGAACTTTTGTGGAGGAGGTACCGGAAAGAGTGGACAAAATATTATGAAAGCAGAAATTTGGACCGAATGTGTTGACCCGTTCGAGAGTTATCGTGCGCTCCAGCCAACCAGACAGCAGACGGACGGACATGGCAAAATCAACTCCAAATTGTCTGATACGGATTTCGTCCAAACATACTTGGGGTCTAAAACCATTATTTCGTTGAGGCACATTTTGCGCGTATAAAAGTGTATATGACGAAAAGTCACAAAAAATTAACATTAATGAAGCCAAAGTTTGCACTGTTATAATTGGCGGTTAACCCGTTTAAATTACGGATATCTGTCCAAAGTAAAAGTAGAAGAATACAAAATAAAAATTACTCTTCTAATGCATCACATTTCAAAATCTCGACTACATCCATCTTTTATGGATGCAGACATTTTGAAGCCAGATTTTATGCGTTTTTTGTATTTTTGATCTAACTGCGACGCGCATTCTGGTATTTCAGAAATCATATAATAGTATCAAAGTACTCGCGATTACGCATAATTTGATATGTATATTGACTATGTAGCCCAGACAGCATCACAGTAATCCACTGCCAAAGGCCAAAATTTAAAATTTTAAAAAATTTCGAAAACCCCTATTTTTTTAATACAGTATTTACAATATCCTTTTGATTGTGTTGGGACCCCAAGATATTTAATTTTTTTTATACCGGATCATATAAATCATAGATCGTGAAAATCCATCCACTAGAACGGCAAAAACAGCAACTGCAAAAACTGAAAAATTTGTGAAATATGTTTTTGAAAATATCGCGGATTTAATCGCTTTTTCTGTGGACCGTTTCTTTTCCAGTAAAGAAACCGACACATCACTGCCATTTTTGCGGAAACAGAGGTTTAAAAAGTTAAGCGGTATAAAAACTGTATCCGATATATCCCAAAAATACAGTGTGATGCTACATCCAAAAGTGTGTGCACTTTGTGCAAGTTATAAGCGTCCCAGCAAAATGTTCGATGCCAAAGATGCCATTCAATCATGGGTGCAAGTGATCTGGCATGTCATCTTTTTAGCATCTTCATCAATGAATTTTATATGAGCGTGGACTCCGAAAGATGCTATTCATTTTTGGATCCAAAGCATTTCACATACACCAATGCTTTGACATGTCATTTTCACCAATGCTTTGGCATGTCATTTTCACCAAACCTTTGCAATGACATTATCATTACGACGAGAGTTTTAACAACGTTGGTAGTGATTTCGAGTCTCCGACAACATCAAGCTTATTGTAAATAATTAATCTGGTATATTTAGAAAAATGTGTATAAATAAAAACACAAAATGCATCTCTATTGGATCGATGGAATGGGTTCAAATGCTGATGAAAAGATCGGATTTTTCACGACTTCCTTTGCATTGGTTCAAATGCTGATGAAAAGATCGGATCTTTCACGTTTACACCAATGCAAAAGATGCAATGAAATCACGTCATCGCATGGAACTCCTTCCTTCAAATTTTGCTGGGGTTATACAGCTTGTTGCACACTAAACTGCTGACGATGCTACCGCATTAGAGGAACCCAAAAATTTATTTGAACGATACCCATATCTTCCGCTATATGTTAGCGTATATTCGAGAAGTGATTAGAATAAAATATATGTTTTTTGCGTGAAATTTAACTAAAATAGAAGAACAACTCCGACCTAATTTTCCTACATTTTCTGCAACTAAATTTTCTCAATACATTTTTTTGTTTTTGCTATAATATGCAAACCACTAAACGGATTTGTATAGTTTTGGTTTTATTTGTATCTTCGCGATGTTTAGATTACGTACATATTTTTTATATTTTTCAGATGCATAAACAGCTTGAATTTTATTAAAACAAGTTGCAAACTACCAATTGTTTTGAATTCTTTCCTAATTTCCTCGAAAATGTACAACTTTTTCGCTAAAGTTAAGGTCCTCAGTAAACATATAATATGTATGAAGTCTTAAATTAACAATGTTTCTCGATATATTGAATGCGTTTTTATAAGATTTTTTTTCTAATAATCAGAATTGACTTTTGCGCGCAAAATCCAAAATTAGTATCTCGAACAGATTTGAGAATGGGAATTTTTTCTTAATCCATGTACCCAAAATCGTTAATGTAGCGTCAAGAAAAAATTTTAATTTTTTTCAAATGGAATATTAAAAAATTCTGACTTTTCCTCATATACCCTCGTCAGCATAAATGCTGAGGGTATAAAAACGGATAGAGTTGGAATTCTGAACTTTGGTATAAGGGTCAACGTTAGTGTGAGGGGTTTAGGTATGGAAGTGGCTTTGAAAATGTGTACCATAAACGTACGAAAGTAATAAGTTGTACAAAATTGGGTCTTTCTGGAAGAGATAGGGCTGTAATTTGGTCACGGTTGATACGTAGGATGTATATGAGGAGATGGTTTTGGAAATTGGAACTATAAGCATACCAAATGTATTTTATGTAACGTTAGTATTGGGAAAGATAGAAATTCTATTCTGAAATTTGAACAAATTTTTCACATATTTCTTTATGAATTCTAAATGTTCTAAACACGAATTCTTTTTGCATCCTCTATTCCATAAATGAGAACTTTTCGCTAAAGAAGTGTCACAATAAATAAAATCCTTTAAGCTTTTTAACTACAAACTACGAGAAACTCCAAGGTACCGTTCTATGAGAGCTTTACCATGGCCCGATAAGAACTATTTTGAACTAAAACTAAATTTAAAAGAAATATTGACATGTCCAAAGTTCTGGCCAGATCCTTTAGTCGTTTCGAGAGTTATCGTGCGTCCCAGCCATCTGGATATACAGACGAACATGGCAAAGTCGACTTTAATAGTACGTTTAGTCTTATAAATCCATTCGATTTCAAATGTCAATTCCATAATATATACGTCAAATAAATCGTAGTTCTAAATCCACTGGTTTTTATTTGACGTATATTGTATGGGATTGACAGTTTAAATCATAGTATAATTTCATAGTCTAACAGGCGTTTAAATTGTTTGAAACAGATTTGGTCTTAACTTACTTACATATATGGTGTTTCAATGGTAATAAAGTGCATATACCCTCTTTAGACATAAGGGTGCGGGTACAACAAGGCGGTTTCTGTTGGCAACATAAGAGATACATAGATACTCATACTTTTTATTAGACGCATATCTTATTGTCCCTTATAATTTATCTGAATACCAATTGTCTAATGTTATTATTTACATTACCTAAGCGAGCGGAGTGGCTGCTGTTCCGGTGGTAGTGCTTCGTTTAACCTAACCTAGAACTGACAAATTCAACAGAGCCAATGGAATCTGATTGACACATAACGTCTGCTACGCACGAAAAGGTCGGAAGAAAAAACATTCCACCGCTTTTTGCATTAAAGATTTTATTATGGTGGTAAAAGCAGTATTTTTCGTTTATTTATTCTGCTTCAATAGCTGTACTTTGTTTGATCAAATTCTTCCCGTTCTGGAGAAAATCGGATGTCTTTGGACTTACGACCTTTCCCTTGTACAGTTTTGTATTTTTGCTGGGACTTAAGACCTTTTCCTTCAATTTACGCATTTTTTTAAATAAAATATTTATACTTTACTCAACAGTGAGGAAACGGTATTATACGTTTGTTTTGTACAATATTCATGTAACATCGCGAAGTATTCGTCGCAGATCCCCCTTTTCACATCTCGACGAGATAAAGCGATCTTACTATGTGTGTCCGTCCGTCCATTAAAAAGTGTAATAAAACTCCAGGCTTATATTATGGAGCGATCGTTACGAAATTTTGTAGATAAGACGAGTTCCGACCAGAAGAGACCCCATTAGATGTTGGTAATAATCGCAAAACCAATATTTTTTAACCCGATTTTGTACTTGTCCTGTAGGTCGCAATACTAGTCCAATCGGATCGAAATTGAAAGAATGATTTGAGTTTAAGACAAAGAAGAACCTTGCAATTTAACATGATGGTCAGATAATAATTACGGGGTTTAATGGGCCAAAATTTTGGGGTGAAAAATGGTAATTTATTTAATATGATGAATATATCTTTATTCCTGGAAGAAACGTTCCGACCTCGTATGTTATATTTGGAAGAGAAATTCTTGGTCTTTCCATTGATGCCAAATATATTGATAAACATGGTCAGATAACATAGTTTCAGCCAAATATGTACCGGGATTCATAGTTTTAATTGTTTTTAGTGTAACCATTATCACGCTAGAGAGCGCATTGAAAGTTCAATTATTACTTGGCGGGTGAAAATAATCATGTGGTGTTAAAAATGGCGATTTTTGTAAATTTCTGTAAAGTTATAATGATGAAGTTAAGCCAATGGGGGAATACTCCAGGCTTAAGCAATCATATGATTGAATCTTCAACTAAAACAAAACAAACAAAAAACAGCGAAGGCACGCGCAAAAGGGAATTTTTAAATTCCAACAACATACTCAAAGGTAACTTTGTCGATATTACTTCATGATTTCTTACTTGAATCGTGCTGTCAGCTTGCAAATTTTTTGTTCTGGTGTTTTTTTTTGGGAAAGCCGAAAAGTGAGCATCATTCTCATTAACATGAGAATACTCGATACCTAAAGAGTTCAGGTATTCACTAGAAAAATCATCATTTCAAAAACAGAAAAGCGAATCGATAATTCCCGTCGCTGGGATGAAACCATGATATTGGTAGCGATCAGTAAATTTTGCAGGATGTCAGTGCGTTTTGTAAACATTACTCTCTGTATAGAAAGGTAATGATGAAGTTAAGCCAATGGGGAAATACTCCAGACTTAAGCAATCGTTACTTAAAAGAACTATTGACCTTTCCATTGATGCAAATTAAAGAATCGGTTAAATAACGGACTTGTCAAATATATATGTGGGTTAGAACTCCAATGCAGTTATTCCATTATTAATTTTTTGAGGTAAACTCATCCACTGATCCGAAAAGTTCAGTTCAAACAATTGGCCTCAATTTGGAATGTAATTAAAATCCACAGATCCGCCACTTTTGCATCATCGACCAGATGGAATAGTTTTAAAGAATGTAACGTTTCTAAAACTTTAAGAAAATGCATGATTAAAATACATATAAATGTATGATCATATGGTTGGGGTTATGACAGACTGCTTTGCAAATGTCTATATAATCAGCGAAAACATCAACCACTACAATGAACTACAGTTGCTGTAGTATTCTTTTAAAGTATAAATTTTTCTGTAGACTTTCGACCTGTTTGTACTCAAATTTGTACGTTTTGTGGACTTTCGACCATTTCCGACAAGTTCAAAACATATAGAAAAACGCGACATACTACCATTTTCTTTGGATCATACGTAGGGTGTCCAAAACCGAAACCGGTTACCCAGTTTTTCGTTAAAAACCGAAACCGGTTTTCATCATTCATCATTTTCGGTTAACCGAAAAACCGGTTATTTGTGTCGGTTAACCGGTGGTTTAAAAATAGTAATATTTTTAATATTTTATTACAATATTATCCTTGAAAGTAGAATAATAACTCAACTAACATAAAATAGGCAAATTTCTAGATGCCAAATGTGTTTAAAAGTGAAAAGTATTTTGTATAAAATGGTCTTAAAACAGCTTTCGGCAGGTTATTTTTGTTGCATACTTCAGGGAGCTTTAATGGTGTGAGTGAAGACAGGCTCTCTCTCTGAGGACATAAGTATTCCATTTTGACTAAAAATTAAAAAATAATATTCAGAAAGTATTGTTGTAATTACAATTTAAGACGATTTTCTGATGACGTCCATGATCGGCCTAATTAGGCAAAATCTGCACATTCGAAAGTCGAAAGAAAAAATTCCTTACAAAAGATTTTTCTTTAGACCAAAAATATGAATTTTCAAAGAAAAATAATCTATTTATCAGGAAGGCGCTTTATAACATATTAATTTTCGTCCCCAAAATCTACGTTATGGAGAAGTTTGCCTTTATTTAATCTGTATCTTTACCCGAATGCCAGGTTATAAATAAAATGTAATGATGATAAAATTTATGTTTGATTCAGACATTTCACAATAATATGAAGCTTGCAAAGCAAGACGACACAAATTGTAAATTTAATTCTTTTGGTACATAATTTTATATTAGTAATAGTTTATACTATTCTTAAAGCACAATTTCAATCCTAATATTACTGTCCCAATTTCAAGGTTGAATATTCATATATCATGGATTTGATGAGATAATTATATAAAAAAGTCGTTATACTTAATTAACCCCTTTCAGCCAATTTTTAACCAAATTTTTATGAAATATAAGCAATTTTATAATTATTTAAAAAACCTGGTTTAAACCGGTTAACCGGTTTTTGAAAATTTTAATAACCGAAACCCGGTTTTTGAGAAAGCCAAAATTTCGGTTAACCGAAAACCGTTTTGTTTCAAAAAACCCGGTTTTTTGGACACACTAATCATACGACGTATTTTGACTTATAATATCATTCCGTAACAAAAATGCTATTTCGAAAAAAGTGCATCAAAGGTCTATCAAGAAATGCCTTTCTTATACACACTTCAGCGGTTGGAATATCAAATCAACTTTATTCATTGCAATGCAATCTGCTTGCTGATCAGGGAAAATAATATTACATACTGGGTCAGTCAGCATTTTAAAAATAGCCTATCTTATCCTCACATTATGAAATTATCATTTTATGCGACAACGAATTTTCATTCTTATTCAGTTTTGATGAATGTATTTGTCCTAAATGGTCACATCATCGTGAGTTCTCGGGGAACGTGTGGTATTTTGGATTTGGTTAATTAACGCCTATTTGAGAATTTTAGAAGTTGCCAATCATCGTGTTCTTTATGTTCTATCTGGATGACAAAAAAATGTCACCATGTATGTAGCATCACGTTCACTCCCTCATCCATTCGTTACGATAAGGTGTCATGCCGACGGACAACTTTTGTATGCATAATGTTTGCCACTGGCTCCGTACTCGGTAGAGTATTTTGTGTTATCGCTATTTGTTTGCCGAGTTGCGTATGTATGAGCTTGTGTTGGTATTTCATCGTCATGCATTTTTTCTCGTACAAATACAACAGAGAGATACATACAGTATCGGCCAAAACTAAAGCACCCCTTCAGTAAATTTTTTTGAAATGATAATTTTTTTATGAAAACTAAATTATAAATTTAGATTTTATTTTTCTTTTTATTTATTTATATCTTTATAATTGAAAAATACAAAAATAAGGAGATCACAATTTAATAAACAAAAGTTAAAATTCAAAAAACATTTTAGGTCGCAACTATAAGCGGACAAAACTAAAGCACCCCCCAATTTGAGGTACAACAAAAACTATTGAAATCAATATTTCGTTGCTTATCCTCTACTCTGGATGACACAATCACATCTTTTAGGCATAAAGGATACTAAATTATTAATTATTGCAGGCGAAATAATCGGTTTTCGGAAAATTTAGCTTAAATCCTCAAAATACTGAAAATCGGAAGGTACCGATATATTGAGGCTATACCCAAACGTGGACCCAGGTCCACGATTTTTGGTGGATATGTTTTGTGACCACTAAGAACCCGAAGTACCAAGTTACAGCTAATTTAGTAGGAAAATGTGGCTTAAATATCCGAAATACCGAAGATCGGAAGGTATCGCTATAAGGGGGTTATACCAAAACATTAGCCGATATTGTTCATATTCATCCAAAAATGATGCTACAGCATTCTCTGGTCAAATACTAAATCCCTTAGGTTTAAAAATTAGCAAAAGAACGAATTGCAAAAGAACGGTAGACGCCGGCTTATTCAGTCGACGACCAGCAAAAAACCTTCCGCCTCCATGTTTTACAGCGTCTTTGCAATATTTAGGATTTAACGGTTGGTCCAAGCCTTTTACCATCTGAATACTTTAAATTAAACATAGATTCATCGGAAAACAGTTCAAATGGGTCTTGGCGAATGCCAGTCTGGCTCCTTAATTTTTAGTCGATATGAAAGGTTTTTTTTGCTGGTCGTCGACTGAATAGCCGGCGTCTATCGTTCTTCTGCAATTCGTTCTTTTGGTAATTTTTAAACGTTAGCGTATTGTATTTGACTAGTGGATGCTGTAGCATCATTTTTGGATGAATATGAACAATATCGGCTAATGTTTTGGTATAGCCCCCTTATAGCGGTACCTTCCGATCTTCGGTATTTCGGATATTTAAGCCACATTTTCCTACTAAATTAGCTGTAATTTGGTACTTAGGGTTCTTAGTGGTCACAAAACATATCCACCAAAAATCGTGGACCTGGGTCCACGTTTGGGTATAGCCTCAATATAACAGTACCTTCCGATTTTCAGTATTTTGAGGATTTAAGCTAAATTTTCCGAAAACCGATTATTTCGGCTGCAATAATTAATAATTTAGTATCCTTTATGCCTAAAAGATGTGATTGTGTCATCCAGAGTAGAGGATAAGCAACGAAATATTGATTTCAATAGTTTTTGTTGTACCTCAAATTGGGGGTGCTTTAGTTTTGTCCGCTTATATTTGCGACCTAAAATGTTTTTTGAATTTTAACTTTTGTTTATTAAATTCTGATCTCCTTATTTTTGAATTTTTCAATTATAAAGATATAAATAAATAAAAAGAAAAATAAAATTTAAATTTATAATTTAGTTTTCATAAAAAAATTATCATTTCAAAAAAATTTACTGAGGGGGTGCTTTAGTTTTGGCCGATACTGTATGACATCCAAACTCACACCATGATGCTGATAGCGATGTTTGATGCTGTGTTGACAGGGTTTGATGTTCCATTTTTTTTTGGTTTTAGTATTTTCCCACATTTTCGTGTTTTGTTTTACCAATAGTTTTGTTAGAAAAACAACGGTTGTGACTTTTTCCAAATCTAATTCTCCAGTAGGTATTCTGGTATTTGTTTTGTTTAAAATTGAATGCAAATGCCACAAAGCAGACAGTCCTCTGGGTATTCATTTCGTACAATGAAGTATGTTATTGTTCTCAGGGAACAATGTGTGTATAAATATGTACAATGAGTTGTTTAATTTTGGAGTAGTTATATTCGTGATAATTAGCTATGTCATTTAAACCACTGTATTACGATTTTAACAGTCAATTCCATTCATTAAAATACCTGGGAATGATTTTTCGGAAATCAATTTTCGTTATTAAAGATATGCGGTATATACAGCTTATTGGAAAACCATTACAATGGACATATAAACATACAAATGCTCACACTGAAAGCGAACTATCTTCATTTAAATGATTTGGATTTAAAGTATTTTAGTATACTTTATTTTATAGGAAGTTGAAAGCTTTCTCTGTAGTCAAAACATCGACATTCTCCTCGTATCCGAGACACATTTCACCATCAGAAACTGTTTTCGAATAAAAGGGTACTCCACACAGGATACGAAACACCCGAGTGGTAGAACTTGTGGAGGCACTGCAGTAATAATTCGAAACTCTTTAAAATACTATACTTTACCCGAGTATAGCACCGATCACATACAGGCTACTTCAATCGTTATTACCGGAACAAATGTGGTACTCTCAGCGGTATACAGCCCCCCGAGATACAACATCAACAGCAACCAATTCGTGGAATTTGTCTCAACTCTTGGCAGCAAGTTTTTGTCCGCGAAACATACATATTGGGGTTCTAGGCTTATCACTCCCAAAGGAAGACAATTATTAAATGCTATAACATCCGAAAAATTCCAAGTCGTTGGCCATCCAACCTATTGGCCCTCTGACCTCAATAAAATTCCTGATTTAATAGATTTTGCAGTACTAAAGAATTTAAAGCGTGAACAAATATCAACATTCCCATCATTCGACTTGTCATCTGACCATTCTCCAACGATATTATCAATGAATATTACATCACAGCGCAATTTGTCCGAAACTTTAATTCACAAGCACATTTGGCGGAAGGTATGTCCTTGCGATCTGAGGAAGAAATCGACTCTGCATTGGAAATATTCACCATGGTAGTTAATAATGCAGTTACTGCAATCGCAACACATCATTATTCCCCTTGGATATTCAAAGGCTTATAACGGAAAAATAAATGCTTGAAGACAGTGGCAAAAACATAGATCCCCAGCACTCAAAAGCAGTTTTAAAAATTATCAAAGAAGGCTGAATAATGATTTGAAAGCCTTTGAAGAACGAAACCTTTAGAACTACTTGGAGAACTGAAAGATCTCGGGGCCTATTCTGTAACATTTGTTTGATTTGTTTTTGTTACAATATGCAATGATTACAACTTGTGGAAAGCGATTAAAATTATGCAGGGTCCCATTCAACGTGAATCGCCCATTCGTCTGCTTAATGGAAATTGGGCACAAGATATAAATGAAAAACTGAACACCTTTGCTACGTATCTAGAAACAGTATTTACTTCGTCAGAAATAAGCGAACGTCAGAAATTACTCCATACATCAATACATGTAATATAATTCCCGATCACCGATTTGGTTTTCGAAAAAAACCATAGCACAATACAACAGGTCCATCGCATTGTCACTTACATCAGAGAAGCTTTCGCAACGAAGCAGTACTGTTCGGCTCTATTTATAGATATTTCTCAAGCCTTCGATAAGGTGTGGCATGAAGTATCCACGCCGACCGCGTAATCGCAGTTACAATCACATATAAGTTCTATTGAAAATTGGCTCAAAAAATGAAGAATAGTGGTAAATGCGGCCAAATGCATTCATATTACATTCACACTTAGAAGAGATTCATGCCCCCAATTAAAATCTTTAACGTGCAAGTACCACAAACAGAACATGCGAAATACCTTGGTATTCACTTAGATCGAAGGCTTACGTGGAAATTTCATATCCAATCCAGTGGCTTATTGGGCAACGATCTTCGCTCGACTTAAAATACAAAGTACTTTTATATAAAACAACAATAAAACCAATTTGGTCGTACGGAATCCAACTCTGGGGGACAGCAAGTGCCTCAAATGTAAGTAAATTAGTATTATTATTCGAAGGACACAACCGTCTAAAATGGAGGGATACTCTCAGCATATGAGGAATAAAATAAATGAAACGTGCTTACAAAGTGGAGAACTGGACATTGGCACATTTCTTCAATAAATATACCTAGTTTAAGATTTGAATACATATTGTTATACGGCGTTTAGATTATAGTTTTTTGTAGGGTTAACCTTCTTTATGAGGATTTATTTGAAGTATACACAATGGAAATGACATTTGAAACCCAGACCCACTGGGTTAACCCGGTTATATGTAAACGGCCTATTATTTTCATTCAATGAAAGATTCAATAATAAACATTAGGGTGGGGCGATTTGTGTGGAAGCAAAAAAACCTTAATGAGCCCTTCGCGTTTCTGATTCCTGGGATTGAACTGAGCAAAAAAGTCCATTGGACCATATATCTACCGTGAAAATCGAGCCTCCCGATTTTGACTTTATGTTTTTTATTGACGTTTTTTGGATATTTTGGCATATAACAGCCAAACCATTGGTATTTTCGATCCAACACAAAGACAAACATTGTACCCAAGACAGTAATTGAAAACTCTCTAATACATCGCAAAAACATTGGAACGCTCCTTCAGGCAGTTTTGGCCTTAAGAATGTGCAAACTTTTCGGAAAGTGTCGATAAATGACATTGTGCTAAAAAATTTGACCCGAAAAATATTCAAGTGTTCTGATTCAAAATTATATCGTGTTGGGATCCATGGACAACGACAATGCCTTTATTTCGTTTGGGTCACTTCGTTTTATTTTTTTATAACGGTAAAAGTAATGAAAATCTGGGTTTCTTACATTTTCAAATTTATGCGGGCATATCTTATTTTTTCCACAACGGATTTCTTTTGATCCTTCTTCCTTTTAAAGGGGTGAATAATGTCTTTTGAATAAACTATTATTGTTTTAAATCGGTTAACAAATGGCTAAGTTATAGTGGTTTATGTCTGAAAAACCCCACAAAAACCCTATAAAGGAATTTCTCATAATTTTCAAAAATATAATGTTTTTTGTTTTGTTCAATATTTATTTTGAAAATTATGAGAAATACCAATGGTTTAGCTGTTATATGCCAAAATATCCAAAAAAACGTCAATAAAAAACTTAAAGTCAAAATCAGTTAGGCAAGAAATCTATTGCAAATACCAAAATTGTAGAAAATTTCATAGTAATTGTTCATTTATAGCAAAAAATTCTGTAAAAACTATACGGTTTTTTGTGCAAATATCTTGCTATTGGTCCTCAAAACAATATTCCGTCAATAATATACAAAGTTTATTTTCGATTTATAACAAACTAGCTGAACCCGGTGCGCTTTGCTACCCCGAGTAAGATAAAATAGAATGCTATAATTATATTAACTTTTATAATATTTTAACGTATTTCTACTGATTGGATTTGGAGTGAATAAAATTAGGAATAGAACCAGGTTTGAGAAACTTGAGTTTGAGGATAGTAGTAATTTATTTTATACATGGGACTTATTTTTTCCAAGTCATATACAGTCTGTCGCAAAAGTTAGTATACACCGTTGAAACCAAAATGTATTAGGGATAAATATAACTATAACTTATTGAAAACAACAAACAATTAGTTTTATTTGATAGACAAGAAGGTTGTCTTCCGTAATAACAATTAAAAGTGCGCAATATTTGCATACATTAGCAAATGTACGGTTCGAATCCCAAAAAGACCAAAATTTATGTCGCAAAAGTTAGTATACAACGGAGAATCCTCGTGGAACTGTGTTAAAAATTGTTGATATTTTTGAACAAAATGAAACTAAATTTGTACCTAAGATCATAAAGAGTATATTAATTGGTTTTAATGGCAGTTATAGTACTTATAGTGACAAGTCCAACGTACACAGGATCGTAAAATCCACAAAAATTGGTCATCTACAAAACAAGAACTTTAGCGGCAAAATTCCGAGTGTTATGTCCTGTTTATGAATTCTAAAGCCACGAAATGCTCAGAAAAGCTCTAAAGTTTCAATTTGGTGTGATCTTGATCGAGTTTCGACTTGTCCTGTTTGAAAAAACGGAAATTTCTTGAAGGAAATCCATACTTTTGAGGCCATTGTCCTTTTGAAACATGTAATAATCCTTAATCCTTACTCAAAAGGACTTTCCTTTTCAGTTAATTTTCTCACAAATTATGTCCCTTTTCACATTCCCACCAAAAATAAATAGTAGGAGAACCTCAAGTTCTGGTGTTAGCTCTACAGTGATACTCCACCACCACAGAAGGATATGATAGCTAATTTAAAATTTTAATACAGAGCTTTCTCTGCTGTTATAACGCATGGATTGTGCAAAAACGTTCTGAAAAGCTGTGTTCGCTTCACTTAGGACCAAAATACAACTAAATGGATCAGTTAGAAGTAGTTCATTAGACATTAGTAGTAAATTATACACTAAGGATACGAGAAGCATGTCCGATACTGCTGAAAGGCCGGTAGGACAGTATAACTGTAGGGCTTACAACGGACTTTGAGGTTCTCCTACTATTTACTTTTGGTGGGAATATGAAAAGGGGCGACATTTGTGAGAAAATTGGCTCAAAAGGAAAGTCCTTATGTGTAAGGATTAAGGATTATTACATGTTTCAAAAGGACAATGGCCTCAAAATTATGGATTTCCTTCAAGAAATTTCCGTTTTTTCAAACAGGACAAGTCGAAACTCGATCAAGATCACCCTAAATTGAAACTTTAGAGCTTTTCTAAGCATTGCATGGCTTTAGAATTCATAAACAGGACATAACACTCGGAATTTTGCCGCTAAAGTTGTTGTATTTGTAGATGACCAATTTTTGTGGATTTTACGATCCTGTGTACGTTGGACTTGTCATTATAAGTACTATAACTGCCATTAAAACCAATAAAAATACTCTTTGTGATCTTAAGTACTGATTTATTTTCATTTTGTTCAAAAATATCAAGAATTTTTTACACAGTTCCACGAGGATTCTCCGTTGTATACTAACTTTTGCGACATAAATTTTGGTCTTTTTGGGATTCGAACCGTACATTTGCTAATGTATGCAAATATTGCGCACTTTTAATTGTTATTACGGTAGACAACCTTCTTGTCTACCAAATAAAACTAATTGTTTGTTGTTTTCAATAAGTTATAGTTATATTTATCCCTAATACATTTTGGTTTCAACGGTGTATACTAATTTTTGCGACAGACTGTACATATTAACCTTTTGTGATATCTTAAATTATTAAAAGAATAACAGAATAACAATGATTTAGATATATCATAATAAAACATCTCTCTTAAGAAGTCTCACATTCCAAATTTCATTGAAATTGAAAATACATAACGTGTTTGCTGAACCGATTCCGATATAATTTGACACATTTATGTCTAGACCGAATTCCGTCAGACATTCCAAATTCAGCGAAATACAGGAAATCGGCCGAAAATATATATAGGAGCAATATTCAAATCGTAACCGATTTCGATATAATTTGGCACATTTATTTCTAGGCCAAATTCCGTCACACATTCCAAATTCTATTGAAATTGGACATAAACAGCGTGTTTTGTGCAGAAAATACAGGAAATCGGCCGAAATCCGCCACACATTCCAAATTCTATTGAAATTTGACATAAACAGCGTGTTTTGTGCAGAAAATATAGGAAATCGGCCGATAATATATCTGAACCGATTTCGATATAAGTTCGCACATATATTTCTAAACCAAGTTCCGTCACACATTCCAAATTTTGTTGAAATAACAACAAAACAAATATATCGTGTTTAGTGCATAAAATAAAGAAGTCGGCCGATATATATATATATATATCCAAATATGAACCGATTTGAATATAATTTGGCAAATTTATTTGTACTCTATTTCTACATCAAAACCAAATTTGAAGATTGTATCTGTAACAGTTCTAAAGATATTTGCATACCAAATCACCTTTTTTGAGGTATCTCTGGTTTTGATGGTATATCTCCAGATCAACGCGAAATTTCAATAAATGATATAGCCTATCTTCATTCCCGGCGATGTAGCAATATACCCTTAAAACTTCAGGAAGATAGGTTCAGCAGTTTTTGAGTCTATAAGGCACAAAAAAAAAACAAACAAACGTACATACATTTTTCTATTTTATTTACATATGGTAATATTCAAAAATGTTTTACAATCGTTGAAGTTGAGGTTCACCATTTAATAAGTCGCGAACTATCAATATATTTTATACAATATATTATTTATTTATATTAATTGAAGTGTTTTAGCCGGGGTCGCATAAAATGAACCATAACAAATAATTTCTGTGGAAGCTGTGTTGGTGGTAATATAAAAAAATGGGTAAAAATGTGTTGAAGTTTACAAGTTTTTTTTTGTGTTCTTTCTTGATTTCTGGGCAAACCACGGAAAATTCAGACCTGAGCTCAAAGAAAGAATTGAAGAATACCCCTTGGGCAACATGGTTATAATGTATGATATTTCGATATATACACTGCATCCCCCTAAAATCGATGCTGACATTTTGAAGTTTTGAAATCTGGGTTTTTTGAATTATTCTTATAATTGGAGGGCGCAACCAGATAATTACCCAAACTATTTATTGGATTGTAGAACTCGTGATTCCACGTCGTTTGACGTATATCTCATGAGTGTGCTTCATACAGCTCCCTAGTAATAGGAGTCCCAAGTCGAAATTTTGGTGCGTAAATTTTCTTTAAAAACCTATTTTTTGGCTTCAAAATTTACAACTGTGACTCAGGTACCCTTGAACCCCGCGTGATTTTAGTTTTTTTACGCGTCGGATCTAATGAAGCCTTCCGATTTCAAATCCATCCACTAAAACGGCGGTTATAGATACCTTGAAAGTAGGAAATTCTGCAAAATTATATTTTGATGATTCCGCGCATTGAACCGCGATTTTCTTTGGTTATTTGTACATAAATGGAATCCTTTATACGCGATTATATTATTTTCCAAAACCATGTGGCATAAATTACCGAGATTCTGGAGTAATATTGGTATTTCGTATAAAATAGAATCTGGTAGCACATCCGCGGTTCTTGACGAATTTGTTTAAAATTTGTTATAATAATGCATTTTTTATAGGCGGTCACTGAAATCGGATGCGCCTTATAATCTTATGTACATCGCGCAATTTTTACCCACATACAGGTTTTTTGAACAGTAAGATGCAGCTGACGGCACACTTTGGCCGCTGAATGAAAAGTGGAAAATTCGCTACATATTGATAGAGATGTACTCGCTGTATCTGAAATGCGCATGCGCCTTAACTGATTTTAACGAATTCGCGAATTATACGTTTTTTAACTTTTATGTTTTTTCTTTGGTTGTAATTTCAATATTACTTTCTATTTCATAATACTATTGTTTATCAAAGTAAGCAAATACACTTTCGGGTTTGTCATCGCATTTTCCCTGAAGAAGTTTCAGCGAAGTCCGCCAGTCCTTGCATCGAAATTTAGCGAAATAGTAGAATAACTCCCAAAAATGTTTTTTCTATTTTTCGAATTAAACAAAAAAATATATTTTTGAAATAATATTCCAACAATAAGTTTTCGTCTTTTGTTGTTGCTGTAATATGGCAGTTATAAATCCTATCGTTAAAATGTTGGTCTCATATTTTTCTACGCGTTGTCTAGAATTTGTACGTATTTTTAATTTATTTTTTTCGAGTTTTATTTGGACTCTAAATTAGAATAAATTAAATTTACTCCCAAGATTTTTTCAGTATTTCTTGATTTTCCGCGAAAATAGAAATTCATTTAGTAAATATTTAGGCATCTACGGATAGATATTAAATGCTGTTAACGCTTTATATATACATATTCTTATTACAGCAAAAATGGAATTTTTAAATATTTGTTCTTTATAAGGGAATAAAACCCCCCATAACTTTGGAGCGCAGCATCCAATTTTGTGAACGCGAACATATTTGAAACCACGACTTTTGTCTTAATCTTTGTTCCGAAAATGGCGGATGTGCTCGAAAAAGTTTTTTAACATTTCTTCCAATGGAATTGCAAAAGAAATTTGAAATTTACCATATATAGATACAGACTAAAATAAGAATTACCTACTACTTTGTGGTGTCAATAAAAGTATTGCAACGGGAAAAGCAGTAATATAAAACGAATCATTTTTGTAAATCATGAGGCCATATTAACAATAAACAATGACGAATCGGCAAGTATGCCAAGAATGAATATGTTACTCAATATGTGTTGTCGGGAAATGGACCAATGTAAAACAGTCTGATTTTCGCTTTAAAAACGTAAAGATACCTCTGGCAAGTAAAGGGAAAACGCTCTGTGAAGTATTTTGACTTACATCTTACAACAGCGCACTATTTCCTCTCCCAATAGTATTAGAATGATTTAATTTTTTTCTAAATGGATATATACAAATACAAATATGGAAATTAAACACCTACTGTAGAAGCTGAATTACCTAATTTTTGGGTACTAAATTTTTTGCCAAGCAAAATAGTATGCGAAATCGAGTTCTTGGACATAATGATCCCCAGTGAAATCATTAGGAAATATTTAATAGTCATTATTATGAAAGTCAGTAAAAGGGATTCAGAAAGCTCAAACAAGTTCAACTGCCACCATTCCAAAGGCCAGATCATGGCATATTTATCTTACTTGTGTAAATTGCTTATGTAATATAACAACACTAAACTGGTAAATACCTCGGGCCAAAATCCTGATATTAACTATTATAAAATTTTTAGGTCCATTTTAAGAAAAAAACTTGAAAAATATCCTCCAACGAAAGATCAATATTTACTAAAAATTGGAGAACCAGTACCCTTAGAATGTAACATGCCGAGCCTTAAATTTCGGTTAACTAATCTCCAATGAATGTCTACAGTGGATAGACAACCTATTAAGGAACCTAATTTTGGCAATTCTCCAAGAAACCATAGATTTGGTAATGTTTGCAATATTTTTATTGACACCTCAAAGTAGTAGGCAATTCTTAGTTTTGATCGTATTTATTATAAATTACAAATAAACTTTGCATATTTGCATTTGGATTGTTTTGAGGACTAATAGCAAGACATTAGCACAAAAAACCGTATAGTTTTTACATAATTTGTTGCCATAAACGAACAATTAATGTGACATTTTCTACAATTTTGGTTTTTGCAATACATTTGTTGCCTAACTGTATAAAACGGAAACTAACAAAGGACACATTTTACAGGTAACAGTCAAAAATAACCACTTTAATAAAACCTCAAATTTGTTAGTATTGAGCATTCGACAGGACCACTTTTAATTGGAAAATTTGAGAATTATTAATTTTAAATCGATGTCAAGAGATAAATTGCATATTACAGTGTATAGGGTGCCAATGTTTCTGCTACACATGTTAAAAATCCTTATTGGAATAAAAATACACTATCGGCCTAATTTTTGGAACTTTATTGAAGTTAGTTCGAACATTCCTGATAGGTAAAGTCAAGTATATAATAGGGATATGGTAGTAATATTTTACATATCCTTATCTTTATTACAGGAAATTCTGTCACTGGTTCATAAATTCTCTTCATATGGGAACATTTCTCAGGAGAATATCATAAATCTAATATTTAGCCATTATTCCAAAAGTGTACTAACATTTTGCCCACAGTTTGCTTCCAGGAAGCCGTAGGTGACGATCCAGAAATTGCCGTAATATGTATTTCACTTATTGTATGTGACCTAAAGATTCGTTTGGAATTTAACTCATGAAAAACTGAATTTGCGAATTTAACTCATGAAAAACTGAAAAATTCAAAGAACAAACTTTACGGTCTTAGGCTTTATGGGCTGAAACTAAGCGGCAAATTTGTACTTCGCGTTTGGAAGAACATCTAAATCATCCTAACAGGAAAAAAACTGTCCTTATGAAAGGTAAATGGCAGATTTTTCTGCCAAGGCAACGTTTTGCAAAAAATTACCCAATTACCACCCAATCCCTCGTATATAGTGGACTTTACCTATCAAAAATGCTCGGGCAGTCATGTAGTTAAAATATTATGTAAAGTTTTCAGGCACCTAACTTCAAATAAGTTCCAAAAATAAGGCTGATAGTGTATTTTTCTTTCAATAAGGACATTTAACAAGTATAGCAGAAACATTGGCATCCTGTCCACTCTAATATGCAATTTTTCTCTTGAAATCGATTTAAAATTAGTAATACTTAAATTTTCTATACAAAAGTGGTCATGTCGAATGATCAAAAGTAACAAGTGTGAGCTTTTATTAATATGTCCTTTGTTAGTTTTCGTTATATGACAATGTTATCCTATATAACAATGATCACGGTTTATTTAAAAATCCCTTCGGCGATTTTTGTTTGTGCTTTAATTTTTTTAATCTATGAACATTGTAGTTTCAGAATCCGCAAAAACTTTCCAGGTGTAAGCACCTTGCATTTAAAGTTGTTTCAGGCGCACCGTGTGCTATTATGTGGGTAATATATTGGAATCAAAGTGTAGTCAAACTATCACTAACAAAATTCATTTGGGTACGTCCTTTACTCACTTTTCAACATTGAGATTGAGTCTTCATTTCTTGAAATATTTGTTAAGTGTATGTATACATATGCACTAGAGCAACACAAAAAAGATTTTTTTTATTTGATTTCCTACCCCCTAATTTTTTTCCATTTGTCCCAAAACCTTATATATGAACATTTTTGGCGATCGGTTAACGTTTACCCGTTTCACTCTAGCGATCTTGTTTCTCTAGTAATTTTGCCGCAATTATCCCTATAGGGATATTTTGTCAATGTTTCGCGAATTGTTCTCTACAGTGAATTTCAAATTTAAAGCAATTTCGGTGATATGCATTTCAGCATGAAATTTTGAATTATGCAACTAAGACGTTTCGGTGGAATATTAAGGCCACAATCTTCAACATACATACCTAAAATCAGGAGGTACCGTTCTATGCGGGCTATATGAAGATGAGGTGTGTTAATAAGGCTAAAACCTTCAAAATACCGAAAATCGGGAGGCACAGTTATATGGGCGCCATATAAAGGCGTGGACCTATACCGACAAATTTCAGGTGGAAGACTAAGTACCATATTTCAGCCATTGAGCCCATAACCTTCAAAATTCAAAAATCATGGAAAGAAGAATGCCTGGGAATGAGGCCAAAAATGGAATAAACAGATGTCCACCCAACATGAACATCTATAACACTAGAGATTTCAGTCGGATCGATGCCTTCATGATGGTGATCGTTGGAGTACAACGATGAACTACCCACCATTCTCAGAAGGAAACACCTGTCGTTGCAGCTTTATTAAAGCTGCGTGATGAAGGAATCTTGTACGATGACGACCGCCCGATGTACGACCATCGAAGCCAACACAGTTCAGTAAATTCTATTTTAAATTGTATATAGGTTAGCATGGGAAGGTGTGACAAAAATACTTCTAAGCAAGACATTGAACTGAATTTTCAACTTCAAAACATTGCAACAAGAATTTTGGAATCCTAGGTTCAAGTTTTCGTGTAGACTTCTCATAACGAATTCTCCCGATTTCAAGTATAATATTATATTTACATATCATCTACTTTAGGTGTAGAACAACTCTCCGCAAAAAAATTATCAATAGGGTTCCATGGGTTTGTCAGTGTACCCATGAACCAATTATGAACGAAATTTTCTTCCTAAATGGGCTGTAATTGCATATATTAAGATCTTAGGGTCTTGAAAACATGTATACCAAGAAATACTACATTTCTGCCACTTTTAGCCATTACGCTAACATTTATTTTACAATTTAACAAGTTAACAAGTTTTAACAATTTGAACAAATTTATCAAAGGAAAAATATAACTCTTTTAGCATAGACTGAGTTAAATTTTTGAACATAACTGAGATGAACTCATAAAGACGAAACATTTTTGAAATCGACAGACCCTTACCTTCAATTCCTGCAGATACCTGAAAATTAAATAAAATTTTAAAGAAATCCTTACATCTATGTTACATAATTTAATTTTGATTCACATACGCAGTTACGGAGCTAAAACTAAGATAAATCTTAGATAACTTTCTAAATTATTTAAATTATTTTACGATATGAATAATTTTGCAATTTTGCACTAATATCGTCTAGAGTGATTTTAATGATATGAGCAGCACACCCGGTTTTCTAATGGCTCTTAAAATATATTTTATGTTTGCTCCTCCTTCACACACAGTGATTCTTAAATAAGCAAATTTAAGATTTTATATTTAGACTTCTTGATTAGACTTGAAACAGTATTACGTTCCACATCATGTTTGTTCTCGAATAAAACATGAGTGATGTTATCCTAAATGTCTCCATGTGAACTTTATCTTGAAAAGTAAAAGAAAAAAAAAAACGTTTGCAAACTTAATAAGAATTGTCAGCAAAATCGTTTTTTTGAGATAAGACACTCTTTGAACAAATGAAAGCTATGATGTTTAACAATTGCTTTCGTCAATAAGATCTATTAAAGGTATTATATAATACGCATTTTACTTGTCGTTATGAGCATGACTTTTTGAAAATGAATCTAACGTAGACAGACAGTCAAAAAGCCCAATTCTATCATTGTGATGAGATTTATCAACCTTAGAATACATATTTATTTGCTTAGTCTTCTTGTACGTTTCTACTGATTGTCGCTGTACTTTTGTTGTTATTATTCTGTTTCATTTATCATTTTCTGTTGAGTTTATATTCATATCTTTTCACTGTTTACGATGTTTATCTTGCATGTTTCGTTTCCTTTCTTTGGTTGCACGAGATGAAATTGAATAGAAAGAAATGCTCTAGCATAATACGATTGTCATAAACACGTTATATTTGTCGCTTCAATATGTCAGTTGAAATAAACACACTCACTCTTAGACGCTTGCACACTTTTTTAATTTTATTTTCTTTATACCCTCGAGTACAAGGAACTAAGTGGTAAAATAAAGTCTATCAGTGCACTATAGGTAATTTGGACAGGTTTTTAGGCAAAAAGTCGATTTTTGCAGTTTTAACAGCGCGTTTTCTAATTTGTTTCGAAGAAAGAACATGTCAAATTATATGGATATGCAATTTGTTTTCAAATATATGCAAAACTCGCGGTATAATTCGTAGTTATAATCAAAACTTCGAAAACAAAATAAAAAATATCAAAACTCAGAGCAGAATTTAAACGCAATTTGTAAAAGTTTGGTAATAATCAAATACATAGATATGATATTCAGTGAAATGTTTGTTACAGCGGAAAAAAGTCATATAGGATACAACCTAAGAAAACAAAATTATAGTTTTTTATTATAGACTTTTACAAAATGGTCCAACTTTGTCTGAAATTCTGGCACCGGGAATATCTTCAGAAAAGGGTTCTGAATAAACTATATAATATACCAAGGTGCGATTTTTCCGTTTTTTGAGTTATATGACTTTTTTGAAGGTGCCCTCCTTGCAGAAAAAATATTTTTTTTTATTTTTTGATTTGGTGAAGAAATTATTAAACACAAAAAAGCATCCGATTTGAAATAAAAATACATTTTCTTTAAAGATCACGGTGAGCCTTAACAAATTTAAATGGAAGGTGCTTACACCTCGGAAGTTTTTGCTGATTCTGAAACTACAATGCTCATAGATGAGAAATATCGAGACACAAAAAAATCGCCGGAGGGATTTAAAATAAATCGCGATTTAAGTTCACATTTTTAGGGGTTCTTTAGATTTTCACGATTTAGCTTGGAAACCACGAGTTCTATGTAAATGGGTCTAAAGAAAATGTTGTAGCAGAGAAAATTCTCCACAACATTGGCCTTTATGATATTTTCGAAGGTTTACCGTTTTTGAAATATAGAATTTCAAATTGAGACAATGCACTGGCTGTATCGCCTCCTTATAAAACAATGTCATTACTGCAATTTCCCAAATTAAACTTATATATCTTGAAAATGGTACAACCTAGAAAAAAATAAATCATCCAATCTTGTAGAGAATTTTCACAGCTTCACTATTTTCTTTAGTCCCATTTTGATATGACTTGCGGTTTCCAAGCAAAATCTTGAAGACTTAAGATAAAAACCTAAACATTTGAACTAAACCTCTATATCTCAAAAATGGTAAAACCTACGAAAAAACCTAAAAGTCAGTCTTATAGAGAATTGTCATAGCTACAACATTTTCTTCAGACTCTTTTCGATACGACTTGCGGTTTCCAAGCAAAATCGTGAAAACCTAAAAAATCCCTAAAATTGTGAATTTTGATCGCGATTTATTTAAATATCCCTCTGACGATTTTTTCAATTTTTTTATTTTTCTTATCTATGAACATTGCTGTTTCAGAATCCGCAAAACCATCCCACGTGTAAGCGGTTTCCATTAAAAGTTAGTTAAAGGGTACTGTGCATAATATTGTTTTATAAGGGGACGATACAGTCAGTGCATTGTCCCAATTTGAACTTCCATATCTCAAAAACGGTAAAACCTACGAAAATATCATAAAGGCCAATCTTGTGGAGAATTTCCTCTGCTAAAACATTTTCTTAAGACCCATTTACATAGAACTCGCGGTTTCCAAGCTAAATCGTGAAAACCTAAAGAACCCCTAAAAATGTGAACTTAAATCGCGATTTATTTGAAAATCCCTCCGGCGATTTTTTTTGTTTCTTGATATTTCTCATCTAAGAGCATTGTAGTTTCAGAATCAGCAAAAACTTCCGAGGTGTAAGCACCTTCCATTTAAATTTGTTAAGGCACACCGTGAGATATATTCACCATTTTTTGCAAAAATGTACAGATTTTTGTTAATTATATCTGTAGTACGTTCTACCTAGGGATCATGATTGCGGGGTTTATCTGGTCCTTTCAAAACAAATAATATTTATAAAGATCTCTCACCGAATCAATATTTGAAACATATCAATGTTTATAAAAATGTTTTGGCGGATCAATATTTTAGTTCATTATAACCTTTTTATGGTTTTAACCGCGTTCATTGGGTTGGAATGAATAAAATAGGTAAAATAAAAAAGGGGGTAGGAAAAACAAAATTTTTTCGTTATATCCGCCGTTCGTTAAAACCGTGTTCGTCTGTAATTTTAAATTATTAAAGCTTACTTTTAAATATTGTAAGTACAGGCGCTGTCCGCCTGTACTTAAAAACGGGCCTGTAACTCCTAACAAATTGTAAGAAATTATACTCGCGGGGTGACAATTTTTGTTCGTTATAATCGTGATCATTTTAACAGACAATCAACTTGGTCTGCACAAATGTTAAGAAAATATCTTTGGGAACACAAAACTTTGTTCGTTATAAACGTAGTTTCTTATAACCGATTTTCGCTATATCCGAATTCTACTGTGCAATTCTTTGTTTTAGCTTACATTTGCATATAACGCAGTAAAAATGTATAAAAAGCCCATAAGTCCACCGCTATTAATTTTTGACTCAAAAACAGGCCAAATTAGCACAACAATGCAGTGCACCATAGGTAATTTGCCCTGTTTTTGAGACAAAAAATAATAACAGCGTAATTAAAGGATTTTTTTTAACTTTTTAAATTATTTATGTGTAAAAGTGATTTTTACAGATAAATTCGGATATAAGGAATAACGGCTATAAGCAACTACGTATATAACGAACAAAGCTATTTTTTCCAATGCCATTTTCATTAGTTTTCTTATACACAACAAACTGATAAAAACGATCACGGTAGTAACACAAATTTTGTCCCCGCGAGTGGATTTTCCAAAGAATTGTTACTACAGTTTTGTATATTTTTTGAATATACGTTAATAAAGACGAGTTTAGCACTCCTTTAAATAGAAAACCACGGATATAACGAACAATTTGTCGCCATTACTTATTTTACTTGCAATGAAATTGTAAACAACAATATTTTTATATTCATTATTTATTTCCTCAAACCATACTTACACAATTTTAAGACTTTTTATTGAGAAGTAACCTAATAGAATATCATATATGGTAACATGGGGCGCCTTCGCCACGTTTTTGTTCAAATTGTTCTCATATCGACATCATTAAAGTTTTTGCAAATATTATTTTTGGTAAGAATATTAGCATATCTTGACTATAAGTTTTGATATATAAATGATTATAATTTTGTTTTTAAAATACTATTTTTGAGAATTTACAAAATGTGAAAAAAGTGGCGAAGCCTCCCCATCCATGGGGCAGCTTCGCCGTCGACATAGGACATAAAAATGGCATTTACCATACTTCCTCCTCAACTATCAACATTATGCATAAAAGGAACATCTTTTCTATTTAATAATCAAATTCTAAAATTTACAAAAAGAAACATATTCTAGCCGTTAATTGAAGTAGGTACCTTGAATTTAGGTATAAAAACCTAAATTTTGCCAAATTAGATATGTTTAGCACAATATTTTATTTCAACATCATATTATAGTGCGGTATATCAATAGCATAAACAATTTTAGTGAAACCTGACATATTTCTCACATTAACCCACTACACCCCTAACATGGCGTAGCCGCCCCACCCCCTACATAGTTCATAATATTAATATATTGACATTTATAATTACTTTTATCATGCAAATTATTTGGATTTATATTCTTCAGTAGTTGTCAATTAACGGTATAAAATATAATTTTGATATCACAAAAGGAATACACGATATCACAAAATATACCTACCACGAATATTTTTCGCAATACCCCAAAAACATGAAACCGCGTGCATCAGCAATTATATATCTGATAGAAATGTCAATTATTGTGAGATGAAAGATCTTCGTTAAACTCACAATTTTCCCTTTAACGGCATTTCTCTAGCAGTTATAGTTATCAAGAAAATCGGCGCTGGCGAAGGCGCCCCAGAGGCGAAGCCGCCCCATGTTACCATATATCAAAAAACGGGCAAAATCGGGTATTGAAACCTAGTAATACCAATGCAGAAGACTTTCAGTAATTTGTTCTAGGTGGCAAAATCACTGCCAAACACGGCCAATTTAGTATATGATGTGAGTTTAAGAAAAATAAAATATTTATTTCTGACATTTTGTGTTTTTTGGTCGCTACCCAAAATGTTCGTGCTTATTATATATTAAATAAATTCCTCTCGCAATTGCCAATCTATTCCATTTTACATATATTTATATTTGGTTTATTTTTCCGCGGTTTTAAATACATTGAAATATGCCTTACAATATATATTCTCACTTTGACTGCAATTTAAACAGCGATAATGACGCTATTTTGAAAAATGTCATTCATATAAATAAATTATGACATGTTCATTTTGCAATGCCAACTAAAAGTTATTATGATTAAAAGTTGCAAAATCGACTCTTTACAGGGCAAATTACCTATATTGCAGTGGTGGCAATATCCACAGCAGTTGTTCAGCAGGACCACTACAACGTTAAGTCTAAAGGCGTTGTCAATAATGTAATGTGTACCTTGACATTCGACAAAGTCCATTTTTAGACCGGATTTTATAAAAGGACAAATACTGGCGATAAATAGTGTAAAATTGCGGACGGCCACAGGCTAGTATGGCTAAATATAGCAAACAAATCGGTAAATTACGAGTTCATAGTGCCGATATAGTGGACGAAGTAATAATTAATGCGGATTTCATGATTGGCTTTGACATCAGCCTGGACATAAAACAACTTGGTCCAATGTCGAAATACCGGTAAGTGAGGTTCTGCAATCCTCACTTACCGAAATAGAAGGTGGAAGCCGACGATAATTCGTCGGTAGGAAAGCCGAAAGATCCAGCAAGGGGGAAGACCAAGCTAAGACGTACATCTAGGAGAGGTAAACTGGAAATGTCGAAAAGCGTCCGTACCGCAAATAAATACAAGTTCCGTGAATACCTGTGATACTTAGAAGGAGGGACGAAAAGATGAAATACGTCACGTTTCCAACTATCATACAAAAGGATCTCCCAGAGCCGTTTTGAAAAATAACATCGCCAAGTATGTAACGAGAACTGTGCCTAGTCAGAACAAACTGCCCTAATTAGGAGGCAATGTTACGAAAGTATGTAACTGGTGCATGAATATACATAGATATATTTCCGTTAATTTCAAAAAATGAATCAAAGAGTAAATTTTATAAAGCATTTACTTTATGTGAATCAATTTTACAACAACAATTACTGTATAGAATTTCACTCACAATTTTCCATGTTATACCCTCCACCATAATATGGAGGATATAATTAACTTTGCCATTCCGTTTGTAACACATAGAAATATTCGTCGTATGTCCTATAAAGTATATGTATATATTTTGATCAGCATAAATTTCCATGTCCTTCTGTTGAAATCAAGATACAACCCGCAATATTTAAGATAGAGCATTATAATTTGATACAGAAATTCCTATTACTCCTTGGATATTTGGTATTGAAAATTGGTTATGTCGGTCCACGTTTTGATATAGCCCCCATAGGACGGTACCTCGCGTTAAGTTAAAACTAAATTATCATAATCCTACTTTCTTCTTTGTCTTCTTTGGGAATACAAAAATTGTCCACAGAAATTTGACGGGATAGATCTACGTGCTGATATGGAATGGTACCTCAGATTTTCGGTATTTTGAAGGTTTTATCATTGTCTTAGCTGAAATTTGGTATTTGGTCTTCTTTGGGACTACAAACCTTTTCACAAAAAATTTTCAGTATAGATCCCATTTTGATATAGCCCCCCGTATAACCGAACAGCGCGATTTGTACTTAATTTTTTTAATTTGATTTAATTTATTTATTCTTCTCAATTTCAAGTCCGAAGACGTCATTTAAAATTGACAAAACATCAGGATATTAAACTTAACAGAAAAAACATTAATTGGACAGATGCTCAACACAGCACAATAAAAAACATATAAAAACTTCAAATACCCAACTACATTTCACTAATTAACAACGGAACTAGTAAAAGTATCGGTAAATAATATATAAATCACAGTCATCCGACTAAGAAACTACTCGGTTCCGAGCAGCAATAGCTCACAACATTACATATAAAAACAATAAAATTACGGAAATTGAGTATCAATCCTAACAATTTAAGTTATGTATAAATACAATTTTGAATGGGGCACATAATTAAAATTCAATAAAATTAATAAGACAAAAATATTAATTTAAAAATTATTAAGGTAAAAAAAGAACAAAAAAAGCTAAGTACAACAAGTAAGAAAGGCGTTAAGTTCGGCCTGGCCGAACTTTTTATACCCTCCACCACGAGTTGTATTGAAGTAAAATGGGACAATTAGTTTCCTTTCGTTTATGAAGAAGACAAAATACCCATTTCAGTCATTTCTGTGGGATATTGACGTCACAACCTCGAGAATTAAGAAAATCAGGAGGTATTGTTCTAGGAGGCTATATCGAAACGTGCACCTATACCGACGAATTTCAGTCGGAAATGGGGCTATATAATGACGTGGACCTATACCAAATAAATTTCAGGGGGAAAGTTTTATATCCTCAACGAAGACTAATTAACAATTTTCAACCATTTTGGTGGGATAATGAAGCTAAAACCTTAAAAATACCGAATATCAGGAGGTACCATTCTATGGGGCTATATGAAGGCGTGAACCTATAGCAACAAATTGCAGGTGGAAAGTTCTATACACCCAAAGATAACTAAATACCAAAATTTCAGCCATTTTGGTGGGATAATGAAGCTAAAACCTTAAAAATACCGAATATCAGGAGGTACCATTCTATGGGGCTATATGAAGGCGTGAACCTATAGCAACAAATTGCAGGTGGAAAGTTTTATACACCCAGCGACAACTAAATACCAAATTTCAGCCATTTTGGTAGAATAATGAAGCTAAAACCTTAAAAATACCGAAAACCGCGAGGTACCGTTCTATGGGGGCTATATCAAAACGTGGACCGATATATCCCATTTTCAATACCAATATTGACTCACACTGATAGACTGAAAGACTACGAGGCCCATTATCCTACCGAAATTACTGAAATTTGGTATTTAGTATTCGATATGGGTATGAAACAGTTATTGTGGACTCGGAAGGTACTACGATAACTTGATATTTCGGATTCTCAATGGTACGAGAAAACCTCTAGGTAGAAAATGTTCAATATAGGTTAATATTTTGGTATACACCCAATATGAAGGTACTTCCAGATTTTACGTATTTTGAAGGTTGTACACGCACCGTCCAATGGAGTGAACAGTTACATGATGTTTATTTCAGATTATGAATGGGTAGAAAACATCGATGTCTTATTGTTATAATATCTTATTTAAAAGAAAGCGATATTGTTCAGTTTGCTTGGAAGAAGTGCCTAGTACTTTCATAAACGAAAGGAAACTAATTGTTCATTATAACTCGTGGTGGAGGGTATTAAAAAATCGGCTCGGCCGAAGTTAACGACGTTCCTTTTTGTGTGTTTATTATACTCTCTCATATTAGTTTTGAATCATTCAGTTTTAACTTAATTATTCTGTCATTCGTTTTTACATCTTCTACTCTCTCGTATTTATTACCTTTGACCCACTTGTTGTTTATATTCTTCCGTCTGTTCGCATGTGTGTATGGGCATTTGTGAATATATTGCCTTTTCGCTTGAATTCTATAACAAGCTATGCTTCTGTGAGGGAGTATAAATACGGGAAAATAACAGGTGGGTGAGGAAGTGTGAATAAGTGAAGTACGTTAATAACGCATTGTAGAATCGTAATCTATACGAACCCTAATTTTTTTGTTACAAATCGCATCGGAGTTAAGTTAAACCAATTTAGTAGCAATGTTCTTCTTTTACAGAAGAAAGCAAAACGAATTGCTTTCCAGATCCAGTTCAGCACTGGGTACAAAAACTTATTAAGAGAATTCATCGCATTACATACTTTGAGAATTGCGTATAAGATATACTTGTTGTGACATTCAATTATATCCAAGTAAGTCGTTTTAATCCCAATCAATATAGTAGGTTAGTCAACTAGGAACGGTTTCCATTAGCCACTTTCGAAAAAATGGCAATACATCAATGTGTATTTATGGTTAGTGAACAAATTTGAAAAACATGATTGCTGCAAATGATGTTGCCAGATTATAAGTAAAATTGGCTAATAACATCCGGCTAGAATTTTTCAACCAAATGCTCCATTACGACCCGTTCGTTTTAAAGTTAATTTTTGTTGACGATCTAGCCATGTCCGTCTGTCGGTCCGTCTGTCCGTCTGACCGTCTGTTGTAATCACTCTAGCGTCCGCAATAATTGAGATAGAGTGCTGAAATTTTGCACGCGAGGGTCTTTTTTCCATAGGCAGGTTAAGTTCGAAGATGGGCTACATCGGTCCACTCTTTGGTATAGCCCCCATATAACGGTACCTCCGGATTTGAGGTATTTTGACGTTATTCGCCACATTTGCAGACCGAATTAGCTATAATTTGGCACTTAGGGTTCCTAGTGAACAAACTTATATCCCAAAGGATGTGGACATAGGTCCATGTTTTGGTATAGTCCCCATATAACGGTACCTCCCGATTTTCGGTATTTTGAGAATTTTAGCCACAATTGTTAACCGAACTATCTGCAATTTGACATTTGAGGTTCTCAGTGGTCATGAAATATCTCCACGAAACATCGTCAACATAGGTCCATGTTTTGGTATAGCCCCCATATATCGGTACCTCCCGATTTTCGGTATTTTGAGAATTTTAGCTACAATTTTTAACCGAACTAGCTGTAATTTGCCATTTGAGGTTCTCACTGGTCATGAAATATCTCCACCAAACATCGCCAACATAAGTCCATGTTTTGATATAGCCCCCATATAACGGTACCTCCCGATTTTCGGTATTTTGAGAATTATAGCCACAATTTGTAACCAAACTATCTGCAATTTGACATTTGAGGTTCTCAGTGGTCATGAAACATCTCCACTAAACATCGTCAACATACGTCCATGTTATGGTATGGCCCCCTTATAAGCGAACCTCCCGATTTTCGGTATTTTGAGAATTTTAGCTACAGTTTTTAACCGAAATAGCTGTAATTTGACATTTGAAGTTCTCAGTGGTCATAAAACATCTCCAACGAAACATCGTGAACATAGGTCCATGTTTTGGTATAGCCCCCATATAACGGTATCTCCCGATTTTCGGTATTTTGAGAATTTTAGCTGCAATTTTTAACCGAACTAGCTGTAATGATCGGTATTTTGAGAATTCTAGCTACAATTTTGTCTATTCAAAAATAATCGTCAATATACATAGGTCCACGTTTTGGTATATCCCCCAATATAACTGTACCTCCCAATTTTCGGGAATTTTCAGTAGTCACGAAATTTTTTCACTAAAATTCGTCAACATGGGTCCATTTTTGAGGGTCTACATTGTTTTGATGAAACTACCCTCAATTTGACTCTTGAAGTTCCCTGGAGCTATTAAACTTTTCCGCCAAAAATTTAAAGATAGGTTTACTCTTTGATATAGCCCCGTAGGTGGTACCTTTCACCTAGCTGAACACATTTTTATACCCTCCACCATAGGATGGGGGTATATTAAGTTTGTCACTACGTTTGTAACTACTCGAAATAATCATTGTAGACCCCACAAACTAAATATATTCTTGATCAGCGTGCAATTCTACATCGATATAGCCATTTCCGTCCGTCTGTCCGTCTGTGGAAATCACTCTAGCGTCCGAACGGATTGACGTAGATGGATGAAATTTTGCGAAAATCTATTATATGTACGTAGGACTTTTAGTATTGAAAGCGGGCTATGTAGGTCCACGCTTTCGTGTAGCCCCCATACAAAATGACGCGTGACGCGTCGTTGTTTTAAGGAATTTTTAAGATATTTGTCCCATTTTACCACCGAATTGGTTGTAATTTGGTATTTTGTGTCTCCAGACGCCAAAATCATTCATACCAAAGTTGGTTTATATAGGTCCATGTTTTAGTATTACCCCCATATAACGCCCCATATAAAGTACGCGTCATTTTAATATATTTTGAATGTATTAGTTCCATTTGACAACAGAATCGGTTGTAACATTGTATTTTGCATTTCCAGAGGCTAAGAAACATTTCTACCATAAAATGTTTATATAGGTCCACGTTTTGATATAGCCCCCATAAGACGATATCTCCCGGGCACCCCCCTGGCTACGTCGGTGGTCTCAGAGCATGAATATGCTCTCTCCCTCATATGAATATGGGCTCTCTTCTAAGGTATTGCCATATTGCAATACCTAAATGCCATTTAAATTCAGATTGATTTTGTGCATTAAGAATGGGGAAAATGCACGAATTAATTTGAATTAAGGCAGTTAATGCAAATTAACTCTGCATTATGAAAAATATGACAACACCAACCCAAAAAAAAACAGTTACCTCAAGTTTACTCAAATCCGATTGATTGATTTGAATTTGCTGTAAATTTGTTATTAGGGGTGTCTTTTTACTTACTAAATGTTGCTGAAACATTTTTTTCAGCAACTTTTCCTTTACACAACTGTCAAAATCTGCAACATTAGTAATAATTATTACTAATTATCACGTAGAAAGACACAGCTATTGATTATGGTGTAGCATATTTTCGGGCGCATTTAACTTTTAAAAGGAACACAAAGCTCATTTTAATTTATATCATGTGTCACCTTGTCACCTATGCATCATGAGGCTTGTTTTTTCTTCTAAGCTTTTCATATCCAAAATCAATTTTGAGCAACGATAATAAACATTTATTTTCAATATTTCTTGATTCTTATGCTATGAAAAATTTAAGTTACCAAATTTGACTAATGACAATGACACGAAATATTCAAGCTGCGATTTTCATTAAACAATTGCTCTGGGAATCCGTTTTTATCAGGACACTAGCAGACCCTGGTCCGCGTTTCTGACCAGTCGTAATGAGTTTTAGTGACAACTTTTTATGGACTTTATGCTTGACAATTCAAAAATAGGTATTTTCTAACTGACTTCTTTGGTTCATTGCCAAACCGAGGATTATTTTAAATTTACCAACAGATTTTGTCTGTAACATTTCTTTTCCTTACGGACTTTCGAATTTTTTCGCTCTGTTTAGTATTTATTATCGTCCATGGCCCTGTCTTTATCCTAAAGCGATCTAATTGTAAAAGTTAAACAAAATGGTTTAGTCGAATTCTACAGCTTATTGAGACTTATATGTATTAGTTTTTCATGAAACTCAACATTTAAGGAAATTTGTAAATATATCGTTTTTCTTGATCGGGGGCACAGCCACCGTTGTCTCGAAAATTAATTATGATAAGTTTGGCTTATACATATAGCGTTTTAAAGAAAAGCGTGGGGAAGATATCCCCTCCTCCGAAATTCATAAAATATACATAACAACGGCAAACATTGAGCTTTCGCTACAAATTTGATGGAAATCGGTTCAGTAGTATTGGAGATATAAAATTTAAAAAAGGCGTGGTCGGATCTTTGAGTCCCAAAGAAATACTGGATTGTAGATTAATCCGTAAATTTTTAAACCGATACATGCGTAATTTTTGCAAATATAGCGTTTTTAAAAATATCACCCAGGGGAGGTACCCCGCCTCCTCTGGAAGTCAATAAATATGTAGCCTGTTTTCTGTCTGAAAATATTAGGAAAATCGGTTCAGTAGTTTTTGCAGAAAAACTTTAAATTGAAAATTTAAAAAGTAAGTTGAAAATCATATTTCCGCCGGAGGCCATCCCTATACATTCCCTGAAAATTTCAGGAAAATAGGTTTAGTAATTTTGTAGATGTAACATATTTTAAAAAGTGGTTATGGTCAAGTCTTTGGGTCCTAAAAAGTAGGTAACGTTGGAGAAACAACCACAATTGTCTCGCAAATTAATTTCCGAACCGATACATTCGTAATTATTTTAAATATAGCTTTTTTTAAAAATATGGTATAGGGGAAGTACCCCACCCTCTCCGGAACTAAATTTGTAGCCTATCTTCACCGGCATCCATCAATGTACATTCCATGGCAATTTCAGGAAAATCAGTTCAGTAGTTTTTGTAGAAAATATTAAAATTGATAATTGTAAAAAGTGGTCGTAAAAGTGCGCTTGATCAAGTTTTCTTTGCATAAAAACCTAAGTCGGATTATGGCGAACATTTCACAAAAAGAATTATCCAAATCGGTCCAGCCGTTTTCAATTGATGCCATTACCAACGAACGACATTTGATTTTTATTTATAAAGATTTAAAAGGTACATCCTGATATATATCCAAATATTCCCAAAAACATTAAAAAAAATCTGGCAATACACTTTTTGAGACCGACAACACAAAAATACTCAGAAATATACTCGAAGCAATGAATATAAGAAGGATAACAACAATATAACGAACAGAAAAGCCATTTTCGCAGCCACATTCACATATTGCCGGGGTTGATATGAACACAAGTGCCACCTTAAAGTTCAGCACAGACGAAAGGAAAAACCAAAAAAATAATAAACAAAATATAAACAAACAGGCAAAACAAATACTCAGGAAACCTCAAACTCACGCACAAGAGCTGGAATAGACAAAGGTCCTGTTGTTCAGAACAACAAGTGGTGGGGGTAGGAGATTGTAAGTTATACACACTCTCGAATATGAATATTATTTAATAAATTCACGCTTTGCGGGCAATATAAGAACACACTCCCTAGCACCGTCGAATTTCATACACACATTTCATACATCGTCTCCAATGCCAATACGAAAGGCCAAGACCGAAAAACAGTCAAACGTTGTGTTGTCCCATAAAGTCAGACAGCCATTCATTCCACACCGAGTCATATAAAATCAGTTTCAGGAGGATATTAATGTCGATATTAATTCTTGCTTTTGTACTAGTGTATGTAGTAACTGACAAGTGTTCTGATTACACGAACAGTTCTACATATCCGAACATTGCCCATGCCACGTGAAAATCTCCCGTGACGTCTGTGAGAGGAAATGAAAGAAAACTGTGGTGAAATGAAAACAACATGCAAACCGATTTGGAGGCGTAGGGTGGATGCCACAATCAGTCAGTTTGTCAGCCACTCAGACTCCCATTCTAATAAAGAGACCGCAGACCAGGAGAGCTGACATGGCAGTCGACATATGAATGTCCTTTTCGTTTAAGTTGCTTGACAAGCAGAGCAAACAATTAATTAATTTACGAATTGCACAAAAGTGTAATAACATCTTAACAAATTTATTATTTGTGTAAGTTTGCCTTTATTGCTGTCTTAAAAGAACAAAACAAAGAAAGTCGTTAAGGTAATGTCCTCAAATTTATTTTAACATCATTAAGTTGTATACAGGCGAAGTATTTATTTTAGTATTTAAAAGAAATAACATCACAAATAGGAGTGGTTTGTTGTCAGATAGGCAAACTAGATGTCCTTTATAAATGAGTCTTTGTTATTTTTCAAATGTTGAATGTATCTTTTTGTGGCATATTCTGAGCAATACAGTAACAAAATGAGAATCGAAGCATTTCATAATTCGTCATTTATTTTGAGTTTTGACGATCCCTTCTGCACGTTCTGGTGAAACATTGCATTTCTTAACACTACCTAGCCAAGGTAAGTATTTTGTTTTGATACACGTAACCGTACAGTTTATATAAATCGTGATTTAATGAAAACGCGAATAAGGGTTTATTATGGGATTGTTGTTTTCTAAAGTACATAGAGGGAAAAACTCGATTCAAAGCAACGCCGTATGGTGTCAACATGAACACAGGTGTGTTAATTTTTTCTGACCACGTCTGTTGTCATTTTTTGAATCTAACAACTAATGGTGTCAATATGATCACATGCGCTTTCAATTTTTTAATATTTCGACCACAAGTATGCTGACTTTGGCCACGGTACGTGGTCAATTCTCGAAACCGTTGGCACCATCTCATCAAATTGAAAACGGCGTACTATCGACAACGGTCAGTGGTCAGTTTGATCACGTATGTTGTCATTTTTTCTGCGGGTGTAGCCTTCAGCATGGTTTATACACCCTTGTATGCGTTCAAACCACTTGTTGAAGCACTTTTCCTCTTCCATTGAGACACCTGCAAAACGTGGGGTTTGAAAGTTTTTACAGCATCTTCTGGCGATTGCTGGTATTTTTCCGTCTCACGCGCATACATAGTTCCATGATTTGTCACCTTTATCCATCTTATTAACGTCTTTTGAAGCACCGCTATCGTATTTGTTCGAAATTTCTTGCACCGATCGACACCGGATCCAACGAGAAAACCCCATTTTTCGGCCAGGTGTGCATGAAATATTAAATGTTTGTTGGTGGAATGAATGCCCAGGGATGCCTCTATCTCAAGGTATATAACATGGCGATCTTGCATTTTCCGTACTATATGATGGTGCTTCATCACCATACAAAGTTTTCATTTCATCAATGCCATTTTCATTTCATCAACATTTTCTGCAGAATTACCTGTAAAAACGTATTTTTGGTTCTCGCTACGTGGAAAATTTCCACGTTAAGGTGTCCCAAGAAAAAGAAAAAAGAAAAAATATATGTTAAAGTGCATACCCCCAAAACCTTTTATTTTTCTTTCGCCAGTTTTCATCTCAAGGTATATAACATGGCGATCTTGCATTTTCCGTACTATATGATGGTGCTTCATCACCATACAAAGTTTTCATTTCATCAATGCCATTTTCATTTCATCAACATTTTCTGCAGAATTACCTGTAAAAACATATTTTTGGTTCTCGCTACGTGGAAAATTTCCACGTTTAGGGTGTCCCAAACAAGAAAAAATATATGTTAAAGTGCATACCCCCAAAACCTTTTATTTTTCTTTCGGCTCAAAGTTACCATGATCAAAGAAATCACAATAGCGCAAAAAACATTATATTGAACATAAATGTAAGAAAAGATAATAAAATTACTTAAAAATATTCTAAACAAGTAAGAACGGGGTTAAGTTCGGCCGGGCCGAACTTGTTATACCCTCCACCACGAGTTATATTGACGTAAAATGGAACAATTGGTTTCCTTTCGTTTTTAAGAAGACTAATTACCAAATTTCAGCAAAATTTCGTCGATCTATACCGACAAATTCCTGCGGAAAGTTTTTAGACTCAAAGAAGACTAATTACCAAATTTCCGATATTTCGGTAAGATAATGTGGTTAAAACCTACAAATACCAAAAATTAAGAGGTATGCTTCTATGGGGGATAAAGGAAGACGGAAGGAAGAAAATCGGGAAGTACTGTTTTATGGGGGCTATATGAAGGCGTAGACCTATATGGACAAAACTCTGGGGGAATGTTTTATACCCCCAGCGAAGATTAAATACCAAATTTCAGTCATTTCTGAGGAATATTGAGGCCACAACCTTCAAAATACCGAAAATCGGAAGGCACCGTTCTACAGGGGATATATAAAGACGTGGACCTATACGGACAAAACTCTGGGGGAATGTTTTATACCCCCAGCGAAGACTAAATACCAAATTTCAGTAATTTCGGAGGAATATTGAGGCCACAACCTTCAAAATACCGAAAATCGGAAGGCACCGTTCTATGGGGGCTATACGAAGGTGTTGACCTATACCGACAAAACTGTGGGGGAATGTTGTATACTCCTAACGAAGACTACAAACTACAACTACAAATTTCAGTCATTTCGGTGTGATAATGGAGCTAAAACCTAAAATACCGAAAATCGGGTGGTACCGTTATATGGGGGCTATATCAAAACGTGGACCGATATAGCACATTTGGAATACCAAACATCCTAGGAGTAATAGAAACTTCTATACCAAATTACAAAGCTCTATCTTAAAAATTGCGAACTGTATCTTGATTTCAACAGACGGACGGACGGACAGACGGACATGGTTATATCGACTTAGAATTTTACCCTGATCAAGAATATATATATACTATATAGGTCTCCGATGAGTATTTCGATGTGTTACAAACGGAATGACGAATTTAATTATACCCTCAATATTATGTTGGAGGGTATAAAAATATAAATTCCGCAACCCTTCATATTTAGAGGAATGGTTATAAGCAGAAAAACGAAGCATAGACATTCTCCTAATATATTAAATTTTAGTTAAGGCGTGTATAATAGTCCTTTTTTCAGAAACTCGCTTTTTATATAACTATTTTTTCTCATTTTTATACCCTCCACCATAGGATGGGGGGTATATTAAGTTTGTCATTCCGTTTGTAACTACTCGAAATAATCATTGTAGGCCCCACAAACTATATATTCTTGATTAGCGTGCAATTCTACATCGATACCCAGCAAAAAAGTCATTACTAAGTATTGACTTTATTCAGTAAAATTTGGCAGTAGTAACTACTTACAAATATACCGTAAAAGTCATTATTTTTACATGGGGATGTCATAGGAAGGAAGTACTTCCTTAAATATATTTTTAAGTACATTCTTAACGACATACAAGCAGTCGAAAGGAAGCTAGAAAGCAAAGTTCTGTTTTTAGAAAAAATTGAGGTGAAATTATATTCAAATTAAACACTACATATTTTTTTGTTTTTTCTTTTTCATTCGATACCTGCTAGTTTTGAAAACACGAACTTCGGATTTTTAGCCAAACACACTACACACTAGGCCACTCGCACGAACAACAAGGGTTGGTTTAACCCATCCATGTACATCAACATGTTTTTGTAATTTTGTAAACAAAAAACACCCATGCCGACGCTGAGCTTTGAACACACAACTCTAGAATTTGTAGTCGGACACACTAGCTCTGTGCCACCATACTCATTACTTAGTAAGTAGTAAGTAAGGAAGTAACTAGTTACTACGTTTTGTATAGCCCCCATACAAAGTGACGCGTGAGGCGTCGTCGTTTTAAGGAAATTTTAGGATGTTTGTCCCATTTGACCACCGAATTGGTTGTAATTTTGTATTTTGTGTCTCCAGAGGCTAAAAAATATTTCTACCAAATTTTGTTTATATACGTCCACGTTTTGGTGTAGCCCCCATATAAGGCCCCATATAGAGTACACCTCATTTTAAGATATTTTAAATGTATTAGTCTCATTCGACCACAGAGTCGGTTCTAACTTTGCATTTTGCGTTTCAAGAGGCTAAGAAACATATGTATCTACCATAAAATGTTTACATAGGTCCACGTTTTGGTATAGTCCCCGTATAACGCCCCATATATAGTACGCGTCATTTTAAGATATTTTAAATGTATTAGTCTCATTTGAGCACCGAATTGTTGGTATTTAGTGTCTCCAGAGACTAAAAAACATTTCTAGTAAAGTTTGCTTATATAGGTCCACGTTTTGGTAGAGCCCCCATATAACGCCCCATATATAGTTCGCGTCACTTTAAGATATTTTGAATGTATTAGTCCCATTTGACCACAGAATCGGTTGTAAGTTTGTGTTTTGTGTCTCCACAGGTTAAGAAATATTTCTACCATAAAATGTTTATATAGGTCATACGCCTTCATATAGCCCTCATAGAACGGTACCTCCCGATTTTCTGTATTTTGAAGGTTGTAGCCTTAATATTCCACCGAAATGGCTGAAATTTGGTGGTTAGTCTTCCTTGGGCTATGAAACATTGCATATGAAATTTGTCGGTATAGGTCAAACGCCCTCATGTTGTCCCCTTCGGACGATATCTCCCAATTTTCGGTATTTTTGAAGGTTTTAGCTAACTATACTACCAGTTTTGAAGGGTTAGCCTCATCATAACACCGAAATGGCTAACATTTGCTGCATAGTCTTCGTTGTGGGTATACAACTTTCCACCTGAAATTAGTCCGTATAGGTCAACGTCTTCATTTAGCTCCCATAGAACGGCACCGCCCGATTTTCGGTATTTTGAGGGTTTTAGCCTCATTATTCCACCGAAGTGGCTGAAATGTGGTATTTACAAAATTTTCCTCAGGGCTACAAAAATTTCCCTCAGAAATTTGTCGGTATACGTGCATGTTTTGGGGGCTACCCCCATAGAACGATATATCCCAATTTTCGGTATATTGAAGGGTCTAGCCCCATTATAACACGGAAATGGCTGCAAGATGGTACTTAGTCTTCGTTGAGGGTATAAAGCTTTCCACCTGAAGTTTGTCGGTATATGTTCATGTCTTCATATAGCCCCCATAGAACGGTACCTCCCGATTTTCTACATATAGCTCGTTCTCCACAAAAATAGCTGATATTTGGTATTAAGTTTTTGATAGAGGTATGAAACATTCCAGCCGAAATGTGCCGGCATAGTTCGATGTCCTCAAATACTCCCATAGGACCGTACCTTCCGATTTCCGGCATTTTGATAGTTATGGCTTCAATATACCGCCGATATGACTGAAATTTAGTATTTAAATTGCCATGGGTGTATAAAATATTGCAGAAGAGAATTATCAGTATAAGCCCTTTTCTTCAAATAACCCCATAGAAGTGTACTTTCCGATTTTCGGTATTTTAAGGTTGTGTCATCAATATCCCATCGAAATGGATGAAATTTAATATTTAATCTCCGTTGGTGGCATAAAACTTCCCACCTGAAAATTTTCGGTATTGTTCCATGAATTTATATACCCCCCATAGAAAGATCCCTCCCAATTTTCGGTATTTTGAAAGTTTTAGCCACAATATTCAATCCAGTCTTCTCTGGAGTTACGAAACTTTCCTCCAAAAATTTATTGATAAAGGTTAACGTTTTATACAGCCTTTATAGAACGGCGCTCCCGATGTTGTTAACTATCCAAATATCCACGTTTAGTTCAAGTCGGTTTTGCCCAATTTTATGTATTTGGCTCAAATCGGAAAATTGTAAATATTGGTCCATGTTTTGGAAAGAACAAAAATGTCGCCCATATTAACTCTTTTGAAGGGAGTATTATCAGTTGAGATATATGTACTACCCCTGCAATAAAAGGAAGAGTTTAGTACTTTCATAAACGAAATAAAACTAATTGTTCCTATTCACTTCAATACAGTTCGTGGTGGAGGGTATAAAAAGTTCGGCCCGGCCGAACTTAACGCTTTTCTTACTTGTTAAATACATATTTTTCTTCAAAATTTGTCATGTTTCTAATACTTTTTTTCCTTAAGAACCGCGAAAAATGGAAAAAGTTTAGTTTCGAAAAATTTGAAAGGTTTAGATACGATTGGCATCTTTCAACTCTTAAAATGTTGACATGAATTTTTTGTTGTTGTCGTTAAGCCCATCTATTGTGATACTTTCAATACCAAACATTCCAAGAAAAAAATAAATTGGTAACGATGTCATAACCACATAACCGGTCATTGCTAAGCGAATTTGAATCTAAAGCAATACCGGATGTTCTGGAAACTAAAATACTATTAATCCTTTTTGTCCTTTAATTAAAATTTAATTAACATATCTCTGTTATACATCAATGCACCTAAATTTCTTTCGTAAACTATAGCGAACGTTAAATTAGTCTTTATAGTTTGATGTCTTGGTTTCAAGAGATATCATTAGATTAACGGCACTTTATTTTAGCAGCCATTAAACGAGATGCTTAGGATTTATAGTATGTACATATATTTAAAGATTATGCCTTCAGTTCCACTCAGGTGGATGAAATAATTGCAATAAGCCGTATAAAAGTAAATTTTTTTGACTTCATTACCGAAGAGAATTGTGAAAAGACCAAAAATATATTCTACAGGCGCACCCAGAAAACATATCGCTCATTTTCTCAAAGAGTTACACATATTAAAAAATCCAGTTTCGAGAAAAACGCATTTTAAGTTGGTAATTGAAATTTGACTTCATAACTTAAAAAGATTATTACAGAAAAAATAGAATAACAACTTAGACAATATTTTGCAAACAGCTTGCTAGATATCAGTGCTAAATTGCTGTGCATGATTTAAGTGTTTTAGTGCTCCATAAACAAAAAAAACTTTTTTGTTGAATTATGCCAAAACACATAGTAAATGAGCTGTAATTTGATGAGTATTGGGAAATTGCTAACTCAGAAATCATATTTTTTTAGTTATGCCAATCTTTGAGTAAATTAGCGATATAACTCATTTTTTGAGTTACCGACAAAAATCGGTAAAATGAAAAGACTTATAATTTCGGTATTTAACTATATTCTTCGGTAAGTTAGCGATCAATAAAAAGTAGTCGTAAAGTTCTACCGATAGCAACAGTATTGTCAACTTTTATTCGAACTTTTCATTCATAATTTTGCTTTTTAATGTTATCGATTTTTGTCCTTAACTCAAAAAATGAGTTAGAGAATCGCACTACTGGTCATGGCACTTATAAATATTGTTCTATGATATTGTAAAGCTAAAAAAATATTTTTGCTCCATCAAAAAATTTCAGTTTCAATTCAGTCTTCACGAGGTAACATCCGACAATGACATAAGATTAATAGTGGTTACAGTACCAGATTTGAACACCTCGGCATACACAAGACATGCATCAAGCAACCAGAAAAAATGATCCAGTCTGTTAGACAACCTCTCGATCCGAGAAGTGAATATTGAATCGAACAAATTCCTTGTATTGGCCAAGATACGCACACTTTTCAATTTGAAGAATCCCACTCTGATCATATTGCTTAAAGACGACACTTCTTGTCGCGAGAATGTAGAACCGCACTAGCAAAAAATAAGCTGATACAAAATCAATACTTGGGTACCAACTACCACAACCTGATGCGATCTGGGTGCTGTACTGCTCTTTAGTCATAAGCAAGCAAAATGAAATGTCTACGAAAATAACGGTATTTTAAAAAGAATTAGTAAAAAAGCGTCAAGTTCCGCCGGGCAGAACTCTTTATTCCCCACACCATGAAATATTCTGAACTTAAATATAATAAATATTTACAATTTTGGGCAAATACCAAAAATTTATCCAAAAATGTTGGGCGGTACCCTTATATTGGGGCTATATCAAAGTGTGGACATAAGATGAAATTTTAGCCCCAATTTATATGGTGGAACAGTTTTGTGACCACTACGAACATCAAATGTCAAATTTCAAATAGTTGGGCCAAAAAATGTATCTTAACTCCTCAAATTACCTGAAATCAGGAGGTACCGTTATATGGGAGCTATACCAAAACACGGATCTATGTATGTTGACAATTTTGGTGGAGATGTTTTGAAAATCTCCAATGTCAAATTACAGATAGTTTTACATGGCTGAAATACTCCGGAAATGTAGCCTACAATACACAGAGGGATATTTTGCCATTTTGAAAATTCGGTATTTCTGGCTGGGAATCGAACCTGGACATTCAGCTAGCAAGGTGGTTGTGTATATCCTTGTACCACAGTGGTACCTAAACGTGGCTAAAACTTTTCTGAAATCCGCTGGAAAACATAGCTAAAACTTTTCTGAAATCACGAGTAACCGATCAATGGGGGCTACATGAAAAGTGAACTTGTACCGACAATTCTTTGTCGGAATATTTTATACTCCAATGAAGTATAAATTGCATATTACAGCTATACGTCGATCTGGTTAAGCAATTAGAACGAGCCGTGATTTTTAGATTTAGAACGTAAACAAACTCAATTTATGTGGGGTAAATGAATGAATTTATAAAAGATTTTTTGGAAATACATATTTACGCACCAAATGTCGATTATGATGCGAATCTGATTTTCCAATATAGCGAATCAACCTCTTTCAATATCTAGACATTTTTCGATGTTTCAAGATTTCAATATAAACTCGATTTAGTACGCGGGATTGTCAAAACCTGAGTTTGCAGATTTTTCTATTGTCATTGTTGTAATATAATATAGGTTCGTTATATTCGGCCGTAAATAAATTCGCGCGATGTTCAAAAAAAAAATTCTATTTTCATGAATTTGATCCAAGAAAACTACGAAACTTTTTTAGATTTTCTTCAACTGAAAGAACACACGAAGTTTTGTGGCAAATGACCGTATACGAAAACCCTCTTTTTATAAAAGCATTTTGCGGTGCCAACTCGAAAACCCGCCTTGCACGCTAAAGGTTGTGGGTTCGATTTCCAGGCCAGGCAACATCAAATTTTCAACGGTGGCAAAATACCTCTCAGTGATACTCATTTCTTGAGTATTTCAGCCATGTACAACTTTTCTACAAGTGTTGTCTAAGGACACGCTGTACGGACTCGGCAATAAACAGTAGGTCCCATATCACTAAGTTAATATCAATCGCGGTGCACTCATTGATATGAGAGAAGTCTCCCTTGTCCCATCTGGGATGTTTGTGGAACAAGAACATCAAAATCTCGTCCTTCATCGATCAGTTTTGTAAAAAATATTAGATTTTACAGAAAAGGTGGACAGCTGACGTTTATGACATAAAACGAGCCAACAAAATATGACAAATAAAATCGATCATTGAATTTCTAGATTCGGATGTCCTTTCTAGATGTTTATAGAATCATTTAATAATTAAGATTTGATCTAATTTTATGTAAAAGCTCTTCAGACTAGACCTTTGTGAGAAGACCATTAGCTCTTCTGACAGAAGACTTGTGGAACTTGTACGGATGACGTTAAATGCCCAATTATAATTCGAATATCATACAACTTTACTTTCACTTGCAAAAAAAAAAAAATAAAGCATCAATTGGACCATTAATCAGCCCAACATGCATTTTGTTCAAAATAGAGATGAAAAGATTTGACTTCAAACGATGTAGATATGCTGTGAATCGCCCCCTAACTCAGTATAATATACCGTTTGCTTAATTGTTTTCTTATATTTTTCTTTTAAAATAAATAATAATTTTTTGAAACAATTTTGGTGTTCCGAATTTAATTTTATATTTCTATAATGTAGAAAAAATTGCCCGGAGTCGGAGTCGAGTTATTTTTTTCGACTCAGACTCCAACCCAGCAAAATTGCTCGACTTGTAGACTCCGACTCGGAAACTGTTTGTTAGTTTTTTTTTCAAGGCTGCTCTATACTGAAGGACGGCTTCAGACTTGATGTTAAAGCATTTGATGACTCGACTATACACAAAGATAGACACCGGTTCAAAGATCTCAGCAAGATCTCAGACATTGTATGTATACCTTTCCGTTGAACACAAGAATAAAATATGCAAGTGTATGCAGGCTTGCCTTACTCCACTCACAGCAGCTTGGAAAGTTGAAGACGGGTTTCTTTTATGCAAAACATAAAATTTGTTAAGCGAATAGTATTTCTATGAGCAGTACATGGGTGCTCACTGGCCTGAGTGGAGTTTATGGAGTCCACCAAGCCATCAATGACGACATTTTTCCATTTCAATATATTTACTATTGAATCCCATATAGAAATTAGAAGTTGGTGGCGACAAAACATTGGGGGTTTGGCCTAGGAAAATTGTTTTCTAAATCATTGTGCGTCGGTGGATTACACGATTATAGAACTCATGATTTTACGTTGTTTGATGTATATCTCATGATTGTGCTCCACGCAGCATCCTACGTGGAGCACAATCATGAGATATACATCAAACAACGTACAGCTGACTCAATCAAACCACCCATATGCCACCTTTTCCGAAAATTTGAAACGTTCGTTGATGATACAGCCGGAGAATTATGGCATGATAGGTGCAACGTCTCAAGATCCATTTGGTCAACTCTGTCAACCTACAAAACAAATTCATTCTTTAATCTGAGCAAATCTGAAATCAGAAATTCTAACCTCCTATTCTATTATTGAACCCGCTACCATCAACAATATCATCACTATCTCGCACTCTTGTTTCATCTATTTTAACTCTCTTATCTTCCATGTTTCTTCCACCACCACTACTCTACTTCTTCCTATACCTTTTTGGGTGATCAGAAGGTCTCCGTGGCACGCAGTCACACTTAGTGGCTGCACATCCCCAAACCTAAGCTAACATATACATGCAATAGAGAATATACATATGTCACCTTTTAATTTACTTGGTTAGTAGAGATGATGGTGACGTAGGGACGAAAGATACCAAGGAACGGTCCTCACCGGCAAAGCCCAGGATTTAACATGACCTCCCCGTGGTGTTTCACGGGGAGCTACCCTTAACACCCGTTAGAGGTAGTGAGCTAACATGTGCCGCGCGTTCGCCCATAAGAACGTTAAAAATTTGGGTTCGGGCGTCGGGTTAGTAACCATCCCCTTGAAAAAGCTACGTACTATGAAAAAACGAAAGAAAAGAAAAACAAACCACTCTAAAGTTGACGAACCCCGCAATCCCGACCCCCGTTGTGAAATAAAAAGAAGAATTATATTGGCCAACAGATGCTACTTTGGCTTAAGTAAGCAGTTTAAAAACAAAGCCACATCTCGTCAAACAAAAATAACGCTTTACAAAACACTGATAGTTGGAAGGCATTCATCGAGCGTGTTGGATGTACGATCGTTCCGAGGAGCAAACATAGATTCGGACCACTACATTGTTGCCGCAAAAGTACGTGCCCGTCTAAACGATGCAAATAAATCACGAACAGATGCAACGCAGAAGTTCGACATCTGTAGGCTACAAACACAGAATATTCCACTCAACTAGGCCAATTGCTTAATGAAAGCACTCCTCGTCCCGATAGCACATCAGCACAATGATAAAATATTACCCACTCCATGCAAACAGCCGCAAAATCCATAATTGGTTACCAGAGACCTACACCAAGGAATCCATTGTATGACCAGGAGTGTCGTGCTGCTACCGAAGAGAAAATGCGGCATATAGGGCTACTCTGCAATCAGTAGCAACGCGTAGCGCACTAGAGAGGTATCAGAAGAAAAGGAGAGAAGATAAAGGTCTTTTGCGCAGGAAAAAAGAGAAAAGGAAGGGCGGGAGTTTAAAATAACTCGAGATGTACAGGAGCCAGAATGAAGTCCGAAAGTTCTACCAAAGAGTGAAATGTAAAGCTGATGGCTTTGGTACAGGCACATCCTCTAGAGTTGGGCAATCTCGTTCCTGGAGCTGTTCGATCTTTCTAGTTTCCTTTGGGAAAAGGAACTAGTTCCTTAATATAGTTCCATAGTTCCAAGAGCGATATAGATCCATGAATCTTTATCTTTCATCGTGCTTTCTATCTCCTTCGTTCCAAATAGTTCCAAGACCAATATAGTTCAATGAATCTTCCTCTTTCGTCGTTCTTTTTATTTCCTTCGTTCCAAATAGTTCCGAGAGTGAAGTAGTTTATCGTATCTTTCTCCTTCTTTTTGTTTTCATCTTTTGGTGGATGAATTGACATAAAAGTAAATAAATTGCAGAGATGTAACGAGGGTGTGATTTACGTTTACTTAACAATGTGTGCCGCATCTGAATGATGAAGAAACAGAGCGTGAGAGATCGAAGTGAGTGTTTAATTAAATAAAAAAATGAATTATACAAATGAAAGGAATAATATAGGGTCCGCTGGAACTATATGAACTAAAGGAACAATATAAATGAAAGGGCCGAATATAGTTCCAATAGTTCGTTGTCCGGAATAGTTCCTTGAAACTAGTTCGTTCAGGAACTACACAACTCTAACATCGTCCTGTGGAGACCAGCAAGATAATTTGGTAAGTGATACAGATAGTGTGCTTAGGATATGGAAAGAATATTTTTCCAAATTGTTGGTATCCAATAGATACAATCCCAGAAGATGGTGTTAAATATATACTGGCCAGCCAAGATGAGGTAAAGACAGCAATAAGCCGGCTAACAAATAATAAGGTAGCAGAAGCCGATGGCTTACCAGCCGAGCTGTTCAAATCCGGAGGCGACACGCTGATAAGGTGTATTCATCAGCTAGTTAGCACCATCTGGTAGGAAGAACGAGTACCCGACGATTGGAACCTGAGCATCCTGTGCCCTGTTTACAAGAAAGGAGATACGACTGAATGCTCTTATTATAGGGGCATAAGTCTTCTCCCTATTGCCTGTAAAGCTCATTCGGCTTTATAGAATCACATTAACTGATACTCGGTCCTCAGTTAAAATAGGAAAGAACCTCTCCGAAGAGTTTTCAGACAAAGACGGCCTCTCGTGTGACATATTCAACATTCTGCTGGAAAAGATTATACGAGATGCGAAGGTCAAAAGTAGTGGAACGATATATACAAACAGCCAAATGTTACTTGCTTATACCGGACGGGGCCGACCATGTAATACCCTACACCACTTCTTCTGGGCACTATTTTTCCATGAAATTTATTTTATGTAATTGCAACACGTTTTGTGTTATTTTCTATATTTATTAATGGACAGACGAACCTTTTTCTTCACAATATTAAAATTTGTATTAGGAAAATAAAAAATTACCAAAGGTATTATAACTTGATATTATAACCTGAACTAGCTTTAAATGAAAGGTGTTTACACCTAAGAAGTTGTCGTGGATTCTGAAACTAAAATGTTCATCGATGAGAAAAACCAAGTAATTATTATTGCAACTTTTGTTTTATAATTTTGTAAAAATATGTAATTGTTTTTTAAAGCAATAGTTCCCTGATGATGACTATCGGTGATAGTCGAAATATCGGCAAAATAAATCAACATTAAAAAGAGAAAAATGCGGCATATAGAGCTACTTTAAAATCAGTAGCAACGCGAGAGAGATATCGGGAGAAAATGAGAGAAGAGAAGCGTCGAAAAGCGGGAGTGTGAAAAAATCGAGATGTACAGGAGCCCGAATGAAGTCCGAAAATTCTACCAAATAATGAAACATCAAACAGATAGCTTTGGTACAGGCACATCCTCTTGTAGAGACCAGCAAGGTAATCTGGTAACAGATACAGATAACGTGCTCAGGATATGGAAGGAACATTTCTCCAAGCTGCTGGTATCCAATAGTAGCGAAGACGATGATACCACAGATCCAATCTCAGAAGATGGTATAGAATGTATACCGCCCGCCCAAGATGAGGTAAAAACAGCAATCAACCGGCTGAAGAATAATAAAGCAGCAGGAGCCGATGGCTTACCAGCCGAGCTGTTTAAAACCGGAGGCGACGCGCTGGTAAGGTGTATGCATCAGCTAGTTAGCACCATCTGGCAGGAAGAGCGCGTACCCGACGATTGAACCTGAGCATCCTGTGTCCCGTCCACAAGAAAGGAGATAAGACTGTATGCTTCAACTATAGGGGCATAAGTCTTCTCCCTATTGCCTATAAGGTAGTGTTAGGGATATTGTGCGAACGACTAAAGTCAATGGTCAACGAAATAATTGGACCATACCAATGTGGCTTTAGACCTGGCAAGTTCACCATTGACCAGATATTTACCCTGCGCAAATCCTGGAGAAGACCCAAGAGATGCAGATCGACACATATCAACTTTTTGTCAATTATAAAGCAGCATACGATAGTCCCCTCCGATCAAAGGTATTCCATGCAATGTCTGAATTTGGTATCCCCGCAAAGCTCATCCGGCTTTGTAAGATGACTTTAACTGATACTAGGTCCACAGTTAAAATTGGAAAGAACATCTCCGAACAGTTCAGTACCAAAAGAGGTTTCAGAAAAGGAGACAGCCTTTCGTGTGACCTATTCAACATTTTGCTGGAAAAGGTAATACGAGATGCAAATGTCAAAAGAAATGGCACAATTTACACCAATAGCCACATGTTACTTGCTTATGCTGATGACATAGACATCATGGGACGATCAGTAAAGGAAGTAACTGATACCTTTAGGAAGGTCGAAGCAGAATCTGCGAAAGTGGGTCTGGCGGTAAACGGCGAAAATACCAAATTGATGGTGTCGACGCGCAAAGCGTCCATAGAGCTCGGACCAACTGTGAAAGTTGATACCTATAATTTTGAGGTAGTTAAAGACTTCGTCTACCTCGGCACTGCCATAAACACAACAAACAACATCAGTTGTGAAATAAGAAGAAGAATTATATTGGCCAACAGATGCTACTATGGTTTAAGTAAGCAATTTAAAAACAAAGCCACATCTCGTCAAACAAAAATAACACTATACAAAACGCTCATACTACCCTTGCTATTGTATGGCTCCGAAGCATGGGTATTTGCGCAAGCAGATAAGTCAGTGTTTGATGTGTTTGAGAGGAAAATTCTTCGAAAGATCTATGGGCCGATTTGCATTGACGGTGAATATCGACGTCGTATGAATCACGATCTATATCAGCTATATAAAAACATGAATATAGTTAAACGTATCGAGATGCAACGATTGCGTTGGCTAGGCCATATCATAAGAATGAGCGATGATGAACCCGCTAAAAAGGCGTATGAATACATGCCACATGTCGGTGCACGCAGAATCGGCAGGTCTAAGCTTCGATGGAGCATACAAGTGGATGAAGAAATGAAAAGGCGCGGTATTCCAAAAAGCGAAGCGAAAAACAAAGAGGATTGGAGATCTTTTCTTAGTTCGGTCTATGGAACAAATGTTCTGTAATGGGCCAGCTAAGTAAGTAAGTAATGTTCATAGATGAGAAAAAATAAGAAAAACTAGCAAGAAAATTTGTTTAAGTTTTCAGGATCATCACTGGTATAACATTTTCTGTAGTCTCATTTCGATAGGACTTGCCGTTTCCAAAACCCAAAAACCCCATAAATGTGAACATTGGCCGCGATCTATTTAAGAATCTATGAACATTGTAGTTTCAGAATCCACAAACTTCCCAGAGTAAGTCCCTTTCATTTAAAGTTCGGTCAGGCGCACCGTGCGAATCGATCAATGAAAAATTGTTTTTAAATTTTATATTATTTTTTACCAAAGTTATTACAAAATTTTCAAAACCCCGTACAGCAATATAATTTGCATAATTTAAAGAATAAAGAAATATAGTTCTTTACACACAAACCAAAACGAAAAAGGAACCTACTTATTTATATGTTAGACGTAGTTCCGACACCTAACCGTTATATTATTGATATATTTTCCTCAATGGAGAGGTCAAGAGTTGGTTTTCAAGTTTCACGTTCCTAATTTTCGGAATATGCCCCACAGAATTTAAAATGTGCACAAAAAATGATGTTTAGATATTTTCCGACAACAAATTATGATCAATTTCACCCGCTAAATGCTATCCAATCATTATCCAAATTTCCTTGACCAAATCTTTTACCTGGTGCAAAATTTTGTCAGTATTAAAATATAACTGCTTATGTTTACACTTCCCACAATTGGAGCAGTGGGATCAATGTATGTATATATTAGTCTACAACTCTGTTATCTGACCATTCACATCAACATAATTGGTATCAATGTATAATAGTTGGATAAATATTTTGTTTTTGGCCCATTTCACACCCTTCAATATTTCACGATCATCGCCAAAAACTATTTATATTTCGCGGTGTTACATGACCCAGCATCGAAAAACAAAGTTATAATACCCTTTCCACATTGTAGTGTAGGGCATAAGAAGTAAGAACGCGTTACGTTCGGTAGGACCGAACTTTTTATACCCTCCACCACGAGTTGTATTGAAGTCAAATGAAACAATTAGTTTCATATAGTTTATGAAAGTACTGAGCACTTGGGCCACGCTAACTGAATAATACCACAGGTTTAATACCAACGAGACATCGATGTTTTCTTCGGATTTAGAATCCGAAATACCATGCTTCAGTCAATCCCTTTGGACGATGCGTGTACATCGTAAAAATACGTAAAATCCGGAGGTACCTTTATATTGGGACTATACCAAAATATGAACCTGTGTTGTATATTTAAACGTACATCTAGACTCACAATTCTCTGTAGGCATGTTATATAACCAGATCGAATACTAAGTACAAAATCGGGAGGTTCTGTTCTATAAAGGGTACATCAAAACATAGACCTATACTGTCAAATTTATGGAAAGAAGACGAAATACCAAATTTCAACCATTTCGGTGAGATAATGTGGCTAAAACCTTCAAAATACCAAAAATCGGGAGGAATCGTTCTATATCAAAACGTGGGCATATATTGACGAATTAATAGGGGGAAATTTTTGTAGCACAAAGAAGACCAAATGCCACATTTCAGTCATTTTGCTGAGATAATGTGGCTAATACTTTCAAAATACTGAAAATCGGGAGGCACCGTTTCTTGGGGCCATATCAAAACGTGGACATATACTGAAAAATTTCTGGGTGAAAGTTTTGTAGTCACAAGGAAGCCTAAATTCAACATTTCAGACATTTTGCAGAGATAATATGGCTATCTTAAATATGCGAGCTATTTAGAATACTTTTTTTGGTCTCTGGAGAATATTTCGATGTGTTACAAAAGGAATGAAAAAAATTAATTATACCCTCCATATTATGGTGGAGGGTTTAAAAAGAATATAATGTTCCTGCTGACGCATTAGGCAGCTTTAACAATTGTTAAGAAAATCACACTTCTACCCTACATGCCTTGGAGTGAATTTGTTATTACATGTTAATACTAGTTCAAAACGAGTGAGCAGAGGCTATAGTCGGGACGGGGCCGATAATGTGATACCCTACACCGCTACCCCTGTGTATAAGCTGTTCACTGTTAAACATTTCTTTTATGGAGATACCTACTCCACAAATTGGAAATTGGGATACCTGAGTTTCTTTTTCTATATTTCCAGTATTTTACCACTTTTGGCGACGCAATTGGGATCAATTTAAAGTTGAGAATATATTTTGTTGAAATGCACACAACCAAAACTTGAATATTCGAAAATACAATTCAAATAAAAAATGGAGAAGTCCCAGCAAAAATTTGGATCCGTTAGTCATTATGTAACCTTGCGTTTACAAATGCCATTATTGGCAAGACAATAGCAAAAATACAAACCTTTTTCACAAATACATTTATATAACCAAGTGTTATTGTTTTCTTATTTTTAAAGTTAACAACCCTGATGATGATAGTCGACGACTATCGAAATATCGGAAATATAAAAGTGATCAAATAAAAAAACAAACTACAAGCTGTTTTTTATTTTTGATGACCTCAAGCCGAACAAAAATATTAAGAAGAGTAAGTCCAAAGGTCAACTATAATACAAAATAAATAAAAACACGGAAGGCACGCCGCAAAATAACCAAACTCCAACATGAAATTATATAAAAATTTAAAACAAAAATATGATGATGAAACGAAGAAAATCAGCACGCCTGAAAGCAACGGCAACTTTCCTCATAAAATGCAGAGAAAGAGGTATAATACCCAATTCTATTACCAACTCAACTAAGAACACACACACTAGTGGTTATATTGGTCATAGAATAACTAGATATTCAGTGCGACATGCCCTTGTTGAAATAATGGGTTAGTAGGGGGTTTTGTACGTAGTAACGACTACCTAAAAGTACTATAAAAACTCATTATTTTGGAAGGACTTTTTTGCTGGGGTGGGATGTACGTCAACCTATTTTGCGTTATTGTAACGGTGTTCTTTACTTTTTTCATTGATTGGCTTTCCTTTTGGAATATCCCTACTAGAAGCGGAGATATTCGCATAAGAATAAAATATTGATTTTTATCCACATTAGTTCTTTGCCAATTCCGACCCCTGAATATTATCCGCCCATCCCTATTTCAACTCCCAAAATTTCGTGCCGTTCATTTATCTTTGTAAAAATCATAAGTAACCCAGCAAAAAGTTTGCATCCGGGAATGCAGTTGAATCACTACAAGTGTACAGTATAAGTGACGTTGGAGTACATCTTTTTCTATGAATTCACATATGAGTTTTACAAGAGAGCGTGCAGCTAGGATGCACTCCATTTTGCTTCCACAGCACACAGCCAGGATGCACTCCATTTTCGATCCAAATCACAGCTTTTGATGTAGTGGTTTGGATTGAATTTAAATGCACTCTTCGGATTGTGCTTTTAATCAATATAAAGATGCAGTAAAAATGCAAGCCATTGCGAAATATCCCAGAATGAATAAAATGCATTTATTATTTGAGTAAAACCATGGAGTAAAACAAGAATATTAAGTACTTTATTATATACATAAACACAAACTATAAAATGTTTCCATTAAATTCAATCGCAATTGAGTGTATTTCCTCCGTTCTCCATTTAATCCAAGCGCAACTGATTTTGCTTCATCATCCTAATGGTTTTTTATGTTGCATTCCCATCACTAGTTCAGATTTCAACATGAACTCCACTCCGTTAAAAAGTTCCCTCTTGTAAATTACCGTAAAAATGTTCGCAACTTTAGTTTGTATTTTTTTATAACAAATTCTCCAAAATATATACACACTTGTTTCTCTTTTCTCTTTTGAAGAAATGATGTCGGCAGCGGCGGATTAACCACCTGTTTTTGTTTTGTAGGGATCTCTAAAGCAACTGCTTATAAAATGTATCCAACGGAGTGCATTTTTCATAACTCCGTGTGGACTGCATCGAAGGATGTTGTGAAATCATAACTCCACATGCACAACATCCAAAATTTTTTGCTGGGAATTTACACAAAAAGATGCAGTGAAATAGCATGCTGTTCTGCGACATACTTATTTGGTTTTGTTGGTGACTATAGCCTAACCCAAACGTTCAAAAAATCAAACTGACCATAAAGATTTAGCCGGATCATTTTGAAATAAATACTACTAGCAGGTAGTATAACCTAGAGTTATACAATGCAAAAAGGAGTTTTTAGTATCTTTTTTTTAAAAAAGTTCCGGATAGATCTTGATAGCCTCTTTGATTTCTCTGAACATGTGGGTTATGCTGTTTTGGCGCTAACACAACACAACACATACCTAGATGGTAATAAGAACATATGTACGTGTGTTCTTGCAATAAACTGGATTCAATATTTGATAATTCCACACCACCACTGATAGTCTATCTGACTGACTGACGGTCATATCTTTACACTTAATGCAACAATGTATAACTTGTTAGCTAAGCTGGTTTGCGACAAGTTGAGAGGAGTTGTTGTTTGCTACATAAAACAATACCTTCCAACATGTCCAAATTGGTATGTCCAACCTGTAGCATCAAACATATCCAACAGATGTTTGAGACAAAACGACGGAACATTTTAAGAGATGTTTATTGTCTATTTCAAACTCTTTTGAATATCTTTCAAATTTTCGAAACAAGCATAAATTCGATGATTTTTCATTCAGCGTAGCATAACATATTCAGCAAGTCGAATAATGTTGGAAGAGCGAAATGTTATTGTGAGAGAAATAGTTTTTAATGAATACAGTTATTTTCTGTTTTCCACATGAGAGTTAGTTATGTAGCCCATGGCTGAATATGACGTCTTCGAAACACATTCGAATTTATTTTCCCAATTGGCGGTATTCTCAGTTGCGTATTGGAATTTTCTTATAAGCAAACCTCGTTAAATTCCACTGAGTACAAAGAGAAAAAAACAATATTCAGTTGTATTGCTATATCGGAGCTGCCAAGTTATATGTCGGAGAGATTTATTTGCCTTCTTGTTCACATTTTCAACAATTAAAAGTTTTTGCATTAATATGGATAAAAATTAAGAACGGATACGCGTTCCTAATTAATATGTACTTACATTCACATTTATGTTATTTGATAAGTTCGGTGAATATGTGTGGGAAACATTTCATAGAGCAAAAACCGAAAAATGCTGTATTTTATTTCTACATTTGTTTTTTTTATAAAAGATTCACAGAAAAGTCGAAATACATAGAATACAATTTGTTCGATGGGGTGTTTTGTACCTAAAGTCCGTATTTTAAGCGTTGTCAAGATAAATTATTCATAGCTTTAAATTTAAGGGAGGACCTAGATCGATCAGTTCAAGACCATCTTGTTATTGTCCACCGCCGTGCTCATGGGAATGAGACTTGAGATAAGCATAACATGTTATATGAGAGCACGTTTTACTTATAGTACGTTTAGACCATACTTGATTTAGCAAATCCGGTGGATTTAACAAAGCAACAAATCAAGGATTACGCATTAATTGAAATTTTTGGATCCGTTACAATTTTTTAAAATGTAATATTTTCTGTCCAGTTGTTCTGCGAATAGGAACTTCCAAGAATTAATTGGGGCTCTTATTTCCGATATACGCCCTAGATTAGTTCGCAGAAGAAGTTTTGAAAACAATTTGAGAAGTTATAAAGCTCCCAAATCAAACAACACACCGGCCTAGAAGCCATTGTTTCAACCAACATTGGGTAAAATAAAGCCATACGGCTAAAAAATTCACGTTTTTTATATTTTGTTGTTATTAAATCCTATTTTAATATAAATTTAGTAAATTAAATTTATTTATTAGAAAAACAAGTAAAAAAGTATCAGTCGGCTTTGCCGACAGAGATATACCCTCAGCCTGTGTATATTGAAACAATTTTTTTCCAAAAAACGCATGTATTTAGGGAGTTTTAAAAATTTTGGGCGTTTGAACTGACAAAAATGTTGATTAGGATTTAATATCAAAAGTTTTGCGGAGGAGATACTAAAAAGAATGGATCTCCATCCACTACATATGGTACCATAGGGGTTTTTTAGACCTTCAGGGATGTTTGCTCAAGAAGTATGAACTTGCCCCTGAACTCGGCCACTCTCTTCAAGGGTTATCGTACGCACAATTTTTCCGAACATTTTTGAACTTTTGTGGGGGAGGTACCTGAAGGAGTGGACCGATATGGCTTATCTTCGAACTTAAACTATGTTTGGACAAAATATTACTAAGGCCAAACTTTGGACCGAATCGGCAGACCTGTTCGAGAGTTATTTTGCCCTCCAACCTCCTCACACGGTGTCATAGTGGTTTTTTGCAACTTTCAGGCTATTTTCTCAGGAAGTATGGACTTGCCCCTGATGAAACTTATACCGTCGTATGGAGGGCAGTGAATACAAGTTGCTAAAGCAAAAATCAAAGCGATTCGAGAGATGTTCCTTAACTGAACTTTTCCAAAATTTTGTGTGGGAGGTACCCGACGGAGTGGACCGATTGAGTCCATATTAAAACCTGATCTAAGTCTGGTACACGCTCCACGATGGGCAAAGTATGGACCAAATCGGTTACACCCTTCAAGAGTTATCGTGCGTACAAATTTTCCGAACATTTTCGAACTTTTGTGGGGGAGGTACCGGAAGGAGTGGACCGATAAAGCTCATCTTCGAACTTAAACTAAGTTTGGACAAAATATTACGAAAGCCAAAATTTGAACCGAATCGGTTCATCCCTTCGAGAGTTATCGTGCGCTCCAGCCAGCCAGACAGACAGACAGACAGACGGACGGACATTGCTCAATCGACTCCAAATTGTCTGAAACACATTTCGTCCAAACATACTTGGGGTCTAAAACCATTATTTCGATGAGGCACATTTTGCCCGTATGAAAGTGTATATACCCTTCATAGCCTAAAGGCTGAGGGTATAAAAAGCAATAAATTCATATTCGGTCCTTTAAATCGTATAAAACATTGCATTTTCTGCCAGTGTTTCATAAATTATCTTCCTTTGGGTATGACAATGGTTTCTTGGCCTTTCAAATTGTTTTCAAAACTTTTTCTGCGAATGAATCTAGAGCGTATATCGGAAATAAGAGCCCCAACTAATTCTTGGAAGTTCCTATTCACATTAAAGTTTCCCGAACGTTTTTAACCACAATGTCCCGATGGCCTCATTGGATTTACATGTGTTCACCAATGTTCGGTTGTTTAACTTTCAAAAGTACAGCTAATTAAAACCGATAAGACTACAATCTTTATAAATAAAAATCAAATGTCGTTCGTTGGTAATGGCATCAATTGAGAACGGCTGGACCGATTTGGATAATTCTTTTTGTGAAATGTTCGCATTAACCCGATAAGGTTTTTATGCAAAGAAAATTCGACCACGCCCACTTTTTTCAATTTTCAATTTTTATCTTTTCGACAAAAACTACTGAACTGATTTTCCTGAAATTGTCATGGAATGTGCAGGGATAGCCCCCGGTGAAATTAGGCTACATAATTTGTTTAATTTCGGAAGGTGCGAGGTACTTCCCCTATACACTATTTCTTTAAAATGCTATATTTATGATAATTACGAATGTATCGGTTTGGAAATTAATTTGCGAGAGACTTGTGGTTGTGTCCCCGACCTTACATACAAACTTATTTGAGACCCAAAAACTTGACCACGCCCACTTTATAAAATATCACATCTACAAAACTACTTTTCTACTTTTTTACTACTACTACTTTTTTTCTTGAAATATTCAGGGAATGTACAGGGATGGCCCCCGAAACAGGCTACATATACGCCCTTGATTAATTCGCAGAAGAAGTTTTGAAAACATACATACTTATTTGAGACCCAAAAACTTGACCACGCCCACTTTATAAAATATCACATCTACAAAACTACTTTTCTACTACTACTACTTTTTTTCTTGAAATATTCAGGGAATGTACAGGGATGGCCCCCGAAACAGGCTACATATTTTATTGAAATCCAAAGGAGGCGCGGTACCTCCCCTATGCGATATAAGAAACGCTATATTTGCAAATATGTCGAATGTATCGGTTTAAAAATTTACGAATTAATCTACATTTCAGGTACTTCTTTGGGGCCTAAAGACCCGACCACGCCTGCTTTTTTAAATATGTTATATCTCCAATACTACTGAACCAATTTCCGTGAAATTTGCCATTGTTATGTATATATTAGGAATTTCGGAGGAAGTGGGGTACCTTCCCTACGTCTTCTTTTTAAACGATATATGTACAAGCCAAACCTATGATTATATCAGTTTCACCATAAATTTTGAGAGGCAATGAGGTTATGTGTATACTAGGTACATATTTGGAGCCAATTACCGGATCACGCCCACTTTTTAAATATGTTATATATTGAAAACTAATGACCAAGCCCACTCTTTTCAATACAATATTTTTTGAAAACCACTGAACCTTATTTCATGCAATTTTCAGAAAATGTTGAGGAATGTCCCGTGGTCCAAAATGCTATATATTTGTAGAGGAATTTCGGGGGCCTTTTTTATAATCGGTATATTTGCTAAACCTTTGAGTGCATCGGCCTGCAAATTAATTTCCGAGATAACGGTGATTGCGCCTCCGACCAAGAAAAAGGTTCAACGATTCATCATCTATGAAAAACTGAAACACATAAGTCTCAATAAGCGGGAGAAATCGACTTAACCATTTTTGTTTAACTTTTATAATTAGATAGTTTTAGCAAAAAGGCAGGGGACATGGACGATAATAAATCGTAAACAGCTTTAATGGGCGAAAAAATTCGACAAAATCCGTATGAGAATAGAAAGGTTACAGACAAAATCTGTAGATAAATTTAAAATCCTTCTGGGTTTGACAATGGACCGAAGAAGTGAGGTAGAAAATACCAATTTTTGAATTGTAAAGCATAAAGTCCATAAAAAGTTGTCATTAAAACTCACTACGACGTGCCAGCAACACTCCCCATTCTCAAGGATCAGTCAATATTGTTTTTGTTGTTATGCCATCCAACAACAGAGTACAGAAACAACTTGTTGAAAGCTCTCTGTACATAACAAAGAACAACTGGATACAAAATATTGCATTTTAAAAAATGTTAACGGATCCAAAAATTGAATTAATGCGCACACTGTATGTATGTCAAATGAATCGAAACCAAGCTTTAAGAGCTGCAAGGAAGTTTAAGTGATTTCAGAAGGATTTTTTTTCTAAAACACAATCTCTGTTTACAATGGATAACAACATGAGCAATATTTCGATTATCTTACTTACAAAGTTAACTGTAACTTATCTACTTTTGTAATGGGGATATAAATAACATTGGTGCTTATATCATAGCGTTTGTTCATAAAGTCAAACGTAGAATATTCCGCAACATTTTATGGAAATGGTTTCATGCGATGCACAGTGTGTTCAAATTCAATATTTTGTGCCAAAAATACAAAAAACAAATTGTCGAAAATTCCCAAAAAATTTAAATGAAGGGATAGAAAACACGCTAGCTAAGAGAGAAAAACAAACATTTCGTTGGATGTACCGTTATAATTGAAGTAACGGTACCTATAACCTTATTTTCGTTAAAACAAATACTAAAAATCGCAAGGAAATTCGTCGATTTTGTGTGGACCATATTATCACGAGTTATTGGAATTTCTTAATGGTTTGCTATCCGATAATACGAAACCTGACGTATTAAACTGTGCTTAGAAGTAAATGTATTTGAGTTACTGTTCTGTAGAATAACCTGATTTGTTTTGAACATTTTTTACGTGTATATTTTTAATTAGTACTTTTTTAATAGGACATAACTAAAAACTTCCACGGGGTTCCACTGTTGTAATGGTACTCAAATAAAAAGGAGCTCTCGAACTATCAACCTCCCAATAGATTAATTGCGACCAAGCGCGATGCCGGGAAATAGGGCCCCTATAACGGTACCCACCGATATTATGTATTTTCAGGTTTTTACCTACAATAATCAACCGATCTAACTAAAAATTGAACCAAAAATTGTATATATAGGCCCACGTTTTGATGTAGCCCCCATATAACGGTACCGCCCGATTTAAGGTATTTTAGAGTCCATAATCTTTGTTGGAGAAGTATCTGTATCACTTGGAACCCTAAAGAACAAATTATAGCTAATTTCACCAGAAAGTGTAGCTAAAAACTTCAAAATACATGAAATCAGGCGGTACCCTTATATGAGGGCTATAACAAAACGTGGACCTATCCCATAATTAAAACTAATTTTTGCTTATTCGCCCAAAAAAATGTAGCTAAAAATTTCAAAATACCTGAAATCGTGCGTTACCGTTATATACCATAACGTGGACCGACCATTCCGTAGTGTTAGTGAAGATGCCATGCTAAGGAACGAAAAATGATTTGGATCTTTTTGAGGTTACGCTCTTGCAAGAAGAATGAGTAAAAGATTATATGCCAAATTACTTACACCCATGCCTGAATAGTATCTTAGCATCGAACATTTTGCTGGATAGACTCGTTGTTTTGCGATACTCCAACTGACATCTAGTGTTGAGGTGACCTTCACATGTGTTTTTGTATTAAAATACCTTCTTAGCTAGAGCGGATATATCAATTTTCACAGCACTACTTATCCTATTTGATACGTCGTTCATATGACATAGATACATGTAATTTATTAACAATTCATGTCCTCTGCATAGATATAACGCTATTTGTCGTCAGAATTTTGTTTAATAATAACGTCAACACACGTCATCTTTACTAGTAGATGTCAGCCGCTTGTAATGTGTTACCATTAGGGTTATGACTTTTTGACATTTTTCCTCAAAAATGATTTCCTGTAGCAGGGATGAATGAACGTTTGCCTATTAATCACTATGCTATCGTTTATTCCATTGAAATATAAAAAAAGTTCACGCACAAATCGATTTTAAAAAAATAATTTTTTGAAAAAATGTATGAAATGAAAAATAAATTTTTTTTCAAAAAAATATTTTTTGTTGCACGAATGAATAAATATAAGCCTACTAATAACTATAATAACGTTTATTTCATTCAAATATTAAAAAAGTCGCGAAAAAAGTCACTTTGAAAAAATTTCAAATTTTTTGTTTTTTGTTAAAAAGTTATAGTTTTGAATAAAAGCGTTTACGACATTTTTACGATTCTCAGAATTGAAGAAAAATAGTGAGAAATAAATTGTATGTCATTTTAATTATTTCATGTGGCTCTAAAGTTTATTTTCAATTATATATCTGTTTTCATTGACTTCAAAAAAATGTCCATAATTTTGATAAATTCAAATTTTAAAATCATTTTGTGCGTGAGGTTTTTTCACCGAATCAACTTTTAATTAAGATTTTATGTAATCTTATGGCAAAACTCATCACGCTATGATACAGGGATATGAGGTTGTAAAAAAGTCATAACCCTAGTTACCATATTATCTACGAGTAACTAGTGTCTGCAGTAGCCGCACTAAAGCCACAACTTCAAGAACAAAATTTGATGTTTCACGATGTTGGGGAATTTTCTAACTCCATTATGACTTTCGGAACAAATATCATTCTTCTCTCCTTTCCCCCGATACATCTTTTGTGTACCATATTCCGGACTCCTTTACATCTCGCCGTACAGTGGGTTGTGATACTGCTAAGTGTTTGAAGTGTTTCAGCCTCATTCCGTTGACGGGTAGCTTACTAACTAAACATTGCCGTTATATTAAGGACTTCCCAAGGATCGAACTGTCCATCTAGGGATCATAGGCATTTGGGCATTTATTTGCAGACTAACTTCCAGATACGCGAAATTGCCCGCTGCATTTAATTAATTCCCAATCACAAATACTAGGCATTCCACTATCAACAGTAAGAAGGCGCGTCCGGTAGCACTCGGTTATACTTATCCGAAGGTCGAAGCACGAGGAATGATACAATTTTTTTTTAATATCAAATAAGTAAAAAATACTAAAGTGACTTAAATTTTGCATTTGGTACTAGCAGACCCGGGTCCGTATTGCTGGCCCGTCATGTTGATGTTAATGACAACTTTTTATGGACATTATGCTTTATATTTCAGACGAAAATATTTTCTACCTCATTTCTTCGGGTCCATTGTCAAACCTAGTTATTCATTGAAGGTTTTGCATTTATCAACACTTTTGTCTGTAACCTTTCTTTTTTTCTAACGGACTTTGTCGGATTTCGCCCAATGATGATGTTAAGGATTTATTATCGTCCCTGTCGCCTATATTTTAATTACACTGTGCTACAAAAGTTGACTTTGGGTCACTTCGTTTTTTGTTTTATAACGGTAAAGGTAGTGAAAAACTGGGTTTCTAAGATTTTCAATTTAAACGGGTATAACTATAAGGACCATTGTCTCGCAAATTAATCTTGAAACCGATATATTCGTTTTTATTACAAATATAGTGTTTTTCAAAATATGACATAGGGGAGTTACCCCGCTCCCTCCGAAATTCACCAAAATATGCAGTCCATTTTCACCGGACCATCCCTGTACATTCCCTGCAAATTTTAGGAAAATGGGTTCAGTAGGTTTGTAGATTAATACATTTTAAAAAGTCGGTTTGGTCAGTTTTTCTTTCCATAAAAACCCGAGTTGGGCCATGACGAACATTAAAAAAAATATCCAAATCGGTCCAGCCGTTCTCAACTGATGCAATTACCCATGAATCACATTTGAGTTTTATTATAATTATTATTAAAATAATGCATTTTTGTATATAAAAAAGAACAGAAACAAAAATGACATTAGGAACCCACTTTTCCCAGCTTAGGGTCTTTTGCAATAACTCTGGTATTTTACCATAAATGCCACATTTTGTATTAATTTAAATATTCTTCTTCCTCCCTCTCTGGGAGCCCTATTAACCACCCAATTTAGTAGCGATCCTATCAAAAATAGCGTGATTACAAAAAATGGAAAAATGAGATGTATTACTGACATTTGCGATATCTCCATTGTTTGACCACATACACCAACCTACATTGCAGCAATGTAAAGGAATTTTTATATTTTCCATTGAAGGGCTTTCCTTTTGGAATACGCCTACTAGAGCGGAGATATTCGCATATCAAAATTACGTGACGATCCGATCAAAATGCGACCTGTAGCGTGACTTCAAAAAAATGGAAAAATAAGATGTATTACCGACTATTGCTATATCTCCGTTATTTGGCCACCTACCCCAACCTACTTTGCATCATTGTAAAGATTGAATTTCCTACTTTCATAGTTAGGCTTTGCTTTTTGAAAGTCCCCAAACAAAGCTGTGATATTCGTCATTATAATTAAAATCGGAAAAATGAAAAGTTGGATTTTATTTGCGACTATTGTGATATCCTCGTTGTTTGACCACCAACGAAAACCTACTTTACATCGTTAGAGAGATGATATTGTCTACTTTCATTGTCAGGTTTTGCTTTTGGTATACCTCGCTTTGGAAAAAACCGTTGAATTTTTCTCCTGTAGCGTGATTACAAGGTTTAGATGGACAGACGGAGGGACGGGCACACATAGCCAGATCGACTCAGCTCGTCGAGACATTCATTTTGGTATATATAAGTATGGATCCACGACCATTATTTCGATGCGTTACAAACTTTTTGGCCAAAACCAATATAGAATACCCTCCCCACATAATGCTGTAGGTTATAAAAAACATAGAGCAGTTCACAGATTTTATCAAATTTTTACCACTTTTTCCATTTTAAAAAGTAAAAGAACAGACCAAAACTGTTCGATGTAGTGCTATTATTGTGTTCGGAACTGTATACATGCGAATACATACAAACACAACAGGAATATTATTCTCATCAATGCAAACTACATAATATTGTTGTACACATTGTTACAAGTAAATCAAAAATTGTACATTTATACATACATATGTATATTTTTACTAAATTTAATACATTTCATTTGCCAACAAAAACTTTAGGCTCTACAAGGTAATCACCAAATATCCGTGAGTTGGAAAACCAACAGTATAAGCGGCAAAACTCTTGTGCGCTTGCAATATCTTTTTGAAGTAACATTATGGACACGACACAGTATGCGGGTTTTCCTCAAATGAATCTTTTGGCGTTGCCTGTAATTCACCTGCCCCACTAGTCAACACCGATGTAACTGACCGTTGGAAATTGTTGTGCATGCGACGCTATTTGTAGGTTAGGCTTATTTATTATTCACCGTACGACTCATGTGTATCCGTAAAGTGTGTAACGTTCCTAGTGATACCAAAAACCAAATTATATATGTAAAATTCAGTTTAGTTGACAAAACAGTGGCTCTTCATTTCTGAATGAAGCTATTGTAATTAAATTCATATATTTCTGAAGCAAATCACACATTTAAATATGTGTACTCAGTTCAATATTACTTTTTCACTTCCTTCCCCAGTTTATGAATAACATATTTTGTACAATACAATTACCTGGTATTTACTTTGTATCTGTTTTCATTTCTGAAATTAAGTTTTGTAAGCAATTATAAAAGAAATAAAAATAATACTAACAAGTCGGAAAAATTATATTATATTAGGGCCCCACACCATTTTTCTCCTGACATGTGTCATTCAAGACGTTCACACATGAATATTTCCCCTCCTCCGGTGCACATGTCATTAAAGTCGTTCACACTCTGTCTGCTCTGGAAGATGACAACATAAAGCACCAGAACAATTACCAATTTTGTACATACATAGATTGGCACAAGTCTTTCGCTATGTCTTTGATAAGTGAAACATAAATTTATGATATCCACAAGCATTGTATTTCAAACTTCAAGCATGGTCTTCAATTAGTATGGAGAATTAAGAAATTACAAAAAGTCATAAAGTTTAAATATTAGCGTAGAGTTAATCATTCTACCTTTTTACCAACATTTCTACTTCTCCCAGTCTCTTGCTTTACCTTCGTTTCTTAATTGTTTTTTTTAGTCGGAGCCCTGACAGTAGGCTTGAAGTCTGCCCGGGGAAGACGGAACTCGTACTGCTCACCAGATATCCAGTCGCCAGTTTTGAATGGAGTTGAATTAGAAATTTCGCTTGACATGGAGAAGGAGCGGACGAATAAAAGTTTTACTGGACTCCATTCCCGCAAGAACTCCATTGGGGAAAGTTGGGGACTCAGACCAAAAATTACATACAAGCAGTGCTCAATCGTGGTTCTGCTTTTCTTAACCCATGATGGACTTGTTTGGTTGCAAGCAAGTGGAAATTAGGCATTGTTGTCCAAACTATCAAATGTGTAAATTGCTGCATTAATTTTGATTAGGAAGTATCAAAAGCACTGATGCTGGATTTGCAACCTCTGGATATCCTGATCCAGTTTCGGACAGCAAGGAAAATCTTAAACTTAATTGATAGGCAGCTTGGGTATGGCGACAGGAATAGCATAAGCGATTATATACCCATATCTTTCAGGTTTGACGCATTCTCAGTAATTATTCCAAGCTTTGACATTTGGGCTGATGGTAACTCTTCTCTGGGCGGTCTAGCAATATGCAGGGATGAATCCAAGATGGAGTCCATTAATCGAACACTCGTCCAAGCTTAATGAGCGTTTTTCAAGCAAAGATTGTTTGCTATCAGGAAACCAGTCTCACATGACCAGTGAATACATATATATATATGTTTGTCAATAGGTGGATCTTAAGAACGGCTCTGTATGATATACGAAATGAGAATCAGTGCGGGCCTTATTTCGGACTGGGATGGAAGTAGTATTAGTTATGTGATGATTCAGGAGAGATAGAGAACATCGGTTTTGTAGGTGTCCCATTTTGTGCACAAGAAGATACCATCTATTGGGTCTAACTTCTTATTAGATTATTATCTTTTTTTAAATTTGCCAAAAATGGCGATTATGACTAGGCAAAAAACATAACTTCTCATCAAATGTATCAATATCAATCATTAGTTGACGCTGGTAGACCTGAAACGCCCACTTATCGCCATTTGGCTCTGTAAATAGTGACCCCAAAACATAATTGCCCCAAACGAAAAATGCAAAATGACCCCAGAAAATATATATGGGTACAACAACACGTAAATTGACGGAAAATTGTTCACTTTTTTGGATATTTTCGCATACTTTTTTGTTCGCATACTGCATTTCAATTACTCAAAACCTGAAAATGCAATGTCACCTCAAATTCGTTGTTGTTTTTAGTTTGAAGTCATTTGAGTTTTCAATGGAAATAAACAGTTTGGTTTTTTACAGCGACTTGATAAAATCACTTTGCAAAAAAAGATTCATTTCTTTTTTTACTTGTGAACATTTTCGTCCGATAATTTTTCACAACATTCGACGTGGATAATCATGCAAGAGCGCATCGATCAAATTAAACCTTTGTATGTCGATAAAAGACCGTCCTATAGCACTATGAAAAACTAGTTAAGGTATTCAATCGTGGCGGACACTCGCCAAAAAACGAAGGTTGTGAAGGTTGCCCAAAATCGGGCATTGTGCCAGAAAAAATGGCCTCTCTAACATATGTCCCAAACATATTTTGCAGCAAATATATATTTGTTTGCAAGCAGTTCCAAACATAAAAAATGCTTAGGTCCTGCAAACAAATATATGTTTGGGTGCAAACAAATTATATGTTTGGGTGCAAACAAATACAAACCCAAAAGCCACAAAAAAACAAACACATGCACCAGTGGGCGCTTTCTGAGAGCAAGGGAGCGTAAATGTCAATGTGAAACACATTGAAATGTATGCTCACTTGCTCTCAGCAAGTGTTCACTGGCTATTTCTAACATATGTATATACACATTTATAAATGGTGGTGTTTTTTATTGAAGGGCATAGAAGAAAAGGCAAAACAACAAAGACACATAGGTAAATACAAAATGCCAAAGAATTACATAACATACTTTAATAAAAGAAAAACTGAATGAAATAACTTATAAAAAGTCACACTTTTAATAAGAAAATAATCAAATGATTATATAATGTAATAAATAGGTACATCCACATTTCAAATGTACATATGTATGTATGTACAGTGACTGGCATAATTATTTTAACAAGTTTGAAAAAATGACGTGTTTGGTTTTTTACCGGATTAGTCTTCTACAAAAATACATGAAAAATTGTTGGCTAATCCTTTACAAGAGTTCGTAAAATTAATAAAAAAAATTATCAATTCAAATATACGCTTGCACTTTTGTAATGGAAATAAATTTTCACTGCGTGGCATAAGTATTTTGACAAAATTGTTCTATTGATTTTTAGACCTCAACAATTAAAAATGTCTTTTTATACCCTACATCAATATGTGGAAAGGGTATTATAAGTTTGTTTTGTCGGTTTCACATCAGAATAGATTGCTATTTTAATTGGCGATTATCGTGAAATATTTAGCGGATGAAATGGACCAAAAACATAATTTTTATCCGATTTTGTAGCTGCTCTGTAGGTCACAATAATAATCCGATCGCCTCGAAGTCTTAAATAAGGTAAGAGTATATGACGAAGAAGAACCTTGTAGTTTGAGATGGCGATCAGATAATATATAGAGAGTTAAATGGACCACAACTTTTGTGTGAAAATTGTCAAAATTTTTAATAAAAAGCTTATATCTTTGTTCCTTAAAGACACATTCCCCCTCGTGAGTTATATTTGGAAGACAATGATGTCAATTATGTTGATGTACGTGATCAAATTACAGAGTTACAGCCTAATATATCTAGTTTGTTTGTAGTGTTATCATAAACACGCTAGAGGTCGCAATTATAGCTCAATAGTCACGAAATTTTTTAGGTTGAAGAAAATGCATATAATTTAGCATGATGATCTGATATTATTTATGATTTATTTTATTACTGTTGTATGAAAAATATACAAATTTTATTTTTGGTCCATATTTTAATTTCTGGAGGGCATATACCGGAGAAGTAGTCTAAAATAACTACTGACATTTCCCCTGATGAAAATTGCAATAATGTGTCTGCTAGATAACGGGCCACCTGCCGAATATATAATGGGTTTTGTGTAGAGAACCACAATTTCCCATCATGACAGAGAAATTTTCAGTTCAGTTCCCCAATATATAATAATTTACAAAACAATAATTTTATACAAATATTGCAGCATGGGGTCGCCTCCCCACCTATTTATACCTCAGGATTTACATTGAAGGGGATACATATAAAATACGACCAAAGATGTGTCTCATCGAAAAATTGGTTTAAGACCCCAAGTGTGATTGGGCGAAATTCGTTTCAGACAATTTGGGGTCGATTTAGCCCTGTTCGTTCATCTGTCTCTCTTACTGTCTAGCTGACTGGTGCGCACGATAACTCTTGAACGGATCTACCGATTCGAACCAAATTTTATACTTCGTAATATTTTGCCCAAACTTAAGGTAGAGTTACATTAGGCAAATATTTGCTCCAGCGACCGGCATTGTGCGCTTACTGAGAGCAAGTGAGCATAAATTCAACGTATTATTAACACTCACCTGATCTCAGTAAGCGCACAATGCCGGTCGCTGGAGCAAATATTTGCCTAATGTGACCCTACCTTTAGTTTAATTTCAAACGTTCAAAATTTTTTTTCGAAAAATTGTGTGAACGATAACTGGCGTAGTGAGCAATCGATCGATAGATCGGATAAAACTATATCGGTCCACACTTGCGGGTACGTCCCACACAAAATTCGGAAAAGTGAAATTTAAGAATGCTCTCGAATCGTTTTGATTTTTTTCCAGCAGATTGTCATTGCGGTCCCCGTTACGATTGTACAATTACAATAGCAAGTCTTATTATTATAAGTTTGTTTTGGTAAAAATTCATGTAACACCGCGAAATATTCGTCGGACACCGCCAATGTGGTATACCAAAATCCATACCTCGACGAGATAAAGCGATTTTGAGATGTGTGTCCGTCCGTCCGTCTGTCAATTATAATTTGTAATCAAACTCCAGGGCGCGTGACCGATCGTCACGAAATTTTCGCGTTCAGACCAGAACAGACACATATTGTTATTGGCGATGATCGTGAAATATTTAGCGGGTGAAATGGACCAAAAACAAAAATTTTAACCGATTTATTAGCTGCTCTGTACGTCGCACTAATAGTCCGATCGCCTCGAAAATTTAAATAAGGTTAGAGTACATATATGACAAAGGAGAAGGTTGCACTTTGAGATGGTGATCAGATATATTTAGAGGGTTAAATGAACCACAACATTTGTGTGAAAATTGTGAAAAATTTTAATATATTGCTTATAAATTTATTCCTTGAAGAGACATTCCGAGCAAGTAAGCTATCCTTGGAAGAGGAACGCTTGACCTTTCTATTGATGCCAATTGTGTTGGTGTACTTGATAAGATTACAGAGTTACAGCCTAATATACCCAGTTATTTGTTTGTAGTGTAATCATAAACAAGCTAGAGGTCGCAATTATAGCTCAATAATCACGAAATTTTGCACGAGGTAAAAGTTTAGGTAGACGAAGATGCCTACAATTTTGGATGATGATCTGATATTATTTAGCGGGTGAAATGGACCATTACTTTTGTATGAAAAATAAAAAAAAAACATTTTTTGCATTTTTTTTCCTGGAGGGCATATACCGGCAAAATAGCCTATATATAGAAAAAGATCTACTGACTTTTTCCCCTGATGCAAATTGCAATACCGTGTCTGCTAGACAACGGCCTACTGCTTAATATATAATGGGTTTTGTGTAGAGAACCACATTTTCCCATTCCCAGTTTTTGCATTATTGCAAATTGCATGGTGCTCTAGCGTATTAATTGTACAATTGAATTTTTATACATATATTGCAGCATGGGCCACTTTGCCATTTTTTCAAAACGATTCCCCAGCTATGCAACATCAAATTTTCAACTGTGGCAAAATACCCTTCAGTAATTTTGGCGACATTTTCTGAGTATTTCAGCCATGTAAAACGTCTCTACAAGTGGTGTCTTAAAACACGCCATTCGGACTCGGAGGAAGGCTGTGAGTCCCATATAATTGAGCGAATAAGAATCGGGGTACACTCACTCATTGAATAGAAGAAGTGTGATACGCTGCTAGTATCCACAAAGTTTTTTACTTACAATAAGTTTACTTGTTCCAAAAATTTTGCTTGGGGAAAGCTTATTCGTAGGGGTAGCGGTGTAGGGTATCACATGGTCGGCCCCGTCCGACTATAGCCTTGGCTTACTTGTTTTTCTAATGTCTAGAGATTCTAGTCCTACACGCAGAGAAAAAAATATGTTTGATCCAACAATATTCCAAGAGCAAAATATGTATTGTTAACATATTGTTGGATTCCTCATGTAGTATTGTAAATCCAAAAATAGTTTGTGTCAACTGAACAATATTTCTCTCTTTTCTTCGAAAATTTGTTTCTCTTCTCTCGCTATTCGATGCCGTGTTGAAAAAACAATTTTGGTGAGTTGTGGTGTGTTTGTATGACATGCTGCCTTTACCTTTGTTTTTGTGTGTATGTACTTGTGAGACTCTTGTTTTTATTTGTTTCTGTTTTGTTTCATTCTTCTTTCCTTTTCATGTTTGTTATGGTGTTTAATTATTCCTTATGTTGTGGTGGGTTCTTGTGGCTTTTTGTTTGTCTTTGTTGTCAGCCAATGCAGCAAACCATGTATTGTGTTCATCAATGATTGCAATATTATACGCGACATTTATATCCAAGTTATGCGAAAAGTGTATATGAGAAGTATATGCACTCAAATCAAACATTTCTGGGCTGGTTTTCTGTATTGACAATACTTTTTGTAAACAAAATTAGATTATGATAGTTCCTACAATCGGTATTGTTAACGATTTTAACAATATTGCGAAAATTCGAAAGTTGTTTTTGTTTTCTATGTTTGGAACAAAAGATGGTATTTTTGGATTTGGATTACAATGTTTGAACAAAACAAATACATTTTTGGAACCAAAACATATATTTTTGTTCCAACAAAAGCGAAAAATATTTTTTCTCTGCGTGTAATTGAGAACTTGTTTTGACATCGAAATTGCTCAGAAGATGAGCATTTACCACTATGCACTATTTACCTGGGAACAAATTCTTTAATTTCACATTTTCTGCCTAGATCGTGCATATTTACAGCGTTTTCCATATTTTGATATTTATTCGTTACAAAATAAATAAATAACTGCAGCAATTTCTAATCATTAGCTACATTTATCACCATAACTGTCATTTTAAATTTAGTTACAACTTTTGACACTAACATTCCCTATTTTATAAAAAATCTATGACTGTCAAGTACATTTTTACTTAATTGTTAATGATTTATCTAAAACAATTAATTTTGTACCAAAAGTAATACAATTATGACGTGTCAAAATACTTATGCCGTTTTGCTTTTGTCTCCCTTTTTTAACATTCGCCTACCTAATCACAAATTAAGCTGGAATTTCTTTGATCCATTAATTTTTTTTAGCTGACAGGCCAAAGTAAAACCCTAAACTGTTAATATCCCGTTTTATGAATGCTGACAATATTTATATGCATTTTAAGACAAATGTAGTTTTTGTCAAAATAATTATGCCAGGGACTGTACGAGGGCGGTTCGGAAACTTCTTAGTCTATCAATGAAAGAGAATAGTTAGTTTTTCAAAAATATTTTTTTTTTTTTCAATATAATCTCCTGAAACTTCAATACACTTAGTCCAACGCTTTTCTAGCAATTCTATCCCTTGATTAAAATAGTTTTCCTCAAGGTCTTCAAAATAGTGGTTTACAACTGTAATTGCATCTTCATTTGAGGTAAAACGCTTGCCAGCAAGGAATTTTTTAGATTTGGGAACAAGTAAAAGTCACTGGGAGCTAAATCAGGAGAATAAGGTGGGTGGTCAAGCAACTCGTACTTTAATTCGTTGATTTTAGTCATTGTTAAAACACTCTTGTGCGCCGGTGCGTTGTCTTGATGAAAAATTATTTTTTTGTGTTGTAAGCCAGGACGTTTTTCTCGAATTTGTACATTTAATTGATCCAAAAGGTTGCAATAGTGCTCTGAATTTATTGTTTTACCCTTTTGCAGATAGTCAATCAATAAAATACCTTTGAAGTCCCAAAAAACCGTTGCCATAACCTTACCAGCCGATTGAATTGTTTTTGCCTTCTTTGGGGCACTTCCTCCAGTTTCAGTCCATTGTTTGGATTGTTCTTTTGTGTCTGGAGTATAGTGGTGGATCCATGTCTCATCAACAGTTATGAAACGACGCTTAAAATCCATTTTATTCATTCTTATGCGTTTTTGATCGACTGTTAACAAATGCGGCACCCATCTTGCAGAAAGCTTTTTCATCTGTAGTTCTTCATGCAAAATTAAATGGACTCGATCATTTGAGATGCCCATGATATTAGCAATTTCAAGCACTTTTATTCGTCGATCATTTAATACCAAATCGTGCACTTTGGCTACAATTTCTGTTGTTGCTTGTACGACCACGTTTAAATTCAGCAACCCAATTTTTTACTGTTGCATATGAAGGAGCACTTTCACCTAACACATTCACCATATCATTATGAATTTCTTGTCCCGATAAACCTTTTTTATGTAAATATTTAATGACAGCACGCATTTCTAATTTTTCCATTGTAAAAAAATTGCGGATGCGTCTTTTTTGAACACCTGTTTCTATATGAAGGAGTTGCCAGATCGAAACAAAATTTAACATGTGTTCATAACAGAGATGGAAGTTTCCAAAACACTTAACTTTTTTCTGTTTATACCGCGCTTTTTGTGCTAGGCTAAGAAGTTTCCGAACTGCCCTCGTATGTATGTATGTAAGTACATATTGATGTAATTACCAATATTAAATGTGATTCATTCCTTGTCCAATAAAATATTTCCATTCACCTTCTTGATTCAATTACACTGTGACACAAAATGGAACTCAAAGTCTGGGGGGTGGAAAATTTCTTTTGAATATGAAAGCACTTGATGAGTATACTAAGAACCCAAAAGGAAATTTTCGCCATAAGTCAAGTTTCTGAGATATCGCGCGATGAAGTTTTTGATTTTTTCCCTATAATACTTGGTAAAATAGCTCCACATCTCTATTTGGCGTTGTTGTAGCTTCATTTTGAGGTGACATATCTTAAGTCAAATAGATTGGCGAATCTTTTTGTAGAACATTTCATTCTTCTAACTCAATGCCTTTCATGTCCTTTTCGTCCTTCATTTCTTGAACCGTAGTGAAAGTACCACAAGATGAGATTTTTCAGCATCCACATATTCTACAAAAATGTTGCTCAGAAGATTTTAGCTACGGTTCTCTTTGACAGCTAATCGATTTTGTCACTTTTTCATTGTCCTTTTTACATTTAATCGATTTGGTTCAGAAATAAACTATGTTTTGTTTGATGAAAGTCGATGAAGATAATATTACGAACCCGGAATGACAGTTACGCCGTAGGTCAAACTTCTGAGTTATAGCGAAATGAATTCTTTCTTGACAAACTATACATGCCTACATGACAAAAAAACAAGCGAAATTTGATCGCGCCATAACACAGAAGTTTGACCTACGCCATGACTGTCATTCCGGGTTCGTAATATTATCTTCATCGACTTTCATCAAACAAAACATAGTTTATTTCTGAACCAAATCGATTAAATGTAAAAAGGACAATGAAAAAGTGACAAAATCGATTAGCTGTCAAAGAGAACCGTAGCTAAAATCTTCTGAGCAACATTTTTGTAGAATATGTGGATGCTGAAAAATCTCATCTTGTGGTACTTTCACTACGGTTCAAGAAATGAAGGACGAAAAGGACATGAAAGGCATTGAGTTAGAAGAATGAAATGTTCTACAAAAAGATTCGCCAATCTATTTGACTTAAGATATGTCACCTCAAAATGAAGCTACAACAACGCCAAATAGAGATGTGGAGCTATTTTACCAAGTATTATAGGGAAAAAATCAAAAACTTCATCGCGCGATATCTCAGAAACTTGACTTATGGCGAAAATTTCCTTTTGGGTTCTTAGTATACTCATCAAGTGCTTTCATATTCAAAAGAAATTTTCCACCCCCCAGACTTTGAGTTCCATTTTGTGTCACAGTGTAATTGAATCAAGAAGGTGAATGGAAATATTTTATTGGACAAGGAATGAATCACATTTAATATTGGTAATTACATCAATATGTACTTACATACATACATACGAGGGCAGTTCGGAAACTTCTTAGCCTAGCACAAAAAGCGCGGTATAAACAGAAAAAAGTTAAGTGTTTTGGAAACTTCCATCTCTGTTATGAACACATGTTAAATTTTGTTTCGATCTGGCAACTCCTTCATATAGAAACAGGTGTTCAAAAAAGACGCATCCGCAATTTTTTTACAATGGAAAAATTAGAAATGCGTGCTGTCATTAAATATTTACATAAAAAAGGTTTATCGGGACAAGAAATTCATAATGATATGGTGAATGTGTTAGGTGAAAGTGCTCCTTCATATGCAACAGTAAAAAATTGGGTTGCTGAATTTAAACGTGGTCGTACAAGCAACAACAGAAATTGTAGCCAAAGTGCACGATTTGGTATTAAATGATCGACGAATAAAAGTGCTTGAAATTGCTAATATCATGGGCATCTCAAATGATCGAGTCCATTTAATTTTGCATGAAGAACTACAGATGAAAAAGCTTTCTGCAAGATGGGTGCCGCATTTGTTAACAGTCGATCAAAAACGCATAAGAATGAATAAAATGGATTTTAAGCGTCGTTTCATAACTGTTGATGAGACATGGATCCACCACTATACTCCAGACACAAAAGAACAATCCAAACAATGGACTGAAACTGGAGGAAGTGCCCCAAAGAAGGCAAAAACAATTCAATCGGCTGGTAAGGTTATGGCAACGGTTTTTTGGGACTTCAAAGGTATTTTATTGATTGACTATCTGCAAAAGGGTAAAACAATAAATTCAGAGCACTATTGCAACCTTTTGGATCAATTAAATGTACAAATTCGAGAAAAACGTCCTGGCTTACAACACAAAAAAATAATTTTTCATCAAGACAACGCACCGGCGCACAAGAGTGTTTTAACAATGACTAAAATCAACGAATTAAAGTACGAGTTGCTTGACCACCCACCTTATTCTCCTGATTTAGCTCCCAGTGACTTTTACTTGTTCCCAAATCTAAAAAATTCCTTGCTGGCAAGCGTTTTACCTCAAATGAAGATGCAATTACAGTTGTAAACCACTATTTTGAAGACCTTGAGGAAAACTATTTTAATCAAGGGATAGAATTGCTAGAAAAGCGTTGGACTAAGTGTATTGAAGTTTCAGGAGATTATATTGAAAAAAAAAAAAATATTTTTGAAAAACTAACTATTCTCTTTCATTGATAGACTAAGAAGTTTCCGAACCGCCCTCGTACAGTCCCTGGCATAATTATTTTGACAAAAACTACATTTGTCTTAAAATGCATATAAATATTGTCAGCATTCATAAAACGGGATATTAACAGTTTAGGGTTTTACTTTGGCCTGTCAGCTAAAAAAAATTAATGGATCAAAGAAATTCCAGCTTAATTTGTGATTAGGTAGGCGAATGTTAAAAAAGGGAGACAAAAGCAAAACGGCATAAGTATTTTGACACGTCATAATTGTATTACTTTTGGTACAAAATTAATTGTTTTAGATAAATCATTAACAATTAAGTAAAAATGTACTTGACAGTCATAGATTTTTTATAAAATAGGGAATGTTAGTGTCAAAAGTTGTAACTAAATTTAAAATGACAGTTATGGTGATAAATGTAGCTAATGATTAGAAATTGCTGCAGTTATTTATTTATTTTGTAACGAATAAATATCAAAATATGGAAAACGCTGTAAATATGCACGATCTAGGCAGAAAATGTGAAATTAAAGAATTTGTTCCCAGGTAAATAGTGCATAGTGGTAAATGCTCATCTTCTGAGCAATTTCGATGTCAAAACAAGTTCTCAATTACACGCAGAGAAAAAATATTTTTCGCTTTTGTTGGAACAAAAATATATGTTTTGGTTCCAAAAATGTATTTGTTTTGTTCAAACATTGTAATCCAAATCCAAAAATACCATCTTTTGTTCCAAACATAGAAAACAAAAACAACTTTCGAATTTTCGCAATATTGTTAAAATCGTTAACAATACCGATTGTAGGAACTATCATAATCTAATTTTGTTTACAAAAAGTATTGTCAATACAGAAAACCAGCCCAGAAATGTTTGATTTGAGTGCATATACTTCTCATATACACTTTTCGCATAACTTGGATATAAATGTCGCGTATAATATTGCAATCATTGATGAACACAATACATGGTTTGCTGCATTGGCTGACAACAAAGACAAACAAAAAGCCACAAGAACCCACCACAACATAAGGAATAATTAAACACCATAACAAACATGAAAAGGAAAGAAGAATGAAACAAAACAGAAACAAATAAAAACAAGAGTCTCACAAGTACATACACACAAAAACAAAGGTAAAGGCAGCATGTCATACAAACACACCACAACTCACCAAAATTGTTTTTTCAACACGGCATCGAATAGCGAGAGAAGAGAAACAAATTTTCGAAGAAAAGAGAGAAATATTGTTCAGTTGACACAAACTATTTTTGGATTTACAATACTACATGAGGAATCCAACAATATGTTAACAATACATATTTTGCTCTTGGAATATTGTTGGATCAAACATATTTTTTTCTCTGCGTGTAGGACTAGAATCTCTAGACATTAGAAAAACAAGTAAGCCAAGGCTATAGTCGGACGGGGCCGACCATGTGATACCCTACACCGCTACCCCTACGAATAAGCTTTCCCCAAGCAAAATTTTTGGAACAAGTAAACTTATTGTAAGTAAAAAACTTTGTGGATACTAGCAGCGTATCACACTTCTTCTATTCAATGAGTGAGTGTACCCCGATTCTTATTCGCTCAATTATATGGGACTCACAGCCTTCCTCCGAGTCCGAATGGCGTGTTTTAAGACACCACTTGTAGAGACGTTTTACATGGCTGAAATACTCAGAAAATGTCGCCAAAATTACTGAAGGGTATTTTGCCACAGTTGAAAATTTGATGTTGCATAGCTGGGGAATCGTTTTGAAAAAATGGCAAAGTGGCCCATGCTGCAATATATGTATAAAAATTCAATTGTACAATTAATACGCTAGAGCACCATGCAATTTGCAATAATGCAAAAACTGGGAATGGGAAAATGTGGTTCTCTACACAAAACCCATTATATATTAAGCAGTAGGCCGTTGTCTAGCAGACACGGTATTGCAATTTGCATCAGGGGAAAAAGTCAGTAGATCTTTTTCTATATATAGGCTATTTTGCCGGTATATGCCCTCCAGGAAAAAAAATGCAAAAAATGTTTTTTTTTTATTTTTCATACAAAAGTAATGGTCCATTTCACCCGCTAAATAATATCAGATCATCATCCAAAATTGTAGGCATCTTCGTCTACCTAAACTTTTACCTCGTGCAAAATTTCGTGATTATTGAGCTATAATTGCGACCTCTAGCTTGTTTATGATTACACTACAAACAAATAACTGGGTATATTAGGCTGTAACTCTGTAATCTTATCAAGTACACCAACACAATTGGCATCAATAGAAAGGTCAAGCGTTCCTCTTCCAAGGATAGCTTACTTGCTCGGAATGTCTCTTCAAGGAATAAATTTATAAGCAATATATTAAAATTTTTCACAATTTTCACACAAATGTTGTGGTTCATTTAACCCTCTAAATATATCTGATCACCATCTCAAAGTGCAACCTTCTCCTTTGTCATATATGTACTCTAACCTTATTTAAATTTTCGAGGCGATCGGACTATTAGTGCGACGTACAGAGCAGCTAATAAATCGGTTAAAATTTTTGTTTTTGGTCCATTTCACCCGCTAAATATTTCACGATCATCGCCAATAACAATATGTGTCTGTTCTGGTCTGAACGCGACCTCCATGCAAAATTTCGTGACGATCGGTCACGCGCCCTGGAGTTTGATTACAAATTATAATTGACAGACGGACGGACGGACACACATCTCAAAATCGCTTTATCTCGTCGAGGTATGGATTTTGGTATACCACATTGGCGGTGTCCGACGAATATTTCGCGGTGTTACATGAATTTTTACCAAAACAAACTTATAATAATAAGACTTGCTATTGTAATTGTACAATCGTAACGGGGACCGCAATGACAATCTGCTGGAAAAAAATCAAAACGATTCGAGAGCATTCTTAAATTTCACTTTTCCGAATTTTGTGTGGGACGTACCCGCAAGTGTGGACCGATATAGTTTTATCCGATCTATCGATCGATTGCTCACTACGCCAGTTATCGTTCACACAATTTTTCGAAAAAAAATTTTGAACGTTTGAAATTAAACTAAAGGTAGGGTCACATTAGGCAAATATTTGCTCCAGCGACCGGCATTGTGCGCTTACTGAGATCAGGTGAGTGTTAATAATACGTTGAATTTATGCTCACTTGCTCTCAGTAAGCGCACAATGCCGGTCGCTGGAGCAAATATTGGAGCAAATATTTGCCATTGTCCTTTTTACATTTAATCGATTTGGTTCAGAAATAAACTATGTTTTGTTTGATGAAAGTCGATGAAGATAATATTACGAACCCGGAATGACAGTTACGCCGTAGGTCAAACTTCTGAGTTATAGCGAAATGAATTCTTTCTTGACAAACTATACATGCCTACATGACAAAAAAACAAGCGAAATTTGATCGCGCCATAACACAGAAGTTTGACCTACGCCATGACTGTCATTCCGGGTTCGTAATATTATCTTCATCGACTTTCATCAAACAAAACATAGTTTATTTCTGAACCAAATCGATTAAATGTAAAAAGGACAATGAAAAAGTGACAAAATCGATTAGCTGTCAAAGAGAACCGTAGCTAAAATCTTCTGAGCAACATTTTTGTAGAATATGTGGATGCTGAAAAATCTCATCTTGTGGTACTTTCACTACGGTTCAAGAAATGAAGGACGAAAAGGACATGAAAGGCATTGAGTTAGAAGAATGAAATGTTCTACAAAAAGATTCGCCAATCTATTTGACTTAAGATATGTCACCTCAAAATGAAGCTACAACAACGCCAAATAGAGATGTGGAGCTATTTTACCAAGTATTATAGGGAAAAAATCAAAAACTTCATCGCGCGATATCTCAGAAACTTGACTTATGGCGAAAATTTCCTTTTGGGTTCTTAGTATACTCATCAAGTGCTTTCATATTCAAAAGAAATTTTCCACCCCCCAGACTTTGAGTTCCATTTTGTGTCACAGTGTAATTGAATCAAGAAGGTGAATGGAAATATTTTATTGGACAAGGAATGAATCACATTTAATATTGGTAATTACATCAATATGTACTTACATACATACATACGAGGGCAGTTCGGAAACTTCTTAGCCTAGCACAAAAAGCGCGGTATAAACAGAAAAAAGTTAAGTGTTTTGGAAACTTCCATCTCTGTTATGAACACATGTTAAATTTTGTTTCGATCTGGCAACTCCTTCATATAGAAACAGGTGTTCAAAAAAGACGCATCCGCAATTTTTTTACAATGGAAAAATTAGAAATGCGTGCTGTCATTAAATATTTAAAGGACAATGAAAAAGTGACAAAAAGATTCGCCAATCGATTTGACTGAAGATATGTCACCTCAAAATGAAGCTACAACAACGCCAAATAGAGATATGGAGCTATTTTACCAAGTATTATAGGGAAAAAATCAAAAACTTCATCGCGCGATATCTCAGAAACTTGACCTGTGGCGAAAATTTCCTTTTGGGTTCTTAGTATACTCATCAAGTGCTTTCATATTCAAAAGAAATTTTCCACCCCCCAAAAATGGTGCTGCACAGTGTTATAAAATGTATTAGACATTTAATTTACTAATAAGCACAATTTCTTTAAGAAAAGACAAAACACTGATTTATTCACTCACTTTACCGTCTTTACTCAACGATGTTCTCTAGAACACTGATGAAAAAAGACCAACATAATTAATACCATTTTTTTATTTTCCTCTTCGCTTGATACGTTGGTTAACAACAACAAAGCATGAAACACACGTGTTTTCCGCATACACATCAAAAATCGATTTTTCTCGCAAGGTCCAGCAAAATTGGTCAATCGCTCCAAAAAGGCTCTTGTGGATTGGTGCAAAACAATTGTGAATAAAAACAACTGCGGTGCTTCAAACGACATTTATAAGATCGTCACAGACGACGGATCTTGGATCTATGCTTAGGAGCCCGAAACAAAACAGGAATCGACCGTTTGGGTCTTCTAAAGCGAGCCAAATCCAATGAAAGGTGTTCATGGAAGAACAACTTCGAAGGAAATTGTGGCTTGTTTCTTTGACAAAACTGAACGTGTGGCGACTATACAGCTTGAGAAATGTAGAAGGTTAATTCTGAGTGTTACACTACAATTTGTCTGCCAGAAGTCTCCTGAGAAATTCGTTAAACGAAGAAGAGAAGACGAATCATGACAATGCGAGTTCTCACACATCGATTCAAACCAGCGTCTGTTTGACCGGACAAAACGTGGAATTGATGGGTCATACGTCGTACAGCCATGACTGGGGATCCAATGACTTCATTTGATTCCAGCACATCAAGAAAAAAAGGCGTGGTCAAGATTTTCGTCGCCAGAAGATGCTGTAATCTTCTCTTACGTTTGAGTAGTGGGAATATAAATATTTGTATTTTTTTAGCCTTATGGCTTGGAGTATTTGTAATTATAGGATTATATCATATACCTAGTTTTATATGCACTCTGAGTAGTGATAACATACACATATGTAATATAATGTAATTCATTTAAATTGGCCCGATGGCTTAGAATTATTGTAAAGTTGATAAATAAATAAAATAAATAAATAAATGCGTGCAGACACCATCTTTCGGAGGTATCTCAATCAAGACACTGTAAACGTCCCAATACATGGTCGGTCGTACGTTAAACTGTCCTGAGTAAGCTTAGGCTTAAAACTGTCAAACTTTTCGAAAAAAAAAATACTCAACTACAAAACTTTAATATGACGTAAAATATATATTCCACATTAGATAGATCCTTTCATAGAAAACAAGAATGACTTTTCATTTGAAGAAAATCTGAGAAGACGGCATGGGCTACATGAGAAAAAATTGTTTGCCAAAATTCAGAGGATTTATTGGACCTAAAAGTTTTTGACATTCAGTTTGTAATAAACAAGCTAGAGATGAGAAGAGTAGAGCTCAAATGATTGTAAATATCCGCTGATATTTATAATATAAGTGAACGGGTCACCAAAATGTATTGTTCAAATGTACGCCTATCATATAAAAATGAAGACTGTATTGATAAGTGTAAAAAAAATTGCCCGGAGTCATATGTCGAGTACTATGACCATGTAAGAGACAATCATTGTTTTTAATTTTTCATTTTTAACCCTTTGTGGCCCGACGTTGCCTGTGGGAAACTTTGCATGTTTGTGTATGCGTATTTCCCACGCCGTTTGAAATATTTATATATACTAAGAGGTAGTTTACACTAGCTATCAATATCATATGAAATAAACACATGCCATATCCTGCCAGCGTGAGTAGGCAATGTGAAAGCGTAATTTCACTACATTTTTGCTGGTGTGGACGCTAAAACTAAATGCCGTAAAGAAAATCCCCAATATTACACACATTAGCGACTGTATACTGATGGCAAATTTCAACACATATGGCATTAATAGATAGTGTAAACAACCTCTAAGTGGGTGTCGGTAGGTTGGAAAGTACTTTTAAATAAATATCTAGTTAGATTGGTAGTCGAGTGAAAATTTGGACATGAAATATTTTAGTGATATTATAAAATGCCGTTTAATGTCAAATGAATTGAATAATTACAGTCTACATTTTTTCAAAAATCTTACTGAAATATTTGTCTTATAAAATAAAAAACATACAATTTACAATTCCTGTCAGTAGGTATATTTTTTTTCAAATTTGAAAGTTACCTGTGGGCAACATTGGTCATTGTGGTAATAAAGTCGTTACATTAGTGGAAGTGGAAATGCGGCTTAGTGGTATTCAATGAAGTATAAAGGTTCATTGGGACATTCGGGCTTGTGAAGAACGTTGTAGTTATATTATTATTCGAAGACTGGACTTGAATTAAGAGGAGATTGACACATTTTTAGTAGAATATACGTATTATATATTAGGGAATTATAAGATATCAAGCGGATATTTGTTCAAATATCGATGATGATAATTTTATGTATTGGATGAAAGGCAATATTATCAGGTTTAGAGTCTGCATACAAAATAAAAAATATTTTTTGTCCGACTGCAAATCCTAGGATTGCGTGTTCAACGCTGAACGTCGGCACGCGAGCTTTTTGTTGACAAAATAAAGAACAGATGGTGTTGCACATGTTTGACTGTGTAGTTTTCTCGGCGACAAAATAAGAAGTTCGCATGATCAAATCCAGCAGTGAGCGAAAAAAAATAAAATAAAATATGAAGTGTGTTGAAATTGAAAACAAATTCCACCTCGACTGTTCTAAAAATAGAATTTTTTAGCTTATTTTCAACTTCTAGTGGCCACAGAATAACTAGTTATTCGTGTGGTATTCATCCATTTTAAGATTTTTTTCATAAGATTTTGTAAGTAGTTACGATAAAAACCAAATATTTAGTAAGAATTTTTCTTTTGCTGTGTATACCTAACTTTCAAATTTAAATTTGTTCTTTTTATACTCTTCACCATATTATGGAGGGTATATTAAGTTTGTTTTTTTTTTTTGTTTGTAACACATCGAAATAATCATTTGCGACCATATAAAGTGTATATATTCTTGATCAGGATAATTCTAAGACGATCTAGCCACTTCCGTCTGTCCGTCTAACCCTCTGTTCGTCTGTTGTAATCAGTCTAGCGGTCGCAAAAATTGAGATTAAACGCTAAAATTTTGCACCCGAGTGTCTTTTTGTCATAGGCAGGTAAAGATATGCTATATAGGTCCACGTTTCGGTATACAACAGAACGATATTTAAGGTATTTTGACGGAATTAGCTGAAATTTGACATTTGAGGTTCCCAATGACCAAGAAAATTCTCCAATAGAAATTGTAACGATAGGTCCACGTTTTGGTATAGCCCCCATATAATGGTACCTCCCGATTTAATGTATTTTGAGGATCTAAGCTACATTTTCTGACCGAATTAGTTGAAATTTGGCATTTGATACTCTCAATGACCAAAAAACTTCTCCACTAAAAATTGTCAAGATAGGTACACTAGGGTTATGACTTTTCCACATTTTTTCTCAAAAATGATTTCCTGTAGCACGGATGAATGAACTTTTGCATATTATTCACTAAAAAAACGTTTAGTCCATTGAAATATAAAAAAGTTAACGCACAAGTGGATTTTAAAAAATATTTTTTTGATAAAATGTATGAAATAAAAAAAAATTCTCAAAAATTATTTCCTGCTGCACGAATGAATGAATTTAAGCCTACTAAAAACGAAAATAACGTTTATTCCAATCAAATATTAAAAAAGGTCATGTACAAACCACTTTGAAAAAATTTTGATTTTTTTCTTTCTTGTTAAGAAATTATATCTTTGACAAAGCGTTTACAACATTTTTATGATTGTCAGAATTAAAGAAAATTAGTGAGAAACAAAAATGTTATATCAAATTTTCATGTGGCTCAAAGTTTATTTTCAAATACATATCTGCTTACAGTGACTTAAAAAAAATTGCCCATAAATCTGATAAATTAAATATAAATTAAATCTGTGTGAGGTTTTTTACCGAATCACCTTATAATTAAGATTTATGTAATCTTATGTAGAAACTCATCAGGGATATGAGTTTGTAAAAAGTCACAACCATAAGGTGCACGCTTTGGTATAGCTACTATATAACGGTATCTCCCGATTAAAGGTATTTTGGGGATTTGAGCTTGCTGTAATTTAACATTTGAGGTTGCCAGTGGTAACAAAAGTTCTCCACAAAAATTGTCCAGACCTTATTTAGGTATTTGGGGTATCCGTGGTCACAAAATATAAATGGACATGAAAGAAAGCTTATTATTCCACTTCAGTTCAGAATATTTTATGGTGGAGGATATTAAAAGTTCGGCCCGGCTGAACTTAATGCTTTTTTACTTTTTCTCTGTATGATTTTAAATATTTTGGAAAATTTTGTATTTCACGTTAGGAGAAATATTGTTTTGGGTGGCGCACAGAAATAATAGGCTTATTTTCCTCTTCTTGGGACCTTTTTTCATTTAGCTGTTGGGGCCAATTTGTCTTCATAGCAAGTACATTGAATGTTTGAAAATCAAATTGGGGTCTAAATAATATTGGCGTTTAACTGCCTTTTTCATTGGGGCCTCTTTTCACATGTTTGGGGCCCAATTGTAATTAAGCGTCTAAGAAAAACAACAAATTGGGGTGCAATTTCATAAATTTTATTAAGAAAAAGCGAACAAAATCAAAGCTCTCAAAATAATAGTAATTTGCAAAAATTAACACTTATTTCAAAAAACTCAAAAAATTAGGTGATGATTAATCAAATATTAACAATGTTAATGTTATACAATTTTAATAAAAATTAAGTTGTTCAATTAATTTATTTTATATATATATAATACATTAATATATTTGTAGGGTGTCTTGAACAACGGCATGGCAATAAGGGCAGTTTAATGTGTCGAAATTATTCGCCTAAAGAAAACTAACGAAAAAAAATGTAAAACTATCGCGCGATTTTTTTAGTATATTTTTCTTCAGCTGCACACCAGTTTTTTCTAATTTTGTTTGGAATGATTTGGAGTGTAGCTTAGGAAAAATATATTTAAAACAAGTAAGAAAGTGTCAATCGGCTTTGCCGACAGATATATGGTAAATTTCAAATTTCCTTTACAATTCCATCGAAAAAAAAAAATTAAAAACAATTTTTGCTAGCATATTCTCGATTTTTGGTACATGGGTTAAGAAAAAAATCGTGGTTTCAAATTTGTTCGCGTTCACAAAATTGGATGCTACGCCCAAAAGTTATGGGGGGTTTTATTCGTTTATAAAGAAAAAATATTTAAAAATTTCCTTTGTGTTGTAATACCAAAATTTATATATAAATGGGTAACAGCATTTAATATCTATTCGTAGCCGCCTAAGTATTTGCTAAATTTATTTTTGTTTTCGCGGAAAATCAAAAAATAATGAATGAATGTTGGAGTAAATTTTATTTACTCTAACTCAGGTTCCATAAAAATCTCTAAAAAATAAATTAAAAAACGTACAGACAATGCCCAGAACAATGTGAGACCAAATTTTTAAAGATTGGGTTTATAACTTGCATATTGCAGCAACAACAAAAGACAAAAACTTATTGTTGGAATAATTCAAAAATATATTTTTTGGCTTAATACGAAAAATTGGAGAAACATTTTTAAGAGTTATTCTACTATTTCGCTAAATTTCCATACAAAACCTGAACAATTTTGCTAAAACTTCTTCAAGGAAAATAGTTTATCATCGTGAAAGTATATTTGCTTAGTGTGATAAGCAATAGAATTACGAAGTACAGAGTAATATTGAAATCACAACCAAAGAAAAAACACAACAGTTAAAAAGCGTGTAATTCGCGAATTCTTTAAAATCAGTTGAGGCGCATGCTATTTTCGGATACAGCGAGTGCATCCCTATCAATTTGTATGAATTTATCCATGTTCCATTTAGCCGCCAAAGTGTGCCGTCAGTTACATTTAACCATTATAAAAACCTTCAAGTGGGTAAAAATATCGCGATGTGCTTATGCTTGTAAGGCGCATCTGATTTCAGTGACCGCCTATTGAATACGCCAATATAACAAATTTTAAACAGATTCGTCAAGAACCGTGGATGTGCCACCACATTCTATTTTAGGTTAAATACGAATATTACTCCCGAATCTTTTTAATTTATGATAAACCTTTTTGCAAATATTATAATAGCGTATAAAGGATTTCATTTATGTATAAAGAAAATCGCGGTTCAATGCGCGAAATTGCCAACATATATTTTTGCAGATTTTCATATTTTCAAGGTATCTGTATCCGCCGTTTTAGTGGATGGATTCGAACGCAGATGGACTCATTAGATTAGATAAAAAAATAAAATCACGGGGGCACAGTGCGAAATTTGGGAAGTTTAGTGGAACTTTAAGGGATTTTCAATGTACATGAAATTAATTAACTTTTATTGAATTGGTTAGCTAAGTACTCCACTGCAAATGGTCCATACTCAGTTTGCCGATTTACTCCACGAAACGACTAAAAAATGCACTAAAAGTTGCACTTTTTTTAATAATTTTTTTTTTGTAAGAAATGTATTTTTGATTCATTAAAAAAATGAAGTGGCGCGGACAAATAGTAAGTCAGTATGCCATGTTTTTTTTTTCTTAATATTTTATTTTTCTTAATATTTTACACCTTTAAAAAATGCAAAAAACCCTTACTGTTTTCGTGCAATTTTAGTCGGAAAGAAGTGATTTTTTGAAGTTTTCAAAATTATAATTTTTTAATTTCCGTGGACATTTCAAAAGTGAGTTCCGTACATTCACGTGTTAAGATATATATAATCTGAAAGATTAGATTCTCCTCTGTTCGTAAAGCTATAAAACTGCTGCGGTATCGCGCGGTCTTTGGAGATATTCAGGATTTTCTAAAAAGACTTCGGGAATTTCATTCAGTTGCATTTTCCAAAAGTGGAAGGTACCCGCGACAATGAACGCTATTGTTGACTGTGTTTTGAAGAAATGGACTCACTAATTCTAACAATGATAATTTCTGTATAATTAAGAAACCTCTCGCAGTTTTTCATAGTTTTGATCTCTAAATGTCGGTGATTTACATATAGTGCAACATATTCGGATGCTGTGGTGTAAGTACCAAAATACGTTAAAAATTGTAATGCAGTGCAGACCTGAACTTGATCTGAAAGACATTATTAACAAAATTAATGGTACAGACCTGCTGAATGGACCAATAAACATTATAGATACAAATGAAAACAAAAAATATTTACATTTGACTCCTTAATAGATGTGTAGGGTTGGGGGGCTTCACCCAGAAGTGGACCTATGTTGACAGCTTTTGGGTGAGGAGGTTTTTTATTCGCTAACATGTTAAAATTTACATTTGCATCAAAATCGGCTGCAATTTGTGTCTTTAACCTTTAAAATATCCAATATGAGGGAACCCGGCATGTGGGGGCTATTCCAAAACGCGAACCTATATTGAAAATATTTTGTACATAAGTTTTCTATCCGCTGAAAACTCAATATACCAATTTGCATTAAAATCGATTGAAAAATGAATGTAAAACGTAAAAACGGCAGCCACCGTTACATGAGCGCTACAGGAAACCGCGGGTCTATGTGGCCCAATTTGAGCCCCACACTGTCCACTAACATAAGAAACATTTGTGCATAATTTTAGGAATCTACACCTTTTCCTTTAAAAGTTATTAGTGAAGTTCCGCTAAAGTGCTCATATTTCGCACTGTGGGGGGGTTCAAAGGCACCTGTGTCACAGTTTGAATTTTTAAAGCCAAAACATAGGTTTTTAAGAAAATTTACGCACCAAATTTTCGACTTTAGACTCCTATTACTAGGAAGCTGTACATAGCACACTCATGAGATATACATTAAACGACGTGGAATCACGAGTTCTACAATCGTATAAATTGCTTATGTCATTATCTGGTTGCGCCCTCTAATTATAACAAAAATTCAAAAAAACACCGAAATCAAAACTTCAAAATGTCAGCATCAATTTTTGTGTGATGGAGTGTTTATGTCGAAAAACCATACATTAGAACTATCTTACCAAAGGGCATTCTTTAATTCCTTTTTTGACCATAGGTCTGAATGTGGCGTGCTTTGGCCACAAATCAAGAAAGAACGCAAAAAACTTGTTTACTACAACACATTTTTACCCATTTTTATGTATTACCACCAACACAGCTTCCACGTAAACTATTTGTTATGGTCTATATTATGAGATCGTGGCAAAAACACTTCAATCAACAGAAATATATTTATATTGTATAAAATATATTTCCAGTTCGCGATTTAATTAATGGTAAACCTTAACTTCAACGATTGTAAAACTTTTTTGAATATTACCATATACCCTTTTTATATGAAATATTGGCACAAATTATATAAATTCAGTAGAGTAAGCTCACAATATTTAGGATACAATTTTAACTTTTTACAGAGTATAAAATATAAGTCCTCGGATATTTTGAATTGAAAATAAACCATTTCGGGCCACGTTCGGTGTATATGATTAAAAATACAGGTCCACGTTATGGTATATCCCAGAATTTTAAAAGCACAGAGAATTGGCATTATTTCTGCTATCGCAAGATTTTCAGTATTTCAAAGCTCTTAATCTAATTTTTAGAGTATCAGCTGCAATACAGATTTTGGGATTCCTTTTTGTTGAAGAGCCTCCATGCAAAAGTGGTTAAATATATCCATGTTTTAATGCAATCCACATAACTATATTCGCGGGTAGGACGAATTGAGGTATAGAGGAGTTATAGTGTATAGGGGTATAGTTCGACCCGAACATAACGCCTCATTTTTTTGATAACATACCGAGATACCAAAACAACTTCTATAAATTAAATACCTTTAAAAAGGAAAATAACTCAAATCCGCGAGCACAGATTGGACTTCTATACCTAGCTATTGTGTCGATAACCCAAGAATAAAATATTCTTAATGCCTTAAAAAGGCCAAATTTGATTTTTTTACCAGAAGTGATACAGACGATACGGACGATCGAAATACTGTTTGAGAAACCAATCGGCAAACTCTAGCTAAGACGTGACAAAATAATATAAGTCACAATATAAATCACGGTGCGGATTCTGAAACTACAAGGTTCATAGATGAGAAAAATCAAAAAAAAAAAAAATCGCCGGAGGGATTTTCATATAAATTGCGGCCAAAGTTCACATTTTTAGGGGTCTTTTAGGGTTCCACGTTTTTGCTTGGAAATTGCAAGTCTTATCGTAATGGGACTAAAGAAAATTTTTTGCGGATTCTGAAACAGCAATGTTCATAGATGATAAAAATCCAAAAACAAGAAAAAATCGCTGGAGGGATTTTTCAATAAATGAGCCGCTCAGTGCACACTTCGACTAACTCCACTTTTTGAAAAATTTGAGATTTTAGTGTCAAAGCCTTTGATATAGCCATATCTATTTATGATTATAATATCTTTCCTGAATAATAAAGATGAGCACCTTTAAATAACAAGTTTTTTTTTGACCACTGAATAATATGAAATTTTTTTCAGTGCACATTTCGATTAACTCCACATTCAAATGTAGCTCTGCTCGCAACGTGTACATTTTTACATTCAATGCTCTTTCGGCTTTTGTTGAAACCATAGATGGTCTTTAGGAAATGATGACGTATATGACATATATTTTTGACGTATATTACATACGTCGGAACCGTCGTTAACCTAGCCAAAACAAGGTTTTCGACAAATAAACAAAATCACTTTGTAGACAGATGCAACACACGTAAAGTAGTGGAAGTGTGCAGATTGTACGGTAGATGGTGTGCGTCATCCAATTTATTGTTCAATTATTTTAGTTATTTAAAAAATAAAAGAAAATTAACATTTGAGTTTTTTTATTATGCATTTTAATATAAAAACAAGTTTTCGCAATTAGTTTGAAGTAAAAAATGTGGTGATAGTGTTAATAAAACAAGTAAAAAAGTATCAGTCGGCTTTGCCGAAAGAGATATACCCTCAGCCTGTGTAAATTAAAATACTTTTTTCTCGAAAAAACGTATGTATTTAGGGGAGTTTCAAAATTTTGGGCGTATGAATTTCCCGACAAAAATATGGAATAGGGTAAAAGCTTAGACCTTCGAGATTTGCCATGCGCTACAGCCACTACATATGGTGCCATAGGGATTTTTTACACTTTTCTTGCTGTTTTCTCAAGAAGTATAGACTTTCCCCTGATATAGATTTTACCGCCGTAATGGAGACAGCGAATGCAAGTTGCTTCAACAAAAATCAAAGTGATTCGAGAGCAGGTATTAAAGTGAATTTATCCGAAATTTAGTGTGGGAGTACCCGACGGAGTGGACAAATACAGTCCATTTTCCGACATGATCTATATCTGGTAGATATATTACGATGTGTAAAGTATGGACCAAATCGGTCACTCCCTTCAAGAGTTATAATGCGCACAATTTTTCTGAAAAAATTTGAACTTTTGTGGGGGAGGTACCGGAAGGAGTGGACCGATATGGCTTATCTTTGAACTTAAACTATATTTTCACAATATATTACGAGGGCCAAATTATGGACCGAATCGGCAGACTATTTCGAGAATTATGTTGAGCTTCAAAACTACACACGGCGTCACAGGAGTTTTTTTGTACCTTTCAGGTTATTTTCTCAGAAAGTATGGACCAGCCCCTGATGAAACTTGTACCGTCGTATGGGGGGAAGTGAATACAAGTTGCTACAACAAAAAACGAAGCGCTTCAAGAACAGGTCCTAAACTGAACTTCTCCGAAATTTTGTGTGGGAGGTACCCGAAGGACGGGACCGATTGAGTCCATATTGAAACCTCATCTAAGTCTAGTAGAAATTTCGCGATGTGCAAAGTATTGACCAAATCGGTTGGTCCCTTCAAGAGTAATGTTGTGCACAAATTTTCCGAACTTTTGTGGGGGAGGTACCGGAAGGAGTGGACCGATATAAACCATCTTCGAACTTAAACTAAGTTTGGACGAATTATTGCGAGAGCCAAATTTTGGACCGAACCGGTTGATCCGTTCGAGAGTTATCGTGCGCTCCAGCCGGACAGACAGACAGGCGGACGGACATTGCTCAATCGACTCCAAATTGTCTAAAACACATTTCGTCCAAACATACTTGGGGTCTAAAACCATTATTTCGATGAGGCACATTTTACCCGTATGAAAGTGTATATGGGCAAAACTGCCAATTATTTCATATTCCATTTCCAAAAAATTGATTTTTTTCTTTTCGCGCTACATTAACGATTTTTGGTACATAGGTTAAGGAAAAATTCCCCAGTACAAATCCGCTCGCGAGCAAATTTTTGGTTGTTGCGGACAAATGTTTCGCGGTTTTACTTCTGCTTTTAAGAAAAAATTATTATAAAAACGCTAATTATTTTATTGAGCACAATTGTCACTAAAAAGTTATCACGAAGTGACGTCATTAAGTAGATTGCATAATATTTGTAAAATGTTTCTCAGCATTCGCGGAATTAACAAAAAATTGACAAAATTTTAAACGTAATCCGAATTTTTGGAAAATATAGGTCCATTTACCCGTCAAAAATTACAAAAAAAGTAACAGTTTTAAATAAAGACTTCACGGGGAATCAAATGAGACCAAACTTATAATCATCGGGATAGTAGTTAGGATATTATAGCCAAAATAAGCACATATTTGTGTTACAAAAAACTAATTTTGGTTTGGAATAATGGTTTTCACATGCATTCTAGAGTCGAAAATATTGGAAAAATTCTATAGGAGTACTTCTTTTATTTTTCTTGAAACTCCCAAGGAAATGGGCGGATTTTGCTTTATCTACATTCACATAGAAGGTTTCCCATTGAGGAAAGTTATCGGGTTGTTGAAATAAATCATTAGACTTCTTAAACGGAAATAGAATTCAAATAAACCGCTTTAACTTGTATGCATTATTAAAATATGTGTAAATCGCGTAATTATCAAAATCGTTTTGTCCGCATGTGATTTTCATGTACAGTAAGACCATATCTTTTAATTTGTATATATTTTTCGAAATATAATTTGGACGCTAAGATGTAGCATCGGCTGCATCTTAGCATTAAAAAACCTATAAAACATCGCTAATTTGCGCAAAGTTCATACAATTTCGTCACCATGAAAATCTGCATCTATGTATATATACCTATTTCAAGGCAATCAGTCAAGAACCGTGGATGTAGCATCACACACTATTTTTGGCATAAAATGAATGTAGTTCCCTTATCAGTGAAGTTTTTATATCTCTGTTTCCGCAAAAAGGAAGATGCTGCACTAGTTTTTTCATAGTAGTGCAAGCGGCCGACAGAATACGCGATAAAATGCGCGATATTTTCAAAAACAATATTAGGTGATTTTCCTACCTTGGAATTTCTCCTATCTCGCGTTTTAGTAGATGGATTTTAACGAATAATGATTTATTAGATCCGCAACGTAAAAATCCAAAATTAGTAATCATGCACGAGCAAATCGAATGCCAATTGTACAAATTAGACCCGAAATATATGATTTTTAGAAATTTGTTCGCACAAAATTTCCGTATTTGGATACAGATTTCTCTGAAGCTGTGTAGGCTACATTCACGACACATATATCGAATAAATCAGAATCGTGAGTTCGTCATTCCTATATATGATTTTTTGAAAAACCTGTTTGCGGAACGAAATTATAAGAAAATTTCAAAAAACACTTAAAATCTGGCTTCAAAATGTCAGCATCATTTAATGGTAGACGCAGATCAAATTTTGAGAAGTTATACACTAGTGAGATGATCCTTATTTAGTTGCCTTCTACTTTTACTTTAACGGGAAAATCGTGAAAAGTGTGGTTTAATCACAAATCGAGAGAAAACAAAAAAAGACACGTTGGCTTCAACCCATTTTTACCCATTTTTTAACATAAATATAGCCACAGCTTCCACACAAATCAACTTTGAAGGCCAATATTTTTTGCCAAGTCTAAAATCATTTCATTTTATCCAAAAGCATGTAAATTGTACAATATACAACCACTATTCGCTAGTTATAAACGGGTAAACCTTGGCTTCAACGATGTTAAATTTTCAATAATATTGCCCATATACCCTCGTTAGCATAAATGCTGAGGGTATAAAATTAATTATAATTAATTAATTTTTTCAGTGCACACTTCGATTAACTCCACCATTACCACAACATTACTAACGATTGTTTGTTGACTATTTTCTTTATTTTATTGTATATACCGTTAGATGAAAGCTATACCTGCTATTATGCATTCTACATTATATTTTTGAATCCATATTATCAGGGGAATTTTAAAAAACAATATGCATTTCATCATTGCTTTTCTCAACTTTTTGTTTTATGGAGTTAGTCGAAGTGTGCTCTGAACGCCTCAAATCACAGTCAAAATTCACATTTTTAGGTTTATTTGAGTTTTTCAGGATCATTTTCCTTGGTCCCATTTCGATAGGACTTGTCGTTCCTACGCAAAATCATGGAAACCTAAAAAAAAACCAAAAATGTGAACTTCTACCGCGATTTATTTGAAAATACATCCGTCGATTTTTTTGTGATTGATTTTTCTCATATATATTATTCACTAATAATACCTTATAAAACCCTTGTCTCTTGACTACATGTGGCCAAAAGCGTTTTATATTTATCATAACTTGTAAATGTTTGGAAACGAACTAAAAAATCTTGAATTTTGCCATATTCTAGCTATATTGAGGTCTCGAGGCTTTACACTTACCCTGTATCCAGTGTTGTGGGAATGGAATTGCATGAAAAATGTCTATTGGACAAAATGTATGAAGAGTTCTTCGTGGACTATTGAAACCAATTAGAAATTTCTTTTGCTGCCTTCACCAAAATTTTGTTATTTGTTGTTAAACAAGAGTAGAAAATAATGAAGAAAAATTACTTTGCGTGCATCTAAAACTGTTAAAATCTGGTATATGTAGCATACCCACTTGCTTTTTGTCCCTATCATCAACAAAGTATAATTGTACCCTCAGCATTTAGGGTTACGAGATAATATACAGTTTGATACAATTCAAATTTTAGACTCCACATATGTTTGGACGGACAGCCCGTCCGTCTGTATCTCAGTTGTCTAGCAGGCTGGTCCAAGTTTTGGATCTCGTAATATTTTGTCCAAATTAAACTTAAGTCATATCGGTACTTCCGCTATAAAAGTTCAACTTTAGCTAGAATGGTAGTAATCGATTCGATCTGAACTTTGCACATGGAAATATTTCTTCCAGAAATATATGGAACCTATGGATTCCACTCCTTCAAATAAAAATATTTCCAAACATACAACAAGTTCCCTCACAAAATTAAACATAAGTACAGTTTAAAAACTGTTCGAGGATCCTTTGGCCTTTTTTGACATTTGTAGTCTTATTTACTGCGATAACCAATTTTTAGTGGGCAAGTCCGTCCCTGAATACATAATTTTTGGGGAAAATATTTTGGTTGTGTAGCCGGTATTTGATTTGTTTAAAGTCGAAACTTCACACAGTCTGAGGGCACATATCCTGTCAGCAAAGGCGATTTATACATTTTGACTTATTTTTTAGAAATCAAAATTCAAGATTTTTTAGTTCGTTTCCAAACATTTACAAGTTATGATAAATATAAAACGCTTTTGGGCACAAGTAGTCAAGAGACAAGGGTTTTATAAGGTATTATTAGTGAATAATATACATATATGAGAAAAATCAATCACAAAAAAATCGCCGGAGGTATTTTCAAATAAATCGCGGTAAAAGTTCATATTTTTGGTTTTTTTAGGTTTCCATGATTTTGCGTAGGAACGACAAGTCCTATCGAAATGGGACTAAGGAAAATGATGTAGATAGGACTTGTCATTCGCACGCACGATCCTGAAAAACTCGAATAAACCTAAAAATGTAAAGTTTGACTGTGATTTATTAAAAAATCCCTCCAGCGATTTTTTCTTGTTTTTGGATTTTTATCATCTATGAACATTGCTGTTTCAGAATCCGCAAAAAAATTTCTTTAGTTCCATTACGATAAGACTTGCAATTTCCAAGCAAAAACGTTGAACCCTAAAAGACCCCTATGTGAACATTGACCGCAATTTATATGAAAATCCCTCCGGCGATTTTTTTTTTTTTTTTGATTTTTCTCATCTATGAACCTTGTAGTTTCAGAATCCGCACCGTGTTTTATATTGTGACTTATATTATTTTGTCACGACTTAGCTAGATCTCAAACAAATATGGAGTATATTTATTACGAAATTCGTATCTAATAGTGGAGTGATGCGATATGAAGGAGTAATTAAGATTTCATTGGAAGTTTCTCCCAAAAACAGGATGCAAACAAAAAATTCGAAAAAATATCGTACAAAACTTGTTAACGATATACATTGTCTGTACAGAAACTTCAGAAAAATATAAGTTTTCATTTGAAATCTCCAAACCATTGCAATCACTATGTGGAAAGGGTATTATAAGTTTGTTTTGGTAAAAATTCATGTAACACCGCGAAATATTCGTCGGAGACCCCCAATGTGGTATACCAATCTTCATATCTCGACGAGATAAAGCGATTTTGAGATGTGTGTCCGTCCTTCCGTGTGTCCGTCTGTCCATTATAAATTGTAATCAAACTCCAGGCCGCAATTATGGACCGATCGTCACGAAATTTGGTACGGAGGTCGGTTTCACGTCAGAATAGATCGCTATTTTAATCGGCGATGATAGTCAAATATTTAGCGGGTGAAATGGACCAAAAACATAATTTTTATCCGATTTTGTAGTTGTTCTGTAGGTCGCAATAATAGCCCGATGACCTCGCAAATTAACGCAAGGTAACAGTATATGACAAAGAAGACGCGTGCAATTTGAGATGGTGATCGGATGATGTTTAGAGGGTTAAATGGGCCATAACATTTGAAAATTGTGAAATTTTTTTATATACCGGTTATATCTTTATTCATAAAAGACACATTCCGCCCACGTAAATAATATTTGGAAGACCAACACTTGCCCTTTCCATTGATGCCAATTACATTGATTTACGCGGTCGGATAACAGAGTTACCGGCTAATATATCGAGTTTTTTGCTTGAAGTGTAATCATAAGCACACTAGAGGTCGCAATTGTAGCTCAATAGTCACGAAATTTTGCACGAGGTAAGGGTTTAGGTCGAAGAAGATGCCTACAATTTTGCATGATGATGCGATATTTTTTAGCAGGTGAAATGGACCATTACTTTTATATGAAAAATATACAAATTTTATTTTTGGTCCATATTTTTATTCCTGGATGGCATATACCGACAAAGTAGCCTACATATGGAAAAATAAATACTGATATTTCTCCTGATGCAAATTGCAATAATGTGTCTGCTAGATAACGGGCCTACTACCATCATCATCTCATACTAAAAATGGTTTCAATCATGGCAGAGAAATTTTCAGTTCCGTTGTCCAATTGAACTTTTATACAAATAATGCAGCATGGAGTCGCTTCGCTATTCGATTTAGCCCTGTCCGTTCATCTGTCTAGCTAGCTGGTGCGCACGATAACTCCCCAACGGAACCAAATTTTGCACTTCGTAATTTTTTGTCCAAACTTAGTTTAATTTCGAATATGGGCTATATCGGTTCACCCCTTCGGGCACCTCCCCCACAAAAGTTCAAATTTTTTCTAAAAAATTGTGTAAACGATAACTCACGAAGCGCGAAATCGATTTGGTCCAAACTTTCCATATATTATTATTCCTTCCAGATATAGATCGGGTAAGACTATATCGGTCCACACCTTCCGGTACCTCCCACACAAAGTTTGGAAAAGTGAAATTTAAGAGTTCTATCGAATCGTTTTGATTTATTCAGCAGATTGGCCTTGCGGTCCCCTTTACGATGCTAGAATTACAATGGCAAGTCCATACCTCCAGAGATTATGGCCGAAAAGGTCCAAGAAACCTTAAAAAAACAAACAAGAAAACTAACTAAAATTGCAAATCCGCAAGATAACTCTCAAGGGGGATCTTCAATAAACCCACAATCAATGTGAATTTTCCAATTTTGGCATATTGTTTAGAAATGTATAATTTATATAATTGTTCCACAAATATCACAGTAGGGACAAGGGAGGCTTATCTTATACCAATGGATTCATGTTATGTCATTGATATGTGACGTATTTTTTATCGCCGAATCCGAAAGGCATGTCCTAAGTTGCTACTTGTAGAGAAGTTTTTATGGCTCAAATACTTAGGAAATATCGGCAGCATTACAAAGGCGTATTATGCCACCGTTGAAAATTTGATGTGGCCAGGCGTGGGAATCATACCCGGACATTCAGCGTGCAAAGTGGTTGCACATAGCTAATTCCTAGAAGTTGTGGTGTATATAGCCTTTGCTTACTTGTTTTGTATTTTGGTTGATATTGCGCTTCGAAAATGAACCCCAATTTCAAAAATGCATTTTGGGCCCAAAGAAATTTAATGGCATAAATTCAATATTTTTTGGGGTCAAATTTCCTATTTTTTGGTCTTTATACCCTACACCACACAGTGGTAAGGGGTATTATGTCTTTGTGCATTTGTATGTAACATACAAAAGGAAACGAAATAGACCCATAGTTCCTTTTGGGGATATACATATAATCACTTTCTGAGTCGATTTATGCATGTCCGTCCGTCTGTCTGTCTGTCCGTCTGTCCATGTATTTTTGTTCGCAACGTACAGGTCGCATTTTTTGTCCGATTCAGCTGAAAATTGGGGACTACAGCTTTTTTAGCCATAGGAAGAACGCTATTGCTTTTGGTGAAAATCGGTTCAGATTTGGATATAGCTCCCATATATATTTTCGCCCGATTTCACGTATTTGCTGCACCAAACACGCTATATACGTCCAATTTTGATGAAATTTTGAATGTGTGACTGAATTCGGTCTACAAATAAGTGTGCCAAATTATATAGAAATCGGGTCAGATTTGGATATAGCTCCCATATATATGTTCTCCCGATTTCACGTATGTGCTGCACGAATCACGCTATATACGTCCGATTTTAATGAAATTTGGAATGTTTGACTGAATTTGGTCTAGAAATAAGTGTGCCAAATTATATAGAAATCGGTTTAGATTTGGATATAGCTCCCATATATATTTTCGTCCGATTTCACGTATTTTCTGTACCAAACATGCTATATATTTCCGATTTCGATGAAATTTGGAATGTGTGACTGAATTCAGTCTAGAAATAAATGTGCCAAATTATATCGAAATCGGTTCAGATTTGGATATAGCTCCGATTTATATTTTATATATTCACAGTGGTGTAGGGTATCATATAGTCGGCCCCGCCCGACTTTGATCCTTTCCTTACTGGTTTTGTATTGGGTCCATTTTTCAGAAAACACCCCAAAAATGGAGGTTCATTTTCAATTCCGTTTGGGGTGTTATTTCATTGGCCTCATTTCTGTACGTCTTTTGGGGCCACTACAAAATTATATCAGCGCGTATAAAATGTCATTGGCAAATTAGACCCAGATGAGGTTCGATATAACAACAACTCATTGTTTAGGATACTCTTAGAGCTTTGTCCACATTTTTCATCAGAAATAACTATAGTTTGACCCTTGGCTAAAAAATGTACTAACCCTGTGTATTGATTAGAAGTCAGTTAATAATTATTGTTACAGATAAATATACATATTGTCAAACTATCTACTCATAACATAATAAAATAAAAATATCCTACATACATAACCTTAATTTTATAAATTGAAAAAAAAATCCACTAATTACCATATAACAAGAGGATTAAAAATCAACTTCGACAAAACTGTTCAGATTAAGATGTAACATGTGTTGTAATTATTAGGTTTCAATGGCTACATTAGGGTTATGACTTTTTTACAACCTCATATCCCTGTATCATAGCGTGATGAGTTTTGCCATAAGATTACATAAAATCTTAATTATAAGGTGATTCGGTGAAAAAACCTCACGCACAAAATGATTTTAAAATTTGAATTTATCAAAATTATGGACAATTTTTTGAAGCCACTGAAAACAGATATATAATTGAAAATAAACTTTAGAGCCACATGAGGTAATTAAAATGACATAAAATTTATTTCTCACTATTTTTCTTCAATTCTGAGAATCGTAAAAATGTCGAAAACGCTTTTATTTAAAAATATAATTTTTTAACAAAAAACAAAAAACTTAAAATTTTTTCAAAGTGACTTTTTTCGCGACTTTTTGAATATTTGAATGAAATAAACGTTATTATAGTTATTAGTAGACTTATATTTATTCATTCGTGCAACAAAAAATAATTTTTTGAAAAAAATTTTTTTTTTCATTTCATCAATTTTTCCAAAAAAATATTTTTTTAAAATCGATTTGTGCGTGAACTTTTTTTATATTTCAATGGAATAAACGATAGCATAATGATTAATAGGCAAAAGTTCATTCATCCCTGCTACAGGAAATCATTTTTGAGGAAAAATGTCAAAAAGTCATAACCCTAGGCTACATATTTATCAAGCATAGAAGGAAGGGAGTTTAAATATCGTAAAAGCATTCTTAATTGCGTTTACAAATTTGACGCATTTAAAATGTGTAATATTCTGTACGTTTTGTCTGAGGCATCAACATATTCACACGCACGCACACGCACTGTATGTTGATTTCTCTGATGTGAAGTATATTTTTATTGGATTTGTATTTTAGCACATGTGTCACTTGTAAACGTCACAACTTTTCACACATTCACAGATACAAAAAAATCACATTGTATTTATGGTTACGACAAATAATAAAAAATAAACTCAAATTAAATCAGCATAAACAGGCTATTTGCCACATACCGGGCATACCAAACTCAGCAGGAGGTTTGAATTTCTCTGAATGTTGTCATATATGCGTATGCATATGCGTCTTTCACGTACATATGTACTTTTGAATTTAAAAGAAAGTGCAGATATAAGTAATGCAATATTACATTTAAACAAATCTAAAATACCTTGTACATATATTTACATACATGTACTCGTACATATAACCTTATATTTTCGAATTTTGCCAATTCTCCACAAGGTTCATATGCAATAGAGACCATAGCACATGTTATTCGGTTATGCCGTCGACATTGGCAACATGGGTCAAACTGAAGGTATCAAAATCGAAAAAGAATCTTCCAATGTGGCCCGGCAGTAAAGGTCAAAAAGACTAAGCTGATGGTATCAAGGCCAAACTTTGAGAAAGTGTGCGAGTAGTGAACTGAATTTATAGTTCATACAATATTGGTCTATTAATGATATAGTTTACATGGTGAATGTTGAGGTAGCGCAGAAGACCGATGTCATTTTTCACAAACGCTTTCTTATTGCCCTATTTGCAAGTAAAACCAGTAAGAAAAGGTCCAAACTCGATATGAGCCCACTATATCATACCCTACATTAACCTGAATATGTATGTACAAATATGTAATGAAATAATTTGTTTTCTTTCGGTAATAAAAGTACTAAGCTCCACCGACGCACCAAGGCTTGTTCCTCGGATGAGTACTACGACAAGTATCCTATCATTCTTTAAATAAGTAAGACTGAAAGTTTTCGCAAAATTAAAGGTTATGATGGCGTAACCCAGCAACAATTTGGAAGCCACATGAGCCGAATAACACATTAAAAAGATATGTTACCAAGCTACCTTCTACATTACCAGTAAGCTAAAAAATAATGGGTTATTTCTTAAAAAAACTTATAAGACAAAATTACTTACTTTACTTATTACTTTACTAGTACGCGTTGTACAGTGTGTGCTTGCCTATAAATCAAAAGTTCGCATCATCAAATCCTGCAGAAATAAGAATGTGGAGTGTATTGAAATTGCCTCAGCCGTTCTAAAAATGGGACATATGTTTGTAGTATGGCTGCCAATCTATTGATGGTCGGACTATCGGTTTGTTCACTGTCGTAAATCGTTGTTTATATCGGACTCAGAAGTAATTATGTTTTAAATAATTCGCGACAGATAAGCCAAATAACTTGTTTTGGTAACCGACGTAACCTTTTTTTATGACTGCAATCAAAACTACCGATAGTTTGTCAGCTCTGATTTGTAACTTTATGGTGTGAACAATTTATTAGTATGACCTCATAAGGCAGTAGGTATCGGCATCATAAATATACGTGTTGTCTTATATTACTATTTTCATACTACTTAAATGTATCCTATTAATTATTTTATATTTTTTCCAATGCCATTAGCTTTAATTTTCTGTTTAAATTTATTATTTTCAACATACATATTTTCGTAAATGCGTCGCTGCTGGTACAACATCTGGCAACTCTGACAGCTATGACGTGGACCTTTTTAAAAATATATTAGTTTTTGTTTCATTCGAACGCGATCTTCTTAAGAATAGCTTCAAAAGACAGAACATTTGACTAATATTTTTTGTTGTTAATACAACCCATATTTTAAGTGCAAGTAAATATATATAAACTAATACGTATTGCAAAATATTATAGTGGATTTTGAAGAAGGAGGTAATAGCTTAATTTTCATTAAAAAATAGTGTTTTAGCGTGTTGTGGAATTCTAGTTATCTGCATATTTTCTTAGTGTATTTTGTAATGTCTATTCGATCATATACTTAAATTTGACCTAAGGTTTTAGTCATGATGCCCACCAGTGCCCACCTCGGGAATAATTTTCCAAAATAGGTCATGGGTTTTAGATTATTCAGTATTAAAATCAGCTGCCATCTAGTGCCAGACTATAAATGGTGGGTCGCCGACTAAAGCTACCCTATAATAGGGTTTCTATGGATATATTAGCGTATAACTCTGTTATATGACCGCGTACATTAACATTATTGGCATCAGAGGCTAGATGAAGAAGTCTTCATCCAAATTAGTCTTACGTTGGCGTTACGTGCCTTCCAGGAAGAACGCTATAAGATCTTTATTAAAAATGTTGCCAATTTTCAGACAAAAATATTGATTTTTTTTAATCCGCTAAATTGGTAGGATTTTATGTTGTTTTGGAGATTGTTTTGTTTCCCTAAGCCCATTTTTGCATCATAAGATAATCGGGACCTTTTTTCATGTCATTTTCTATTAACCGCCCAAAACAAATTTTACCGTATTCCCCCTCCAGAGGGGAAAGAGGGAAGAATGTCACGCTCGTGGTTTCTTAAAACACTCTTAGCACCAGCACAAAGCTATAACCGGCGAATTGGCTTGATTTTTACACCCTACATATTTTTGGCCACTTTCTCCATACAAGTGGATCCACTGTGCGCTGGTGCCTTATTTCTCTACTTCTCCACTTATCATGACAGATAGGGGTAGTATAAATACAGGTTCCACAGATGTTACCCAAAACATGGTCAGAATTTTATGCAAGCAAAGAGAAGGGTTAAAGATATACCACATCAACTCTCAAAGCTTGGTAAATAAAATCGAGGAATTTAAACAGATCTTTGTTAACTCAGGCATTGGCTTAATATGCGTTTCAGAATCCTGGCTTCGTTTGTATATTCCTGATAGTATGGTCAACATTGACGGATACTCAGTATTTAGGTCGGACAGAGAACGTCGTGATGGTGCAATTTTTGCCAAAAATGCAATAAACACAAAATTATGTTTGAAGTCTAAACCTGGAGACCTTCCTTCAAGCTGTCACGATGGGTTACAATGGTGTAATTTTAACCGGTAATTTAAGGGGTTATGGCCACTTATTGAGCACGAAAAATGTAATTTTTCATGATTTTTATACCCTCAGCATTTATGCTAACGAGGGTATGTATATACACTTTCATACGGGCAAAATGTGCCTCATCGAAATAATGGTTTTAGACCCCAAGTATGTTTGGACGAAACGTGTTTCAGACAATTTGGAGTCGATTGATTAATGTCCGTCCGTCTGTCTGTCTGGCTGGAGCGCACGATAACTCTCGAACGGATCAACCGATTCGGTCCAAAATTTTCGTAATATTTTGCCCAAACTTAGTTTAAGTTCGAAGATGTGTTATATCGGTCTACTCCTTTCGGTACCTCCCCCACAAAAGTTCGAAAATGTTCGGAAAATTTGTGCGCACGATAACTCTTGAAGGGAGTAAACGATTTGGTCCATACTTTGCACATCGTGAAATTTCTACCAGACTTAGATGAGGTTCCAATATGGACACAATCGGATCACTTCTTCGGGTACCTCCCACACAAAATTTCGGAAATGTTCAGTTTAGGACCTGCGCTCGAATCGTTTTGATTTTTGTTGAAGCAACTTGCATTCGCTGCCTCAATTACGACAGTAAATTTTTTTCTGGCGCAAGTTCATACTTCTTGAGAAAACAGTCCGAAAGGTGTAAAAAACCCTTATGCCAGCATATATAGTGGCTCAAACCGAATACTGCGTTCGTCCTCACTTTGGATATCGTAATATTTCTTCGAATACTAGATGAAATTCGAAAGTGTTGCTTATAGGTCCACTCCTTCCAGTACCTTCCCGTCAAAAGTTCGAAAATATTCGCAATATCTCACAAACGAAGCAACCGATTTGGTCCAAATTTTAGATATCGAAATATTTTGCCCAATCACACAAATGCTCAACATTATTGTTTGGTAAGGGTCCGTTCGAGAACCCTTTGGATATTTTTTCCTGGTGCCCATGTTTACAGCGATATTATGTTTTTCGTAGGCTAGTATGGTACAAGAGCTCTATCTATCGATCCCCCGCAAATGTTTGAGCTTTAATCCAATCCATATTTTTGTCGGTTCATACGCCCAAAATTTTGAAAACCACCCTAAATACATAAGCTTTTTTTTGGAAAAAAGTATTTCAAACCACACATGCTGAGGATATATCTCTGTCGACTGATACTTTTTTACTTGTTTTACAAGAAATCTACCAATTTTTTAGAAGATTTTGTTTTCTTGTGATTGGTCACACCTTGAGCTACTTTCGGTATTTTTTTTTTTTTTTTTTTTTTTTTTTTTGTGGAAAAATATTGCACACTCTTCTGACAAATGGCCGCATACGAAACACTGTTTTACTAAAGCAGTTTGCGGTGCCCACTGCAGCTCGAAAACGAATAAACCGATCAGCATATGCTTTTGTGAGATCATTAAGAAGCTAATAATCTTGTACTTAAGCGAAACGGATCTTAAAAATATCAATTTTTTAAGAAAATGTGAACTGTCAAACTCAAAATTTCGATTTAAACTAAAAAAATTTATAGTGTTTTCGCCATAAATGCGTCAAAAAATTTTTAATAAAAGTCTCTCGCTTATGTTCAAGCTTTTTATATGTATAACGATCCCGCAAAAACATATGAAGATCGGATCATCCGTTTTCAAGCTACAGTGGGCACCGCATTCCATTTTGAGAAAACCGCGTTTCAAACTTCGATGTTACATACAAATCACAATGAATTTTCTCTTTCTAACGCTCATATCTCAGCAAATTTTTGCCCAATCCACTCGAAAAATTACTTTATTCAATTATCTCTGTCGATCAACAACTTCATTTTCTCCGTGATCGCATTGTTTTCCTATAGAATGCAATAGTACACATCAACATAAAACCACTCCCTTCAAATGCAAATCCATGATTTAATTCCGTTATTAAATCCTATATCAATGACAGGAATAGAACATATGAAAGGTGGAAAAGTTATAGAACACCGGAGCTCTATGAAGAATTCCGTTCTGCACGAAGACGAGTAAATAGCTCTATTCACTCTGCAAAGTCCCAATACTAGTTCCATGGGTTCAATACAGCATTGAATTCCAAACGCAGATGGATAATAATCGGTCATATAGGTGTTGGTAAATCCAAGGCTTTTGACATTTTCCATGAAAATGCGGATGATTTCAACCATACATATGTTAACATATCCACTGTACAGGCTGATTCTTCGTTCTATGGTATGCCAGCAGATGATACACCTGAAGGTTATTTCGAATTCAGATGTGTTACTCCTATGGAAGTACAGAGTTTTTTTTACAAAAATTAATTCTAATGCGATTGGTCATGACCTAGTTGACCCAAGATTTATTCGGATTATACTCCCTCGTCTATTGCCTTATGTCACCTATCCTAACCTCGAGCATATATCCAACTACGTGGAAACATGCAAAAGTTGTGCCCGTACCAAAATCCAATAAAGAATACCACCCAATTGCAATCCTTAGTTATCTCTCAAAGGTGTTTGAGAAAATATTACATCATCAGATGTCCGAGTACCTTGACAGGGACTCGTTATTAACAAATATGCAGTCAGGTTTCCGTGTTAACCATAGCTGCATTACAGCTCTTGTGCACATGTATGCAGATGACGTACAGTTATATTTAAGTCAATGCGGTCTATGCGTTACAGATCTCAATGATGACCTCAATCGTGTATATATAAGGTTTATTTTTAAATCCTGGGAAGTCGAAGTGTCTGATAATTCATAAAAACAAAAATATAACTTAGGAAGGTGGCGAAATAATAGCTAACTGGTCAAACCATATAAATACTATGGTTGGAGAAACATACCCCTCCCAACATAGAATATATATTAGACAAAACTATCCAGGTGCCCGGTCTCTTATACGGATGCGAACTTTTTGGTCACTGTGATTCGCTGAGCCGGCATAGATTAAATACGGCATTTAATATCATAATTCGGTACGTATATGGTCTCAGAAAAACAGACCATGTTTCATCCTACAGCATGTTTCACCCTGTATGGCTTAAATTTCAAAACCATACTCAATCTTAGAGCTTTGTTGTTTCTCCATAAAATAATTTATAAACAGAAACCACTTTCTTTATTTAATAGGCTTAGTTTTGCAAGATCTAATAGAGGAAGAAACATTATATCCATAAGAAGACGAAGCCTAGTATCCGAATGGCAATTTTTCATCGGGAATATACGTCTATTAAATACTCTCCCTTACGATCTCAGAACAACCAACAACGAATTTACGTTTAAAAAATGACACAAACTATGTTTACTATTAACTAAAATAATGTTTCTTTTTTTCTCGTTCAACATTTTTTTTATTTCAAGTTATAATTTTACCACAAAATATGTTTTTCAATAATTTTGTTTCAATAATTTTGTTCAAATTTATATTGTTAAATTGTAATCTTTAAATCTAAGTTGGATAATTTTTATACGTACATTATCCTGTACTCTAATCTAAAAGACTTAAGTCTTGTTGTACAGGAGCTATACAAATAAATAAATAAAATCCGCCTCGTTCAGCCTTGTTAAAATTCACTTTGTATTTATTTTTTACTCTTTGAAGGAACTTCATATGCAAGAGTTAAATACAGTTTCGCCTGTGTATGGCCATTTTTTATTTGGCCCTTAGAACAGAACACTTGTCCGATAAGCTATTTGTTGCTTTACTTTTCCAATGTTGAATATCGTGTTTATCGATCTCGTCTTCTACTTTTTTACTGCATCCATTGGCTTTCCAGTTCTGCGCGTGCAGCCATGCGGCTAGTATTTAAAAGCCTTCTTAACTGGGTCATCATCGCTCATTCTTTCAACATGGCCTAGCCAACGCAATCGTGGTATTTCGATAAGTTGAACTTACTGATGTCGTTGTATAGCCGATACAACTCGTAGTTCATACGACGTCGATATTCACCGTCAACGCATATTGACGCGTATATCTTCGAAGAAATTTTCTCTCAAACACACCAAGTTCTGTCTTATTTGCTTGCGCAAGTAACCAGGCTTCGGAACCATACATTAGCACGGGTAGTATCAGTGTTTTGTAAAGTGTTTGTTATTTTTGTCTGACGAGAAGTGTCTTTGTCTTTAACTAATTCAAATACAGTTGGTCCGAGTTCTATGGACGCATTTCTTATGTTAACTTGGGGCTGAGTATCCGTTAGTGGAATTTACAAAGCCTAATGAGTTTTGCGGGGATACCAAATTCAGGCAAGGCTTGATATAACTTTGAAGGTAAGGGACTGTCGAAGACTGCTATAAAATCGACAAAAATCTGCATCTTTTGGATCTTTTGGATTGGAAGCCTGAAGTTTGGAATTGAGATTATTGTTGAAGTGTACGATTGAGGTAGTTTTGGAAATTTTTATTTATGGGTACTAAATGGTACTAAATTTTGTACAATTTGGATTTGGGCTAACGGATAGAGTTGGAATCCTGAAATTTGGAATTAGGATCACTGTACGAACAGTAATAATGGTACGAAATTAAGTACAATTTGGATTTGGGTGAACGGATAGAGCTTCTTTCCTCAAATTTTGACTGAGGGTCACTGATAAAGAGTAAAACAGATGTACCGAAAGAGTAAAACAGATGTACCGAAACGTACACAATTTGGAAACAATGAGTGTACGAAAAGTACTAAATGGTACTAGATTTGGTACAATTTGGATTTGAATGAACAAATAGACCTGGAGTCCTTAAATTTGGAATTGAGATTGCAGTTGGAGTGTAAGATAAAGGTAGTTTTTAAATTCGTACTTGTGGTGAGAGGATAGCGCTTGAGGCCTGAAATATGAAATTAGGATTACTGTTGGATTTTAGGACTGAGGTAGTTTTGGAAATTCATAATTATGGGTACGTAAAGTATTAAGTGATACTAAATTTGGTACAATTTGCATTTGGGGGACGGATAAGCTGGAATCCTTGGATTTGGTAAAACTACTGTTGGAGTGTGGGATTGAGACGTGGAGGTAGTTTGTGAAATTCAAATTTTACCAACTGGTACTAAATAGTACAATTTGGATTTGAGTGCACGAATAGAGCTGGAATCTTGTTATTTAGAGTTAAGGTTACTGTTGAAGTGAAGGATTGAGGAAGTTTTGGTACAATTTGTTATTGGGCGAACGGATATATGTGAAATCCTAAAAATTTTAAAATAATATTACTGTTATTATTTGGTATTAATGTCAGTGTAGGATTGATATATGTGGTTGCCAGGATGGGTGTTGGTGTGTAGCATATATGGAGGTGGTTTAAAAAGTACGTGCATACCATATATACACGGAAAGTACTAAATCGTTCTAAATTTGTCACAACAATTTGCTTTTGTGTATAGGGGGTTTTGGAAAGCCGTCCTAGAAAAGTACGAAAAATACTAAAGGGTACTAAATATGGAAGTTCGTACATATGTGTACGAGAAGTACTAAATGATACTAAATTTGGTACAATTTGGATTTGAGTAAATGAATAGAGCTGGAAACTTGAAATTTGGTATTAATATTACTGTTCGACTGCAGGATTGACGAAGTTTTGGAAATTCGTACTTATGGGTAAGAGAAGTACTAAATGGTACTAATTATGGTACAATATGGATTTGGGGTGAACGGATAGAGGTGGAATCCTGAAATGTGGAATTAATGTTGTTGTTATTTACTGTTGAACTGTAATATGGTAATTTATATTTGATGTATATTTCGGCTAAAGATAAGTGAAAAGACGTTGTTTATGTTTAGTTTTAAATTTTTATTTTTATTCCAATATTTCGGTTGACTTCGTTAATAATTATTACTGTAGAAGTGTAGGATTCAGGTAGTTTTGGAAAGTCATACAATTTGGATTTGGGTGAATTAATAGAGCTGGAATCCTGAAATTTGGAATTACGATTACAGTCGAAGGGTAGGAATCAAGTAGTTTTGAAAAATCGTACTTATGGTTACAAAAAGTACTAAATTTGGTACAATATGAATTTAGGTGAACGGATAGCGATAGAATCCTGCAATTTGAAATTATGATTATTGTAGGCCTGTTGAATTGAGGAAAGAAAATTCGTACATATGGGTACGAAAGTTATATAGTGTTCTAAATTTGGTACAATTTGGATTTGGTTTAACGGATAGGGCTGGAGTCCTCAAATTCGGAATTAAGATTACTGTTAAAGTGAAGGATTGAAAATCCGAAAATCTTACATATGGGTACGAAGAATACGAAATGGTTCTAAGTTTGGTACAATTTGGAATTGCACGAACGGATACAGCTGGAATCTTGAGATTTGGAATTACGATTACTGTTATTATTTTGTATTAATGTCAATGTAGAGTTTGGATATGTCGTCGAGCACTTTGCTAGTGTTTTTATATTTTTATACGTGATAATTCGTAATAATTGTTACGAAATGTTACTGAATGTTGTCTTTTTACACATATTTTGAAATATGTATCATTGAAAACTTGCTAAAACTTACTGCTCAGTAACATTTAGTAAGTAAAAAGACTCACCAATTGTTTTCTCATCACCAGGTCAGCTTTCGGCATGGACTCGAAGTCCACTCCATTCATTCTAGTCTCGTGGAAAAATGTTGGCAACTTTTAATTAACCTGTTTGTATTTTTATTTATAACAAAATGTTAGAAATGTTGACACACTTTTTCGTTTTTGGAAGAAATAAAAATAAAGCCGTTGTTTGTACGGATCGACAAACTGGCTTCATTTCTACGCAACTGCTTCTAAAATGTAATAAACGGAGGGCGCTTTTCTCGACTCTGCATGGACTGCTTCAAAAAAACGATGCAATCACTGCTTCACATAGAACAACTTCAAATAAATTTTACTGAGATATTATAATATACATATTTGTAACCATTGGCTGTTTTTCATGAATTGGGTATTATTGTAGACCATTCACTTTGGTCAAAATAATCTTTTGTGAACAAATGGTTCAACTGAGCTATGTATTGATGAATCGTATCACCGGACAAATAGATGTTTAAAAAAGTATTTTTTAATATTATTCACAAGGGTCGATTCTATAAGGAGTTAGCCCTAGTTGGTTTTCCCCAGAAAAGTATAAAAGAGCATACCTTAAGTTGCATTCGGAATTGTTGTTGTTGAAAAATATAGATGTGTGTAAATGGCCGTCTGCGTAACTCCAGCTCTAGCTTAAAATCTAATGTACAGTGGAAAAAAAGTACCGATTTAGGGCCCAAAAATAAAAGTCGGTGTTTTATTGCATGTTTGTCCATAATTTGGATAAAAACAGCTCTAAATTGACAATTGCACTTCATTTATTATTATATTTAGTAAACTTGTATTTTTGGGTACCGTGGCGCAATGGTATGCACACCCGCCTTGCACGCAGAAGGTCGGGGGTTCGATTGCCCGGCCAGGCAACATCAAACATTTTTCAACGGAGGCGAAATACCCCTCAGTAATGTTGGCGACTTTTCCTGAGTATTTTAGCCTTGAAAAATTTCTCCACAAGTGGTCTCCTAAGACACGCCGTTCGGACCCGGTGATAAACAGTAGGCCCCATATCATTGAGCTAAATATGAATCGGGGTGCACTCATTGATATGAGAGAAGTCTCCCTTGTCCCATATGGGATGTTGTGGAAATGGCTTAGATTTGGTATTTAGTCTTCGTTGGGTTATACATGCAAAACAACTTTTCGAAAAAAACGCCTTTCAAAGTTCATATCTTATTGACTCCTCGATTTCTTGAATTGTGCAAAAATCCAACATTCATCAATAATGTAATGGTATGTTAATGATCAATATTAATGTAAGCGACACTTAGCTGTCACGGAAAAATTCAAACAAAAGGCACTAACATTAAAATTGTTTTTGCTCTCATTTCGTAACGGTACATGGTATAGTTCTAATATTGGGTGATGGTGTGTCAAAGTACTCGTTATTGATTTCCGCAAAAAAAAACCAAAATCGAAAAAATGTCGCCTACAACTTTTTCGCGGGAAGGGCTCGATATGTGCTCCACATTCAGGAGAAGGTAATCTGATACGAAAGCAACCGTTTTTTGTATCACATTTGTCAATATGAACACATTCTTAAGACTTCAAATTTTCTATGTGGTTTTATTTCGGCGTCCCCTACTGTTCTTATGTTCTAATATGAACGGATAAGCTCATACTCTACTATATTTTACGAATATAGTAGTTTTTTAACTGAACTCGCCGCGTAAGTCCTGTTTTCGTTACCAACTTTGATCGTTGCGCGCGAAAGATATGACCGTTCTAATTATGCTAATTAGAAAAAATTCGGCTTAATATAGTAAGCTGTTATATCCAATTATCGTTAACTGAATTCGCACCCTTTGAGAATAAGCAAAAAAAATTCAAAAAAAATTCGCGAAAAATTAAATTTGTTTTTTTTTTTCTCGAACGTTCCCAAGGCCACACTTACCCGCCCCTGCCGACCGAGGGGGCGACCTCCCCATAACGTGGGGATCGCGTACACACCATAATCCGAATCATGGTGGGGCAGTATGTGTAGGGAGAATACCAGCTACAGAAAATTCTTCAGCCAGTTAAACAATATTATAGCTAAATAAATAAATTATGCATTCAAAAAAGAAATTATATTCGACTTAATAGCTTCAATATTCATGCAAAAGTCAATATTACAATAAAGGGAGTTAAAATCAGAACACATTTTGCTAATAGGTTCACTAGACGAATAGTTAGTACGATTAAAATTAGTGTATAAAAATTTATAAAATCTAGATTGTCTAAATGGAACATTTATTTTAACTGACGCAACAAGGAAGTCTGATGGTACATCTCCATTTAATTGCACGTATTTACAAACATATTTTTGAAACAATAGCGCTTATACTTAAAAAAAAATATATAAAAAAATTATAGCAGCATCCAGACATTGTGAGGAATAAAATGAAACCTAAGTCGTGAAGTTTGGAGCTATAGTATTCGTGTTATTTGCAAAAATACAATGAAAATATGACAAAAAAATAAAAATTATGTTATTCTAATTTTATTTTTTTATGGTTTTATAGGAGAGGTTGAAGAAAAAATGATTGAGTTCTTCGTCATTTTCGTCCAAATTTCACGCAATAATGAAGATATTCCGTTGCAACAACTTTTTCACTTATAGTTTTCGTATTGGCGAATATTTTTAGAACATTATATTAAATCACAAGGAATTCCAATTGTGGCATAACATAAAAATAATGTTATATTGAATATTACAACATTTGAAACGCATAGAAACCGCGTAATAGTGGAAATCACAAGATGCGCATCCGATTTTCCAAAACAGCGAATCAATACCTCTTATTTGATACACACTTTGTGAAATTCCATTTGGCGACCACGATGTAGCATCAGTTGCATGTTAGGGTGCAAAAAACAGTAAAATGCCCACAATTTCACGAAGTACATTTGCATTTTATGCGCATCCGATTTCAATGATCACCATTAAAAAAAATCATTCTGTGTCATTTCAATGCGATCCATCAAGAACCGTGGATGTAGCATCGCACTCAGTTTTTAGAAAAAATCTATTATATCTCCGGATTCGTGAACGTTTTTCAATATCTGTTTTCGCACATTTTAAATATGCGTTTCGCTCTATTTATCTAAGTAGGAATAAAACATCTAAAACGCGTCTAAATACGCGATATTTTCAAAAATATTTTTTGCAGATTTTCGAAATTTGAGGGGTATCATATCCGCCGATCTAGTGGATGGATTTAGACGCGCAAAGGCTTGTTAGATTCAGAACGTAAAAAAACTAAATTCACGCGGGTTTCCACTGAAATCGAATGGCATTTGTAAATTTCGAATCCAAAAAACTGGTTTTTTAGAAAAATTTACGCACAAACATTTCGACTTTAAGCTGAGATTGTTGTGAACCTTTGAAGGCTACACGCCCGAGTTATACATCAAAAAATGCGTAATCGCGAGTAATATAATCTCATAATCAGTTTTTAAACGAGTACAGTTGCGGGTCCCGATTAGAGCAAAACTTCAAAAAACCCAATTTTTCAGTCTTCAAAATGTCAGAATCCGTTTGAGATTGATGCGGTGGTTATATTAAAAAATCATGCATTAGAAACTTCATCTCTGAAGTGCATTCTTTAACTTCTTCTTTGAACATTATAATCTACATTGTATTGTAAAGCCACTAATTGAAAATTGACTTAAAAAAACTCGTTTCCTTCAACGATTTTTTCCTATTTTTTTACATTAATATGACCACAGCTTCTTCTCAAATTATAATTTTAAGAAATCCATCGGTGAATCGTGCTAAAACAGTTTATTTTACCTAAGTGCGTTCAAAAGTTATGGTATATTACAACAATTCGCGAGATACAATACCCCATACCTCAGTTTCAACAGAAGTAAATTTTCTACAAAAGGCCGATATTTTGTTAATGTTCTATCTAAACAGTATTCAAGCACTCGATAGTATCAGTAGAGGTTATCTATATTTTATATCATTGTTATATATATGATATATTTTATATCATTGTTAAGAACTGCGCGACTCCTACTGATACTCCGATATGTTTCAATTATCAATCAATTTAAGCATTTTACACAGTTGTTTCAGTGTCCGCGTAAATATTTAGAATATTTAGATATTTGGTGGAAAATGATTGGAAAACCTTGCTTGATCGACGGATAGAAAAACCATAATCACCGGTTTTGTTACGGAAGTGTAGACGTTGTTTTATTCCCCCGTACGATTTGTACCAAATAAAACAGGGTTCGTTTTAGATCACGATTCTATAATGCCTTATTGTCTTTACTTCAGTTATTCACACAAGACTTCAGTTCCGACATTTTACTTCTTTACCTACACTTACGCGTTGAAGTCGCGTTATAATTTGCAACTAAACTCCCACCCGCTGCACACCCGTATTTATACCCGCTTGCGTATGCATAAACTGTTCCAGTATCCTTCATCTGGAAGGTTCTGCAATGTTCAAACGAGATCCGGGTGCATATACACATATACTCGTACACAAACATAATGTAAACAAGACATCAATGCGCCAGCGGTAATAAATACGAGGGGTTACAATGACGTCACAATGTGGAAGCATAACTGAATAGTTAAAATGAACGAGAGAGAGCACAAAAACAATTTGGCTAAGAACAATAGCAAAACAAACATAGAAAATTAGTGATTGGAATTCTATAGAATAATTGTTGTTGTAAATTTGATTTAAATAAACTAAATGCTTAACGAAAATTTACGTTACAATTCAAATTCTTAAATCAATACAAATTTAGGTAAAATCACTGAAATACACCCGTTACTTTCGTAACAATGACTTAACAAATGGCGGAAATAAAGTGATTGTTTTATCCTGATGACCACAAATAAATGCCTATTTGTCATAGTACTTTTGGAAAAATGATCTGAAAATCATTTCGCGAAAAGCTAGAAAAATGATTGTTCTGTGTTTTATACGCAAGATCATAGACTATAAAGCCCAAAAAGATTAAAAGATATATTCATTCGTTTTGGGATAAATAAACTAACATTAAAAAACTTTTTTTACAAGTTTCCAGAAAGTAAGACGGAGCTATCAAATAGACGTTCTGCACTTAATGGTCTGATTCACTAAGACGATTCTCATACAAATTCAATGGAACTACTACCAAACTTATGTTTTTTGCAAAATATTTTATTTAGTTTTGTTTCCATTCAAACAAAAACAGGAGTTTGATGATAATTCGAACGACTTTGAATTCGAATCGTCTTAAAGAAACAGACGATAAAGCTCAGAGATTTTATATCGAATCTATTTTTTATGATTTTTGTGGTTTTAATTTTTTCGACTTTTCTTTCAATTCTTTTGTATTTTCATGTAAGTAGTAATTCTTGTTAAAGAATGTAAAAGTAAAGATTGTTGACAAAATGTTGACAAAGTCACCATAATAGTAGACAAAGTGGTGACATGTCGACACTTGACCCCAGGTTTCCAACACGGTAGTTACATTGATTATATCGAATCTATTTTTTATGATTTTTGTGGTTTTAATTTTGTCGACTTTTCTTTCAATTCTTTTGTATTTTCCTGTAAATAGTAATTCTTGTTAAAGAAAGTAAAAGTAAAGATTGTTGACAAAATGTTGACAAAGTCACCATTATAGTAGACAAAGTGGTGACATGTCGACACTTGACCCCAGGTTTCCTACACGGTAGTTACATTCATTATACTGATCGATATAAAGTTGGGGCAGAGTTTTCTTTCAGCATTAAAAGTGAGAGAATTGATGAGGATTTATACCGAAATCCGAAAGTATAATCCTCTCTGCCTTTCCCGAAAGGAAACGTATCTTATACGGCGTTTATATTATAGTTTTTTGCAGGGTTAACCTTCTTTATGAGGATTTGTTTGAAGTATATACAATGAAAATGACATTTGAAACCCAGACCCACTGGGTTAACCTTGTTATATATAAACGGCCTATTATCTCACTTTAAAAACTTGTTGTTCAAAACCCGAAAATCGAGATATACCAAAAATCGGGATGTACTTTCCATTTGGATGTACCTTCTATTGGAAACACCAAATACTAAATTACAACCAGTTCGGTGGTCAAATGGAACTAGCATCTTCAAAATACCTTAAAGTGTCCAAAACGTGGACCTACAGTCTGTCGCAAAAATTAGTTGAAACCAAAATGTATTAGGGATAAATATCACTATAACTTATTGAGAACAACAAACAATTAGTTTTATTTGATAGACAAGAAGGTTGTCTCTCGTAATAACAATTAAAAATTCGCAATATTTGCATACATTAGCAAATGTACGGTTCGAATCCCAAAAAGACCAAAATTGATGTCGCAAAAGTTAGTATACAACGGAGAATCCTCGTGGAACTTTGTAAAAAATTATTGATATTTTTGAACTAAATGAAACTAAATCTGTACTTAAGATCACAAAGAGTATATTAATTGGTTTTAATGGCAGTTATAGTACTTATAGTGACAAGTCCAACGTACACTGGATCGTACAATCCACAAAAATTGGTCATCTACAAATGCAACAACTGTAGCGACAAAATTCTGAGTGTTCTGTCCTGTTTATGAATTCTAAAGCCATGAAATTCTCAGAAAAGCTCTAAAGTTTCAATATGGAGTGATCTTGATCGAGTTTCGACTTGTCCTTTTTGAAGAAACGGGAATTTCTTGAAGGAAACGCATACTTTTGAGGCCGTTGTCCTTTTGAAACATGTAATAGTCCTTAATCCTTAAACATAAGGACATTCCTTTTCAGTTAATTTTCTCACATATTATGTCCCTTTTCACATTCCCACCAAAAATAAATAGTAGGAGAACCTCAAGTTCTGGTGTAAGCCCTACAGTGATACTCCACCACCACAGAAGGATATGAGAGCTAATTTAAACTTTTAATACAGAGCTTTCTCGGCTGTTATAACGCATGGATTGTGCAAAAACGTTCTGAGAAGCTGTGTTCGCTTCACTTAGGACCAAAGTACAACTAAGTGGATCAGGTAGAAGTAGTTCATTAGACAATAGTAGTACATTAGACACTAGGGACACGATAAGCATGTCCGATACTGCTAAAAGGCCGGTAGGACAGTATAACTGCAGGGCTTACACCAGAACTTGAGGTTCTCCTACTATTTACTTTTGGTGGGAATACGAAAAGGGACAACATTTGTGAGAAAATTAACTCAAAAGGAAAGTCCTTATGTGTAAGGATTAAGGATTATCACATGTTTTAGAAGGACAATGGCCTCAAAAGTATGGGTTTCCTTCAAGAAATTCCCGTTTTTTCAAACAGGACAAGTCAGAACTCGATCAAGATCACTCCATATTGAAACTTTAGAGCTTTTTTGAGAATTTCTTGGCTTTAGAATTCATGAACAGGACATAACACTCGGAATTTTGTAGCTACAGTTGTTGCGTTTGCAGACGACCAATTTTTGTGGATTTTACGATCCAGTGTACGTGGGACTCGTCACTATAAGTACTATAACTGCCATTAAAACCAATTAATATACTCTTTATGATCTTAAGTACAGATTTAGTTTCATTTAGTTCAAAAATATCAAGAATTTCTTACACAGTTCCACGAGGATTCTCCGTTGTATACTAACTTTTGCGACATAAATTTTGGTCTTTTTGGGATTCGAACCGTACATTTGCTAATGTATGCAAATATTGCGCATTTTTAATTGTTATTACGGAAGACAACCTTCTTGTCTATCAAATAAAACTAATTGTTTGTTGTTCTCAATAAGTTATAGTGATATTTATCCCTAATACATTTTGATTTCAACGGTGTATACTAATTTGTTAGCCTCTGGAAACACAAAATACCAAATTACAACCAATTCGGCGGTCAAATGGGGCTAATATTTTCAAAATTCCTTAAAACGTCGACGCGTCACTTTGTATGGGGCTATACCAAAACGTGAACCTATATATCTCATTTTCAAAACCAAAAGTTCTACTTACCAACAATAGATTTTGCCAAAATGTTATCCACCTCCTGTGGATGCGAGAGTGATTTCCACGGACGGACCGTTTTTTTCACTTAACACTGATAACATAACACTGACCATATCCTTACATTGGATTAATATTTGAAGTTGATTTTTCTCATGAATTCGTAAGAAATATTTACTTAGCCTTATGTAATTTTTCACGATAGGCGTGTTTTTACGCAAAAAAATTCTTTTCGCATTAAAATGAATTTTCATTAACCGAGTTTGAAGAACTCTTCTATTGTTTTATCATTTTATGATCTAACTCAATGATTTTAGCGTTAACATGTCAACTGTAGACTACGGGGAAATGTTATATTGGAATTTTGGCCATAATTGAAATAATAGATGTTGGACATGGTCACACGTATGCCATTACTCGCACTATATGTTGGCTATGACTATGACATTGCATGCCATTAGAAGAGCATTAAATCTCTAATTGAAGTTATCTGGGCATGGGAGCGAAGGGACTCATTAAAATGCTTTCAAAGCCTGTTACCGTTATAATGTTCGCTATGAACCACAATACATTAGCCTAAATATGTATGTCAGGAACACCAAAATACGTGGCAACAATCGTGTCTTTTCATGATACGGAGATACTCACGCATGTGGAAATATAGTTTTATATTGGGACGCACGAATTGTATTTATCATTGGTCAATACTATTGAAAAAGGATAATCACATTAACACTATAAGATGTACTACAGCTCTTTAACTGTATCAAACACGGATGCCTTAAAAGACATTGAGGAAAATCAGTGTTCAGAGAACATGATATTCTTTGAATATGTTTTTGCGAAAATAAAGCTTTTGCATCACTACTTTGGCACAGATTTGTTAGCGGAAAAACAACAATCGAAACATGTTTAATGAAATGGTACTTAGTGTAGTAGCACTATACGATCAGAATGTGTTAATCCTCCAATGAAAAAGCCTTGACGTGATGGTATAGCGTAGTACAGTTTGGCTCGCCCGACTTTTTATTGTTTGTAGATTGATAGAAAGCTGCACTCACAACAGAAAGCCGCAAACTACACTCTACAATGAAAGCACTCCTCATATCGATAACAAATCAGCGTAATGACTATGTATTGCCCACTCTACGCGAACATTCGCTGATACCAGAGACCTCTTCCGAAAATTCCGGAAAAATGAATTGACGATATACGAACGTCTTTTTGAAGAATAAGGATACCAATCCCAGAATATACAGCGATAATGAGTCCTGACAGCAATAAGCCAATTTTTTACAAGTCGATATGTTCAAGACCAGCTACGCTTATAAGTTATTTGTATCAGCTGGTTAGCACCATCAGGCGGGGGAATGTGTGCCTTATAAGTGCAACTAGAACATCCTATGTCCCAAATTACTGGGGCATTTGGATCAGCATGCTGTATTAACGACTAGATCCAATTGCATAAGACAGAATTAGACCCTATCAATGCGTCTTTATGCCTTCTATAAACATTTACATTAGGCCGGGACGATTTGTATGGTAGGAAAAACCTTAATGGTCCTGTCGCGTTTCTGATTCCTGGGTTTGTACTGAGCAAAAAAGACACTGGTCCACACTTCAACCACTATAACTTAGCCATTTATTTACCGATTTAAAAAAATAATAGTTTGTTCGAAATATATTATTCACTCCTTTAAGAGGAAAAGGGATCAATAGAAATCCGTTGTGAAAAAGGGAGTTATGCCTTTTTAAACTTGAAAATCTTAGAAACCCCGTATGTTCGTTGTCCATGAACCTAACACGATAGAATTTTTGCATCAGAAAGCTTGAATATTTTGCTGGTCAACTGTTGTAGCACAGTATCATTTCTTGTGAGTAAAAACTACAACTCTGGTAGAAAATAAGCTTCAAAAATGAACTTGTTGAAGGAATAAATAAATTGTAGAACTCCTTGCAAAATCAGGATATACGAATGTATCCTTTTTCGGGATCGATATGCTTCTACTCAATATTACTAAAAGTACTTAGTTTAAAATATATAGTAAATATGTATCGATATTTCAAAACAATCTTTATGTATACCCACGTTTTTAGAACCCGCCTTCTATTGAAATGAGCCAAATTTTTTACTTAAATTTTTGACTTTATTTTGCTTTTGTAGTATAATTCTTATATAAATCCCTTCATCTATTGTATAATCCAGAAAAAAATAGGTTTTGAAAAAATTAGTAGGGGTTGCTAATCAAGTGAGCGGCAGTGAAGTTTTACAAACAATATTTCTCTACCGGAATATTCTAACCTCCCAGCGAAAACTTAAACACAACTTTCAGCTATATCTTTCAGATAATGTGAGTAAAACCACAAAAACTCCTAAAATCGGCAGGTACAGTTCTATGGGGACTATGTGAAAAATTAGACCTATACCAACACTTCATTGCAGGAATGTATTATACCACCAATGGTGACTTCTTAAACCTTGAAATATTGGAGACGGGACAGGAGATACCGTCCTATGAAATTCCTGAGGAAAAGTTTTGTAGCCCCAAGGAAGACTATATACCAAGTTCCAGTCCTTTTGGTCAGACAATGAGGACAAAACCTTGAAGATACCGAATTTGGGACGTATCGTTAAATGGCCCCATATCAAAACGTGAAACGATATAGCCCATTTCTATACCAAACATCCTAGGAGCCATAAACTAAATTAATATAAACAAGTAAGCAATGGCTATAGTCGGACGGGGCCGGCCATGTGATACCTTACACCACAACCTCTAGGAATTAGCTATGTGCAACCATTTTGCACGCTAATGTCCGGGTTCGATTCTCAAGCCTGACCACATCAAATTTGTAACGGTGGCATAATACCCCTTAGTAATGTTGGCGATATTTCCTGAGTATTTCAGCCATGAAAAACTTCTGTACAAGTGGCAACATAGGACACGCCTTTCGGATTCGGCGATAAAAACTAAGTCACATATCACAAATTGATATAAGATAAGCCTCACTTGTCCCTAGTGGGATATTTGTGGAACAATTATATAAGTTATACATTTCTAAACAATATGCCAAAATTGTGAATTTTCACATTGATTAGCATCTCCTGCTACATCTTTAAATTGTCTTTAAATATCAGGTTCCTTTTCGAAATGCACCTAATATAAATATATATACAATGCAATTTGCCATATCTCTGATATTTGTCAGTAAGAGAGATAGATGAACGGACTGGGCTAAATCGACTCCAAATTGTCTGAAACGACTTTCGTCCAAACAAACTTGAGGTCTAAAACCATTATTTCGATGAGGCACATCTTTGGACGTATTTTGTATATATTCCCTTTGTCCTAAAGGCTGAGGGTATAAAAGAGGTAGCGAAGCAACTCCATGCTGCAATATTTGTATAAAAATCCCATTAGACAACTGAACTGAAAATTTCTCTGTCATGATAGAGACAAATTGTAGTATGGGAGGAAATTGTGGTTCTCTACACAAAACCCATTATACACTCCGTTTCATTTCAATAGCACATTTTAAAGTTATATTTGTTACTTCATTTTAGTTGACATTAGTCGAATATCCCGGGATATGTTTGTATATCTTGTTTCTTATGAAGTACCTTTCCACCAAAAGTGTTGCTTCGATAAAGTCCCGTTATATTTTTTTATAATTTTCTTTCAAAAAGCCCAACATTTTTACGGTTTGAAGTGTTTCACCGAAATAGCACATTCTTTGAAAATTTGAGTACGGCTGCAAATGTTGAATGTTATTGTTACGATTCTTTAAAATTGGACCGAATAAAAGCCATTTCAAGTTTAAAACGCTAAAACTAGTTAAACGATGTTTTTAATACTGGGGAAATAAGACAATTTGAAGATTGTGGCTTTTATTGTCAATAATACGTTAAAAATTTGGCATAAGTTGACAGTTTCTTGTTAAATTTATAAAGATTTAACGAAAAACGAATGATAGATAGAATAGACAGATTGTGCAAAATAAACTTGAGCTTTTACTGAAATTTGGTACATTTCTTCCTGAAACTTCAAATTCCTATGACTCCTATTCCGTAATGGGATCCAATGTTGGCCTTAAGATAAGTTAACCGTTAAAATATTGGGCGATTTTTATTGCTCTGGGTCTTAACCAGTATACTATAAAGAAAAAACCAGAATAGGTTGGATTACCTTATTTAAAATTTTGCGTTGATCAGACCATTATTGCGACCTACGGAGCCGCTACAAAATTGGATAAAATTATGTTTATGTTCGATTTCACCCGCTAAATATTTCACGATCATCACCAATAACAGTAGGTGTATATTCTGGTCTAAGCCCAACTTCCATGCAAAATCGGATCGGTCCATAATAGCGGCCTGGAGTTTGTTTACAATTTATAATGGACAGACGGACGGACACACATATCACAATCGCTTTATCTCGTCGAGATATGAAGATTGGTATACCACACTGGTGGTCTCCAACGAATATTTCGCGGTGTTACATGATTTTTTTTCAAAACAAGGGTATAATAAGACATTTCAGCTATTTCATTTGGATAATAAAAACCTTCGTAATTCCCCAAATGGGGAGGTACCGTTGTACGATGAAAACGTTAACCTATACCTACAATAATCTGTAGGAATGTTTTATACTCCCTTATACGGACACTAAATATCAAATTTTAGCCATTTCAAAAAACCAAAAATCAACAGGGACCATATGAAAAGGTGCTCCTGTACCGACCATTCTCTGCGGGAATGTTAAATACACCTAACGAAACTAAATACCAAATTTTATCCATTTAGGCAGGATAATGCGTCTAAACTCTTGAAAATGCGAAAATCGGGCGATACCGTTCTATGAGGATATATCAAAACACGAACTTGTATCGAGAATGTGATAATGATCTTATAGTTTTACAAATACTGATAACACTGTGCAATATTTTTTAGGTAATCTTGTGCAAACTATTTGAACTGGGGACTTTTTGAAAGGACAGACAAAAGTACAAAAACCTCAGTTGGGTTTTGTTATGTCAGAAAAAAGCATTTTAGAGTTTCAGAATGTTCTGAAGAAATGCTGAGAACATTATTTGGACAATTTTTGTAAAGGTTACTTCCTTCTACTCCAAATAGTTTAACTGATACTGACCAGAATTACAGAAATTATTTAAAATATTCTATATTTTATGGATTTTGATACACTAGATGGAGTTTTCCTTATGTGGTCTGATTAACATGCAAGTTTAGGGCTACAATATTGCCAGTGACAGCAAGGTCAAATTCTATTCGTTTAGGAGGTAAAGGCCAAATAAATGCAAAAAATGTAGTTTTATTTTAGTCCGGTTTAGATGAGACCATAAAATCCGAACTAGATCTGGCAGGACAAAACGCAACTAGGGTTTTTGTAGTATCAATATGAACTTTAAACAAATGCATACTATAAGTTGTATGTATTTTCATTGTTACACAGTGAAATCGAAGGCACCCTTCTATGGGGGCTATATCAAAAAGTGTATAGAAACTTCTAACTTGTATACCAAATTATAAAGCTGTATTTTTATTTGTTGTTGTTTTATTAGGACGAAGGTCATTATTTATGAAAGTTTTTAATTAATTGAACTAATCGAGCTAACATGACATAAGTCCCACACGCCCAGCCAATATACTACGATCGTTTCGCTGGTGGTTTCATTCAGCAAAGGCTGAATTTGATAAATTCTATTTGTACAAACATTATTGCAGATATGAAGTCTAGAATAATTTCACAATACATGTACATGTACGAATCGAAGGAGGTTTTCTTCAAGAATTGTAAAATTCTTAATAATTAGCAACATATTTTTGTGGATCGTGAATCCTACATAAAATTGTTGCACAGTAGGTTTTGGGTCTCTTTTTCTACATTTTGTAGTTCAAATTAAAATTCAAGATTTGTTATTTGTTTTGTTTCTTATAAATTACATGTTAATATAAAACCGTCCGACAATTTTCAAAAATTTTTGTTACACTTGAACCGGGCTGTATACATACGTTTGAAACTATTGGCAAAATTGAGTAAATGGCATTTTTGATTTTTCGTTTTTCATCGTTTTGACCTTTTAGTGGACTCTCAATTTGGGGAGTCAACATTTTTCAAAAAAATATTTTAGATACTTGTACTCGTTGTACGATGCTGGTGTCATATTATATAATAATTATAAATTATTGCATTTCAGAATAACAAGGACATCAAACATGTCCTTAAAAATTAAATCATAATAAATCCTTTGAAAACATCCTGCAATTTTTTTTCAACAAAATATATGTTAATGTCCTTCATGTAGTGCCATACTTCCCGAAGTTTCAATATTTTAGCTTTCTTAGTTATTTTTTAATAAATATTTATATGAAAGAAACAAAGCATTTTATTCCATATTAAAAAATTAATTTCTCAAAATGTACATATGAAACTAACTTATTCACAGATATTCAACATTAATATTGTTTATGAAAAGTATATACTTTTTCGTTTGTAATTATCACCATTCTCACGACAAATCGACCAAGAGTAATCAGCCAACATATGCGCAGCATTCTTTCCCCGAAACCGGTTCTCCATAACTGCGAGATCTTGATGAAATCGTTCTCCGTGTTCATCACTAAAATCCCCTACATTTTCAGGAAAAAAGTCCAGGTGTTTATTCAAAAAATGTATTTTTAGCGACAAGATTACACCCATTTTTCCGGTTTTGTAGTTTTCGGATTTGTTGTTTCCCAAATTTTATTTTTTACAGCATCCAAACTACCCCATGCTTCCTTTTCTACTGGTTCCTTCGTCGACCTTCCCAAAGGCATAAAAAATACTGATGTTTAGCGAAGCCTTGCTTTAGGCCCATGAGAATGGCTACTATCTTAAGGTCGCAACAAAGTACCCATTGATGAATGTCGTAATATATTAACATTAAATTGTTCTTCATATTGACATAATTCTCTTTTAAGTCGGTTCCATAAACAATTGGAACAGATGGAAATGCATTTACTGAACCGCCCATAAAAAGACGCCATTCTTTATGATCATATGAGTGGCCTATGGTTCAACAAGTTTCTCTATGTACGTTGCGTATGTTATACCATTTTCCTCGTCGGTCTTGGTCGAAAGTTCTCACCTTGGAACATTTTTGTGAAGATGTAACACGAAACTCTGATGAAACTAGTTTCCATTCTTGCAATCCTGACGCAAAAAGTTCTGATTTTTCTTTTGATATTCCTAATTCACTTACTAGATCGTCAAAATCACTCTGCGATATTAAATGAAATTCTTCACTTTCGGGTGGCTGAAATATTGATATATTTTCATCATTGTCTTGGTATTCCAAGTTATCTTGATGTTCATCTGGATATTTTAAATCAATAATCGGGTACATTTGTAACCATTGAAAAATAACGCTATAACTCGTTGAAAAATGAGATATTATGAGGGGTTTTTTTGCAGATTGGTCTGCAAGGATGCCAGCTATAATTTTACATTCAAAATTGAAGCATATGTATGTGAAGAAAATTGCTAGAAAAAACACTTGAAATGGTATTTCTTCAAAAAATCGATTATTATTTGGTTTATATCTTTAGAGTGGGCATTACTTTTTATATGCAATTTAAAATGAAAATAAATTAAGGTGTTTTCCCATCTTTCTACAATTTTTGTGGCCCTACGCGCCATAGGACCTTCGCGGTGAACCAAAAATGTCAGCAACCGCCACTGTTTTACAATTTTTGTTGAATGAGGTATCCGACGTAAGGTTGCAAATATATGTTTGAAGGGGATAGTTTTGCTTTTGAAGAACTAAAGGAAGACGATGATGATATTGAAATTGAATGTCAAAGTGACATTGATGAAGATAATGGCACTGTGTGCTTTACAGCTAAAGACGGCTCTTTATGGAAAAAACGTCCCTCAACATTCAGTCAAACATGTGTTCGATTTAGAGGACGCTAATGTCTGATAAAAAAAAACTGAAATTATATCAATAGCAAATACATTCAAATGTTTCCTAATCTTAGAAAGGGCCCTTATTATTGTACGCAACGCAAATAAAAAGTCAATGATACAAACGCATACAACAAACAAGAACAAAAGTGAAGAAAATGAGGAAGTATGTGGAAGAATGAAACCGCAGAGGAAATGTATTTTTTATCGGATTACTTATAATGATTAGGGCAAATCATTCCAATAAAGACAACGTATATGATGAATGGCCTTCAAAATCTTACCCTCTATATCGGCCAACTATAAGTATAAACAGATTCTGGTCAATATTGCGGTTCATAAGGTTTGACGACGCTAATACCTAAAACCAAAGAATTATTGCAGATATGGCAGCAGATGCAGAATAACAATTTGTTTTTGCATTACAAATCTAGTGAAAATCTCACAATTATTGTTTAGAGAAAACCACAAAGGAAGATACTAAAACCAGGGAAATATGTGATTTGTGTGGAAAAGCCGTTTGCAGTAAAAATTCAAAAAGACTACGACATACTTCCTTTGTACAAACACTTAATTTTTGTGTATTCTATATCTTTTTTCCTAAAAACTAAAACAATAAAATAAATATATTACCACGCATAAAAATTGTATACGCTGTTTTTACTACTATTCAATCAAAAACTATATTTAGAATGTTGTGGAGAATAGCAGGTTAGAATTGTTGTGAGTATCTAATTTTTAATCATTCGATATAAGAATACAGAATAATAAGCTGCTTTTACTACTCTCCAATCAAAAATAATATATGTAGGTACTATTGGAGAGTAGAGGGTTAGAACTGTTGTTTTGAGAAGTTTACTATAATTCAAAACAGTAGCGATTGCTGACATTTTTGGCCCATCACGAAGGTACTATGGTGCGTTGGGCCACAAAAAAATGATAAAAAGATGGGAAAAACATCTTAATTTTTTTCACTTTAAGTTTCATACAAAATTAATACCCATTCCAAAGATATAGACAAAATAATAGGCAAGTTTTTGAAGAAATACAATTCCAAGTGCTTTTTTTCAGCATTTTTTCTTCACATATGAATCAATTTCAGTTTAATATTACAGCTGGCATTCTTACAGAAAACCCCGCGTAAATATCTCATTTTTTCTATACGTGATTCTGAGTAGAAACACCTCCTCTTCATTTCCTCTAAGTTGCATGTAAATATCTCTATTATTAAAGATTTGACAGCAATTTTATTTTCAAAAGGGTACATTTGTACCCGATTATAGACCGTAGGCTTAATATGCGAGCACTACTGACAAAAGTAGCAAGACTCTTCTGAATGTTCACTGCGACGTAACCATATTAGTGGATATATATATTTTATAGAATTATAGGAACATAAAATCCACATACATGACAGAACTTGTTCCGATTAGGCACTCCATAATCACATTCACTCACTTTTCCAATTCCCAAAACTTAGAATATAGTTTGTTATTTGCAGATAACAACGTATGACTTAATATTTTATATTAATTTAAAAAATTGTGGCGCTTAAAATTACCTGCATTTAAAAGACAATAATTTTGTCGGTTGATCTTTTTACCGTAATCGTAGGAATATTCTAATGACAGCAGCAAATCGTTTGTTGAAACGTCTATAGGGTTTAATGTTTTATTGTTATATGTTTTCAATAATTTACTGATGACAATTATGACCAAATAAAATAAAATGTCAGTTTTTTCCGATGAATTGAAGTAAAATATTTTTTCTTTTCCGTCAAAAAATTGACTAATCAAGCTAGAATATTGAAACTGTTGCACTACATGAAGGACATTAACATATATTTTTTGAAAAAAAAAATGTTTTATGTTTTATGATTTAGTTTATCAAGGACATTTTTGATATCCTTGTTATCCTGGAATGCAATAATTTATAAATATTATATAGCCTATACTCTCGCTTTTTAATGACACCAACACCAGCATCATACGACGAGTATAAGTATTTAAAATATCTTTTTTTTTTTTTGAAAAATGTTGACCTTTGAAATTTGATTGTCCTCTTAAAAGCCAAAACGATGAGAAAACGAAAAATTAAAAATGTCATTTTACTCCATTTTGCCTATGGCTTCAAACGTGTATAGTCCGGTTCAAGTGTAATTTTGGCTTTCGGACGGTGCAATGATATTGCAGCTTCAAATTAAACTATTGTGATAACAAACGTAAACAAAGATTAGAAAACAGCGTATTTTATTTAATTGCAGATTTCTGTGGTTGACTAATAAATGGTTATACCTTTAATTAACATCATTCCTTTGGTGAACAAATTTATGTAAATCATTTTTTACTTTGTTACAAATTCCCACACACACAAATGTATGTGTGTATACATATATGGAAGTGTGTATGTACCACAAATTCATAGGTGAATGGTAACCATAAAGTTTGTAAGCAGAACCCCACAAGCTATACTGGAGTGCAGTTTTTTAATTAAAGTCTTTGCAAACACCGATATTTTGGTGTTGCCCTAATGAAAAGGATACGTTCGTGCCTCATAGTTCGTGCCCATACTTGGTTTGTTGGCATTTGTAGTGGTGAAAGGCTCTAATTTGCTTAACAAAAACATTGTGTTCTGGTCTGGTTGGGTCTTGTCTGAAAATGCCGAAAAGGCTACGGGCTCTACCATTGTAATTTTACATTTTGAAGATGGAATGCAAAGTTCCATCAGGGCAGGAGGGAAGGTATTTCGGTACAACATGAGCATGCACTGCATGGCGTATGTACTCATTTATGTATGTATGGATGTGCGTGCGTGCATTATGAGGTAATGTTGTTGATCATAATGTTGCTGTGGTTGCACTTCGAAAACTTTTCTCGGTTCGTTTAAATGGAGTACACGCCATACGTAGTGGGCCCATGAAAAAACAAACCTTTTTTATCATCTCGCTTGCGTACAATGATGGTCTATTATTAGGCTGTTGGTAGTAGTCAGTCCTTGTGGGTGCATACCATTAAAGCCACGTCATTATCATGTCTATAATCCATAGATGTTGTCATGTAGTAGCAACAGTCACACCGCAATCGTTATCATTGCAATCATCTTAGATATCAGCATACTACATCCATTACATTGGCTCTTACTATCGTGCAACATTAATGTTTCATTTAAAAGAAAAAAGTTTCGGTGAATATTTTTCTTTGGTTTACCTATTAAAATGGTAATGCGAATTGCATTTTTTCTTTAAATATAAATTTTTGTCAAAAAGTAAAACTAATATATATCTATTTCTTTTAATGTTATTGTAGATTAATCATGCATATAGCAAAACATCTATGTATGTCTACAATAAGTTTTGTATTCGCACTAGTCATTAGTTAGCCATTCCAAAAATGATTAGTTCAATGTTAACATTGATTGTTTATGCGGATCTTTTGCCCCAGTACACAAATGCAAAACAGATATTGAACGAAAAGAACCTTTTAGATATCTTCTTCAATTTCGGATTTCATATTTCAAGACATGTTTCCAGATCAATGCTTCGGGTTTTTTTTTAACATTTAGATTTAAGCTTCAATGTTTTTTGCTGAAAGTTCAGGGGAAAATAAACTCGCAGTTTTCTATCTCGACGTTAGATTTAAGTAAACGGGAGACAGGACCCCTTTATAAGCTTTTCTTTGTCCATCATCGGAATTTCTGTTATTCTGATAACATATCGCTCATTTAGTCAAAGAGTGATCTTAATCAAAACAAGTGAGTAAAGGCTATAGCCGGGACATGGCGGACTATATGATACCCTACCCTACCCACTATGCCTTTACATAAGCATTATACTGTTAAACATGTTTTTAGGGAAATACTAAATTATCAGCCACCCATGCTGATGATTTAGGACTAACTGAACCAAAATAATTACAGTACTCTCTAAAATCAAGATATTTTTCATCAATGTACATCGATTACTTACACTCAAAAAATTTGCATGAGGTTTAAAATCTAGATTTCGATTTTTCTTCAGAGAGATATATTAGCATTGAGCCTCTCTCTTTTTATTTAGATTTGTGCCCTGTATACTATCTCTTTGCATTGTCTGACTACATTTGCCTTTGTATTTTTCAATAAATAAATTATATTTGAATATGTTGCATTTATATTTAACAATTGTTTTTTCTTCCGAACTTTCGTACAGATTTCTGAATGATTTCGAAATAATGTCGTATGAAAATCCGAGGAACCTGCCGAAATCGGAAGAAAAACACTGATATATTGGAAGGGAAATTTATTTCCGACATTCTCTCCCAAATCGGAACGAAATCTGAACAAATTCCACTACGAAAAATCGTATAGAAATCTGAACGACAATACTACCGAAATTGTTCAGATGTGTCGGACATCCGACATTTGGTTTGCTGGGCGACCACAAATCCTAGGCTTGTGTGTTCAACGCTTACCGTCGGCCGGGTACTTTCTGTTAAAAACACAAATATTCTAAAAAGGAACATATGTTTTTAACTTATTCTTCAACTTCTAGTGCGCATAGAATAACTAATAAATCAGTGCGACATGCCCTTGTTAAAATAATGGGTTAGAAGGTTGCGACTATAAAAAGTAGGTAGTTACGACTATAAAAAAATACTAAAAACCATTTTTATACCCTCCACCATAGGATGGGGGTATATTAAGTTTGTCACTACGTTTGTAACTACTCGAAATAATCATTGTAGACCCCACAAAGTATATATATTCTTGATCAGCGTGCAATTCTACATCGATATAGCCATGTCCGTCCGTCTGTCCGTCTGTCCGTCTGTCTGTCTGTCCGTCTGTCCGTCTGTGGAAATCACTCTAGCGTCCGAACGGATTGACGTAGGTTGATGAAATTTTGGGAAAATATGTTATATTTACGTAGGACTTTTGGTATTGAAAGCGGGCTGTGTAGGTCCACGCTTTCGTATAGCCCCCATACAAAATGACGCGTGACGCGTCGTCGTTTTAAGGAATTTTTAAGATATTTGGCCCATTTTACCACCGAATTGGTTGTAATTTGGTACTTTGTGTCTCCAGAGGCCAGAAAATATTCCTACCAAAGTTGGGTTATATAGGTCCACGTTTTGGTATAGCCCCCATATAAGGCCCCATATAAAGTACGCGTCATTTTAATATATTTTGAATGTATTAGACCCATTTGACCACAGAATTGGTTGTAATTTGGTATTTTGTGTCTTCAGAGGCCAGAAAACATTCCTACCAAAGTTGGGTTACATAGGTCCACGTTTTGGTATAGTCCCCACATAAGACCCCTTATAAAGTACGCGTCATTTTAATATATTTTGAATGTATTAGACCCATTTGACCAAAGAATCGGTTGTAACTTTGTATTTTGTGTTTCCAGAGACTAAGAAACATTTCTACCATAAAATGTTTATATAGGTCCACGTGTTGATATAGCCCCCATAATACAATATCTCCCGATTTTCGATATTTCGAACGTTTTAGCCTCATTATCACACCGATATGGCTGAAATTTGGTATTTAGTCTTCTTTAGGCGTATAAAACTTTCCCCCAGAAATTTGTAGGTATAGGTCCACGCCATCATATAACCCCCATAGAACGGTACCTTCCGAATTTCGGTATTTTGAAGGTTGTGGCCACATTAATCCACCGAAATGGCTGAAATTTGTGGTGGAGGGTATAAAAAGTTCGGCCCGACCGAACTTAACGCTTTTCTTACTTGTTTTAGTAAGGATTTTTTTGCTGGGTTGTTAACTAAGCATTAGGCAGCATTGTGTCCTTGGTAAGTTGTCGTTCCAGTTCAATATATTAAAAGCAAAGCAAATAATGTTCTTAATTCCAACTTCTAAAATAATGCATATTTCTTTCCAGCTTTAATTTCCATTAATCCTTTTTTCCTGAGGAAAATATTTACAATATCTTCGAGGCTCACAGAAGAAAGAAACCGCCCTTCATTCTGTGAAAATTCCCACATTTGGTATTTTCAATAATCAATACAATTGAGAGCTATCTTTAGAGTAATTTACGGTGCTCGAACAGGTTGATGTATTGTCATAAAAACGGTATTCACGAACCAAAGGTTAGGGTAGGTTTAGGTTAGGTTTTTGAAACAGCAATGTTCATAGATGAGAAATATCCAAAAAAGAAGAAAACATCGCTCGACGGATTTTTAAATAAATTGTGGTCAAAGTTTACATTTTTAGGTTTTCAGGATTTTGCTTGGAAATTGCAAGTTCTATCGAAATGGGGGTAAAGAATGTTGTAGCAGTGAAAATTCTCTGCAAGATTGATCTTTATGATATTATCGTTGGTTTTACCATTTTTGGGATATAAAAGTTCAAATTGGGTCAATACACTGACTGTATCGCCTCCTTATAAAATAATGTCAGGCACAGTGCGCCATAACTAACTTTAAATGAAAACAAGTGAGAAAAGGCTATAGCCGGAACGGGGCCGACTATGTAATACCCTACACCACTACCCGTGTATAGAAGCTTTTCACTTGTAAACGTTTTTTAGGGAGATACTAAAGTTTTCACTTTTTTGGCTTTTATACCAAATGGCAGGCGAACTGAACCAAAATAATTAATATTTAATTTTATTTTGATTTTTTTGGTTATTTAATTCGACCTTTATTTTGATTATTTTAATTATTTTATTTTTTATTTACTATATTTAATTTTATATTTGACTACTGCCGACATCTACTTGATACTGATTGAAAGCTTTGCTGGTTTTCTTGACTAATCGTTAATTCACCAAATAGAAGCTGAATTATTTGTCATTAAAGTAAATACTTCAAAATATTATAATATTTTACCATTAATACCATATTTTGTATTAATTAAAAGCTCAGATGGTTCAGTTTCATTATCAAGCTCTCTCCTTGGAATATGTCCAACAGAAATATCTGACATGAAAAAACAATTGCATAAATTGGAAATTGGGATATCCCAGAGTTCTTTTCGACATCACAAGCATTTGACCAATTTTGGTAAAGCAATTGGGAACATATCCTTATTGTTGAAACGCATCCAACCAAAGCTGAGATATTCGTCAGTACAATTCAAATAAAAACGGGTAAGTGGGATGTGCGCCAACGTATTTTGCATCATAATAAAGGTGATATTTTCCTCATCCATTGACTGACTTTCATTTTAGAATAGGACTACTAAAAGCAGAGATATCCTCTTAAGAAAAAAACTTAGAAAGTTTGTCCACATAAGTTTTTTGCCCATTCCGACTCTTGAATATTATACGATCATCGCCAAACTCAATATGCTTCTTCCTTTCTGGGAGCCCTATTAACCACCAACATTTCGTGACGATCCTATCAAACTTGCGATTTGTAGCGTTATTACAAAAAATGGACAAATGGGATGCATTACCGATTTTTGCGATATCTCCGTTGTTTGACTACCAACGCCATAAGAAAAAAATTCAATGTTCTCCACATAAGTTTTTTTCCCATTTCGGCCTCTGAATATTATCCGACAATCATCAACAGCAATAGTACAATAGTCTTCTTTCTCTGTGAGACCCCCCATCAACCTCCAAAATTTTGTGATGATCCGATCAAAATTCAGACCTGTAGCGTGATTTCAAAAACAAAACAAAACAAGTAAAAAAGTATCAGTCGGCTTTGCCGACAGAGATATACCCTCAGCCTGTGTATATTGAAAAAATTTTTTTCCAAAATACGTATGTATTTAGGGGGTTTTAAAAATTTTGAACTTTGAACCGACAAATATGTTGATTAGGATTAAAGATCAAAATTTTTGCGGAGGAGATACTAAAAGGAGTGGATCGACATTGACCGTTATTTTTTTTGTTTATTTTACACTCTTCGGGCTGTTTGCTCATGAAGTATGGACTTACCCCTAAAAAAACTTTTACCATCGTAATTGATGCAGCGAATGCAAGTTGTTTCAACAAAAATCAAAGTAATTTTTGCGGAGGAGATACTAAAAGGAGTGGATCGACTTTATTTAAATTTTTTTTTGAAAACTTTGTTTTCTCAGGCTAAAAGGTCAGTTTCAGTGAAAATAAAGATTATTTATTTCATTTTCTTATCCGACGTTTCGCTGGTATTTTCCAGCTTCTTCAGGGATAATAATTTATTAAATATTTAATCTTTCGTCAAGTTTTGCATTTAATTTTATAAATTTGCAGGTTTCTTTACACAACACAACAAATAAAATAATAAATAATTGCAAAAATAATCAAAAAATCAATGTAAATATCACAGCTTTTCTTAATACTACGGATCACAGGCATTTGAATTACAACTCGACATTGACCGTTATTTTTTTTGTTTATTTTACACTCTTCGGGCTGTTTGCTCATGAAGTATGGACTTACCCCTAAAAAAACTTTTACCATCGTAATTGATGCAGCGAATGCAAGTTGTTTCAACAAAAATCAAAGTAATTCGATATCAGGTCTTAAAGTGAACTTATCCGAAATTTTGTGTGGGAGGTATCGGATGGAGTGGACAAATATAGTCTATATTTGAACCTGATCTATATCTGGTAGATATATTAGGATGTGTAAAGTATAGACCAATTCGGCCACTCCCTTCAAGAGTTACCGTACGAACAATTTTTCCGAACTTTTTTGAACTTTTGTGGGGGAGGTACCTGAAGGAGTGGACCGATATGGCTTATCTTCAAACTTAAACTATGTTTGGACAAAATATTACTAAGGCCAAATTTTGAACCGAATCGGCAGATCCGTTCGAAAGATATCTTACGCTCCAACCACTACACGCGGTGTCATAGGGGTTTTCTGCACCTTTCAGCCTATTTTCTGAGGAAGTATGGACTTGCCCCTGATGAAATTTGTACCATCGTATGGAGGGCAGTGAATACAAGTTGCTAAAACAAAAATCAAAGCGATTCGAGAGATGGTCCTAAACTGAACTGTACCGAAATTTTGTGTGGGAGGTACCCGAAGGAGTGGACCGATTGAGTCCATATTGAAACCTTATTTAAGTCTGGTACACATTTCACGATGGGCAAAGTATGAATCAAATCGGTTACTCCCTTTAAGAGTTATCGTGTGCACAAATTTTCCGAACATTTTCGAACTTTTGTGGGGGAGGTACCGGAAGGAGTGGACCGATATAGCCCATCTTCGAACTTAAACTAAGTTTGGGTAAAATATTACGAAAGCCGAAATTTGAACCGAATCGGTTTATCCGTTCGGAAGTTATCGTGCGCTCCAGCCAGCCAGACAGGCAGACAGACAGACAGACGGACGGACATTGCTCAATCGACTCCAAATTGTCTGAAACACATTTCGTCCAAACATACTTGGGGTCTAAAACCATTATTTCGATGAGGCACATTTTGCCCGTATGAAAGTGTATATCACCAATATTTTTGAAAATTTAACATAGCTGAAGCCAAGGTTTACCCTTTTAGAAAACGCGACTCGTGATTGTATATTATACAAATTAAATACTTTTGGATAAAATGAAATGTTTTTGGACGTGGCAAAAAATATTGGCTTTAAAAGATAATTTGCGTGGAAGCTGTGGCTATATTTATGTTAAAAAATTGGTGAAAATTGGTTGAAGCCACCATGTCTTTTATTGTTATCTCTCGATTTGTGAGTAAACCACACTTCCCTCGAGTTTCATGTCAAAGTAAAAGCAGAAGCAAACTAAATAAGGATCATCTCACTTATGTATTACTTTTCAAAATTTCGTCTCCTTCTACCAATAAATGATGCTGACATTTTGAAGCCAGATTTACAGTGTTTTTTGAAATTTTCTTCTAATTTCATTCCGCAAACAGGTTTTTCAAAAAATCGTATATAGGATTGAAGAACTCGTGATTCTGAGTTATTTGGTACGAATATTGTGAATGTAGAATGCACAGCTTCATAGAAATCTGCATACAAATGCGAAAATTTTGTGCGAACATTTTTCTAAAAATCATATTTTTCGGGCCTAATTTTAACAATTGTCATTCGATTTCTTCGTACTTGATTGCACATTTTAGTTTTTTACGTTCCTGATCAAATATATCTTTCCCCGCGAAAATCCATTTACTAAAACGCGAGTTACAAGAAATTCCAAAGTAAAAAAAAATATCTAAAATTGTTTTTGGAAATATCGCGTATTTTATCGCGTTTTCTGCGGTTCGTTTCCACTGCAATGAAACAACTAGTACAGCATCTTCGTTTTAGCGGAAACAGAGATTTGAAAACTTCACTTATAAGGGAGCTACAGTCATTATATCCCAAAAATAGTGGGTGATGCTACATCCACGGTTCTTGATTGATCGCCTTGAAATAGATATATATCGATGTAGATTTTCATGGTGGACACTGAAATCGGATGCGGACAAAAATTGTATGCAATTTGCGCAAATTAGCGATATTTTATAGGTTTTTTAATGCTAGGATGCAGCCGATGCTACATCTTAGCCTCCAATGTAAATTTCGAAATATATATTTAAATTAAAAGATATGATCTTGCTGTACATGAAAATCACATGCGGACAAAATGATTTTGATAATTACGCGACTTACACGTATTTTAAAATGCATATAAATTAAAATGGTTTATTTGACCTCTGTTTCCATTTCATATGCTTTGAGATATACCCTCATCAACCCAATTACCCTCCCTAATAGGAAAGCTTTAATATGAATGTCAATAAAGCAAAATCCGTCTATTTTATTGGGAGATTTAAGCAAAATGAAGTAAGTATTCCTATAGATTTTTCCAATATTTTCTACTACATAATGCATGTAAAAAAATATTTTTTCAAACAAAAAATAATTTTTTTGACCAAAATATGTGCTTATTTTGGCTGTAACATCGAAACTAAAACACCAATCTGTATGATTGTAGTCTCATTTGATTACCCGTGATGTTTTGATCCACAACAAATTTTTATGTAATTTTATGACCACTAAATGGGCCTTAATTTTGAAAAAAGTTTACTTATATTCAATAATTTATCAATTTTATGTACATACCGCGAGTTCTGTGTAACATTTTGCAGGTATTATGCAATCTACTCGCTGAAGTCACTTCGAGTGAACTTTTTTGTAACAATTGTACTCATTAAAATAATTAGCGTTTTTATAATATTTTCTTTTTTAAAAGCCGAAATAAAACCGCCATAACTTTTGTCCGCAACAACCAAAAATTGGCTCGCGACCAGATTCGTACTGGGCATTTTTTTCTTAACCTACATATCAAAAATCGTTGATGTAGCGCGAAAAAAATTTATCAATTTTTTTGGAAATGGAATATGAAATATTTGACAATATTCGTGATATACCCTTCATAGCCTAAAGGCTGAGGGTATAAAGAAAGAAAAATGCGATGTATTACTGACTTTACTTTGTATCATTTTAAAGATGGAATTTTCGACGTTCATTGTCAGGCTTTGCTTTTGGAAAGTCCCCAACCAAAGCTGTGATATTCGTCATTGTAACTAATTTAATTTGCTACTATTGTGATATCTTCGTTGTTTGACCATCTACGACAACCTACTTTACATTGTTAGAAAGGTTTTTTTTTTGCTTTCATTTTCAGGTTTTTTGGTATACCCCTTATGGAGACTGAGATATTTGCTTTTTAATAAAACTTTGACATTTTCTCCAAATAAGTTTTTTGCCCATTACGACCCCCAAATATTATCCGACCATCACCTAAATTAATAGGCTTCTTCCCCTCCGGGGAAAATTTGGTCACGATCCGATCAAAAGTGCGATCTGTAGCGTGATTACAAGGTTTAGATGGACAGACGGAAGGACACACATAGGCAGTTCGACTCAGCTCGTCGAGACATCACGGTGTGCCTTAACAAATTTAAATGGAAGGTGCTTACACCTCGGAAGTTTTTGCTGATTCTGAAACTACAATGCTCATAGATGAGAAATATCAAGAAACAAAAAAATCGCCGGAGGGATTTTAAAATAAATCGCGATTTAAGTTCACATTTTTAGGGGTTCTTTAGGTTTTCACGATTTAGCTTGGAAACCGCGAGTTCTATGTAAATGGGTCTAAAGAAAATGTTATAGCAGAGAAAATTCTCCATAAGATTGGCCTTTATGATATTTTCGTAGGTTTTACGGGTTTTGAGATATAGAATTTCAAATTGAGACAATGCACTGACTGTATCGCCTCCTTATAAAACAATGTCATTACTGCAATTTCCCAAATTAAACTTATATATCTTGAAAATGGTACAACCTAAATAAATAAATCATCCAATCTTGTAGAGAATTTTCACAGCTTCACTATTTTCTTTAGTCCCATTTTGATATGACTTGCGGTTTCCAAGCAAAATCTTGAAGACTTAAGATAAAAACCTAAAAATTTGAACTGAACCTCTATATCTCAAAAATGGTAAAACCTACGAAAAAACCTAAAGGTCTGTCTTATAGAGAATTTTTACAGCTACAACATTTTCTTCAGACTCATTTCGATACGACTTGCGGTTTCCAAGCAAAATCGTGAAAACCTAAAAAATCCCTAAAATTGTGAATTTTAATCGCGATTTATTTAAAAATCCCTCCGGTGATTTTTTCATTTTTTTATTTTTCTTATCTATGAACATTGCTGTTTCAGAATCCGCAAAAACATCCCATGTGTAAGCGGTTTCCATTAAAAGTTAGTTAAGGGGTACCGTGCATAATATTGTTTTATTTGAACTTCCATATCTCAAAAACGGTAAAACATACGAAAATATCATAAAGGCCAATCTTGTGGAGAATTTCCTCTGCTACAACATTTTTTTCAGACCCATTTACATAGAACTCGCGGTTTCCAAGCTAAATCGTGAAAACCTAAAGAACCCCTAAAAATGTGAACTTAAATCGCGATTTATTTGAAAATCCCTCCGGCGATTTTTTTTTGTTTCTTGATATTTCTCATCTATGAGCATTGTAGTTTCAGAATCAGCAAAAACTTCCGAGGTGTAAGCACCTTCCATTTAAATTTGTTAAGGCACACCGTGACATTCATTATACCCTACACCACTATGTGGAAAGGGTACTATAAGTTTGTTTTGGTAAAAATTCATGTAACACCGCGAAATACTCGTCGGAGACCCCCAATGTGGTATACCAATCGAGATAAAGCGACTTTGAGATGTGTGTCCGTCCTTCGGTTCGTGTGTCCTTCTGTCCATTATAAATTGTAATCAAACTACAGGCCGCAATTATGGACCGATCGTCACTAAATTTGGTATGGATGTCGGGTTCAGACCAGAATAGATCCCTATTTTTATTGGTGACGATCGTGAAATATTTAGCGGATGAAATGGACCAAAAACATAATTTTTATCCGATTTTGTAGCTGCTCTATAGGTCGCAAAAATAGTCCGATCGACTCGAAATTTTAGATAAGGTAAGTTCATATCACAAAGAAGAAGCTTGCAATTTGAGATGTCGTTCAGATAATATTTAGAAGGTTAAATGGACTACAACTTTTGTGTGAAAATTTTGAACAATTTTAATATATAGCTTATATCTTATTCCTGGAAGGGGCATTCCGGGCAAGTAAGCTATACTTGGAAGAGAAACGCTTGACCTTTCTGTTAGTGTCAATTGTGTTGGTGTACATGATAAGATAACAGAATTACAGCCTAATATATCCAGTTTTTTGTTTGTTGTGTAATCATAAACACGCTAGATGTCGCAATTATGGCTCAGTAATCACGAAATTTTGCACGAGGTAAGAGTTTAGGTAGAAGAAGATGCCTACAATTTTGGATGATGATCTGATATTATTTAGCGGATGGACCATTACTTTTGTATGAAAAATAAAAAAGTATTTTTGGTCTATATTTTATTTCCTGGAGGCCATATCCCGGCAAAGTAGACTAGACTAGACTAGACTGACCTTCCCCCTGATGCAAATAGCAATAACGTTTCTGCTAGATAATGGGTCTACTGCCTTATATATAATAGATTTTGTGTAGAGAACCACATTTTCCCATTCCCAGTTTTTGCATAATGGCAAATTACATGGTACCCTAGCGTTTTAATTGTCCAATTGGAATTTTTACATAAATTGCAGCATGGGTCGCTTTGCCACCTTTTGTCAAAACGATTCCCCAGCCAGGCAAATATCCTTCAGTAAGGTTTGCTACATTTTCTGAGTATTTCAGCCATGTAAAACTTCTCTACAAGTGGTGTCTTAGGACACGCTGTTCGCACTCGGAGATAAGCTGTGGGTCCCATATCATTGAGCGAATATGAATCGGGGTACACTCACTTATTGATATAAGAGAAGTCTTCCTTTTCTCTCTGGGATGGTTGTGAAACAATTGTTATATCATTATTTAAGCTTGGTGTGATGCGGTGCCAGAAATTACAAAGTTATTTCTTACAATAAGTTTATTTGTTCCATAAAGAAATTTTGATTTGTGGAAAGCTAATTCCCAGAAGTGAAGGTGTAGGGTATCACGTGGTCGGCCCCGTCCGACTATAGCCTTCACAGAAAAAAATATTGTAGCCATTTGATAAAGAAATTCAAAGATTCAATCAAAAATTTATCGATTTTCCGGCAATAAAAAAAATTGTCATATTGACAAAATTCGATAAAATTTTTTGATCACAAAGTAAAAATACATGTTGATAAAATAAAATTGTAATATTGATTAATTTATTTATTGATTTTTTTTATTTTGAACTGATAAAAGTGGACAAATATAGTCTATATTTGAACCTGATCTATATCTGGTAGATATATTAGGATGTGTAAAGTATAGACCAATTCGGCCACTCCCTTCAAGAGTTACCGTACGAACAATTTTTCCGAACTTTTTTGAACTTTTGTGGGGGAGGTACCTGAAGGAGTGGACCGATATGGCTTATCTTCAAACTTAAACTATGTTTGGACAAAATATTACTAAGGCCAAATTTTGAACCGAATCGGCAGATCCGTTCGAAAGATATCTTACGCTCCAACCACTACACGCGGTGTCATAGGGGTTTTCTGCACCTTTCAGGCTATTTTCTGAGGAAGTATGGACTTGCCCCTGATGAAATTTGTACCATCGTATGGAGGGCAGTGAATACAAGTTGCTAAAACAAAAATCAAAGCGATTCGAGAGATGGTCCTAAACTGAACTGTACCGAAATTTTGTGTGGGAGGTACCCGAAGGAGTGGACCGATTGAGTCCATATTGAAACCTTATTTAAGTCTGGTACACATTTCACGATGGGCAAAGTATGAATCAAATCGGTTACTCCCTTTAAGAGTTATCGTGTGCACAAATTTTCCGAACATTTTCGAACTTTTGTGGGGGAGGTACCGGAAGGAGTGGACCGATATAGCCCATCTTCGAACTTAAACTAAGTTTGGGTAAAATATTACGAAAGCCGAAATTTGAACCGAATCGGTTTATCCGTTCGGAAGTTATCGTGCGCTCCAGCCAGCCAGACAGGCAGACAGACAGACAGACGGACGGACATTGCTCAATCGACTCCAAATTGTCTGAAACACATTTCGTCCAAACATACTTGGGGTCTAAAACCATTATTTCGATGAGGCACATTTTGCCCGTATGAAAGTGTATATCACCAATATTTTTGAAAATTTAACATAGCTGAAGCCAAGGTTTACCCTTTTAGAAAACGCGACTCGTGATTGTATATTATACAAATTAAATACTTTTGGATAAAATGAAATGTTTTTGGACGTGGCAAAAAATATTGGCTTTAAAAGATAATTTGCGTGGAAGCTGTGGCTATATTTATGTTAAAAAATTGGTGAAAATTGGTTGAAGCCACCATGTCTTTTATTGTTATCTCTCGATTTGTGAGTAAACCACACTTCCCTCGAGTTTCATGTCAAAGTAAAAGCAGAAGCAAACTAAATAAGATCATCTCACTTATGTATTACTTTTCAAAATTTCGTCTCCTTCTACCAATAAATGATGCTGACATTTTGAAGCCAGATTTACAGTGTTTTTTGAAATTTTCTTCTAATTTCATTCCGCAAACAGGTTTTTCAAAAAATCGTATATAGGATTGAAGAACTCGTGATTCTGAGTTATTTGGTACGAATATTGTGAATGTAGAATGCACAGCTTCATAGAAATCTGCATACAAATGCGAAAATTTTGTGCGAACATTTTTCTAAAAATCATATTTTTCGGGCCTAATTTTAACAATTGTCATTCGATTTCTTCGTACTTGATTGCACATTTTAGTTTTTTACGTTCCTGATCAAATATATCTTTCCCCGCGAAAATCCATTTACTAAAACGCGAGTTACAAGAAATTCCAAAGTAAAAAAAAATATCTAAAATTGTTTTTGGAAATATCGCGTATTTTATCGCGTTTTCTGCGGTTCGTTTCCACTGCAATGAAACAACTAGTACAGCATCTTCGTTTTAGCGGAAACAGAGATTTGAAAACTTCACTTATAAGGGAGCTACAGTCATTATATCCCAAAAATAGTGGGTGATGCTACATCCACGGTTCTTGATTGATCGCCTTGAAATAGATATATATCGATGTAGATTTTCATGGTGGACACTGAAATCGGATGCGGACAAAAATTGTATGCAATTTGCGCAAATTAGCGATATTTTATAGGTTTTTTAATGCTAGGATGCAGCCGATGCTACATCTTAGCCTCCAATGTAAATTTCGAAATATATATTTAAATTAAAAGATATGATCTTGCTGTACATGAAAATCACATGCGGACAAAATGATTTTGATAATTACGCGACTTACACGTATTTTAAAATGCATATAAATTAAAATGGTTTATTTGACCTCTGTTTCCATTTCATATGCTTTGAGATATACCCTCATCAACCCAATTACCCTCCCTAATAGGAAAGCTTTAATATGAATGTCAATAAAGCAAAATCCGTCTATTTTATTGGGAGATTTAAGCAAAATGAAGTAAGTATTCCTATAGATTTTTCCAATATTTTCTACTACATAATGCATGTAAAAAAATATTTTTTCAAACAAAAAATAATTTTTTTGACCAAAATATGTGCTTATTTTGGCTGTAACATCGAAACTAAAACACCAATCTGTATGATTGTAGTCTCATTTGATTACCCGTGATGTTTTGATCCACAACAAATTTTTATGTAATTTTATGACCACTAAATGGGCCTTAATTTTGAAAAAAGTTTACTTATATTCAATAATTTATCAATTTTATGTACATACCGCGAGTTCTGTGTAACATTTTGCAGGTATTATGCAATCTACTCGCTGAAGTCACTTCGAGTGAACTTTTTTGTAACAATTGTACTCATTAAAATAATTAGCGTTTTTATAATATTTTCTTTTTTAAAAGCCGAAATAAAACCGCCATAACTTTTGTCCGCAACAACCAAAAATTGGCTCGCGACCAGATTCGTACTGGGCATTTTTTTCTTAACCTACATATCAAAAATCGTTGATGTAGCGCGAAAAAAATTTATCAATTTTTTTGGAAATGGAATATGAAATATTTGACAATATTCGTGATATACCCTTCATAGCCTAAAGGCTGAGGGTATAAAGAAAGAAAAATGCGATGTATTACTGACTTTACTTTGTATCATTTTAAAGATGGAATTTTCGACGTTCATTGTCAGGCTTTGCTTTTGGAAAGTCCCCAACCAAAGCTGTGATATTCGTCATTGTAACTAATTTAATTTGCTACTATTGTGATATCTTCGTTGTTTGACCATCTACGACAACCTACTTTACATTGTTAGAAAGGTTTTTTTTTTTTGCTTTCATTTTCAGGTTTTTTGGTATACCCCTTATGGAGACTGAGATATTTGCTTTTTAATAAAACTTTGACATTTTCTCCAAATAAGTTTTTTGCCCATTACGACCCCCAAATATTATCCGACCATCACCTAAATTAATAGGCTTCTTCCCCTCCGGGGAAAATTTGGTCACGATCCGATCAAAAGTGCGATCTGTAGCGTGATTACAAGGTTTAGATGGACAGACGGAAGGACACACATAGGCAGTTCGACTCAGCTCGTCGAGACATCACGGTGTGCCTTAACAAATTTAAATGGAAGGTGCTTACACCTCGGAAGTTTTTGCTGATTCTGAAACTACAATGCTCATAGATGAGAAATATCAAGAAACAAAAAAATCGCCGGAGGGATTTTAAAATAAATCGCGATTTAAGTTCACATTTTTAGGGGTTCTTTAGGTTTTCACGATTTAGCTTGGAAACCGCGAGTTCTATGTAAATGGGTCTAAAGAAAATGTTATAGCAGAGAAAATTCTCCATAAGATTGGCCTTTATGATATTTTCGTAGGTTTTACGGGTTTTGAGATATAGAATTTCAAATTGAGACAATGCACTGACTGTATCGCCTCCTTATAAAACAATGTCATTACTGCAATTTCCCAAATTAAACTTATATATCTTGAAAATGGTACAACCTAAATAAATAAATCATCCAATCTTGTAGAGAATTTTCACAGCTTCACTATTTTCTTTAGTCCCATTTTGATATGACTTGCGGTTTCCAAGCAAAATCTTGAAGACTTAAGATAAAAACCTAAAAATTTGAACTGAACCTCTATATCTCAAAAATGGTAAAACCTACGAAAAAACCTAAAGGTCTGTCTTATAGAGAATTTTTACAGCTACAACATTTTCTTCAGACTCATTTCGATACGACTTGCGGTTTCCAAGCAAAATCGTGAAAACCTAAAAAATCCCTAAAATTGTGAATTTTAATCGCGATTTATTTAAAAATCCCTCCGGCGATTTTTTCATTTTTTTATTTTTCTTATCTATGAACATTGCTGTTTCAGAATCCGCAAAAACATCCCATGTGTAAGCGGTTTCCATTAAAAGTTAGTTAAGGGGTACCGTGCATAATATTGTTTTATTTGAACTTCCATATCTCAAAAACGGTAAAACATACGAAAATATCATAAAGGCCAATCTTGTGGAGAATTTCCTCTGCTACAACATTTTTTTCAGACCCATTTACATAGAACTCGCGGTTTCCAAGCTAAATCGTGAAAACCTAAAGAACCCCTAAAAATGTGAACTTAAATCGCGATTTATTTGAAAATCCCTCCGGCGATTTTTTTTTGTTTCTTGATATTTCTCATCTATGAGCATTGTAGTTTCAGAATCAGCAAAAACTTCCGAGGTGTAAGCACCTTCCATTTAAATTTGTTAAGGCACACCGTGACATTCATTATACCCTACACCACTATGTGGAAAGGGTACTATAAGTTTGTTTTGGTAAAAATTCATGTAACACCGCGAAATACTCGTCGGAGACCCCCAATGTGGTATACCAATCGAGATAAAGCGACTTTGAGATGTGTGTCCGTCCTTCGGTTCGTGTGTCCTTCTGTCCATTATAAATTGTAATCAAACTACAGGCCGCAATTATGGACCGATCGTCACTAAATTTGGTATGGATGTCGGGTTCAGACCAGAATAGATCCCTATTTTTATTGGTGACGATCGTGAAATATTTAGCGGATGAAATGGACCAAAAACATAATTTTTATCCGATTTTGTAGCTGCTCTATAGGTCGCAAAAATAGTCCGATCGACTCGAAATTTTAGATAAGGTAAGTTCATATCACAAAGAAGAAGCTTGCAATTTGAGATGTCGTTCAGATAATATTTAGAAGGTTAAATGGACTACAACTTTTGTGTGAAAATTTTGAACAATTTTAATATATAGCTTATATCTTATTCCTGGAAGGGGCATTCCGGGCAAGTAAGCTATACTTGGAAGAGAAACGCTTGACCTTTCTGTTAGTGTCAATTGTGTTGGTGTACATGATAAGATAACAGAATTACAGCCTAATATATCCAGTTTTTTGTTTGTTGTGTAATCATAAACACGCTAGATGTCGCAATTATGGCTCAGTAATCACGAAATTTTGCACGAGGTAAGAGTTTAGGTAGAAGAAGATGCCTACAATTTTGGATGATGATCTGATATTATTTAGCGGATGGACCATTACTTTTGTATGAAAAATAAAAAAGTATTTTTGGTCTATATTTTATTTCCTGGAGGCCATATCCCGGCAAAGTAGACTAGACTAGACTGACCTTCCCCCTGATGCAAATAGCAATAACGTTTCTGCTAGATAATGGGTCTACTGCCTTATATATAATAGATTTTGTGTAGAGAACCACATTTTCCCATTCCCAGTTTTTGCATTATTGCAAATTACATGGTACCCTAGCGTTTTAATTGTCCAATTGGAATTTTTACATAAATTGCAGCATGGGTCGCTTTGCCACCTTTTGTCAAAACGATTCCCCAGCCAGGCAAATATCCTTCAGTAAGGTTTGCTACATTTTCTGAGTATTTCAGCCATGTAAAACTTCTCTACAAGTGGTGTCTTAGGACACGCTGTTCGCACTCGGAGATAAGCTGTGGGTCCCATATCATTGAGCGAATATGAATCGGGGTACACTCACTTATTGATATAAGAGAAGTCTTCCTTTTCTCTCTGGGATGGTTGTGAAACAATTGTTATATCATTATTTAAGCTTGGTGTGATGCGGTGCCAGAAATCACAAAGTTATTTCTTACAATAAGTTTATTTGTTCCATAAAGAAATTTTGATTTGTGGAAAGCTAATTCCCAGAAGTGAAGGTGTAGGGTATCACGTGGTCGGCCCCGTCCGACTATAGCCTTCACAGAAAAAAATATTGTAGCCATTTGATAAAGAAATTCAAAGATTCAATCAAAAATTTATCGATTTTCCGGCAATAAAAAAAATTGTCATATTGACAAAATTCGATAAAATTTTTTGATCACAAAGTAAAAATACATGTTGATAAAATAAAATTGTAATATTGATTAATTTATTTATTGATTTTTTTTATTTTGAACTGATAAAACATTTCACATATTGACAAAAATATTTATCAAAATATTCCACATTTTGCTTGATAAAAAATAAATATTTTCTTGATTAAGAAAATTGTTGAATGCATTTTTTCCAATCAATAAAAAATATTCATATTTACAATTATTTTGTTGTTTTTTGTTAAATACAAACCCAAAAGCCACAAAAAAAGATACATACACACATTTACAAATGGTGGTGTTTATTCATTTATTATTTGAAATGCCAAGAACAAAAGCAACACCAGACGCATGGGTACATAAAAAATAACAGATAAATGATAGAAAAACGGAATGGAATAATTAATAACAGAAGTACATAATTATTTAGTGCCACACATTAATTTTAATATAAGAAAACAAATAAATCACTTTTAAATATAAAATACAGGGAACATCATTAAACGTTGTGAAATAAAACACATTCTTCTGCCACATTGAAAATCATCAGCGGAAAATGGGTATCTGTAATGTGAGAAATAGTACATCCATATATATTTCAAATATATAAAATGTTTTGATATTATTACCAGTATCACATGCGGTTGCTTCTTTGTCCAATAAAATATTCTTATTATCCTTTTTCATATTCGTGAATTCAATTATACAATGTATTGGGCATTTAATTTAAAGGCACCTTTACTTTAAGAAAACGCACAAACATTGAATTATTTCTGCACTACCGATCCACACAGAACGACTGCTTTAAAGAGACTGCCAAAAATACCAAAAAATTTTATCTGCCTTTCTTAACCACAAACAGAACAAAAAATGAGAACTCGTACCGTTTTTTTTTCTTTCCCTCTTCGTTTGTTAGGTTCATAAAAATCAGCAACAAAAACAGTAACAAACTTACATACAAGCCTTCACCCGAGCACAAATAAATAAACAAGCCAAATGCCACACAAACGCCCCATCCCTTCATGCCGCAAAAATTCCATGACCTTGCTTTGAAATATACATAGCAACGATACTCACATCTCAAGAAAAAAACACAACACATTGTTGTAGCGCTCTCTTTATGCCCTAATATTGTTGTTTCTCTCGCTCTTGAGAGCGAGAACATGCGACAAACGTTGAAAACCATTTTAACTACAGAAATTTATTAATAACACTGTGCAACACGAAAATTATTAACCATATTCTGACACCGCAGTTTGAAAGAACACCAAAAATGAGAAGACACGTGTCTCGCCGTTTTTCCCTATCTCATCAACTTTCGCGGTTATAGGCCTCCAAAGGTTTGAGGCTTTGATGTTAAAAGGGTCGCATAGTCACGACTATATCTTCCAAACCGTTAGGAAATTTGAATTTACCTCAGAGGCAAAGTTGTAGCTCTTGTCTTAAATAACAAAAATTGTGAACACATATAACCCATCAAACTTCATCTGCAAGGTCAAAATCGCCATGGTAAAATTTCTTTTAAAATTTTTCTAAAGATTTGTTATACTGCTATCAAACCGATCAAATTTGAAGCAAACAACCAACCACAAAAATGTACCTCAGATCTCAATAAACATCTTTCTAGAATATGCGAACTCTGTAGATACAGATCTTACTGGTCAAAATATCAAAACAATTGCGATTTTTATCCTCTTTTCTAGGATTCTGCTCCATAGATATTAAACCGTTCAAAATTCAAGAAAACAATCAACCACAATAGTGTAGCAAAGGCTTCAATAAACAACTTTCTGGATTACGCGAAATGTCTATAAATGGTTCTTAATGGTGAAAATAGCAAAAATCTTTTGAAAATATCCAATTTTTTACTTTTTTCTCCGACTCTGGTCAAAAGATACGCAACCGCCCAAAAATTAAGGATACCGTCAACCACGAAAATGTACCTAAGATTTCAATAAACAACTTTTTAGAACATATGACGCTTCTAGGAATGATTCTTAGGGCTGAAATTCATGAACAAATAAATTTTTTTAACATTCCCCCGGCTCAGGTTTGGAAATAACAAACTATTAAAAACTCAAGGAAATTTGAAAGGTTTGTTATTTACGGGCCTGAACAGGAATGAATGATCTAAAATAATCAAATTTTGAACTTGAAGAACCGTTCCTAGAATCTTCATTTGTTCTAGAAACTTGTTTATTGAAATTTAAGGTACATTTTTGTGGTTGACGGTATCCTTAATTTTTGGGCGGTTGCGTATCTTTTGACCAGAGTCGGAGAAAAAAGTAAAAAATTGGATATTTTCAAAAGATTTTTGCTATTTTCACCATTAAGAACCGTTTATAGACATGTCGCGTAATCCAGAAAGTTGTTTCTTGAAGCCTTTGCTACACTATTGTGGTTGATTGTTTTCTTGAATTTTTAACGGTTTAATGTCTATGGAGCAGAATCCTAGAAAAGAGGATAGAAATCGCATTTGTTTTGCTATTTTGACCATAAAGATACGTTTCTACAGAGTTCGTATATTCTAGAATGATGTTTATTGAGAGGTATATTTTTGTAGTTGGTTGTTTGCTTCAAATTTGATCGGTTTGATAGCTGTATAACAGAACTTGAGAAAAATTTTAAAAGAAATTTGACCATGGCGATTTTGACCTTGCAGATGAAGTTTGATGGGTTATATGTGTTCACCATTTTTGTTCTTTAAGACAAGAACTACAACTTTGTCTCTGAGATAAATTCAAATTTCATAACTGTTTGGAAGATATAGTCCTGACTAAATGACCCTTTTAACATCAAAGCCTCAAACCTTTGAAGGCCTATAACCGCGAAAGTTGATGAGATAGGGAAAAACGGCGAGATACGTGTCTTCTCATTTTTGGTGTTTTATCACACTGTGGAGTCAGAATATGGTTAATAAAACATGACTCAAAAAATTACACACAGTGTAACCATAAACAAATTTCAATAAATTATTTGTTTGAAATCGTTTATTGACCGCTTTCTAGCATTTTCATGTTTGATAAAGATTTTCCCCATATATTCGTAATATTTTATCGCCATTCGACAAAAATATGGTGATAAAGCTTTTAATCAAAATTTTCATGGTGGCTTTTTTTTCTGTGTTGGCTTACTTGTTTTGTCTGCAAATTGGTAAAATTTTAAATATAAATCTTATAGCTTTCTTCCTCGAAGGAACATACCGCCAACTTAAGACAAATTTGGAAGAAGATTTCTTCAACTTGCCACAACAGAGTTATACGCTAATATATCTACACAGAAAAAAAAAATTGTAGCCATTTGATAAAGAAATTCAAAGATTCAAACAAAAATTTATCGATTTTCCGGCAATAAAAAAAATTGTCATATTGACAAAATTCGATAAAATTATTTGATCACAAAGTAAAAAAAACAGTTTGATAAAATCAAATTGTAATATTGACTAAAATATTTATCGAATTTGTTTATCTTGAACTGATAAAATATTTTACATATTGACATATTTATCAAAATATATATTTATCAAAATATTCCACATTTTGCTTGATAAAAAAAAATATTTTCTTGATTAAAAAAATTGTTGAATGCATTTTTTCCAATCGATAAAAAAATATTAATATTTACAATTATTTTGTTGTTTTTTGTTAAATACAAACCCAAAATCCACAAAAAAGATACATACACACATTTATAAATGGTGGTGGTGGTTATTTATTTAATTATAACGCATAAAAATGCCAAACAAAAAGCAACAGCACACACATAGGTACATAAAAATAACAGATACATACAAGAAATAAGAGATGAAAGAAAGAAAAACGGAATGGAATAATAAATAACAGAAGTAAATAATTATTTTGTGCCACACTTCAATTTTAATAAAAGAAAACAAAATCACTTTTAAATATAAAATACAGGGAACATCATTGAACGCTTCTCGTTAGTTGTGAAATAAAACACATTCTTTTGCCACATTGTAAATCATCAGCGGAAAAATGGATATCTGTAATTACAAATATATTACATACATATTTCAAATATACAAAATGTATTTACGTTATTACCAATATCACATGCTGTTGCTTCTTTGTCCAACAAAATATTCTTTTCTCCTTTTTCAGATACGTGAATTCAATTATAAAATATATTGGGCATTTAATTTACTTGAAAGACACATTTACTTTAACAAAACACAGAACCACTGATTTATTTCTGCGCTACCGATCCACACACAGCTACTGCTTTAAAGAGACTGCCAAAATGAACCAAACTGACGGTAAAAAAATATTATCTGCCTAACTTAACCACCAAACAGAACAAAACATGAGAACTCGTACCATTTTTTCCTTCCCTCTTCGTTTGTTAGGTTCATAAAAAACAGTAAGAAACTTATTGTATACATACATACAAGCGGTGGTGCTCAAATATTTTGTGCATTAGTCTCTCTGAGCTAGTCTTTGCTTTGCTAAACCACGACAGCTGAGAATAATGAGAACATATGTTGTTGTTGCAGTCACGTTAACGTATATGGGTGATCTTGTATGATACAAGCCTTCACCCGAGCAACATAGCAACAACTCAAGAAAAAACACAGCACATTGTTGTAGCGCGCACTCTCTCTCTCTATGCCGTAAAAAAGTTTTTTTTTCTCTCGCTTTTGAGAACGAGAACATGCGACAAACGCTGAAACCCATTTTAACAACAGAAATTCATTAATAACCATAAACAAATTTCAATAAATTTTTTGTTTGAAGTCGTTTATCGATCGCTTTCTAGTAACATTTTCATGTTTGATAAACATTTTCCCTATATATTCGTAATATTTTATCGCCATTCGACAAAAATATGGTGATAAAGCTTTTAATCAAAATTTTCAGGGTGTCTTTTTTTTCTGTGTATAGAAACCATATTTTAGGGCAGCTTTAGTCAGCGGCCCACCATTTACACAGAAAAAAAGCCACCATGAAAATTTTGATTAAAAGCTTTATCACCATATTTTTGTCGAATGGCGATAAAATATTACGAATATATGGGGAAAATCTTTATCAAACATGAAAATGTTACTAGAAAGCGGTCAATAAACGATTTGAAACAAATAATTTATTGAAATTTGTTTATGGTTATTAATAAATTTCTGTAGTTAAAATGGTTTTCAACGTTTGTCGCATGTTCTCGCTCTCAAGAGCGAGAGAAACAACAATATTAGGGCATAAAGAGAGCGCTACAACAATGTGTTGTGTTTTTTTCTTGAGATGTGAGTATCGTTGCTATGTATATTTCAAAGCAAGGTCATGGAATTTTGCGGCATGAAGGGATGGGGCGTTTGTGTGGCATTTGGCTTGTTTATTTATTTGTGCTCGGGTGAAGGCTTGTATGTAAGTTTGTTACTGTTTTTGTTGCTGATTTTTATGAACCTAACAAACGAAGAGGGAAAGAAAAAAAAAAACGGTACGAGTTCTCATTTTTTGTTCTGTTTGTGGTTAAGAAAGGCAGATAAAATTTTTTGGTATTTTTGGCAGTCTCTTTAAAGCAGTCGTTCTGTGTGGATCGGTAGTGCAGAAATAATTCAATGTTTGTGCGTTTTCTTAAAGTAAAGGTGCCTTTAAATTAAATGCCCAATACATTGTATAATTGAATTCACGAATATGAAAAAGGATAATAAGAATATTTTATTGGACAAAGAAGCAACCGCATGTGATACTGGTAATAATATCAAAACATTTTATATATTTGAAATATATATGGATGTACTATTTCTCACATTACAGATACCCATTTTCCGCTGATGATTTTCAATGTGGCAGAAGAATGTGTTTTATTTCACAACGTTTAATGATGTTCCCTGTATTTTATATTTAAAAGTGATTTATTTGTTTTCTTATATTAAAATTAATGTGTGGCACTAAATAATTATGTACTTCTGTTATTAATTATTCCATTCCGTTTATCTATCATTTATCTGTTATTTTTTATGTACCCATGCGTCTGGTGGTGCTTTTGTTCTTGGCATTTCAAATAATAAATAAATAAACACCACCATTTGTAAATGTGTGTATGTATCTTTTTTTGTGGCTTTTGGGTTTGTATTTAACAAAAAACAACAAAATAATTGTAAATATGAATATTTTTTTATTGATTGGAAAAAATGCATTCATCAATTTTTTTAATCAAGAAAATATTTTGTTTTTATCAAGCAAAAGTGGAATATTTTGATAAATATTTTTGTCAATATGTGAAATGTTTTATCAGTTCAAAATAAAAAAAATCAATAAATATTTTAATCAATATTACAATTTTATTTTATCAACATGTATTTTTACTTTGTGATCAAAAAATTTTATCGAATTTTGTCAATATGACAATTTTTTTTATTGCCGGAAAATCGATAAATTTTTGATTGAATCTTTGAATTTCTTTATCAAATGGCTACAATATTTTTTTCTGTGTATAGTATGACATTAGATGCCAGGTGATTTTAAAACTGAATAATCTCAAACCAATGACCTACTTTGGAAAATTGCATTTTTCTTATAATACCATTTTCGTAGTCGGTGTCCACACTAGCTTCAAGTCGAATGAACGTTTTTGCGTATATTTTTGTGGACTTGCATCAAAATTTTATCTTTAAACTAGGGATTTTTTGTTTAAACGATTGATAAATTTTCGTTTTCATATAACAATACAATATTCAAAAATATTTCGATTTAGAAACTATTATTCTTCAGTTTTTAAACCAAGTCCTTTAAAACAATTTGTTCCATACGCCACATTACTCGTAATTTGGCAAAAATGGTGAATTTTTTGTTCCAAACGCCATTATTTTTGGTGCGGAACAATTCGTTTTTGTCTCTCTTTGTTCCATACGCCAAACGACTTGGATATGGAACTAAAAATGTTCAAAGTTGTTTTGTTCCATTCGCCAGGCTTTATGGATATGGAACAAAACGACAAGATTTTTTGGGTCACAAAGAGGATATGGAACACATTGGCATCTGAATATCTCAGAAACTATTAGAGATAGAGAAAAAAACAAAAAATCTGAAAGAGCATGGTTCAAAACTTTGTAAGGTACCTTTACCTCAAAATGTCAAAAATGGCGTATGGAACACTTAAGCATGGCACCGACGATATGACAAAGAAGAAGCTTGCAATTTGAGATGGCGATCAGATAATATTTAGATGGTTAAATGGACCACAACTTTTGTGTGATAATTGTGAAAATTTTTAATATACAGCTTTTATATTTATTCCTGGAAGAGACATTCCGGGCAAGTAAGCTTACTTGGAAGAGGAACGCTTGACCTTTCTATTGATGTCAATTGTGTTGGTGTACATGATAAGATAACAGAGGTACAGCCTAATATATCCTGTTATTTCTTTGTAGTGTAATCATAAACACGCTAGGGGTCGCAATTATAGCTCAATAATCACGAAATTTTGCAAGAGGTAAGACTTTAGGTCGAAGTAGATGCTTACAATTTTGGATGATGATCTGATAATATTTAGCGGATAAAATGGACAATTACTTTTCTATGAAAAATACAAAAAAATTTTTGGTCTATATTTTTTTCCTGGAGGACATATACCGGCAAAGTAGACTACACATGGAAATAGATCTACTGATCTTCGTGTCTGCTATATAACGGGCCTACTGCTTAATATATAATGGGTTTTGTGTAGAGAACCATTTTTGCCCATTCCCATTTTTTGCATGTTTGCAAATTAAATTGTACCCTAACGTTTTAATTGTCCAATTGGATTTTTATACATACATTGCAGCATGAGTCGCTTTGCCACCTTTTTCAAAACGATTCCCCAGCCAGGCAAATATCCTTCAGTAAGGTTTGCGACATTTTCTGAGTATTTCATCCATGTAAAACTTCTCTACAAGTGGTGTCTTAAGATACGCCGTTCGGACTCGGAGATAAGCTGTGGGTCCCATATCATTGAGCGAATATGAATCGGGGTACACTCACTCATTGATATGAGAGAAGTCTCCCTTATCCTTTCTAGGATGTTTGTGAAACAATTATTATATTATTATTTAAACTTGGTGTGATACGGTACCAGAATGCACAAAGTTACTTCTTACAATAAGTTTATTTGTTCCATAAAGAAATTTTGATATGTGCAAAGCTAATTCCCAGGTATATCGTATCACGCGCCGCGTCCGACTATAGCCTTTTCTTACTTGTTTTGGTCGACCATTATTTCAATGTGTTACAAACTTTTTGGGCAAAACAAACATATAATACCCTCCCCACATAGTGGTGTAGGGCATAATGATGAGAAAAACGGGGGAAAACGCTGGAGGGATTTTTAAAAAATCGTGGTAAAAGTTCACATTTTTGGTTTGTTTTTAGGTTTTCAGGATTTTGCTTGGAGCGGCAAGTTCTATCGAAATGGGACTAAAGAAAATGTTGTAGCAGTGAAAATTCGCTGCAAGATTGACCTTCCAGACCGTCCAGAGGAGGGTTACTACGTTTCCATTCGTCTCTACTCGGGATAACGACATCCATATCTTCAAGAATGCTGACATATATTCGCTGAGTTTCCCACGTTGGTCTATTTTAAAGTTTTCTCCTAACTCGTTCAAATACATCCATGCCCATAGGTACAGTTGCGCTAAAGATTCTGTTCATACAGCCTTAGAGCACTACGCGCTGCCTTACACTTAATGCTAAGACTCAAAGGCTGTAGGTTCAGGATTGCGTTTATAGCCGTTTGTGGAATGCTTCTAGCGACTCCAGTTATTAGAATCGAGGCTGTTCTTTGGTGACATTAACAATGAATGTATAAAAGTTCTTTCATATGTACAAACATTAGGTCTGTACGATAACCCAAAAGTTTGCACAAATTTGTAAAAACTTTTACAAAACGCTGTTCGATAACAAACTTGTAAAGTAAAAGAGAGCGAATTTGGAGAGAATTGTGAGAGAATTTTGGAGACTTTTGTTACTGAGAACTTACAAGTTCTTGCAAGCAAAATTTTCCGTGTAAGAATTTGCAAGTTTGATCAGCTGATTTAAATTCGAATGTTTTGTGGCGGACTTTGCAATTCTTGGCAAAAACATAAACAAAGATTCGGTTATTAAAATAATTACAAGATAAAAAAGAGAAGAGATAACTAAATAAATTATGGAAAACGACTTATTTTGTAGTTAGTGATGATTGTTTTATTTCTAAGGTATGAAATCGCAACAAAAAGCGGCGCATCCATGGAGAGGGGGACGGCCAGCCGTTAATTTATGATATGAAAAGAGAATTATTTTTGTAGCAATGGATAATCAAACAATTTTCGATTGTTAAATTAAATCTTATCCGCCAAACTTCTTGTTTGTCAAATCAGCTGACTTCTTGCAAGTTTTTGCAAATTGTTGTTCGATAACATTCTGCAAATTTTTAGCTTCGAGAGAGTAAAATAAGTGGAGAGAAGTTACTGAGAACGTGCTGAGTACTTGCAAGTACTTTTTACTTGCGAAATTATCGTGCAGACCTATTTATAATCGCAGTTGGGGTTGCGAGGCACACCGGGTTCAGCTAGTATCATATATAAACAAGTGAGCACAGGCTATAGTTGGGACGGGCCGACTATGTAATACCCTACACCACTACCTCTATGCATAAACTTTTCACTGCTAAACATTTATTTTAGGGAACATCTGAGACCCCTGGAGACCACAAAAATTTCGTGGCGGTCGATAAAAATTGCGACATGTAGCGTAATTACAAAAAAAGATGGAAAATTGGGTGCATAACGGACTATTGTGATATCTTCCTTGTTTGACCACCTTCACCAACCTACTTTGCATCAATGTGAAAGCGATATTTTCTTCTTAAATTCAAAGGCTTTGCCGTTGGAATACCCTGCTAGAAGCCGAGATATTCGCAAAAGAATACAACATTTAATTTTTCTCCATATGAATTTTTGTCCATTCCGACCCCTGCATATTATCCCACCATCACCAATAGGCTTCTTCCTCTGTGGCACTAGCATCAACTCCCAAAATTTTGTGACGTTTCGATCAAAATTTCGAACTATAGCGTGATTAAAAAAATGGAAAAATGGAATTCATTACCGACTCTTCCGATTTCTCCATCTTCTGACCACATACGCCAACCTAGTTTGCATCAATGTAAAGGAGAACTTTTCTTCTTCCATTAACGAACTTTCCTTTTGGGATACCCAACTGGAAGCGGAGATATTTGCATATGAATAAAACTTTAAATTTTCTCCCACTCCGACCCCTGAAAACCAAAATCAGTAGGCTTCTTCCTCTGTGAGACTCCCATCAACGTCCAAAATTTCGTGATTATCCGATCAAAATTTCGACTGTAACGTGATTACAAAAAATTGGAAAATGGGATGCATTACCGACTATTGCGATATCTCTGTTGTTTGACCACCAATGACAACCTACTTCGCATAGTTGTAAATATGGGATTTTCTACTTTCTTGTCAGGTTTGTCTTTAGAAAGTCCCCAATCAAAGCTGTGATATTCGTCATTATAATTAAAATCGCAAAAAAGAAAAGTAGGATTTTATTTGCGACTACAGTGATATCATCTTTGTTTGACCACCTACGATAACCCACTTCACATCGTTAGATATTTTCTACTTTATTTGTCATGTTTTGCTTTTGGTATACCCCTTGTAGAAGCTGAGATATTCGATGACTTTTTCCCCAAATAAGTTTTTTGCCTATTCGGACCTCTAGATATTATCCGACCATCGCCAAAATCAATAGGCTTCTTCGCATTTGGGACCCCCATCGACACCCATAATTTGGCGACGATACGATCAAAATTGCGACCTATAGTGTGATTTCAAAAAAATTTAGAAATAGGATGTATTACCGACTATTGTGATATCTCCGTTATTTGGCCACCTACGCCAACCTACTTTGCATCATTGTAAAGATGGGATTTTCTACTTTCATAGTCAGGCTTTGTTTTTGGAAAGTTTCCAACCCAAGCTGTGATATTCGTCATTGTAATTAAAATCGCAAAAATGAAAAGTTGGGTTTTATTTGCGACTATTGTGATATCTTCGTTGTTTGACCACCTACGATAACCTACTTTACATCGTTAGAAGGTGATATTTTCTACTTTCATAGCAAGGGTTTGCTTTTGGTATACCCCTTATAGAAGCTGAGATATTATCCGAGCATCACCAAAATCAATAGGCTTCTTCCCCTCCGGGACTACCATCAACACCAAAAATATGGTGACGATTCGATCAAAATTGCGACCTGTAGCGTGATTACAAGGTTTAGATGGACAGACGGACACACATAGCCAGATCGACTCAGATCGTCGAGATAATCATTTTGGTATATATAAGTATGGGTCTACGACCATTATTTCGATGCGTTACAAACTTTTTGGCCAAAACCAACTTATAATACCCTCCCCACATAGTGGTGTAGGGTATAAACAAAAAAAAGGTTTGTTAGTTTTATTTGTTTGGTCCTTATGGCTTACAAATCTATAAACAGATTTTTCTGAAATGTTCAGAGTAAATTACAGCTTTTTCTGAAAGTAACATAAGTTATATTAGTTTCTGAAATTCCGCGGCTACGAAGGTACCCCAGAACCAACCCCAAAAGGCGGCATTGAGTGTTTACCACCTAGCCAAAATAACATAATGGCATCAATTAACCGACTGAAGAACGAAAAGTTGTTCCATGCTGTTCTGTAAAAGTTCTACTCCACTAAAATTGGAATTTCACTAAAATTTAGTACCTGACAAAAAATAAAATAGGAAGAGCTATTTTATTTTTTCTCAGATACGCGACATTAATTTAATAACGGCAACACTTCTACCTATAGAGCGATATAATCAACTAAAAAATATATTATTTCAATATACAAATTTCTTTGGTATTCGGTAGCGATGTCTAAAATCAAAGGTTTGTATGTAAAATGCTTGTACGTTCTTTGAAAACTTTAACGAAACGCTTGAAATGCACGCATCCATACGAGTTTTCTGTCGATAATGTATGTATGTCTGTACGTTTGCTTATTTCTGATACAAATAGGTTTCTGAGAATGGTCAAAGGAAACACATGTACAACCCATAAGAACACAAATGTTTCAGAAGGTAAATCCAATGTTACAGCCTTTGTGCAAACAATCATACAATCCCGAACAAACCTTTCAGCAAAACAAATGCCCCTGTTTGTTGGCTAACAAAAAGTGTTAGGAAAGGCATCATTTTGTAATTTATGACACTTTGTTGTCATTCGTCGTCGTGAACCATCATTGATAAACTCAAGTACTGGTCATTCTCTGGTCCGTTTGTCTGCCCCCAAACATTTGTCAGTTTTCGATTTCGTTTTATGTGCCAATTAAGCTTATAAATAAACTGATTACAAGTGTACACAGAACGGTGCGGTTAAAATAGCAGTGGGGGAGGTGGCATTGAAATTGAACGAGATGATGATAGCAACGATGGGGCGATGGGGGTCATGGTGTATGAAAGTGTGTTGTCATTCATGCTTTGCCAACGTCCAACAACATTCCCACAGGTCTTTAGATGATGGGTCATGAATTGGCCAAATTTTGATTTTTCAGTTAAGCAGATTAGCTTTGTGGTTGGGAGTGAGCGTATTTTACTATGTTTACAGCTCTTTCTGTGTGTACAACACGAAAGACATGAGTTATCTATTAAATGTAGATATAAATAAAAACAAATTTAATTTTTCTTATCAAAATAGAGTAAATAATGTAACATTTGTTAGATCATCTGTCATATCTGCAGAAGATGTAAATAGTTTATCTGCATCTATATTTATAAAAGAGTAAAGTGATTGACTGACTTACTGATTGATTAATTGATCAACGCCAAGACGAAACGGCTGAAGCTAAAATCTTGAAATTTTGGATGAGTCTCACTCTTGGTCCGAAGGTATCAGATAAGGTAGGGTTTTTAGAAATTCGCACTAAAACGCTGCGAAAAGTACTATTTGGCAAACCGGTAGAGCTAAAATTTGGAACGAGGGTCACTGGTGAAGTGTTGGATAAATGCGCCAAACATTTTTAGAAATTCGAACTATACGCATACGAAAAGTACTAAAATGTCCTAAATTTGGTACCATTTGGTATTATGTGAATGGATAGAACTAACAGCTTGACATTTGGAATGAGAATGAAAGTTGAGAAGCAGGTTTGATATACATAGAGATATAGGTAAATACTCCCACAGTGGGTAAATACCCATTTGTGGGTATTTATTTGGGTATTTACTATATTGTATCGCCAATACAACATCCTACACCCAATTCTTGTGTATAGGTTGTGAAATCGTTTCAAAATGGACAGTTTTACAATACTTTAAACAAGTGGGTAAATACCCGAGTATTTACCCAAATGTTGGGTAAAAACTCTTTAACTGTCGAACCACTTGACGTAGGCCGACGAAATTTGGCTCGAAACTTTCTTATATCAATAGTATTAAATGTATTGAATATGGAGTCCCTGGTTCATGTTTTGATGTAGCCCCCATATAGCCGTACCTCCCGATTTAAGGTATTTTTCACCTATTAGACATATTTTACAACCAAATTGGCTGTAATTTGGCACAGTGAGTCCTCAATGAATATAATATATCCTTGCAAAAATTTGTCAATGTAGGTCCACGTTTTCTTATAGCCCCCATATAAGGGTACCCCGGTTTCGAGTATTTACCCAAAAGTGGATAAAAACTCTTTAACTGTCGAACCACTTGACGTAGGCTGACAAAATTTGGCTCAAAACTTTCTTATATCAATAATATTAAAGGTATTGAAAATGAAGTCCGTGGGTCCATGTTTTGGTATAGCCCCCATATAGCCGTACCTCCCGATTTAAGGTATTTTTCATCTATTAGCCACATTTTACAACCAAATTGGCTGTAATTTGGCGCAGTGAGTCCTCAATATATCCTTGAAAATGGAGTCCCTGGGTACATATTTCGATGTAGGCCCCATATAGCCGTACCTGCCGATTTAAGGTATTTTATTACCTATTAGCCACATTTTACAATCATACTGGCTGTAATTTGGTACAGTGAGTTCCCAATATGTATAAAATATCCTTGCAAAAAGTTGTCGACGTAGGTCCACGTTTTGTTGTAGCCACCATATAAGGGTACCCCCATTTCGAGTATTTACCCAAAAGTGGGTAAAAACTCTTAAACTGTCGAACCACTTGACGTAGGTTGTCAAAATTTGGCTCAAATCTTTCTTATGTCAATAGTATTAAATGTATTGAATATGGAGTCCCTGGTCCATGTTTTGATGTAGCCCCCATATTGCCGTACCTACCGATTTAAGGTATTTTTTACCTATTAGCCACATTTTACAATCTTACTGGCTGTAATTTGGTACAGTGAGTTCCCAATATGTATAAAATATCCTTGCAAAAAATTGTCGACATAGGTCCATTTATTTACCCAAGTATTTACCCACTTGTTTAAAGTATTGTAAAACTATCCATTTTGAAACGATTTCACAACCTAAACCCAGAAATAGGGTTAAGATGTTGTATTGGCGATTCAAAATAGTAAATACCCAAATAAATACCCACAAATGGGTATTTACCCAATTTACCGGGTATCTACCCATTGGGTATTTACCCACTGTCCATCTCTAGATATTTTGGAAATGTGTACCCTTGTATACAAATAGTACTAAATTTGATACAGTTTGAATTTGTAGAAACGGATACGGTTGGAATCCTGAAATTTGAAATTAAGATTGATGTTTGAATGTAGGATTGTGTTATGGAGATAGTTTTGGAATTTCGCACTTATGTGTTCGAAAAGTACAAAATGGTACTAAATTTGGTACAATTTGGATTTGGAGGAACGGATACTGCTGGAATCCTGTAATTCCTGTAATTTAGGATTAATGTTGGAGTGTGCACGAAAAGTACTGAATAGTACTAAATTTCGTACAATTTGGATTTGGGAGAAGGGATAGTCTTGGAAAGCACACGTTTACTTTATGTATATGGGTGGTCGAAAGAGCGAAACCTAAAATTTGGAATTCGCACTTACGCGTACGAAAAGTGCTTAATTGTACTAAATTTGGTAAAATTTGGATTTGAGCGAACGAAGTTTAGTATTAGGATCATTGTTGATGTGTAGTTTTGAGAAATAAAGTTAGTTTTAAAAATACGGTACTTAGTTGCGTGAAGAGTGTATGAATAGAGCTTTAATTCTCAAATTTGATATAAAAGTCGATGTTGGTGTGTGAAGGACAAAGATAAAATTGTACTAAATTCGGTATGGAGTGTGGGCATAGACCCTTAAATTTGAAAATTAGTACTACAAGAGTACAAAGGTATAACCTCATCAAAATATGATACAGTGATACGAGGTCGTAAAAAAGTAAAAAGTCTCGAGGAGATATGTGTGTAACGAAATTTTGAATGTATGTCGGGATCTAAGCATAAAAGAATATTTAGTATGTAGATGAAATGGAACAAATGATGTTTTGGTTTGATGTTGTCGATTATATTTCGATCTAATTATGTTCGGGTATATGGTCCGATAAATCATAGTTTACACTGACCAACAAAACTGACAGTTATCGAGGACTATTTCATTAATATTAAAGTCTAGCTGAATAATTACATTCCTAATCTCTAATTAATTCTTTACATATTGCATTTCAAACATTTTTACCTAAACCAAAAGATTTATTTGCCAGAAAATTGTCCTAAAAGTACGTTGATTTTCAGTTTTGAATGATAATTGCTTGCAATGTACCATAGTCTCGCTGTAGGTGGCAATTATAGTTCAATTGCTACGGAAGATTGTGGTTTAACAACATTTTGCCCCTAAAATTAACATGTTATAGGGCAATACCTTAGATGGGACAAACAATCGATGTCACAAAATAATAGTATTTGATAATGCAACAACATCCCAGCAAAATGTGAAGGAAGGGGGTTCTACGTGATGACCCAATGCAAAGGAAGTCGTGACAGATCCAATTTTTTCATCAGCATTTTGACCCATTCAAAGGAAGTCGTGAAAGATCCTCTCTTTTCATCGGCATTTGAACCCACTGAAAGGAAGTCGTGAAAGATTCGTTCTTTTCATTGACTTTTTACCCCATTCAATCGATCCAATAGAAATAAAGGGTGTGTTTTTATTTACACATGTACGTACTTATTATTATTATTATTATTATTATTATTATTATTATTATTATTATTATTATTATTATTATTATTATTATTATTATTATTATTATTATTATTATTATTATTATTATTATTATTATTATTATTATTATTATTATTATTATTATTATTATTATTATTATTATTATTATTATTATTATTATTATTATTATTATTATTATTATTATTATTATTATTATTATTATTATTATTATTATTATTATTATTATTATTATTATTATTATTATTATTATTATTATTATTATTATTATTATTATTATTATTATTATTATTATTATTATTATTATTATTATTATTATTATTATTATTATTATTATTATTATTATTATTATTATTATTATTATTATTATTATTATTATTATTATTATTATTATTATTATTATTATTATTATTATTATTATTATTATTATTATTATTATTATTATTATTATTATTATTATTATTATTATTATTATTATTATTATTATTATTATTATTATTATTATTATTATTATTATTATTATTATTATTATTATTATTATTATTATTATTATTATTATTATTATTATTATTATTATTATTATTATTATTATTATTATTATTATTATTATTATTATTATTATTATTATTATTATTATTATTATTATTATTATTATTATTATTATTATTATTATTATTATTATTATTATTATTATTATTATTATTATTATTATTATTATTATTATTATTATTATTATTATTATTATTATTATTATTATTATTATTATTATTATTATTATTATTATTATTATTATTATTATTATTATTATTATTATTATTATTATTATTATTATTATTATTATTATTATTATTATTATTATTATTATTATTATTATTATTATTATTATTATTATTATTATTATTATTATTATTATTATTATTATTATTATTATTATTATTATTATTATTATTATTATTATTATTATTATTATTATTATTATTATTATTATTATTATTATTATTATTATTATTATTATTATTATTATTATTATTATTATTATTATTATTATTATTATTATTATTATTATTATTATTATTATTATTATTATTATTATTATTATTATTATTATTATTATTATTATTATTATTATTATTATTATTATTATTATTATTATTATTATTATTATTATTATTATTATTATTATTATTATTATTATTATTATTATTATTATTATTATTATTATTATTATTATTATTATTATTATTATTATTATTATTATTATTATTATTATTATTATTATTATTATTATTATTATTATTATTATTATTATTATTATTATTATTATTATTATTATTATTATTATTATTATTATTATTATTATTATTATTATTATTATTATTATTATTATTATTATTATTATTATTATTATTATTATTATTATTATTATTATTATTATTATTATTATTATTATTATTATTATTATTTTTATTATTATTATTATTATTATTATTATTATTATTATTATTATTATTATTATTATTATTATTATTATTATTATTATTATTATTATTATTATTATTATTATTATTATTATTATTATTATTATTATTTTAATTAGTACTAGGTCCTTATGCCTGTCTTGCTATTGTTTGCTTGAATCAAAGTGCATGCCATGTCTGTCGTATCAAGATAACACGTTGGATAGACCACTAAATCTGGCTTAGAATGAAATCATTCAAATATCGATTCTCGAAATTTGAGTAAAAAGACGAAACCAAAAGGAACAAGAATCTGAAAAGAAGTAACGACATTTGGAAAGATAATTTTATAAATGACAAATAAATTAAAAAGCCATAAATGATATTTTTGCATTTCCTTAGAGATCCCTAAAAACAAATCGATTTGTAGATTCCTACAAGTACAGACATTATTTCTTCCAAAAACAAAAGAGTAAAAAATTCCAAAAGGTTTGTTATAAATCCAGAAATTCTTAAAGGAGTGCAGTTGGAGTCCATGTCAAAATCTGAACTAGTGATGAGAAGATAATAGAAAAATCCTTTTGTAAGATGAAACAAAATCAGATGCGGAGAGCGGAGAGCGGAGGAAGTAAACACGTTTGCTGTGTAGCGGTGGTGATTAAAATGCAATTTTTGGATACAGACTTTTGCTGATAAATTAATTGTAGTTATTTCATGAATTCGTTTGAATTAATAAAGAGTTTTGTTTGTCATGGAAATCATATTTCAATACAGCATTGTCCATTTTCCAAACAAGATATACAAATGTCATGCCAAAGGGTTGGTGAAAATGGCATATCAAAGCATTGGTGAAAATGGTATGTCAAAGAATGGGCAAAAGTTACATGCCAAAGCATTGGCCAAAAATGAATAGCATCTTTTGGGATTCCCGCTCATATAAAATTCATCGATCAAGATGCTAAGAAGATGATATAGCGGATCACTTGCACCCATGATTGTATAGCATATATGTATGGCATCGAACATTTTGCTGGGATGGGATCATAAAAAGAAAGTCTAGTTTATCACACGTAGCCCTTGAGATCCTGATAATAATGACATACATATGTATATTTTTTTCTTGCAGAAATGCAATCTTTTCGAGATATCTGCCCGCAAAGTCCCGTAAGACATTGTTTTTGTTGTTTTGAGTTATTTAATACCCTCATTTTATGACTTATATCCTGTCACCTTATATGCTACGAAATGTCCCAATCATGAATTCCCAGTACAGTGATGGCCAATACATTGCAACAAAATTGCAAGTTTTAGAAAATTTAATTTAAAATATTTTGTTGAAGGTAAAATTAAGTATTGTGTGCATTTATTTATAGTTCATTGCTTCAAAAAATAAAAACATGAAGGGTTTGACACGATATAACACAAAAATTATGAAAATACATAACGCGCCTTAAAATTTAATGATTAAAGCATTGGCAACTGAGCCAAGTCCCATGTAATATTTTGCAAAGTAACATTCTTTATATGATTCAACTATATTTTTTTTTGTTTTTTGGAGTTTAGAAGTGAGTAAACATTTAAAACTGATATTAGTCAAACGTACTTCATCAGAAATTTAAGAAGTAATGGAAATTTCTTCAAATATCAGTTGTCGATTTAATAAAATTCAGAGTTTTGAGTGCAGTTATATCGTTTATTAGCAAAAGTCAGATGTTGCATCGGTGCAACATTTGGCCTTCGTAAGATTTTGTCCAAACTTAATTTAAGTTCCAAAATGGGCAATATCGGTCCACACCATCCGCTACACGCTATGTATGAGCAACCGATTTAGTCCAAACTTTGCACCGCCTAATATTTTGTCGAAATGTAGTTTAACTTCGAAAATGGCCCATATCGGTCCATATCGGTACCTCCCCCACAAAAGTTTAACATTTTTGTTTAAGTTCAGTTTAGAATATGTTCCTTCGAACATCCTTTGGAAATTATACAGATGTTACTCCTTGTGTCCCTGTTTACAGCGTATTATGTTTTTCGTTGGCAAATCCATGCTTTCTGACATAGTAGTCAAAACCTCTAAGTTATACGGAGACCAACTGAAATGACTGGAGGGCGCGTTATCTATTGAAAAAAGAAAAGAAATTACTTCCAACATGGACTATTTCGGTCAACACTTCTGAGCTATAATCCAAATATATATTTTTTGCGGCTAGTTCAGGCTGAGTGTATATATCTTTCGGCAAAGTTGACTGATACTTTTTACTTGTTGTGTGAAATTTAACTATAATATAAGAATAACTCCGAACTTATTTTCCTAAATTGTATTCAACTAACTCCCAAAATAAATATGACAAAATATTTGTTCTTACAACAATTTTATAAATTTGCTTAATATACATTTTTGTTTTTGCTATAATATGCCAACCGCTAAACAGATTATTATACTTCTGGTTTCATTTGAATCTTCGCGATGTTCACATTTTTTTAATATTTGTAAGATGCATAAACAGCCTGAATATTATTAAAACAAGTTACAATCTACCATTTTTACCCCCTCAGCATTTATGCTAACGAGGGTATATGTTGAAAACCAAAAATGTTTTCAATCGATGAATCCGAGTTTCACCCATTCAGAATTCGCGAACTGTTAACATATTCTATATAGTATGAATGTTTTAGAAGGAATCCCATAAGGTCAACCATTAAAATTAATTTACGTGGAAGCTGTGTTGGCATCAATGTAGAAAAATTGGTAAAAATGGGTTGAAGCCAACAAGTTTTTTATGCTCCCTTCCGATTTCTGGCTTAACTTTACATTTTATAGACATATGCCCAAAAAAAGACTCAAAGAATACTTCATGGGCAATATGATACTAGTGTATCATTTTTCGATATATCCACTGCATCTACCTAAAATTGATGCTGACATTTTGAAGCCGGAATTTCGGGATTTTTTGAATTATTTTAATAATTCGGACGCGCAACATGATAATATAAAAAACTCATAATATTATTATAAAACTCGTGATTTTACGTCGTTTAATGCATATCTCATGAGTGTGCTCCTTACAGCATCCTAGTAATTGGGGTCTAAAGGCCAATATTTGATGCGTGAATCTTTTAAAAAAACCTATTTTTGCGTTTAAAATTTACAAGTGCCATTCAATTTCGTACCCCGCGTGAATTTTACGCGTCAAAATCGTATGCAAATTGCGCGATTTTTACCCACTTTAAGGTTTTTTGCATTGTGTGAAATATGCATAGATATTGAAAGAGATTGACTCGCTGAATCCAAAAACGGATGTGCATCAACTGATTTTAACTATTTCGCGAATAATAGGCTTTTTAATTTCCACATTTTTTGAATGATTGTAATTTCAATATTACTCTTAATTTCCTATCCTTATAAGTTATCACAGTAAGCAAATAAGCTTTCACGATGGTAAACCATATTTCTTGATGAAGTTTTAGCAGTACACATTAATTATTGTATGCGATTTTAGCGAAATAGTTAGAGAACTCCCAAATATTTTTTCTAATTTTTCGAATCAAACCAAAAAATATATTTGCAACAATATTTTCCAACAATAAAATTTTCTCTTTTGTTTCTGCTATAATATGCAATTTATGTACCCAATCTCTATAAATTTGGTATCACATTTTTCTACGCATTGTCTGGATTCCGCATACATTTTTTAATTTATTTTTTGAGGGTTTGTACGGACTCTGGGACAGGATAATTTGGATTTTCTTCAAATTTTTTGTATTATTTGTTGATTTTCCGCGAAAATAATAATAAATCTAATAACTATTTGAACATCTACGAATAGATCTGGAATGCTGTTAACGATTTATGCATACATTTTCTCATAACAACAAATAAGATATTTTTAAATATTTGTTCTTTATATGAGAATAAAAACCGCTATAACTTTTGCGCGCATCGTCCAATTTTGTGAACGCGAGCAGATTTGAAACCAGAATTTTTTTCTTAACCTCTATGCCAAAAAAAAGTAGATGTGCTCGCAAAAAAGTTTTTTAATTTTTTTAAATGGAATTGCAAAGGATTTTTGGTTTTGCCATATAGGGATATAACTTTTTGCACTTTTTTGCAAATATCAAAAATACCACCACATAGCCGTGTAGAGCATGAAAAACTATTATGAAATAAGGTGTAATTTTTTCTCAATCGCGAAAAAAGTTTCCGCACCAAATGCATTGATGTTCAGCAATGCATTTTTTAATTTTATTTCTTATAATGACATAAACGCTTTTTATTAAAATTTGTGTTTTTTTAAAATATAATTTAAAATCAATATCAAACCATTCTGGGCCAATTTGTTATCAATTCGCGGCATTTCAGAGCATATTAGGAACTTTTGACAATATTGCAATTTTGTTGTTTTTTTTTTATAAACACGCGAATTTTATGTTTATATTTATTGTACCTATCGGACAAGAGAATATGGTGTCATTTGCAACAAATTCGCGAAAGTTACAGACCGTTTTTAATGACTTTGCCTGTGAGAATTGTATTTATTTTCTATAAATATTTATTCAAACAAAGCAAATTTAAAATTTTAAGTAGAAAAAGTATCAAAAGGGTTTAGTAATCGCAGTCGGTGCGAAAACTTTTTTCACCGAATCGATCTTAGAAACGCGTTTTCGTTACCAGGACAAAATTCCCCACACGGTACTGGTGTGGTATTTTTTGGTTATAGCCCTAATATACAATTTCATACGGACAAAAGGTGCTTCATCGAAATAATGGTGTTAGAACCAAGTATGTTTGAACGAAATCCGTTTCAGACAATTTTGAGTCGATTTAGCAATGTCCGCCCGTCTGTCTGGCTGGCTGGTGCGCACGATAACTCTCGAACGGATTAACTGATTTGGTCCAAAATTTGGCGTTAGTTGGAAGATGAGTCATATCGGTCCACTCCTTCAGGTACCTCCACACAAAAGTTCGAAAAAAGCCCACCGGGACCAACTAAACCGGGTAGTACGTAAGATATCTCTCGAAGAGAGAAACTTATTTGGTCCAAACGATGTACATCGTATTATATAGAGGCTGAGGCTGTTGGCCAAGCCGACTGATACTTTTTTAATTGTTTAATTCATTCTCACTTTCCGCGAAAATTTACAACTTGTTCTCAAAAGTTATGAGCCTTCAGTACTCATATAGCATGTAGTAAACCAAATAATGACACTATTGATCAATATAATGAGTAGCGTTGTTTTGTAATCTTTTTCTTATTATCAGGATTGAAACCGCCATAACTTTTACGCGTAATAACCACAGTAAGTATTTCGAAGGGATTTGAGAATGGAAATTTTTTTTCAATCCATGCACCAAAAGTCTTTCACGTAGCTTCAATTTTTATACCCTCAGCCTTTAGGCTAAAGAGGGTATTTACACTTTGATACGACCAAAAATGTGCCTCAACGAAATAATGGTTTTAGACCCCAAGTATGTTTGTACGATATCCGTTTCAGACAATTTTGAGTAGATCTAGCAATGTCCGTCCGTCTGTCTGTCTGTCCGTCTGTCTGTCTGTCTGTCTGGCTGGCTGGTGCGCACGATAACTCTCGAACGTATCAATCGATTCGGTTCAAATTTTGGGTATCGAAATATTTTGTCCAGATTCGATTTAAGTTCGAAGATGGGCCATATAGGTCCACTCCTTCAGATACCTCCCCCACAAATGTTGGAAAATTGTCGCAAAACTTGTGCGCACGATAACTCTTGTAGGGAATAACCGATTTGATCCATACTTTACACATCGTGTAATTTCTACCAAACTAAGATGAGGTTCCAATATGGACTCAATCGGTCCACTCCTTCGGGTACCTCCCACACAAAATTTCGGAAAAGTTCAGTTTAGAACCTGGTCTCAAATCGCTTTGATTTTTGTTTACGCAAGTTGTATTCGCTGTCCTCTATACGACGCTGTAAGTTTCATAAGGGGCAAGTCCATACTTCCTTAGAAAATAGCCTGAAAGTTACAAAAAACCCTATGACACCGTGTGTAGTGGTTGGAGCGCAAGATAACTCTCGAACGGATCTGCCGATTCGGTTTAAAATTTGGCTTTCGTAATATTTTGTCCAAACTTAGTTCAAGTTCAAAGATGGATTATATCGGTCCACTCCTTCCGGTACCTCCCCCACAAAAGTTCGAAAATGTTCGGAAAATTTGTGCGTACGATAACTCTTGAAGGGAGTAACCGATTTGGTCCATACTTTGCACATTATGAAATTTCTACCAGACTTAGATGAGGTTCCAATATGGACTCAATCGGTAAACTCCTTCGAGTACCTCCCACACAAAATTTCGGAAAAGTTTAGTTTAGGACCTGCTCTCGAATCGCCTTGGTTTTTGTTGTAACATCTTGTATTCACTGTCCCCTATACGAAGGTACAAGTTACATCAGGGGCAAGTCCATACTTCCTGAAGAAATAGTCTGAAAGTTGAAAAACAAACCCTATGACACCATGTTTATGGGTGGAAGCGCAAGATAATTCTCGAACGGATATGCCTTCGTAATATTGTTTCCAAACTTAGTTTAAGTTCGTAGATAAGCAATATCGGTCCACTCCTTCAGGTACCTTCCCCACAAATGTTCAAAAATATTCAGAAAAATTGTGCGCACTCTTGATGGTAGTGACCGATTTGGTCCATACTTTACACATTCTCATAATATCTACCAGATATAGATCAGGTTCGAATATGGACTATATTTGTCCACTCCATCCCGTACCTCCCACACAAAATTTTGGATAAGTTCAGTTTAAGACCTGCTATTGAATCACTTTGATTTTTGTTGAAGCAACTTACATTCGCTGCCTCAATTAAGATGGTAAAAGTTGTTTCAGAGGCAAGTCCATACTTCTTGAGAAAACAGGCCTATGGCACCCCCATGGTCTATGTCGGTCCATTCCTTTAAGTACCTTTTCCGCAAAATGTTTGAACTTTAATCTTAATCAAAATTTTTGTCGGTTCAAACGACCAAAATTTTGAAACCCCCAAAATACATAATTTTTTGTAAAAAAAAGTGTTTCAATTTGCACAGGCTGAGGATATATCTCTGTCGGCAAGGCCGACTGATACTTTTTTACTTGTTTTATTTTCATTTTTTTTTTAATTTAATTGACTTTTAGTCATATACTTTATAGGGTCTCCGACGAATATTTCGATGTGTTATAAACAGAAGGACAAATTTAATTTGCTCCTATTGCGATATATCCATTGTTTGACGGCCTACGACAACCAACTTTATATTAATGTACAGGTGTGATGCTTTATTTATTTGTTTGTCTTATAAATTACACTACAGGCTTATAATTAGAAGTATTTGTCCGCCTTATTCCAATATATGAAAACAATATTTTTTTGTAATATGTATGTATTTGCATACAAGTCCATTCTTTTGTTTTTGATTTTTCGCATTTTTTTTTTTTTTTTTGGAACAGACCATATACTATTTTTTACTATTTGTTCGATAACACAAGGAAAAGTTGTTATCGTAGTAAAAATGTGTGTATTGTTGAAGGTTCTACAACAGGCATCTAGAGAGAATAATCGATATGAATAAAAAAATTTAGATTATATATATACATATATATTTATACCCTACACCACTATGTGGTGAGGGTATTATAAGTTGGTTTTGGCCAAACAGTTTGTAACGCATCGAAATAATTGTCGTAGACCCATACTTTTATATACCCAAATGAATGTCTCGATAGGGTCTTCACGAAATTTTGGATGTTGATAGGGGTCCCGGAGGGGAAGAAACCTATTGTTATTGGTGAAGGTTGGATAATATTTAGGGGTCGGAATGGGCAAAAAACTTATGTTGATAAAAAGACAACGTTTTTTCCAAAGCAAATATCTAAGAGTCTATAAGCCTTGCAATGAAAGTAGAAAATATCACCTTTACAACGATGTAACGTAGGTTGTCGTAGGTGGTCAAACAACGAAGATATCGCAATAGTCGCTAATAGAACCCAAATTTTCATTTTTGCGATTTTAATAACAATGACGGATATCACACCTTTGGTTGGGGACCTTCTAAAAGCAAAGCCTGACTAAGAAAGAAGAAAACCCCATCCTTAAAATTAAGCAAAGTAGGTTGGCGTAGTTGGTCAAATAATAGAGATATCACAATAGTCGGTAATGCATCCCTTTTTTCCACATTTTCTGCAATCACACTACAGGTCGGAATTTTAATCGGATCATCACGAAAATTTCTCACAGAGATAGAAGAATATTGATGTTGGTGATGCCGATAGTAGTCAAAAATAAAATTAAATATTAATTATTTTGGTTCAGTTCGCCTTAAGTCATTTGGTATAAAAGCCAGATATGTGAAAATTTTCGTGACGGATATCACACCTTTGGTTGGGGACCTTCTAAAAGCAAAGCCTGACTAAGAAAGTGGAAAATCCTATCCTTAAAATTATGCAAAGTAGGTTGGCGTAGTTGGTCAAATAATGGAGATATCGCAATAGTCTGTAATGCATCCATTTTTTCCTCATTTTCTGCAATCACACTACAGGTCGGAATTTTGATCGGATCATCACGAAAATTGCTCACAGAGATACAAGCATATTGATGATGTGTGATGCCGATAGAAGTCAAATATAAAATTAAATATTAATTATTTTGGTTCAGTTCGCCTTAAGTCATTTGGTATAAAAGCCAGATAGGTGAAAACTTTCGTATCTCAATATAAGAAATGTTTTCGAGTGAAAAGACAGAGGTAGTGGTGTAGGGTATCACATAGTCGGCCCCGTACCGACTATAGCCTTTTATCAGTTGTATCAATCGTTCAAATAGGTTTTCGTTATTGGGTAATTTAGATATTGAGTCTAGTGTAAATGAAAATAATGTACACTATAAAACACGCGCACTACAAAAAAGAATGCACCACCTAAAGCGGAAAGAACATCGTTTTGTCCTCCAATTTTCCTAAAAATTTCAATATAACGTCTCTCATTTTATTATAGTTACAACAAGAGAGCCAAGGCTATAGTCGGGTCGGGGCCGACTATGTGATACGCTACACCACTACCCCTGTGCATAATCTTTTGATAAAATTCAAAATATTAAAATTGGGATAACTTAGCGCCTTTGCTCTGAATGTCTTCCTTAATACAGGTCAATTTTGTTGAAACGCATTTAAGTGCATCGTCTATACAACTCAAATAAAAAATGGAAAATTGGGATGTACGCCAACCATCAATAGGCTTCTTTCTCTGTGAGGCCCCCATCAACCATCAAAATTTTGTGAGGATCCGATCAAAATTCCGACCTGTAGTTTGATTGCACAAAATATGGAAAAAGGGATGTATTACCGACTATTGCGATATCTCTGTTGTTTGACCACCTATGACAACCTACTTCACATCGTTGTAAAGGTGATATTTTCTACATTCCTTGCCAGGTTTTTCTTTCGATATACCTCTTAAAGAAGAGAGATATTCGCTTTGAAATAAAACGTTGGCCTTTTCTCCAAATAAGTTTTTTTCACATTTAGACCGCTGAATAATATCCGTCCATTACAAAAAGCAAAAGGGTTTTTCCTATGTGGGACCCCTATTAATACCCAAAATTTCGTGACGATCCAATCAAAATTGCGACTTGTGGCGTGATTACAAAAAATTAAAAAATGGGATGTATTACCGACTATTGCGATATCTCCGTTATTTGGCCACCTACTCCAACCTGAATATTATCCGACCATAACCAAAATCAATAGACTTCTTCCCCTGTAGGACCCCCAATAACCCCCAAAATTTCGTGACGATCCGATCAAAATTGCGACCTGTAGCGTGATTACAAAAAAAGTAGAAAAATGGGATGCATTACCGACTATTGCGATATCTCCATCTACGCCAACCTACTTTGCTTCATTGTAAAGATGGAATTTTCTACTTTCATAGTCAGACTTTACTTTTGAAAAGTTGCCAACCAAGGCTGTGATATTCGTCATTATAAATAAAATCGCAAAAATGAAAAATCGTTGTTTGACCACTTACAGGTGATATTTTCTACTTTCATTAACTGGTTTTGTTTTTAGTATACCCCTTATGGATGCTGAGATATTTGCTTTGGAAAAAAAACGTTGACTTTTTCTCCAAATAAGGTTTTTGCCCATTCCGACCCCTAAATATTATCCGACCATCACCCAAATGAATAGGCTTCTTCCCCCCTGGGACCCTCATCAACACGGACGGACGGACACACATACCCAGATCGACTCAGCTCGTCGAGACAATCATTTTGGTATATATATAAGTATGGGTCTACGACCATTATTTTGATGCGTTACAAACTTTTTGGGCAATACCAACTTATAATACCCTCCCCACACGGTGGTATAGGGTATAAAAAAACTTATCTTTGCTTGTGCGTATTATTTTATTGCACAAAATGACATATTGATACCTAGTTTGTTTTCTATGAATAAGAGCAATGTAAAGGGGAACACTTATATACACTTGTGTTGTTCTTCGGTAAAATTTGTTTACAAATTATTACCCAATCTGCACAGAAATACAACTCGAAAAGTGAAGTTTGGGTGTTTTTCGTCCGTTGCAGATTCTTATCGAAATAATGAAGGAGTAATTAGTACCCCACGCAAAGTGCGGTTAATAATTAACAATTACCTCCAAAAAGTATGCTCTGTTTGTAAGTGTATTTATAAATTAAAAAAAAGTAAAAAGTAGCACAAACTATGCATGGAGATAAAACGCAATATTTTCTCACAAAAATGAGACAAATGACTCGGCGTTGAAAAGAAAAGCTTCAATTTAAAATATAGGAGTTTGAAAATGTCGAAAATTGTCTAGTCACAACTAATACGCCAGATAGGTTAACATCATCCAGGTAACGAACAATCGTCTCATAGAGGCTGATGTGTCGGGGTCTTCGCTATATATATTCGTATATATTTTTTAAAATAAAAACTCTCTAGTTCATATAGTTCTATCAATTAAATTAATTTAATAGCTGGTTCCGATGACGTACGTGACGTATATTGATTGAGCATTACGTTTAATGACTGTCAAGCTATAGTTAATCCAAAAAGTAAAACGAACATAAGGATGACAATGAAGTACAGTATAATGGTTTCGATCTGAATGATTTCATTATTTTCTTACCCAATGAGAATATTCAAAGGCGTCTACACCCGCCATGCACAGACCTTTAATTTAAATTAAGTCTCACCATACATGAACAAACAGTGATACTCTCTACGCGTTCATCTCTGGTCTGCATTCAACGTAGAACACTAAATATAACTTACCCATGTCTTTATTAAATCCGTTGTCGCTAATTTAATATAGAAAATCAATTTGGAAAAATATTGTGTACAACATTAAAAATTTTAAAAAAATAACATTTTATCTTTGCCTTATTTAGGCGAAGGTCATTTTATAGTGATATTTGAATTAATTTTCTTTCCAGAATATTCTTTTTGTGGGATTTTTTAATTTTTTGGTTTTATTCTTTTCTGCCATGAGATCATTCCGAATTGTACAAATCAGTTCAGCCTTACTTGAGTTATAAGCCTAATAGCTAATATCAATTTCCCTTATTCATACATGCATACATACACATACGTTTTAGACAAATGTCTGTAAAATATTAGTTTGAAAGTGAAATTATGTATTTTTTGCAATTATTTTCAGCTTAATGCTTTAAATATAATAAAATAAAAAATGTTGATCCGATATTCAACAACAATTATGAAACATTTTAAAAAATACTTAACACGCCTTAAAAGTTAATGGTCAAAACAAATGCAACTGAACCAAATCGGATGCAAAAATCTGCAATATTTTATAAAATATCATTTTTTATATGATTCAAATCATTTGCTTTTGTTTTTGGGAAGTTTAAAAGTGAGTAAAATTTTTAAACTGATATCAGTCATACGTACTTCAACGGTGGGGTTGCGTGTCATAGGGGAGAAGCATGAACATGGGTGCAAGAGTCAGAAACATCGAAAATAATGGAAATTTCTTCACACTTCAGTTTTCGATTTCATAAAATTCAAAGTCTAGAGAGCAGTTTTATCATTTTTTAGAGAATGGGCCATTATCAGTGTGAGTAATACTGATCTATTGATGTTATAACGAGCAGTATCATTGGAAATTCGGGAGTCTATAAACTTGAAATGTTTTAGGAAGCTCGTCAGACGATAATCTACCACACAAATTTAATACACACAGAAAAAATTGACTCTCTAGCATATGTTCCAAACATATTTTGCAAACATATATTTGTTTGCAAGCAGTACCAAACCTAACATATGTTTGGGTCCTGCAAACAAATATATGTTTGGGTGCAAACAAATTATATGTTTGGGTGCAAACAAATACAAAACCCAAAAGCCACAAAAAAAAAACAAACACATGCACCCCAGTGGGCGCATTCTGAGAGCAAGGGAGGGTAAATGTCAATGTGAACCACATTGAAATGTATGCTCACTTGCTCTCAGCAAGCGCTCACTGGCTATTTCTAACATGTAAACCAGGTATCGGCACCAATACAAACGCATTGTTTGCGGCCTCACGCATACGACTCTCTCTCGTTCTCTCCACAAACAGCGTGTGCGTTGATGCATTGCTAAAATTAAAAATCATTGAAAGAAGCAACAACAGAACCTTCTTCATTGACTTCTGAACGAAGACTGAGTGGTGGTTGTTCTGTTGTTATTCTCATTAAGGGCACGTGTGCCCCTTTTTGCCGGATGCTGATGTAAACCAGGCATGACCAAAAAGAGAACGGAGAAAATGTGAATGTATTCAAAATATTGGCAACTTATAACAGTGTGTTAGTAAGTTTGTTTTCACGCAAGCTGTAAAACAATAACAAATCAAAACATTTGTTCTCTTTTGTACGCTCTTTCTGTGCATTCGGGTCGTGTGCGTGTAAATTGCCGAAAATCATCGGCACCGCCGTGCCAAATGTGACCATGCTTGATGTAAACACATTTATAAATGGGGGTGTTTTTTATTGAAGGACATAAAAAAAGCAAAGCAACAAAGACACATAGGTACACACAAAAATCCAAGGAAATGCACAACACACTTTAATAAAAGAAAAACTGAATGAAATAAATTATAAATAGTCGCACTTTTAAAAAGAAGAAATTATATAGAAACATCGTTGAACGCTACATCTTAGTTGTGAAATAAAACACACTTTCTTCAAAGTTGAAATCATCAGCGGGAAATAAGCATCTGGAATCAAATGATTATATAATGTAATTAATAGGTACATCCATATTTCAAATATACATATGTATGTAAGTATATAAAAAATGTATTGATGTAATAACCAATATTAAATGCTATTTCTTCCTTGTCCAATAAAATATTTCCATTCACCTTTTTGATTCAATTATTTAATTTACTAAAAAGCACAATTTCTTTAAGAAAAGACAAAACACTGATCTATTCACTCATTTACCGTCTGAAAAAAGACCAACATAATTAATACCATTTTTTTCTTTTCCTCTTCGCTTGCTGCGTTGGTTAACAACAACAAAGACCGAAACACACGTGTTTTACGCATTGCACCATGCACACAGCTCTTTATTATAAACCAGCATTCCGCAGTTGCGAGAGCCCTGTTGTTACGCTCTTTGACAAAAATTCTCTCCACCCATAAAAACTATGTTCTAACATAAAAAAAATATGTTGGTACCCAAACATATTAAATTGAGATATGTTACAAAATGTTGCAAACATATATTTGTTTGGACACAAACAAATTATGTTTGGATCCAAGCATATATTTGTTTGCAATCAGTCCCAAACAAATATTTGTTTGGATCCAAACATATTTCTAACATATATTTTTCTGCGTGTATATAGACATTTCCTGAAGGAGTACAGGCTCCCCAATAAAAGAAAAAGTTTCAACACATTTAGTGCTCTCCAAAGCCCATTAACATTATGTTATAACTACGGTGTTTTAAAGTATTCGGAGAGAATTTTTGATAGTATTCTTGTTTCTTCGAACTAAAGATAATAATAATAATTTTGGCATCTAAATCCATAATAAACACATTTTGGAACAAATCTAGTTTAGTAAAAACTCTCCGATTTTTTCGAAATTTTTTCCATAGGTAGATATTTTTACGCTGATTACGGGAATGTAAAATTTTCTTGGGGGACGGACCCGGTTACCCGGTTATTCGACCCGAAAGTCCGGGTACCCGGTACCCGATAGACCCGGTTCTACTGAACCGATTCTTACAAAGTGGGTATCGTTGGCAAGCTTATGAAACTACCTATCCAACAAGTGGTCATATGATGGGGTTATATCCAGGGGTTCAGAAGTTATAACGAAAATACCTCTTTTTGGACCCGGGTTTTTCCATAAAACCCTCAAAAAGTCGAAAAAGGGCCCATTATGGGTGCTCAATTAATTCACGTAATTTTATAGCTCATACTTCAACCTTTCCAAAATGGTGCCATTTGTTATAATACCTTCACTGGGTCCAGAGTTTTTCTAAATTCATCACTTTTTTTAAGTAAATTTTTTTCTAAGTAGCCGGCCTTCGGCCGGGGATTTAAGACTTTCTCCTATGGACAGGTTCAAATCTAGGGAATGGGAACAACATTTTCTTTTAAATTATAAATTTTCTCTAAGTAGCCGGCCTTCGGCCGGGGATTTAAGACTTTCTCCTATGGACAGGTTCAAATCTAGGGAATGGGAACAACATTTTCTTTTAAATTATAAATTTTCTCTAAGTAGCCGGCCTTCGGCCGGGGATTTAAGACTTTCTCCTATGGACAGGTTCAAATCTAGGGAATGGGAACAACACTTTCTTTTAAAGTATAAATTTTCTCTAAGTAGCCGGCCTTCGGCGGGGATTTAAGACTTTCTCCTATGGACAGGTTCAAATCTAGGGAATGGGAACAACATTTTCTTCTAAATTTTAAATTTTTCTCTCATTCTAAGGTCAATATCTCTGGACCCAGTGAAGGTATTATAACAAATGGCACCATTTTGGAAAGGTTGAAGTATGAGCTATAAAATTACGTGAATTAATTGAGCACCCATAATGGGCTCTTTTTCGACTTTTTGAGGGTTTTATGGAAAAACCCGGGTCCAAAAAGAGGTATTTTGGTTATAACTTCTGAACCCCTGGAGATAACCCCATCATATGACCACTATTTGGATAGGTATTTTCATAAGCTTTCCAACGATACCCATTTTGTAAGAATCGGTTCAGTAGAACCGGGTCTATCGGGTACCGCGTACCCGGACTTTCGGGTCGAATAACCGGGTAACCGGGTCCGTCCCCCAAGAAAATTTTACATTCCCGTAATCAGCGTAAAAATATCTACCTATGGAAAAAATTTCGAAAAAATCGGAGAGTTTTTACTAAACTAGATTTAAGCCATTGGAAAGCCTTTGCTCTTCGCGGAAATGTCTATATACTAAATGTGTGTTGTAACTTATCATCTGTTGAGCTTAGTAAATTTTTTCAAGTTTCAAGACTCTCGAATTTCTAATGATAGCGCCCGTTAGAACGTCAATAGCTCAGTATTACTCAACCTGTTCATGCTTCTCTCCTATGGCCCTACACCCCACCGGTGAAGTACATATGACTGATATCAGTTTAAAAATTTTATTCACTTTACTTACTTACTTAGCTTGCCCATTACAGAACATATGTTCCATAGACCGAACAAAGAAAAGATCTCCAATTCTCTCTGTTTGATGCTTCGCTTTCTGGAATACCGCGCCTTGTCATCTCTTCATCCACTTGTTTGCGCCATCTATTCTTTGGCCTGCCAATTCTGCGTGCACCGCAGATGTCGTTGTATAGCAGATACAGCTCGTGGTTCATACGATGTCGATATTCACCGTCAACGCAGATTGGTCCGTAGATCTTTCGAAGAATGTTTCTCTGAAACACGCCAACCACGCCTTATCTGCTTGCGCAAGTACCCAGGCTTCGGAACCATACATCAAAACGGATAGTATCAGTGTTTTGTAAAGCGTTATTTTTGTTTGACGGGATGTAGCTTTATTCCTAAACCGCTTACTCAGTCCGCAGTAGCATATGTTGGCCAACACTATTCTTCTTTTTATTTCACAACAGATTTCGTTTGTTGTGTTTACGGTGGTGCCGAGATATACGAAGTCTTTTATACCTCAAAATTATAGGAACCAACTTCAAAAGTTGGTCCGATCTCAATGGTCGCATTGCGCGTCGACACCATCAACTTGGTCTTCTCGCCGTTTACCGCCAGACCCACTTTAGCAGATTCTCCTTCGACCTTCATAAAGGTATCGGTTACTTCTTTTACTGATCGTCCCATGATGTCTATATCCTCAGCATAAGCCAGTAACATGTGGCTATTGGTGTATATTATGCCACTTCTTTTGACGTTTGCCTCTCGTATAACCTTATCTAGCAGGATGTTGAAAAGATCACACGAAAGGCTGTCTCCTTGCCTGAAACCTCTTTTGGTACAAAACTCCTCGGAGAGGTTCTTTCCTATTTTAACTGACGATCTTGTGTCAGTTAGAGTCATTTTACAAAGCCGAATGAGCTTTGCGGGGATACCAAATTCAGACATGGCTTGGAATACCTTTGAATGTAGCGGGCTATCGAAGGTTGCTTTATAATCGACAAAAAGGTGGTAGGTGTCGATCTGCATCTCTTGGGTCTTCACAGGATTTGCCATAGACTGCCCATGTTCCAATCGTCGGGTACGCGTTATTTCTGCCAAATGGAGCTAACTAGCTAATGCATACACCTTATCAGCATGTCGCCTCCGGTTTTAAACAGCTCGGCTGGTAGGCCATCAGCTCCTGATGCCTTATTATTCTTCAGCCGGTTTATTGCTGTTTTTACCTCATCTTGGCCGGGTGGTACACATTCAATACCATCTTCTGGCATTGGATCTGTGGTATCTTCGATTGGAAAAACAGTTTGGAAAAATGCTCTTTCCTTATCCTTAGCACACTATCTGTATCAGTTACCAGATTACCTTGCTGGTCTCTACAGGAGGATGTGCCAGTTCCAAAGCCATCAGTTTGCTGTTTCATTCTTTGGTAGAATTTTCGGACTTCATTCTGTCTCCTGTACATCTCGATTTGTTCACACTCCCGCTTTCCATCTCTATCTTCTTCCTGCGGAAAAGACGTTTCTCCTCTCTCCTTTTCTCCCGTTACCTCTATCGTGCGCTACGCGTTGCTACTGATTGTAAAGTATCCCTATATCTATCTCTTCGGTAGCAGCACGACACTCCTGGCCATACCATGGATTCCTTGGTGGAGGTCTCTGGTATCTAAGTACTGATTTTGCGGCTGTTTGCATGGAGTGGGCAATGTTTTGCCATTGTACTGATATGTTATCGCGACAAGGAGTGCTTTGATTAAGCAGTTGGGCTAGTTGAGTGGAATATGCTGTGGCTATCTGTTGTGATTGCAGCTTACCGATGTCCAACTTCCGTGTTGTGTCTGTTCGCCCTTTGTTTGCTACGTTTAATCTGGTAAGTACCTTTGCTGCAACAAGGTAGTGGTCCGAGTCTATGTTTGCACCTCGGAACGATCGTACATCCAACACGCTTGATGCATGTCTTCCGTCTATCACAACGTAATCAATTTGATTTCTTGTTCTTTGATCTGATGACAGCCAGGGGCCCTTATTAATATCGAGATGCTTAAATATGGTACTGCTAACTACCATGTTTCTTGCAGCTGCAAAGTCTATCAGCCTCATACCATTTTCAGATGTTTCACTGTGGAGACTGAATTTTCCGACTGTTGGGCCAAAGATATTCTCCTTTCCAACTTTGACATTAAAACCGCCTAGTGTAATTTTATTGTCATGGGCAGAGCAACGGTCATAAGTTTCTTCTAAGCGCTCGTAAAATATATCTTTGGTCTGTTCGTCCTTGTCTTCAGTGGGAGCATGAGCGCAAATAAAGTTGATGGTGTTTCACTTTTAGACTTCCCAAAAACAAAAGGAAATGGTTTGAATCATATAAAAAATTTTATTTCATAAAATATTGAAGATTTTTGCATCCCATTTGATTCAGTGGCATTTGTTTTGACCATTAACTTTTAAGGCGTGTTGTGTATTTTCAAATTTTTACAAATTATTTTGTATGTTGAGTCAGTACTTTTTATTTTCTTATTTTTAAAGCATTAAACTATAAATAATTGCAAAAAACGTTCAAACTACTATTTTAGAGACATTTTTTAAAACGTGTAATTTTGTTGCAAATGTATTGGCTACCACTGCATATGTAATAGAATAGAAAATATCTAAAGAAAAATCAAGAGAAACGTCATATGCAACTCTCTTTTAAATTCAATTGTGAACAGCATTGATTTACAATAACTCTGTACACAGGATACATACATACATCTTCTGCTACTTCAGAGATGTATTTGAAAGAAAAGATAAATCGAATGGAATTATCAGTATACTTCATACTTCGTTTAAACAACTTGTTAATATTATTATATTATAAAGATTATGTGAAGTTGTTCCAATTGACTCTTCTGCTTCACCTGTCTTCTTTAGATCAGGATAATCCTCTTTTCTGTGGCACTTTTTGTTGACCTACATTTATTCTTCTTTGATGTAAATATATACCCGTATGTACATACATACATATGTACGATCTTAATTCATAATTATTAGTTTCGTCTTTACTGTCAATTCAATATTCTTGTGAGCCATTCATATAATACTAATGTAAGTACACATGTGATAGTTTTTTTTATTTTTTCATTGATTTAACCTATTGTGGCTGCATTTTAAATTCCTGCCACAGGGTTTGTCGTTACTGTTACGAAGTCAGCACAAGGATGTGTTCCTCCAGTTTCAGCTTCATTTGATTTTGCAAACATAGCAACAAATAAGGAAACTATTGTTCGTGTCGACCATATGCTTAGCTACAGAGCTGCAGGATAATAAGGCCCTAAGAAGCTTGTGGCAATAAATATTTGTAGCAGGCCAATGTTCGCACCACAATAGGAATTCTAAATGTGTTTAAATGCTGGTGGTTAGTGTCAGTACAACATTTGCCATAACAAATGGCATTAATGACAATTAATGGCAATACTCTTCCGAACATGGTTCGAATGTGAGAAAGAGAAAATAGACGACCATCTTCGACGTTGAATAATGTGAAAGGCAACTTGACAAAACTGTAGCATTTACTAGACAAATTGTAGGTCAGCAGCTGTCATTTGCTCCTAACATACAATTTTGAGTGTTAATTATTATTTAGTTGTGTATTTTGATTTTAATGCATTGTCCTATTCATTAGCCATTCAGATGAATTGATCTTTTGTATTCGATTTATGATTACAAGTGATAATCAAAACAAACAGATAATGAATGTTATTCATGTTTCAAATAAAATATAATATAATAACAAGTACAACTACAACAGTTAACTAACTAGGCAAAAATAACATCATGTAAATGTTTACTTAAATGTCAAAAGGTAATATAACTTGAATGCATGTACACAAAATGGTTATCATTTAAATATTCAGTTTAGTTTGTGTATAACTCAGTTTGATTTTTCACAAAATAGTACTGAAAATATTACAAAGTACATTTTTCTGTTACGCTATAATGGTTGTTGCAATATTTTGTTATCATATTATTGAAGAAGGCTAGCACTAAGCATCATTCTTAATAACCTGAGGATATTGGAATCTGACAAATTATCTCAAATCTGAAGAATTATCAAATTCAGGTCATTCACATGAATTTACAACCACTATGATAGTCAAAACAAAAAATTACGTAAAGGATGCAAGATACCAAACAACGGTGCTCACCGCTTTTACTTGGCGAAGCCCAGGACGCACAGTGTTGCCGCAGTAGACAAACATCGAAAAATGTCATGTTAACTTTTATATATGTTTACGTTTCCTTCTTACAGTAAATACATCAGATACGACTAATCTGAAAGAATTTTGTCGATATGTGCACCCATAACGAAGTTATAATTCTATATAGCGATAATAATATGAAAATTAGACGACCACTAAAATAACTATTTTCGAAAATTTTGTTGATAATATTAAAAGTTTTGGATGGGGATTTGTAGTACAATAAGTTAACATCAACTGGACATGGGGAAAGTACCGTTATCAAGAAATAAAAATTTAAATTTTATCAAAAAATATAAATTCTTAATATTTAGTAGAGTAGATCTTTTAATTGTTAACTTGGCTCTTGATTTCCGATAATTGGACATCTCTTCCGAAGCGAAATGTTAAAAACATTCTGCCCATCTCTGCAACCTTCTGAGATATATCGGTTCAGATTTGGATATAGCCGCCATATATATCTTTCACCGGTTTTGCTATAACTCGTTCAATTTAAATTGAATAGCCTTAAAATTTAACATGATATATTTTCTTAGGCCCCTGTTTATTTGACCGATTTCGACAAAAATCGGTTCAGGTTTGAATATAGCTCCTATATAAGTTCGCCCGATGTCCCACTATTACGAAAAATTACGTCACATTTTCCTTATTTCAACAATATTTCACCAAATCAAATTTTTTCTAAATGGATGAAACTGAAAAATGGCCTAAGATAACATCCCATGTTAATTTGAATTTCCCGATTTATGGCAAAATCGGTGAAAGATATATGTAGAGGCTATAACCAAATCTGTATCGATTGTTTTCACGAAAAAAACTGAACATGGGCCTGAGAAAACATCACATGTTAAATATTAAGGCTATTGAGCGATTTATAGGAATATATATATATATATATATATATATATATATATATATATATATATATATATATATATATATATATATATATAACGATGAATTTATAAGAAGAAGAAAAATTTATAAAAATTTAGATATTCAATTAGGAATTACAACAACAAATTCTTTCAATAATGTTGGGGTTTTTATACATATGGGTTGATTTACCTGTTTATGACCACATCTAGGCAATAAATGCAGAAATCGGTCGGAAATAACAAAAACAATGGGCAAAAAGTATAGGTACCTGGTTTTTGTGGTGTTAACTAAATACTGGCAAAATGAATGAATGTGCAATAAAATCGTGGGATTTTAAGCGATTTTTTGCAATTAAGGATTTTTATGTATTTTATGGTATGTGAACATGTAGATCCATAATTTTTGATGATAAATTAATTGTTGTGTGTGTAACATAGACGGTATATTCAGAAAAAGAGAAAGCGAGGTAAACGGATTTCGAAAAATATGCTACGTTTGGTCTATACCAATTATAATAAATACGACAGAGAATTCGCTAAAATCACCTATGAAAAGCTAAAAACTGTATACAACATCATATTCCGCACCGAGAGAAAGAAGGCAGGCTCAAACTAAAGACGTTACATGGCAGGCCAAAAATAGTAACCCCACCAATTGACAGGAGAATGATTAAAGATATTGACGAAAGACCCCAAAGCAGCACCAGAAAATTGTTTTTTCTAATCAAACAAGATTTTGGAGTAAGTGTGTCACATGGAAAAGTCAGAAAAGTGATACATAATAACAAGCACTCATCACGAGTGACTCGGTAAAAACCATTGCCCTCCCAGTACAATATATAGAAACTATTCAGACTTGTTACAGACAACTTTTCACGTCATCTTTAGTATCGGCATGTCGTTATATTTTCTGATGAGACTAAAATTATTCTGTACTATCACGATTGGTCTCATAAAGCATTGCGAAATCCCCTTACAGCCATGGAAAAGAAAAATTTAATACATACCGTAAAGTTCACAAAACTGTCAGTTATGGTATGGTATACCAAGTAGTGACGATGGTGACATCCAGATTTTGGAAGAAGCAATGACAGAGGAGGTTTATTTAGATGTTATAAAATATGATTTAACCAAAAAGGTCAAGAAATTTGGGCCTGTTGATTCTGAAAATTTAAACAAATTGCAATATAAGTACTACCAAGACAACGACCCTAAGCATAAATCTTATTTATGTAGGACTTGGTTGCTATACAACTGCACTGTCATTGATATCCCAGTCCACAGACTAGATATTAACCCCATCGACAATTCATGGGTACACCTGAAGAAAAAAGTCGGGAATAGGCCACCCACTAACAGGAGGGGCTAAATAAAATGCATTAAAGAAGAATAGCAAAAAATACCATTGGAAGATGACATTCCGAAACTTATTTATTAAATTCTGAGACGTTTACCAGCTGTTAATGATGACAAAGGTGGGCATATGAAATATTAGAGCCAACTTTTTGAAAAATACCGTGAAAGGTTGAAAAAGTTGTGAATTTTGCAATTCTTTAGTTGACAGTACAAATAATGAGTTGTTCTCCTTTTTGTTAATTTTAAGAAATTTTTTAGTGAAACTTAGCTATTTTTTATTTTATATTATTAATGAACATGTGTAAGAATTAAACTGTTAACAAAAATATTAATAATGATATTTATTTATACCAATCAAATGGTGTTTTATTTGAAGTTTTGTAATAATTTTGGTTTTGCTATAATTAAGTTGACTATATATATATATATATATATATATATATATATATATATATATATATATATATATATATATATATATATATATATATATATATATATATATACATACATATATATGATATATATATCGAAATCTGAGCCCTTTTTTTGTGCAAATCGGTGTAGCTGCACAGGGGCTTAAGAAAATAACACATATTAAATTTGAAGTCTATTCGATCAGGCTTTTCCCTCAGAATATGTCCAACAGAAGCGAAGATATCCGCCATCGAAATAAAATTCGACAAATTGGAAATTGGGATACTTGAGCGTCTTTCTATATCTGTAGTATTTTACCACTTTTGTTAACGCCATTGGAACCAATTGAAAGCTCAGAATGTCTTCTTTAATATTAGTCACATTTCTTGAAATGCTCCCAAAGCTGGATTATTCGTCATTACTTACTTAGCTGGCCCATTACAGAACATTTGTTCCATAGACCGAACTGAGAAAAGATCTCCAATTCTCTCTGTTTTTCGCTTCGCTTTCTAGAATACCGCGCCTTTTCATTTCTTCTGCACTTGTATGCGCTATCGAAGCTTAGGCCTGCCGATTCTGCGTGCGCCGCCATGTGGCATCTGAAACCTCTTTCGGTACTGAATTGTTCGGGGAGGTTCTTTCCAATTTTAACTGATGACCTAGTATCAGTTAAAGTCATCTTACAAAGCCGGATGAGCTTTTCGGGGATACCAAATTCAGACATTGCATAGAATACCTTTGATCCAAGGGGATTGTCGAATGCTGCTATATAACCGCCTAAAGCCACATTGGTATGGTCCAATTATTTCGTTGACCATTGGCTTTAGTCGTTCGCACAATATGCCTGACACTATCTTATAGGCAATAGGGAGCATACAGTCTTATCTCCTTTCTTATGGACGGGACACAGGATGCTCAGGTTCCAATCGTCGGATACGCGTTCTTCCTGCCAGATGGTGCTAACTAGCTGATGCATACACCTTATCAGCGCGTCGCCTCCGGGTTTAAACAGCTCGGGTGGTAAGCCATCGGCTCCTGCTGCTTTATTATTCTTCAGCCGGTTGATTGCTGTTTTTACCTCATCCTGGCCTGGCGGTATACATTCTATACCATCTTCTGGGATTGGATCTGTGGTATCATCGTCTTCGCTACTATTGGATACCAGCAGATTGGATAAATATTCCTTTCATATCCTGAGCACGCTATCTGTATCTGTTACCAGATTACATTCCTGGTCTCTACAGGAGGATGTGCCTGTACCAAAGCCATCTGTTTGATGTTTCACTCTTTGGTAGAATTTTCCGACTTCATTCTGGCTCCTGAACATCTCGATTTTTTCACACTCCGCTTTTCCATTTCTCTCTTTTTCTTGCGGAAAAGACGTTTCTCTTCTCTCCTTTTCTCCCGATATCTCTTTCGTGCGCTACGCGTTGCTACTGATTGTAAAGTAGCTCTATATGCCGCATTTTTCTCTTCGGTAGCAGCATGACACTCCTGGTCATACCATGAATTCCTTTGTGGAGGTATCTGGTATCCAAGTATGGATTTAGCGGCTGTGTGCATGGAGTGGGAAATATTTTGCCATTGTGTTGTTATGTTATTGGGACAAGGAGTGCTATCATTAAGCAATTGGGCTAGTTGAGTGGAACATGCTGTGGCCATCTGTTGTGTTTGCAGCCTATCGATGTCCAACTTCCGCATTGTGTCTGTTCGTGCTTTATTTGCAACGTTTAGACGGGTACGTACCTTTGCTGCAACAAGGTAGTGGTCCGAATCAATGTTTGCGCCTCGGAACGATCGTACATCCAACACGCTCTATGAATGTCTTCCATCTATCACAACATGATCAATTTGATTACTTGTTCTTTGATCTGGAGACTGCCAGGTGCCCTCATGTATATCGAGATGATTAAATCTGGTACTGCTAACTACCATGTTTTTTGCAGCTGCAAAGTCTATCAGCCTCATACCATTGTCAGATGTTTCACTGTGGAGACTGTAACGGTCCTCACCAGACACTATTTCTTCTGACTAATGCTACCTTTATATCCGACCGTGCTCAGGGCTTGGGGGGTGTTCTTGTCAGAAGAAATTGTCCCAACCGGTTACAGAAAAATTAAAACTTTTGGTAGCAATTCATTAATCATACGCAATGATGAACCAAGCTAATATAAAGGATCATTAGAATCACAGGTGTTGTTGATTCTACCGAAATGTCGGTTATCCCACCCAACCATGCCGACTAGGTTTCTGTCAGCCCACTAATCATTCTAAATGGTCATGCCTTCAATTTCGTGGATCTAATCATAAGCTTAATTTGAATAAACGGCCATCACTAATACATTCATTTTCAATTCAAATTATATTTAGCAACAACAAAAATGTATCGATGACCAACAGAAAACGAGTTTGAATAATATATACTATATAAATGATCTAGGATATTATATACAGATTTCATAACATTGATGTAGTCTGTGGTTACAAAAAAATGTTAATGTTTTCACAGATAAAACGGTGAAATATCTATAATTTTGTGTACTAGAATACAAATAAAGAAATGTTCATTTAATACTCACAATGTTTTATCATTGATGCTGCGTCGACAAGCGCTTGTAGATCGTAGTTCAGCAGTTTTAGATGATTATGTTAAGTGTGATGATTAAAAATGAATACTGCAAAATTCCATTAGATTTGATGAAACTATATAGATAATTGACAGGATACTTATTTAAAATAATTGGGTGTATGCAAGGAATATGTTGAATGAATAGATATTAGCTCCATGAACTTTTCCCCAGATGAAAATATTGATTTTATGTTGTAATTTATGGCAGCTTAACATTAGGTAAGATATCTTAAGAATTTTGAATAGATCCCAGCTTCAGAATATTTTTGTATTGATCTGCTCTTCCAAATTTTTGATATAAAATCAAGGATTCGTCCTGATTATTGCAAAATTGTATAAAATTCAACGAACTGTTCTCCAAACGTATAAAAAGACTTCTTTCTATGGCCGATGTAAAATTATTGGTTGCAATCCTTTTCCCAAATTATTGAGCGGTAATTTCAATCAAAGGATATTTAAAAATGTCAATCCTTGAAATCCAATTTAATTAATAGAAATCCTTCGGCAGGGATTTTGAAAAATTTTATATAATATATTTTTATATGTTCTTTTCAAAACAAAAACCAAAAGTCGAATCCCCAAAACATTTTTTTTCATTTCTATACCAAAACTTTCTGACACTCAAAACAAAATCCAAAGTTTTCTTTTCAATAAAAAATATTATTTTCAGTAGAAGTAGTTCTGCTACAAAGTAGTCACAAGACTGAATTTCCCGACTGTTGGGCCAAAGATATTCTCCTTTCCAATTTTGGCATTAAAATCGCCTAGAATAATTTTAATGTCATGGGCAACGCAACGGTCATATGTTTCTTCTAAGTGCTCGTAAAATATATCTTTGGTCTGTTCGTCCTTTTCTTCAGTGGGAGCATGAGCGCAAATAAAGCTTTTATTCGAATTGCAGCAAGTCTTTCATTCACTGGGGTGAAGCTGGATACCAGATGCTTTAGTCTCCGACTAACTACAAATACTCAACCAAACTCATGCTTTACGTCATGGGAGCTATAATACAGTGCGTCAACTTTAGGTGTTGTTGAGACGCCTTTCCCAATCCATCGTATTTCCTGTATGGCAGTAATATCGGCCTTGTCCTTTTAAAGTACGTCTGCCAATGCGAAGACTGCACCTTCTCTACAAAGAGTGCGAACATTCCAGGTAGAGATTCGCAGATCATGGTCCTTGAAACGTTTGCGGGGTTCGTCAACTTTAGAGAGGTTTGTTTTTCTTTTCGTTCGTTTTTTCATAGTAGGCAGTTTTTTCTAGGAGAGGGTTACTAACCCGACGCCCAAACCCTAGTTTTTAACGTTCCTATGCGTGAACGCGCGGCACATGTTAGCTCACTACCTTTAACGGGTGTCAAAGGCAGTTCGCCAGGTGACACCACGGGGAGGTCGGTGTCCACTTGAGATGAAAGAGGGACCAAGATAAATCCTGGGCTTTGCCATGTTAAAACCGGTCAGGACCGTTCCTTGGTATCTTCCATCGTTCCATTATTCGTCATTACAATTCAAAATATGCAAAAAACTGGGATGCATTACCGACTATTATCGTATCATTGTAAAGCTGATATTTTCTTCTTCCATTGACAGGCTTTGCTTTTGAAATACCTTAACTAGAAGCGGAGATATTCACAAAAAATAAAACGTTGATTTTTTCCACATAAATTTATTGTCCATTCGGACCTCTGAATATTATCCAACAATCACCAAAATCAAAAGGAACCCCGTTCAACCCACAAAATGTCGTGACTATCTGATATTGCGACCTGTAGCGTGATTACAAACAAGGTTTAGATAAACGAAATATTGCTAATCTACTACATAATAACCAGAAAAACTTATCCAGATGACGGGAAGCCAGAGTGAAAATAGAGCCTGAAACACGTTACAACAATCAAAAGGTGGAATGATGATCTTAAAAATGAGAGGAAGAAAATCTGACGAATTATTTCAACAGGTGAATGATCTCAAATTACAAGCGCTATAAGAAACAAATTTAAGGTAGTCAATGCAAAAATATTTCCAACGAACGTTACTGGAGGACAATCTTAATGACGTACGGGATGCTAGATAATAAGCAACGGCCCGTCTTTAATATAACATAGCCCAGGACTTACCTTGGTTCCTCTTTCAATTAAAGTAGACCAACACCCACAAAAAAATTTTACTATGAGAAAACAACGAAAAAGAAAATCAACCTCACTAAAGTTGACGAATCCCGCAAACGCTTTCAGGGCCATAATCTGCGAATTCGCACATGTTATGTTCGGACTCTTTATAGATAAGGTGCAGTTTACACACTATCATATGTACTTGCAAAATATAAGGCTGATAATACAGCCATGCAATGATGGCAGATTAGATTGGTCTAAAATCGTAAATTTTCGGGTGCCAAAATCGTCAAAGTAGTATTTCAAAATCGTCAAAAAATTGGCAAATACAATAAATTCAAATTGTTACTATATTTAATATGCATAAGTTAAAAAACAAAATGATAAGTAAAGAAAACAATTACGAATTCATTAAACAAGACACCAATGGAAAATATGTATAAATATAAATCGTTTTACCATATACGTTTGCGAAAACAATAATAGCACCACCATGAACAATTTTTTTGTCATTATGAAACCCAATGAAGATTGTTGTTTCCACAAATGTTCTTGTTATGTTTTTAGCCCACGGTGCACAACGGTGCCTCGGTGGACAAAAATCGAAAAATGTGTTGTAGACTTTTTTATAATTTTATGGTTTTATTTTATTGAGAACACTTCAAATTGGACAATCATGAAAGAATTTTGTCGATATATGGTGTTACTATAAAGTTATAGCTCCTCAAACATAGAAAATTGTTCGTATGTACATTATATTGAAATTTATATAAAAAGGACAACATGTTCAAGGAACTGTATTTAAACAAGTTTTTAAAACTATTAAAACTTTTGAATTGGAAATTAAAGAGTAACCAATAGACTCCTTTTTATGAACTAACAAGTTTACATAAAATGTTTAGACATAAAGTACCGTTATGTTGATTGATGCAATAGCATGTTATACATTACTCACAATTTTGCTTCTTTCATGGAGGGTATCTAAAAATTGTAGCAAATTGCTGCTTCGGCCATTTGGTACATTTGGTACATACACAGACATCCCTTTCGAATAAAATTATACAAAAATTGCATCCGACAAAATCCGATTCTTTGAGGCACAACCACATCTTCATAAACAGTGTGTACAAAAAATACAAGTTTCCTGATTTTGCCTCAATTTACCAATTCACTTTATTTGACTGCCTCCTGTTATTTCTGTTAATATGCGGTCGGGTCGAAAAAGCTCGAATCTGAAATAATTTTGCATATAGTTAATGCCACTATTTTGATAGGAGTGGGACGTTGTTGTTATATGTATGATAAATTCAACCAACAATCGTTATAATTTTGGACATAATATATATATTTCAACTCCAGGCAAGTTGTTAAATAGGGAATATTAAAAACAACAGTACCGTTATATACAGGGACTACATTCAAATCTGAAAACAAAATTGTTTAAATCGGTAGAAAATACCGCATATTAAATTTGAAGGCTATTAAATTTAAATTTACTAAGTTACAGCAAAATCGGAGAATGATATATAGCACTATATCAAGATCTGAACCGCTTTTTGTCAAAATCGATAAAACTGATCAACCACCTAAGAAAACATCGCATATTAAATGTGAAGGATTTTCAATTAAAATTGACCGATTTATTGCAAAATCGGGGAACGATATATTGGGGTTATATCCAAATCAGAACCGATTTTTATCAAAATCGGTAAAACTGAATAGGGGCCTACGAATCAAAAATTGACTGAGTAATAGCAATATCGGGGAATATATATATATATATATATATATATATATATATATATATATATATATATATATATATATATATATATATATAATTTTGTGGATATTCCAACTTTAAAAAATAGTTTGTTTTAAATAAAGATAGGTCGTGAAACGGCATCCTACAGTGCAGAGAATACCAAAAAATGAAGAACACCTGTGTTTATGGCAAAATTTTACAGATAAGTTGGCAGATTTGTTTGAAACTCTAAGAAAATGATTCATTATGCAATTAACTGTAAAGAAAATACATAAAGTATTAGAATTATTTGACCCCTGACAGAACATCAGGTCAGAATTTACATTCGAAATGCAAAAAGGTTATATTTGAAAGGTCCTAGTAGACCATAAAAGCATTATATTGTATCGGAAATAAAACAAATAGTTCGCAAATGTCTCAGAGAACATAATTTAAAAGCACGCAGTTCGGGGAAATACCATAATTTTAACGGACGACAGGATGCGGAGCCCAAAAAAGTTAATAAGGAATTTCAACATTTGCTAGACCTACTTCGGGACCTTATTTCATTTTGTTGTGTGAAAAATATTTATGTTTGGAGGATAACATTTTCGTTTGTTAGTCAGATGTCCTCAAAAACTCGGAATAAAACCAAAAATATACAGCAAAACTCATTAAAAGAGGATTGTTTAACCGTATGAGGTTGAATTTAGTTAGAGACCAAGCCCTATGCACGGCATAACAACTATAAAGAATAAAATGACTCCATTTAATGAAGAAGATAATATGGCACTAGTTTGGTCTTTTCAGCAGAATATAAACAGTAATAATCTAGGGTATAATCTGGAAAAAAGTAAAAAAAAGAAAAGAATTGTAGTATAGAAATTATGAGACCATTCTCCAGGGTTGTGCTTTGTCCCTAGATTATGACAAATCAATAAAGTGTTAACGAAGGTCAATAAGGCAACCGCAGCATCAATACTAACCGCCAGTTTGGACAGTTATATAGAGAAGAATCATGCAACCAATGCCAGAATACCTTTGTTCGATATCAAGCCTATCCCGATGCGTTACTATCGAATTCAACTGAACAATAAATTTGCAACCAATGTCAGAATCCCTTTGTTCGATACCAAGCCTATCCCGATGCGTTACTATCGAATTCAACTGAACAATAAATCAGTAGGCACTTGTTTTTCTTGATGTACTACTATTCTTGAGTGATAAAGTGTAGACATTTGTCCTATTTCTATCATTTTTAAAGAATTGTTATTGGTGGTGCCATTATTTTTTCGCCCACTTTTTGGGATTTTTGTAAAAATTGGTTTATTTTTTTAAAATGTGTCGAAAATAATTTTGATTTTTATTAGTTTTAAATTCTTTAGAGTAGATTAGTTCTAAAAACACATAAAACGGTCAGCTAATTTGCACATGTAAATAAGAATGCCTCCGAACCATTTTTGTAGGAGGTAGGATTTTTTTTTTGCAGCCGTATAATATTGTGTAGTTTTGTGACAAATGACCACCTACGAAACACTTTTTGTAAAAAAGCGGTGGTCACAAGTCAAGGTCAAGATCGACCATCATAAATTTTTGTGGAATTATGGAGTACATTACAGAAGTTGATAAATATGTGCATTTTCATATGAAAAAATATCTGTTAAAAAAGACTGGCAATTTTCTTGGAAAAAATCATAAAAAATTATGGTTTTTTGAGCTGCATGACTATGTGTACCCCTTTCAACAAAACTCTAACAAACATAGTTTTAATAATTTGATTAATAACACTGTGCAACAAAATTCAATTTTTTTCAAAATGATGGGAAAACCCGAGCACATTATGAAAGTAGAGCTAAAAATATGAGACACGTGTATCGGCGTTTTTAAAGTTTACGTCGGAAAGTAACGGAAATAGGCGGGGCAAGTTCCGCCCATTTTTAATTTCTTCGAAATATTCGAATTAAGATATTTTGGAATCCTTGCATTTCAGGTATATAGTGTCTTTGGCAACTTTACTCAGGAGGGTGTGGGGAATATTTTTGATACAAATTTTAACCCTCATGCGGTTCATCAAAGGGGTCTTTTTGTCCTTTTTTTGAACATCTTTCAAAAACTCCTTAAAAATGTGATCGTATCAAATCCAAATATTGTTGGCAGGTCCGATCTGGGTTTTCTATATTTTTCAAATATATATTCACCACAAATGTTTTTAAAGCTATTTAAATTGAACACACAACATCTTCTGTACGAATTTATAACGAAAAACCATCAAAAAGATATTTATATTTTTTAATCACAATGACAATCTGGTTAAAAATTGTAAAATGCGGATCTAAACCCTACACCAAAAACAGGGGCTGCTAAGAATGTTATACGTTATGGTTACAAATTTTTTTCACAATGAAATTTCTTTTGGAACATTTCTTTCTTTAACAATATTCCCAAAAAGTAAAGGATTTTGCTAGATTTTGATCCAGTATGGAATTATGTAAAATTAACAGTCCAAAATTAAAACATATAATTTCATCCTAATATATATAAATTTGTAATCTAATTTTTTTAAGGAAATAGTATACATAGATATATGTTTTTTTTTTAAACTCATAGTGAAATTTTGTATAGAATTTTTCATCCTTTGACACTTTTCACCTATAACCAAGTTTTATATTACTTCCATGTAGCAACTAGAAAAAAGAAGGAAAAAATTTTCATCAAAAAAATTGGGAAATATTTTCATGTTTTTTCAGAAAAAATGATACTGACATTTTCATGCTATAGAATGTAAATAGACATTTTATTTCTTTCGTGACCCATAGTGAAATTTGACGAAGACTATTTTTGTCTCTGACATCATCTCTCTAAAATTATGTTTTGTGGGACAATTTTGAATAAACTCAGATGAAGTCCGACTTTAACCCTAAAACGTGTTTTTAATTTTTTGAGATTCCTGGCGATTAGACAAGAGTTACAGATTTGGTGTATTCTGAGACCTATAGTAAAATTTTATTGCGAACAATTTTGTAGAATATTTGGATTTGATATGATCACATTTATAATGAGTTTTTGAAAGATTTTCGAAAAAAGGTCAAAAAAGACCCCTTTGATGAACCGCATGAGGGTTAACATTTTTATCAAAAATATTCCCCACACTCTCTTAAGTAAAGTTGCCAAAGACACTATATACCCGAAATGCAAGGATTCCAAGATATCTTAATTCGAATATTTCAAAGAAATTGAAACTGGGCGGAACTTGCCCCGCCCATTTTGGTTACTTTCCGACGTAAACATTAAAAACGCCGATACACGTGTCTCATATTTTGAGCTCTACTTTCATAATCTTTTCGATTTTCCCTGTCATTTTTTTTTTGTTGTCGCACAGTGTAATTTGATCGATTTATGTATAGTTGCCTTTCAGAGATCAGTGCTACCAACCACAATATGCATACAAAAATCGTCAAAATGCCGATAAATCGGCAAATCTGGCTGCTATGTAGGAAATACGATGGATTGGGAAAGGCGTCACAAAAACGCATAAAAGTGACGCATAAGTTTGGTTGCGGATTTGCAGTTAGTTGGATGTTAAAACATCTGGTGAATGGAAGACTTGCTACAATTCGGATAAAAGGTAAATTTTTCAACATCAATTTTATTTGTTGTCATGCTCCCACTGAAATCAAACCAGAACAAAGTTGTATTTTACGCTTACCGTTGCCCTGCCTATGTCATTAACAATATTCTAGGCTATTTTAATACCAAAAATTAGAAAGAAACACATGACAAAGGTTTGAGGCTGATAGACTTCGCAGAAAGTCACAAGACTAAAACACGAGAAATTGATCTCGTTGTGATAGATGGAAGATATTCATCGAACGTGTTGGGTGTACGACCGTTCCGAGGAGTAAACAGCAAACGTTGCCAATAAAGTACGAACAGACACAACACGGATGTAGGACATCGGAAAAGTGCAAACACTACAGATAGCCACAGCATATTCCACTCAACTGGCCCAATTGCATTCTAAAGTGTCGGCAAAGAGACACAAAATCCACACTCCATACTCTCGAATCGCTTTGATTTTTGTTGTAATAACTTGTATTCGCTGTCCCCATTACGATAGTACAAGTTTTATCAAAAAACCCTTATGGTACCATGTGTAGCGGTTGGAGCGCACGATAACTCTCGAACGGATCTGCCGATTCGGTCTAAAATTTGGCTTTCATAATATTTTGTACAAACTTAGTTTAAGTTCGAAGATGGACCATATCGATCCACCCCTTCAGGTACTTCCCCCACAAAAGTTTCTAAAAGTTCGGAAAAATTGTGCGCACGATAATTCTTGAAGGGAGTAACCGATTTCATCCATACTTTTCGTATCGTAATATCTCTACGGGACAAAGATCAGGTTCGAATATGGACTATATAGGTCCAGTCCTTCGAGTACTTTCCAAACTAAATTTTTGAAGAGTGCATTCGCTGCCTTCATTACCACAGTACACGATTTTCAGGGAAAGTGCATACTTTCTGAGAAAAAAAAATTGGAAAGGTTTAAAATACCCCTATGGCACCATGCATAGTGGCTGGAGCGCACGATAACTCTCGAACGGATCAGTCGAATCTGTCAAAAAATTGGACTTCGAATCCCTTTGGTTTTTGTTGTAACAACTTGTTTTCGCTTTCCTTATTACTTCGGTACATGTTTTTTAAGGGCAAGTCATTACTTCTTGAGATAATGGCCCAAAAGCTCTAAAAAAGCCTGCCGGCACAAACTGAACTGGGTAGTACGTAAGATAACCCTCGAAGGGAGAAACCGATTTGGTCCAAACGTTGTACATCGTATTATATAGACGGCAGAGATGGCCAAGCCGACTGATACTTTTTTACTTGTTTTTTTTTTTGTTTCTTAAAAATGCATCATATACAAAATTACTTTTATAAAAATCTATTAATATTAGAAGTGACATCGAGTAAAGTACTAAAATACATTTAGTGTCGCTAATTAGCTGAACACCACTGTATGTTTCCCTTGACTCGTATTAGCTCAATGACATAGCGTGAGGCATATACCTATACATACATATATGTATAATCCACAATTTTTATTTTCAGCAGTTACATACGAAATGACAAATATAATAATAGGTACACTCCATCATATGGTACGAGGAAGAAAAATAAAAAAAAATTTTAACAACTTATCAAAATTACATGAACGTTAAATATACAAAAATTTAACCTAAAGTAGCGCCTGTACTTCATACCCACGAAAATGACCGTGTTGAAAGTAATACGAAGTCGAACAACAAATTGTACGAAATTGGCATTGCAGTTCGATTCACATTTGAATGTAAACTAATTTTTTATTGATTTCACTGCAGTTTATTTCCAATCGTAACAATAGACGCGACATTTTTCGGACATGTCCTTTGGGAGTTGCTCGTTTATTTTGGTGTGTACGTGGTACTACACACAGTCATCATCCTTGTGGGTCGACATATACATTTTGGCCACTAAACACTTGGCCACGAAACACAACACATGCACTGGCTGTTCAGTTCAGTGGAAAGGTTTTAGTGTGTGAAAGTGTGGATGTGATATGAGTTCTTGACAATGTAGCCTGGGAATGCCAGTTGACTTAAACGACCGAGATCCTGTGAAATTGCCAAACATTTTTCAAAGCATTTGTTTCTCTTACTGGCAAATTTCCACAAGTCACACAGCGTTTTAACGCCCATCATGACTGACAAACAATAAAAATGTTCAGCAATTATGGTTAAGACATATTTACCATTTTTCAGTTGTCCTCTTGTTCTATTTCCTTTTGCCACTCGTTTACTTTTTAGACACCATTTATTGTAGAATCAATCCTTTCAGCGAGTATCAGTTTTTGTTGTTCAGCCATAGTCATGATTTACACACATATTGAAAAGTGAGAAAATAATGATAAACATCACATAGTTGTTGGATAGTTTTACATGGGTAATGTTATCAATACGCTCTTTTAAAATCCATTTAAAAATTAAATTATTGTTTAGTTTGTCCACTGTGGTTAATAGGGCAATCAACAAATAAATATAAATAAAAATCGGAAAAAATTGACTGAGATATGATATGGATAAATGGAAAAATTCCTTGTGTTTTAAATGTAACATAGAATTTTAAAATAGCTCGAAAACGGCTGTACCGATCGTTATATATGTCCATATCTACATTAGACTATTTTCTTTGCGGCAATTGTCAGTTTGCCTCTCAACAACCTCTCCCAGCGGCAAACTGACAATTGTCGCAAGTAAAATTGCCTAATGTAGATATTTGGAATATGTTTGTGTTTTTATTAAATAAATCAATATCTTTTCTTTAAACTAGGGAGTTTTTTAAGTGTTTTTTGACCATTTTATGACTGACCTTTTTAAGTGAAATTTTGACTTTGACGGTCTGGCATTATTTTAAAAAATTATATTTTATAACCTCTCTTTCAAAGACAAGATTATTAGGTACATAATAAGGCGACAAACATATACCAGGAAAAATATATTAAATCGTTCTTTCCATTTCAAAAAAAAAAAAACAAAAAAAAATGTTGATACTACATCTATGATTTTTGGTACATAGATTAAGAAAAAAATCGTCATTCCAAATCTGTTTTCGTTAGCAACTTTGATCGTTGCGCGCAAAAGATATTCTAAAATTTCCAGTCAAAAATTAACCGAGATATGAGCTTTCGAATGGAAACATTTATTGTGTTTTGTATGTAGTATAGAAACAAAAAACGTATTTTCCTCGAAGTGGCACTTTTAAAAGCGGTGCCCACTGTAGCTCGAAAACGGATGCTACAGTTTTTATATGTTTTTGTGGGATTATTATAAAATAAATCTTGTACTTAACCGAGGAAGTTTTTAAAAAAACTGCTGATGGAGTCCAAAAAAATATGATTTTTTTTAAATGTTTTTTTTTTTTTTTTTATACCCTCCACCATAGGATGGGGGTATATTAAGTTTGTCACTACGTTTGTAACTACTCGAAATAATCATTGTAGACCCCACAAAGTATATATATTCTTGATCAGCGTGCAAATCTACATCGATATAGCCATGTCCGTCCGTCTGTCCGTCTGTCCGTCTGTCCGTCTGTGGAAATCACTCTAGCGTCCGAACGGATTGACGTAGGTTGATGAAATTTTGGGAAAATATGTTATATTTACGTAGGACTTTTGGTATTGAAAGCGGGCTATGTAGGTCCACGCTTTCGTATAGCCCCCATACAAAATGACGCGTGACGCGTCGTCGTTCTAAGGAATTTTTAAGATATTTGGCCCATTTCACCACCGAATTGGTTGTAATTTGGTACTTTGTGTCTCCAGAGGCCAAAAAATATTCCTACCAAAGTTGGGTTATATAGGTCCACGTTTTGGTATAGCCCCCATATAAGGCCCCATATAAAGTACGCGTCATTTTAATATATTTTGAATGTATTAGACCCATTTGACCACAGAATTGGTTGTAATTTGGTATTTTGTGTCTTCAGAGGCCAGAAAACATTCATACCAAAGTTGGGTTATATAGGTCCGCGTTTTGGTATAGCCCCCACATAAGGCCCCTTATAAAGTACGCGTCATTTTAATATATTTTGAATGTATTAGACCCGTTTGACCAAAGAATCGTTTTTAACTTTGTATTTTGTGTTTCCAGAGGCTAAGAAACATTTCTGCCATAAAATGTTTATATAGGTCCACGTGTTGATATAGCCCCCATAATACAATATCTCCCGATTTTCGATATTTTGAACGTTTTAGCCTCATTATCACACCGAGATGGTTGAAATTTGGTATTTAGTCTTCTTTAGGCGTATAAAACTTTCCCCCAGAAATTTTTAGGTATAGGTCCAGGCCATCATATAGCCCCCATAGAACGGTACCTTCCGAATTTCGGTATTTTGAAGGTTGTGGCCACATTAATCCACCGAAATGGCTGAAATTTGTGGTGGAGGGTATAAAAAGTTCGGCCCGACCGAACTTAACGCTTTTCTTACTTGTTTTTTGATAAAATGGAAATTTTGATTTTAACTGTTCAAAATTTTTAAAAATTGATTTTTTTAATTCCGTTTCGATAAAGGACAAGATTACTAAGTTCGTAATGATCCCACAAAAATATATGCTGTTCGGTTTATTCTTTTTCAAACTTCAGTGGGTACCGCAAACTGCCTTAGTAAAAACAGCGCTTAATAGGCGGGCATTAATCAGAAAGATTAAAAAAAATCCAAACTATACCAAATTTAGTACCATTTAGTACTTTCCGTACCCATAAGTATGGATTTCTAAAACTACCTCAATCCTTCACTTCATCTGTAATCTTAATTCCAAATTTCAGGTTTCCACGCCTATCCGTTCACCCAAATCCAAATTGTACCAAATTTAGTACCATTTAGTACTTTTCGTACACATAAGTACGAATTTCCAAAACTACCTCATCCTACACTCCAAAAGTAACCAAATTCCAAATTTCAGCTCTATCCGTTCACCCAAATCCAATTTGTGCCAAATTTAGTACCGTTTAGTACTTTCCTTACCCATAAGTATGGATTTTCAAAACTATCTCAAGCCTTCACTCCATCAGTAATCTTAATTCCAATTTTCAGGTTTCCAGCTCTATCCGTTCACCCAAATCCAAATTGTACTAAATTTAGTACCATGTAGCACTTTTCGTACACATAAGTACGAATTTCCAAAACTATCTCAATCCTAGACTCCACCAGTAATCTCAATTCCAAATTTCGAGATTCCTGCTCTATCCGTTCACCCAAATCCCTATTGTACCAAATTTAGTACCATTTAGTACTTTTTTTACATATAAGTACGAATTTCTAAAACCAGCCTCATATCTCAATCCTACACTTGAACAGTAATCTTAATTGCAAATTTCAGGTTTCCAGCCAAATCCAAACAGTACCAAATTTAGTGCCATTTAGTACTTTCCGTACCCATACGTACGAATTTCCAAAACTTCCACATCCTAAACTCCACCAGTAATCTCCAATCCAAATTTCGAGATTCCAGCTCTATCCGTTCACCCAAATCCCCGTTGTACCAAATTTAGTAATCTTAATTCCAAATTTCAGGATTCCAGCTCTATCCGTCCACCTAAATTTAAATTGTACCAAATTAAGTACTAATTTAAGTACCATTTTCCATACCCATAAGTACGAATTTCCATAACTACCTCAATCCTACACTTCATAAGTGATCTTAATTACAAACTTCAGCATTCTTGTTCTATATGTTCACCCAAATCCAAATTGTACTATATTTAATACATTTAGTACTTTCCGTACCCATAAGTATGAATTTCCAAAATTGCGTCAATCCTTCACTCCATAAGTAATCTTAATTTCAAATTTCAGTATTTCAGCTCTATCCGTGCACCCAAATCCAAATTGAGTACCATTTAGTACTTTTCGTACCCCCTAAGTACGAATTTCCAAAACTTGCTCAATCCTACACCCCAATAGTAATCTTAATTCAAGATTTCAGGATTCCAGCTCTATCCGTTCACCTAACTTAAACTGTACCAAATTTAGTACTGTCCGTACCCATACGTACGAATTTCCAAGACTAACTAAATCATACAGACCAATGGTAATCTTAATTCCTAATTTCAGGATTCCAGCTCTATCCGTTCACCCAAATCTATATTGTACCAAATTTCTACACTCCAAAAGTAAACTAAATTCCAAATTTCAGGATTCAAGCTCTATCTGTTCACCGAAATCCGAACTATACGAAATTTAGTACCATTTAGTACTTTCCGTACCCATAAGTATGGATTTCTAAAACTACCTCAATCCTTCACTTCATCTGTAATCTTAATTCCAAATTTCAGGTTTCCACGCCTATCCGTTCACCCAAATCCCAATTGTACCAAATTTAGTACCATTTAGTACTTTCGTACACATAAGTACGAATTTCCAAAACTACCTCATCCTACACTCCAAAAGTAACCAAATTCCAAATTTCAGCTCTATCCGTTCACCCAAATCCAATTTGTACCAAATTTGTACTAAATTTAGTACCATTTAGTACTTTTCTTACATATAAGTACGAATTTCTAAAACCACCCTCATATCTCAATCCTACACTTGAACAGTAATCTTAATTCCAAATTTCAGGTTTCCAGCTCTATCCGTTCAGCCAAATCCAAACAGTACTAAATTTAGTGCCATTTAGTACTTTCCGTACCCATACCAGGGACGTACGCAGGGGGGGGGGGCACTGGGGGCCCGGGCCCCCCCCGAAGTGGTTTGGTCAATTACAATTTTTTGAGCTACTTTAACAAATTATTACGTTTTTCTATAAAATAGTTTTTATTTTTGGAATTTTGAAAAGAAAAGAAAAATGTACTGTATGAACAAGTTGTCTAAGAAATATTTAATTTTTTTTGTTTGAATACTCTTTTTGAGAAAAACTTCCAGTAGAATATGAATTACTTCTTTATCTCATGTAATTTCACTATCAAATAATAAAGGGTCGAGGAATTCTTTAATGAATATAAAGGTCTTGAGGCTTTAAACTCATTCTGCATTCAAACAATGACGAGTTTATTATTGTGCGGATTGGAAGTGCATGAAATGACATGTTTACTGGACAAAATGTACGATATATCAAATGTTTTCACTAAAACCAATTAGAAAATGGTTTTACTACCTTAACTTTTTTTTATAATTTTTTAATGGAGAAAAAGTTATTGCTTTGCGTCATAAAGTGCTAATATCTGCTATAAGTAGCATAGCAGATTTTTTTTCCTATCATTAACAAAATTGTAGCTGAAAATAACCGTAAATAAAATTAATGCTCAAACATTGGTTAAATGGTATTAAAATGTGCTGTAATTTCGAATAATGGCCTTTGACTTATCATATGTTTCGACAAAAGCCGCTTCAAATAATTTGGCGCCGATTTAGCCCAGTTCGTTCTTCTGTCTGGCTCGAGACCATGAGAACTCTCGAACGCATCAACCGAACTTTAAGTCATATCGGTCCATTCCTTTTTTCCCACAAGACTACAAAATATTTCGCTAAAATGGTGCGCACAATAACTCTCGAAGGTCCAAATCGATTTCTTCGAGACATAGATTACGTTCGAATATGGATTATATCGGTTCACTCCTCCCACACAAAATTTCAATATCCTAAAATTACTTCCGGACGTACATATGTATATCAAGTACCAAGAGGGTCTATATGCGACAACATCTTCGGAATACCTCCCTCACAAAATTTCAACATAAGTGCAATTTATGGGCTGTTCGAGAATCCATTACATCGGTTACATCGACATTCTATTTTTCGTGGTAAGTCCATGCTTCCTGACATAACGGTTCAAAAGCTCTAAATCTTACCATGACCAACTAACATAACGGCTTGACACCATAACTATCAAAAGGAATGACTTCTAAAATTATGTCCAAAATGGACCATTCTTAAAGGTATCTTCTCCACAAAAGTAAAAAAATTTGCGCTCTAATCGAAGTCAAATTTATGAGCTCAGCATAAGCACTTATTCGCAACGCCCACAATCGTGATGTTTTATACCCAAATGTTTCGATATTTTTGTCGGAAAGTTTATACGTCCAAAAAAGGCCACAAAATTCTGAAACACCCTGACTACACAATTTTTAGGACAAAGATTTTTGTTATGAAGCTGGTATTCGAACTGCCTATAGATAAAAGTATCAACTCACACAGGATGTCGGCAAACGCGACTGATACTTTCTTACTTGTTTTCGAGAAAAAAACAAGTGAGCAAAGGCTATAGTCGGGACGGGGCCGACCATGTGATACCCTACACCACTACCCCTGTGCATAAACTTTTCACTGGTAAACATTTCTTTTAGGGAATATAATCCGACTACCACCAAAAATAATATGTCTCTTTCTCTCTGGGACCCCCATAAGCAACCAAAATTTCGTGTCCATCCGATTAAAATTACGACCTGTAGCTTGATTGCAAAAAATGGAAGAATTGGATGCATTACCGACTATTGTGGTATCTCCCTTGTTTGACCACCTTCGCCAACCTGCTTTACACCAATGTAAAGGTAATATTTTCTTCTTCCATTGACAGGCTTTGCCGTTGGAATACCCCTACTAGAAGCCGATATATTCACAAAGAATAAAACTTTGAATTTGTCTCCAAATGAGTTTTTCCCCATTCCGACCTCTACATATTATCCGACTATCACCAAAATCAATAGGCTTCTTCCTCTGTGGGGCCCCCATCTACCCCCAAAAATTTCGTCACTATCCGATCAAAATTCCAACTTGTAGCGTGATTACAAAAAATGGAAATATTTTGTATATTACTGAATTTTGCAATATCTCGGTTTGCACACTTACGCCAACATACTTTGCATCAATATAAACGAGATCTTTTCTTCTTCCATTGACGGGTATTCCTTTTGGAATACTCCAACCAGAAGCGGAGATATTCGCATAAAAAAACGTTGACTTTTCTCCACATAACCTTTTCGCTTAGTCCGACTCCTGAATATTATCTGACCATCACCAAACTAAATAGGCTTCTTCCTCTGTGGGACCCGCATCAACTCTCAAAAAATTCGTGACGATCCGATCAAAATTGCGACCTGTAGCGTGATTATAAAAAAATCGGAAAATGGGATGCATTATCGACTATTGCCATATCTCTGATATTTGACCACCTACGACAACCTACTTTACATCGTTGTAAAGGTGATATTTTCTACTTTCCTTGCCAGGTTTTGCTTTTGATGTACCTCTTAAAGAAACAGATATATTGGCTTTAAAATAAAATGTTGACTTTTCTCCAAATAAGTGTTTGCCCAGTCCGACCCCTAATAATTATCCGACCATCACCAAAATCAATAGGCTTCTTCATCTATGAGACCCCCATTAACCCTCAAATTTTCGTGACGATCCGATCATAATTGCGACCTGTAGCGTGATTTCCAAAAAAAAAAAATAGAAAAATGGGATTTATTACCGACTATTGCGATATCTCCGTTATTTGGTTACCACCGCCGACCTAGTTTGCATCATTGTAAAGACGGGATCTTCTACTTTCAGAGTCAGACTTTGCTTTTGGAAAGTTTTCAACCAAAGCTGTGATATTCGTCAATATAATTAAAATCGAAAAATGAAAATTGGGGTTTTATTTGCTACTATTGTGATATCTTCGTTGTTTGATCACCTACGAGCACCTGCTTTACATCATTAGAAAGGTGATATTTTCTACTTTCATTTTCGGGTTTAGCTTTTGGTATACCCCATATAGAAGCTGAGATATTCGCTTTGGAAAAAAACGTTGTCATTTTATCCACCTAAGTTTTTTGCCCTTTCCGACCCCTAAATATTATGTGACCATCACCAAAATAGGCTTCTTCCCCTCCGGGACCCCTATCAACATGCTAAATTTCGTGACGATCCGATCAAAATTGCGACCTGTAGCGTGATTACAAGGTTTAGATGGACAGACGGACAGACGGACGGACACACATAGCCAGATCGACTCAGCTCGTCGAGACATTCATTTTGGTATATATAAGTATGGGTCTGCGACCATTATTTCGATGCTTTACAAACTTTTTGACCAAAACCAACTTATAATACCCTTCCCACATAGTGGTGTAGGGTATAAAAAGTTATGAATTTTTATAAGTTTGCCTCCGCTTTGCCGACAGAATTCATAGTCCTTGGAAAGTTTTAAATGTCATCAAGTTCATAAACATCTAATTGTACAATTAAGATAGAAATAAGGCGGAACAACAACCATAGGGATATCGCTAGAGCGATTCTCCAAATCAATTTTTGAGTTACCGACAATTGTCGGTAAAATGCTCATACTTTCTGTAATTACCGATTTTTTCGCTAAGTTTGCGACGAATAAAAATCAATCGTAAAGTTCTACCGTTAGTAAGACTGTTTCCAACGTTTATTGAACTTGTCATTCATAATTTTGCGTTTAAATTTTACCGATTTTTGTCGGTAACTCAAAAAATTTGGACTTAGCTAAAATTTTGCCGAGACCGAATGTGGATTTCGTAGTCTCAAACAGTACTGCGAGTAGAATTCGGAGTCTATGAGTCGTAGTTGGTATCGCCCGACTCCTGATAAAAATGTTTTCTCATTTTTCTAAATGCATGTTCCAGACCCTGCAAGCATCTACACATTTTTACTACTATAAAAATTCTGAATTTTTTATTTGGCTTGCATGGACTCTATCACTTCTGGTTGTTGTAAAAAACAAAACAAAATGCATTTGAAAGAAGAAAAGTTCGAGGACATCGAAGCCGCTCCACATCCGATATGTCTGAGGAGACTTTACCAAAGTCGAAACATGCATGTCACATATGTAGTGGTGGGTGTGTGGGTTCGAATCGTCGTCGGCTTCCTTTTTCACTTGCATTGTTCATTGATCATCAATGAGAAATTCATTAAAAATTAATAGTAAAGTTTTGGTGTTTTTATGACATAAAAGAATATTATTTTCTTACAATAAATAGTTCGGTACAAGTCCAATCTGCACTCGCGGATTCGAGTTATTCTTTTTTGGAGTTATTTATTTCAATTAATTAATTGTATACAAATAACATTAATAGGTTTTTAGATAGATCGTCTTATCAGAATCAGTCTCTGTGGTAAAAATATGTTCAATTGATAACTTAATAAGGCAAAACTTTTTTAATGGGACTGAAGTTAATGTGTGATATATGGATATGTACTTTAAAGAATTAGAAGTACTGCAAATCTTTGAAATAGGTGGTCAAAAATTCTAGGATACATTAAAACGTTAACCTACATGGGTAATGTCCATTTGAAAGATTTTTTAGTTATTACGTCAAATGCGTTGGAGAATTTGGTTAAAATCTTCAAAATACCAGGCGGAATTTTTGTATGGGGACTATACTGAACGTGATCTGATATGGTTCATTTCAATTCTAAACATCCAAAAACTAATTCCAAATTTCAAAGTTATATCTAAAATATTGTAAACTCTCTCTGTTGAAATTATTTACTTTGTGTCAATATTTCATATAAAATCAACCAAAAACACTTTAAAATAGCTTTATGTAACGCTACACAACATTTTTTAATTTCATAATTTTTGGTCAAGGTGGGCCCCCCCCGAAATGAAATCCTGCATACGTCCCTGACCCATACGTACGAATTTCCAAAACTTCCACATCCTAAACTCCACCAGTAATCTCCAATCCGAATTTCGAGATTCCAGCTCTATCCGTTCACCCAAATCCCCGTTGTACCAAATTTAGTAGTATTTAGTACTTTTCATACACATAAGTACGAATTTCCAAAACTACCTCAATCGTACACTCCAACACTCCCCAATCGTACACTCAATTCCAAATCTCTGGATTCCAGCTCTATCCGTTCACCCAAATCCCGAAGGACAGATCCGCCGTGAGTCGAACTTCCGAGTTATGGCGTGATGAAGTTTCTGCTGAAGACCCTGTAAGGTATCTGAAATTAGCGTTATATCTTTGTTAACTGTTGTTCTAGCTTACTTATGACATGACACGTCTTCAGTCAAATCGAATGAGACGAACGAGACAAAATCGATTAGTTGTCAATGATCAATGATATCTGACCGACACTTTTGTAGAACATTTCGAAGCTGCAAAACGTCCTCTTGTGATACTTTTATAGCGGTTCTTAAAATAAGGGACGAAAGGTCATTGAAGGAAGCGAGTTAGAAGGTCGAAATGCTCTACGAAAATAATCCTCATTTGATTTGACTGAAGACATATCATCTTATAAATAAGGTAGAACAAAAGTTAACAAAAATATAACGCTCATTTCAGATACCTGACAGGGTCTTCAGCAGAAACTTCATCACGCCATAACTCGGAACTTCGGCTCACGGCGGATATGTCCTTCGGGATTTTTAATACTCTCACCAAGGGCTTTCATCCTCAAAAGGAATTATCTTTGCCTCAAAATTTCGGTTCACAGTATTATTAAATAAAAAGTTTTGATGCAAAAGTTCGGTCCTTTGACTCCGCCAAATATCTTTCTATTATAGTCCGAAGTTGCAGACTGCTTCTTTACAATGTACCCCAAGCATGGATGACGTTTATCATTATATCTGAACTACATTCGCTGAAGTATTCATTCAAAATATAACATTAGCATCAAATTATTTTATACCCTTTTATATCCTTTATATGTATAGATTATTCATCCACACTAGCTACGTTATGGAAAAGTTCGACTACAACTGTAATTTTCACATTTAATATTTCTAATTAAATGCCCAAAACTATGCAACGTTTTAAAATCATGAAATCCTTAGTCTGTAAAATCGGCCTACGTACCGTTGAGTCTGCTTTTCGGTTTAATACAATGGTAGGCAACCTATATTCTATTGCATACTTTACGGGGTGTCATTGTGTGAGTGCCTTGTTTTTTCAATTAGTTGATAGTTCATTTTCTTAATCAATGAAATATCGTGAATTTAACGAGTGATTAAACTTAAGGTATATAATTTTAATGAGTTAACTAAATATAGAAATCCTAGGTGTTGAAGCGAGTTCAACAACTAGTGTTAAGAACAAAATTAATTCCCACTTTAAATGTAACTGATTTCTAGTTTACGCGATCTGGTAGCCTTGTTCTCTAATAAAAACTTCACTCAATTGTAAAGGCTACGATTTCATAGATTTAATTCTATTTGTTTCGCTACCTTTTAAAAAAGAAGAAAATGTTTGCAAATGGCTTCATCTTTATATTCCACTTCACTTGGATTTTGAAAGTCATTGTATTAACGACGAAGAATAAAATAAAACTTTGGCTCAACCGCTCAACTTTAACCTTTTAAACGATTGCCTTTTTTGTCTATCAACTGCTGTTACGATTGTGGGAATTGCCACCGCTATTTCTTTCAAGCTATCTACAGTACACACCCGGCCAACCGTCCACGATTGTACACTAGGCACTGCGATGGCGTGGTAATGGAGACCTGATGTCTGACAATGGAAATACTGTCATTTATAGCTGAAAGGATGATAAATGCGAAAACGAAGTAGGCTTTATCGTCTCCAAAAATATGCAAAAATCCTTCCACTCGTACCATCCCTATTCCCTCATAAAAGGATACACAGGTACACATGGACATCTCCAGATGGAAAAACACAAATTGACCATATATGCATCCGCAGAACATGGAGAGGCTCCCAATTAGATGTGCGCACCAAACGTAGGGCCGACATTTGGTCTGTTCCTGTACGTGCAAGAATCTTCAAGTTTTACCACTTTTTAGCTTTACTTCAGGCACCATACCATTCATATGGAAGCAGTTTACAACTTTTAATACTTTTGGTGGTTTTAAGGGAACAGGCCAATTGATAGCGACCACGAGCTCGTAGTGGCAGCGTTCAAAATTAAATTAAAATGTGTACTCGTACGTGGTAAGATCATCCAACACTCACAAAGGCTATTCGATATACAAATGCTGAAGAAGGAAGAAAAAACGCTTAGATGTGGTAAATAATCTAAGAGCATATACGCCCGCAAGCAAAGCGACATCCTGGGAACATACATGCAACAAGCTTAGAAGCATAGAAAAAACCCACATTGGATACTCCAAGAAGACCAAACAGAAGGAATAGATTTCTGACAAAACCTGGAACCTAATCCAGGAACGGAAAAGTTTAAAACAACAGACTTTGGAAAACATATCAAACAAGTAACGATACAAAGCAATCGCGAAAATGGTGAAACGATCAGAACAACATGAAAGAACTATACAAAATAATAAAACGCCTTACAAATAACTCGCAAATACGTTCACAGGCAATAAAAGAAATCAAACCACGGTTGATTCCATAAAAACAGATGCCCCCACAATAACCGAAATTGCAACAGCCATAAGCAAATTAAAAAGGAACAAGGCACAAGGAGAAGAAGGTATACCACCCGAACGACTACTAGTGGACCCTACAATATCGGCGAGAAACATACACCAGCACATAAACGAGGCAGGGTCAATCGAATGGCTACCTTGCGCATGGACGAAAGGCACGATTATTAAACTGCCAAAAAAGGTGACCTAAAACAATGCGACAATTGGCGGGGAATCACCATACTTAACACCATTTATAAAATTATTGCAATTATAATAACCGACAGATTGCAACCAATTGAAAAGACATTACGAGACGAGCAGGTTCCGCCCACATCGAAGCTGCGTTGACCAGACAAACCCTACGGGTGATATTAAGTGATCTATTGAATGGCGAACCCCACTCTACCTCGTTCTCATCAATTTTCGAAAAGCATTCGATTCTATCAAACGGAATGCAATTTGGTCCGCATTACAAAAAAAGGGTGCCAGCGAAAATTATCAAAATCACACGGCCGCTCACTTTCATATATACCCTACATTAAAAACGAAGTACTTTCAGTAATATTCAAGATAAGTATATCCCTCCTGATTAAGGACACGCCCGTATATCCTGCTTTTGCAATGAGTGTAATGCCTAGCAAGGCTTGCCTTATTCCTTCAACAAGTTAATTCGTGGAAGCGTACTGTCTACTTGAGTCGTAGATATTACGAATAAACCATTCCCATACATTTTAGAGAATATTTACCACTGGAGAATTGGAGGCCGCATCAGGATATACACATTTCTTCTGAAAAATTTAAATTTTTGACGACTCGAAGTGTATAAAAGTGTATAAAATCGTACACATTTCTTCTGAAAAATTTAAATTTTTGACGACTCGAAGTGTATAAATGTTTATAAAATCGTGATAAATATTCACTCTGGACATCCGAGAATGGTTCTCAATACGGGTAATGCCTGTTTTAGAACTTCTTTGTAATTTGTCGTACGAACCTATGGTGAATAAATTGACGCCTAGTCGCTCATAATTAGTAATGCGTTCCAACACCATAAAAACACCCACATCTCTACAGAAACAATTTAGAAAGTGATCTTTCTGAGGAGAGTCCTTAAGAATTATGAAGGACTTGCGTTAATTTATGTCACCTTTAATGCTATTCAAGTGAGCGGCAGTGTATAACAACGCCACACTACAGTTCAGGCATAACAACCAACGCTGGGGTGAAACAGGGTTGTCCCTTATCCCCACTGCTTTTTGCGGTCGTACTCGACGATAACATGGAGAAGAATTGTTCCTAGAAAAGAGGAATCGTTTGGACTCTCCATCGCCATCTAGAGGACCTGGACTTTGCCGACGATATTTGTCTCATGTCACATAAGTTCAACGACATGCAGGATAAAATAAATTAATACAAACCAGTAAGGAAAAGACCAAAGTCGGGCGGGGCCGACTTTGTGATACCCTACACCAATCAAAATATGTAAAAATGGAATACGCAAAAACTTAGTTTAATGACTATTTAATGACATTTATCTATCGACCTAATTCCGTAATGAATTCCATATTTCATCAAGATTGGACAGATACAGCGTGTTTGGTGCATCAAATACCTAAAATCGGACGAACATATATATGGAAGCTATATCCAAATTTAAACCGATTTTGATATAGTTTGGCACATTTATCTATAGACCTACTTCCTCGATACATTCTAAATTTCATCAAAATTGGGCAGATAGAGCGTGCTTGGTGCTTCAAATACCTTAAATCGGACGAACATATATATGAGAGCTATATCCAAATCTTAACCGATTTCGATATAGTTTGGCACATTTATCTATAGACCTAATCCCATCATGAATTCCAAATTTCATCAAGATTGGACAGATACAGCGTGTTTGGTGCATCAAATACCTAAAATCGGACGAACATATATAAGGGAGCTATATCCAAATCTGAACCGATTTCGATATAGTTTGGACATTTATCTATAGACCTAATTCCGTCATGAATTCCAAATTTCATCAAAATTGGAGAGTAACAGCGTGTTTGGTGCATCAAATACCTAAAATCAGACGAACATATATATGGAAGCTATATCCAAATCTGAACCGATTTCGATATAGTTTGGCACATTTATCTATCAACCTGGAGAGTTACAGCGTGTTTGGTGCATCAAATACCTAAAATCGGACGAACATATATATGGGAGCTATATTTAAATCTGAACCGATTTGCACCAAAATCCATAGGGTTCCTCTTATGGCGAAAAAAGTGACCTTTCCTTATTTTTAGCCTAATTGGATAATAAATGCGAACTGTAGGCTGCGAACAAAAATACATGTGATACAATACAAGTGATTCTATGTATATCCCTCAAAGGAACTATATGTCTATCTCGTTACATACAAATGCACAAAGACATAATACCCCTTACCACATAGTGGTGTAGGGTATAAAAATACACATCCAATGCACATAAATTACTCAATCGACAACCAATTAAAAATAAACAATGAACCGCTAAAATATGTGAAATCATTTTGCTACTTAAGATGTTTCATGGATATTGACGGTGGAGTAGAAGAAGATGTCGATAGTAGACTAAATAAAGTTAGATCTGCGTTTGGTCGTCTCAACAAAACATGGAGGTCACAGCATCTCTCGCTACAAGCGAAACTCCGCATATTTAACGCATTCGTAAAATCTATTCTGTTATATGGGAGCGAAACCAGGCTCTTTTCAAATGCAATCATTCAAAGACTACATGCCTTCATTAACAAATGCTTAAGAAGAATTTGCGGATCTTTTGGCCTAATAAAAAGAACTATGAAATAGAACTAACGAAGAACCCAAAAAACGCCAGATTACATGGAAGTGGAAAGGCTTCGAAAAATTCCCGACAGCAGAGCCAGAATTGCTTTAGATTAGAATCCACAAGGTACCAGGCACCCAGGTCGGCCGAGAAATACGTGTCACAGAACAGTCTCTATGGAACTAAAAAGAATAAACAAGTCATGGGAAGAAGTTAAATTTATATGTAATAACTATCAAGTGCCCGCTACTTCGTTAGCGGAGAATTCACACGAATATAAAGGAGGATAATAAATAAATAAATTAAAATGCAGAGTATGGTTTCACCCGTTCCTATTTACAAATTCTTTATCCAGTAAAGTACGACAGTTTAAGGTTTTACCACATATTCTTTCTAAAAATCATACCTGTGGTTTTCAAATAGAACTACATAAATCGATTAAATCGATTAGCTATATCCAAATCTGTAGCGATTCTCTAACACATTTTTTGAGTTACCGACAAAAATCGGTAAAATTAAAACGCAAAATTATAAATGAAAAGTTCAAATAAAAGTTGACAACACTGTTGCTATCGGTATAACTTTACGACTGCTTTTTATTCATCGCTTACTTACCGAAAAACATCGGTAATTACCGAAATTATAAGCATTTTAATTTTACCGACAATTGTCGGTAACTCACAAAATTAGTTAGTGAATCGCACTACTGAACCGATTTCATTACACATTTGTTATAAAATAGTTGTTTGGTGGGAGTCGGAATCGGGAGAATATATGGGAGCTATATCCAAATCTCAACCGATTCTCGTCAAAAGCAATAGCTATAGTCCTTTGGTCAAAATTGCGACCATCATAAATTTAACCCGGATAGGATAATAAATGCGACAAAAGTGCATTAACGGATGGGCGGGAACGTATAAATGGACTCAGAATGTGATGCTATGTAGATCATCGAAAGGAACCATTGACCTATTTCGTTTCCTTTTGCATATTACATACAAATGCACAAATTGATAATACCCCTTAACGCAGTGTGGTGTAGGGTATAACAAAAAATTCTAAAATCGACAAACTTCATCATAAGAAGATTTATGGCCAGTTTCATTAATACGATACATATACAAATTCGTTCAAACTACTACCAAACATTTTTTTTTTGAAAAATATATACAAATTTATGAGTCATGTTTGTTTTCAGTCAAATAAATATTTTCTACAACAACAGGAGTTTGGTTGGTAGTAATTCGAACGGATTTGATTTCGAATCATCTTAGAGAAACAGGCCATTAATTAATTGTTTTGTCTTAAAATATTCAGCGTTAATAGAAATCTACTATACTATAATAATTCAATAACCATTATTCAAAAACGCAGATTTTTTTTCACTGAATAGTAATGTATTGAAAATTGCAATTTTTCTGCAGATCAAAAATGTATTTATTTTCGTTGTAATTTTAAATGTGTAATGGATAATTCACACGATATGTTTTTACATATGTGTTGAAACTTTGCATATACATTTTGTATGTACATATTTAGGGTTGGTCGACTTTTGTCATTCTTTTTCACATGAACATTGAGGATGTCCGAAGAAAGTATTCTGCGAAAAATGTCTACATTTCACTGTTTTAGTTATCTAAATGTTATTTGTATAACATTTATCGTATCGGGACTCTCAGGAAAAGTTGGTCTTAATATTACGTATACCTACTTTGGGTATCAATTACAGCTTGTAAACTCCTGGGATTTAAAAAAATACAATTCGAAATGTCATATTTTATTGGTATTTGTGCCATTGATCTTTATTAAGTCTCTCATATTAGTGGGCTGTCTTATTCCCGACTTCTGTCTTCAGATGAAACCATAAATTTTCAATGGGGTTAATATTTGGACTTTAGTGTCGATGTCTTCGTTGTAGTTGTATAGCAACCAAGTCCTACGTAAATAAGATTTACGTCTGTCTAGACTGTCTTGTATTGGTAGAGTTTATATTATAATTTATAATTTTCAGTGTCCAAAAACCCAATTTTGACGTTGTCGATTAAATAATATTTCAATGTTTCCTCCGAAATCCGTATTTTACCAAAGCCCTTGCTTTATATACAACCCCATGCCACAGAAAAACGGATTGTATAGACAAAGGACTGCTCTCACCAATTTTATTAACATTGAGTTTGTTGACAGAACAACTGAATTAAAAATACAATTGTAATCAAATTTTGTTCAAACAAAACTGTACGTAGTTAGTTTTTGACGAAATCTACATCCTCAGATAAATGTATAAATGAAAATATTGCATTTTTTTAAATCGCCTTCGTTGAGTATTTTTGATTGGATCGGTTAACAGCATATAACATGATGCGGTGCTCTTGAACCAACATTAAATGAAAGGAGCTTACACCTGGGAATAAAAAATCGCCTAAGCGCTTTTTAAAGAAATCACGGTCAAAGTTCACATTTTTTGGGGGTTTTTAGGCTTTCACGCCCTATCAAAATGAAATAAAGAAATTGTTGTAGCATCGAAAATTCTCTACAAAATTGTCCTTTATGATATTTTTGTAGGTTTTACCATTTTTAGGATATAGATGTTCAGATTAGGACAATTCACTGACTGTATCGTCTCCATATGAAACAATGTCATGACTGCAATTTCCCTACTTTAACTTATATATCGCAAAAATGGTACAACCTAGGAAAAAATTACGAAATTTTCACAGCTATAAGATTTTTTTAGTCCCATTTTGACAATACGTGCCGTTTTCAAGCAAACTCGCGAAAACCTAACAAAAAACCTAAAACTGTGACCTGAACTTCTCTCACAAATGGTAAAACCTAGGAACAAATCGTATGAGTAATCCTTTGTCTATACGATTCATTTTTAACATCGAGTTCGTTTACAGAACAACTCAATTAAAAGTTAGTTTTTGACGAAATCTACATACTCAGATGTAAAAGAAAATCTAGCAATTTTTCTCAAAAATCGACTTCGAAAAATGTTGAGTATTTTGGTTTGAGTCTCTTGACAGCACTCAACATGAGTAATCCTTTCTCTATACACTTCATTTGTCTATGCCCATACCATAACTTACAGTTCTCCGAACTTTACAGAATGTATTGCATTTTATTTTCCAGGGCTGTGAGAGGGTTGTGCCATATTTTTTGGGTTCCGTCGTAATAGTGCAACATAATTTTCATCTCATCAGAAAATATAACGTCATCAAAGTACTTTAACGGGCTTGAAATCTTCTTAGTAGCAAATCTGATTCATTCCTTTATATTTTGCGGGGAGAGAACTTTTTCCTAACCCTTCGTGATGAATACTTGTTATGTAATACTTTTCAGCCTTTTTCATGTAACACACATACTCCAAAATCGTTTTCAATTACAGAACCAATCTTTTGTCTTTGGTTTGGGACCTATTATTGATTTCATTAGTTATTTAGCAATTTCTTAAAATTACAGATTTTGAAATTGAAAATTGAATAGATATGACTGTACATAAATGCAAATAAATCGTGGTAATATGCACCATTTTATTGCACTTTCATTGATTTGCAAACATTTAGTTATTACCCAAAAGTCAAGTCCATACAGTTTTTAGTTGTTGTTATTTCTGGCCGATTTCTGAATTTATTCCCCTAATGTTGTCTTCAACAGCAACTCATTTGTTCAACAAACCCAACATTATATATTGAAAGAATTTTTGTTTTAATTTTAAATTGAAAATCACAATTTTTACAAATGCATCGTTTGTAATCATTTTTTCTAACTGGACTTTAACGAATGAAAATCTTTTGTGCGACACCTGTTATGTGAAAACAAAATCAGGATCGGTTTGTCTTTGTCTTTCTATTATTTAGTGGTTTACGATAAAATAAGTGCGCCTAGAAGTAAACTACAAAATTTGAAATTATGTCAAGAAGTTATAGCATTGTTAATTTGACACATGTCTTGCAGAGGGCCAACTAAGTGAATAAGTACGTAATAGTAATGAAAAATAAGGATTTTTGTTGTTGTTATTTTTTGTGGTTCCAGGACGAATTTTCTAAAACCCGGCCTTATCTCGCACATTTGCATCAACAGTGACCCACTGGTAAAATTTCAAGCTCCTAGCTTTAGCCGTTTTGGCTGGGCGTTGATGATGAGTCAGTCAGTCAGTCAGTCAATCACTTATCACCAAGCTCATTTATATATATAGACTAGCAAAATGCCCGCTACTCATTTGTTCAACAAACCCAACATTATTTATTGAAAGAATTTTTGTTTTAATTTTAAATTGAAAATCAAAATGTTTACAAATGCATCGTTTGTAATAATTTTTTCTAACTGGACTTTAACGAATGAAAATCTTTTGTGCGACACCTGTTAATGTGAAAACAAAATCAGAATCGGTTTGTATTTTTTGCGTAATTGTCTTTCTATTATTTAGTGGTTTACGATAAAATAAGTGCGCCTAGAAGTAAACTACAAAATTTGAAATTATGTGTGATCTCTTACGATATCAAGAGGTTATAGCATTGTTAATTTGACACATGTCTTGCAGAGGGCCAACTAAGTGAATAAGTACGTAATAGTAATGAAAAATAAGGATTTTTGTTGTTGTTATTTTTTGTGGTTCCAGGACGAATTTTCTAAAACCCGGCCTTATCTCGCACATTTGCATCAACAGTGACCCACTGGTAAAATTTCAAGCTCCTAGCTTTAGCCGTTTTGGCTGGGCGTTGATGATGAGTCAGTCAGTCAGTCAGTCAATCACTTATCACCAAGCTCATTTATATATATAGACTAGCAAAATGCCCGCTACTCATTTGTTCAACAAACCCAACATTATTTATTGAAAGAATTTTTGTTTTAATTTTAAATTGAAAATCAAAATGTTTACAAATGCATCGTTTGTAATAATTTTTTTTAACTGGACTTTAACGAATGAAAATCTTTTGTGCGACACCTGTTAATGTGAAAACAAAATCAGAATCGGTTTGTATTTTTTGCGTAATTGTCTTTCTATTATTTAGTGGTTTACGATAAAATAAGTGCGCCTAGAAGTAAACTACAAAATTTGAAATTATGTGTGATCTCTTACGATATCAAGAGGTTATAGCATTGTTAATTTGACACATGTCTTGCAGAGGGCCAACTAAGTGAATAAGTACGTAATAGTAATGAAAAATAAGGATTTTTGTTGTTGTTATTTTTTGTGGTTCCAGGACGAATTTTCTAAAACCCGGCCTTATCTCGCACATTTGCATCAACAGTGACCCACTGGTAAAATTTCAAGCTCCTAGCTTTAGCCGTTTTGGCTGGGCGTTGATGATGAGTCAGTCAGTCAGTCAGTCAATCACTTATCACCAAGCTCATTTATATATATAGACTAGCAAAATGCCCGCTACTTCGTATGCGGAAAGGATATAAAAAAAAACAAATAAACAATATATAATATGGAAATGACAAACACTGAAAATTTGGTCGCACTAATACCAATTTTAATCAATATTTATTTTTATCTTAGTACTGTACGTACCCCTTAAGTTCGTTTTTAAAAAAGATCAGCCGTATCTCACCCTTACACATTAACAGCGAGATCAACGTTGCACACCAATACACACCCTAACTCCAAAAAATAAAAATTCCAGCACTGTCCCTACACCCAAAAACAAATTGAGTACCATTAAGTAATTTTCGTATACTTATGGTACGTATTTCGACGACATATCTCAGCCATACCGGACATTAATACAAAATAATTACAGTAAATTCCATAATAATTACAGTAATTCCAAATATCAAGATTCCAGCTGTATCCGTTCGTCCAATTCCAAATTGTACCAAACTTAGTATCAAGTCGAACTCTTCGTACCCATAAGAAAGATTTTCCAAAACTACCTCAATCCTTCACTTTAGTAGTAATCTTACTTCCAAATTTCAGGATTCAAACTCTATCCGTTAAACCAAATTAAAATTGTACTAAATTTAGAACAATTTAGAATTTTCGTACCAATTTTCAAAACTTCCTCAACGCAACAGGGCTACAATAATCATACTTTCAAATTGCAGGATTCCACCGCTATCCGTTCACCTACATACAAATTGTACTAAATTTAGTACCATTTAGTGCTTTTCGTAACCATAAGTTTGCTTTTTCAAAACAACCTGAATCCTACTCTTCGACTGTAATCGTAATTCCAAATTTCAGGATTCCAGCTCTATTAATTCACCCGAATCCAAATTGTATCAAATTTAGTACCATTTCTTTCCCAAACAAAAATTTCAGGATTCCAGCTCTACCCGTTCACCCAAATCCACATTGTACCATATTTAGTACCATTTAGTACTTCTCGTACGCACACGTACGACTTTTCAAAATTTCCTCAATACTACACTCCTACAGTAATCTTAATTCCTAATTCCAACACTATCCGTTTACTAAAATTCAAATTGTACCGAATTTAGTGCTTTCTGTACCCATAAGTACGAATTTCCAAAACTACCTCAATTCTACTGTCCGACAGTAATCTTGGTTCCAAATTTCAGAATTCCAGCTTTATCCGTTCATCCAAATCCAAATTGTACCAAATTTAGTACCATTTAGTACTTTTCGTACCCAAAGGTACGAATTTCTAAAACTATCTCAATCCTACACCCCTACAGTAATCTTAATTCAAAACTTTAGGATTCCAGCTCTATCCGTTCACCCAAATCCAAATTTAGTACTGCTCGTAATCATAAATACGAACTTCCAAAACCATTTCCTTATTTCAACGCCATTTCCCAACCTTGATACTTAAAATTCAGGATTCCAGTTCTATCCGTTCACCCAAATCCAAATTGTAATAAATTTAGTACCATTTAGTACTTTTCGTACACATAAATACGAATTTCCAAAATTTCCCCAATCCTATGATCCAACAGTAATCTCAATTTCAAATTTCAGGATTCCAGCTCTGTCCGTTCACTCGAATCCCTATTGTACCAAATTTAGTACTTTTCGAACACATAAGTACGAATTTCCAAAACCACCCTCATATCTCAGTCCTACACTTCACAGTAATCTTAATTCCAAATTTCAGGTTTCCAGCTACATACATACGTTCACCCAAATCCAAATTGTACTAAATTTAGTACCATTTAGTACTTTTCGTACCCATAAGTACGAATTTTCAAAACTACCTCAATTCTACACCCCACCAGTAATCTCAATTCCAAATTTCGAGATTCCAACTATATCCGTTTACCCAAATCCCCATTGTCCCAAATTTAGTACCATTTAGTACTTTTCATTCACATAAGTAAGAATTTCCAAAACTTCCCCAGTCCTACACTCCAACAGTAATATCAATTCCAAATTTCAGGAATCCAGCTCTATCCGTTCACTCAAATCCAAATTGTACTAAATTTAGTACCAATTATTACTTTTCGTAGACTCAAGTTTCCAAAAACCCTTTGGTGCATCTTTCTTACTCTTCATCAGTGATCCTCAGTCCAAATTTGAGGAATCAAGCCCTATCCGTTCACCCAAATCGAAACTGTACCAAATTTAGTGCTATTTAGTATTTTTCGTACCCTATGTACGAATTTCCAAAACTTCCACAATATTAAACTCCACCAGTAATCTCAGTTCCAAATTTAGAGATTCCAGCGCTATCCGTTCACCCAAATCCCCATTATACAAAATTTAGTTCCATTTAGTACTTTCCGTACACATAAGTACTAATTTCCAAAACCACCTTCATATCTCAATCCTACACTTCAACAGTAATATTAATTCCAAATTTCAGGTTTCCAGCTCTATCCGTTCATTCAAATCCAAATTGTACTAAATTTAGCACCATTTAGTACTTTTCGTACCCATAAGTACGAATTTTCAAAACTACCTCAATCCTACACCCCACCAGTAATCTCAATTCCAAATTTCGAGATTCCAGCTATTATCCGTTCACCCAAATCCCCATTGTATCAAATTTAGTACCATTTAGTACTTCTCATACACATAAGTACGAATTTCCAAAAGTTCTTCAATCCTACACTCCAACAGTAATCTCAATTCCAAATATCAGGATTCCAGCTCTATCCGTTCACCCAAATCCCTATTGTACCAAATTTAGTACTATTTAGTACTTTTCGTACACATAAGCACGAATTTCCAAAACTACCCTCATATCTCAATCCTACACTACAACAGTAACCTTAATTCCAAATTTCAGGTTTCCAGCTCTTTACGTTCACCCAAATCTAAATTGTACTAAATTTAGTACTTTTCGTACACATGATTGGTAATTTTCCAAACCATTTCCTTTTAGAAGCACCACTTCCCAACCTTGATTTCCATACCAAATTCCTATATTCCTATATTCCTGGGGCCTATTATTGGTTTCATTAATTATTTAGCGATTTCTTCAAATTACAGATTTTGAAATTGAATAGTTATAACTGTACATCTCCATGTACGATAAAATTCTTAATTGCAAATAAATCGTGGTAATATGCACAATTCTATTGCACTTTCATTGATTTGCAAACATTTAGTTATTACCAAAAAGTCAGGTCCATACAGTTTTTAGTTGTTGTTATTTCTGGCCGATTTCTGAATTTATTCCCCTAATGTTGTCTTCAACAGCAACTCATTTGTTCATTTGCGTAATTGATGTTTATACACCATTATCACCAACTGCGACATCTGTTGCAATGGAAGATAACAAATGTCTTGTCTTTCTATTATTTAGTGGTTTACGATAAAATAAGTGCGCCTAGAAGTAAACTACAAAATTTGAAATTATGTGTGATCTCTTACGATATCAAGAAGTTATTGCATTGTTAATTTTACACATGTCTTGCAGAGGGCCAACTAAGTGAATAAGTACGTAATAGTAATGAAAAATAAGGATTTTTGTTGTTGTTATTTTTTGTGGTTCCAGGACGAATTTTCTAAAACCCGGCCTTATCTCGCACATTTGCATCAACAGTGACCCACTGGTAAAATTTCAAGCTCCTAGCTTTAGCCGTTTTGGCTGGGCGTTGATGATGAGTCAGTCAGTCAGTCAGTCAGTCAGTCAGTCAGTCAGTCAGTCAATCACTTATCACCAAGCTCATTTATATATATAGATAGAGTAGAATGGCATTTTCTTGTAAATCTCTCGCTGGAAATGCTGACGCATTTTATATCAGATATTTCGCAAAATTCGATTGCGAGACTTTTCCAATGTTTATACAGCTGTAATAGGTAAGCAAATTTAAGGAAATTTTGTTTAATTATGTTTATTTATACATGTTTATTCTTTTCAATTCCTAGATGTTATATCAACAATCAGTCAATCGCCTGATAAAACGATAAGTGCAGCAGATGAAGAAATATTTTAAGCAGACAAGTCGTACCAGTCCTATGTCCAATAAAATAAAATAGGCGATGATATTTCTGACAATGAAAACGATTATGTTATTATTTAAATGTTAAATGTTTAGCCAGCCTTGAAAACATTGGCTTTATTTACTAATTTTGTGCTTATGTGGAATCTTGGGCTCAGCCCTTTGTAAAGATAAAAAAGACTGTAATACGCAGTATGTACTGTTGTAGCATTCTCAATATTATATGTGTTTCTTTAAAAAACTATACTATTTAAACAAAAGTCCTAGTTCGTCGTCTTTCTATATAGGTTTTTAATCTATAAATAGGCCAAAAAGACATAGTAGTGAAAATCTGGTACCAATGTCTCCATGTGATCCTTTTTGAACTATTGACTCTCTACCTCCAATATCTCTATTGATTCACTACTTCCAATGTCTCTACTGACTCACTACCTCCAATGTCAACACATGGTCCCTCAGCAACTTCTGACTTACTACTGACATACTAGTTCTAATGTCACTACTGACTTTAGAATGACACGTTCATACAAAATGTCAATAGGACATTACAAGAGTTGTCTACAGTTTGTCAGTAGTACTGTTGACAATGTCAGTAGTAAGTCAGTATAGATTCACTATTATGCTCAGATCTGTATTCATTATTAGGCTCTTGCGTGGACAAATTGAATCACAGTTTTTAATTGGCGAAATAAATTTTAATGTACCTTTACGTAGTACTCGAAACTACATACCACTTAAATTAACGTTAGCGAAATCTAATTATGAAATAAGTAATCCACTCCGATCTTTATGTGATGAATATAACAAGTTATATAATAGGATTTCTTTATCCGAACCTCTGCATGTCATAAAAAAACTTTATCTTACGTTCTTAGTATTGTTGTAACAGTTGCCAGACAATATGTTAGATTAGACCTGTTTATTTTTTGATGTGTTTGTCTTTAAAATGTAATTTTATAACCGGCTGTTGTTTTGCTGTAGCTGGTTTTCCCTAGTCTACTAACCCCCCATATTCTGGAATATAAGGTGTACGCGCTCCCTACGTTAAGGGGAGGTGGCCCTCTCGGTCGGCAGGGGCGGGAAAGTGTGGCGTTGGGAACGATCGTAAAAAAAAAAAACATTTCCTACAAGGAAGATATGGTATTTACAAGTGTTTTAACATACACTATGGCACATAAATTACACATACAGAGGCAATATTTCTATACGTTAAAAATAACAGGGCTTCAAAAACTAATATACGGTCCCGTTGGAGATCGGCCCAACCCTACCGATGATAATATTGACATGGACCTCATCAATTTCGACAAAGAATTATAAGTGATGAGGTCCCATCGAGCACTCTTTTTCTTTACTTTGAAAAGTGCGGGTCGCCAGATCAGTTGAATTGTGGTTATAAAATAAAATTCTTATAATTAAAATAAACAATTTGATTGAATTGTAATTCAGTGTAATCCAGTAAGTATCGTCAGAATACTTGTTGTGTTTGTTGTAGTTTATATAATATAGACATCCACAAACATCCCAGGCGGGACAAGGGAGACTTCTCTCATATCAATGAGTGCACCCCGATTCATATTTAGCTCAATGATATGTGACCTACTGTTTATCGCCGAGTCCGAACGGCGTGCCTTAAGACTCCACTTGTAGAGATGTTCACATGGCTGAAATACTCAGGAAATGTCGCCAACATCACTGAGGGGTATTTTGCCACCGTTGAAAATTTGATGTTGCCTGGCCTGGGAATCGAACCCGCGACCTTCTACGTGCAAGGCGGGCATGCATACCATTGCACCACGGGCGCACCCACACAAAGCTAATATTGTTGTTCGTAGACGTAAGTATCGTCAGAATACTTGTTGTGTTTGTTGTAGTTTACAAAAGCTACCCTGTCGGACTTTTATTAACCAGTTGATAAAATGATTGATAATAGATCGATAATTTTGAAACTGACTAAAAACTGGCTGAAAAGTTATCTAGAGATTAACCACTTTGAACAGAAAAAAATTTCGGCAATTGTCCATGTCTAGATAACTTTTCGGCCAATATAAAGTTAGTCGAAAAGTTATCTAGAGATTAACCACTCTGAAAACAGAAACATGTACCGTCTGTAAGGTATTTGTGTTTGTCGAAGAAATAAGGCACAGATGTATAAATAATTCTCACTTGCTTTTTCTTAATATTCTTCGTATAAATACAGCATCCAGTTATAGAATACAGTGTTGATGGACTGAAGATATTCGTACTAGAGGTGGGCGCGTGTCGTGCCGTGAGTAGTGCGTGTTCGTGCCTTCTCGAAAAACGCCGTGTTTGTGCGTGTCGTGCCGGAATAAATTTTTGGCCGTGCGTGATCGTGTTTTTTTTTGTTCGACACGGTTTTGCACGACACGACTAAACACGATCTGCACTATGTGACACGATCGTGCTAAATTTTTGTTCTCCCTTTAGAAGTCGTGCAAGAGACCATATAAAACACGAAAAACAAACAAGAATATAAAACCGACCAAAAAATGCCTAAAATTATTTGCTTTGTTTTGTAGTGTGGTACTTATTGCCATTTTGTTATGGAGAGGCCAGAGTATGAGTAAAAAAAGATGATGTTTGTATGCAATTTGTTTTGTTCACGAGAGAAGCAAACACAAAAACTACCGAGAGGGTTAACGCAATATACTCTCTTTGCAAATCAGATGTTTATCTGACTGTATTATTTGTTGTTGATGATGTTATTGAAAAACATCATCTTTCCGAATTGATTGACTGACTGTAAGATATTTTAAAACACTCGGAGCTAAACAACAAATTGTCGAAAACGTTAAAACAACATACAAAAACACGTTGCTTGAGAGCATATATCAAGTCCAGAATGAGATCAAGAGTATTTTCCCACAAAAGAATGAGTTGTATCGTATATCTGACTTAAAGTTTGCTAGAACCTCTATTGGGTTTTCATAAAATATTCAAAGAGTGTTCCGAAAAATTAAGCTCGGAAAAGTACCCTACTATGCACATCATTGCCCTTTGGTCTAAGAAAACTTTTGAAAGTCTGCTCAATTGATACCATTGACCCAATTCATGAAAGATTTGAAAGCTACATATTATCGAGTGCCGTATCTAGCCAGACTGATGTTTTACACTTTTGGAAACAGTCTAATCTAAAATATTTAAAACTATTAGCCAGGAAATTTTTGGATATACCCGTCAGGTCGGCAACGAGCGGGAGATTTTTTCACATATGGAAATATTCACAACGAAAGACGTACTAGACTTTTGAGTTCTAACTTGGACAAAATAATGTTTTTAAATAAGAATAGCAATTAAATAAGATTCGAAAAATTAGAAGTACATATGGGGATTTCTGAATGAAATCGGACAATTTTTCAATAAGAGGTTTTTTATTTTCTTTATTTTTTGCTGTGGTGATGCTGATCATTAACAAAACATTTCAGTTTATTTTCTGATATTTTTTCGACCAACGGCTCCAGGGATTCTATGAAAACTATATGTAAAGAAATACGCATAACTTCTTTAATATTGGTCCAACTTGATAAAAATCTTTTTTAGTGTATTTTGTTGTTTTATCACCTATTTAATAAAAAATAGAAAAAAATTGGCACAGTTGGCTTTGGATGCAATTTTCGCGATTTTATATTTAAAATCAATTTTTAACAATGATTGACCCCTTCGATTATCTTGCAAATTTGTTTTATAAAACTACGATAAATTACAAAAATTTTTAATTCCTACTTGGTAGTGGGATTCGAATAAGAACTATTTTTTTCTAATTTTTTTGAAATTTTTCAACAACGTTTTTCCTATATTCTACTGCGCAAAATATCTTATTGCACCAAAAACATAATACGTTTCATTTACTTACATTTGTGTTGCTGTTTTATTTAGGAATTTATCGTAAACCTCTTTATTTTGCGATTTTAAGAACAGTTTAGAAACACCAGCATTAGTGGGTATTTCTGAATGAAGTTTTCTTTTGCCCGCGATATGTTTAAACATTACGTATTTCATAATCAAATCCTCTTTCGTATCTAAATAATAATCTTCTGGCAAAAAATCCCTTTAATAATAGGTAGATTATTTGGCTCGGATGGTCAGTCATATAATCGCCTAGCTGTAGTTATTTGATCATCAGCTTAGTTTATTGTCCGGCTGGTACAGTAATTGCTAATACATTTTCAAAATCTAAAAATAACTCAGTTTTACGATGTTTAAGATAAATTCCTAAATAAAACAACAAAACAAATGTTAAGAAAACATGTTTTAATTTTTTTTTTGGTAAAATAACAAATGTTTCACCCTAGTATAAAAGAAAAATTTCAAAGACTACGCTAAGCGTTTGTCATGAAAGCCATATAATGATTGAGAAAATATTCAGGGTTGTAAAAAACAAATTGCATTTGGAAGAGGAAAAGTTAGATGATAGCGATGCCGTCCCACACCCGATATGTTGTTTCACTTGCATTATTGATCATCACGCTCGAATGCACCGAGAAATTGATTAAAAATTAATAATTAATTAATACTAAAAATGATCTTCGCCTAAAACAGCCAAAATTTTTGGAAAAATTATATTGAAAAATTTCAAAGAATTAAGCAAAAATAGTAATAATAGGACTTAAATAATAATAGGACTTAAAGTTTTTGTAACTGATCGTGGTTTTCTACAAAAAAAATTCAATAAAATCGAAGGGGTCATTGTTAAAAATTGATTTTATATATGAAATCGCGAAAATTGAATCCAATTCCACTGTTCCAAATTATTTTCTATTTTTTATTAAATACAGCAAAACATAAAAAAAAGATTTTTTTTCAAATTGGACCAATGTTAAAGAAGTTATGAGTATTTCTTTGCATGTAGTTTTCATAGAATTCGACTTTTTCAAGGCGCGATACCTCTGGAGCCGTTGGATATCAAAAACTTCGTATTGAAAAATTGTCCGATTTCACTCAGAAAACCCCATATGAATATTTTTTGAACAAATGTAGACCTATATCGATTTCGCTTTTTTTAATTTCGTGCGTGAGTGTGCGTGTTCGTGCCTTCTCGAAAAACGCCGTGTTTGTGCGTGAATGTGTATAACAATTTTGGTCCGTGTTCGTGCCTAATTTTTTAGGCACGCGCTCATCTCTAATTCGTACATATTACTCATATCCCTGTAGGGACTGTGGCCGATTTAAAGCCCACATAAAGCTAGCTTTTTTTTAAACATAAGTGGCATTTTATCGATTATTTTGCCTTATGTCAACTGACTAATTTTACAAGGCGATGAGCGCCTGAGTAGTTAGTATTGTCCAACGCCAGATAACTTTTCGACTGATATTAAACTAACTTTTTTTTGCCTATTTTTAGTCAGTTTAAAACATAATGTGAAAAAAAACAATCTTTGTTTCTGTGTGTTTTTTATTTTTGACTTTTCATATTCTCTCTCTCATTCTCTTTGTCTCTCTCTCATTTGTTAGATAGAAGAAGGTGCAAATTTGTATATTTCCTTTGTGTTCCTTTTTAATTCCAGAATAATATGAGTAATTGGTCGAAAAGTTATCTAGACATGGACAAATGTCCGAAATTTTTTTCTGTTCAAAGTTTTTAGTCAGTTTAAAAATGATCGATCTATTATCAATCATTTTACCAACTGGTTAATAAAAGTCCGACAAATTAAATGAAGACTTCTCTTGGACAATTAGGAAATATATGGTATCGTTTGTAGCCTTTTTTGGAAATCCGTATTTTTTTTTTTGAATTCATTTATTTCTGTTTTAATTCATTACAAAAGTTATTTGTTGCCCCAGCGCCTTGAAGCTTTATAGGGGTTTACTAAAAGTACAAAAATTCATAAAGAACGGATTCTGTATTATCTCATTTAAAATTTTGAATATGGAAACAATTCACATGAAACTGGTATGAAAATTTAAGGAAATAAGAAAAATTTACATCAGAAGTATTCCAAGTCATTCATTGTTCTTTTGATTTCTAACTATATAATTAATTTAATTTAATTTAATTTAATGGAATATATGAAAACTTCCATTGCCAGCAACTTATAGGATCCAGAGGTGTTTTCAAAGCAAGCAAAAATTTTTGTTTGTGATTTTTGTCCAAGAAAACTATCAGACTTTCTAAACAGATCTTTTTTTCATCTGAAAATGCACACCCTAGAGGGGGGTGGGGGGTGTGTGGATTCTTGTTCTATAAAAGTTTCAAATCAAACATATTTTCTTTAAAATCCCCTGATCTACTTTGGCTAGGTCCCATATCATGGAGCTAATATGAATCAGGGTGCACTCATTGGTATAAGGGTTCGATACCGATTTGTTCCGGAACCACATATCAATAATACAACCTCATAGCTCTGTTAAGCATAGAATGAGTTATCACTCTTCCCCTAACGTAAAATTAAATTCTGGACCGATTATATTCAAGTTTTTCAGTCATTAATTTCATTTATTTTTTTTTATTACGACAAAATGTTTTTCTTAAATACGTAAGCTATTTTTATTGAAATTGAATATTATTCCCAATATCGAATCATTTTACATAAGTCTTATTCATCATTTTCGCCAAATCGCTATATTTTAAGTGTTCATTTTAACATAAATTAAACATATGTTTGTTTTCAATATTAAAATCAATTTTTTATGAAGAAAAAATTACACTGTGCAACATTTTCAGGACAATTTTGTGCAAAAAACTTCTAACGCAGTTTTTATGGGTTTGATTTTCTTAGATTGAGTTCGGATTTTATGGCCTCATCAACACATGGATAAATATTGAATTTTTAGAGCAAATCGGAGCAATATTGTTGAAACCAATTCGAATCTTGTTTAAACCTCTGAAGCAAACTTGTAAATAATAGCATGGAGAAAATATTTGCAAAACAATTAACTCCAAAAACTGCACTTTTGCCTAATAATGCATAATATATCTTAAAATTTCATAATTGGCATATATTTCGCACCATATCTCCAATACTGTTAAATTGTTCGATGAGGTTTCTTTGGAAAAATGCCGCTAAAATGTACCACACAACTCTTCAGAACATTTCATTCTTGTAAAATGCCTATATTACGCTATCTCTAGAATTTTTTCCAAAAACAATTTGCTAAATATATCAACAATGCATTGAAATTTCAAATGTGGGAATAAACAACCAGTGAAACATTGTTTGTAACACGTTTTGTAGAAAGTATGATATGAAAAACCGCCTAAACAACATGAAACAAGTATTTTTGAGTTTCAGAATGTTTTGAAGAATTGCGAGCATATTATTTGGAAAATGTCTGCGAAATTTACTTGGTTCAACTTCCAATAGTTTAGCTGTTACTGACCATAATTCTAGAAATTATGTTAACTTTCCTATATTTTATCGATTTTGATGTGCTAGATTCAGTTATTCCTAGTTCGTCTGTTTGACACTTAAGTTCTAATACTTTAGGGCTACAAAATTGCTGAAGATATAGTTTTTGAGATAAAGCCCTGATCACTGAGAGGAGGTCATAAAATCCAAACCCGATTAACAACACAAAACCCCACTAGGGTTTTTTTAGGCTCAACATGTATGTAGAAGTTATTTGCATTTTCAGTGTTGCACAGTGTTATAATACGAGCTTTAAAAATAGCTTTCGGTGCGGGAACTTTTTTCACCCAATCGACCTTATAAATGCGCTTTCGTTATAAGGTAAATATTCTTCACATGGTACTGGCGTGGTATTTTTCTGGTTGTAGCCCTAGTGTACATATGTATGTTTGTATTTCTATCGTTTTTTTTTCTATGTTGGGAACAGCATATCCCCGGAATGCCTGCTCCGGAATCATTTGGTCCGTTACAATATGGGGGAAAACTCAGGACCAATATTCCTGCTGTTCAAAAACACGAAGTGAGACCAAATATCCCAGAAGAGACGACGGAATGAGCGACGTTGAGGCAACCATAATGACGCCAGAGTCAGGGAGTTGATACTGGAAGTTAACAAGTTGTTTGGTGAGCATAAGCAGATCAAATGGCTAAATCATCTGAAGAGTTGCAACATTGGAGCCGGTATAAGTCAATGTTGCACTGTGGCCACAAACTGCGACAAAAATCGATGTGAACAAATTTCATTCAAATTGTCGCTAAACATATCATATTTTTTTTGGGGTCCAAGGTGTAGTGATGCGTACATATCTCATATGATAATATAAAGCCTCTCCTACATTAATGTCAACCTCCCCGACCAGTGGCGGACCCTGTTGTTTTGCAGAAGAGGCTCTGACGTCCGATTATTGGCGGAATAACCATAACATCTGTTTCTAAGAGGAAATGTTTAGAAATCGCATCATAATTATGGCAGGTTCGGAGGCCTGAAATTATAAATAACAAATCCAAATACAAGATAGCAGCCCTATCACCGAACTAGGTATCGTTGGTCTAATCTACCATCGACTGCCGAATAAATCTGGATTCGAGTATTTACAAAGAAGAAAAATAACGAACGGAACTATTTGATGACGAACAAAGGCTATGTTAAAAGGATAAGATTTGCACAATGGAATGTCAGAACGCTCTATCAATCTGGTAAATTTGCTGAACTGTCAAAAGAATGTGATCGATTGAATATCAGTGTATGTGGTCTCAGCGAAGTCAGATGGAATGGATGTGGCGAGGTACGCAATAGAAAAGGTGATATACTACTGTACTCCGGAATGCCGAACCAAGATGATAACCACATAAGAGGCGTAGGGATATTTTTGCCAAGGTCATCTCAAAAAGCCCTCGTAGACTGGAAGGCAATATCGGAAAGGATTATTACTGCCAACTTAAGAACTAAGCGTAATATAATTACTGTAATACAGTGCTACGGTCCCACAGAAGAAAGCGATCTAACAGAAAAAGAGTCATTTTACAGTCAGTTGAGCAACCTACTTTCCCATATCAAAGAAAAATGTTGTACTACTGCTCGGAGATTTTAATGCTCAAGTGGGATGTGACAATGATGGGTACGAGAGTGTCTTAGGAACCCACGCACTTGGAAATCGCAACACTAATGGCGAACTACTAATAGAACTGTGCTGTAACTTCGATCTCAAGATAGGTGGTTCGCTTTTCCCTCACAAGCGAAACCATAAAACTACGTGGAGAGCTCCCTCTGGCAATTATGAGAACCAAATTGACCATATTTGTATATCAAGAAAGTGGAGCAGTATGCTATGTGATGTACGCAACAAAAGAAGCGCAGAAATCGGAAGTGACCATTATCTCGTTTTAGCAGAGGTAAAACTTAAACTATCCCAGCAGAAAAAGAAGAATGTCGACTCACAAAGAAAAACCTTTGATATCGAGAAACTAAAAAACAGCACAACCAAAAATATGTTCATAGACAAAGTATGTAATATCAACATAAACTCCCTTGATACACTAGAAGAGAAATGGAAACGATTTAAGGACAATGTAACCGAAATATGCACGACAGTTTTAGGATTGAAGCGAAAACAACAAGATGCCGACTGGATAACGAGTGAAACATGGGAACTAATTGAAGAAAGGAAAATCGTCAAGGGCAAAATGCTTTCTGAAAATGCTGAAGACAAGTTGGAACTGTTCAGAGAGAAGCACAAATAGTTATCCAAAGATATTAAAAAGCATGTAAAAAAGGACAAAAAGTCTTACTATGGTAAAATGGGGAATGAGGCTCAGACAGCTGCTAACAAGGGGAACTCAAAAGAACTCTATAAAATTATAAGGAAATTGAGTGGCAAGGATACACTCATAAGTAACACGCCTGTAGAAGATGAAACAGGGTCTCTCGTGACATCAAAAGACGAACAAACAAAGGTTTGGAAAAGACATTTTGAAAAAAACGCTGAACATCAGCCAAAACCACCAAGCACAATTCCTCATCTCAAAAATACATCCCACAAATGCAGAGGTAAAAACAGAAAATCCTTCAATTGCTGAAATAGAAGAAGCGATTAATACCCTAAAACCCGGTATAGCCCCAGGCAACGACTTTATTCCAGCAGAATGCTTTAAAGTCTGTAGCAATATAATGGCTGAAAAACTACACCCGTTATTCAAACAGATATGGGAGGAGGAAACTATCCCACAAGACTGGAAAGAATCAATTATAGTGAAACTTCCTAAAAAGGGTAACAGAACAAAATGTGGCAACTGGAGAGGCATATCCTTACTGCCATCAACACTACAAATTTTCAATAAAATAATTTTAAATAGAATAGCCGAACCATTAGAAAAATTGTTGCGAAAAAACCAAGCTGGTTTCCGAGCAAGGAATTCATGCATCGACCACATATGCACAACAAGAATCATCATTGAACAATCCGTAGAGTATAACGCAAGTTTATATCTAGCATTTGTGGACTATGAAAAAGCGTTCGATGCCCTAAACAGAAAATACATATGGAGTCACTTCTATCAAAAGGAATACCCAAGAAACTAGTGACACTTATAGAAAATAGCTATATTGGTACGACTTCCAGAGTGTTGCACGAAGGACTCCTCAGCGAAGCGTTTTTTACAACCAGCGGAGTGCGACAAGGCTGCACATTATCACCGCTATTATTCGTCACAGTTCTTGACACAGTGTTTGAAAATCTAGACTCAACACCATCTGGTCTAAATTGGAATTTGTTCGACAAACTTGGGGATCTGGAGTATGCAGACGATGCCGTTTTACTTACAACAACATACTCAGATATGCAAAACAAATTACTCAACCTGTCAGAGGAATCATTAAAAGTTGGTCTGAAAATAAACTGCGGCAAAACAAGAACTATGAGGATAAATGCCAATAATAACAACCCGTTTATGATATATGGAGAAGCAATACAGAATGTGGACCGTTTTGAATATCTTGGTAGCATTTTATCAACAAAAGGAGGTACCACGGAGGACGTTGATAACCGTATTAGAAAAGCCCAAGGAACGTTTGCGTCGCTGAAAAACATTTGGTCATCTGAGACATTAAATATAAAAACAAAAATCAATATCTTCAATTCTTGCGTGAAATCTACGCTACTGTATGGATCCGAGACATGGCTTACCAATACCACATTAACCAATAAACTTCAAGTATTTATAAACAGATGTCTTCGCAACATATTAAAAATATGGTGGCCACAAACTATATCTAACGAACGTCTCTGGAATATAACAAATCAACAGGAAATAAAATCTGCAATCACTCAACGGAAATATGGCTGGCTCGGCCACACTCTTAGAAAAAGCGAAACTGATATTTCCCACTCAGCTCTCCATTGGAATCCCCAAGGACGACGCAATAGAGGCAGGCCGAAAACAACATGGAGAAGAACACTAACAACAGAAACCAACTTATCAATCGATCAATTAAAATATATAGCAAATGATAGAAATGAATGGAGAATCTTTGTAAATAGACTAAGTTTATAATATGTTACACGTTTTGAAACATGTCATAATAAATAAATCATATTTTAATATTCCAGCAATATTTTTTTGTTAATTTATAACGGTGCATAACAAAGTAAGACAGAAGAAGTTAACATTAAAGTACGATATCTTAAAGGTTAAAAAAAAACAAGTAAAAAAGGATCAGTCGGCTTTGCCGACAGAGATATACCCTTAGCCTGTGTATATTGAAACGGGTTTTTCCAAAAAACTGACAAAAATGTTGATTAGGATTAAAGATCCAAAGTTTTGCGTAGGAGATATGTATGTATATTAGGATGTGAAAAGAATGGACCAATTCGGCCACTCCCTTCAAGAGTTACAATTTTTCCGAACATTTTTGAACTTTTGTGGGGGAGGTACCTGAAGGAGTGGACCGATATAGCTTATCTTCGGACTTGAACTATGTTTGGACAAAACATTACTAAGGACAAATGTTGGACCGAATCGGCAGATCCGTTCTAGAGTTATGGCAGGTTCGGAGGCCTGAAATTATAAATAACAAATCCAAATACAAGATAGCAGCCCTATCACCGAACTAGGTATCGTTGGTCTAATCTACCATCGACTGCCGAATAAATCTGGATTCGAGTATTTACAAAGAAGAAAAATAACGAACGGAACTATTTGATGACGAACAAAGGCTATGTTAAAAGGATAAGATTTGCACAATGGAATGTCAGAACGCTCTATCAATCTGGTAAATTTGCTGAACTGTCAAAAGAATGTGATCGATTGAATATCAGTGTATGTGGTCTCAGCGAAGTCAGATGGAATGGATGTGGCGAGGTACGCAATAGAAAAGGTGATATACTACTGTACTCCGGAATGCCGAACCAAGATGATAACCACATAAGAGGCGTAGGGATATTTTTGCCAAGGTCATCTCAAAAAGCCCTCGTAGACTGGAAGGCAATATCGGAAAGGATTATTACTGCCAACTTAAGAACTAAGCGTAATATAATTACTGTAATACAGTGCTACGGTCCCACAGAAGAAAGCGATCTAACAGAAAAAGAGTCATTTTACAGTCAGTTGAGCAACCTACTTTCCCATATCAAAGAAAAATGTTGTACTACTGCTCGGAGATTTTAATGCTCAAGTGGGATGTGACAATGATGGGTACGAGAGTGTCTTAGGAACCCACGCACTTGGAAATCGCAACACTAATGGCGAACTACTAATAGAACTGTGCTGTAACTTCGATCTCAAGATAGGTGGTTCGCTTTTCCCTCACAAGCGAAACCATAAAACTACGTGGAGAGCTCCCTCTGGCAATTATGAGAACCAAATTGACCATATTTGTATATCAAGAAAGTGGAGCAGTATGCTATGTGATGTACGCAACAAAAGAAGCGCAGAAATCGGAAGTGACCATTATCTCGTTTTAGCAGAGGTAAAACTTAAACTATCCCAGCAGAAAAAGAAGAATGTCGACTCACAAAGAAAAACCTTTGATATCGAGAAACTAAAAAACAGCACAACCAAAAATATGTTCATAGACAAAGTATGTAATATCAACATAAACTCCCTTGATACACTAGAAGAGAAATGGAAACGATTTAAGGACAATGTAACCGAAATATGCACGACAGTTTTAGGATTGAAGCGAAAACAACAAGATGCCGACTGGATAACGAGTGAAACATGGGAACTAATTGAAGAAAGGAAAATCGTCAAGGGCAAAATGCTTTCTGAAAATGCTGAAGACAAGTTGGAACTGTTCAGAGAGAAGCACAAATAGTTATCCAAAGATATTAAAAAGCATGTAAAAAAGGACAAAAAGTCTTACTATGGTAAAATGGGGAATGAGGCTCAGACAGCTGCTAACAAGGGGAACTCAAAAGAACTCTATAAAATTATAAGGAAATTGAGTGGCAAGGATACACTCATAAGTAACACGCCTGTAGAAGATGAAACAGGGTCTCTCGTGACATCAAAAGACGAACAAACAAAGGTTTGGAAAAGACATTTTGAAAAAAACGCTGAACATCAGCCAAAACCACCAAGCACAATTCCTCATCTCAAAAATACATCCCACAAATGCAGAGGTAAAAACAGAAAATCCTTCAATTGCTGAAATAGAAGAAGCGATTAATACCCTAAAACCCGGTATAGCCCCAGGCAACGACTTTATTCCAGCAGAATGCTTTAAAGTCTGTAGCAATATAATGGCTGAAAAACTACACCCGTTATTCAAACAGATATGGGAGGAGGAAACTATCCCACAAGACTGGAAAGAATCAATTATAGTGAAACTTCCTAAAAAGGGTAACAGAACAAAATGTGGCAACTGGAGAGGCATATCCTTACTGCCATCAACACTACAAATTTTCAATAAAATAATTTTAAATAGAATAGCCGAACCATTAGAAAAATTGTTGCGAAAAAACCAAGCTGGTTTCCGAGCAAGGAATTCATGCATCGACCACATATGCACAACAAGAATCATCATTGAACAATCCGTAGAGTATAACGCAAGTTTATATCTAGCATTTGTGGACTATGAAAAAGCGTTCGATGCCCTAAACAGAAAATACATATGGAGTCACTTCTATCAAAAGGAATACCCAAGAAACTAGTGACACTTATAGAAAATAGCTATATTGGTACGACTTCCAGAGTGTTGCACGAAGGACTCCTCAGCGAAGCGTTTTTTACAACCAGCGGAGTGCGACAAGGCTGCACATTATCACCGCTATTATTCGTCACAGTTCTTGACACAGTGTTTGAAAATCTAGACTCAACACCATCTGGTCTAAATTGGAATTTGTTCGACAAACTTGGGGATCTGGAGTATGCAGACGATGCCGTTTTACTTACAACAACATACTCAGATATGCAAAACAAATTACTCAACCTGTCAGAGGAATCATTAAAAGTTGGTCTGAAAATAAACTGCGGCAAAACAAGAACTATGAGGATAAATGCCAATAATAACAACCCGTTTATGATATATGGAGAAGCAATACAGAATGTGGACCGTTTTGAATATCTTGGTAGCATTTTATCAACAAAAGGAGGTACCACGGAGGACGTTGATAACCGTATTAGAAAAGCCCAAGGAACGTTTGCGTCGCTGAAAAACATTTGGTCATCTGAGACATTAAATATAAAAACAAAAATCAATATCTTCAATTCTTGCGTGAAATCTACGCTACTGTATGGATCCGAGACATGGCTTACCAATACCACATTAACCAATAAACTTCAAGTATTTATAAACAGATGTCTTCGCAACATATTAAAAATATGGTGGCCACAAACTATATCTAACGAACGTCTCTGGAATATAACAAATCAACAGGAAATAAAATCTGCAATCACTCAACGGAAATATGGCTGGCTCGGCCACACTCTTAGAAAAAGCGAAACTGATATTTCCCACTCAGCTCTCCATTGGAATCCCCAAGGACGACGCAATAGAGGCAGGCCGAAAACAACATGGAGAAGAACACTAACAACAGAAACCAACTTGTCAATCGATCAATTAAAATATATAGCAAATGATAGAAATGAATGGAGAATCTTTGTAAATAGACTAAGTTTATAATATGTTACACGTTTTGAAACATGTCATAATAAATAAATCATATTTTAATATTCCAGCAATATTTTTTTGTTAATTTATAACGGTGCATAACAAAGTAAGACAGAAGAAGTTAACATTAAAGTACGATATCTTAAAGGTTAAAAAAAAAACAAGTAAAAAAGGATCAGTCGGCTTTGCCGACAGAGATATACCCTTAGCCTGTGTATATTGAAACGGGTTTTTCCAAAAAACTGACAAAAATGTTGATTAGGATTAAAGATCCAAAGTTTTGCGTAGGAGATATGTATGTATATTAGGATGTGAAAAGAATGGACCAATTCGGCCACTCCCTTCAAGAGTTACAATTTTTCCGAACATTTTTGAACTTTTGTGGGGGAGGTACCTGAAGGAGTGGACCGATATAGCTTATCTTCGGACTTGAACTATGTTTGGACAAAACATTACTAAGGACAAATGTTGGACCGAATCGGCAGATCCGTTCTAGAGTTATCTTGCGCTCCAACCACCACACACGGTGTCATAGTCGTTTTTTGCAACTTTAATGCTATTTTCTCGGGAAGTATGGACTTGCCCCTTATGAAAGTTGTACCGTAGTATGGAGGGCAGTGAATACAAGTTGCTAAAACAAAAATCAAAGCGATTCGAGAGATGGCCCTAAACTGAACTTTTCCGAAATTTTGTGTGGGAGGTACCTGAAGGAGTGGGCCGATTGGGTCCATATTGAAACCTTATCTAAGTCTGGTACACATTTCAGGATGTGCACAGTATGGACCAAATCGGTTACTCCCTTCAAAAGTTATCGTGCGCACAAATTTTGAGAATATTTTCGAACTTTTGTGTGGGAGGTACTGGAAGTAGTGGACCGATATAGCTCATCTTCGAACTTAAACTACGTTTGAGCAAAATATTACGAAAGCCAAATTTTGAACCTAATCGGTTCATCCGTTCGAGAGTTATCGTGCGCACCAGCCAGCCAGACATACAGACGGACGGACATTGCTCAATCGACTCCAAATTGTCTGAAACACATTTCGTCCAAACATACTTGGGGTCTAAAACCATTATTTCGATGAGGCACATTTTGCCCGTATGAAAGTGTATATATAGCCTCGTTAGCATAAATGCGGGAAACATAGACCAAAAGTTAATCAAACCCCAGAATACTAAAATCCCTTTTTTAAAAACAAACTGTTGGTAAACAGTATCCTGACCCTTTTCCCCGTTCGTTATGACCCTCCGCAACTTTCTGCGGTTAGCCAATCCAACACAGCAGTCGATTAAACTTAGCCATAATGAAGGGAAAAAAGTACATGATCGAATACTATAAAATTAGGTGAACATTAAAATAAAACAATTTTCGTGAATATTATATTTTTCAAAGTTTTTTGTTTTTGTATATTCCCTAAACAAGATAAGCTTATAGAAATTCCAAATTTGTTTTTGCATCTTCATTGTTTAATAATGGTGGTACGTCTCTTCTTCAATGCATAATTTTCTGATAATTTTTAAGATAACTCAAATTTCAAAAGTGAAAAAGTGCATCATGCGAACATTTGCGGACCATAATTACTTTTGATGATTTAAGCACTGAAGTCTCCAACATCAGATCCAATCATAATATATTGCGCATATTTGCGCCATTCTGAAAAAAATCTCATTATCAACTAAAGCAATTGAAATATTTAAATATGGAAGTATTTAAGAAAGACATTTACAAAATGGAAATATATGTGGGTTCCAGCGTTCGCCAAATCTACTTATTTTATTTGTACTCATGTGCATTAGAGCTCATAAAAATCGCGAAATGTACTCTTACACTCTTAGTTTATTGTTATAAATCTCGTCTTTCATAGATATCTTTTATGACAACTCAAATGTCCATGGTTAAAAACTACATGATGCGAACCTTTGCGAACCATAGTTACTTTTGATGTTTTATGCGCTTTAATTTCGAATATCAGATTCAAACATAATACGCTACGCATAGTTGCGCCAATCTGAAATAATCACATTTTTTCTCCACTGAACTTTCTTATAGCCAGGACTCTTATTTGTCAGACCAAATCAAAACTTTTGATAAATGTGTGCGCCATTCGGAAAAATCACGTGTTTCTCTGAAGTAAAATTGGAATAATTTATGTAAAACAGTTTTAACAAAAATTAAAAAAATATTTTGGCAACGTTTGCCAACACTAATTTTTAAACTTTCTTATAGCCGGGACTCTTATTTATCAGACCAAATCAAAACTTGTTATAAATGTTTGCGTCACTCGGAAAAATAATTTATGCAAAACAATTTTAGCAAAAATTACAAAAATATTTTGGCAACGTTTGCCAATACTAATTTTTCATCTTTCTTATTAGCGGTGCTCTTATTTATCAGAATGTATCATAAGTTTTGATATAAGTTTGCGCCATTCCTAAAAATCACGTTTTTTTCTGAAGTGAAATTGGAATATTTTATGTAAAACAATTTAAAAAAATAAATAAAAAAAATATTTTGGTAACGTTTGCCAACACTAATTTTTGGTCTCATATAAAAGTGGAATAATTTAGAAATAATAACAGAAATAAAAAATCGAATGGATATATAACTATATAAATCTGAACCGATTTAAACCAAAATTGACACACTATTTTCTGGGCTAGTTCTGGATGCATATAACAATTTTTAGCTTGATCGGATATATATTGCGCTTTTAGTGCATTATTTACCTCATATCCGATGCTAATATATATGGGAGCTATATCCAAATCTGGACCGATTTTCATTATTTTCTATAGAAATAGTCCTTAGACCGGAGTTTTCATCAACTTTTAACATACTTTTTCCCTCTGTGCGTCAGTAAGGTACTGACTTCTACACGGAAAATAATTGAAAATTTAAAAGATAATTTTTTTCGAAATGAAAGTTTTAGTTAAAGGTGTTTTTTAATTACTTTTTGTACACATTATATTATAGAACTAGCAGACCCCGGTTCGCGTTGCTGGCCCGTCGTAATTAGTTTTATTGACAATTTTTTTGCACTCTATGCTTGACAATTCAAAAATAGATATTTTCTACTTCACTTCTTCGGTCTATTGTCAAGCCGAGGAGGATTTTAAATTTAACAACAGATTTTGTCTCTAACCTTTCTTCTCTCTTATGGACTTTGTCGAATTTTGTGCCCATTTATGCTGCTTAGGATTTATTATCGTCCACGTCCCATGTCTTTACAATAAAGCAGTCTAATTATAAAAGTTTAAACAAATTTAAGTCTAATTCTCTCGCTGCTTGAGACTTATATGTTTTAGTTTTTCATTCCTGTTGGACCGTTGAACCTCAGCATTTAAGGAAATTTGTAAATATATCGTTATTCTTGATCGGGGGCGCAACCATCGCAATTTGCAATCCAATGCATTCATAAGTTTAGCAAATATAGCGATTAGAAAACAATAGGCCCCCGAAATTCGTCTACAAATATGCATATAGCATTTGGACGACATTCCTGAACATTTTTATTAGGTTCAGTAGTTTTGGAAGAATATGTATTGAAAAAATTGGGAGTGGTAATCAGTTTTCTAGATATAACATATTTATTTTGCCTCCAAATCATAAGATTGGCTTATACATATTGCGTTTAAAAAAAGGCGTGGGAAAGGTACCCAACCTCAACATTCGTAATTTTTGCAAATATGAATTTTGCAAATGTCGTGATTTTTATTTATATAGATATAGCATTTTTAAAGAAATAGGGTATAGGGGAAGTACCCCGCCGTGGTCAATTTTCTTTGCATTTCCATGTGTGACATCAAAAATACTAACGATGCCAGTCGTCGTTTTGGTGTTTTTCTTTCAAGTTTTAGATGTTTTTGTTTTGGAATCCACTAATGAAATGGAATCCACTAACAAAATGAAAATATGGTAGAAATGTCATGTTCGGCCGGACCGAAGTTTATTATACCTCCACCATGAAATATTCTGACCTCAGACGGAATAATTTGTTTCCTTTCCTGTCGACATTATCAGGCGGAGACGTTTTGGTGTACTATCATAACCAAATTACAACGTATTGAGGCCGAAAACGTAGATAAAAACTTAAAAATACCTGAAATCGGGAGGCTCCGTTGTATGGGGACTATAGGGACTAGACCTATATTGATGATTTTTTGGTTAAAATAGTTTTTACTTATTTTAAGCATTTAAAATCGGATGGATGAGAAAATTATATGTTAGAAATATGTTTGGATCCAAACAAAAATTTGTTTGCGACGGGTTGCAAACAAATATATGTTTGGATCCAAACATAATTTGTTTGTGTTCACACAAATATATGTTTGCAACATTTTGTAACATATCTCAATTTTATTTGTTTGGGTACCAACATATTTTTACGGGTGAAGAGAGGATTTTTGTCAAACAGTGTAACGACAAGGCTCTCGCGGCTGCGGAATGCTGCTTTATAATAAAGAGCTGTGTGTATGGTGTAATAGGAGACGCAGAAGCTTTGGTGGTTCGTATGCGGTAAAACAAGTGTGATTCGTTCTTTTTTGTTGTTAACCAACCAACGTAGCAAGCGAAGAGGAAAATAAAAAAAATTATTTATTATGTTGTTCTTTCTTCTTCAGTTTTCTAAATGCAATCGTTGAGTAAAGACGGTAAAGAGAGTGAATAAATCAGTGTTTTGTGTTTTCTTTAAGAAATGGTGCTTTTTAGTAAATTAAATGTCCAATACATTTTATAATTGAATCAAAAAGGTGAAAGGAAATATTTAATTGGACAAAGAAGAAATCGCATTTAATAATTGTAATTACATCAATGTACTTTTCAAATACATACATACATATTGATGCCTTACTTCCTCAACCTCGTATCTTAAAGAAAATGCGATTTTGACTTTTTTATATCAAACGATTGCTAGTTTTGTGTTTTATAACCGCAACCACTTATTATCTCAATATGTTGTCGCGGTTCTCTAAATATTAATAGAATATATTCTCGTATCTCATTCACTCATATTTTCATAGTAGTAGAAGGGTTACGAAAAGTAGTTAAATGTACTAACATTTAAACCAATTGTTTAACTTACTGGTAATCAACGTCGAGGCGAAACGGATAAATCTAGAATCTTCATTCTGAGTGAGGGTTCCTATGAAAGTGTAGGTGTGTTCGCAAGAAAAAAGTACTAAAATGCACAAAAAATTTTACCTTTCGTATTACGCGAACGGGTAGAGCTAGAACTCTGAGCGGAAAATTGGGACAGGGCGGAGTGCAAAATAGTTATTTTAAAGGGTTTTTGGAAATTACAACTCTAAGTTTACGACAATTACTAAAATTTGGTATTTTGTGAACGAATAAAGTTAAAATCTTCAAAACTGTTATGCTAATATCGGTTGAGATATTTTGTTTATGTATGACATTGAGTGAACGGATAAAAGTGGAATACATACAAACATATGTTCCACAATACCCCCGAAGGGGTTTCAATGAGTGTACGCCAATTAATATTAGCTCAATAATGTGTGACATACTTCTTATCGCCGAGCCGGCGTGTCTTACGACACCACCTTTTAGTGAAGTTGAAATACTGAGGAAATGTAAGCCGACATTACACTGATGGGATTTTCCACCGCCGAAAATTTTTGATGTTCTGGTCAAGGATTGAACCGCAGACAATCTGAGTGCAAGGCGGACGTGCATACCACTGCACCACGGTGGTTCCCAATGTCTATGCAATAGTTCCAATAAAAGCAGGCAGTCTTTATGGTGGTAAGTGGACGATAAAAGTTGAATAATGGCATTTATTATCTACGTCACTGATTGTGTGTATGTTTGAGGTACCACGAAGAAAAAAAACCATATTCTCACAATGCAGCGTGATAGAAGACCAAAAAAGAGGAGATACATGTTTCGGCGTTTGTCGCTATCACATGCACGTTTGTAGTAATGGACCCACAAACATTAGATTTGATTTACTGCCTCAAACTCGTATCTCAAAAATGCATTTCATGCTTAAATTAAAAAAAGCATATTATTCCTACAAATATGCATAGATGTACTTATTTCCTTAATAATTGCCTTTTACACTTTTACCCAAAGACGGATGTATCAAAAGATAAACCGTTTTTTGTCTCTCCTGAAAAGTTGTATTTTTAAGATACGAGGTTGAGGAAGTAAGGCATTGATATGTATATTTGAAATATGGATGCACCTATTTATTACATTATATAATCATTTGATTCCAGATGCCGATTTCCCGCTGATGATTTCAACTTTGAGGAAAATGTGTTTTATTTCACAACTAAGGAGAAGCGTTCAATGATTATTTCATTCAGTTTTTCTTTTATTAAAGTCTGTTATGTATTTCTTTGGCATTTTTTATGTACCTATGTGTCTGTTGTTGCTTTTGCTTTTTAATGCCTTTCAAAAAACCACCACCTTTATAAATGTGTGTATATGTTTGAGACAGCCAGCGAGCGCTTACTGAGAGCAAGTGACCATACATTTCAATGTGTTTTCCATTGAAATTTACGTTCCCTTGCTCTCAAAAAGCGCCCACTGGTGCATGTGTTTTTTTTGTGGCTTTTGGGTTTGTATTTGTTTGCACCCAAAAAATATTTGTTTGCACCCAACATATAATTTGTTTGCACCCAAACATAAAATTTGTTTGCACCCAAACATATAATTTGTTTGCACCCAAACATATATTTGTTTGCAGGACCCGAACTTATGATATGTTACAAATATATGTTTGCTGAAAAATATGTTTGGGACATATGTTAGAGAGGCGTTTTTTTCCTCCGTGTAGATAAAAACTTCAAAACACCTGAAATCGCGAGGTACCATTATATGGAGGCTATTCCAAAGCCTATAAACCAATTTTTGGTGCAGAAGGTTTCTGACTACTGGGGACCCTAAATACCAAATTACTGCCAATTCGGGCCGAAAATATACATAGAAGCTTCAATATACCTGGGAGGTACTGTTATGTGGGGGCTATACCAAAACCTGGACACAATTTTTAGTGCACAAGGCTTCGGACTACTGGGAACCATAAACACCAAACTACAGCCAATTCGGGCCGAAAATAGAGAGAAAAGCTGTGAGTTTCGTTGGCGCTAGTCGTCATTGCTTACTTTGCCCTTATTCTACCTGATATTCCACTTTGTACATTTTACATGTTTTCAATCGAGTGGGCTGTTAGGAAATAAACAAATTGAAATAGACTTTTTTCAAAACAGAAAATATTGTCGAACATTTGATTTTTGGCTTTTACCATGACAAGAATACATTATATATAATTTTTAAAGGAAAAATATATTTTTCAAACGAAATTTTAAATATCCCTCGAGAAGGATTCGTTATATTCAGATTGTGTTTCAAGGATTGGAAATTTTAATAACCTTTGAATGGGACTCCTGCTTATTAATTTGTAAATGGAATTTGGAACAACTCATTTAAAACGCTCATAGAACAAATTCTTCTTTCACTCAAAATTTGGAGAAGATTTTTCAAGAAATTATATACGAAGTTTGCAACTTATCAGTGAAGGCAGGAAGAATCCTTGAAAATAAGTTAAAGATTTGGAATTTTGTGTGAATTTGCGATTATTTCAATGATGGCTGCCATACAATTATTGAAATATTAATATTCCTAATATCCTGAAGATCGGGCATTTCAAGAACATCCTGTTCCAGGACTAAACCAAACAAAAAGCTGTATAACAAGAACAATTTGATTTAATTTGGATATCAGATTATAACATCCTTTCTGTACCGGTCATATCATCCTCTGGCCTTCGAGGCATAATTTTGGAACCTGCGATTCAAATATTTTTATGGAGAATTCAACTTATATTACACAATAACTAAAATCAACACATACAAAGATTTACATTTTTTTCACCCCAAATACTTGAATTTAATCTAAACGGGCGCTGCAATTTGAATATTAATTAACTTTTCAATCCAGCAATTTCGACCAAAGAACCATTATCCTCAGGCCTGATGACAACGATGATCTTTATTGGTAAGTCGACATTATAAATCTATAGATATTCATTGTATTTGCTCGTTCACCTGCAATACACCTTATTACATCATTTTTGTTATGACCATCGGTCAGAATAATCAATTAATACCCATAGTCAAAACCTTTTTGTCACACAATTAATATAAATTTTACACTTAATACTAACTGTACAATCAATTTAGTTTTCTTTTAACTCTATATATATATTAACTCCATATTAAATCTATACCATCAATCAACATTGTATTTGCTAATCATATTATTTTCGCGATCAACAATACTTGTTAACACCATTGCAATTTACTTTTTGTTATTTTTATTGTTGAAAATATTATTGATAATGAATATTAACTAAACTAGTTCGCTTTTTTCGCACGAAAGATGAAAGGGAATTCATAAGGGATTTCTATAACTGGGTCTAAAAAGTTATGAACTTCTTTAGAATGGTTGAGTGGGCGGTGGAACCGCTAGTGGCTGACTGATACCTTAGCCCACGTCTTTTCTTACGTCACTCCTCTTACTCCTTTTTTTACTCTTCCCCAACTTCATTTATTTCTGAGGATAAATCCCCTAATAAGTGCTACCTTATCTCAATTTATCTTTATGTAAGCGGACCCGAATGGTATTATCCGAGGAAAACAACCCCCCCATGACTGAGCACGGCTGGGGCGAGAAGGTAGCCACTTCCTCCGGAAATAGGATCAGGTAGGGGGGTCGTTACAAAGCTTCAAAATACATTAAATCGGGTGGTACCGTTATATGGGGGATATATGAAAAACTGAACCCATATTGATGATTTTTTGGCAAAAGTATTTTTTACTTATTTTAAGACTTTACTGAAAAAATCAGATCTATCCGAAGATTAGAAATATTTTTGTCACACCTTCCCATACAAGCGGGACCACTGACAAAAATCGATGTCAACAAATTTCATTCAATGACAATTTACCAAATTGTCTCTAAACATATCATATTTTAATATTGCACCAATTTTTTTTTAATTTATAACGGTACATAACAAAGTAAAGCAAAAGAAGTTAATATTTAAGTATGATATCTTAAAGATTTAAAAAAAAACGTCAGTAAGGTACTGACTTCTACACAAAAAAATAATTGAAAATTTATAAGATAATTTGTTTTCCAAATGAAAGTTTTATGGCCTATTTCTCTAAGACGATTCGAATTCAAACAAAAAACAGAAGTTTGGTAATATTTCGAAAGAATTTGTATTCGAATCGTCTTAGTGAAACATGCCATTAGTTAAAGGTATTTTAACTACTTTTTGTACACACTTGGTGTGTCTTTTTACTTACTATATGTTGCTGAAACAATTTTTTCAGCAACTTTTCCTTTATACAACAGTCAAAATCTGCAACATTAGTAATAATTATTACAAATTATCGAGTATGCAGACACACTTATTATATTATAGGATTTTTATTTAACGTTTTTTTATCAGTTTTGCTTCTCGAAATACCTTTCTGTAAAAATAAAAAAATCTATTATACTAGCATGTACTTATAAATGTAAGGTTGTTTTTAACCATCTCTTTAACGATTAGTTTTCTAAGTAAATTATGTAAATACTATTGAACAAATAATAAATAAATAAATAACAAAAAAAAATATATTATAGAATCTTCAAAATAGTTTACAAAAAAGACAAAGGTTCTTCCAGTATCGCAAACAATGACATGCTCTCGTTGCAGTACTTGCTCGGGTGTTACCGTAAGAACTATCCTAATCACCGTAAGGTGGATAGGACCTCCTCTTCCAGCCATTTCAGTAGGGACATATGCCATACACAACTATTGTATGGTCCTCAGAGAACATTCCCTATCTATCGCAGCTGGATGGCGTCAGCTCCCACGACAAACCAAAGTAGTTTTGGCTTAACTGAGCTCAGGATGGGTGCATCAGTCTAAATTCCAATAGGAAAGGATTGATAAAATCGTGCAAAACATCTGCCCAGCATGCGGCACAGGCCCGTACGATACATTGCGCCTTTTAAACTGCCCTGGCAAACCTACTCAACTAACTCCAGTAGCTTTGTGGTAACATCCCATCGAAGCAGCCACATTCGTAGAACTGGAGATGGACCCAGATATATATTAAGCAGAACAAGTAAAAAAGCGTTAAGTTCGGCCGGGCCAAACTTTTCATACCCTCCACCATAAAATATTCTGAACTAAAATGGAATAATTTGTTTTCATTCCTGTCCCCAACTATAAGTGGGTACGTTAAAATGTCAGATAATGTACATAAAATGCTTCATTCGGGAGGCTCTTTTTAATAGTGCCTATATCTAACTATGTTTGTTGACAATTTTTGCTGGGCGAGAAATTGGGAGTTACGTTATATAGGGGTTATAATAAAACATGGACCTATGTTGACAGTTTTTGATGGGAGCCTTTAACGTCAAATAACTCCTAATTCGGTTAAAAATTGTAGCTAGAATCCTCAAAATACCGAAAATCGGTACATAACGTGGGAACTTCAAATGTCATTAACAGCTAGTATGTGGGCTATACGAAAATATGAACTTAAATGAACAATTTTTGTTGCAGAATTTTTGTTGGCTTTTAAATTTCAAATTAAAGAAAGTTCGTCCAAAAAATAAAGCTAAGGTACAGAAAATCGGGAAGGTTTGTTTTGGGACTATACCAAAACATCGTAGGTCCATGTTAAATGGTTAAACATTTTAAGTAAAATCCTCAAAGTACCGAAAATCGGGAAGTATCGTTATATTGGGGCTATATTGAAAATTGTTCATGCAGATGTGTGGTGACCACTACAACCTTCAAATGTCAAATTACAGTTAGTTCGGTTAAAAATTGTAGCTAAAATTGCCAATTACTGAAAATCGGGAGGTACCGTTATATGGGAGCTATAACCGAACATGGACCTATGTTGACAATTTTTTATGGAGAGGTGTTGTGACCACTAAGAACTTCAATGTCAAATTACTGCTAGTTCGGTTTAATATTGTAGCTAAAATCATCAAATTACTGAAAATCGGGAGGTACATTTATATGGGAGCTTTATCACTACATCGACCTTTCTTGACAATTTTTGGTGGAGAGGTGTAGTGACCACTAAGAATGTCAAATGTTCAAATTACAGATAATTTGGTTAAAACTTGTAGGTAAAATTGTCAAAATACCGAAAATCCGTTATATGGGGATACCGAAATCCGTTATACCGAGGTACCGTTATATGGGGCTATACCAAAACATGTACCTATGTTCATATTTTTTTCGAATATAAGTTTTTTGGTCACTAAGAACCCTAAATATCAAATTATAGCTGATTCCGTCTAGAAATGCGACTTAAATCGTCAAAATACCTGAAATCGGGCGGTAACGTTATATGGGGGGATTCAAAAAAAAAAAATTATCTACGTCCACTAGTTTTGTCATAAAAGTTTATTGATACTTAAGAACCCTAAATGTCAATTTATAGCTAAATCGGTCTGAAAATGTAGCTAAAGACGTCAAAATACCCTAAATCGGGGGTACCGTTATATAGGGGCAATACCAAAACGTGAACCTATGTCCACAACTTTTGTTATATAAGTTTATTGACACTTAAGAACCCTAAATGTCACATTATAGATAAATCGGTCTGAAAATGTAGCTAAAAATGTCAAAATACCGTAAATCGGGCGGTACCGTTATATGGGGCCTATACCTAAACGTGGACCGATATAGCCCATAATCGAACTTGACCTGCCTGCAAACAAAAGACGCATTTTCCCAAAATTTCAGCGTCCTATCTCCATTTTTGTGGATGCTAGAGTGATTACCACAGACGGACGGACGGACATGAACAGACCGACTCAGAATTTTACCCTGATCAAGAATATATATACTTTACAGGGTCGCAAATGAGTATTTCAATGCGTTACAAACGGAAAAACAAACTTAATATACCCTCCATACTATGGTATGCATCATGCGAACGTTTGCGGACCATAATTACTTTTGATGATTTATGCACTGAAGTCTCCAACATCAGATCCAATCATAATATATTGCGCATATGTGCGCCATTCTGAAATATATGTTGGTTCCAGCGTTCGCCAAATCTACTTATTTTATTTGTACTTCTGTGCATTAGAGCTCATAAAAATCGCGAAAGATACTCTTACACTCTTAGTTTATTGTTATAAATCTCGTCTTTCATAGATATCTTTTATGACAACTCAAATTTCCATGGTGAAAAACTACATGATGCGAACCTTTGCGGACCATAGTTACATTTGATGTTTTATGCGCTTTAATCTCGAATATCAGATTCAAACATAATACGCTACGCATAGCTGCGCCAATCTGAAATAATCAAATTTTTTCTCAACTGAACTTTCTTATAGCCAGGACTCTTATTTATCAGACCAAATCAAAACTTTTGATAAATGTGTGCAACATTCGGAAAATCACGTGTTTCTCTGAAGTAAAATTGGAATATTTTATGTAGAACAGTTTTAACAAAAATTAAAAAATATTTTGGCAACGTTTGCCAACACTAATTTTTGATCTTACCATTTTATAATTGAATCAAAAAGGTGAAAGGAAATATTTTATTGGACAAGGAAGAAATCGCATTTAATAATGGTAATTACATCAATGCATTTTTCATATACATACATACATATCGATGCCTTACTTCCTCAACCTCGTATCTTAAAAAAATGCGATTTTGACTTTTTTATATCAAACGATTGCTAGTTTTGTGTTTTATAACCGCAACCACTTATTATCTCAATATGTTGTCTCGGTTCTTTAAATATTAATAGAATATATTCTCGTATCTCATTCACTCCTATTTTATAGTAGTTAAATGTACTAAAATGTGAACCAATTGTTTAACTTACTGGTAATCAACGTCGAGGCGAAACGGCTAAATCTAGAATCTTCATTCTGAGTGAGGGTTCCTATGAAAGTGTGGGTGTGTTCGTAAGAAAAAAGTACTAAAATGCACAAAAAATTTTACCTTTCGTATTACGCGAACGAGTAGAGCTAGAATTCTGAGCGGAAAATTGGGACAGGGACGGAATGCAAAATAGTTATTTTAAAGGGTTTTTGGAAATTACAACTCTAAGTTTACGACAATTACTAAAATTTGGTATTTTGTGAACGAATAAAGTTAAAATCTTCAAAACTGTTATGCTAATATCGGTGGATATATTTTGTTTATGTATGACATTGAGTGAACGAATAAAACTGGAATACATACATACAAACATATGTTCCACAATACCCCCGAAGGGGTATCAATGAGTGCGCGCCAGTTAATATTAGTTCAATAATGTGGGACATACTTCTTATCGCCGAGCCGTAACGGCGTGTCTTACGACACCACCTTTTAGTGAAGTTGAAATACTGAGGAAATGTAAGCCGACATTACACTGATGATCAAGGATTGAACCGCAGACAATCTGAGTGCAAGGCGGACGTGCATACCACTGCACCACGGTGGTTCCCAATGTCTATGCAATAGTTACAATAAAAGCAGGCAGTCTTTATGGTGGTAAGTGGACGATAAAAGTTGAATAATGGCATTTATTATCTACGTCACTGATTGTGTGTATGTTTGAGGTACCACGAACAAAATAACCATATTCTCACAATGCAGCGTGATAGAAGACCAAAAAAGAGGAGATACATGTTTCGGCGTTTGTCGCTATCACAAACATTAGATTTGATTTACTGCCTCAAAGCGTTCAACGATTATTTCATTCAGTTTTTCTTTTATTAAAGTCTGTATATGTATATCTTTAGCATTTTTTATGTACCTATGTGTTTGTTGTTGCTTTTGCTTTTTAATGCCTTTCAATAAACCACCACCTTTATAAATGTGTGTATATGTTTGAGACAGCCAGCGAGCGCTTACTGAGAGCAAGTGACCATACATTTCAATGTGTTTCCCATTGAAATTTACGCTCCCTTGCTCTCAGAAAGCGCCCACTGGTGCATGTGTTTTTTTTGTGGCTTTTGGGTTTGTATTTGTTTGCACCAACAAAATATTTGTTTGCACCTAACATATAATTTGTTTGCACCCAAACATATAATTTGTTTGCACCCAAACATATAATTTGTTTGCACCCAAACATATATTTGTTTGCAGGACCCGAACTTATGTTATGTTACAAATATATGTTTGCTGAAAAATAGGTTTGGGTCATTGTTAGAGAGGCGTTTTTTTCCTCCGTGTAGATAAAAACTTCAAAACACCTGAAATCGCGAGGTACCGTTATATGGAGGCTATTCCAAAACCTATAAACCAATTTTTGGTGCAAAAGGTTTCTGACTACTGGGGACCCTAAATACCAAACTACAGCCAATTCGGGCCGAAAATAGAGATAAAAGCTTCAAAATACATTAAATCGGGTGGTACCGTTATATGGGGGATATATGAAAATCTGAACCCATATTGATGATTTTTTGGCTAAAGTATTTTTTAATTATTTTAAGAATTTACTGAAAAAATCAGATCTATCCGAAGATTAGAAATATTTTTGTCACACCTTCCCATACAAGCGGGACCACTGACAAAAATCGATGTCAACAAATTTCATTCAATGACAATTTACCAAATTGTCTCTAAACATATCATATTTTAATATTGCACCAATTTTTTTTTAATTTATAACGGTACATAACAAAGTAAAGCAAAAGAAGTTAATATTTAAGTATGATATCTTAAAGATTTAAAAAAAAAACGTCAGTAAGGTACTGACTTCTACACGAAAAAATAATTGAAAATTTATAAGATAATTTTATTTTTCCAAATGAAAGTTTTATGGCCTATTTCTCTAAGACGATTCGAATTTAACAAAAAACAGAAGTTTGGTAATATTTCGAAAGAATTTGTATTCGAATCGTCTTAGTGAAACATGCCATTAGTTAAAGGTATTTTAACTACTTTTTGTACACACTTGGTGTGTCTTTTTACTTACTATATGTTGCTGAAACAAATTTTTCATCAACTTTTCCTTTATACAACTGTCAAAATCTGCAACATTAGTAATAATTATTACAAATTATCGAGTACTCAGACACACTTATTATATTATAGATTTTTTTATTGAAGGTTTTTTTATCAGTTTTGCTTCTCGAAATACCTTTCTGTAAAAATAAAAAAAAAATCTATTATACTAGCATGTACTTATAGATGTAAGGTTGTTTTTAACCATCTTAGTTTTCTAAGTAAACTATGTAAATACTATTGAACAAATAATAAATAAATAAATAACAAACAAAAAAAATATATTATAGAATCTTCAAAATAGTTTACAAAAAAGACAAAGATTCTTCCAGTATCGCAAACAATGACATGCTCTCGTTGCAGTACTTGCTCGGGTGTTACCGTAAGAACTATCCTAATCACCGTAAGGTGGATAGGCCCTCCTCTCCCAGCCATTTCAGTAGGGACATATGCCATACACAACTATTGTGTGTATGCGGTCCTCAGAGAACATTCCCTATCTATCGCAGCTGAGGGGCGTCAGCTCCGACGACAAACCAAAGTAGTTTTGGCTTAACTGAGCTCAGGATGGGTGCATCAGTCTAAATTCCAATAGGAAAGGATTGATAACATCGTGCAAAACATCTGCCCAGCATGCGGCACAGGCCCGTACGATACATTGCGCCTTTTAAACTGCCCTGGCAAACCTACTCAACTAACTCCAGTAGCTTTGTGGTAACATCCCATCGAAGCAGCCACATTCGTAGAACTGGAGATGGACCCAGATATATATTAAGCAGAAAAAGGAACTTACTGTTACAACAACAACATATTTTGAATTTTAATGTAAGTCACAAGCCGTACATACCAAGACAATAGGTTCGATAAAAGACGAACCGATCACAATTATTTGGAGCTGCAACACATTCTCTAATAAAATCAAACTAAATATTTCCTTCCCACGTATAGGAATGGATTGTAAAAGGTGTTTGTTGTTCCTTATCAAACTTTTCAGTAACTTTCTATTCTTTGAAAAGAGCCAATTTATTTATTTCTTGTAGCTATTTTCATGAAGTCGCACATATAAGAAAAAAGACAAATTTATTTCATTACAATATATCAATTCTGCCATCTAAGATTAGATTAAATTCACGAAAAAGCGCACGTTATGCATTTCTATGTGATGAAATATTTAGGTAAGTGAAAGGGTCTATTGTTTGGAATGACAACGTTCCTGACGTTTTTCAAACTGAACCTTTTTCACATCTAATTCTGAGCATTGCAGTTGTAATTCGCAACATTTCATTTGTAATTCGATTATTCTATTAGTAATTTGTAACATTTTATTTGTAATTCGAGAATTCCATTGGACATTCGAGTTTTTCCATTTGAACTTCGAATTATTCTATTTGTGATTCGAATTACTCCATTTGAAATTCAAACAAAAAAAAAATAAATAAAAAAATTGGTTCCATTGGTTTTATATTTGGTTTTTCGAAATACAAATTAAATGTTTTGAATTACAAATAGAGTAATTCGAATTACAAATAGAATAATTCGAATTACAACTGTAATAATTCGAATTTCAAATGGAATGATTCGAATTACCAACTGGTGAAATAATTCGAATTACAAATGGAATTCTCGAATTACAAACAAAATGTTACGAATTACAAACAAAATGTTACGAATTACAATTGAATTCTCGAATTACAACAGAAATGATTCGAATTACATCCGAAAAAGGTTGTCGTAACTTCCTGAGTGCTATTTCCGTTATATACAATACATAAAAAAAAATTGTCACACCTTTTCAACACGAAAAAGCGTAAACACGAATCTAATGATAAATGCTATCCTGACGCACGGAATGCATTTGATGGTGTGTATCCGTGTCCCTGTATGGAAATATTTAATGTAGCGCAATTGTTTCGAGTTTGTTGTACACGTCTATGGAAACACGGAAACAAGAACATGTTCTAAGGTGCATGCATTTCGTTCGCCGTAACCCAACACCTTCATTTGTACATTGTATAGTGCATTACTTTAAGTGTGTATGAAGGATACGGTTTTTTGATACGTCAATTTTTTTTCAATTTCTTTAAACCACTATCTTGGTATATTATTTACTTTTCTATAACCGGTTCTTCTTATACACCCATCTTTCCAGAATTACGCTTTTCTTAATCGCAGTAAGTGTTTTTTATATACAAATAAGCTTAAATAAGAAGTCATTGGCATCCAATAAAGATTTAGATTTGGAGTAAATTGAAATCAGAGTAAAATTGATGATTAGAAAAATACCTTTAAAGGAATTTTTCAGAAGACAGATGTAATCCTTCAAGATAAATAACAGGAGAAAAATCTTGAAGCGTACTTCCTAGTACACAATGTATTTATAGTATATATACATATATAAATTTGATGATTACTTAGATTGAATAGATTACCACACTGACAATGTATCAGTGAACTCCTTTTAAAATTTCTTTCCTTTAAATATTCAGATGATAGTAAAATCATTGTATTAACCGGGTTACAGTGCCATTTCAGTTTCGGTTCTGCAAACCCTAATTTCGTCGCTTGCAATTTTTTCAAATGCGGGTGGGACAACGTACTTTCTTTTACGCTCCATCCGTATAGTCTATGCTGCGAGGGCAAATGATGCTTTATTTACGAACTTATGCTACATTACCCGTAACAGATGCTTTGCATATTCCTACTCGTATGAATCCCTTTAGTGAACAATTCAACTGAACTGGTAAAATGTAACGGGAGCAGGGAAAACAAAAACATTAAATATATTGATAAGGGTGTTGGTACCAAAGGCAATATCTACATCAGCAAAAAAGAAACAATAGCAACAACGTTAGAGACCATGGTGGAAATGAACGAAAAACGAAAAAGGAAAGGGAGATGACAGGGACAAGTGATAAAGTACCAGCATAAGAAAAGTGGCAGAAATCGTAACAAATTTTAACAACAATCTCCACTTTCTCTTCTTTCTTCTTTGGCACACCTCTGAGTGTCCGTCCGACCGTATTTTGCAATAAAGAATGATGCAGTTTGAAAGCAACAACACTGCAGTTACTTCAGTGCTTTAGCGATTTCATTTTTTACATTTTCTATATACAGGTCTTATGTTTCGAATAAGCTCGCTGCTGTAAGAAACATCTATCAACAGGATTGTCAAGACTGCAACAAAGGACTGCAATGTTCGTGGTGTTTGTGAAACACTTTCCAAGCGATATGTTACATCTACAGCCTCTACCAGCGCATAACAAGCCGTTGATTAAATTTCAAGTAATGTGCAACAATAAACTGGGCGAAATTCGCCTTATGTTCGTCTTAGCGTGCTCTTCCTACGGATTTGCAAAATTTGCAACAAACAGGACGTGTCCCAGCCAATAGCTCCAACGTAAAGGGGCACAACTTTGCATTTATTTCTTTTTAACAACGCAACAGTTGATTGAAAGAGAAACAAATATAAAAACATAAAGCCTAGTAATCTCGATAGCACTATTAATCACATTTGGTCGCCTATAAAATGTACTAGTTCGGATACAATCAAATGGACTTGGTCGCCTACAACAATACAAGTTCAGATTTTTAGGGGTTGTAGATGTATAAATTATCTGTTACACAACGGCGTACAACAATAAAAAAATGATCTTCGCCCTAACAGGCAAAATTTCAAAAAATAAAAAATAGGCTGAGCCCGGCTGGGATTTGAACCCACGTCCTTGAAAACATATCAAAAAAATGTTGTCACGGCGTGTTAGCGTTCAAAGCCAAAACTCATAACTTCAAAGGCATCGCAAAAAGCGGTTGTTGTGAAGAAAATACATTTCAAAACGGCCAAATATCCGTTAATGTATAAAAACACATTTGCATTTGAAAAACGATAAGTTCTAGGACAGAGAAGCCATTACATAGTCGATACGTCCGAAGATTTGCTTTACCACCAATGAAACCAGGTAACGTAATTTGGTGACTATGTGGGTTCGAGTCCATGGCTTTCCTTTTTCACTTGCAAATAATTTCAGATCATTAAGCTTAACTCTAAACGAGAAAATTAATAAAATCATTAAAAAAAAAAAAATGATCTTCGCCCTAACAGGCAAAATTTCAAAAAATAAAAAATAGGCTGAGCCCGGCTGGGATTTGAACCCACGTCCTTGAAAACATATCAAAAAAATGTTGTCACGGCGTGTTAGCGTTCAAAGCCAAAACTCATAACTTCAAAGGCATCGCAAAAAGCGGTTGTTGTGAAGAAAATACATTTCAAAACGGCCAAATATCCGTTAATGTATAAAAACACATTTGCATTTGAAAAACGATAAGTTCTAGGACAGAGAAGCCATTACATAGTCGATACGTCCGAAGATTTGCTTTACCACCAATGAAACCAGGTAACGTAATTTGGTGACTATGTGGGTTCGAGTCCATGGCTTTCCTTTTTCACTTGCAAATAATTTCAGATCATTAAGCTTAACTCTAAACGAGAAAATTAATAAAATCATTAAAAAAAAAAATGATCTTCGCCCTAACAGGCAAAATTTCAAAAAATAAAAAATAGGCTGAGCCCGGCTGGGATTTGAACCCACGTCCTTGAAAACATATCAAAAAAATGTTGTCACGGCGTGTTAGCGTTCAAAGCCAAAACTCATAACTTCAAAGGCATCGCAAAAAGCGGTTGTTGTGAAGAAAATACATTTCAAAACGGCCAAATATCCGTTAATGTATAAAAACACATTTGCATTTGAAAAACGATAAGTTCTAGGACAGAGAAGCCATTACATAGTCGATACGTCCGAAGATTTGCTTTACCACCAATGAAACCAGGTAACGTAATTTGGTGACTATGTGGGTTCGAGTCCATGGCTTTCCTGTTTCACTTGCAAATAATTTCAGATCATTAAGCTTAACTCTAAACGAGAAAATTAATAAAATCATTAAAAAAAAAAAAAAATGATCTTCGCCCTAACAGGCAAAATTTCAAAAAATAAAAAATAGGCTGAGCCCGGCTGGGATTTGAACCCACGTCCTTGAAAACATATCAAAAAAATGTTGTCACGGCGTGTTAGCGTTCAAAGCCAAAACTCATAACTTCAAAGGCATCGCAAAAAGCGGTTGTTGTGAAGAAAATACATTTCAAAACGGCCAAATATCCGTTAATGTATAAAAACACATTTGCATTTGAAAAACGATAAGTTCTAGGACAGAGAAGCCATTACATAGTCGATACGTCCGAAGATTTGCTTTACCACCAATGAAACCAGGTAACGTAATTTGGTGACTATGTGGGTTCGAGTCCATGGCTTTCCTTTTTCACTTGCAAATAATTTCAGATCATTAAGCTTAACTCTAAACGAGAAAATTAATAAAATCATTAAAAAAAAAAAAAAAATGATCTTCGCCCTAACAGGCAAAATTTCAAAAAATAAAAAATAGGCTGAGCCCGGCTGGGATTTGAACCCACGTCCTTGAAAACATATCAAAAAAATGTTGTCACGGCGTGTTAGCGTTCAAAGCCAAAACTCATAACTTCAAAGGCATCGCAAAAAGCGGTTGTTGTGAAGAAAATACATTTCAAAACGGCCAAATATCCGTTAATGTATAAAAACACATTTGCATTTGAAAAACGATAAGTTCTAGGACAGAGAAGCCATTACATAGTCGATACGTCCGAAGATTTGCTTTACCACCAATGAAACCAGGTAACGTAATTTGGTGACTATGTGGGTTCGAGTCCATGGCTTTCCTGTTTCACTTGCAAATAATTTCAGATCATTAAGCTTAACTCTAAACGAGAAAATTAATAAAATCATTAAAAAAAAAAAAAATTATCTTCGCCCTAACAGGCAAAATTTCAAAAAATAAAAAATAGGCTGAGCCCGGCTGGGATTTGAACCCACGTCCTTGAAAACATATCAAAAAAATGTTGTCACGGCGTGTTAGCGTTCAAAGCCAAAACTCATAACTTCAAAGGCATCGCAAAAAGCGGTTGTTGTGAAGAAAATACATTTCAAAACGGCCAAATATCCGTTAATGTATAAAAACACATTTGCATTTGAAAAACGATAAGTTCTAGGACAGAGAAGCCATTACATAGTCGATACGTCCGAAGATTTGCTTTACCACCAATGAAACCAGGTAACGTAATTTGGTGACTATGTGGGTTCGAGTCCATGGCTTTCCTTTTTCACTTGCAAATAATTTCAGATCATTAAGCTTAACTCTAAACGAGAAAATTAATAAAATAATTATCAATGTTAGACAGTAGACTAGTAAGTATCCGAATCTTGCGTGCTACTAATGGAAAATATTGGCTGTGAATGATAACACTATACAACACTGAAAATGCAAACAACTTCAGTATGCATTTTTTGAAAGTACATATTGAGACTACAAAAACACTAGTAGGGTTTTATCCTGTCAGAAACCGGGCTAAAACTACAGTTTTTTTGCATTTATTGCGCCTTTATCTCAGAAACGATTAAGAATTTGGCCTTGCTATGTTTGGCAATATTGCGGCCCTAAAATAGTAAAATTATGGAAATTTTCGATATTTTATAAAATTTGAGACAATAAATGTAGTTTTTCGAGTTCATTATTCCTCCAAATATTTTATTCTTGCCCTTATCTACAAATTTGCTTCAAATGTCAGATGAAGATTCACATAGGGTTCAGAGATACAGTCCAGAATTGCTTAAAAAAAAAAACTATATTTAGCCATGTTTAGGTGGGGCCATAAAATCCAAGCTGGATCTGACACAACATAATTCAACTGGGGTTTTCGTCGTTTGGGTCTGTACTTTCAAAAAATCCTCACAAGATTACCTTAAAATATTGCACAGTGTAATAATAATAATTTCTGCTTCAAGTAATATACCTACATGTATTGATTTTAGCTTAATGAGAAAGAGTCTATATTATATGGTATTTGCGCTGTTAAACAAAAGGATATTAACTGAAAATTTTGAAATTTTCACTTAGTATTAAAAAAGATAGATAATGATTACAGCCACCCACTATAAAAATCGTCCATTATTTTTTCTACTCTTTCATCAAAAGATACCGTCACTCTTCATGAATTTAAGCAGAGGTACACATTTGGGAAGGCGTAGGTGCGAAACAATGCTGAAGTATCCACAAAATCCTCCAAATTTCATAAAAAGATTTGAACACGAAAATTTGTCAGTAGCAGTTTGGAGAAGTTTTACCAGATTACGATATTCAAAAAAGACACTTCGTTTTCTTATTAATTTTTTAAATTACTCAATATAGAGATGTGATTGCATATAACTGTTTTTTAATGTAATGCAAAAAATCGAGCGATGTTTATCAAGAATATTTACGCCTGTAGATCTTTTTGTTTTTAAAAATATATAGGCATATTTAAAAAGACTTTATATTTTCTTAAATTGTGAATATTTTTGTAAAAAATCGAGCGATTTTTTCAAAACAATTTTAGCCTGCGGCACTTTCCTTAAGAAATGATAATTGCACACTTTCGAATAACTTTGCACATTCTTAAAATGGGAAACTATTTTTGTAAAAAAACCGCGCAATTTATTTTTAAACAAGTATGGACGGCGTTAAGTTCGGCCGGGCCGAACTGGTTATACCCTCCACCACAAGTTGTATTGAAGTAAAATGGAATAATTAGTTTCCTTTCGTGTATGAAGAAGACTTAATACTAAATTTCAGCAATTTCGGTAAAACAATGTGCGGCACCATTCTATGGGGGCTATTTCAAAACGTCAATCTATACCGACAAATTTCTGATGGAAAGTTTTTAGGCTCAAGGAAGACTAAATACCAAATTTTCTATATTTCGGTAAGAGAATGTGGCTAAAACTTAACAAATACCGAAAATCAAGAAGTACGCTTCTATGGGGATATAGGAAGACGTGGACCTATACTGATAATACTCTTCTGGAATATTTTATAAATCTTGGAAGACGAAATAACGAATTTCAGCCATTTCGGTTGGATATTGACGTCACAAACTTCAGTATTACGAAAATCGGGAGGTACCGTTCTATGGGGGCTATATCGAAACGTGGACCTATACCGACGAATTTTAGTCAGAAATGGGGCAATATGAAAGCGTGGACCTGTACAGACATATTTCTGGCGAACAGTTTTATATCACATTGAAGACTAAATACCAAATTTCAGCCATTTTGGTGGAATATTGAAGACACAACCTTCAAAATACGAAAAATCGGGAGGTACATTTCCATGGGGTCTATATGAAGGCGTTGACCTATACCGACAAATTTAAAGGGAAAGTTTGAGTACCCCCAACGTAGTCTAAATACCAAATTTCAGCCATTTCGGTGGAATATTGAGGCCACAACGTTCAAAATACCGAAAATCGGGAGGTACCGTTCTATGGGGGCTATATGAAGGCATGGACCGATACCGAAAAACTTCTGGGGGAAAGTTTTATACCACCAACGTAGACTAAGTACCAAATTTCAGCCATTTCGGTGTGATAATGAAGCTAAAACCTTCAAAATACCGAAAATCGGTAGGTACCGTTCTATAGGGGCTATATGAAGGTGTGAACCGATACCTACAAAATTCTGGGGGAAAGTTTTATACCCCTAAAGAAGACTACGTACCAAATTTCAGCCATTTCGGTGTGATAATGAAGCTAAACCCTTCAAAATACCGAAAATCGGGAGGTACCGTTATATGGGGGCTATATGAAGGTGTGGACCGATACCGACAAAATTCTGGGGGAAAGTTTTATACCCCTAAAGAAGACTACGTACCAAAGTTCAGCCATTTTGGTAGGATAATGAAGCTAAAACCTTCAGAATACCGAAAATCGGGAGGTACCGTTCTATGGTGGCTATATGAAGGTGTGGACCGATACCGACAAAATTCTGGGGGAAAGTTTTATACCCCTAAAGAAGACTACGAACCAAATTTCAGCCATTTTGGTAGGATAATGAAGCTAAAACCTTAAAAATACCGAAAATCGGGAGGTACCGTTCTATGGGGGCTACATCAAAACGTGGACCGATATATCCCATTTTCAATACCAACCATCCTGCAAGTAATAAAAACTTCTATACCAAATTTTGACTCTCTATCTTTAAAATTGCGAGCTGTATCCTGATTTCAACAGACAGACAGACGGACGGACAGACTTGACCATGTCCGTCGACATAGAATTTTATGCTGATCAATAATATATATCGTCGTTGTCTAACCGTGATACTTTAAACACGTATTGTGCGGAGTTCTAGCAAACGAAAGTTCGATTGTTAAAGTCAAATTTAACAAAAAAAAAAAAAAAAAAAAAAAAAACAATTACTATAAACAAAACCACTTTGGTTTTGGATCACTTGTCTCGAAAACGACATAAATTAACAACAAACGGTTTAACACCGTCAATCGCAGAGTGAGTGCATCAATTGTTTGCACAATTGATGCACTTGCATATTGCACATTGTTACTGCTAACAACAACAACTATTCACGATGACCGATGCCATCAACAGTGATGTTGATCTAAATACCAACAACAACCATGATGATGACTCTGACTGGCAAAAGGTACCCAACAAAAGAAGGAATAGTGGATCGCCAAACATATTCAAAAATAAGAGACCGCATAATGACAACGCAGCAGGGACGTCCAACCGATTCGTCAGCCTAGTTAACGATGATGATGATAAAGAGCAAGAAATCAATGAATCCGATGCCCAACCCAAACCACCACCAATATTCATACCTCATGTTGAAGATATAAGTAAAATGGTAGCTGATTTCACAAAAGTAATTCCTATTACTGATTTCTACTATAAATCTCTTAGAGATGGTCAGGTTAGAGTTGTTATTCATTCTGTTGATAATTATCGCAAGGTTATAAAGCATTTAGAATCAGCTGGAAATAGCTATCATACATTTCAATTAAAACCTGAGAGAGCTTTTAGGGTTGTAATCAAGGATCTTCATCCTTCCACTAATGTTACTGATATAAAAGCCATCTTGTTAAGCCGTGGGCACCAAGTACGCAATGTTAGAAATATTGTTAGCCGTGTGACAAAACAACCACTCCCAATGTTTTACGTCGATTTGGACCCAAATCCAAACAATAAAGACATTTATGAAATTACTAGCTTTGAAGGAGCAAGAGTTAAAATTGAAGCTGCCAAGAAGACAGACGAAATTGTCCAATGCTTCAGGTGCCAGGAGTTTGGACATACCAAGTCTTATTGTCGCAAGCCGTTCAGATGTGTCAAGTGCGGTCTCGATCACTCTACTACTGATTGTACTAAAGCAACAACAACTCCTCCTAAATGTGTTCACTGTTTGCAAAATCATACTGCTAATTATAGAGGATGTCAATTTTACCAAAACCTTATTAAAAAAAGAACAACAAGAGCTGCACCTTCATATAACAACAACAATGGCATGTATGAACAAACAAATTCTAATAATTTCCAAAACGGTGTGTCTTACTCTCAAGCTGTACGTGGTGATGAAAATGTAATTTTGCAGAAGATAGAGACTATGCTGCAAAAACAAATTGAGTTGACAAATACTCTAATCAATATGATGTCTATGTTGATGTCCAAAATATGCAATTAGATCTCATAATTGCGGAATGGAATGCCAATGGCATAATTAATCATTTAAATGAAATACAAATTTTTTTAAAACTATACAGTATTGACGTTTTTCTTGTATGTGAAACACATTTAACTTCTAAATCATTCCTTCGAATAAACGGACATGATTCAATCATATCCAACCATCCTGACGACAGAGCTCATGGAGGAGCAGCTGTTCTCATAAGAAGAGGTATCAAATATGAAGTTCTTCCTAACATTTCTAGGAACTATCTTCAGGCAGCAGGTGTGAGAATTAAATGTGCAAATAACACCTTTACAAACATATACTCAGTTTACTTCCCACCGAGATTCAATATAGACTGTGATTCTTATGAAGAATTTTTCAAAAACATCGGCAGAAGATTTATAGTAGGCGGTGATTTCAACGCCAAACACGTTTGGTGGGGATCCCGCCTATGTAATCCAAAAGGCAGACGATTGTATGAGTGTATTACTAAAAATAATTATCTAGCTCTTGCCACCGGAACACCAACATATTGGCCAACTGATCCTAGAAAAATTCCAGATTTGTTGGATTTTTTATTTGCTCAGCAATCCCACGACATTTCTTTGATATTAGATCTTGCGATGATTTAAGCTCTGATCATACCCCTGTTCTGCTAAATTACAAAGTCAATGCATGTTCGTTAACAACAAGTAAGCCACTAATATCATCAAAAACAAATATTAAATGTTTTCAAGATTGGATTGACAGACGTATCAATCTTGGTACATCTCTAAAATCTGGTGAAGAAGTTGATGATGCTGTTGAGAACTTCGTACAATTGATTCATGAAGCTGCGTTTTATTCCACGCCGGAAGAAGAAAATCATTGTAGTTCAAATATACAGGTATCGCTTGAAATAAGAAACCTGATTAAATCAAAAAGGCAATTAAGGAAAGTGTGGCAAAGAACTCGTCTTCCACAAGATAAAACTAACTTAAACAGAGCAGTTCAATACCTTAAAAAGCGATTAAATGATTTGAAAAACGAAGCGACAGGAAGATATCTTTCGGAACTGAGCCCATTTGAAAACAATGATCACAATTTATACCAATGTACTAGATATTTAAAACGTCCTCAAACAAGGAACACCCCAATTAAGAAAGCGAACGGATCTTGGTGCAGATCCGATAAAGAAATTGCTGATGCATATAAAGAGTTTCTGGAAGAAACTTTTACACCATTCTCGTTATGTAATACTAATGATAGGCAAACAGTTGAAGATTTTCTTGACAGTCCATGCCAAATGTCTCGCCCTGTTAAACCGTTTACCTTTCAGGAAGTCGTCATGGAAATAAAAAAACTTAAAGCTAAGAAATCTCCTGGGTACGATAACATTAATACCAAAATACTAAAATCATTACCCAAAAAGGCGCTTGTTTTTCTGACAACCTTATTTAACTCTATTCTGAGGTTGGGTCATTTTCCCTCTCAGTGGAAATATGCAAAAATTATAATGGTACATAAGCCAAATAAGCCCGAAAACATACTAAGCTCGTATCGACCCATAAGCTTGCTTCCAGTATTTTCGAAGATTTTTGAAAGGCTTTTCCAAAAGCGTATGATTCCAATACTTGAATGCTTGAACCTTATTCCAGACCATCAGTTTGGCTTCAGACAAAAACATGGCACACCAGAGCAATGTCACAGGATCGTTGGAGTAATTAGAGAATCTCTGGAAAAGAAAATGTATTGTTGCGCAGCATTTGTAGATGTCAAGCAAGCTTTTGATAGAGTCTGGCATGCCGGATTGCTCTTTAAGCTGAAAAAAATATTACCAACACCGTTATACTTGGTTTTAAGATCATATCTGAGCGATCGAAGATTTTTCGTGTCCGTTAATAATGAAGAATCCGTTATTGGAATTATACAATCTGGAATACCTCAAGGGAGTGTTATGTCCTGTACACAATATATACCTCGGATATGCCAACTAATACTGATGTCACTATTGCCACATTTGCCGATGACACCGCTATCTTGGCCACAAGCGTTAACCCACACGAAGCTTCCAATACAGTTCAGAGGCAACTTGATCAACTAAATGCATGGTTTAATAAGTGGAACATAAAAGTCAACCCTTACAAGTCTACGAATGTCACTTACACCTTGAGTAAAGAAAATTGTCCATCGCTCACTCTGAATGGAGCTGAAATTCCTACTTCAAACTGTGCGAAGTATCTTGGGTTCCGCATTGATCGAAGGTTAACATGGAAAGAACACATTCAATCAAAAAGAAAAGAGGTTGACATTAAGACAAAAAAGATGTATTGGTTACTTAATCCAAAGTCTCAACTAAGTTTGGAAAATAAAGTCCGACTTTATAAAACTGTTTTGAAACCTGTATGGTCTTATGGTATCGAATTGTGGGGAACGGCGAGCAATTCAAATATAGAAATTTTGCAAAGATATCAATCGAAGACACTTAGATTGTTATCAAACGCACCTTGGTTTGTAAATAATAATTGCATACACAATGATCTTGGCGTTCCAAAAGTGAAGGATGAAATAACGAAGAGAAGTACAAACTACCTCAACAGATTAAGTAATCATTCTAATCCCCTAGCCATAGCTCTACTAGATGATAGTAATGAAGTCCGAAGGTTAAAAAGAAAACACATTTTAGATCTCCCTTTTTAGGATAATCATAAAAAATGTAATGTATAAATAAAAAACAAACGATGTATATTTGTGTAGGAGTTATGTTAACCATAAAGAAGTATAGAAAAGATATATTTATGAATAAGTGATCAATGTAAATTTGTAAATGAGTTAAGATTAAAGGATCTTAACTACTCTGTTAATATTATACACATTATAACATTTGCTTATTATTTTATATTTAAATAGATTGCAAATAAAGAAAATAATAAAAAAAAAAATAATATATATACTTAATAGGATCTCCGACGAATATTTCGATGTGTTACAAATGGAATGACAAATTTAATTATACCCTCCATATGGTGGAGAATTTTATTTTTACAGGGTTTTCCATTTCCATTCGTCTTAATGTCTACTAAAAACAACAATTATTCAGCAGAATTTTTCTTTTAAAATATCTTTAAAGGCGAATGTTGAATATAGTTCGATTTGTATGGGTTACGATGTACTTATTTTTCTTAAAAAATTTAAATTATTTATAAATTGTAATGAAATAAAAAATTCCTTCGAAATTAAAGTTATTTTTAAATTTTCCTATACATTTGAAAAAAAAAGTATTTAAAAAATCGCTTAAACTTCCATTGGTAGTTATTTCCGCTAGGTGGGGTCAGACATAGCTTCCAACAATTTTGGAGTCATGTCCGCGAACTAAGATCGTTTTGCGAGTAAGGTCCGTTTGAGTTATGTCACAGCACCATATTAATCGTCAACATAAACCTGGAATGATAATTATCAGTTTATTTTCTATATTCTGTTGGATGTTTCTAGTATGTTGAAAAATTGTTCAGAACTTCGTCTATACTAAGGATGGCGATCTCGATCATATATGGAACAATAAACGTCACCAATATGGATTGGAAAACCATAATTAGAGGAAGCTTATGAAGAATTTAAGAAATATAACCTCTTAAGTAAAAGTGATCCGATACATCAATCAATGCTGGACATTGAAAATACCACCCGGAAGCGGAAACTCTTGTAGCTTTACTAAAAAGATTATTTGAAGTAAGCATTTTAGCGGGCAGTCGTTTTTATACCCTACACCGCAATGTGGAAAGGGTATTATAAGCTTATTTTTCGGAAAACTTATTGAGGATGAAAGGGTATTATAAGCTTATTTTTCGGAAAACTCATTTAGGATGAAAATTTTTGATATTTTTACATTCTATGCTATTATTTTAAGTTACTTGTTTTAATGTCAAAATTTTATTTTTACTTTAAAATTCTTTTATGGTGACAAGACCCGACAAATCCCGCAGTCCAGAAATCGCCCTGATAAATCCGAAACCCCGGGTTAAGGAATTTGGAAATCCCGAATACCGGGATTTTTGAAAACCTGTCCCGTTCGTTAAAAAAAACAAAGAACAGTTGGTGGTGCACATGTAAGCACACGTAAGCGTTTAAACAACCCTTAGAATAACTAGTTACTCTACTGGTCATAGAATAACTATTTAAAATAATGGGTTAGTAGTTGGTTTTGTAAGGAGTTACGGCTACCAAAAAGTACTATAAATATTCATTATTTAGTAAGGATTTTTACCTGGGTGTAAGCATTTTAATGTTTTAATGTTCGCAAGCGTGGCTCAGTGTGTAGTGTGTTTAGCTCCAAGTCAGATTTTCGCATGTTTATCAGTGATTGCAGGCACAATTAAAATAGAAGGCGTAGCGAATTGAACCCGAACCTCACAACAGCCGTGTGCCGGCCAGCAGCTGCCATCTCAGCGTACATATAATTGAGATAAATACTGTAGTAAACGGTTAGTAAAAAATTAAAGTGGCTTAGGCCATTTTGGAATCTATTTAAAGAACAATATTGATAGGAACTGAGGGTTAGGCCATTTTGGCTCCATTTTTTAAAACATAAAAAATTTCTTCAGATATATAATAAAAATAATTTTAAGAGTTTTAAATAATACAAATTAATAATAATAATTATTGGTCTTCTTCCTGAATGTCTTCTTCTTCGGCTCTCGAATTTGTTCTTAAATTATTATAAAATGAAAGTTTTATAAGAGATATCAACATCAGCCGTTGTTGTTCCAATCCATGAAAGTGCACCTGTTTTGCAATTCAATTGCAATATATAAATCGAGGAAATAGTGGATTTTTTGTGTCAGAAGAATATCAAGATAGCGGCAGTGTAGGAAACCTACCTACCTTAATTTGTGACATAACAGTGTAGGAAACCTACCTCAACAACAACTGCAACCCTCTTTTTAAGGCAAAAATTAATAACAGCGGATTTAAAGGATTTTTTAACTTTTTAAATTATTTATGTGTAAAAGTGAGATAAAACAAAGATTTTTGCAGGTAAATTCGGATATAACGAACAACGGTTATAAGCAACTACGTATATAACGAACAAAGCTATTTTTCCAATGCCATTTTCATTAGTTTTCTATTACACAACAAACTGTTGAAAACGATCACGGTAGTAAGTAACAAAAATTTTGTCCCCGCGAATAGATTTCCAACGAATTGTTACTACAGTTTTGTATAATTTTTGAATATACGTTAATAAAGACGAGTTTAGTAATCCTTTAAACCGTATCAAAATTTAATATGTAAAAGAGAGATAGAATAAAGCTTACTACTACCGTTTATAGAAAACCACGGATACACCGAACAATTTGTCGCCATTACTTATTTTACTTGCAATGAAATTATAAACAACAATATTTTTTACATTTATTATTTATTTCCTCAAACCAAACTTCCACAAATTTAAGACTTTTTATTGAGAAGTAACCTAATAAATTCTCATAAATATCAAAAAGCTGGCAAAATCGGGATTGGAAACCTAGTAATACCAATGCAGAAGACTTTCAGTAATTTGTTCTAGGTGGCAAAATCACGGCCAATTTAGTATAAGTCTATATGAAGTGAGTTTAAGAAAAATAAAATATTTATTTCTGACTTTTGTGTTTTTTGGCCGCTACCCAAAATGTTTAAGCTATATTATATATTAAATAAATTCCTTTCGCAATTACCAATCTATTTCATTTTATATACATATATTTATATTTGGTTTATTTTTCCACGGTTTTATGTACATTGAAATATGCCTTACAATATATATTTTTTAGTTCTTCTTCGAAATTCTCAATTTGACTGCAATTTAAACCGAGAAAATGCCGCCATTTTGAAAAATATCACTCATATAATAAATTTTGACATGTTCTTTTTTCAATGCCAACTAAAAAATTATTATTATTAAAAGTTGCAAAATCGATTTTTAGACCCAAAAACTGGGCAAATTACCTATAGTGCTTTGTGATGGTTACAACGTAATGAAGAAGAATCACACCAGAAGTGAATGTATATAGGCCGAAGTTTAGCTCGCTTTTGGAAGTTATAACCGACTAATCTTAGGGAACACTTTACTGCTCATCAGGTGTTGTGGTATTCTGTCCTCGGCAATGACCATATTAGTATAGCGCTGGCTGGGCAGATTAATAAATCTAAATTCACTAATAAAGAATTCACTAATCCCCGCTTCAGAGATCTGCCTAACTTTTGTGATGATCGGGTAGCAGAAAGGGCGTTCTGAGATATCATCACTGCTGCAATCGCTCGCTATATTTGATCTAACTTCGGGTATTCACCTGCTGGAGCTGAACAAATTTGAGGCGGGCAAATAAGCATGATGAGCTTCGTCGAGACGACCCGTCAGAGTCATGGAGATGACACTGAAAATTGACAGGTTAGTCGGCGAGCATAAGCGGAACATGTAGCTAAATCATCTGAAGATGACCTGTTGCTACATTGGAGCCGGAATAAGTGAATTGTGGACAACGGTTAAATCAGTTTCGAACCCTATGAAGAAGGAAGATAGCACTGAACACCATCTTTGCACATATTAGTCGAGGTCTCAACCAGAATAAGTCATGCAATAGCACAATGTTGGTGGCACTCGACATATAAAAAGTCTTTGATACTTTCAAGAAATTCACGCTCTTTGAGGACATTGAGCACACTAATCGATTATGTGTATGGTCACCAGTCGTACGTGGAATTAGTGAAAAAAGTCCAAGACCAGTAGAGTGGAACAGGGAGTTCCCAAAGTGAGGTGATATCTCCGAAACTGTTCTACCTCTATGCAAATGATTGTACGATCATGACGTCCTTGATGTCATTTGTGAAATGCTGAATGAGCATGCTGAGTTGAGCACAGAGCTAAATGTCATGGTCGATGGTATCAGATAGACCCAGAGCCAGATTCATTAACTTACAAACATATCACATTACATAAACAAAATGGCAGCACAAAAATTGAACATAATGCATTACTCTCTCGGTCGTAACGGTCGTCATCGTACACGATTCCTTCATCACGCAGCTTTAGCAAACCTGCAAGTGGCAGGTAGTCAAAATAAATGAGAGAGTAAACCGTGTAAAATAAGACTAAGTGATAATTTCACGATTGCAGTAAACTCCATACAGTAGTTGTTGTTTCTTAATAAAAATTCATGTTACAATTAAAAAATTTTAAATTAAATGCATCTAAATAAACTTAAGTCTACCAGTTACATTCGTAACAATATGTATTTTCAGACTAATTGTCCACTTTTAATGGACATAGGATAACTATTCATTTGGTGTGACGTGGCATTATTAAAATAATCAGTTTAGTGGGCTATTTTGTATTCAATTGAAATTCTGAGCGATCTAACTTTGTCTGAATTTGATTGTAATTTGGCCAATAAACTTCTCCACCAGACATACATAGAAATTTTGCTCTTCAAATATTCTCAGTTCAGCCTTAATTCATATTCATTATTTATCATCACTCGAGAAAATAATTTCAAATGATGCCACTCTCTTTTATCGGTAAAAAACGATTATGAGTTGTGGCTCCGATTCTGGTTAACATGGTGTAACTAATCGAGGTGTAACTGTATTTCCACATTACATTTGTTTGAGTGTTACCTGTATACATACATATTTACAAAGCTACTACGTAAATAGTCACACGTTCCTTACGTAGTACGTTGTTTACTTTCTTAGATCCATAACCGCTTAGATTGTATCCAGTTTTGTTGTCGACACTTAGTCCAGGTTTTATGGCTAAAGTAAACACCGTTTTTGTTTCTTTTCTGGAAGCCATGTAAAAGCAAAATTAAAACATGTTTTCATATAGACAGACGGAAAATTTGCACACACACCCACATAACGTCAGAGTGAAATAAAAACTCTTTACCAAAACTCCGGATAAAGTTAAGTGCACGTGCATTATTTTAATGCCACCTGAAGGAGCGCTGAGCTAATGCATATGTGTTTTTGTATTTGAAAGTGTGAGTACATCTTTACATTTGCATCCGTGGCTGTTCGCGCAAATGTCTGTGTGAATGTTTCGTTGGCATTACAATAGCTTTATAAAGTACTACGTTTTGCTTTGAATTTTACGCGCAAATGTGACGACAACAAATAATGGATACACAGTTGAAGAATATTTCAAACAAAGGTTTTCACGGTAAAACCAAAGGAAACCGGATCACTGATAGTACACCAAATACCAGACATCTTGAACTGTGAAGATTTACCCAGATATCACAATTTATGTATGTATGTATATGTACATACTAAAGATACAAAACTATCGATAATAACTCAGTTTTGTGAACAGAAAATGTGAATACAAACAATTACATTCGGTAGAACGCAGATAAATTGTATGTATGTATTATTTTAATTTACAGCCCATTCTATAGATGATTGAATGACTTTAGCCTTAATGTTGCATACTATCGTTGATCTTAGGAAGTCGTAACTGAAGTAATACAGGACATATCATGTAATTGCATTTCAATCAGGGCTCATGCACGGAACTTTTACATGACGTTTGAGGCAGGGCTGTGGATTTGAGGTAAAAATGGCTCCATTCAACTCCAGGCCAGTGTTTTCAATATTACGGTCGGAAAATGTGACAAAGAACCCACAAAGTACAAACAAATCATCAATGTTTTCTCAAAGTTATCTTAAAAAAAGAATAAACGATCACCAAAATACAATTAAAGTTCATCTCTCTATCATATAAAATTAACATAACTTTTTTATAAATGTAGAAAAAAATTTGCCCTGGTTTGAGGTTTTCAACATCAGTTAGATTGAAATAAATTACCCTGGAACAAAAAACAGTTTTCCCACTGATGAATTAATTGGAATAAATATAATATTTTTTTGAAATTCGATTATTAGAATTTTCAGTTTTAGTGTAGTCAACCATTTTGCATTTCAAGTGACTATTACTATTTTAAGATGCTATTCAGTATTTTAATTTTTCATAAATTAAAAAAAAAGTTTATTATTTATTTTTTAAGTATATATTTATACATTTATAGTTGTCTTAGATACCGTATGTACATATATTTTATTGTTAGTTAATATTATTTTATTACTGTTTAAGACTTGTCTACTTTATGTGAAACTGTTCCAATATTTGTTTATTATTAATATTTTTCGTTCATGCACATATCAATATTTGAGGCTCATGACTATTTTAGTTTAGTGTATATTCTATATTTACAGAACGAATACTGAGTTTCAGACTATTATTAAATCCGAAAATATTACATTTCCATTAGAGGACGCATTGATGAACAACACAAATGTTTATCAATGTTTTATGTATAAACAGTGATATAGCTACATAATAACACTGTGTTACAGTGAAAATTTGCAGGGGTTCTAATGTATAAATTCGGTTTTGTGGGATTCCACAGAAGGCGAAAATACCTTTGGTTTCTTTGGGTCACTTCGGTTTTTCATTTTATAACGGTAAATGTAGTGAAAAATGGGCTTTCTTGGATTTTCAATTTTAAACGGACATTACTTCTTTTTTCCAGAACCGATTTGCAAAAATATGAAAAAAACCAAAAAGTTGAAACACAAAAAATGCCATAACGCATTCATTTTTCAACCGATTTCGTTGGTTTTTCCCATTTTGAAAAGCTAACTAAATTTCCTACTTGCAAAAAGTAAATAATTGTACTGTTAGTTATCGTTTACGCAGCCTAGAGCACAAGGAAAAACATTCTACTGTTATTTAATGCGTTTTTGTCACACTTAAACCACTATTACTTAGCCATTTGTTAACCGATTTTAAAAATCTATGGCTTGTTCGAAAGGCATTACTCTCCCCTTTATAATGAAAAACAGTGTGTGCAAATCGGTTGTGGAAAAAAGAAGTAATGTCCGTTTAAATGTGAAAATCCAAGAAAGCCCATTTTTCACTACATTTACCGTTATAAAATCAAAACCCGAAGTGACCCAAAGACACCAAAGGTATTTTCGTCTTCTACAAAACCGAATTTGTGCATCAGAAATCCTGCAAAAAAAATTTGTCCACTTTTGTATCACAGTGTAATTATTTGTTCATTATTATTACTCCCTTTTTGTATAAGTTCAAAGCATTATTTTTATTACAAATTGCACTAATGCCAAGTTTACACTTGCGCTCCAAAATCCACTGGATTTCACGAAATCCTGAAATACACCCGGTGTATACACTTATTTTTTTTTGATTTCAAACATATCACAATGATCAAGGTAGATGCATATGCGCAGCTGATCGAACATGAATTCTTAAAACAAGTTTTTGTAAATTGAATTTATTATCAAAAATATACAACAGTATAGAACTTTACAACTTTATTTGGAAAATTATCGTAAAATTATCTATATATCGTATTAATTGTGTATAGTACCAACAAATGAAAAAATAAAAAATAATGATTTTATCGTTGAGACTTCGTAATAATAAATTTTGATAGATAAAAGTTGTGCTCAGAACCTGCACAATATTAGTGCTTGCAGTAGTTTTCCCGTTTAGAGCTAAAAATGCGTTCCCGTACTCCGAAATCTAGCAAGACTTGCAATTCTCTTTAAACAAAAATAGGGCCGAATAACAAACACCCTCTTCTCCTGTTTTCTGCCATACAATTTTGCCCTAGTAGAAAATAGCAGCAAGCATGTTCATTGGCATCTAATATGATAGCTAATACGTTGATTTTGACATTTATGCTGGAGTTTTTGCAATTTCCGTAATTGTTCCGTTCCCGTATTTTTTTAAGAAATTTGAATGGGGAAGCAATTTTTGACAATTCGCTCTTTTTTCTAAAATTACCATTAAAAAAGTAAGGGAACACAATGAAAAATAGCATTGTAACAAAGTAATTTAATATTTTTTTCACATTGTTTACAAATTCTTGTACAAATTTTTTTGTTGCAGCAATTGACCATCTACCTTGTTTATTGTGATACGTGAAAAGTGTTGCAACTTTTGGTACTATTTTAGGCAAAAACGGGGTTGTATATCATGTGTACTGTGATGTCGATGTTGATTTCTCTGAAATCACGAAATGAGATGATTTCATTTTTGTATGCGAAATCATGATAAATTTTGCTTGATTCCGCGCGAAATCACGAAACACTTTCGAAATCACGAAACGACGCCAAATGTAAATTAAGCATAATTTTGTGTCCTATATTTTAGTTGACAAAATAAATTTTTGTCTTATTTAAACGTCTTTAATTTAAGGAAATTTTGAGAATATATGTAATGTGAAGCGCTTTTTGCAAATAAACTTTTTATTGATTTAACAAATAAAAATATCCCGAGAGCAGTTTTGCTGGCCGAAGCCCTATAAGGTGAATTTTCACGAAATTGCTCTAAAGGCCACATTTATTGTCCCATCGATGACAGTTTATTGTTGTGGCTAGAAAACGAATCCTACAAAAATTTGTGAAAATCGGGTAAGATTTTGATATTGCTCCAATAATATATTAGACCACTTTTAGGTAATTTGGACCCTATAATATAGACTTATATTAAAATCCAGACGAATGGTACCGCTAGAGGGCTTAGAGTCTCAAGGCCAGAGTTAAACCACGTACCATATCATAATGCTGCTAACTGATGTATTCTTCTCCCATCGAGTCGATGAAACTAACCTATGACATGTTTTTGGCGCGTTTGATTTCACTCTTATATTTATTGAAGCTCACCTTGTATGAATCCCTAATCAATCTCGAATTTTGTCGCGTGCGTTCTACTATAGAATATTCCCATGATTTTCATCAAACGACCATAATCCTTGTTCCACACCAGTTGGGATTTCTTATCAGGGTAAATCAGTGGATAGGAATCCTTTTGACAACAAAGAAGAACGTCGATCAGATTATCCACAGTTCTATTAAACTTTTCAACTGTTTCTATATTTCCATTAGTCGTTAGTTGAGAGTTTGTTAGATCTGTGTTTCTTCTTCTCGGGTTTTTATAAAGATTTTGGCAATGTCCGTCAAAGGAACTTCGCAAAGTATCTTCATATGATCCGAAAGGGAATAAGATAAAATAAAATTCAATATTGACTGACCCATACCGTTGGTGCTCTTACTACATGCCCATTTGCGTCGCACTCCAGAATGACGTTACACATGTCCATCTTCTGGGCAAGCACTTGGTTTGGTTTGACAGGACCATCAAAACGCACATAGTTTGAAGACTGGAGTGTGACCTTCCCACTGCCTAGGTACAGTCTTGTCGTACACATGTCTTCGTTACATCAATGCCACTCTTCTGATGGTATTTAATTTATGTTCTTAGTTTTTTCCCTCAAGTATTCGGGAAATAGGTGAGAGGAGGGTGGGCTTTTGTTCATCAGCCAGAGTAGAATAACGGTTCATTATTTATTGAAAATTTTTGGAGTGATTTCGGTAGTAATTTTTTGTGCTAAATTTGGAATCGTCGCATGCAGTCTTCCTACGAAGCAATTTTTAAGCTTTATTATACCCTCCACCATAGCATGGAGGGTATATTAAGTTTGTTTTTCCGTTTGTAACGCATTGAAATATTCATTTGCGACCCTATAAAGTATGTATATTCTTGATCAGAGTAAAATTCTGAGTCGATCTGTGCATGTTGGTCCGTCCGTCCGTACGTCCGTCTGTGGTAATCACTCTAGCATCCACCAAAATGGAGATAGGACGCTGAATGTTTGGAAAAATGCATCTTTTGTTTGCAGGCAGGTCAAGTTCGATGATGGGCTATATCGGCCCACGTTTTGGTATAGCCCCCATATAACGGTACCCTCCGATTTACGGTATTTTGACGTTTTTAGCTACATTTTCAGACCGATTTAGCAATAATTTGACATTTAGGGTTCTAAGTGCCAATAAACTTATATAACAAAACTTGTGGACATAGGTTCACGGTTTGGTATAGCCCCTATATAAAGATACCCCCGATTTCCGGTATTTTGACGTTTTTAGCTACATTTTCAGACCGATTTAGCTATAAATTGACATTTAGGGTTCTTAAGTGTCAATAAACTTATATAACAAAACTAGGGGACATAGGTCGATGTTTTGGAATAGCCCCCATATAACGTTACTGCCCGATTTCACGTATTTTGACGTTTTGAGTCACATTTCTAGACCGAATTAGCTGTAATTTGATATTTAGGGTTCTTAGAGACCAACAAACTTATACTCGAAAAAAATTATGAACTTAGGTCCATGTTTTGGTATAGCCCCATTTAACGGTACCTCAAGATTTTCGGTATTTTGAGAATTTTACCTACAAGTTTTAATTTGAACATTTGACATTTTAAGTTCTTAGTGCTCACCACACCACTACACCAAAAATTGTCAAGAAAGGTCCATGTATGGGTAAAGCCCCCATATAACGGTACCTCCCGATTTTCAGTAATTTGATGATTTTAGCTACAATATTAAACCGGACTAGCAGTAATTTGACATTTGAAGTTCTTAGTGGTCACAACACCTCTCCATCAAAAATTGTCAACATAGGTCCATGTTTGGATATAGCTCCCATATAACGGTACCTCCCGATTTTCAGTAATTTGGCAATTTTAGCTACAATTTTTAACCGAACTAACTGTAATTTGACATGAACATTTTTCATTTAAGTTTATTTTTTCGTATAGCCCACATATAAGGGTACCTCCGAACTAGCTGTTAATGACATTTGAAGTTCCCACGTTATGTACCGATTTTCGGTATTTTGAGGATTTTAGCTACAATTTTTAACCAAATTAGGAGTTATTTGACATTAAAGGCTCCCATCAAAAACTGTCAACATAGGTCCATGTTTTATTATAACCCCTATATAACGGTACCTCAAAATTTCTAGCCCACCAAAAATTGTCAACATACATAGTTAGATATAGGCACCTTAAAAAAGGGCCTCCCGAATGAAACATTTTATGTACATTATCTGAAATTTTAACGTACCCACTTAAAGTTGGGAACATGAATGAAAACTAATTATTCCATTTTAGTTCAGAATATTTTATGGTGGAGGGAATGAAAAGTTCGGCCCGCCCGAACTTAACGCAGCAGGTAAGTTAATAAATATTTCTTATAAGAAATTATTTATTGTAATTCGGATTTTGCAATTAAAATTTGTGACATCTGATTTAGTTTCAACTTGTGCACTTTGTTAATGGTATATAGTAAGGAGTGCCGCGGGATGGCTCGTAGATATTTTATTTTGTTTTTAGTTCGCATAGTTCTTAACAAATTTGTGAAAATTGTAGCTACAGTAACCTGCAACGAATGATTTTATACTGTTTTTATTATTATTTATCTTAAAATGCCGGAATTCGGACGGTACTTTTCTATAGGGGCCATATCAAAACGTGCACCTGTACCGATAATTCTCCGTCGGAATATTTTATACCTCCAACGAAGACTAAATGCCAATCTTCAGCAAAATTACCGAAATCGGGGATACCGTTCTATGGAGGCTAATGAAAAGGTGGATCTATATCGAATATATGTATAACCTCAACGAAGACTAAATACGAAATCTTTGCCATTTCGGCTGGATAATATCCAAAATACCGAAAATCTCGACGAACCGTTCTATGGGTAAAAATATAAATTTACCAAATATATTAATAAAAGGAGTAAACTTGTCAATCTAGAGGTGTTCTTATTCAAATTATAATCAAACATACAATAAAACATCGATTTTTATTTTTGACGCGCTAAATCTGCAATTTTTCCACTGTGAGACGTTTTCAGCATAAACAATCGTCTATTCTATCGAACTCAGTACTATGACTGCCATTAGAACTAGAAAAATTGGAACTAACAACCGATGGCACCATCGACATCGATACATTATTTTAAATGCGATTGATAATTTTCTCTCTCGATATTATCGGACGAAAGTGTAGTATTTTTAGCAGCAAAAAATGCAAAACCAAAATAATAGTACTGACTTCTTCTCTAAGCCAACATTTGCATAAAACTTTAACTTTCTTTAGTCATAGTTTTCGGAGGATTTTCATCTTTAAATTATCACATGGTCAGCCCCATTCCGAATTTATCCTTTGTTTACTTATTTCCCTTTGCCATCTTTTTATTGATTGTTTGCAGTTGAAATCATTCGTATGTGTCCGTGTTATTTTACGTGTGTATTTTGATTGGCAATTGTTTAATCACGGGCTTATGCGGGATAATGCGACGACAACTATTTGTTGTTTTGCGGATAATTATGAATTCAACACAGTCTTATTTATCACCACTCATGTAAATGTAATAAATTATCTGTATTTTAATATTGTGATTTATTGTCGCTTCTGTTATTACTGATGGCATTGCTTAACAGAAGATAAAACTGACATTCATTTGACACTTAAATTCATTTAAAGTTCAATGTATTGTATGTATATATTGTTTAGACGATTTATTTGTATGTACACTGTAAATACACACATATTCACACATATTCCTAATTATAAATATAATATCTTTATCAAGAATAATATTTAATGAATTTGAATAGAATTCCGGGAAAGCATAAATGTGGTTTGACAAGGGGACGTGCAAAATACTACACACAGAAACAAATGACCTCTGTAACATATGTCCCAAACATTTTTTTTTCTTTTTAAAAGTGCGACTTTTTATAAGTTATTTCATTCAGTTTTTCTTTTACCAAAGTGTGTTATGTATTTCTTTGGAATTTTGTGTGAACTTATTTGTCTCTGTTGTTTTGCCATAACATATGTTTGGGTCCTGCAAACAAATATGTGTTTGGTTGCAAACAAATTTTATATTTGGGTGCAAACAAATACAAACCCAAAAGCCACAAAAAACCAAACACATGTACCAGTGGGCACTTTCTGAGAGCAAGGGAGCGTAAATGTCACTGTGAAACACATTGAAATGTATGCTCACTTGTTCTCAGCAAGCGCTCACTGGCTGACTGGTGGTGTTTTTTATTGAAGGGCATAGAAAAAGGCAAAACAACAGAGACAAATAGGTTCACACAAAATTCCAAAGAAATATATAACACACTTTAATAATAGAAAAACTGAATGAAATAACTTATAAAAACAAAATTATATAGAAACATCGTTGAACGCATTTTCTTCAAAGTTGAAATCATCAGCGGGAAATCGGCATCTGTAATCAAATGATTATACGAGTATAATGTAATAAATAGGTACATCTATATTTCAAATATACATATGTATGTATGTATATGAAAAATGTATCGATGTAATTACCAATATTAAATGTGATTTCTGGGTGACGTAGGGGATGAATGATACCAAGCAACGGTCTTGGAACTGGGGAACTGCCTTTAACACCCGTTAAAGGTAGTGAGCTAACATGTGCCGCGCGTTCACCCATAAGAACGTTAAAAACTTGGGTTTGGGCGTCGGGTTAGTAACCCTCCCCTAGAAAAAACATCCTACTATGGAAAAACGAAAGAAAAGAAAAACAAACCCCTCTAAAGTCGACGAACCCCGCAAACGTTTTAAGGACCATGATCTGCGAATCTGCACCTGGAATGTTCGCACTCTTTATAGAGAAGGTGCAGTCTTCGCATTGGCAGACGTACTTGAAAAGTACAAGGCCGATATTACTGCCATACAGGAAATACGATGGATTGGGAAAGGCGGCACAACAACACCTAAAGGTGACGCACTGTATTATAGCTGCCATGACGTAAAGCATGAGTTTGGTTGCGGATTCGTAGTTAGTCGGAGACTAAAACATCTAGTATCCAGCTTCACCCCAGTGAATGAAAGACTTGCTGCAATTCGAATAAAAGCTAAATTCTTCAACATTAGCTTTATTTGCGCTCATGCTCCCACTGAAGAAAAGGACGAACAGACCAAAGATATATTTTACGAGCGCTTAGAAGAAACATATGACCGTTGCCCTGCCCATGACATTAAAATCATTCTAGGCGATTTTAATGCCAAAATTGGAAAGGCGAATATCTTTGGCCCAACAGTCGGGAAATTCAGTCTCCACAGTGAAACATCTGACAATGGTATGAGGCTGATAGACTTTGCAGCTGCAAAAAACATTGTAGTTAGCAGTACCAGATTTAATCATCTCGATATTCATAAGGGCACCTGGCTGTCTCCAGATCAAAGAACAAGTAATCAAATTGATCATGTTGTAATAGATGGAAGACATTCATCCAGCGTGTTGGATGTACGATCGTTCCGAGGCGCAAACATTGATTCGGACCACTACCTTGTTGCAGCAAAGGTACGTACCCGTCTAAACGGGATGGCTCGTAGATATTTTATTTTGTTTTTAGTTCGCATAGTTCTTAACAAATTTGTGAAAATTGTAGCTACAGTAACCTGCAACGAATGATTTTATACTGTTTTTATTATTATTTATCTTAAAATGCCGGAATTCGGACGGCTGCCATGACGTAAAGCATGAGTTTGGTTGCGGATTCGTAGTTAGTCGGAGACTAAAACATCTAGTATCCAGCTTCACCCCAGTGAATGAAAGACTTGCTGCAATTCGAATAAAAGCTAAATTCTTCAACATTAGCTTTATTTGCGCTCATGCTCCCACTGAAGAAAAGGACGAACAGACCAAAGATATATTTTACGAGCGCTTAGAAGAAACATATGACCGTTGCCCTGCCCATGACATTAAAATCATTCTAGGCGATTTTAATGCCAAAATTGGAAAGGCGAATATCTTTGGCCCAACAGTCGGGAAATTCAGTCTCCACAGTGAAACATCTGACAATGGTATGAGGCTGATAGACTTTGCAGCTGCAAAAAACATTGTAGTTAGCAGTACCAGATTTAATCATCTCGATATTCATAAGGGCACCTGGCTGTCTCCAGATCAAAGAACAAGTAATCAAATTGATCATGTTGTAATAGATGGAAGACATTCATCCAGCGTGTTGGATGTACGATCGTTCCGAGGCGCAAACATTGATTCGGACCACTACCTTGTTGCAGCAAAGGTACGTACCCGTCTAAACGGTGCAAATAAAGCACGAACAGACTCAACGCGGAAGTTGGACATCGATAGGCTGCAAACACAACAGATAGCCACAGCATATTCCACTCAACTAGCCCAATTGCTTAACGCGAGCACTCCTTGTCCCGATAACATAACAACACAATGGCAACATATTGCCCACTCCATGCAAACAGCCGCAAAATCCATACTTGGATTCCAGAGACCTCCACAAAGGAATTCATGGTATGACCAGGAGTGTCGTGCTGCTACCGAAGAGAAAAATGCGGCATATAGAGCTACTTTGCAATCAGTAGCAACGCGTAGCGCGCGAGAGAGATATCGGGAGAAAAGGAGAGAAGAGAAACGTCTTTTCCGCAAGAAAAAGAGAGAAATGGAAAAGCGGGAGTGTGAAAAAATCGAGATGTACAGGAGCCAGAATGAAGTCCGAAAATTCTACCAAAGAGTGAAACATCAAACAGATGGCTTTGGTACAGGCACATCCTCCTGTAGAGACCAGCAAGTTAATCTGGTAACAGATACAGATAGCGTGCTCAGGATATGGAAGGAACATTTCTGCAATCTGCTGGTATCCAATAGTAGCGAAGACGATGATACCACAGGTCCAATCCCAGAAGATGGTATAGAATGTATACCGCCCGGCCAAGATGAGGTAAAAACAGCAATCAACCGGCTGAAGAATAATAAAGCAGCAGGAGCCGATGGCTTACCAGCCGAGCTGTTTAAAACCGGAGGCGACGCGCTGATAAGGTGTATGCATCAGCTAGTTAGCACCATCTGGCAGGAAGAACGCGTATTCGACGATTGGAACCTGAGCATCCTATGTCCCGTCCACAAGAAAGGAGATAAGACTGTATGCTCCAACTATAGGGGCATAAGTCTTCTCCCTATTGCCTATAAGATAGTATCAGGGATATTGTGCGAACGACTACAGCCGATGGTCAACGAAATAATTGGACCATACCAATGTGGCTTTAGACCTGGCAAGTCCACCATTGACCAGATATTTACCCTGCGGCAAATCCTAGAGAAGACCCAAGAGATGCAGATCGACACATTTCACCTTTTTGTCGATTATAAAGCAGCATTCGACAGTCCCCTCCGATCAAAGGTATTCCATGCAATGTCTGAATTTGGTATCCCCGCAAAGCTCATGCGGCTTTGTAAGATGACTTTAACTGATACTAGGTCCTCAGTTAAAATTGGAAAGAACCTCTCCGAAGAATTTTGTACCAAAAGAGGTTTCAGACAAGGAGACAGCTTTTTGTGTGACCTATTCAACATTTTGCTGGAAAAGGTAATACGAGATGCAAATGTCAAAAGAAATGGCACAATTTACACCAATAGCCACATGTTACTTGCCTATGCTGATGACATAGACATCATGGGACGATCAGTAAAGGAAGTAACTGATACCTTTAGGAAGGTCGAAGCAGAATCTGCGAAAGTGGGTCTGGCGGTAAACGGCGAAAAGACCAAATTGATGGTGTCGACGCGCAAAGCGTCCATAGAGCTCGGACCAACTGTGGAAGTTGGTACCTACAATTTTGAGGTAGTTAAAGACTTCGTCTACCTCGGCACTGCCATAAACACAACAAACAACATCAGTTGTGAAATAAGAAGAAGAATTGTATTGGCCAACAGATGCTACTATGGTCTAAGTAAGCAATTTAAAAACAAAGCCACATCTCGTCAAACAAAAATAACACTATACAAAACGCTCATACTACCCGTGCTAATGTATGGCTCCGAAACATGGGTACTTGCGCAAGCAGATAAGGCAATGCTTCGTGTGTTTGAGAGGAAAATTCTTCGAAAGATCTACGGGCCGATTTGCGTTGACGGTGAATATCGACGTCGTATGAACCACGAGCTATATAAGCTATACAAAGACATGCATATAGTTAAACGTATCGAGATGCAACGATTGCGTTGGCTAGGCCATATCATGAGAATGAGCGATGATGAACTCGCTAAAAAGGCCTAACCTTCGATGGAACATACAAGTGGATGAAGAAATGAAAAGGCGCGGTATTCCAAAAAGTAAAGCGAAAAACAGAGAGGAATGGAGATCTTTTCTTAGTTCGGTCTATGGAACAAATGTTCTGTAATGGGCCAACTAAGTAAGTAAGTAATAAATGCATTTTATTCATTCTGGGATATTTCGCAATGGCTTGCATTTTTACTGCATCTTTAGATTGATTAAAAAAACACAATGCGAAAAGTGCCTTTAAATTCAGTCCAAAACACTACATCAAAAGCTGTGATTTGGATCGAAAATGGAGTGCATCCTGGCTGTGTGCTGTGGAAGCAAAATGGAGTGCATCCTAGCTGCGCGCTCTCTTGTAAAACTCATAAGTGAATTCATAGAAAAAGATGATGAAGGCTGAAGAAATGGAAAGGCGCGGTATTCCAAAAAGTCAAGCGAAAAACAGAGAGGAATGGAAATCTTTTCTTAGTTCGGTCTATGGAACAAATGTTCTGTAATGGGCCAACTACGTAAGTAAGTAAGTAAATGTGATTTCTTCCTTGTCCAATAAAATATTTCCATTCACCTTTTTTATTCAATTATAAAATGTATTGGACATTTAATTTACTAAAAAGGACAATTTCTTTAAGAAAAGACAAAACACTGATTTATTCACTCACTTTACCGTCTTTACTCACCGACGTTCTCTAGAAGACTGATGAAAAAAGATCAACATAATTAATACCATTTTTTTCTTTTCTCCTTCGCTTGCTACGTTGGTTAACAACAACAAAGCACGAAACACACGTCTTTTACGCATACATACCACAAAACTTCTACGTATCCTATTACACTATGCACACAGCTCTTTGTTATAAACCAGCATTCCGCAGCTGCGAGAGCCCTGTTTTTACTCTCTTTAACAAAAATCCTCTCCACCCATAAAAAATATGTTCTGGTACCTAAACATATAAAATTGAGATATGTTACAAAATGTTGCTTGTGTCCAAACAAATATATGTTTGGATCCAAAAATATATTTGTTTGCAACCAGTCCCAAACAAATATTTGTTTGGATCCAAACATATTTCTAACATATATTTTTCTGCGTGTAGTACCACTTTCACCCATAGAAACGATTAAAATGTGGGTTTAGGGAAAGTACATTACTATAAAAACAATTATTATTACTTCATCTCACCTTTCACACCAACGCACATTCAAAATTCGCCAAGAACCCGAATAGGTCCGTACAATTTTCGATATTGTAGCGAAGTATCACACATTGCATCTTCCTATATTAATTACCAATATTTAATTGATTTAATTCATTTTAGTACTGTACCCACTAAGACAGTATTTAGTACTTCATCTCACCTTTAACACCAACGCACATTCAAAATTCGCCAAGAACCCGAATAGGTCCGTAAAATTTTCGATATTGTAGCGAAGTATCACACATTGCATCTTTTGTTTTATTTTGAATTTATTGAAACACAGCAATTTTGAAATATTGAAATTGTGTCATTGCTACCCACTGTTTTTGCAACTAATTTTTGTTCGTTCGTTTATATTCGTGATAATTTAGGCATCCATAGCTCGGCCCCTTGAAGACATACATACCTAATCGTTAAGAATTCCTCATTTATAAATCAGCGCTTTAGATTTGGGCTAAAGCGGGTAAATCGATCTACAAAATTTGATAATTCGTGTGAAAAGAATAAATTTTTTTACAAAAACAGTGGGTTAATGTTGACAAATATTTTATTTTACCCCATTGATATACATATGTACATATTTTTTCATACATTCATTCTCATAGAAACCTTCGTAGTATCACATATTAAGTGTGTCTGTGTACTCGATAATTTGTAATAATTATTACAAATTGTTACTGAATGTTGTTTTTATTACACAAATGTTCAGTAAAAGAGAATGAACTGAGAAACTTGTTTTGAAATTTTTATTACTGAGAACTTATAATTTTTACTGATGTAATTTTGTTCAGTAACATTTTGTAGCTTTAGCAGTTGTTAAAAGTTTAAAATATTCAAATATCATAATCGTAAATATTAATCAAATTGAAAATTACTGAATGTTGTATTTTTACTTTCTTAATTTTTTCCTTTGAAAGTGTATAAAATGCTTTACTCTCTAAAAAGAAGTTACTGAGTAATATTTTCTGAGAAAGTACAAGGACAAACCTATTATTTTACTGAATAAATAATTGTTTTTGTAACGTGTTCGTGTTTTCAATCCTCTTAAGGGCCTTTTTGCAATTGGAGCCTAGAAAGAATTAATATCCCGCTACAGTATTCAAAATGGCCATAGAAATCCACGTTTCCGTATATCCCGATATAACGGTACCTCTCGTAGAACAAATCTACATTGTCCAATTGGCTTTAAATTTATCCCTTGAACTTTTAGATAAAAGCTTAATTTTGAAAATGTTCACTTCAATCCACGTTTATTATTAAAACGAATATTGTGAAGATTTAGGGTATTTTGAAGATTTTATGCACATTATCCAATGGAAGTATCTGTAATTTCGGTACATACACCTATATAACCATGGGCGTAGCCAGGAATAGCTGCGGAGGGGCTGCTGCCCCCCATAAAGCCTACAAAACAGTTCATTTCTATGTAAAAAAATATGAATATTTCGAGAAAACAAGCATTTGCCCCCTCCCCCCTTGTAACGACCAAGAAGCATTTCTGGTATCACAAAAAACTCCTTACCTAAACACAAACACTGGATCTTATACAAAAATTCGAAATTCCAGCCCTATACAACACCAAAATGGTACCAAATATAGCACTTATCGAACATATAGTATAAGTTTCAAATATCCCAACCGCAATTCACTTTTCCAGCTCTATATGTTATTCTAAAACCAATTACAGTACTATTGTGTACTTTTCGTACACGGAGGAATAAAGGCCTCTCTAACATATGTCCCACATATATTTTGCAGCAAACATATATTTGTTTGCAACCAGTCCCAAACATAACATATGTTTGGGTCCTGCAAACAAATGTATGTTTGGGTGCAAACAAATCTTTGTTTAGATATAATATAAATACAAACCCAAAAGCCACAAAAAGCCAAAATTTTTTCATTGATATCCTCGTCAACAATGAAAAAATTGAACAGGTCTCCAGCGTCAAAAATCTTGGCGTTATTTTCAACAACTCCTTAAACTGGAACAACCATATAAATGCTGTCGTTGGACAAACCTACTCCAAACTTCGGGCGTTGTGGTTAACGCATTCATACACTCCTCCCGAAATTCGTTGCCTTTTGGCAAAAACATTCTTGATGCCAGGTTTATTGTATGGGTGTGAAATATTTGCTAATTGCGATTCACTGAGTCGTCATAAACTGAACGTGACATTTAATAGCATAACACGTTATGTATATGGTTTAAGAAAAAGACAAAATGTCACACAATTCTCCAAATCACTTTATGGGGTAAACTTTGACACTCTTCATAAAATTAAATCATTACAATTTCTTCATAAGGCTATTTTCTAAGAAAAACCGAAGCATCTGTTTAAAAGACTATTATTTACAAGATCGCGTAGAGGAAAGAAGATTATACCTTTTAGACGGAGGACCCTTGTGTCTGAAAGGCAATTTTTTATTGGCACTATACGTCATTGGAATGCTCTATCATCTGTTTTACAACGCATCAACAATGTTGCTACTTTCAAAAAAAGGCTTCAAAATTATTTTTCAATGATAACATGAAACGCTTGGTATGATCATAATGTCCTTTCTGCTGTTTTCATTACGGATATGTAACTTAAACATTAAAATTTTTATTGTAATTCAATTTTGTTTTTTCAAAATAGTCTGGCTTAATCCCATTGTTGTTGTTTTAATTTTTTTAAAACAACTATTTTATTACTGGAAAAGATTTGGCATTGTTCGCCAAGGGGTAAGGGGGGGTTAAAAAATTAAAACAACAACAATGGGATTAAGCCAGACTATTTTGAAAAAACAAAATTGCAAACGCTATCCCAATAAAAAAACGCCACAATGCTTCTAATTCAATTTTTATTGCTTCTTTTTTACTTATTCATATTCATTTCATAATTTTTTTATCATAACTTTATTACAAATAGTAAAAGTAAAATTATGTAATTTTTAATGATTTTAACACACGGATATGTGATTATATTTACAATCCTGTACTGTAACTTATAAGACTTTTGTCTTGTTGTGCAGGAGAAACACCAAATAAATAAATAAAATAAATAAAATAAATAAATAAATAAAAAACAGACACATGCAACACTGGGCGCTTACTGAGAGCAAGGGAGCGTAAATTTCAATGTAAAGCACATTGAAATGTATGCTCACTTGCTCACAATTTCTTTAAGAAAACACAAAACACTGTTTTATTCACACACTTTACCGTCTTTACTCAACGATTGTATTTAGAAAACTGAAAAAAAGAACAAAAATAATTCATAGAATTTGTTTCTTTTCCTCTTCGTTTGCTAGGTTGGTTAACTGAAAGAAACAGAAAAAATACTGCATGTGGAAAAAACGCACGAAACACACGCGTTTGGCATACACACCACCAAAGCAAACACAAACTATTTTACCTTCCCGTCTTCGCTTCTGCTTCTTCTATTACATCATACACAGAGTTTTTTATTATAAAACAACATTCCGCAGTCGTGAGAGCCCTGTTGTTACTCCCTTCGACAAAAATTCTCTCTCCGACCATAAAAAATATGTTCTAACATAAAAAATATGTTGGCACCCAAACAAATAAAATTGAGGTATGTTACAAAAGGTTGCAAACATATATTTGTTTGGACCCAATCATATATTTGTTTGCAACCAGTCTCAAACATAAATTTGTTTGAATCCAAATTTATTTCTAACATACATATATTTTTCTATGTGTACGTATTTCCAACACCTTCTTATCTCCACTCTAAGCGCTAACGCTATCCTTATACCAAATTTCAAAATGTTCTTCCCCTTTACACAATAACGAAATGCACTTTTCGTACACATAAGTACGTTCACCTAAATTTAAATTGTAGCCAATGTTGTTGAATTTCCAAAACTACCTCAATCCTACTCTCCAATAGTAATTTTTATTCCAAATTTTAGGATTACAGCTCTATCCGTTCACGCAAATCCAAATTGTACGGATTTTAGTATCATTTAGTACTTTTCGTACACATACGTACGCATTTCCAAAAATACCTTCATATCTCAATTTTATACTGTAACAGTTATCTAAATGTTTTATTTCAGTATTCCAGCTCTATCCAAATCAAAATTTAGTACTTTTCCAAAACTGCCTCCATATCACAATCCTGCATTCCAACAGTAATCCTAATTCTCAAAATGTACTAAATTCAGTACCATATAGTACTTTTCGAAAACTTATAGTTCGAATTTCCAAAAACCCTTTGTTACATCTTTCTTACTCTTCATCAGTGACCCCAAATTTCCTGATTTAACACCATTGAGTACTTTTCGAACACTTACAGTTCGAATTTCCAAAAACCCTTTGGTATACCTTTCTTACTCTTCATCAGTGACCCTCATTCCTCATCATTTCAAGATGCTAGTTCTACCCAAATCCAAATTGTACTAAATTAAGTACCATGTAGTACTTTCCCTACACTTATAGTTTGAATTTCTAAAAACCCTTTGCTGCATCTTTATTACTCTTTCCAAATATCAGGATTCCAGCTCTAACTGTTCACTCAAATCCAAATTGTACTAAATACAGTACCTTTCGAACACTTATAGTTCAAATTTCCAAAAACCCTTTGTTACATCTTTCTTACTCTTCATCAGTGACCCACGTTCAAAATTTCTTGATTCCAGCTCTATCAAAAAACCTTTGGTACCTCTTTCTCACTCCATTAGTGGCCTACTTTCTAAATATCAGGATTCTATCTGTTCCCGTTTGCCTAATAAAAACCCAGCCTTATCACACCCTAAAAACCCAGCCTTATCTCACTCCTACCCACCAACAGCAACCCGCACTCAACATTTCAAGTTTCTAGCTTCATTCGTTTCGCCTGAGCCTTGAAGAATCAGTCAGTCACTTACCACACTGCTCTTTTATATGTGTAAGTAAATATTGATAGCTAAGTAAGTTTTTGAATGAATTCGCTTTAATTAATAAAGAACATTGTTTGTCGTTAGAAGGACACTCCAATACCGCATATTTCAAAGAAAACGTAAAAATTTCATGACAACGATTTGCTGAAAATGACATTCTATAGAATGGACCACAGTTTTAGGATTACAGCTCTATCCGTTCACGCAAATCCAAATTGTACGGATTTTAGTATCATTTAGTACTTTTCGTATACATACGTACGAATTTCCAAAAATACCTCCATATCTCAATTTTACACTGTAACAGTTATCTAAATGTTTTATTTCAGTATTCCAGCTCTATCCAAATCTAAATTTAGTACTTTTCCAAAACTGCCTCCATATCACAATCCTGCATTCCAACAGTAATCCTAATTCTCAAATTGTACTAAATTCAGTACCATATAGTACTTTTCGAAAACTTATAGTTCGAATTTCCAAAAACCCTTTGTTACATCTTTCTTACTCTTCATCAGTGACCCCAAATTTCCTGATTTAACACCATTGAGTACTTTTCGAACACTTATAGTTCGAATTTCCAAAAACCCTTTGGTATACCATTCTTACTCTTCATCAGTGACCCTCATTCCTCATCATTTCAAGATGCTAGTTCCACGCAAATCCAAATTGTACTAAATTAAGTACCATGTAGTACTTTCCCTACACTTATAGTTTGAATTTCTAAAAACCCTTTGCTGCATCTTTATTACTCTTTCCAAATATCAGGATTCCAGCTCTAACTGTTCACTCAAATCCAAATTGTACTAAATACAGTACCTTTCGAACACTTATAGTTCAAATTTCCAAAAACCCTTTGTTACATCTTTCGTACTCTTCATCAGTGACCCACGTTCAAAATTTCTTGATTCCAGCTCTATCAAAAAACCTTTGGTACCTCTTTCTTACTCCATTAGTGGCCTACTTTCTAAATATCAGGATTCTATCTGTTCCCGTTTGCCTAATAAAAACCCAGCCTTATCACACCCTAAAAACCCAGCCTTATCTCACTCCTACCCACCAACAGCAACCCGCACTCAACATTTCAAGTTTCTAGCTTCATTCGTTTCGCCTGAGCCTTGAAGAATCAGTCAGTCACTTACCTCACTGCTCTTTTATATGTGTAAGTAAATATTGATAGCTAAGTAAGTTTTTGAATGAATTCGCTTTAATTAAAAAAGAACATTGTTTGTCGTTAGAAGCACACTCCAATACCGCATATTTCAAAGAAAACGTAAAAATTTCATGACAACGTGACAGAATGGACCACAGTGCCATGCTAACAATTCATTAAGATGACTTGCCAAAGCGTTGGTAAAGATGACATGCCAAAGCGGTAGTGAAAATACTATTCTAGAGATTTTTTTAGGATAACATGCACAAGTGTTGGTAAAGATGAATATGCCTTGCTTAGGGCTTAAAATGATTTGGATATATAAAGGGTCACATTATTTCTAGTAAAAAGAATAAGTGAAGATGCTGAAGATGGCATGCCAAATCACTCGCACCTATGCTTTAATAGCATCTTTGGCATCGAACATTTTGCTGGGAACACCGCCTATCTGTATAGCCTTATTTAACGGAACTGATAAAATGTATAACATTTAGCATGGGGGGTATAATAACTTTGTCATCCGATTTGCAACACATCGATATTTTGGTCGGATATCCTATAAAGTATACATATATTGTTACCAAAATAACTTGTGTATTGTAGGTAATTTAGGCGAATGTTCGTTAATTTATTTTATTTGAATTTATTTTACGGCAACAACTACTGTACAGAATTGCTATTGTTTTTGTTGTACCCTCACATCATTTGTTTTCATCATTTAGACTAAATCTTTCTACATTGTGACGTCATTCATTGTAACCCCTTCTACTCTCTCTTATTTATTACCTCTGCCCCATTTGAGGTTAACATTCATCCGTCTGTTTGTATGTACATCTACGAATCGTCTAGCATGTCGCGTGATCATTGTGGAACATTCTACATTGACAATGCTAGAACAGTCTACGCATGAGCGAGCGAGTATAAAGTATAAGTACGGGAAAGTAGGTGAGTTGTAATACAGACCGCTAATTAAAAAAGTCAGTGGAAACTAAGTAAAGAGTAACCTCAATAGAGTAAAGCTATGTGCTTAGTGGAGAAACGAGGTCTTGCGTGAATAACGTCAATAAAGCATTGTTGAATCGTAATCTAAACGAATCCTCGTTTTGCTTGGTAAAAATCGTATCGTGGGATTAAACAACGTCTACACGGAATTAAGTTAAACCTAATTCCGTAGCAATATTCTTGATCAGCATAAAATTCTAAGTCGACACAACGATGTTCGCCTGTCCGTCCGCCCGTCTGTCGAAATCAAGCTTTATATTTTGTTACAGAAGTTAATATTACAATATTGGATATTTGATAAAGAACATGAATTATATCGGTCCTCTCTTTCAGATAACCCCTAGAATGGTACCTCCCGATTTTTGGTCTTCTTTAGGGTTATAAAACATTGTCGCAGGTAATGGTAGGTAGGTTCAGGTCCACGTTTTGATATATAATGGTACCGCCTGATTTTCGGTATTTTTTAAAGTTTCAGACACAATCTTATTTATGGTCGGGGTCTAAAAAGTTCGTCCTGTCGATATTTTGGCTTGAAATTTTTTACTAGAAATCTAAGAATTTAGCCAAATTCTATCCGTTTTTGTTGTTAACAGAACCACCATTTACCGTTGAATTGTCAAGACCCTCACCAAACTGTCGGATATTACGCCCAATTTGATATCTTTATTTCATTAAAAGATATCCGTAAAGGTCCCAAGTATTTTGACATACAATATCAAACTCATGTTAAAAAACCTAAAAAATATTTTTGGTGACCAAGTGTAACGAAAACCTGGGTAAAAATCGTAAATAAGTCCCAGCGCTATGTCTCAAAAACAAGAGCTGATGTTGAAAAACTGCTTCAGTACTTGAATTTTTTAACAGGCGATTTTAAATGGTTGCATGTTGCATTTACTCTTTGATCTCCATTTTAAGTGAGAAGAATTGAAAAGCTCTCATATATTATAACATTAAATAAACATCTCGTTACGTAACAATCTATACAGTAATTTTAATTTATTTTACACAAAATCCTACTGTAGAATGTTTTTAACGAACAATACTGCTTACGTTGCTAGTAATTTGCATAGTATATACGAATTTTATTATCCGAAGCCAATAAAGTGTTTAGCTATGTTTATTGTGAGTTACAATAAGATTTACAAATAATGGTGAATATTTGTGTAACGCCACGGAAAACACAATGGCAACAAAGGTACAGATTTTCTTAAAGACAATGTCGTATCAATACAATCGTTACCTTTGAATCTTTCCGTTTCCATATAAACGCTTAGGTTTAAAGTTGATAGGACAACTTGATTTCACAAAGAGAAACAAGAAAACATGAGAATTGAATGTCAACTGAGTGCGCGCCATAATGAACGACTTTTCTAAATAAGTCGTGTCGGGAAATAAATGAAACCTTGAAAGAAAATATCATTTGTATTAAGCTTTTGTATTTTAACAATGGTCATGATACTGCTTTCTGTATGAAGTGTTTGCGTAAATAAACGACGTTTATTTGAATAACATATTAAAACATTAGTTGTGTTCCATAACCTGAAACAATCAAAAAGTTTTAAATTTTTTATTTTTACTCCAAATGTGTGAGGGTATCCACAAAACTGTTAAGATATGAAATCATATTTAAAAGAGTATAAATATAATAATAAACATGCTATCGCTACATATCAAATTTCAAAAATAGTAGATTATATAGTGGAATAGATACATTGTACCGACCAAAAGTCATAATATTAATAGTGCCAAACACGTATGCATGATTTGTGATTTAGTACTTCTTCATCTAACCTTATTATAATTAGTATTAGTGTATATATACTTGTTTACTATTACTGTCTGCCGGCTGATTTAATATGTAGCCGGTCATCCCATCATTCTACTAACCCTCCATCGTCCGGTATATGGGGTGTACGCGTTCCCTACGATATAGGGAGGTGGCCCCCTCGGTCGGGTGGGGCGTGGGACCGAACGATAATATTCGTTTTTGGTCACATTTGTAATATTGCTTTTACATTTTTAATTTAAATACATTTTTAAATATTAACGGTCGAACAATCCACCTAGCGAATATCGTCCGCATCAACACTTGAATGAAGGACAACGACATCTGGCGGTTAGTAGTGTTACCACAGTGACATTGCTTTGTACCACTGACAGTACTAATGCCTGTAAACATTGTCCGTGAGAAGAAACTGTTGGATGGAACGATCAGCCGAAATGGTATAAAAGGAGTTGTTGTTCACTCAATCGAGGGAGTCGTCTGTTGGTCGGAGCCTTAGTAAGCTGACCAATAGGCATTTACTCTTTGTGGTGACGTAGACTGAGGGCTGTAGAAATACACCCTATTCTTCGGGCTGCACTGACGCATATAGACTGCAAGGCCAAGTGAGAGTTGTAGCAATACACTCTATTCTTCGGGCTGCGTTAACGCCGACTGACCGCAGGGCCAAGGGAGGGCTGTAGCAACACACCCTATTCTTCGGGCTGCGTTGACACCGACTAACCGCAGGGCCAAGTGAGGGCTGACCCTACGCTGACCGTAACCGAGCAGCGACACCCCGTTGCATCGTTGTGAGCATCGGACATCTGTTATGTTAAAGCTGCCGCCAGCATAGCGCTTCATCATCGGTCAGTTCTTGTACCATTTCTGCCGCCATCACAGCGCGTTATCATCGGGCAGGGCAGTTATTGTGTCAAAACCGTCGCCATCCTCGTCATCGGCCGATAATGTGTCCAAACTGCCACTATTCCTGGTTATACTTATCGGGCAGTTGCCGTACCAAACCAAAGCCGCCGCCAACATAAATCGTCGTTATACTCATCGGTATTCCAGTCGCTTGTCATGTGCTGTTATTACCTTCAACCACAACCACACCATCAAGTTCATAGTTCACTGTCCTAGTTCAACAAATGTTTGAGTAAAGTCAAACAAACTACCGTGTGAAATTTTGCATATGCAGTTTTTTCATACAAAGGACCAGAGTCCATTTAACTAGATAGTGAACTAGGTCGTTCAATTGAACTAGATTGTCACAATTCTACATGGAAGGTAAATGTAGTTCTTTACAAAAAAAAGCCACAAGGATAAAGGAAACCCACTTATATGTTATTTTATATAATTTGCTTCAAGGGAGAAGGTAAGAGGTGGTTTTGGAATATAACACCCAGAATTTCAAAATGTGGAATTAAATTTGGATATTTTTTCCACAAAAACTATAGTCAATATAGTCACCTGCTAAGTACTATCGTACAATTATCGAAATTATTGGCATATTCCTTGATCAAACAAGTACCTTGTGCCAAAATTTCTCAATATTTAACTATAAATGTGACCTCTAGTTTGATTATGATACCACTACATACAATTAAAACTCCGTTAAATGTGAAATGTATCGAATTACAACTGAATTTATTCGAATTAGATGTGAAAATGTTGTAGTTCAACATTTTCGGACAACCTGGGTTTTAAGCATGTTGGCATTTGTAATGTTCTTCGACGTCTTACATACTTATGTACTTACTTACTTGGCCTTCTACAAAAAATTATCCTAAAAACCGAACTAAGAAAAGATTTCCATTGCTCTCCACTTGTTGCTTTAATCGGGTACGTACCAAGTTAGTGGTCTTTGCTCCTCGGAACGATCGTACATCCATCTTCTATCGATCACAACGTGATCAAATTGATTTCATGTTTTTTTTTTTTTGGTCTGGAGGCAAAGATTTGCCCTTGTGAATGACGACATGCTTAAATCTGGTACATCAAGAAACTCTTTTTTGCCGCTGCGAAGTCTATTAGCTTCGTCAGCTGTTTCATTATGTATACTGAATTTCCCGACTGTTAGACCAATGATATTCTCCTTTCCAATTTTGGGATTGAAATCGCATAGAATAATTTTAATCTCAATATCTAAGCGCTCTAAACACGAACAGATCAAAGCTTCGTCCTTGTCTTCAGTGTATTGTAGCAAGTCTTTCATTCATTGTGGGTGAAGCTGGAGACCAACCGAAGGTTAAAATACTCCGGCCAACTACAAATTCGCAACCAAACTCATGCTATAATACCATTTTTTGTACGAGGAGAACTAGAAAAGTTTGCGGCCTGTTGCTAGTCGCTGTTCGACATTTTTTGTGTTTTTTTTAAGTTTGACAGTTTTTAGCCTTAGCGTACTTAGGACAGTTTGACATACGATCATGTCTTGTGTTGTTTACAGTGACATGATTGACACACCTCCAAATCAAGGCTTTTGAGCGCATCAACATCATCTTCTGGCGACTAAAATTGTTGACCACTCCTTTTTTTCTTGATGTTGGGGAATCATCAATGACCCATCAATTCCACGTTTTGTCCGGTCAAAAAGGTGCTGCTTTGAGTCGATGTTTGAGAGCTCGCATTATCATGGTGCACAATGATTCGTCTTCTCATGTTCGTTTTTTTAATTTTTCCGGAGACTTTAGGCAAACAAATTGTAGTGTACTACTCAGAATTAACCGTCTTTCGTTGCTCAAGCCGTATAGTCGGCACATCGTCAGTTTGCCGAAGTGCTTCTTCCATGAACAACTTTCGTCGATTGAAGTTTTGTTTCGGGCTCATACGCATAGATCCATGATTCGTCGTCTGTGCCGATCTTATAAATATAGTTTGAAGCACTTCGATCGTATTTATTCACAATGCCAATCGACAAGAGCCTTTTTTGAGCAAAATTGTGCTGGACCTAACGAGAAAAAACTATTTTGCGGGTATTCATGGATGCTTCTATCACACGGTATATAACATGGCGATCTTGCATTATCCGTTCACGCACAGCTTAATTTTTTTCTGGCACAGCGGCCGTTTTTTGGCGACCCTCACCAACTTTTATTTTTTAGCGAGTGTCGACCCAAATTCTAAAATGTATTTTGGTCACAACTTGGGACACGAAATTAATACAGTCGGACCTAGATTATCCGTGATGATCGGGACCGGAGGCAGTACGCATAATCGATTTTCACGGAAAATGGAGTAACACTGTTTATAAAATATTTTTAATGCAAAAAATATGCGTCCTTGCAAGTATTTACAAGTATGTGAACTTCAAAAGATTGCAACTATTCTAAAATAATTCATTTGTGCATTGATTTTGTCAGTTGAAATTTGGTCGAACGAATTATACAGGTTGTCACAGAATCTCTTTGGAATGGTTTGAATTCCGTAATTTCATTTCGATCGTTTTTGTTTTAGCTTCTTCAGAATTCGATCGATTTGGTGAATTTTGAAAATTGTATTATTTAGTACAAATATGGCAACATTAGAGGAATCAAATGAAATAAAACAAAAACATATGATTAGAAAACACTGTAAAAGTGTGAATTGTGAGAGTTTGGTTATGCGAAAAGAAAGTTAATTTTTATTGGAATTTCTACTTTTCTATTGTTTCTGTAATCGAGGTGCAATGTAATCGACATAACATTAAAAAAAATGTACCTTGTGCTTTCTTATTTTGTTCCTTTTAATGTTTGCTTTCGTATATCATTCGTAATGCCAGATTGTTAAGTTTTTATAAATTGTTAATTTTTGGTTTGAAGAAAAGAGTGCTTTTCACGAAAAAATTATATGGCAATACTTTGTTAATAATTGGTTTCGTTAATTGAGAAACAATGGAAATTTTCGAATTTTTAAAATAAAATGATAAAAAATATGAAATTAAATATGATTTTGTTAATATAAGAATATTTTTATTATTATACCCTACACCACTATGTGGGGAGGGAATTATAAGTTGGTTTTGCCCAAAAAGTTTGTAACGCATCGAAATAATGGTCGTAGACCCATACTTATATATACCAAAATGAATGTTTCGACGAGCTGAGTCGGCTATGTGTGTCCGTCCGCCCGTTTGTCTGTCCGTCTGTCCATCTAAACCTTGTAATCACGCTACAGGTCGCAATTTTGATCGGATCGTCACGAAATTTTGGATATTGATGGGGGTCCCGGAGGGGAAGAAGCCTATTTTGGTGATGGTCGGATAATATTTAGGGGTCGGAAAGGGCAAAAAACTTAGGTGGATAAAAAGACAACGTTTTTTTCCAAAACGAATATCTCAGCTTCTATATGGGGTATACCTGACATTGAAAGTAGAAAATATAACCTTTCTAATGATGTAAAGTTGGTGCTCGTAGGTGATCAAACAACGAAGATATCACAATACTAGCAAATAAAACCCCAATTTTCATTTTTGCGATTTTAATCATATTGACGAATATCACAGCTTTGGTTGGAAACTTTCCAAAAGCAAAGCCTGACTATGAAAGTAGAAGTAGAAGATCCCGTACTTACAATGATGTAAATTAGGTCGGCGTAGGTAACCAAATAACGGAGATATCGCAATAGTCGGTAATACATCCCATTTATCCATTTTTTTGGAAATCACGCTACTGGTCCCAATTTTGATCGAATCGTCACGAAATTTTGAGGGCTAATGGGGGTCTCACAGGGGAAGAAGCCTATTGATTTTGGTGATGGTCGGATAATATTTAGGGGTCGGAATTGGCAAAAAACTTATTTGGAGTCAACATTTTATTTCAAAGCCAATATCTCTGTTTCTTTAAGAGGTATATCAAAAGCAAAACCTGGCAAGGAAAGTAGAAAATATCACCTTTACAACGATGTAAAGTAGGTTGTCGCAGCAATCGCAGCAGAGATATGGCAATAGTCGATAATGCATCCCATTTTCCGATTTTTTTCAATCAATTTTGATCGGATCGTCACGAAATTTTGGGGGTTAATGGGGGTCCCAAAGAGAAAGAAGCCTATTAAGTTTGGTGATGGTCGGATAATATTCAGGAGTCGGAATAAGCAAAAAGATTATGTGGAGTAAAGTCAACGTTTTTTTCTTATGCGAATATCTCCGCTTCTGGTAGGAGTATTCCAAATGGAAAGCCCGCCAATGGAAGTGGAAGAAGAAATGATCTCCTTTATATTGACGCAAAGAATGTTGGCGTAAACAACCGAGATATCGCAAAAGTCAGTAATATATTAAATTTTTCCATTTTTTGTAACCACGATACAGGTTGGAATTTTAATCGGATAGTAACGAAATTTGGAGGGTTGTTGGAGGCCCCACAGAGGAAGAAGCCTATTGATTTTGGTGGTAGTCGGATAATATTCAGGGGTCGGAATAGGGAAAAACTCATGTGGAGACAAATTCTAAGTTTTATTCTTTGTGAATTTATCGGTTTCTAGTAGGGGTATTTCAACGGCAAAGCCTGCCAATGGAAAAAGAAAGTATTACCTTTACATTGCTGTAAAGTAGGTTGGCGAAGGTGGTCAAACAAGGGAGATACCACAACAGCCGGTAATGCATCCAATTCGTTCATTTTTTTGCAATCACGCTACAGGTAGCAATTTTGATCTGATGGTCACGAAATTTTGGTTGCTTATGGGGGTCCCAGAGAGAACGAAATGTTTACCAGTGAAAAGCTTATGCACAGGTTTAGTGGTGTAGGGTACCACATGGTCGGCCACGTCCCGACTATAGCCCTTGCTCACTTGTTTTTTAGTGTGACATGTTCTCAAAAAATGCAATTCCACTTGCAAACCAAAAGTGATTTCATTCCGAAAACAATTTTATTTTTCTGAAGAAGTTAAATGCGGAATCAAATCCACTTTCAATCGGAATTCGTTTCTGTGACATCCCTGATAATTCCGGATCATAAAGATTTTCACTGTTAATCGGTGTAAACTGAACAAAAAGTTCTGTGTTTTCCTTTACCGGATAATGGAGGTCTACGAATAGTCGATTCCCGGATAATCGAGGTTCGACTGTAATTAAGAAAGTATCAGTCAGATGTGCTGACGGAGATATACCCTCAGCCTTTAACCAAAAAAGAAGCAAACACAGTAATTATGCCGCATATATAGAATATATTGATTTTGAAGTACGAAGTACGTTGAATCTGTAGGTACCGTAATGTGGGCCTATACCAACTCATTGACATATACCGACAATTTTTAGTAAGTAAGGAGAAATTTGAGAGTTATCTTGCACACTAACCATTTTATTATGTGCCGACAGAGTTTTTGGGAGCCTTTGGGCCATTATTTCAGGAAGTATGAACTCACTCCGGAAAAAATTTTGCCGTTTTTATGGGAACCGTCAAAACAAGCTCCATGAAAAAAATTCAAATAGATCCGAGACGAGTATTTAAACTGCACTTTTCCCAAATTTTGTGTGAAAGGTATCGAAAAGACGGGACTGATATAGCCCATATTCCAACCTGATACATGACTGCATGAAATACTATGATGTGCAAAGTTTGGTCCGATTTGAAACTTCATGCGAGAGTTATCTTGAGTTAAAGTAAAGGGGCAGGAAAGGCAACATGCCGAAAAAAATTTCAGAACGATACGAGAGCAACTCTAAAACTTCACTTTTTCCGAATTTTGTGTGGAAGTTACTCGAAGGAGTGGACCGCTATAGTCCATGTTCGAGCCCGATCTATATCTGGGAGGAATACGATATGCAAAGTTTGGACCAAATCGATTGCTCCGTTCGAGAGTAATCGTTCACACCATTCAAACCTACTATGGGTCTACACTGAAAGAAAAATGCTTCGTTGTATCAATGAACGGGTTTCATTGATGCTATGAAATGTTACATTAATACAATGAAATGTTTAGTTAATGCTATGAAACCTTACGTTAACTTTAATTTAAAGATTTCTGGTTTCATTGAATAAATGAAACATATTTCATTGATGTAATTAATGTAACTTCTAATTTCTTTAAATTTTAAAAAATATGTGAGTATTGAAACTATTCTAAATAGTATGTGCTTAAAAATACTAGTATTCAAACATCTTTTAAGAAAATGGTGGAAAATTTGATATATTTGATGTTTTTAGTTGGCTCCAAAAATTAATGATATAGTTTCATTAAATAAATGAAATAGTTTCATTAAATAAATGAAATCGTTTCATTGAATAAATGAAACATTCTCATTAAATAAATGCAAGAGTTTCATTAAATACTTGAAACATTTCTGAAGTTCCCAATACTATTTTGCGGAATGAAAAAAGGGTTTGAATTCTTATCTATATTATGACCCTTATATTATCATTTTTCTTCTAATTATTTTTCTTTATTAAACAAATGTTTTAAATTTTCCACAATCATAAACAGAACAAGTACATACATATGTGTGTATAGAATCACATACATTAAACATACATATGTATGTACGAATATTAGCAAATGCGTCTCTAAAAGCGTAACTGTACAAAAATTCCTTACTTGCTTTACTAGCGATTGGCTTTGATATACATACATATTCATTCTCATTAAAATTTTGTTCTCATTTTTTCTACTTGGGTATCAAGGCTTATTCTCTCGGTATGTTATTCTCTGTTGTTCCTTGTTATGTATTTCATTCCCAGATAGCATTTAGAAGACTGTTTTTTCAAAAATCACATTGAGGAGTCTTTTTAGAGTCCTTTTGGTGATCAAAAATTGATTAAGTCGCTTGTGTGATCAGAAAGGGACTCGAAAGTGACTCCCTGTAATGATTAAAAAGAGTTCAATTTAAAATACAACAACAAATGTGTAGCAATCACAAATAAATCATTGAGGTGTTTAAAATGTGACAATTTTTTGTTATTTATTGTCACATTTTGATCATCTGGAAGATTGAAAAATGCTTAATCAAAAAAGGGTCATACAGGTGTTTGAAAAGTGATTATAATTATGTATACTCTGATCATATTTTGAACAGTTAGGTGATTAAAAACTGATTGCTCTATTTTATTTTTATTTGGTTGTAAATAAAAAAATAAAATTCTCATATACACTTTCTACAAAATTTTGATATAAATGTAACGTATAATATTAAAGGTACAGACAAACACAACACAACAGGTTTTGCCAAGTGAAATGAAGAAGCAGTATACTAACCACCAAGCAACATAAAGGATAATTAAAAGACATAACAAAGCAGAAAAGACTATAAAACAAAGGAAAGAAACAAAGAAGAATAAAAAGAAAATTTTTTTAATTTATTTCGTCTAACAAAAAGACTCATAAATGACTCCCTAAAGACTCATAAATGATTATAAACATGACTCTAAAAAGACTCGAAAAAGGGTCCGAAATTAATCAACAAAACACCAATAAATGATTGAAATACGACTCGAAAAAGACTCATTTGTGATTTGTTTAGAAGAGTCGCCTGAGGTTATGTTTTCCTACCGACAAAGGAGTCATTTATGATCAGAAAATGAGCTCATATTCTAGCTTTTTAATCGTGCAGTCGGATCAAAAAAGACTCGAATTTGATTAAAATTTTCAAAAAATGCTGACTGGGTTGTTGTTATGAAGTAAATTCCAGCTGTGCGGTGTGAATGTGCGTGTGTGCGTTTAACAAGCAGAAAACAAGATTAAACAAAACAACCCTGTTTGCCAAAAAGTTGATCAGCAAATTGTTAACAACATTGTTTTAGTTGACATTATAACGCCGCCAAGTGCGGATAAATAAAAATTTTACGATTCGTGTTTTTAACTTAGAAAAGTAAGTATGTAAATATTGGACAAACTATTTCTGTTAAGTTTTATGTATTCATTTGTTTATATAAGTGAATTTACGTTTATTTGGTTTTTCTCTTTGTAATAGATGCAAGCAATAGAAAATCTAAAGAAGAATGGAATGACGGAGAAAATGGCAAGAGTTTGTTGTCCAGCGACAAATAAAGACAAATAAATTACTAACAGTTTTTATGATTTTCAATTTTACTTAATGGTGACAACGCCCAATAGGATCATAAAATTCGTTGAAAGTAGGTATAAAGTGTTTAATGTGAAAAGAAAATACAAATATTAAACTAAAACTCTTTCATGTAGATTTTAAGTACAGTTGTTTTATGTGAACTTTGTATGCTGTATCCCAACATCATGGAAGTACACAGGGGATGACTGAGCGGCAAAATATGAAGGTAAGTTATTGTGTAGAAAACCAGTTAATGTAATTTAGTTAATACCTAAGGAATCAAAAATGACGTATTGTATCCATGGTCAAAACTAATTGCAATAAAATGAATTAAACATATTTAGCGTTGACTTAATTTTTATGCATTATGTGAGTATGAAATGACTTCATGAAATAAATGAAATCTTACGTTACATCAATGAAATGTATCATTGATTTTGAGCCAACGTAAGGCTTCATTGCATTAATGAAAGTATTTCTTTACATTAATGAAAGTATTTCATTACACTAATAAAAATATTTCGTTGCATTAATGAAAGTATTTCATTGTATTAATGAAAGTATTTCATTACATTAATGAAAGTATTTCATTGCAATAATGAAGAAGTTTAATTGCATTAATGAAGAGGTTTCATTGTACTAATGAAGAGGTTTCATTGCATCAATGAAGAAGTTTCATTGCACTAATGAAGAGGTTTCATTGCATCAATGAAAAAGTTTCATTTCATTAATGAAGATATTTCATTGCATCAATGAAGAAGTTTCATTGCATTAATGAAGAGATTTCATTGCATCAATGAAGAAGTTTCATAGCAATAATGAACAAATTCGTTAATTTTACTTCAATGAAACTCAATGAAACTTTTTTCGTTTATTCAATGAAGCTCTACGTTGGCTCAAAATCAATGACAAATTTCATTGATGGAACGTAAGATTTTTTTTTATATTATGAAGCTTTTCCTTTCAGTGTAATACCATCATTTCGATGAGGCACTTTTTTGGTCGTATCAGAGTACCCCAAAAATTAGGGTCCAATATTTTTTCGTTTGGGGTGTTTTTTATGGGGCCTTAATTCTGCACGCCATTTTCAATACCAAAAGTTCTATGTACCTTTAATACATTTGACCAAATCTGTATCTATCTAATTTAAACCAGTTGCGAGTTATAGTGATTTGCATAGACGAACGAAGGGACGTGGCTATATCGATGTAGAATTCTACGCTGATCAAGAATATATGTATATACTTTGTGGGATCTAAAATGATTATTTCGAGGTGATACACTCTACATCACATGACGGAGGGTTTAATAAGTACGGGAACAGACGTATTGTGATTACAGTTCGTATTCTTATATTAAGTAAATGGGCTCAATAGTAACAGGTCTTTTGGGGACATTTTATTAAATTCAAATGATAGGTTATGAGTTACAAAAGTTGTGTTATATAAGGGCGACTATATATACATCTGACTTAATGATGTCATCATATTTATAATCAGGAATGTTCTTATTGTTTTTCAAAGTATTATACAGCATGATTTATACACTTTTGGTTGCGCTCATACTAATTGTCGAAGCATCTTCCCCTCCAATTGATGAGACACCTCTAAAACATGGTTTTTGAACGCTTCGCAACATTTTCTGGCGATTGCTCATACGCATACATAGATCCATGATTCGACAGCTGCGACGATATAAAAATGCTAAAAATGAACCAAGATGCCTAAAATAAAATACTATTAACTATAATAGACTAGCAAATGCCCGCTACTTCCTACCTACCTCTTTCATACTACATCGATATAGCAATGTCCGTCCCTCTGTAGAAATTAGTAGGTTGATAAAATGTTGGTCATATGTATTATAGGTCGAAGCTTTTGTAAATCGACGAGTTGGCCCCTTTAATTCCCACATAGCTGAAATTTGGTGGAGAGCTAGGGTTTGCCATTAGAAGCAACGTCCTAAAAGTCCCCATCGATCCCATGTGTGCAAAAAAAAAAATGATTCGGGGTCAAAGGTCAAAATTTAAGGGTTTTCAGGTTTTCGGATTAATTTTTTGAACACGGTTGACCGAATCAAAAAGTTACTATAGTAAATATTGTAGACAGAAAAATTATCTACAAGTTTGATTCTTATAATTTTTTTCTTAGAAGGAACCATTCTTGAGATATAGCTGTTCTAAAAACACATGATTTTTATGCACTTATAAGGGAAATATGCACATATTCAGACGAACCGGCTAAAATAAGCGAAGTAATCGGGTCTGTCCCCCAAAAAATATATATTTTCTTGAAGAGCGAAATTAAAGCTATCTTCTAAAAAAATTCCAACAAAATCGGGGTGCGTTTAGTAGAGTTATTCAATGTTAGAGTCATTTTATGCAAAAATAGCCAATTTAACCCACATGTATAATCGAAAGCCCAACGGGAACGACCCCAACGAAAACTCTCCGATTTTTTTTTTCAAGTTTTGTCCGAAGATAGGGTTTGTTGCGCTGATTACGGAAATGTATAATTTTCAACGGTTGCGGATCCGGTTCGCCGGTTATTAGACCCGAAAGGCCAAAGTGAATATCCTTTGAATGCTTACGGAAGTATCTAACACATAGTGTCGTTACTTTAACCGGTACGCCTCATAATGTACTTACGCGGCTAATTTTTTATTTGACCTTTAGATCGAGATATCTCGAAAATGGTAAGTCTTTTTTAAGAATCATAAAGACCAATCTTGTAGACAATTATTGAATCTACAACTTTTACTTTAGTGGGCTTTTGCTAAGTATTACCGTTTTTGAGAAAAATTAAAAAAACTGAATAATGCCTCCAAAAATGACCTTTGACCCCGAATAACTTGTTTTGCACACATGGGATCGATGGGGACTTTTAGGACGTTGCTTCTAATGGCCAACCCTAGCTCTCCACCAAAATTCAGCTTTGTGGGAATTTTTGCTATTTCCCCCTTATACGCATGTCTATTTTGACCGGACTAATAGCAAATACCAAAAGGTGCCAAATTTTGTACCATTTAGCACTTTTCGTACACGATTTTCCAAACACTACTTTCATATCTCAGCTCTATCCGTTCACCTAAATCCAATGTAGTTCTATTTAGCACTTTTCCATAAGTACGAATTTCCAAAACTACCTCAATCCTACACTCCAACAGTAATCTGTTCACGCAAATACAAATTGTAGCGAATTTCGTACCATTTAGTACTGCTTCGTACGATATTCCAAAGCTACCTCCATATCTCAATTCTGTATTCCAACAGTAATCTTAATTCCAAATTTCAGGATTCCAGCTCTATCCGTTCACCCAAATCCAAATTGTACTAAATTTAGTACCATTTAGTACTTTTCGTGCACTTATAGTTCGAATTTCTAAAAACCTTTCTTTGTTACTCTCCATCAATGACCCTCATTACAAATTTCAGGATTCCAGCTCAATCCGTTCACCTAAATCCAAATTGTTCTAAATTTAGTACCATTTAGTACTTTTCGTACCCTTATAGTTTGAATTTCCAAAAACCTTTCATTGTTACTCTTCATCAGTGACCCTTATTCCAAATGTCTGTATTCCAGCTCTATCCAGTCACCCAAATCAAAATTGTACTAAATTTAGTACCATTTAGTACTTTTCGTGCCTTTCATTGTTACTCTTCATCAATGACCCTCATTCTAAATTTATGGATCCCAGCTCTATCCGTTCACCCAAATGCAATTGTACTAATTTTAGTACCATTTAGTACTTTTCGTACACTTATAGTTCGAATTTCCGAAAACCCTTTGGTACATCTTTCTAGCTCTCCATCAGTTACCCTCATTCCAAATTTCAGAATTCTAGCTCTTACCGTTTGCCTAATACAAAGGGTACCATATTTAGTACCTTTTAGTACTTTTCGTGCACTTCTAAGTCGAATTTCCAAAAACCCAGCCTTATCTCACCCCTACACACCAACAGCAACCTACACCCAAAATTTCAACTTTGTAGCTTTAGCGGTTTCGTCTGGGCGCTGATGAATCAGTCAGTCAGTCAGTGAATACGTCACCTCACTGCTTTTATATATAGTAACATGGGGCGCATTCGCCACGTTTTTGTTCAAAATGTTCTCTTACCGACACCGTTGACGTATTTTCAAATATTATTTTTGGTACAAATATTAGCGTATATTGACTATAAGTTTTGATATATAAATGGTTATAATGTTGTTTCTAAAATATTATTTTTGAGAATTTACAAAATATCTAAAAAGTGGCGAAGCCTCCCCACCCTTGGGGCAGCTTCGCCATCGATATTGAACATTCTCCAACAGACTCTAAAACTGTAATTTACCATACTTCTTCCTTAAATATCAACATTATGCAAAAAAGGAACATGTTTTCTAATGAATAATTAAAAATGTTTTTAAAATTCACAAAAAGTAACCGATTCTAGCGGTTAATTGAAGTAGATTCCTTGAATTTAGGTACAAAAATCATAATATAACTAAAATAAGATACGTTTAGGATAATATTTGATTTTAACTTCACATTATAGTGTGGTATATCTATGGTATAAAGAATTTAAGTTAAACGTTAAAAATTTCTAACATTAACCCACCACGCCCCTATCATGGCGTAGGCACCCCACACCTTACATATTTCATAATATTAATATATTGACATTTGCAATTGCTTTTTTCATGCGATTTATTGGGATTTATATTCTTCAGTTGTTGTCTTCTAACGGTATAAAATGTGTTTTTGATATCACAAAAGATAAAGAAGATATCACAAAAAATACCTACCATAATTATTTTTCCCAATACCCTGAAAACACAAAACTGCGTACGTCCGCTATCATATCTATGACACAACTGTCAACTTCTGGGAGATGATAGATCATCATTGGACTCACAATTTTGCCCTTAACGGATTTTTTCTAGCACTTGTATTTTGCGAGAAAATCGGCGCTGGCGAAGGCGCCCCATGTTACCATATATATAGATTACAATACTTTGAAATAATAATTTCGTAATATGTAGTGTTCGTTTTTCATCAACCTAATGTTTCTAAATCATTCAACTGATTAATCAAAAATTAGATTTAACTAATAAATAAGGCCCTGACCTTACTGATCCCTCACATGAAAAGTAGAATCACTAAAAATGTTCCAGCGTCTGCACATATGTGGTTAGCTTTACATACATAATTGTTATTTATAATAGTTCTTTTGCATTAGTTTTACGAGATTGAATAAATCAATTTGGCATCAATATGTCAAACCAATTAATATTGCTCATACGTCACGATGTACGAAGCCTCGATGCTGCAACTACAAACAGCATAGAATGTATTGTGTTGTATGTATGAATGAACGTACCTACCGTCATCCATTTATACACCGTAGAGAAATAAATGTATCACTCTGTTATAATTGTTGTTTTGTCAAGTTATTTATTGTCAAATTGAACTTTTATCAAATATCAATTGAAAATCAATTTCACCCCACATCAAATTACTTACCCGATTAGGTACGTGGGTGTTTCCATAAGTACCAAATAAAAGCAGTTGACAAAATAATGATAAGATTTAAGTGATGAATGAATGCAAACTGGAAAATGTAAGTGAATCAATTAATCATCGTAAATGCCAAATTTTGGATTTACATAAATGTTGTTTTCTTATGTACGGTACAGTTTTGAGGACAATTTATCATTCAATCGTCAGAGTTGATTAGATCCCTCCCGGATTATATTGAGTAATATTGTTAATTCAGCTCTCTCGATTTATTAATTAAAGTTAATTATAATTAGATAATTATCTATGCATATATGTATGTATGTACATAAAATAATAAAAGGATGATTGAGTAACTGATTCATCAACGCCCAGACGAAACGGCTTAAGCTAAAATCTTAACCTTGAGGTTCACTTTTGGGGCGAAAATACGCAAATAATAAAAATGTACAAAATACAGATTGTCAAAGTTTAAAAATTTTAACTTTATATTTTTACACGCACAACATATTTTGGTAACATTCTTTGAAACACATGTATTTAAATTTTGTTTTGAATAATGCGCACACGCAATTAATTAGGTAAGTTATAATTTCAAATTTTCAAAAAGAAGAATCACTGATGGAGTCTGGAAAAGATGTACAAAAGAATTTATTGAGATTCGAAAAAAGGCATGAAGGTGATTTGGGAAATGTGTCCCTGTTTGTGCGAAAATTACTACATTTTGTATTGAAATTCTGAAATTTCATTTAGTGCGTAGGGTTACAATACGGAGATGATTTTAGAAATGTGTACCATTTACTACGGAGGTACTAAATTTGGTATTGGATGAGGAGGTAGAGCTTGAATTGTGGGTTGGTTTTTCAACGACATGTACTTAATTTGGTATTGAGTGTAGGGACAAATCTGAAATTTGTTATTAATGTCACTTCTGGTGTGTAGAGTTGAGAAAAGGGGGTCGCTTTGGAAATAGGAACTATAAGTGTACGAAAAGTACTAAATGAATTTGCTACAATTTGGTAGTAACTGAAAGGATGAAGTTGGAATTCCGTAATTTGTAATATGGGTGTAGGATTGATGCAGTTTAGGAAATGTGAACCATAAGCGTACGAAAATGACTAAATGGTACTATGTTTGTTATTCGGTTAAGGGTAGATCACTGTTAGTGTTGTGTGGAATACCCTTAGCGTATTTGTACAAAAAAATACTAAATTCCATTAAACTTAGTATTAAGTTTAATAGGTTAAAAATATATGGTTCTTGAAATTCAAACAACTTAGGTGTACGTGAAATAATAATTTTGGTACAGATGGTATTGAAATTCTGAAATTTGAATGTTTTTTGAACGAAAATACGAACGATGTGAGTTATAATTCTGTTATATTCTCGTCTATGTCAATGTGATGTTTTAAGACTTTTTAATGATTGATTTTTAATATTGAAGTTTTTAATCTATATATATAAAAATGGTGTAAAAAATGTATAGTAATTCATAAAATGAGAACGGCTAGGCCGATTTCTGTAAAAATTTTTGTCAGTTATTCGTATTTTCGAGGAGAAGGTCTTTACGGAAGAAAATTTTGGAAAATCTCTCTGGAAAAGTCGGAAAATTGAGTTTTTGTATGAAATTTTATTCCTTAATAGCGAGACGAAGTTCGCCGGGTCCGCTAGTTATAAATAAAAATATATTAAAATTATGTTTAGAGTGAATTTATCCAATAGAATACATGGTTTGACGTTAGTCCGCTGTAGTTGGATTACTATTGGTGCAATAATTTTTAATAGTGTTCCTAAAGTCGGCCACTTAAGAATTTCATTAATGATAATTAATTGATTTAAGGGGTGACCCCCACCTGTAACTTTCAGAAAATCGAAAAAAATTTTATTGGCTGTGATTAAAATTTCAAGTCGATCGGAAAAATATTGCTTGAGATGTGAGCTTTGTAAGGGACACATTTATTGCGTTTTGTATGCAACGTAGAAACTAAAATGTGCTTTTCTCGAAATGATATTTTGAAATCGGTACCAACTCCATCTCGAAAACTAATGAACCAATTGTCGTACAATTTTGTGGGGTTATCAATGACATCAATCAATTAGTTTCCGAGCTAGAGTTGGCACCGCAAAACGTTTTTACAAAAAAAAAAATCATTCAGACACTAGATTAAGATGTGCTCTTTCAGATAAAAAAATCTACGAAAAAAGTTTGGTAGTTTTCTTTGGAAAAAAATCATGAAAACTGGTCTTATTTGGGCTTTACAAGTGCGAGTCACCCCTTAAGATATATGGTAACATGGGGCGCCTTCGCCACTGGGGCGGCTACGCCAGTGCCGATTTTCTCGCAAAATACAAGTGCTAGAAAAAAGGCGTTAAAGGCAAAATTGTGAGTTTAATGAAGATCTATCATCTCATAAATGTTGGCAGTTGTGTCATAGGTATGATAGCGGGCGCACGCGGTTTTGTGTTTTCGGGGTATTGGGAAAAATAATTATGGTAAATATTTTTGTGATATCATCCTTACCTTTTGTGATATCAAAACACACATTTTATACCGTTAGAAGACATCTACTGAAGAATATAAATCACAATAATTCGTATGATAAAATCAATTGTAAATGTCAATATCAGAGTATGTAAAAATACTTTAAATAACATTTCCAATCGTTTCGTTTTGTATTGTTCCTATGGAAACATAACCCTCGTTGGCCGAGCTCGCTGTTTAGTTTTGTTTTGTTTATATTCGTGAGTGCGAACAAAACGAAAAGCGAAAAGTACTCAACTCCACAAGAGCAGATAGAAAACGGAATAGTACTAAACACATGTGAATAAATCAAAAACGTTTGGTGGTTGATAAAATTCACTGTGGTATGCTGATTGGTGGTTGATAAAATTCACTGTGGTTTGCTGATGATCTTATAGGGTTGTTAAGCAATGACATGTGTGTGTGCCTGAGTGTGTCATTGACAATATGCATGGCAAACGTTTCCCAAAAATACTTCTTGTTTCGGTGGTGAATGAAACAACTCGGCAAAGCATAACCGAAGTTACATTTCCGCAATCGTACGGTTTCCATCTTTTTACATTGAAAAGTTTGTGTTTTTGTTTTGGTTGTGAGAATGAAACGATTCAGAGAAGCTGAAAAGTTTGTGGCTTTGTGTGATTGGTACGGGAATCGTTTTGTTTGTTTCCGTTCATTGGTCAATATATTAATATATTGAAATATGTAAGGGGTCGGGCGCCAACGCCATGATAGGGGCGTGGTGGGTTAATGTTAGAAATTTGTCATGTTTAACTTAAATTCTTTATACCATAGATATACCAGACAATAATGTGAAGTTAAAATCAAATATTATCTTAAACGTATCTTGTTTTAGTTATATGATGATTTTTGTACCTAAATTCAAGGTACCTACCTCAATTAACCGCTAGAATAGGTTACTTTTTCTGAATTTTAAAATCATTTTTGATTATTCAATAGAAAACATGTTTTAGTTTTTGCATAATGTTGATAATTAAGGAAGAAGTATGGTAAATTACAGGTTTAGAGTCCGTTGGAGAATGTCCCATATCGATGGCAAAGCTGCCCCATGGGTGGGGAGGCTTCGCCACTTTTTAGACATTTTGTAAATTCTCAAAAATAATATTTTAAAAACATAATTATAATCGTTTATATATCAAAACTTATATTCAAGATATGCTAATATTTGTACCAACAATAATATTTGAAAAAACTTTAACGGTGTCGGTATGAGAGCATTTTGAACAAAAATGTGGCGAAGGCGCCCCATGTTACCATATATCTATGAATGGAAATATGTATTATTGGTGTAATAACTGTTGACTAAATATCCCACCGAAGTGGCTGAAATTTGGTATTAAGTCTTCGTTAGAGGTATGCAACTTTACAACTGAAATCTGTCCGCATAGGTCCACGTCTTCATATAGCCCCCATAGAACGGTACTTACCGATATGCGGTATTTTGAAAGTTGTAGCCTCAATATCCCACCGAAATCACTGAAATTTGGTATTAAGTCTTCCTTGGGGGTATAAAACTTTCCACCTGAAATTTGTCGGAATAGGTTCACGTCTTCGTATAGCCCCCACAGAACGGTACCTCCGGATTTCTGGTATTTTGAAGGTTGTGGCCTCAATATCCCTCCGAAATGGCTGAAATTTGGTATTAAGTCTTCCTTGGGGGTATAAAACTTCCCACCTGAAATTTCTCGGTATAGGTTCACGTCTTCATATAGCCCCCATAGAACGGTACCTCCGGATTTCTGGTAATTTGAAGGTTGTGGCCTCAATATCCTTCCGAAATGGCTGAAATTTGGTATTAAGTCTTCCTTGGGGGTAAACAACTTTCCACCTAAAATTTTCCACCTGAAATTTGTCGGTATAGGTCTACGTCTTCAAATGGCCACCATAGGACGGTACCTCCCGATTTCTGGTATTTTGAAAGTAGTGCTCTCAATATCCCTCCGAAATGGCTGAAATTTGGTATTCACCCTTATTACGGTTGGCGTTGTCGTATCCAAAATTACAAACTGACGTGTCGTAACGTCTAATTGGTATTATGTATGTATTTGTACAAAAAAGTACAAATTTAGATTTTTAAATAATTATTTTGGTAACAAAAATTAATAGAATTATTAGTAGATCATTTTTAAGCTATTAATTTAGAAGAACAACTAATCCTACAGTTTTTAAAATCAAAATAAGTGTTCGGTGTAGACGTTTTTGTGGTCGTTGGCGTGGTCGTTGCCGTAGGGATATTTTTTTGTACCACGTACCATTTACGACAACAACAATTTTTTTCTCATACAAAATTAAAAAAAATATATATTTTTTTTAATTGTAAAACAATTCGTTTGAAATCATCTCTTAAACAAAAACTAAGAAATTTGCATTGCATGAATCGTTATATGAGGACTCTAACAGATTTTGAATAGAAAGTTTGTCATTTAATAAAAACACGAAATTTATCTTATGCAAATGAATAATAGTAGTAAAGTTTGTATTTCTTATAGTTATTTTCTAATATATTTTAAAAATCATTGCCAAAAAAATCTTTGGAAATTGATTTGTTTTTATTTTATATGCCGTCGTTTACAAATCGGTCACGATTCTTTCCTCGTATTTCAACGCCATACGTAATACCCATTTGTCGTATTACGCCATACGTAATGCCGATTTGTCGTATCAAAAAAAAAATAAAAGTTATATTTAAAACGAGAAATTTGTTCTGGGAATTACGAATGTATTTCTTTCGAATTTTTAAGGATATAACATGCTATAAAAGTCAAAAAATATCGTTGTATATCATTTTTCATTACATAAAAAATTTAACTTACGACTACGCCTACGACAACGTCTACGTCACTTGAACGTCTCCGATTGCGCCAACCCTAATAAGGGTGATTAAGTCTTAGTTGGGGATATAAAACTTTCCACCTGAAATTTAACGGTATAGGTCCACGTCTTCATATAGCCCCCATAGAATGGTACCTCCCGATTTTCGGTATTTTGAAGGTTGTGGCCTCAATATCCCACCGAAATGACTGAAATTTGGTATTAAGTCTTCCTTGGGGGTAAAAAACTTTCCACCTAAAATTTGTCGGTCTAGGTTCAGGCCTTCATATAGCCCCCATAGAGCGATACCTCCCGATTTTCGGTATTTTGAAGGTTGTGGCTGTGGTTATACATTTCTCTATTTTATTGACTTGTCTGAAGAGAATTTTAAACAGAAAAATTGTTCACACAAACATTTTTCTACCTATTATTGAAATATTTGTTGCATAAGAAAATATGTAAAATGCATAAATTTTGCATATGCAAAAATTTATGCATTTTGCATATGTCATATGTTTCGATTGTAATGTAATCAGAAGCCAAAAATATGCCCAGTCTCAAAATTTAACATGAATCGGGCGAAAAATAGGGGTTGCATAAAATTCCGCTGTCTAGTACAAAGGTAAATTTTTAAAAACTTTGCAAATTTCACAAATTTAAGAAAAAATTAATAAAAACATGCATAATAAATCTTAAATTATACAAAATTTCAAATCATATCAACCTGACTTCAATACAGTTGGACGTTTTCACTTAGAGAGGTGAAATTTTTAAAATAAGAAAATGCTTAAAAGACCCACAATTGGTGAATTTATCCCGTTTGGATCAAAAGTATAGGTCAGAATAGATACCTAAAACATGTATACGTGATGCGATTATTTAGAAATCGTTGATTCTACTACAAATTCTTAAATTTGTTTTATCGTATAACACTCACCTACCTCTTTCATACTACATCGATATAGCAATGTCCGTCCCTCTGTAGAAATTAGTAGGTGGATAAAATTTTGGTCATATGTATTATAGGTCGAAGCTTTTGTAAATCGACGAGTCGGCGCTTTAAGGAATTTTGATGGTGTTAGCCCCATTTGTCCTTTGAATTGATAGTAATTTGTGATTTTGTACTTCCAGAGGTTAAAAAACGTTTCTATAAAAACTTGTTTATATAAGTCTACGTTTCGTTGTAGCCCCCATATGAAGCGACGTGTTACTTTAAGGAATTTTCAACGTATTAGTCACATTTAACAACCGAATTGGTTGTAATTTGGGATTTTGTGCTTCCAGAGCACTGTGGATCTACTTGTATTGAGAATGTGGCCAAAAATAAAATATAATAGCAAGCTAATACGCTGGTTACAGCTTAGAATTGCTTTATGCTGGTTATACAAAATGCTGATTATCTTATGATGTAAAAATAGGCATGCAGAAACAAAACAATTCTCAAAAACAATTTAGCGGTCTTCCTAGAATACACGTATTGCCCACGTAAGTCATGCTTAATTGATGCCAATTATGTTAAAGTACTTGGTCAGATAACAGATTTATACCCTGACATATTCATAGGTACCATATTCTAGGGCAGCTTTAGTCTGCGACCCACCATTTGAAGTCTGACACCAGATGCCACCTCATATTAATACTGCATAATCTAGAACCCATGACCTAGATTGAAAATTATTCCCCAGGTGGCCACTGGTGGGCGTCATGACTAAAACCTTAGGTCAAAAATATATCAAAAATTAGAAAACATTTTCGCAAAAAAAACTTTTTACTCGAAGGTTCATGTTTCGATGTAGCTCAGATATAACGATATCACCCGCTTTTTAGTATTTTGAAGTCTTTATCTACATTTTCGGCCTTAATAGTCTATTATTAGTCATTTAGGGTTTGTAGTAAACAAAAATATCTCCTGCAAATGTCCACGTTTTGGAATAGCCCCGATATAAACCCAGCAATTCAAATGTCGGACTTCCGACACGCCTGGACAATTTCGAAAGAAAAATGGTTCAGAATTCGTTCCGATTTCTATACGATTTTTCGTAGGGGATTTCGTTTCAAATTCGGAGCGAAATGTCGGAAATAAATGTCCATTCGAATACACCAAATAATTGAAACAAACTTCCCTTTGCACAACAACCACCACCGTCACTATGTTGGTATGCCCTCACTTTGTGTATGTATCTAACAACTAACAAACCAGGAGCTGGATTCTTGTTCTATGAAAATTTTAAATGAAAAATATTTTATTTACAATATTTTTTATTTGACATTTATTTGCTTTATAAAATGTTTTATTTCATATCTTCATAGTAACAGAATTGAGCACCAGAATGTGTTGGTTTCGTTTTAGTTTGTTGTCGAAAAACAAAGTGATTCGTTATAAAATTCGAAAATAAACATTTTAAATATTTTATTTTTATTTTAAATATAAATGCAACATACATATAATAATTCAAGTTAATGCTGATAGGCTCAACATATTCGTACACAAAATTTACATTGTTCTGCTTATAACTACAAAATGATAAAAACAATGAAAATCTTTAGACATTTTTGAAATTGAAATCTTCTTCCAATAAAAAAAAAAACAAAACAATAAATACAAAAAGCGGTCTGAGAAAATAAATTTTGCTTCGATACTTATACGACATTATTTGCGAAATCGTTCAGATATCTTTAGAAAAACTCGGAAGGCTCATCCGATTTTCATACGAAAGAAAAAATTCACTTCCTACATTTCCAAGGATCGGACTGAAATCGATCCGATTTCGCTCCGACATTTTTTTCCGAAATTATGTCAACCACTTCATACAACTTTCGTTAGGATATCGTTACGATATCCATACGATGTTAAGTCCTAATTTCGTGCAGATGTCGGTGCGATTGGTTTGCTGGGACGGTACCGCTCGATTTCAGGTATTTTGGAGATTTTAGCTACATTTTCAGACTGAATTAGCTATCACTTGGCTTTTAAGGTTCTCAGTAGACAAGAAATGTATCCAGTAAAAATTTTGGACATACATAGGTCCACGTTTTAGTATAGCCCTCATATAGCGATACCGTCCCTAGTTTGAAGTTTTTATCGACGTCTTCGGACCAAATTGGATGTTATTAGGCGTTAACGTTCCTAGTGGTCTAAAAATTTCTTTAATAAAAAATATGAACATATGTACACAGGCGTATATTCAAGTTTTTATTAAGGTATTTTCAAGTTTTTATCGACGTTTTCGACCGCAATTTGGATGTAATTTTGCATTTAAAGATCGAAGTGTCCAAAAATCTTCTCCACTAAAAATTATGTACATATGTACATTAGGGTTATGACTTTTTTACAACCTCATATCCCTGTATCATAGCGTGATGAGTTTTGCCATAAGATTACATCAAATCTTAATTATAAGGTGATTCGGTGAAAAAACCTCACGCACAAAATGATTTTAAAATTTGAATTTATCAAAATTATGGACAATTTTTGAAGTCACTGAAAACAGATATATAATTGAAAATAAACTTTAGAGCCACATGAGATGATTAAAATGACATAAAATTTATTTCTCACTATTTTTCTTTAATTCTGAGAATCGTAAAAATGTCGTAAACGCTTTTATTCAAAAATATAATTTTTTAACAAAAAACAAAAAAATTTAAATTTTTTCAAAGTGACTTTTTTCGCGACTTTTTTAATATTTGAATGAAATAAACGTTATTATAGTTATTAGTAGGCTTATATTTATTCATTCGTGCAACAAAAAATAATTTTTTGAAACTTTTTTTTTTTCATTTCATATATTTTTTCAAAAAATTATTTTTTTAAAATCGATTTGTGCGTGAACTTTTTTTATATTTCAATGGAATAAACGATAGCATAGTGATTAATAGGCAAAAGTTCATTCATCCCTGCTACAGGAAATCATTTTTGAGGAAAAATGTCAAAAAGTCATAACCCTAATGTACATCTGTATAGATTGATCCACGTTTGGGAAAACGAAGTTTTCGGTCCACATTGTATGTAATTTGGCTTCCCAGTGGTCAGAAAACTTTAAATTCAATTGGCTCTCGTGACTGAGCAAAAAAAAAACAATTTTCTTAAACAGTTTTTAAGGATAAATAATATTGCGTGGAAATCGTTGGGCCAGAACCTGTGGAGTATATATGAATCATTAAAGATAGATTCACCAATCTAAATTATGACTTGATTAATACATTGTTGAGTAGAAAGTTCCCCCACAATAAATTCATCACTCCAAAATTCGTAAGTGTGACCAACGGCGAGATAAACTACTTGTCTTCTATGTGAGGAAATACTAGACTTCTATGAATGAGCTTCTACTTGTTATGAGATATACTACAGATCATCAATAAGAACACCATGTTTTTATACATGTTATATCAGCTATTATATAATTTCCATAGATTTTCTGTGACAAAATCTACTGCACTTGTATGAGGAGATCTACTGAATCTTCTAAAAAAGGTTCTTTCGGTCATTTATAATAAGAAGAAATCTATGACAGAACCTAATAGTTTACTATGAGAAAACATGTTGTCCTTCTAAGAAAAATATTCGAGAACTATTCACGGGGAAAAAATTGCAATTGAGTTTTTTTAACTATTGGTCTAAACTAAGAATTCGGCAAAAATTATAATTGGTCTAGAGATTTTATTTCATTCTTTAATGATGTTTCGTCATAGTCAAAATTCACTTAAACAATTAATTTTAACAACATTTTAATATCACACGCGCTAAACTTTTGACTAAGACTTCGTCGTTTTGTGGGATGGATGTGATTCCTTTTGTTTCTATCTAACTAAACACCAACAACAAACCTTTACATTTTGCAACATTTCGTTCCACTTCAGACTAGTGTACACTTTTTTATTTAGCACTGGAAAAGTTTGTATGATAACCGGGGCAACACAATTGCAGAAACTTGTCGTTTGGTAGCAACAACAGATTCAGTCGAGATCGTCCTCGGATGTTTGCCGGAATCAAGCCACAGTTTTGTATGTGTCAAACATGATGTTGTCAATTAAGTCAAAACTTTACACGTTTACCGAGACAAATAAAACTGTGGTGTAAATGTTAGAAAATTGTTTTACATTCAAAGAATATAGTATTGCTAGCACGTTGATGTGTTGAAGAAGAACCACAAAAGAATAAATAAATACGTGCATTTATTCCTACATATGCATGTGTGAACGTACGTATAGCAAACAGATTCCAATTATAAAGGTAATAAAGTTTGTTTCAATATAATTCTGATATGATACAATTTATTTTCAATTATAAAATCTAAAAAAATTCAGTGTTTTTAGCGTTAAAAATGATGAACTAAGATATGTTTCAGCGCTTCGAAAAATCATAGTTAAGTGCAAACGGACACGTCCACATGTGGCGGATTGTAGAATGCATAGAGATATCGGATATAAGCGAACTAAATGAACAGCAACATAAAAATCATTAAAATCCACTACAATGTAACTACGAAAGAAAAGACGAATGAATATCTTAATGTATACGACCCGGGTGAACGACGGAAGGACCATGATCCGCGATCTGCACCTGGAATTTCTGAACTCTTTACAGCGAAGGTGAAGTTCATTAGCGAATGTAATTGAAAAGCATAAATCTGATATTGTATTTCAATGGAAATGAAAAAGCGACATAACAATAAATTTGAAAGGTGGGACACTCTATTACAACTATCATAAAGTAAGTACAAAAGCATGGGGTCGAACTTTTTATACCCTCCACAATGAAATATTAGAGAACTTATATGGAACTAGCAAAGTGTCCGCCACTTCGTATGCTGAAGTGGAAAAAAATACAAATAAACAATATGGAAATGATGATAACTGAAATTTTTGTTGTTTTAATTGACATTTGATTTCATTTAAGTACTATTTGCTGTTTTATTCGAATTTCCAAAAAATCTACTCCTACAAATCACGAGCGACCCACATTTTAAATTTAATATTTATGATGTTCGCTACATAACCCCCACCGGATTTTAAAATTCCATATCAACCTCTTTACACAATAACAATTTGTACCAAATTCTGTACCATTTAAAAATGTTCACAAACCAACAGTGACTCTAAGACCAGCTATGTAATAATATAATAATAATAATTGTTCCACAAACATCCCATGCGGGACAAGGGAGACTTCTCTCATATCAATGAGTGCATCCCGATTCATATTAGCTCAATGACACGGAACCTACTGTTTATTGCAGAGTCCGAACGGCGTGTCTTAAGACACCTCTTGTAGAGAAGTTTTACATGGCTGAAATACTCAGCAAATGTCGCCAACATTACTGAGGGGTATTTTGCCAACGTTGAAATTTTTGATGTTGACTGGCCGGGGAATCGTACCCACGACCTTCAATATGCAAGGCGGGTGTGCATACCATTGCACCACGGTGGCACCCAGCTATGTATTTCCCTACATTTTAGTACCATTTAAGTACTTTTCAAAATCAATCCTACACTCCAACAATAATCTTAATTCTAAATTTCTGTACCTTAAATCTACACTCAACAGTAATCTTAATTCCAAATTTCATCCAACTCTAAAGTATTTAAAATTTGGTACCATTTAGTACATATAAGTACGAATTTCTAAAACTACTTCCATATCTCAATCCTACACTCCAGAACTAATCAAAATTCCAAATTTCAGGATTTCAGCTCTATCCGTTGACCCAAATCCAATTTGTACCAAATGTAGTACTTTTCGTTCACATACAGTGTCGGGCAAAACTAAAGCACCCCCTCAGTACATTTTTTAAAATAATAATTTTTTAATAAAACAAAGTTGTATTTTTTTTGTATTTTTCTGTTTATTTATTTATATCTTTATTATTGGAAAACACAAACATAAGGAATTTAGAATTTAATAAACAAAATTAAAACAAAAAACATTTTAGGTCTGAAATATAAGCGGACAAAACTAAAGCACCCCAATTCGAGGTACAACAAAAACTATTGAAATCAATATTTCTTTGGATTTCTTTATTCTGGATGACACAAGCACATCTTTTAGGCATATAGGATATTAAATTATTAGTTATTTCACGCGAAATGATTAATTTTCAGAAAATTTAGCTTATATCCTCAAAATACTGAACATCGAGAGGTACCGTTATATGGGACTATACCCAAACATGGACCCAGGTCCACAATTATTGGTGGAAAAGTTTTGTGACTACCAGCAACCCTCAGTACCAAATTACAGCTAGTTTAGTAGCAAAATGTGGCTTAAATCCTAAAAATACCAAAAATCGGAAGGTACCCCTATAATGGGGCTATACCAAACAATAGCCGATATTGTTCATATTCATCATATTCAGTCGTCGACCAGACTGGGATTCGCCAAAACTCTGAAATGGAGGACTGTAATGTTCTCTGATAAATCTAAGTTTAATTTAAAGGATTCATATGGCATAAGGCATGCCGCAAATGGGCACGGTTGAATCCTGTATTGAATTGGACGAATTCATAAAATCAATGGAATTATTAAAAGGCGCGATGGACATTCCAGGAAGATAACGAGCCAAATAATGTATCGAAATGGTTAAGTGGTTAAGGAGTGATTCCAAAACAATTCGACAGAAGTTCTCCATTGACCTGCCCAATCCCCTGGCCTTAGCTTAGCGATTGGGAGCTGTGGGAGATCGTTAACTCAAAAATCAACCGAAACAAGTAAGAACGGCGCACGGAGGGGTGAAATCTCAAAAAACGGAGATTAATTCAAAAAATTAAATTCGGTTTTAGGTATAAATGTCGTTACATGGTTATAGGGTATAAAATTGCACGTCGCTAACCAAAATTTCAAGATAATATGTTGTTTACTTTTACAGTTACACGTTGTTAAAGTTGAAGAATTTTTTTAACAATTTCAAAAATAACATAAAAAATTAAATTTTCTTGTGTTTAAAGTGTAATATCTTTTTTCTGTGCAAACAACAAAGGCTTATATCAATGTAATCTGAAGAATGTTGCAAAACGGTATAATTTTTTAAACCATACTGGACGGTATAATTGACTTTGTCATTCCGTTTGTAACACATCGAAACATTCGTCCGAGACCCTATAAGGTATTTGACCAGGTCCGTCCAGGTATGTGTCTGTTGAATTCCAGATACAGCTCTAAATATTTAATATGGAGTTTTTTATTTGGCACAGAAGCTTCAATTACTCCTAGGAAGTTTGGTGATGAAAATGGGCTCTATCGGTTCACGTTTTGAAATAGCTCCCATACAACGGTACCTCCCGATTTTCGGTATTTTGAAGGTTTGAGCCATATTTTCATACCAAAATTGTTGAAATTTGATATTTAGTCTTCGTTGGGGCTGCAAAACTCTCTCCCAGAAATTTGTCAGTGCGGGTCCACATTCTGATATAGCCCCCAAAGAACGGTATTTTAAACGTTTTAGCCTCATTATCCCATCGAAATTACTGAAATTACATACTTTGTATTTGATATGGATATAAAATATTTCTATAAAGAATGTGAGTATAGATGCACGTTTTAAATAGCCTAGGGCTGGCAAACTGTCGATAGTCCGACTATTGTTTCGATCGTTGGCGTAAAGCCTTGTCTATATTGAACTCTGAACAAATTATTTTTTTTTTAATAATTCGTGACAGATATATATAAAATTTGTTTTTCGTCAGTAATCAAAACGATAGCAGAATGTCTATAGTTTTCCAGCATCAATATAGCCCTCATAGAAGAGGTATTGCAGATTCTCATATTGGAATGTACTTCTATACCGCACGATGTGAAGTCTTTTAAATGATTAGCCTACCGTTGTGACTGTAACTTGATATTTCGGATTCTCAAAGGGTGGAAGAACTCCACGAAGAAAATGATCATCATAGGTTCATATTTTGGTATATTCCCAACATATATCCATATTTTTAAAATTTCATACATACAATACAATTTTTCTACACTAGAGTATGGAAATGGTACTGAATTGGCCGCGGGGGTATTTCGGTACTTTGTGCCGTTTTTGCCGTTATTTTTTCCTGAAATGGTGAATAGTCATTCATTAAAAATCTGGGAATTTTGAACATAATATATTTTGTACTCGTTATTGGAGCTATGATTGTTATTTTTATATTGTATTTGTTGTTGTGTTATTTGTTTTTACTCTACGTACGACAGGCTATTATTGATCGTCAGTGTGATATTGTTCTTGGAAATTTACGATAATTTTTTTTTAGAAAGTAGTCCTTTTTATGTACATAGAACCACTGAATATACTTTTCACACACTAAGAAATATATTTTGCTGTATACTTATTAGGATATCACTATAATAAACTGTTTAACCATAATTTTTACGATATCTTTCCAAAATTTGTAAAAATTCTCTTAAAGGAATGGGTAAGATCTTCAAAATATGTCAAATTTGACTGCTCCTGTGTATGGAGGTTATTTCGAAGCGAAAATATATGGAGACGATGTTTCGTAAAAATAATTTTAATCCCTTCAAAACGCACGATTTACAATTTAAGCAACTTTAGTTTCAATATAAATCTAAAATGTTCAAAAAACCCAAAATTTGACTGTACCCATGGGGGCTATACAAAAACATTGACCTATATTGAAACATTTTCCCACGATGAATTCTTAGGCACTCAGAATTAAAAATATACTAGACAAGTAAGAAAGTATCAGTCGGCTTTGCCGACAGAGATATACCCTCAGCCTGTGTGGATTGAAATAATGTTTTTCCAAAAAAACTTATGTATTCAGGAGGGTTTTCGAACTTTTGGATGTATGAATCAACAAAAATATGGATAAGATTAAAGATCAAACATTTGCGGGGATATCGATAGATCGGGCTTTTTACCATACTAGTCTACGAAAAACATAATATCGCTGTAAACAGGGCCACTAGGAAAACCTTCGGTAAAAATGTCCTAAATGTTGAATATTTGTGTAGGTGGTACCCCAAGGATTGAACAGATAGGGCCAAAATTTGAACATAATCTAAGTTTCGTCAACGTTTAGAGCTCCAAAGTTTGGAACAAATCGGTTGCTAGGTCTATAAGATATCGCGCGTACCATTTTAGCGAATATTTTCGAACTTCTGTGGGGGAGGTACCGGAAAGAGTGGACCTATAAGCACCACCTTCGAATTTCATCTAATATTCAAAGAAATATTACAATATCCAAATTGAGGACAAACGCAGTATTCGGTTCGAGCTCTCCAGCCACTACATATGGTGCCATAGGCGTTTTTTACAACTTTCGGGTTGTTGTCTCAAGAAGTATGGGTTTGCCCCAGAAAAAACTGTTACTGTCGTAATTGAGGCATTGAATGCAAGTAGCTTCAACAAAATCATTTTTACTTTGATCGAAATATTCGAGTTAAGATACCTTGGAAACCTTGTATTTTAGGTATATATGTATGTCTTTGGCATTTTTACTGAATAGAACTTGGGGAATCTTTTTTCGAAAATTTAAAACTCCTATAAAATGTGTTTAAATCAGATCAGAATATTCTACAAACATTTTCGTCAAAAAATTGTACTATATGTTTCAGAATACTCAAAACTACGCTTATAACTCAAGAACGGATGTACTGATTTTAATAATAATAATTTAAAAATTTCCAATATATTTTTGAAGAAAATTAATGGTCCCCCCACATTTCTTTGATTATTTTATTGTTGATTTGTGTTTTTGCATTTCTTTTATTTAATTTTCAGCGAAAAATTTGCATATATGCACACACATATTTTATGCTTCAGCCTATTTACAGTAATCAATTCATGAAAATTGGTTACGTTTGCCTATAAAGCATTTATATAACAGTTTTCTAACTATATTCTGACATTGATTTCTCATTCAAACAGCCCCGATACAGGAGAATAATTGAGAACCCGTAAGAAATCGCTTTAGAGGATTGTTTTCAAATCCATTGCCATTAACGTTTTTTGTTGGAATTGCATTTGATTTGTGTTTTTGCATTTCTTTTATTTAATTTTCAGCGAAAAATTTGCATATATGCACACACATATTTTATGCTTCCGTGCCACCGTGGTGCAATGGTATGCACACCCGCCTTGCACGCTGAAGGTCGTGGGTTCGATTCCCGGGCCAGTCAACATCAAAATTTTCAACGGTGGCAAAATACCCCTCAGTAATGTTGGCGACATTTCCTGAGTATTTCAGCCATGTAAAACTTCTCTGCAAAGTGGTGTCTTAAGACACACCGTTCGGACTCGGCGATAAACAGTAGGTCCCATATCATTGAGCTAATATGAATCGGGGTGCACTCATTGATATGAGAGAAGTCTCCCTTGTCCCGTATGGGATGTTTGTGGAACAATTATTATATTATTATATTATATTTTATGCTTCAGCCTATTTACAGTAATCAATTCATGAAAATTGGTTACGTTTGCCTATCAAGCATTTATATAACAGTTTTCTAACTATATTCTGACATTGATTTCTCATTCAAACAGCCCCGATACAGGAGAAGAATTGAGAATTGTTTTCAAATCCATTGCCATTAACGTTTTTTTGTTGGAAAATATGACAAAGAATAATGGAATCAAGTCGACAAGTCTTCTTTAGATTATATAAAATACTCGAGTAATCATCGAGTTTTAAAGTCGCCATCTCCACGGCTCTGGGAACAAAGTCCACGTAACATTCGTATAAGTTCAAAAATTATTGTATCAGTTGCCTCAACTGAAAAAGCGACCGTATTTCTTAATCCTTCTTTGCATGATTTTTTTCTTTTTTGTCGAAAAAATCAAGGAGATAGAATTCACGAAGGAATTTTTCATGAAGCGAAAAAATATTTTAGTATAAGTTTTTAGCAAAAAACAATATGATGGAAATTTCCATCGTCAAGCATTGCCAGATCAACAGCATATTTTGGAAATAAAAAACAAAAGAGTAGAGTATATCATTGGGTCTTTATAATATTTAACAAAACAATTATTATTTTAGCCACAAATTCACTGCAAGAAATTGTGGAATATCCATTACAGTTAGGATATTTCCAAGGAGTGGCCCAACCACTTGTGGCCAATGTTCACCACCATCTGTTCTTATATCTTTTGGAGGTTGGGGAAATTTTGCCAATTCGTTTCTGAACTGGATCATTGTAAGTATATTTTTTCATGCTGATTACTCTCCTTGGCATTTTTCGTATAAAGGACTCACGCATTAATTACTGAGAGATCCAGTAAGCAGAAAAAATACCCATATAACATATTTTGACCTAATTGGTGTACGGTTTCTTTCCAAAAAAAAACTATCCGTAAGGACTACACCTCCCATATGCTTATTGTACTCATGCTCAATAAAAGGACCGACAAAGCCATTTTTTTCTTTTTTTTCGCCTTGTCATATCTGGAGACCTCAGTGACAGGTAAAGATCCAGCATATGTGGATAGTTACCACTTCATTATCCTTCACCTGGATTTTTTTTCTAAATTTTCATGTCCAGAGTAAACTTCAATTTTGTGTGCATATCCCATAAAATTACATAGTACATATAACTTGAAGCGTCATTTTTAGGGGTTTTCGGGAAAATAATGCTTTAGGAAATATTCAATTTTTGTAGCACAGTCTTTGGTCCCTTGGTACTGTATCAAATCATTCGTTAAGGTGCTGTATTACAGGGCGGGTTTTGCGGAGTCTGTCATGTTGTGGGTGTCCTACGGGTTTATGAAGATCATTATCCTTGAAATGTAATGATAGCTTAATTTTTTAACATTTATTCAAAGTCAGTGGTGATGCGATCGGTCCATATCCATACTGTGGTACCAGTATGATTTCTGCGCTGACATGCATAAAAATAATTTCTTTTTGTCGGACTCAGTAAAATGTGCAGCTTAGTTCGGGTTACCTTGTAATATATACAGGTTTGTTTGTTCCAATATTTTATTGACAAAATCATTTGTGAAAAAATGTGTGAAACACTTAACCAGATTATCAGCACATAAATCGGACATCAAATTAAGGCATCAAAACAAAACACAAAAAACAGCGCTTGCGGACCATTGTAAGCTTAACAATCATATACCCAATTTCGACAACGTCCGTATACTACAAACAGAGAACAACTACAACAGACGCTTGACTCTAGAGATGCTGCATATCAACAACATACCAACAAAGAAGAAGATCAACTACAAGAGCGACACAGAAAATGCAGCTTATTGTTACAGACATTTAACACAAAAGAGAATGTGCAATACGTAGAACTTTTAGTGCAATATTTACAGCCGACAATAGTAGTGAAACTACGGTAGTTTGTAGGAAATATTTGACGAATTTAGTTTTTACGTAGATGTAAGCAATTTATACTCTTTTGTGTTAGATATATTATGATGTTTGTTTTCTATAAAAATTATTTTGATGCTTATGTCTAAAAATTATAATAACGCTGTGAGCATATAATATAATATCAATATTTATATTGTTTTGTAGATTAGCCCCTGATGATGCAATTAAATAATTGCGAAATATTGGGAAAAAGAATGAAGAAATTAAGAAACAAATATAATGACCTCAAGCTCAAAAAACTTCTTATTTGTTACATTGAATAAAAAGGTCGAATAATACCAAATATCAAACAACGGTTTCTAGTTTAGATATATCATAAGGATAAGTAGCATTACCCAAGAAATTAATGTTTTCCGCGACAAATTGCATGTTATTTCTTTCCATATCAATTTTCTTTTGTCCATGAGATTGGATTGTTGATCACTTACTCCCTCCTGAACAAGTGGAGCACCAGTGTAAAGATTTTCGTGGACAATTTCATCAATTACAGTATCCTCGACTTGATCATTTTCTCTCTCTGGGTACCATTCTGTTTCATCAGCGTCGTGCTTCTCATCATCGAAGCCCTTTTCTGATAGCCAACCATCTTCCTTGTCATGTAAGGAATTCTAAGGTAGTGCTTATCATGTAAGTCCCGGTGCACACTAGACTGATTTCATTGAGAAAAAATCATGAAATTATGTGTTTCTAGATCGAGTTCCATAGTAGAGTAAAATCATAGTGTTGCTGTAGTGGGGAATTCGATCTAAGAACGACTAATTTCATGAAATTTTTTATTGAAGTTCACTCTAGTGTGGGCCGGGACTAAGGAATTCTAAAACATATATTTGTTTGCAAGCAAATTTATGTTTGGATGCAAACAAATATTTGTTTAGATATAATATAAATACAAACTCAAAAGCCACAATAAAAAATAATTTAAAAAAATTAAATTTCAGTGTTTTATTTAGAAATGCACTTAAAATTGGAAATAATTTGTCGCTTAGCCTCAATATATATATTATATCTCATGATAGAATCTCTCAAATAAAACGCTTGCATTTAAATTATGAATGGTGGCAAAATTAAACGGCAAGCGTTTTATTTGAAAGAGTCCATCATGAGAAAGAATATATTTATTGAGGCTAAGCGACAAATTATTTCCAATTTTAAGTGCATTTCTAAATAAAACACTGAAACTTAATTTTTTTAAATTATTTTTAACTTTTTAGTAAATACATTTTTGACCACTGAGATCCCCAAATGCCGAATTACAGTCCATTTGAGCAGAAAATGTAGATTAAAATGCTTGAAATTGGGTGGAACAGTTATATGGATGCTATATTAAACCTTGACCTACGTCCACAATTTTTAGTGGGGAAGTTCCTGGACTATTGAGAACTCCAAATGCCAAGTTACAGCAAATTCGGGCTAAAAATGAAGACAAAATCCTCAAAATACTAGAAGTCGGGTGGTACCGTCATATGGAGACTATAGGAAAAAATGGACCCATATTGGTTTTGGTTTCATATTCATGTATTGTCATCTAAGTGTGCAAAGTTTTAGTTCGATTGGTCAACTGCAACCGTGCTAAAAATTAGTTACCAGATTTTAAAAGTGGGGTCAAGTTAGACACCGTAAAAACACTGTAAGAATGGACCAATATTAGTTTTGATTTCATATTCATGTATTGTCATCCAAATCTGAAAACTGTGCAAAGTTTAAGTACGATTGGTCACCTGCAACCGCGTGAAAAACGAGTTACCAGATTTGAAAAGCAAAATACCGGAAATCGGGTGGTACCGTTATATGGGGGCTATAGGAAACAATGGACCCATATTTGTTTTGGTTTCATATTCATGTATTGTCATCTAAATCTGAAAAGTGTGCAAAGTTTTAGTTCGATTGGTCAACTGCAACCGTGTTAAAAATCAGTTACCAGATTTGAAAAGGGGGTCAAGTTAGACACCGTAAAAACACTGTAAGAATGGACCAATACTAGTTTTGATTTCATATTTATGTATTGTCATCCAAATCTAAAAAGTGTGCAAATTTTAAGTTCGATTGGTAAACTGCAACTATGTGAAAAATGAGTTACCAGATTTGAAAAGCAAATTAGATAAAACACTGTAAAACAGTGTAAAAATGGACCAATATTGGTTATGATTTCATATTCGTGTATTGTCATCCAAATCTGAGAAGTGTGCAAAGTTTTAGTTCGATTGGTCAACTGCAACCGTGTTAAAAATGAGTTACCAGATTTGAACTAAACACACACCACACACCAAGGCAAATTAAATAAAACACTGTAAAAACAAACACATGCCCAAATTTTAATGTAAAACACATTGAAATGTGTGCTCACTTGCTCTCAGTAAGTGCTCACTTGATATCTCTAACATATACACACATTTATAAAAGATGGCGGTTTATTGAAACGCGTAGAAATACCAAACTCAAAAGTAACTACAGACGCATAGGGACATAAAAAATTACAAAAAATACATAACAGACTTAAATAAAACAAAAACGGAATGGAATAATTTATAAAAAGTCACACTTTTAAAAAGAAACAAATATATGGAAACATCGTTGAGCGCTTCTCATTAGTTGTGAAATAAAACACTTACTCCTCAAAGTTGAAATCATCAGCAGGAAATCGGCATCTGCAATCAAATGATTATATAATGTATTAAATAGGTACATCCATATTTCTTCCTTCCTTCTTTATTTACTTTAGAAAACTGAACAAAAAGAACAAAAATAATTCATACCATTTTTTTCTTTTCCTCTTCGCTTCCTATGTTGGTTAACTGTAAGAAAGAGAAAAAATACTTTTTTTTTTATTTTTGCCTTATTAAGGCGAAGGCCATTTATAGTGATATTTAATTAATTCTCTTTCGAGTTGAGCTGTAAGGCCTTTAGAGATACATTGAAAAATTAGGAGTCTACCGAAGTCCCACGCATCCAACCATTACACTACGTTTCACGGGTGGTAAAGCCGATCTTCAGGTGTATTAGGATGTTGTTTTTGTGGCAGACGAAGGCAAAGCTTGGAAACTAGTATATATATCGCACTTCATTAGATAAATGCATATGCGAAATTATGTCAGTTAATTGAAATCCAAACTTTTCCTATAGTCCTGCTTGGTAATCCCATTTTTCAATGTTCACAAATACTACGGTAAGTTTTATTCCTACATCATTAGTAATTGCTCTTCTATATCAGAAGATTTTATTTTTGATTTGATCATCAATTATTGTCTACTAAAGTTCTGACAAGTTGATGGTGGCTTAGAACGCTAAGACGCCGGCAACCTTGACACTCAGTTGTCGGAGACCCAGGTTCGAATCCCAGCCTGGCTCATGCTGAAATTATTTTTTATTTTTGCCTTATTAAGGCGAAGGCCATTTATAGTGATATTTAATTAATTCTCTTTCGAGTTGAGCTGTAAGGCCTTTAGAGATACATTGAAAAATTAGGAGTCTACCGAAGTCCCACGCATCCAACCATTACACTACGTTTCACGGGTGGTAAAGCCGATCTTCAGGAGTATTAGGATGTTGTTTTTGTGGCAGACGAAGGCAAAGCTTGGAAACTAGTATATATATCGCACTTCATTAGATAAATGGATATGCGAAATTATGTCAGTTAATTGAAACTCCAAACTTTTCCTATAGTCCTGCTTGGTAATCCCATTTTTCAATGTTCACAAATACTACGGTAAGTTTTATTCCTACATCATTAGTAATTGCTCTTCTATATCAGAAGATTTTATTTTTGATTTGATCATCAATTATTGTCTACTAAAGTTTTGACAAGCTGATGGTGACTTAGAACGCTAAGACGCCGGCAACCTTGACACTCAGTTGTCGGAGACCCAGGTTCGAATCCCAGCCTGGCTCATGCTGAAATTATTTTTTATTTTTGCCTTATTAAGGCGAAGGCCATTTATAGTGATATTTAATTAATTCTCTTTCGAGTAGAGCTGTAAGGCATTTAGAGATACATTGAAAAATTAGGAGTCTACCGAAGTCCCACGCATCCAAAAATACTGTTTGTGGAAAAATTCGCAACAACAACAACGAGGCACGAAACACACGATTTTGGCATAGACACCACCAAAGCAAAAACAAACGTTTTTACCCTCCCGTGTTCGCCTCTTCAGTGTATTAAAATAACGGTTGTTTTCGTATTAGATTATCTTCCTCCAAATCTGGAGCATATTTTTAAACCTTTGAACGGCAGACTTGTTCGCGGAAAAAACATTTTATTGAACACAACATCATGGTTTTTATAAGAAATTTTGAAGCACTCGATTGTATCCGTCGAGGTTGTCTGTGGCATATTCTATCTTATTGTGAAGAAATATGACAAAACTGCGCGACTCCTATTGATATTCCGAGATGTTTCAAATATCTGTCAGTTTAAACCCTTTAACGCTATTATTTCGGTGTCCGCGGAATAATTTTTATGTTTTCTTTGGTGAAAAATGATTAGAAAGCCTTGCTTTATCGACTGAAAGAAAATAAATGCCTATTTTTCATAGTACTATCGAAAAATTGATCAGAAAATCATTTCTATTCTACTGACGCACAGAGGGGAAATGTGTGTTAAAAGTTTATCAAAAGCCCTAGAAAGCTCATTTACAGTCGGATTGATGTAAAATTTTGCACAAAGCATATCTTCTGTACAAGGATTAATCCTATAGAAAATCGGTCCAGATTTGGATGCAGCTTCCATATATATTCGCATCTGATATGAGATAAAAATTCACCAAAATCACTGAAATTTGACACATGCAACCTGAACTAGCCTAAAAAAACATTGAGCCAATTTTCAAACAAATCGGTACAGATGTATATATAGTCCCATATACATATATTTCATTCCAAATTTTATTTTTTGAAACTTACTTAAATTAAATTTTTCTCAATTCACATGAGAAAAGCAGCGAATGTTTCTGAATAATGCAAACATATTTGATAGGTGTCGGTTTAGTCAGATAAATAAGAGCCCCGGTTATAAGGCGGAACAAAATTTAGTGTGAGTAAACCTTGCAATTCCATAAAAAAATATTTCCTATTTTAGTTAAGAAAAATTAGATTTTTTCGGAATGGCGCAAATATGCGCAATTTTTTATGATTGAATCTGATATTTGAGAATCAAGCGCATAAAACATTAGAAGAAACTATGGTCGGGAAACGACGGGGAAATAGACTTTTTCACTATTGAAATTGTAGTAATCTTAAAAATTATCATAAAAAATGTTCATAAAGAGGATATGTATCACCATTATTAAAGAGCAAAAATGTAAAATCAATCTGAAAATTTTAAATGCTAATCTTGTTCGGAGACTGTACAAAAACAATAAATCGTGAAAAATATAATTTTTCGCGAAAATAATGTCATTTTAATGTTCACCTAATTTCATAGTTTTCGAAAATTTATTTTTTGTTTTCAGTATGGCTGAGTTCAATCGACTGCTGCATTGGATTGGTTAATCTTACAAAGTCGAGGATGGCTATAGCAAATGTAGAAAAGAGTCTGGTTGCCGTTTATCAACATTTTTTTCATAAGAAACGATTTTCATATTTTGAGTTTTGAGCAACTTTAGGCCTATGTTTCCCCTCTGTGTGACGTTGAGTATATGGCGAAAAACAAAAATTTGAGCCAGGCTGGGATTCGAACCTGGGTCTCCGACAACTGAGTGTCAAGGTTGCCGGCGTCTTAGCGTTCTAAGCCACCATCAACTTGTCAAAACTTTAGTAGACAATAATTGATGATCAAAAAATAAAATCTTCTGATATAGAAGAGCAATTACTAATGATGTAGGAATAAAACTTACCATAGTATTTGTGAACATTGAAAAATGGGATTACCAAAGCAGAACTATAGGAAAAGTTTGGGGTTTCAATTAACTGCATAATTTCGCATATACATTTATCTAATGAAGTTCGATATATATACCAGTTACCAAGCTTTGCCTTCGTCTGCCACAAAAACAACATCCTAATACACCTGAAGATCGGATTTACCACCCGTGAAACGTAGTGTAATGGTTGGATGCGTGGGACTTCGGTAGACTCCTAATTTTTCAATGTATCTCTAAAGGCCTAACAGCTCAACTCGAAAGAGAATTAATTAAATATCACTATAAATGGCCTTCGCCTTAATAAGGCAAAAATAAAAAAAAAAAAATTTTTACAATCGATGAATCCGAGTTTCACCCATTCAGAATTCGCGAACTGTTGACATATTCTAGAAAGTATGACTACAATTCTTTAAAATTAAGTGTTTTAGGAGGGATCCCATTATGTCGACCATTAAAATTAATTTTCGTGGAAGCTGTGTTGGCATCAATGTAGAAAAATGAGTAAAAATGGGTTGAAGCCAACAAGTTTTTTTATGTTCCCATACGATTTCTGGCTTAACCTTACATTTTATAGACCTATCTCCAAAGAAAGAATCGCAGAATACTCCATGGGCAACAAGATTGTAGTGTACGATTTTTCGATATATCCACTGCATCCACCTAAAATTGATGCTGACATTTTGAAGCCGGAATTTCGGAGTTTTTTGAATTTTTTTAATAATCCGGACACGCAAGAAGATAATATTTCAAACTCTTAATGCGATTATAGAACTCGTGATTTTACGTCGTTCGATGCATATCTCATGAGTGTGCTCCTTACAGCATCCTAGTAATTGGAGTCGAAAGGCCAAAATTTGATGCGTGAATTTTCTTACAAAACCTATTTTTTGCGTGTAAAATTTTGAAACCCGCGTGAATTTAGTTTTTTTACGCGACGGTTCTAATGAAGCCTTCCGCGATCGAATCCATCTACTAAAACCTCGGATATAGATACCTTGAAAATCGGAAAATCAGCAAAAATATATTTTGACAAATCCGTGTACTAAACCGCGATTTTCTTTAAATTTTTTTACATAAATGGAATCCTTTACTGGCGATTATAATATTTGCGAAAACGCGTGTCATAAAAGAAAAGAGATACGCGAGTAATATGGGTCTTTCACAAAAAATTGAATGTGGAGGCACATCCGCGGTTCTTGAAGAATCTAAGTAAAATTGGTACATTTTGATAGGCGCTGATGAAACCGGATGCGCATCAAAATCGTATGCAAGTTGCGCGACTTTTACCAACTTTAAGGTTTTTTTTGCAGTGTATGATGCAACTGGCGGCACACAATGGCCCCTGAGTGAAACATCGAAATATGCATAAATTTTGAAAGAGATTGATTCGCTGTATCCAAAAACGGATGCGCATCAACCGACTTTAACTAATTCGCGAATAACGGGCTTTTTAATTTTAATATTAATTGAATGATTGTAATTTCAATATTACTCTTAATTTCCTACCCTTATAAGTTATCACAGTAATCAGTTAAACTCTCGCGATGGTAAACCATATTTTCTGATGAAGTTTTAATAGTATACATTCATTATTGTATGGGATTTTAGTGAAATAGTTGGAGAACTCCCAAATATTTTTTTCTAATTTTTCTAATTAAACCAAAAAATATATTTGCAACAATATTTTCCAACAATAAGTTTTTCTCTTTTGTTGTTGGTATAATAAGCAATCTATGTACCCAATCTCTATAAATTTGGTATCATATTTTTCTACGCATTGTCTAGATTCCGCATATATTCTTTAATTTATTTTTTGAGGGTTTGTACGGATTCTGGGACAGGATAATTTTGATGTACTTCAAAATTTTTTTATTATTTGTTGATTTTCCGCGAAAATAATAATAAATTTAATAACTATTTAAACATCTACGAATAGATATGGAATGCTGTTAACGATTTATGCATACATTTTCTCATAACAACAAAAAATATATTTTTAAATATTTTTTCTTTATATGAGAATAAAAACCGCTATAACTTTTGCGCGCATTGGCCAATTTCGTGAACGCGAGCAGATTTGAAACCGGATTTTTTCCCTTTACCTCTATACCAAAAATCGTAGATGTGCTCGCAAAAAAAATTTTTAATTTTTTTCAAATGGAATTGTAAAGGAATTTTGTTATTCGCCATATATATATATATATATATATATATATATATATATATATATATATATATATAAATTTTATATTTTTTAGTAAATTAAATGCCCCATACATCTTATAATTGGAAATTTTAAAATTGAATTTATAATGAATAGCTTTTAATATTGCCCAGTCAGCATTTTTTGAAAATTTTAATCAAATTCGAGTCTTTTTTGATCCGACTGCACGATTAAAAAGCTAGAATATGAGCTCATTTTCTGATCATAAATGACTCCTTTGTCGGTAGGAAAACATAACCTCAGGCGACTCTTCTAAACAAATCACAAATGAGTCTTTTTCGAGTCGTATTTCAATCATTTATTGGTGTTTTGTTGATTAATTTCGGACCCTTTTTCGAGTCTTTTTAGAGTCATGTTTATAATCATTTATGAGTCTTTAGGGAGTCATTTATGAGTCTTTTTGTTAGACGAAATAAATTAAAAAAATTTTCTTTTTATTCTTCTTTGTTTCTTTCCTTTGTTTTATAGTCTTTTCTGCTTTGTTATGTCTTTTAATTATCCTTTATGTTGCTTGGTGGTTAGAACACTGCTTCTTCATTTCACTTGGCAAAACCTGTTGTGTTGTGTTTGTCTGTACCTTTAATATTATACGTTACATTTATATCAAAATTTTGTAGAAAGTGTATATGAGAATTTTATTTTTTTATTTATAAATAATTACAACCAAATAAAAATAAAACAAAACAATCAGTTTTTAATCACCTATCTGTTCAAAATATGATCAGAGTATACATAATTATAATCACTTTTCAAACACCTGTATGACCCTTTTTTGATTAAGCATTTTTCAATCTTCCAGATGATCAAAATGTGACAATAAATAACAAAAAATTGTCACATTTTAAACACCTCAATGATTTATTTGTGATTGCAACACATTTGTTGTTGTATTTTAAATTGAACTCTTTTTAATCATTACAGGGAGTCACTTTCGAGTCCCTTTCTGATCACACAAGCGACTTAATCAATTTTTGATCACCAAAAGGACTCTAAAAAGACTCCTCAATGTGATTTTTGAAAAAACAGTCTTCTAAATGCTATCTGGGTGGTAATAACATTAATACATTTTTCATATACATACATGCATATATTTGAAATATTGATATAGCTATTTATTACAGTATATAATCATTTGATTCCAGATGCCGATTTCCCGTTGATGCTTCAAATTTTGAGGAGAATGTGTTTTATTTTACAACTAACGAGAAGCGCTCAACGATGTTTCTATATTTTATAATTAACTAGCTGAACCCGGTGCGCTTGGCTGCCCCGACTACGATAAAATATAATGGAATGCCATAATTATATCAACGTTTTTAATATTTTAACGAATAATTATAGGAGATATGAAGGCGTTATATACCTATTCAGGGTTGTTATGGATCTACTACGGTATTTTTGTATGTTTTAGGAGGTAACACTCCTCCGAAAGCCTTTCCGCCTATAAGTATTCCTAATGATTTAGATATATCATAATAAAACATAAATCTTAAGAAGTCTCTCAAAGACATGATACTTAATAGCTATAGCCTTGGTCAATTCCTTCCCAACTATAAGTACTTGTGTAAATAATGATAACTTCTACTGACTGCTAAGTATTCAAAATTTCATTGAAATTTAACATACGTAACAAAAACATGAAATCGACCGAAAATATATATGGGAGCTATATTCCCATATGAACCGATCTCGATATAATTTGTCAAATTTATTTTTAGACCAAATCCCGTCTCACATTCCAAATTTCATTGTAATTGAACATACATAGCGTGTTTTGATATAATTTGTCCCATTTATTTCTAGAACGAATTTCGTCACGCTTTCCAAATTTCAGTGAAATTGGACATACATATATAATGTGTCCAAATCTGAACCGGTCTCCATATAATTTGGCACATTTATTTTTCGCCTATAACTTTCCGCCTATAAGTATTCCTAATGATTTAGATATATCATAATAAAACATAAATCTTAAGAAGTCTCTCAAAGACATGATACTTAATAGCTATAGCCTTGGTCAATTCCTTCCCAACTATAAGTACTTGTGTAAATAATGATAACTTCTACTGACTGCTAAGTATTCAAAATTTCATTGAAATTTAACATACGTAACAAAAACATGAAATCGACCGAAAATATATTTGGGAGCTATATTCCCATATGAACCGATCTCGATATAATTTGTCCCATTTATTTCTAGAACGAATTTCGTCACGCTTTCCAAATTTCAGTGAAATTGGATATACATATATAATGTGTCCAAATCTGAACCGGTCTCCATATAATTTGGCACATTTATTTTTCGCACAAATTCAGCCAGACATCCCAAATTTCAACGACATTGCACACATATAGCGAGTTTAATGCATCAAATACAGAAAATCGACCGAAAATATATATAGGAGCAATATCCAAATCTGAACCGATTTGGCACTTTTATGTCTAGACCAAATCCCGTTACGCATTCCAAGTTTCAGCGAAATTGGACATATATATCGAGTTTGATGCATAAAATACAGGAAATCGGCCGAAAATATATACAGGAGCTATATCCAAATCTGAACCGATTTCGATATAATTTGGCACATTTATTTCTAGACCAAGTTCTGTAACACATTCCAAATTTCAGCGAAATTGGACATATATAGCGTGCTTGTTGCATAAAATACAGGAAATCGGCCGAAAATATATATGGGAGCTATATTAAAATCTGAAATTCCAAGTTTCAGCGAAATTGGACATATATATCGAGTTTGATGCATAAAATACAGGAAATCGGCCGAAAATATATACAGGAGCTATATCCAAATCTGAACCGATTTCGATATAATTTGGCACATTTATTTCTAGACCAAGTTCTGTAACACATTCCAAATTTCAGCGAAATTGGACATATATAGCGTGCTTGTTGCATAAAATACAGGAAATCGGCCGAAAATATATATGGGAGCTATATTAAAATCTGAACCGATCTCGATATAATTTAGCACATTTATTTCTAAAACAAATTCCGTCAGAACCTCCAAATTTCAGCGAAATTGGACATATATAGCGTGTCTGGGTCATCAAATGTGGAAAATCGGCCGCAAATATATATTGGAGCTATATCCAAATCTGAACCGATTTCGATATAATTTGGTTCATTTATTTCTAGACCATGTTCTGTAACAAATTCTAAATTTCTGCGAATTTGGAAATATAAAGCACCAAACATCAAATGCGGAAAATCGGTCGAAAATATATATGGGAGCTACATCCAAATCTGAATCTATTTCGATATAATTAGGCACATGTATTTCTAGACCAAGTTCAGTCACACGTTCCAAATTTTATTGAAATTGGATATAAATAGCGTGTTTGGTGCCTCAAATACATGAAATCGGCAGAAAATATATATAGGAGCTATATCCAAATCTGAACCGACTTCGATATAAATTGGCACATATATTTCTAAGCCAATATCCATCTCACATTCTAAATTTCAGCGAAATTGGACATATATAACGTGTTTGGTGCATAAAATAAGGAAATCGGCCGAAAATATATGTATATGGGAGCTATATCCAAATCTGAATCAATCTCGATATAATTTGGCACATTTATTTCTAGAACAAATTCCTTCGGACATTTAAAATTTCAGCGAAATTGGACATATATAGCGCGTTTGGTGCATAAAATAAGGAAGTCGGCCGAAAATATATGTGTACGGGAGTTATATCCAAATCTGAACCGATTTTGATATAATTTGACACGTTTATTTCCAGACAAAATTCCGTCACACATTCCAAATTTCTTTGAAATTGGACATAAATAGCATGTTTGGTACATAAAATAAGGAAATCGGCCGAAAATATATGTATGTGGGAGCTATATCCAAATCTCAACCGATTTGAATATAATTTTGTAAATTTGTTTCTACATAAAATTCCGTCACACATACAAAATTTGGAGATTGTATCTGTAATAGTTCTAAAGATATTTGCACACAAAATCTAAATTTTTTGGAGGTACCTCCGATTTTGATGCTATATCTCCAGATCAACGCTAAATTTCAAAAAATGATATAGCCTATGTTCATTCCAGGCCATGTAGCAATGTACCCTTAAAATTTCAGTAAGATCTGTTCAGCTGTTTTAGAGTCTATAAGGCACAAACAAACAAACAGACAAACAAATTTCAATTTTATATACATACTAGCTGAACCCAGTGCGCTTCGCTACCCCGACTAAGGTATAATATAGTTTGACACATTTGTTTGTAGGCCAATTTTCTTCCAAATTTCATTAAAATCAGGTATACATAGCGTGTTTGTTGCATCAAATACATGAAAACGGACGAAAATATATATGGGAGCTATATCCAAATCTGAACCGCTTTGGATATAATTTGGCACACCAATCGGCCGAAAATATATATGGAAGCTATATCAAAATCTGAGCCGATTTTAATATAACTTGGCAAATGTATTTCTAGATCAAATTCATTCACACATCTAAAATTTGGAGATGGTAAAAGATACCATTCTATAGATATTTGCATACAACATCTAAATTTTTGGAGGTACCTCCGATTCTGATGCTATATCTCCGGATCAACGCGGAATTTCAAAACATTTTATAACATTTTACTTTCAGGCCATGTAGTGATATACTCTGAAAATTTGAGGAAGATCGGTTTAGCGGTTTTTGAATCCATAAACTTCAAACAAACAAATAAACAAACAAACGTACAAACATTTTTCTACTTTATATATCACTAGACATCGGATTTTGCATATTTGCATATTTTTTAATAATAGAGATACAAAGATTCTGATTGGACCAAAATTCGTTTCAAAGAAATCTAAATTCAATGGCAGGGTCATATTTTGTATTTATTTTGCATATTTGCATATTTTGCATATGCACAAAATATGCAAAAATATGCAAAATATGCAAAAAATATGCAAAATATGCAAAAAATATGCAAAATATGCAAAATATGCAAAAAAATATGCAAAATATGCAAACAGTTTTTGGCCGAAAATCGTCATAAAAGTCGTAAAATTGACAATTAAAGTTGGGAAAAATCATCAAAGTGTCCTAAATTAAAATTGTTGGTCGTTTAACGTCGCTTTTATAGCAGATTATTATGCTATTGAGACCACTTACCACAGTGTGGATATAAAAATATGGTTATATGTATATTGTAATACCATTTTTTATTATTAACGTATTAAAAAATATAAAATTTGTTAAATTGTCAAATATTTTATTTAATATTCAATATTTTCTTTGTCTTAATTTGTAGCATTAGTCTGGTTTTAACTCAGAGTGAAAACATCGATGTCGGATTTTTTTATGCGGCACTCCCCTAAAGTGTTTAGTTTGGTTGGATTTTAGAGTTTGAGCACAATTGGAATATGTTAACACATGCCAGTGGGTCCTCGTAGTTATGAAAATCTAGACTTTTTGGCTATTTGACGATTTCAGCTACCCATGTTAAAACTTTTTGCCCGTGTTATGCATTAAATTTAATGCCATACTATTCTTAATATTTCTTGCCGAACAACAAAATACGTAAGTAATACTGAATTCAAGATAATAAAGCCAATGTCCCGAAAACGCCTTAGGGTGAAAATGGAGTCTATTGTGCAAAAACCCTTTTTACAGTGCTTAATTTAACTTACTTTTGTGTCTGTTTAGTTCAAATCTAGTAACTTATTTTCCGCACAGTTGTAGTTGACCAATCGAACTAAAACTTTGCACACTTTTCAGACTTGGATGACAATACATGAATATGAAACCAAAACCAATATGGGTCCATTTTTTTCTTAGAGCCCCCATATAGCGGTACCACCCGATTTAAAGTATTTTAAGGATTCTGGTTAAATTTTTAGGCCGAATTGGCTATAACTTGGCATTTGGGGTTCCCAATGGTACAGAAACTTCCTCACTAAAAATGTTGGACTCATATCAAGGTTTTGGTATAGCTCCTATATAACGGTACAACACGATTTCAGGTATTTTAAAGTTTTTATCTACATTTCGGCCTAAATTGGCTATAATTTTGTTATGAGGTTCCCAGTGGTCAAAAAAATGAATTGCTGAAAAGTTAAAAATAAAAAATAGTTAAAAAAAATATAAGTTACAGTGTTTTATTTACAAATGCACTTAAAACAAGAAAATATTTTTTAATGATTAAATCTCTCAAATAAAACGCTTGCATTTGAATTAAAAATTGTGGCAATATTAAACGGCCACCAGCGTTTTATTTAAGAGAATCCATCATTAAAAATTATGTTCTAGTATTAAGTGCTTTTATAAATAAAACATTGTAACTTAATTTTTTAAATTATTTTGTATTTCTTCCCATATTATCAATTTTTGGGAATGAAAACAAATGCCTTTTACATTTTGTTCATTTTTAAATTTATTTAAGGGGCTGACATAATGTGATTTTGGAGATACTGGGTAAAGATGAACTCGACTCCTTGCTCTGCTATGTCGCTCACTACTTTCAAGTTGTTTAACATCTTTTACCCTTCCTGGTAATAGATGTTCTGCGGTCACGTTACAAGATCTTTTTCAAGAAATTCGGAGTTAATGCTTAATCTCTTGAACAACAAGTAAGTATACCCTGTAATTACGCCTGGTAGATTTTTTTTTGGAAATTTCGGCAGTTGTTCTTTTGTTATACCCCGGTTACACTTAGCCGGATTAACCCAGTGGGTTTGGATTTCAAATGTCAATTCCATAGCGCAAACGTCAAATAAATCCTATCGAAGCGGGTTAACCCGGCAAAAAACTCTAGTGTAACCGTACTATTAGTTTGGTTTTTTCCATCTTCTTCTGCTTGCTTTGTTAAGATTTTTGTCGCATTTGGCTCTTTTCGGTGGTTTGAACTATCAGATCAGGCCAACAAGTTCAGGACTAAGATGATATATCATTTTGTTATTTCCTTTATCTGATATTTGTTTCGTATTTCAATAAATCTTCAATGCGATTTAGGTCTTTTTTTGGACCTAAAAAATATTTCTGAATTTCGCTTTCACTATTTGTTGTATTAAACTCAATCTATTGTCTCTAATCCTTTTCAACCTATTGATTATGTTTACCCAATCCATCCAATATTATATCTACATAACCATTATCTTGTTCATTATAGGTTTTGTAAAATCAATAACCCACACTCTCATTTATAACACTCAGTTTTTGTCCTTTGATACAAAATAAATAAACAAAATAAGAAACCTTAAACCGGGCTCGAAACACAAAGTGCTTCTACGACCTCTTGTTCTTGGGAAGTCAGCTGGGAAGTAGTTTTAAAACATTCTCGCGTGAATATGTTTGTTTGATGTCCGGATGTACTGCCAAACTTGCAGTCAAAAATCCCTCTCAACAATACTTCTTATAAATCTGTACGCAGGTACAGAAGCTCTCGACTTAACATCTGCTCAATTTGGTAAGACCCCATTATTTTAGGCATTCGTACACTGCTAAGTTTTGTTTCTCCCCTGAGCTATTGTCAGTTTCAGGAACGCCCAGGAGTTGTTCTTAACCCCCATACCAGATGATATCAGAACAGCAACCCGTTCTTTCTGCACTGTTTTGGGAATACCTGGTAATAGTTTTTCATGCCAGTGCACGCAAATAGCCTTGTTTTGGGGTATCTTGCTTGAAGTTGTTAGTATTTTTCACTGTTTAATTCCCTGGAATATGCGGATAAAGCTTCTAAAGATCATATATTTGTTGATACGACTAACGTTCCTATAGGACACTTTACAGGGATCCAGCAGCAATGACAATTTCATGGTTAGGAGTTTTTGTTGAAGCTGTTCTTGATTATTTTCGGGACAGATGGTTCTTCAGATTCTACGAAGCGTTGAGCCTCAAATGAAGACCTAGACCTCATTGAAAATCTATTGAAATACAAAAACATAGACAGAAAAAGGAAATAAAAAATGATAAATCACCTGTGGTATCTTAGTCCTGAACTTGTTGGATTGACATTGTTTGATCCGACAGTGCAAAACACCGTAAAGAGTCACATGGCGACAAAAATCTTAACAAAGCGAAGATGGAAACTTCTCCGGAAATATTCGACCCAAACTTACAAAAGAACAACTGTTCGAAATTCATAAAAAAGTCACAGCTTCACTCCGAGTCGAGCTCACCACAGATTACAACCAATTAATTACAAAGGACGAACAACTAAAACAATGCGTTCTCCAAGTAGTCGGCTATACCCAGATAGGCTGCATTTTCGCCCTAAGGCGTACGTAGTCACGTTAATCGGGACTCTGCCTTTCTATCTCGAATTCAGTAATACTTACGCATTTTGTTTTTGAATATAAAATAAACAGATTGACCTTTAATTTAATGCATAATACAGGCAAATAGCTTTAACCGCTCCACAGATATGGGTCGGCGAGAGAGACGAGATTTTCATAACTTCGAGGCTCCAGTAGCACGTGTTAACTTATTCCAATGGTGCTCAATTGGCAATCTTAATTTAAATCTATCTAAAATCTAATCTAAGTAAACAGTTTAGGCCGCCTAAAAAATTCGACATCGATTTCTTCCCTTTGAGTTAAAACCAGCCTAAAGCTATAAATTAAGACAAAGAAAATATTAAATTTACATAACATGATTGATATTTTATCAAATTTTATATTTTTGCATAGTTTAACAATAAAAATAGTATTACAATACCATATACCCTACACCACACCGTCGTCAGAGGTATAAATAACACAATAATCTGCTAAAAATCGACGTTAACTGGCCAACAGTCTTAATTTAGGACACTTTAAAGTTTTTTCGATGATTTTTTCCAACTTTAATTGTAAATTTTACGACTTTTTTGACGATTTTCGACCAAAAACTGTTTGCATATTTTGCATATTTTTTGCATATTCTGCATATTTTTTTGCATATTTTTTGCATATTTTGCATACTTTTTGCATATTTTTTGGCATATTTTTTGCATATTTTTTGCATATATTTTGCATATTTTTTCATATTTTTTGCATATTTTTGATATGACCCCAAATATCGAAAAATTGACCCTCAAAACGCCTAGATCCAAAATTTGAGTCCAATCGGATGAGAAATAAAAAACATGCAAAAATCCGATGTCTATATATCACCAATATTTTTGAAAATTTAACATAGCTGAAGCCAAGGTTTACCCTTTTAGAACACGCCACTCGTGATTGTATATTATAAAAATTAAATACCTTTGGATAAATGGAAATGTTTTAGGACGTGGCAAAAAATATTGGTCTCAAAAGATAATTTGCGTGGAAGCTGTGGCTATATTTATGTTAAAAAATTGGTGAAAATGGGTTGAAGCCACCATGTCTTTTTATGTTATCTTTCGATTTGTGAGTAAACCACACTTCTCTCGAGTTTCCTGTCAAAGTAAAAGCAGAAGCAAACTAAATAAGGATAATCTCACTAATGTATTACTTTTCAAAAATTCTTCTGCTTCTACCATAAACTGATGCTGACATTTTGAAGCCATATTTACAGTGTTTTTTGAAATTTTCTTCTAATTTCATTCCGCAAGCAGGTTTTTTTAAAAACCTATAGGGTTGTAGTACTTGCGATTCTGAGTTATTTGATACGAATATTGTGAATGTAGTCTGCACAGCTTCATAGAAATCTGCATACAAATACGAAAATTTTGTGCGAACATTTTTCTAAAAATCATATTTTTCGGACCTAATTTTAACAATTGTCATTCGATTTCTTTTTACTTGATTGCACATTTTAGTTTTATACGTTCCTTATCCAATAAATCATTCCCCGTGAAAATCCATCTACTAAAGAAATTCCAAAGTAGAAAAATTATCAAAATTTGTTTTTGGAAATATCGCGTATTTTATCGCGTTTTCTGCGGTTCGTTTCCACTGCAATGAAACAACTAGTACAGCATCTTCGTTTTAGCGGAAACAGAGATTTGAAAACTTCACTTATAAGGGAGCTACATTCATTTTATCCCAAAAAATAGTGTGTGATGCTACATCCACGGTTCTTGATTGATTACCTTGAAATAGATATATATCGATATAGATTTTCATGGTGAACACTGAAATCGGATGCGGACAAAAATTGTATGCACTTTGCGCAAATTAGAGATATTTTATAGGGTTTTTAATGCTAGGATGCAACCGATGCTACATCTTAGCCGCCAATGTAAATTTCGAAAAATATATATAAATTAAACGATATAGTCTTGCTGTACATGAAAATCACATGCGGACAAAATGGTTTTGATAATTACGCGATTTACACTTATTTTATAATGCATATAAATTAAAATGGGTTATTTGACCTCTGTTTCCATTTCAGAAGCTTTGGGATATATCCTCTTCAACATAATTACCTTCCCTAATGGGAAAGCTTTAATATGAATGTCAATAAAGCTAAATCTGTCTATTTTATTGGGAGATTTAAGCAAAATTAAAAGATTTTTTTTTGACAAAAAATATGTGCTTATTTTGGCTGTAACATCAAAACTATAACACCAATCTGAACGATTGTAGTCTCATTTGATTCGCCGTGAAGTTTTGATCTACAACAAATTTTAATGTAATTTTATGACCACTAAATGGACCTTAAATTTGAAAAAAATTCACTTATATTCAATAATTTATCAATTTTATGTACATTCCGCGAATTCTGTGTAACATTTTGCAGGTATTATGCAGTCTACTCACTGAAGTCACTTCGAAAAAACTTTTTTGTAACAATGGTGCTCATTAAAATAATTAGCGTTTTTATAATATTTTCTTTCTTAAAAAGCGAAATAAAAGCGCCATAACTTTTGTCCGCAACAACCAAAAATTGGCTCGCGACCCGATTCGTTCTGGGAATTTTTTTTCTTAACCTACATATCAAAAATCGTTGATGTAGCGCGAAAAAAAATTATCCTTTTTTTCTGAAATGGAATATGAAATAATTGACAATATTGGTGATATATAGAAGATATAGATAGTTTTTATTTGTTTTTCTTTCTAAAAGTGTGCCACTATTTCTTTTATTTGAAATTTTGTATGTATTTGCCCGTCTGTTGTTGCTTTTGTTTTTGTTATTTCTATACATTTCAATAAAAAAACCAACACCAAAATGTGTGTATGTCGGAGTAAGATAATGGGTCTCCCGTGAGCGTAAAGACTACATTTACGCTCACCACCAGTTGGAGTCTACACAGGTTGTGAGTGAGAGTAAATTTACGCTCACGGGTGACACATTGCCTTACTCTGGCGTATGTGTATGTGTTTTTGTGGATTTTGGGTTTGTATTTATTTATATTTCATCTAAGCAAATATTTCTTTGCACCCAAACATATGTTTGTTTGCAGGACCCAAACATATGTTATGTTTAGGACTGGTTGCAATCAAATATATGCAACCTAAATTAATTAAATTAATTTGTTTGGATCCAAACATATTTCTAACATATATTTTTCTGTTAAATAGTGCCAAACCATTCGATATTAAAATCGAATTATTCGGTATTGGATAAAACCATCTTCTTTAGATACAAAAAATGTATAACTTTGTTGCCGAAAACTTTTCATAATCTCAATGTGGTTCTAAACATAATACAGTTGAACCTCGATTATCCGGGAACCTCCATTATCCGTGATAGAAAAGAAATTTTGGACTGTTTCCCATTTCTTCTATTTTTCGTTATAAACTTCATTACCCGGGAGTAGAAACACACTTTCCAATTAATTTGATTAAGCAAACAAAAGGTAAACAAACAAAAACTGGAAATTCTCGCGTGTTACACAATTTGGGTATTTATGGTATCACAAAAACCATGGTACAAAGTCAATTCAGATGAATCTGATGATGATGATATTATGTATCCTTCCAAAATTTTGTGGATTACCGTAATAAATTTAATAAAAATTTCAGATTTTCATATTATTGTACAATATTATGCCATTTTTACTTAAAAAATATGTTCAAAAACTGCATAAAATCATTGCCTCCATTATCCGGGAAAATCGATTATCCGTAATGCCTCCGGTCCCGACCATCACCGATAATCGAGGTCCGACTGTAGTTACTACAATAGCTACGACTACTTCAGTAAAAGATGGCGATTCTTAAATATATAAGGACGAGACAATATTACATTGAATTCGTAATGCACAATTTACCTATTACTCGAAAAATCTGTTAGTACTTCAAACATTCTACGTCGTCCTAATAAATCAGTCCGCGAGACGAAGTTCGCCGGGTCTTCTAGTCTTATCTGTTCCAATTTTGCCGAAAATGCACGAGAATAACTTCCAATTTTTTGATGAATGTTTTTTATTTGAGTTTGTGCATTAAAGTAACATGAAACCTAGTTTTGACTCAAGGTCTCAGAAAATCCAAAAATTTTGGATATACTGTTGAAAGAAGAAATGGTCCAAATCAAATTTGACTATGAGTCTGTGAACAAAATAAATCTGTATCCATTACATATAACAACCTTAGCAGCTCTTATTTTTATACCCTACACCGCACTGTGATAAGGGTTATTATGTCTTTGTGCATTGGTATCTGACAATGTGTCTTTTGGGGATATACATAGACTCACTTTTTAGTCGAATTATTTGTTGTCCGATTCAGCTGAAAATTGAGGAATATCATTTAGAGCCATAGGAAGAACGCTATTGCTTTTAGAGAAAATCGGTTCAGTGTTGGGTATAGCTCCCATATATATTTTCAGCCGATTTCAGGTATTTGCTGCACTAAAAACCCGATATATATGAATTCGGTCTAGAAATAATAATATATATAATACACATCCCAAACGGGACAAGGGAGACTTCTCTCATATCAATGAGTGCACCCCGATTCATATTAGCTCAATTATATGGGACCTACTGTTTATCGCCGAGTCCGAACGGCGTGTCTTAAGACACCACTTTGTAGAGAAGTTTTACAAGGCTGAAATACTCCGGAAATGTCGCCAACATTACTGAGGGGTATTTTGCCACCGTTGAAAATGTTGATGTTGGCTGGCCGGGGAATCAAACCCACGACCTTCAGCGTTCAAGGCGTGTGTGCATACCATTGCACCACGGTGGTCTAGAAATAAATGTGCTAAATTATATCGAAATTGGTCCAGATTTAGATATAGCTCTCATATATATTTTCAGTCGATTTCACGTATATGCTGCTCCAAACACGTTATATATGTACGATTTTTGATGAAATTTGGAATGTGTGGCTGAATTCGATCTAGAAATAAATGTGCTAAATTATATCGAAATCGGTTCAGATTTGGATATAGCTCCCATGTATATTTTCGATTTCAATGAAATTTGGAATATGTGACGGAATTTGGTCTGGAAATAAATGTACAAATATATATGAAAAAATGGGATTTTCAAATAAATCGCGATTTATGTTCACATTTTTAGGGGTTCTTTAGGTTTTCATGATTTTGCTTGGAAACCGCGAGTCCTATGTAAATGGGCCTAGCTGTGAAAATTCTCCACAAGATTGACCTTTATGATATTTTCGTAGGTTTTACCGTTTTTGAGATATAGAAGTTCAAAGTGAGACAATGCACTGACTGTATCGCCTACTTATAAAACACTATCATGCTCAGTGCGCCTTAACTAACTTTTGATGAAAACCGCTTACACATGGGAAGATTTCGCGGATTCTGAAACAGCAATGTTCATAGATAAGAAAAATAAAAAACAGAAAAGATCGCCGGAGGGATTTTTAAATAAATGGGACTAAAGTAAATGTTGAGCTGTGAAAATTCTCTACAAGATTGAATGATTTATTTTTTCCTAGGTTGTACCATTTTCAAGATATATAAGTTTAATTTGGGAAACTTCAGTAATGACATTGTTTTATAAATAGGCGATACATTCAGTGCATTGTCTCAATTTGAACTTCTATATCTCAAAAAGCAAGCAAAATCGTGAAAACCTAAAGAACCCCTAAAAATTTGAACTTAAATCGCGATTTATTTGAAAATCCCTCCTGCGATTTTTTTGTTTCTTGATATTTTTCATCTATGAACATTGTAGTTTCAGAGAAACTTGCCAGGTGTAAGTACCTCCCATTTGAAATTAGTTAAGGCGCACCGTGTGCACTCATGGAATACGTAACGGAATTTCTTCTAGAAATACGTTTCCCGAATTATGTTGAAATCGATCGATATTTGGATATATCTCCCATATCTATTTGACTTATTCACAGTGGTGTAGGGTATCATATAGTCGCCCCGTCCGACTTTGATTCTTTCCTTAGTGGTTGATATATAGTTTAAGGCCATACATTTCGATTTTTATCCAGGTTGTCGCGAGCATTAATTTTTTCGTCACGAATTCACCCAGTACTTAAAAATTGATTTACGTAATCAGGCTAAGCCATGGGTTCCAAGCAAAGTATATTTAATATTTTAGTGATCATAAAAATCTGTCTATATTTCAAAAGAAAACACAAGGCAAGAGGATCTCTAGGAGAAATTCTTATAATATAGTTTATTTTGTTTAGTATATTGATAAGTCTAGGATAAAACAGATTACAATTGCAGTGGCTTAAGTTACCACGTACAATGTCGAATCCCAACTGATTCCATAATTTCGTCACTTGTTGGTATTCAATTCGTTTCTTTGGTCTTGTGACAAACATCTTCTAATATATCTTTCCACCTATGTACTGAGCGGAAAAAGGCAATGGCATGCTAGTAGCTATGTGGTGGTATGTGTCTTAGAATTTAGAGACGACAGGGGTTCTCATTTTTAAATATGCTTTCATCCAAAGAAGTCACTTAATATGCATGTTGTTGCCCCAAACACGTAAATCTAAACAAACGCCTCCTGTTTTCACCTGATAAGGTGTTTGTTGTTGGAATTTCTTTAACGGTGGCAGGCGGCTGAATTTCCATAGACACGTAAAGAAAACATACGTACGTGCGTTGCAGAAAAAACCCTTTTACATCTTGTTTTTCTCCATCATCGCCTTTTAACAATTCACTTCGTGCCGCACACACAACCATATTTGAAGGACCAATCACGCACACAATTGAATAAATAGAACCAAATATTCAAACAGAGAACGTTTAAAAAAAGTATATGGGGATTTCTGAGTGAAATCCGACACTTTTTCAAAAAGGGGTTTTAGATTTCCATTATTTTTTGCAGTGGTGATGCTGCCCATAAGCAAAACATTTTAGTATATTTTAAGATTTTTTTCATTAGCGGTTCCAGAGATATCGCACCTTGAAGAAGTCGAATTCTGTAAAAACTGTCATAACTTCTTCAATATTGGTCCAATTTGAAAAATTTTTTTGTTTCATCAGCTATTTAATAAAAAATAGGAAACAATTTGCACACTGGGCTTGAATGCAATTTTCGCGATTTAATTTTTAAAATAAATTTTTAACAATGATTGTACTCTTCGATTGTTTGGTATTACAATTACAATATTTTAAGTCCTATTTGGAAGTGTGATTCGAATAATTAATATTTTTTGTTAATTTTTTAAAATTTGTCAATACAATTTCCTTTATACATTTGTTGTGTTTAGTTTTTTAGGAATTTATCTTAAACATTATAAAAACTTCTCTATTTTTCGATAATTTCCGAGCTATATATGAATTTTACATGAATTTAACTTGCTTTGGTGTCCGTTTAGTTCAAATCATTTTCCACAGAGTTGCAGTTGGCCAATCGAACTAAAACTTTGCACATTTTTCAGATTTGGATGACAATACATGAATATGAAACCAAAACCAATATGGGTCCAGTTTTTATAGCCCCCATATAGCGGTACCACCCGCCCGATTTGGCTGATACTTCCCCACCAAAAATTGTGATCATAAGTGCAGGTTTTGGAATAGGCCTTATGTAACGGTACTACATGATTTTAGGCATTTAAAGATTTTATCTACATTTTCGGCCTAAATTGGCTATAATTTTGTTATGAGGTCCTCAGTGGTCAACAAATTTAATTACTAAAAAGTTAGAAATAAAAAAGTAATTAAAAACATTAAGCTACAGTGTTTTGTTTATAAATACACTTGCAAACTAGAAAATAATTTTTCATGATAGAATCTCTCAAATAAAACGCCTGCATTTGAAATAAAGATAATGAAAATATTAAACTGCAAGCGTTTTATTTCAGAGATTCGATCATGAAAATTTATTTTCTAGTTTTAAGTGCATTTATAAATAAAACACTGTAACTTATTTTTTTTTTTTTAATTATTTTTTATTTATTTATTTATTTTTTTTTTTTTTTGTAAAATAACAAATATTTCACACTGGTATAAAAGAATACTTGTATTGACAAATTGTAAACATTTAAGAAAACGTAGTAGTCTTTTCAATCCTACTACCAAATAGGACTTACAATTTTTGTAATTGATCATAGTTTAAAACAAAAAAATTTAAGAAAATCGAAGAAAACTATCATTGTTAAAATTTGATTTTAAATATTAAGTCGCGAAAAATGCATTCAAGCCCGCTGTCCAAATTTGTATACCCTACACATTGTGGTAAGGGGTGTTATGTCTTTGTGCATTTGTATGTAACATGGAAAAGGAAACGAGATAGACCCATAGTTCCTTTTGGGGATATATGTACATAGAATCACTTTCTGAGTCGATTTATGAATGTCCGTCCGTCTGTCCATGTACTTTTGTTCGCAACATACGCATTTATAATCCGATTCAGCTGAAAATTGGGGAACATAATTTTTTAGTCATAGTAAGAACGCTATTGCTTTTGTAACAACAACAACTTGTACTGCCGTAATGGGGTCAGCAAATACAAGTTGTTACAACAAAAATAAAAGCGATTCGAGAGTAGGTCCTAAACTGAACTTTTCCGAAATTGGAATCTCATCTATGCCTGGTAGAAATTTCACGATGTGTACCTTTACTACCTTTAAGAGTTATCGTTCGACAATTTTTTCGAACTTTTGTGGGGGAGGTTCCGGAAGGATTGCACCCATATAACCCATCTTCGAAGTTAAACTAAGTTTGGACATACTAAGAACGCTATTGCTATTGGTCAAAATCGGATATAGCTCCCATATATATTCTCGGTCAATTTCACGTATTTGCTACACCAAACACGCTATATATGTCCGATTTCAATGAAATTTTGAATGTGTGACTGAATTCGGTCTAGAAATAAATGTGCCAAATAATGTAGAAATCGGTTCAGATTTTAATTTAGCTCCCATATATATTTTCGGATGATTTGAAGTATTTGCGCACGAAACACCCTACATATGTCCTATTTCAATGAAATTTGGAATGTGTGACGATAGTTGGCCTAGGAAAAAGTGTGCCACATTATATCGAAATCGGTTCGATTTGGATATAGCTCCATATATAATTTCGGCTGATTTTAGATATTTGACGCACAAAACATGCTATATCTGTCCAATTGTTATGAAATTTGGAATGGGTAACGGAATTTGGTCTAGAAATAAATGTGCCAAATCATATCGAATCGGTCAGGATTTGGATATAACTCCCAAGTTATTTTATATATTCGCATTGGTGTAGGGTATAATATAGTCGGATACACACGACTTTGATCCTTTCCTTACTGGTTTCCTATTTTTTATAAAACAACAAAAAATATAAAAAAAGATTTTTGTAAATTGACCATTATTAAAGTAATAATGAGTATTTCTTTGCATACAGTTTTTAAGAATTTGACTTTTTCAAGGCCCGATATCGCACCGTTAATGAAAAAATAAAGAAAATCAAAAACCACTTTTCGAAAAAGTGTCCGATTTCACTCAGAAATCCCCATATACATTTCATAAGTTGATATGAATAAATGGATTAATATTCCACTCCCTAGGCTCTGAAACAGTTTATGAAAACATTTTTTGCTCTGTCACAGAACCGGTTAAAATTTATTGGACGAATTAATTTTATATTATTGAGATTCGTAGTCACTGGCGAGATTACGCCACTCGTAGACGTTTCGGTCCATTGTGATCATCCAAAGAAATATACGAAGTATAAGATTGGTGTATATTACCTGTAAGAATAGAAAGATAGTGAAGAAAAAACAAAGGAAGCAGAAAGAGATAGTATAAAGTATTTATATATGGGGAATTCTGACTGAAACCGGCCACTTTGGAGAAATGTAGTTTTCGATTTCCTTTATTTTTGATGACAACAGTAGTGGGATTCTCTAACTCATTTTTTGAGTCACCGACAAAAATTGGTCAAGTAAAAATGCTTATTTTTAATTAATTTCTCGTTGGAAATTAATTAAAATTACTATTAAAATGATTTTCGCCCTTATAGAAAAAATTAAAAAAAAAAAATAAAATCAGCTTGAGCCAGGCTGGGGTTTGAACCCACGTCCTTGAGAAACATATGAAAAAACCACGGCATGTTCAGAGCTCACACTTATAACATCCGAATGCTGCGCTAAACCGTTTCTCGTGAAAGCCAAACAGGTTGAATGAGAAACAAATACAAAAGTGTAAGTCGGCTTAGCCGACAGAGATATACCCTCAGCCTGTGTGAATTGAAACGTCCATTTATTTTTACAATATCGCATCTACGAATTACGGATTTTGGGGTCCTTCTTGGAATTTGCCGACAAAAATATATTTGGTTTGAAGCTCAAAAGTGTTGCGGAGGATGTAATTATAGGAATGGACAGACATAGTCCATTTTGGAAGTAGATATTATTTTGGGAGTCATTCCTTTTGATAGATATTGTGCCGACCAGTCATTTCAGTTGGTCTGAAAGCATGGACTTGCCCACGAAAAACATAATATTGAGCGTTTTTACAGCTTTCGGGCTATTTTCTCAGGAAGTATGGACTTGCACTTGAAAAAACTTGTACCGCTGTAATGACTGCGAATAAAAGTTGTACAATAAAGATCAAAGCGACGACTTAAACTGCATTTTTCCGAAAATTATTGTGAGAGGTATTGACATATATTGTCGATTTTCGAACCTGATCTATGTCTCCGAGAAATATAACGATGTGCAAAGTATGGACCAAACAGGTTACTACCTTCGAGAGCTGTCGTGTGCACCCTGACCGTGGACTTACCCCTGATAAGACTTGTACTGCCGTAATGGGGTCAGCAAAAACAAGTTGTTACAACAAAAATAAAAGCGATTCGAGAGTAGGTCCTAAACTGAACTTTTCCGAAATTGGAATCTCATCTATGTCTGGTAGAAATTTCACGATGTGTACCTTTACTACCTTTAAGAGTTATTGTTCGACAATTTTTTCGAACTTTTGTGGCGGAGGTTCCGGAAGGATTGCACCCATATAACCCATCTTCGAAGTTAAACTAAGTTTGGACAAAATATTACGAATGCCAAATTTTGGACCGAATCGGTTGATCCGATGAAAGTGTATATACCCTCGTTAGAATAAATACTGAGGGTATACAAATATCATCACTTTGAAAAACAACTTGCATTTGAGAAATGAAAAGTTCGATGACAGAGAAGCCACTCCACAGCCGATATATCTGATGAGCTGTCACCAACAGCGATGCCGGTCACATAATGTTGGTTATGTTGGTTCCAATCTTCGGCTTTCCTCTTTCACTTGCAAAAAATCTTCGGTCATTAAGCTCGACTCCAACGAGAAATTAATTAAAATTAATATTAAAATGATCTTCGTCCTAATAGCCAAAATGTTCAAATAAATAAAATGTTTATCATTTTGGTAATAAACGATGTTTGTCGGTAAGTTAGCGACGAATGAAAAGTCGTCGTAAAGTTCTACCGATAGCAAGATTGTTGTCAACTTTTATTTAAACTTTTCATTCATAATTTTTTGTGAATTTACAGTTAAGCCATGCCGCTTGCGACCATGAATTGACAGCGACATAAGAGGTGACTTATTGTTTCCGTCTCTTCTACCGTAATGACGCCCGGTAATGACTCTAGCCATTACCCTGATTTCAGCTTTGCTCAGATTTAGTAGTGAATTTGTTCTATTGGTTGATAGAGTTGATCAAATGGCTCTTGACGCGTTGCACCTTTATTTATTAGCCACAATTCTTTGTCTCTTTCATCAAAGAACGTTTCAATCTTTCGAAAAGATGTCATAAGGGTGGCTTGATAGATGCAGTGGTTCATCTATTTTATCTGCCTTCACATCACAGTGTCCTGGCACCCAGCATAGTCGGAAATAATTTGTTTATTTTTGCAATGCCGTTCTGCTCAAGGACAGCCTCAGATTTGATGACTTTAAAAGCGGTTTTACTATCCACAAAAATAATCAAAGATCTCAGCATCCAGACCTTTTAGCAATTCTGCAGATTTCCTGATCGCGAAGATTTCAGCTTGAATTACACTACAGGTGTTGTCCAAATTGTATGAGTATTCAATATCTAGCCTGTCACAGTGGACTCCGGCACCGGTGCCTTCTTCAATTTTGGAACCTCTGTACAGGAGGCCAGACCGTCCAGAGCAGGGTTACTTCGGATCCAGTCATCTCTACTCAAATCTCAAGACTGGTGATATCTATTCGCTATGTTTCCCACGATGGTCCGCTTTGAGGTCTACTCTTAATTCTTTGAGCACTACGTGGTGCCTGACATTTAATGTTGATTCTCAAAGGACAGAGGTACAGCATTGCATTCAGAGAGTCGAGACTGCTCTTTGCACTTTGTCTATTTTGGCGTAGAGAGTGTTACCTTACAAGAAATCTGTAGTATAGGGTGGTCCTTTCCAGTGCTATACATCCAATACATAATCGATGGGTTCAGTCCCCAGCTTTTCCGGATTGAATTCTTGCACGAATTCTTGCGATTAGTACGCTTTCAAAATTTTCATCGCAGCTGACAGTCCAGAGTTGTACTTAGTTCTTTAACTTCGCAGGCGTAGTTGCCCTCCATCCATTACTGGAAGCACATAATCACCGAACTTACGTTTTCTGTTATTAGCTATAAAAGGTTAATCAGTTAATTTAAATCGGATTTCATATTAATTCTCCGATACAAACATAAAAAAACGAATCTGTCCTCCAAGAAATTTTTTATTACCGTCTTCGGCATAACATGTATCGCACTTTTCTATATAATCAATACCTTATACGAAATGAACTGAAGAAATATCCAATGTTACGTGTCATCTTTCTGAGCAAGGTAAACGTGAAAAATTACGATGCAAATATGAAAACATTTTTGGTGGGTTCTTAAAAGAAAATTACGAGTTGTGGAAACTCACAAATTACACTGTGGCACAAAATGGGTCAAGAACATCATAGGCCAAGTTTTTGAGTTGCGGCCTGATGAATTTTTACATTGTCTTTGTTTGGCTTTATCTCAAAACAATAAAGCCAAACAATTCAAATGTTAACCCCTCAATTCTAAACAAATGACATTTTCTGATACTAACTGTATAAAGGTATTGATTCGACCCTGCGGATGGATGTGTGTATACGACATTGGTTGTTTGTAAGTGTGGGCATGGGCATTTGTCTTACATAATTTGACGTTACAACCGTAAAATTACCTCACGTACGATACTTGTCTTTACCAGATCGGAACTGAGCTACACAAGCACAAAATGGAATAACAAACACAACGTTTAAGTTTTAATAACATTTATGATGCAAATGTATCTCTGACTATCTTCCACCTATTCCCTGGCCGTTGCTGGAAAGAAAGAAACGTATGACTTAGAAAAGGTGAATAAAAGGTGGGTGGATGGGTGTTAAATGGGTTTGGATTGTTTGGATGGATGCTTGGGTGTCCGGATGCTCGGTTGGACACATGAATGGGGAAATGATTGCCTATGTCTGACATCTTGCTTTGTTCTGTTTGTTTTCCAAATTGCTAATCGATCCTTGGGAGAAATTCAAATTAAGTTGTGTTATTATTACTTTGGCAAACGTTGTTGTGATTTTTAGCAATAATTCGTTAATGGACAAATTGTAAGGAATGCCAAATACTCACACACACACACCTATGTGATAGATATATCTATCTATATCTAGATATATCTAATGTAATTGTATATACATACATATGTACATACATTAGACTGTCCATGCAGTTTAGAAAAATTCATTTTAAATGTTGGTAACATTAATAATTTACGTTAAAATGTTTACGATGTACAGTTAGGCAACAAATGTGTTGCACAAACCAAAATTGTAGACAATTTCATATTAATTGTTCGTTTATAGCAACAATCTCTTGTTATTGGTCCTCAACACAATATTCCGTCAAAATATGCAAAGTTTATTTGCGATTTATAAAAAATACGGTCAAAAATAGGAATTACCTACTACTTTGGGGGTGACAATAAATGTATTTCAAAAATTACCAAATCTATGGTTTCTTGGAGAATTGCCAAAGGTGTGTTCCTTAATAGGTTGTCTATCCAGTTTGTACATTCATTGGAGCTTTAATGAGCTTAGTTAACCAAAAATTACGGCTCTACGGCTCTCTAAGGGTTCTGGGTCCACAATTTTTAGCAAATCTCGATCTTTCGTTGGAGGACCTTTTTCCAGTTTTTTCTTAAAATGGGCCCAAAAATTTTATGAGGTTTGATATCAGGATTTTGGTCCGAGATATTTATCAGTTTAGTTTTTTTATATTACATCAGCAATTTACACAAATAAGATTAATATGTCGTGATCAGGCCTATGGAATGGTGGTAGTTGAACTTATTTGAGCTTTCTGGATCCCTTTTACTCACTTTCAGAAGAATAACTATGAAATAATTCCTAATGATGTCAGTGGGATTGTCGTCCCAATCATTATTATGTCCGTGAACCCGATTTCGCGTAGTAGAGTATAATATCTATCCATTTCGTAAAAATTAAGTCATTCCAATACTATTGAGAGAGAGAGAAATATTGCGCTGTTGTACACAGAACAAATTATTTCAAGAATTTTTACATATTTTCGTGAGTGATGTAGTTTTTTTTCATACTGTACAGGTACCTCACATAAGATACATGTGCAGTTTCTTATTTCCATCCGAAAGCCACAATTTTTTCAAAAATATGTAAGATTTGTATGAGATGCAAAATCACTTTACTATTTTTCCCTATATTCCACTGTTTGCTCTCATATTTCCTCTCTTGTTTGGTAAATGCTCTCAACTTTGTTCTCGTTTTCTTTTAAATGGTCTCACCATCGTATTGACAATGTATCAACAAACCACAACACAACTCCCACCATCGTCTTAACATCACATTGAGACTATATCAACAAACCACACCACAACAACATACCCTGCAAACTTTTCTCAAAATTGTGGAAGATTGTTCGCTCAGATTAATCTTCTGTGATTGGATGATAGTTTAAATTTTTCATAGATTTTTTAAATGATCGCCCTAGAGAATAACAGAATACTCTTCTGGAAGAGCAATAGATGATTGTCACTGACATTTTTGATTTGGTTGTTTATAATTCTCATATACACTTTCGACAGAACTTTGATATAAATGTCACGCATAATATTATGAGAATTGACAAATACAACGCACTAGTTTAACTAGAAAGACAACAAAGTGAATGAGGAAGCAGTATAACTAACCACAAACAACATAAAGAATAATTAAAAATCATAACAAGGCGGAAAAGAAAACAAAAGGTGGTAATAAAACTCAAAGGCAGCAAACGAAGAAAAAAAAACCAAAGAAAATAATTCCATTCTTTTTTACTTTATATTTTAATCTTCCAAATTATTAATCTGCGATTCTTTCTCGGGATTCGCTTCCTAGACACAGTTACTTTATGTTGGGGATTCGCAGAAGATCTTTAGGTGCGCTCTTCCGCGATTGAATTGATCTTCCCCGCGAAAAAAATGTTTGCAGTGTACCTATGCTACCACAATTTTGTTGTTAGTTAAGTGACAAACCAAACAACTACAGTGCGTTTGGTGCTGAAAAAACAAAATGTTTGGCTGTATAGTTCGCAACTACAAATCTTTTATTTCTGTAATATAAAGGCAACATCTAATATCTCAACCTAGTGCTGATAGACTCAACATGTATATACATATGGTTCGTATTGTTCTGCTATGTTCACAAGACGATAACAACTACAGTTAAAATCCATCAGAAGAAACGGTAAATTACAATAATCTATATTAATAAAAGAGTAAAGTGATTGACTGACTTAATGATTCATCAACGCCCAGACGAAACGACTGAAGCTAGAATCCTGAAATTTTGGGAGTGGATCACTCTTGGTCCGAAGGGGTCAGATAAGGCTGGGTTTTTGGAAATTCGAACTGGAAGGGTACGAAAAGTACTAAAAGGTACTAAATATGGTACCGATGGTATTTGGCGAACCGGTAGAGCTAGAACTTTGAAATTTGGAATGAAGGTCACAGATGGAGTGTAGGAAAGATGTGCTAAAAGGTTTTTAGAAATTCGAACTATAAGTGTACGAAAAGTACTAAAGTGTACTAAATTTGGTGCCAATTCGTATTTTGTGAACGGATAAAGGTTAAAGGTTGAAATTTGGTGTGAAACTCAAGGTTAAAAGGTACGGTTGACATAAGGAGGTGGCTTAGGAAAAGTGTACACATGTGTACGAAAAGTACTAAATGGTACTAAATTTGGTACAACTATGATTTTTGCGAACGGATAGAGCTGGAATCCTGAAATTTTGAATTAAGGCTACTATTGGATAGTAGAATGCACGTATTTTTGAAAATTAGTACTTATGGGTACGAAAGATACTAAATTGTACTAAATTTGGTACACTTATGATTTGGACGAACGGATGGAGTTGGAATCCTGAAATTTTAAACTAAGGCTACTGTTGGAGAGTAAAATGGAAGTAGTTTTGAAAATTCGTACTTATGGGTACGGAAAGTACTAAATGGTACTAAATTTAGTACAATTATGATTTGGGCGAACGGATAGAGCTGGAATCCTGAAATTTGGAACTAAGGCTATTGTTGGAGAGCAAAATGGATGTAGTTTTTAAAATTCGTACTTATGGGTACGAAAAGTACTAAATGGTACTAAATTTGGAATAATTACGATTTGGGCGAACGGATGGAGCTGGAATCCTGAACTAAGGCTACTGTTGGAGAGTAGAACGGAAGTAGTTTTGAAAATTCGTACTTATGGGCACGAAAAGAACCAAATGATACTAAATTTGGTACAATTATGATTTAGGCGAACGGATAGAGCTGGAATCTTGAAATTTGAATTAAGACTAATGTTAGAGAGAAGAATGGAAGTAGTTTTAAAAATTCGTACTTATGGGTACGAAAAGTACTAAATGGTACTAAATTTAGTACAATTATGATTTGGGCGAACGGATATAGCTGAAATCCTGAAATTTGGAACTAAGGCTACTGTTGGAGAGTAAACTGGAAGTGGTGTTGAAATTGGTACTTATGGGTACGAAAAGCACTAAATGGTACTAAATTTGGTACAATTTGGATTTAGGTTGAACGGATAGAGCTGGAATACTGAAATTTTGAATAAATGCTACAGTTGGAGGGTAGAATGGAAGTAGTTTTGAAATTTCGTACTTATGGGTACGAAAAGTACTAAATGGTACTAAATTTGGTACAATTACGATGTTGGGCGAACGGATAGAGCTGCAATTCTGAAATTTGAAATAAGGCTGCTGTTAGAGATTAGAATGGAAGTAGTTTTGAAAATTCGTACTCATGGGTACGACAAGTACTAAATGGTAACAAATTTTGTACAATTTGGATTTAAGTTGAACCGATAGACCTGGAATCCTGAAATTGTGAACTAAGGCTACAGTTGAAGGGTAGAATGGAAGTAGTTTTGAAAATTCGTACTTATGGGTACGAAAAGTACTAAATGGTACTAAATTTGGTACAATTTGAATTTAGGTTGAACGGATAGAGCTGGAATCCTGAAATTTTTAATTAGTACTACAGTTGGAGGGTAGAATGGAAGTAGTTTTGAAAATTCGTACTTATGGGTACGAAAAGTACTAAATTGTACTAAATTTGGAATAATTACGATTTGTGCGAACGGATAGAGCTGGAATCCTGAACTAAGGCTACTGTTGGAGAGTAGAACGGAAGTAGTTTTGAAAATTCGTACTTATGGGTACGAAAAGTACCAAATGATACTAAATTTTGTACAATTATAATTTAGGCAATGAATTAAGACTAATGTTAGAGAGTAGAATGGAAGTAGTTTTGAAAATTCGTACTTATGGGTACGAAAAGTACTAAATGGTACTAAATTTGGTACAATTATGATTTGGGCGAACGGATAGAGCTGGAATCCTGAAATTTGGAACTAAGGCTGCTGTTGGAGATTAGAATGGAAGTAGTTTTGAAAATTCGTACTAATGGGTACGACAAGTACTAAATGGTACTAAATTTTGTACAATTTGGATTGAAGTTGAACGTATAGACCTGAAATCCTGAAATTGTGAATTAAGGCTACAGTTGAATGGTAGAATGGAAGTAGTTTTGAAAATTCGTACTTATGGGTACGTAAAGTACTAAATGGTACTAAATTTGGAATAATTACGATTTGGGCGAACGGATGGAGCTGGAATCCTGAAATTTGAATTAGAGAGTAGAATGGAATCAGTTTCGAAAATTCGTACTTATGGGTACGACAGGTACAAAATAGTACTAAATTTTGTACAATTTGGATTTAGGTTGAGCGGATAGAGCTGGAATCCTGAAATTTTGAATTAGGGCTGCAGTTGGAGAGTAGAATGGAAGTAGTTTTGAGACTTCGTACTTATGGGTACGAAAAGTACTAAATGGTACTAAATTTGGCACAATTACGATTTGGACGAACGGATAGAGCTGGGATCCTGAAATTTGAATTAGAGAGTTGAATGGAATCAGTTTTGAACTTATGGTACTAAATTTGGTACAATTTGGATTTAGGTTGAACGGATAGAGCTGGAATCCTGAAATTTTGAATTAAGGCTACAGTTGGAGGGTAGAATGGAAGTAGTTTTGAAAATTCGTACTTATGGGTACGAAAAGTACTAAATGATACTAAATTTGGTACAGTGGGTATTTGGGGAACGGATAGAGCTGGAATCCTGGAATTTGGTAAGACTAAGATTGGATTGGAGGTAGTTTTTGAAATTCGTATTTATGGCCACGAAATATACCAAATGGTACAATTTGAGTGCACCGATGGCGCTGGAATCCTGTTTTTTGGAATTTAGGTTACTAGTGAAGTGAAGGATTGAGGTAGTTTTGGAAAATCGTACTATTGGGTATAGGAACAGTGCTAGAATCTGCATTTTTTGGATTTAGTTTGAGTACTGGTGTACAATGTTGGTCTAGCTGTTAACATGTAAGGTTGAGATACGGCTGATCTTTTTGAAAATCGAACTAAAGCGGTACGAACAGTACTAAAATAACAATAAATATTGAATAAAATTTTCAGTGTTCGCCATTTTCATATTATATATTGTTTATTTGTTTTTTATATCCTTTCCGCATACGAAGTAGCGGGCACTTTGCTAGTACAAAATAAAAGAATGATTTAGCAGCAACATTTGTCTCTAGTTGTTAGTCAATAATAACAAAAACAACAACTCGACAGAATAGTTTTTATTTCAATCTCTCAGAAAAAAACCAGTACTTTTTTTGCTTTTCGAAAGGCGTTCATGAAATGCAGAAATTTGAACCTTGACAGGACTTTATGAACACTACACCTGAAATACAGTAATTATTTTATCTGTGTAAGTTATTTCAAAATACTGCGCTGAGGGTCTATTTTTCCCCTATACTTTCCAGAGGTATTTTGATGGTTTTAAAGCGGAAATCAGACTGTTAGTCCATTTTCTGACAATACATATTGAGTTAAATATTCATTTTTTGCATGCTTGTCTTTAGCCATTTTTTATTGCTCATATGCCGTCATGCATCCATGACGGTTTTTTGTATCAATGAACTTTATCACATTCAATACTGTTGGATAATTATTTGCCGCAAAAATCATAAAAATGCATAGTGACTACAAAAATTTGCAAAAATTATCAGTTTTATAATACTGCATTTCCCTTTGCAATACATTTATTGTCACCTAAAAGTAGTAGGTAGTTCTAATTTTAGTCCGTATTATTATACCCTACACCACTATGTGGGGAGGGTATTATAAGTTGGTTTTGGCCAAAAAGTTTGTAACGCATCGAAATAATGGTCGTAGGCCCATACTTATATACATATACCGAAATGAATGTCTCGACGAGCTGAGTCGATCTGGCTATGTGTGTCCGTCCATCTGTCCATCTAAACCTTGTAATCACGCTACAGGTCGCAATTTTGATCGGATCGTCACCAAATTTTGGGTGTTGATGAGGGCGCCGGAGGCGAAGAAGCCTGGTGATGGTCGGATCATATTCAGGGGTCGGAATGGCCAAAAAAACTTATTTGGGGAAAAAGTCAACGTTTTATTTCAAAGCGAATATCTCCGCATATGTAATGGGTATATCAAAAGCAAAACCTGCTAATGAAAGTAGAAAATATCACCTTTACATGTATAGTAGGTTGTCGTAGGTGGTCAAACAACGAAGATATCGGAATAGTCGCTAATACAACCCGACTTTTCATTTTTGCGATTTTAATTATAATGATGAATTTCACAGCTTTGGTTGGGGGGTGCCACAGAGGAAGAAGCCTCTTGATTTTGATGATGGTCGGATAATATTCAGGGGTTGGAATGGGCAAAAACTTATTTGGAGAAAAGGTCAACGTTTTATTTCAAAGCCAATAGCTCTGTTTCTTTAAGAGGTATATCAAACGCAAAATCTAGCAAGGAAAGTAGAAACTATCGCCTTTACAACGATGTAAAGTAGGCTGTTGGAAGTGGTCAAACAACAGAGATCGGATTGTCACAAACTTTTTGGGAGTTGATGCGGGTCCCGCAGAGGAAGAAGCCTATTAAGTTTGGTGATGGTCGGATAATATTCAGGACTCGGAATAAGCAAAAAGCTTATGAGGAGAAAAGTCAACGTTTTTTCTTATGGAATATCTCCGCTTCTGGTAGGAAAGCGTACCAATGGAAGAAGAAAAGATCTCCTTTATATTGATGCAAAGTATGTTGGCGTAAGTGGGCAAACAACCGAGATGACGCAAAAGTCAGTAATAAACAGGTTGGAATTTTGATCGAGTAGTCACGAAATTTTGGGGGATGATGGGGGCCCCACTGATGAAGAAGCCTATTGATTTTGGTGATAGTCGGACAATATTTAGGGGTCGGAATGGGGAAAAACTCATGTGGAGACAAATTCAATGTTTTATTCTTTGTGAATATATCTGTTTCTAGTAGGGGTATTTCAACGGCAAGGGCTGTCACTGGAAGAAAAAAATATTACCTTTACCTTGGTGTAAAGTAGGTTGGCGAAGGTGGTGAAACCAGGGAGATACCACAATAGTCGGTAATGCATCCAATTCTTCAATTTTTTTGCAATAACGCTACAGGTCGCAATTTTGATCGGAGAGTCACGAAATCTTGGTTGCTTATGGGGGTCCCAGAGAGAAAGAGGCATATTGTGTTTGGTCGAAGTCGGATTATATTCCCTAAAATAAATGTTTACCAGTGAAAAGCTTATGCACAGGGGTAGTGGTGTAGGGTATCACATGGTCGGCCCCGTCCCGACTATAGCCTGTGCTCACTTGTTTATAAATTGCAAAAAAAATTTGTATATTTTGACGGAATATTGTTTTTACATAATTTGTTGCCATAAACGAACAATCGTTATAACATTTTTTACAATTTATTGTCTAACTGTATCTTCGCGCTGTGATTGCATCAGTACATACAGTTGCGAAAACAATAATATCACCACCATGAACAATTTGTTTGTCATTATGAAAACCAATGAAGATTGTTTTTTGTTTCTACAAATGTTGTTGTTACGTTCTTAGCCCACGGTGCACAGTGTTGCCGGGTGGACAAAAATCAAAAAATGTGATGTTAACTTTAACATATGTTTATATTTTTTTTACAGTAAACACATCCGATACAAGGAATCTGAAATAATTTTGTCGATATGTGCATCCATAATGAAGTTATAGCTCTATAAATATGAAAAATATTTCCCAGGTGATCTAAGGCGATAATCATATGAAAATTAGACGACATTTAAAATAACATTTTCTGAAAAATTTTTTGATAATACTAAAAGTTTTGGATGGGGATTTGATGAGTGGACTATAAATATAATGTTTTAGTACAAAAAGTTGACATTAACTGCACATGGGCAATGTACCGTTATCAAGAAATCACAATTTAAATTTGATAAAAAAATTCAAAATTCTTAATATTTAGTAGGGCAGATCTTTTGATTGCCAGCTACTGCCACCTTGGCTCCTGTTTTCCGTTAATTGGACATCTCTTCTAAATCAAAATGTGTAAAAGTATTCTGCCCATCCCTGTAACCTTCTGAGATATACCGGTTCAGATTTTATATAGCCCCCATATATATCTTTTCCCGATTTTACTACAACTCGTTCAATTTTGATTCGAATAGCCTTCAAATTTAGTATGTGTTCTTTTTTAGGCTTAGGTAGCTACACCGATTTTTACAACAATCGGTTCAGATTCAGATATATCCCCTATATATATCATTCCCCGATTTTGCTATAACTAGGTCAATTTTAATCGATTTTAATATGTGATATTTTTTCCTCCTCCTGAGTAGTTTCACCGATTTTAGCAAAAATCTGAACCGATTTGGATATAGCCCCCATATATATCTTTTCCCGATTTTGCTATAACTCGGATATGGACCAAAGTTGATAATTTTCATTCCTGTGCCCTAATAAGTACTTGTGCCAAAATTCTTCAACCTAGGTCAACGCCTTCTATTTTTGTCCACATTTTTATGGAAGCGGCAACTCTGTGCGGTGTCCCCTTTTATAAAAAAAGTAAAAATTACATTCACATTATTAAAAGGCCTACAGAAGGTCGGCCATTCAGAGTTCTGTTAACGACTTTTGACAACAAACATAATAGATTTTACATTATTGTGATATGAGTTTCTTTGTATTTTAAATCACAATAATGTTTTTGACAGCAAACATTACATAACAATCAGGTGGGCTTATGGTCCGACGGTATAGACTGTGCATTATTATAAATATTTGTTTTTAGCAGCTTTGACCAAAAACAGTAAAAAAGAGGCGAAATAAATAATAGCACCACTTATATTGTTTATATAAAATGTGTAACTTTAGCGACATTTTCGTGCATTTAAACATTTGTTTGACTTTTTATACCCTCAGCCTTTAGGCATATACACTTTGGTACGCCCAAAAGTGTGCCTCATCGAAATAACGGTTTTATACCCCACAGAATTTCAAAAATGTTCGAAAGAATTGTGCCAATTCGAAAGAACTTTAACTCTTTTTAGGAGTGGCAGATTTGGTCCATTATTTACACATCCTAATATATCTACCAGATATACATAGATCAGGTTCGAATAAGGACTATAATTGTCCACTCCTTCGGTTACCTCCGCTCTGGAATCAATTTGATTTTTGTTGAAGCAACTTACATTCTTTGCCTCAATTACGACGGTAAACGTTTTTTCAGGGGCAAGCCCATACTTCTTGAGAAAACAGCCCGAAAGTTATAAATAACACCTATTGTACCATATCCCAGCAAAAAAAAATCCTACCAAAATAAAGGGCTTTGTAAAGGATTTTTGGCAGCCGAAACTACTTACAAATCCCCCTAATAACCCATTATTTTAATAGAGGCAGGTTACACTGAATTACTATTTATTCTATGACCACTAGAATATCTAGTTATTCTACGGCCACTGGAAGTTGAAAAATAAGCTATATGATAAAAATATTTTTTTTTATTTTTAGAACAGTTTAGGTGGAATTTGTTTTCAGTTTCAACACACTTCATATTTTTATTTTATTTCGCCCCTTACTTAATTTGAACACACGAACTTCTGCTTTGTAGCCGAACACGCTACACACACACACACGAACATTAAGCGTTGTTTCAATGTATACATGTGCACCACCAAGTGTTCATTGTTTTTTTTTTAACAAAAAGTACCCGGCCGGCGGTGAGCGTTGAACACACAATCCTCTGATCCTCATAAATTAGTAAGGTTTAATATAAGTAGTTATTTATTTATTTCTTTTTTTCATATAATGCAATTTTAAGCCCTAGGGCCGATTACAATTAAATTGCAAATTGAACTACAAATCATTTTTGTTTACATTACTTTGTAATGGGTTACATAATGACTGACGGATCCGAATTTTTGCTGGGATGTAGTAGCTGAAGAGCACGATAACTCCCGAACTGATGAACTGATTTATTCCAAAATTTGGCTTTCGTCATATTATGTCCAAACTTAGTTTCAGTTCGAAGAAGGGCAACACCGGTCCTCAACTTCCGGTACTTCCCCCAATGTTTAAAAAATTAGTGATATGCTCGATATTTCTTGAACAGGGCAACAAATTTGCTCCAAACTTTGGACCTCCTAATATATTGTACAAATTTAGTTTAGCCAAAAAGTCCAAAAATGGTCATATAATTCTGAAAAGACCCTAAATGCATTCGATAGATGAAAATTTCAATTCACATAAGCTGAGGGTATATCTCTGTCAGCAAAGCCGACTGACACTCTTTTACTTGTTGAACATTAATTTCCATTTTTTGGATATTCCAACTTAAAAAATAGGATGTTTTAAATTCAAATAGGTCATGAAAGGGCATGCAGTGCAGAGAAACCCAAAATAATCACCTGCGTTGATGCCAAAATTTTACAGATAAGTTGGCAGATTTGTTTGAAACTCTAAGAAAATGATTCATCATTCAATTAACTGTAAAGAAAATACATATAGTATTAGAATTATATGACCCTTGGTAGAACATCAGGTCAGAATTTACATCCAAAATGCAAAAAGGTAATATTTCAAAGGTCCTAGTAGACCATAAAAGCATTATATTGTATCGGAAATAGAACAAAAAGTTCGCAAATGCCTCAGAGAACATAACTTAAAAACACTCAGTTCGGGGAAACGCCATAATTTTAAAGGACGACACGATGCGGAGCTGAAAAGAGTTAACAAGCAATTTCTACATTTGCGAGACCATATTTTATCTATGTTGATCAATTAAAATTGATTTAATTTCGGGAAAGGCAAAGAATACTAGTTTCTTCCAACGCCACTTGGACTCATCAGTTCTCTTAATTTCAATACAAAGAACTAAGAGAACTGGTGAGTCCAAGTGGCGTTGGACGAAACTAGTATTCTTTACCTTTCCCGAAATTAAATCAATTTTAACTACATCCAACTTTAAATAAAACTTGTTGATTTAAAAATTTTAAAATAACAACAAAACCCGAGATTAAGCTGAAATTATTTTACAACAATAAAATAATACACATCTCAACAAAACTGCCAAAAGTGAATCTAAACATTACATAATTTCACCTTTGCCTTTGCATCCTACAGCAAAGATTAAACCGGTTATATGTTAAGGACAGTCTAATGTAGATATATGTATAAGTGTGTTTCAACAAAAAACTAAGCCTTTTGGTATATTTAAATAGGACTTACACTCGTACAATGAATAGTGTTTGTTCAATTTAAAGGATAAAAGGATTTTAATGATGATTTGTTGGCAAATACATAGGCGTTTGCTCTGAAGATATACCATGAAAACAAAATGAATGAACAAAATTTAATAGCCAATTGGGAAACTAAACTGGCCAATAATTATTACAACATCACTATTCCGCATTGACTAACATAGTAAAATTTATGATAGATTTTAATATATAATTACCTTCTAATGTATGGCTTAATTTTTTTTTTTTTGGATTTTGATTAAACGTGTTTGTTTCAATATCGTCTGATCGTTTCAGCTCGGCCGTAAAACACAACCGGGATCTTTAAGACAAAACCCAACTTGGGTTATGTTGTCTCAATATATCTTTTAGAAAATGCCTATTAGAAGTCACTGTAGACAAGACATCTTGCTGCCACCACTCCTTATCTTGCTTATTTTCATTTTGATTTAATTCTATCATAAAACAGCATCCAAAACTGGAGAAGTAAAGCAGAAGACCGATGCGTTTGGAAATCTATTCTTAGTTCGGTCTATGGAACAAAACGTGGGCACCGATATATTTGAATATGACAGTTGGAGAAAACGCGTTTTAAGTTTTCATTTCATATTTGGCCGAAGCATAATCTCAGTTTTGTTGTTTTTTAAATTTAAAAATATTACCAAATAACGGATGGTACTTTTTCGGTGTCTTACAAATCAACTTATTCATCTATTATTTTAATAAGGGCATGCCCAATAGAAGTCGAAGAATAAGCTGAAAGAAGTAACAAAGATGTTAAGTTCAGCCGGGCTGGACTTTTATACCTCCAACACGAACTGTATTGAAGTAAATAGGCACAATTAGTTTCCATTCGCTTATGAAAGTACTAAGCTATCCCTCTGAGTTAAGTCTTATTCCTTGAATATCATAACTGATGATAATCACTTTTATTGATAACACTAGTTAACGAAATGTAAAAAGTTACCTGTTTCATCCGAATTTTTTCTGTTTCTAACTAAAATTGTCGAGCTATTTTCAACTCAGGATGTTTTTTCCTACCCAGATTTTAATTATTCTTGGTCACCAACATTTTTTCTCTGTTTTTTTTTCATGAGTTTGTTAAAAAGATGTCGTGCGATCGGTCTAAACTGTTTTTGCAATATTCATAGTGATTATACATGGAACAAGTAAAAAAGTATCAGTCGGCTTTGCCAACAGAGATATACCCTTAGCCTGTGTATTTTGAAACAATTTTTTCCCAAAAAAACGTATGTATTTAGGGGGTTTTAAAAATTTTGGGCGTTTGAACCGACAAAAATGTTGATTAGGAGCAAAAGTTTTGCGGAGGAGATAATTAAAGGAATGGATCGACATTGACCATTCTGGAAGTGGATCTCCAGCCACTACATATGGTGCTATAGGGGGTTTTTACACCCTTCGGGCTGTTTGCTCCAGAAGTATGGACTTGCCCCTGAAAAAAACTGTTACCATCGTAATTGAGGCAGCGAATGCAAGTTGCTTCAACAAAAATCAAAGTGATTCGATATCAGGTCTTAAAGTGAACTTATCCGAAATTTTGAGTGGGAGGTACCAGATGGAGTGGACAAATATAGTCCATATTTAACCTGATCAATATTTGGTAGATATATTAGGATGTGTAAAGTATAGACCAATTCGGCCACTCCCTTCAAGAGCCCAAAACTGGCCCTAAACTGAACTTTTCCGAATTTTTATGTGGGAGTTACCCGAAGGAGTGGACCGATTGAGTCTATAATAAAAAAATGTTACCTGCAAAAATCGAAAATGTTTCGTTAAGTTAACAACCAAAATAAAGTTTCGCTAAACCCTACTGATGGCAACAGAGTTTTCAACTTTTATTGATACTTTTCATTCTCAATTTCGTGTTTTAATTTTACCGATTTTTGTCGGTAACTCAAAACACAAAATTCCAATCAAGAACCAATTTAAGGCGGAAAGTTTTATACCCCCACCGAAGACTACATACTAAATTTCAGCCATTTCGGTTGGACCGACATAGCCCATTTTCAATATCAAACATCCTAGGAGTAATAGAAACTTCTATACCAAATTGTATATGGGGATTTCTGATTGAATTTGTACACTTTTTCATGATGAGGTTTTTGATTTCCTTTATTTTTTGCTGTGGTGAAGGTGCTCATTAGCTTATTAATGCATTTTCAGATTTTTTGACAAACGGTTCCAGAGATACGGCGCTTTGAAAAAATTCAAATTCTGTAAAAACTATATGCGAGACGGCAACCATGGCCCTGATGGAGCAAATTAATACAGGTAAAATCCCTATTGGCTTGATCCAGGAACCTTGGACTTTTCAGAACAAGGTCTCTGGACTGAACCATATAAACTACCAACTGTTTTATGCAAATACGGGGTGTCGACCGAGAACCTGTATAATATGACACAAAAACTTATGTTTTCTTTTCTCTCCAAAGTTGTCAACATCGGACGCAACTATGCTGAAGCTGGGGAATGGCAATATATACTTTGCGTCAGTATATTTACCTTTCGACTCGCCGACACTACCACCTACGTCAAACCTGCAGCGGTTGGCGAGGAAAGCAAAACAAACAGGTACCGAAGTACTGGTATTTAGCGATGCTAACTCACACCACATTGCGTGGGGTAATACTAATACTACCAAAAGGGGCCAAGCCCTTTTAGATTTCTTGAATACTAACGGCCTAATAACCCTTAACATAGGAAATAAAGCCATATTTGTTAACAAGATTAGGGAAAAGTATTAGATATAACAATATGTTCTGAAGATATTATAAACGAGGTGCAGAATTGGAGGGTCTCGGAAGAACACTCCTTCTCGGATCATCGGTATATAAGATTTGAACTAACACGGCCACCGCTGAAACCTATATGTGTCCGAAATAATAAATAAAGAAAAGCTAGAGCACGACAGTTATGAATGCCTAAGCACGGAAGATATAGACAGAAATGTCAACATTATAACGGAGGTCTTAGTAAAGTCATTCGAAGAAAGTTGTCCCCTTCGAGAGAGGAAATCTGCCTATAAAAAACCCTGGATGACAGGAGAAATTTGTAACAAAGGAAAAGAGGTCCGAAGGCTTTACAGCAGAGCTCGACGTAACAAATTAGCTGTATTCTGGGACAACTATCACACAAAACTTAAAGAATACAACAAAATGACTAGAACAGCAAAGCGTAATTCCTGGAAACTGTTCTGCGAACAGGTAGACAGCGTAAATGATGTATCAAAAATTTCTATCGAAAACCCATACACAAACCGAGATTATGGTGAATGATATGAGAAATAAGATGGAAACAATCGAGGACACGCTGCACAGTGCGAAATATGGGAAATTTAGTGGAACTTTAAGGAATTTTTAAAGTACATAAAATTAATTAAATTTTAATTGAATTCGTTAGCTAAGTACTCCACTGCAAATGACCCATACTCAGTTTGGCGATTTACTCCGCGAAACGACTTAAAAATGCACTTAAAGTTGCACTTTCGTTTCATATTTTTTTTTCTAAAATATATAATTTGGATTCATTAAAAAAATAGCGTGGCGCGGACAAATGGTAAGTCAGTATGCCATGATTTATTTTTCTTAATATTTTACAAAACTATTATAATATTTTAATCTTAAAAAAATGCAAAAAACCCTTATTGTTTTCGTGCAATTTTAATCGGAAAGAAGTGCTTTTTTGTTGATTCCCGTACATTCACGTTTCAAGATATATATGATCTGAAAGATTGGGGTCTTCTCTGTTCGCAAAGCCATAAAACAGCTGCGGTAACGTGCGGTCTTCGGAGAAATTCAAGTTTTTTAAAATGACTTCGGAAACTTCATTTAATTGCCTTTTCGAAAGTGGAAGGTAAACGCGGCGATGAACGCCGTTGTTGACTGTGTTTTGAAGAAGTGGACTCACTAATGTTAACAAATGATGATTTCTGTTAAATTAAGAATCCTCTCGCAATTTTTAATCGTTTTGACCTGTAAATGTTGGTGATTTATATATAGTGCAACATTTTTGAATGCTGTGGTGCAAATACCAATATACGTTGAAAATAGTAATGCAGTTCCAACCTGAACTTGATCTGCGAGACATTATTAATAAAATTAATTGCACAGACCTGCTAAATAGACCGATAAACATTATAGATACAAATGAAAACAAACAGTTATTGACATTTTACTCCTTAATGGATGTGTAGGGTTGTGGGGCTTCACCCAGAAATGGACCTATGTTGACAGCTTTTATGTGAGGAGGATTTTTATTCGCTAACATCTTAAAATGTACATTTGCATCAAAATCTGCAATTTTTGTCTTCAACATTTAAAATACCTAATATGAGGGAACCCGTCATATGGGGGCTATACCAAAAACGCGTACCTACGATGTTAATATTTCGCACAGATGTTTTCTATTTATGAAGAACATAAAATGCCAAAATACAACCAAATACGTTGGAAAATGTGTCTGTAACACTTAAAATATGTCCCATCGACCGGTACCGTTCAATGGGGTCTATACCAAAACGCGAACCTATATTGATAATATTTTGTACATAAGTTTTCTATCCGCTGAAAACTCAATATACCAATTTGCAGCAAACTCGATTGAAAAATGAATGTAAAACCTAAAAACGACAGCCGCCGTTACATGAACGCTACGGGAAACCGCGGGCCTATGTGGCCCAATTTGAGCCCCACAATTTCCACTAATATAAGAAACATTTTCGCAAAATTTTAGGAATCTACGCCCTTTACTTTGAAAGATATTAGTAAAGTTCCGCTAAAGTGCTCATATTTCGCACAGTGCGGTGTGCCTTTTAATGAATACACATTTCCCGCCGAGCACTGCGGTGCACGCAGGGTTAGCGGTCGTTAGGGAATATGTTACAGAGGAAGCACCAACAATTAATGAAGCGAAGGTAAAGGATGCCATCAATAGTTTCAAACCATTCAAAGCAGCGGGACCGGATGAGATATTTCCGGCCTTACTCCAGAAAGAGATGGAGTACATTGCGTCCAAATTATGTGGCATTTTTAACGCATGCTTAAAATTTGCGTGTACACCTAAAGCCTGGCAGGAGAGTAGTATTTATCTCCAACCCTGCTAAGGCAAGTTACGCAATTTCTAAGTCTTATCTTCAAGCCTAACATCCTTCCTGCTTAAAACAATGGAACGAGTAGTCGATACCATGATTAAGAGCAAGATTTTTAAACGATATGCTTTAATACAAACAACATGCAAACGTTAAAGGTAGATCAGTGGAAACCGCATTACATGAGGTTGTACACCACATCGAGAGCACCTTCGAGGTTGCTCTCAATAACGTCAGCACCGAAACCCTTATACAATCCTTAGATAAATTTCAGGTGAACCGGGCCCTTAAGGCCTGGGTACATAAGCTGCCTCGCCTGCTTGCCTTGCTTTCCTGGTTCATTTCTGACATAACAAAAATAAAAGAATAAAGAAGGCCGAGCCAATTTCGAACTAGGTTGCCATTTTCTTTTTATACCCTCAGCATTTATGCTAACAAGGGTATATACACTTTCATACGGGCAAAATGTGCCTCATCGAAATAATGGTTTTAGACCCCAAGTATGTTTGGACGAAATGTGTTTCAGACAATTTGGAGTGGATTTACTCATGTCCGTTGTAGGTCTGTCTGGCTGGAGCGCACGATAACTCTCGAACGGTTCAACCGATACGGTCCAAAATTTGGCTTTCGTAATATTTTGTCCAAACTTAGTTTAAGTTCGAAGATGGGTTATATCGGTCCACTCCTTCCGGTACCTCCCCCACAAAAGTTCGGAAATGTTCGTAAAATTTGTGCTCACGATAACTCTTGAAGGAAGTAAACGATTTGGTCCATACAAATTTCTACCAGACTTAGATGAAGTTCCAATATGGACTCAATCGGTTCACTCCTTCGGGTACCTCCCACACAAAATTTCGGAAATGTTCAGTTTAGGACCTGTTCTCGAATCGCTTTGATTTTTGTTGTAGCAACTTGTATTCACTGTCCCTCATACGACGGTATAAGTTTCATCAGGGGCAGTCCATACTTCCTGAGAAAATAGCCTGAAAGGTACAAAAAATCCATATGACACCGTGTGTAGTGGTTGGAGCGCAAGATAACTCTCGAACTGATCTGCCGGTTTGGTCCAAAATGTGGCCTTCCTAATATTTTGTGCAAACTTTAAGTTCGAAAATGAGCAATATCGGTTCACTCCTTCAGGTACCTCCCCCACAAATGTTCAAAAATGTTCGAAAAAATTTTTCGTACGATAACTCTTGATGGGAGTGACCGATTTGGTCCATACTTTAAACATTCTTATATATCTACCAGATATAGATAAGGTTCGAATATGGACTATATTTGTCCACTACTTCGGGTACTCCCCAACAAAATTTTGGATAAATTCACTTTAAGACCTGCTCTGTGATTTCTGTTGAAGCAACTTGCATTCGCTGCCTCAATTACGGCAGTTTTTTTTTTCAGGTGCAAGTCCATACTTCTTGAGAAAACAAGCCGAAAGTTATAAAAAACCCCTATGGCACCACATGTTGTGGCTGGAGATCTTGAACCGAATACTGCGTTCGTCCACACTTTTGATATTGCAATATTTCTTCGAATATTAGATGAAATTCGAAGGTGGTGCTTATAGGTCCACTCCTTCCGGTACCTCCCCCACAAAAGTTCGGAAATATTCGCTAAAATGGTACGCGCGATTTCTCATCGACGTACCAACCGATTTGGTCCAAACTTTGGATCTCTAAATATTGTCGAAATTTAGTTTATGCGCCCAAAATTTTGAAAACCCCCTAAATACATATATTTTTGGGGAAAAAAGTATTTCAATCCACACAGGCTGAGGGTATATCTCTGTCGGTTAAGCCGACTGATACTCTTTTACTTGTTTATTCTCTTATCAGAAGCTAGCATGGGAAGTAGGTGAGGCAGCTTATGTACCCAGGCTTTAAGGGACTGGATAAGCCACATGCTAAGGAATATATGGATAAGCTGCGGTCTACTTGACGTAATAATAAAGGACAAAGTTGCTCAGGGTACGCCGCAGGGGGGATTTTATCCCCAATCCTATGGGTCACTACCATAAATAGCCTATTAAGGACTTTTACCGATGAGGGATTTGACCCAGTCTGCTATGCAGACGACGTTATAATACTTCTGAGGGGTAAGAATCCAAACTTGCTATGCAGAAGAGCTGAATCAGCCGTAAAACTAGCGTACAACTGGGCTAGACCAAGAGGTCTTAACGTAAACCCGGAAAAAACGGAAATATGTCAGTTCACTAGGAAAACAAAACTGTTGCACTTTGAAGAACCAGTTTTCCTAAACAAGACAATCAATATTTCCAACAAAGTTAAATATCTGGGAGTAATCCTGGATAGGAAACTTAAATGGATAGACCATATTCAAGAGAGAGCTAACAAAGCTTATAGATGTTGGTCAACCTGTAGAAGGGCTATAGGCTCCATTTGGGGCCTTAATCATAAGATGACATTGGTTGGTTTGATTGGTTTACGTGGTGGCTATAACCTTCAAAGCCTCAATTAGTATGTTAAATAACCGTTTTGAAAACCACACCACTCGGGTAGAGATTGTTGTTCTGTTTAGTATGTTGGTAAATTATATCCAGCCTGATGAAGTGAGAAACCTCAGAAGGTCTCCCAGACCTAGTTCGGTTATCTCAGTAAGATCGTGTAGGAACGGTCGTCCTAGGGTTTTCAATCTTCTTTGCAATTGTGCAGGGCAGGAGCAGAGGAGGTGTTCAACCGTTTCTTCCTCTTCTTCGTTTCTGCAGCTGCGACAGTAGTCATTGTGTGGAATATGTAAGCGCTTTGCATGGTTACCAATGGCCCAGTGACCGGTTAGCACCGCAATTAGTCTTGCCAGGTTCCGTCGATTTTGGCTGATCAGGAACTTTGTACGTTTGATGTTGTAGTGTGGCCATGTAGATTTTGATATTTTACAAATTTCAGTCTTGTCCTATCTGATCTCTGCTTGTGAAAGATAGTATTTGAAGATATCCCCTTTAACGACTCCCATTGGTGTTGCGACTGACGCCCTTGGAAGTTCGTTAGAGGCAGATCCCGCTCTAGCTAGTTCGTCTGCTTTTTCGTTACCATCGAGACCCTTATGACCTGGGATCCAAGTAAGAACTACTTTGGTCAGACGTCCTAGCTCAGCAAGTTCTTCTCTACATTCCTTCACCAGCTTTGATGTGACAATGTTTGAATTCAATGCTAGGAGCGCCGCTTGACTGTCGACAAAAATTCCTATTGAGTTTTGTGAGTGGTGCTGTAGAAGTATATTACAAGCTTCCTTTATAGCCAGTATCTCCGCCTGAAAAACGCTGCAATGTTCAAGTAGCTTTACGGATGTAGATATGTTTGCTTCTTCCGAGTAGACACCAGAGCCGACTCCACAATTCATCTTAGGGCCGTCCGTGTATACATTGATGTCGTACCCCTTCAGTGGTGTTCTATTGTTCCATTCTTTCCTGCTTGGAAATTTAACTTTAAAAGGCTGATCAAAAGTTATTGCAGGTGTACAGTAATCAGCATTAGTTGCTATTTTTCCCGGTAGTTTGAGAAGCACGCAGGCATGTCTGTAAGCTCTATCTCTCCACATTCCTAGAGCACGTAGCCTTGCAGCACTGCAGGCCGCTGTTGCTTTGATGTGTAGATCTATTGGCAGTATATGCATCATTGTATTGAGGGCTTCAGCCGGACAAGTTCTCATTGCCCCTGTCACCCCGATACATGCGGATCTTTGTATACTGTATAGTTTTCTCTGAATTATTTTCTTTCCTACTGTTGGCCACCAAACTAGTGCTCCATATGTGAGTATTAGTCTTATTATGCTGGTGTACATCCATAACACCATTTTGGGTTTGAGGCCCCAGCGACTCCCAAACATTTTGCGACATGTGTAGTATTGAACGGTAGCTTTATGAGCACGATGTTCCATGTTACGTTTCCATGACAGTTTTGAATCTAGGATAACGCCTAGGTATTTGGCGTGATCTGATAGGGGTATTTGTTGAGCTCGTAGTCGTGGAAGCTTGGTGATTGCATATTTGGTTTTTGTAGTAAATAGCACCATCTCAGTTTTCCCTGAATTCACCCCCAGACCACTTCTTGTGGCCAAGTATCCAGTGATTTCAGGGCTCCGCTCATGATGTCACTCAGCACGGACGGAAATAGACCAGAGACGAGCATTACCACATCGTCCGCATAAGCAACCACCTTAATCCCCATTTGGTCATTATAAGATACAAAAGCGTAGTTAGACCTATTCTAACATACGCTTCAGTAGTCTGGTGGACAGCTATGGATAAAAAGTGTAATATTAAAATACTACAGAAAGTCCACCGAATGCGCTGTTTAAGTGTAATCGGCGCAATGAGAACAACACCAACGAGGGCATTAGAAAATATTCTATATATACACCCAATAGAAATCCAGATAAGGTATGAAGCGGCTGTCGCAGCTATCCGACTTAAAGCGATGGACGATTGGATCAATAAGGACCACGTAACATACCATCTACGGGTAACAACGGGAGAGTCAATGAATAACATTGTATCGGACCGTATACCTGAAACAATTGTAGCTGCCTCATGCGAGGCATAAATTCCAGACAGAGACTCGTGGATCGGCGGAACTCTAGCACAAATGCCGACTGGAAATTGTTGTTATACAGACGGCTCCATGCTAGGTGGGAGAACGGGACTGGGTCTTTTTATTGAAGAACCAGAGACCGAAATATCTCTTCGTTTGCCGGATCACAATACGGTCCATCAAGTTGAGATCCGAGGGATTACAGAGTGTCTGAACTGGCTTAATGCCAACACGAGACCAACTACTGTAAACGTCCGTAAAACTGCAATCAAAGCAATAACATCCAAGACAGTTAAATCACAAACAGTAGTGGATTGTATAAATTCGATCAACAGCTATTCTCAACATGGCTCGGTGCGTATAATATTGGTACCGGGACATGCGGGGAACAGAGGTAATGAGATAGCAAATTCTCGTGCAAAAAATGGAAGGGAACTAGCAACAGTAAACTTAGAGAACGCAAAGTCACTAAACGCGTCTCTTCTAGAGTTAAAAACTTGTGCAAAAATGCCCACTTATCCCTATGAAATTGAGAGGAATTAGGGAAAACCGCAAAAATCCTATGGGGAGACCCAAATGAGGAAAAAACTAAAAACCTATTACTGCTAGGTAAGGCAGAGTTGAGTAGACTTACAGGTGTTCTTACAGGTCACCTGGGTTTACAAGCTCATCTGCACAAAATTAATTGTGCAGACAACAGCGTATGCAGGGCATGCGGAGAAGATGACAAAACATTGGAGCATTTTCTCTGCCAATGTCCCGCTTTCGCAAACATCAGATCTAAGTTTTTAGGGAACGACACAATACCAGATCTTAATCAGGTAATTGTAGACGACCTGAAACAATTACGGGATTTTGTTAAGGGAACAGAGTTCCTTAAATAAAATACAGTAGAGTCCCCTTCTTCAAAAAACCTAGTCTAGAGCGAACAACCAGCCTACTTCATGGCTTATGTGTATGTCCACAAGGGCATGTGGCGATTACTCGTCCCTCTTTTCAACCTAACCTAACCTTATATGCAATTTGTATACCCAATCTCTAAAAATTCGGTTTCATACTTTTATATGCATTGTCTAGACTCTGTAGGTATTTTTAATCTATTTTTAGAGGTTTGTACGGTCACTGGATTTAATTTGGATTTACTTCAAGATTTTTTTGTTATTTGTTGATTTTTCACGCAAGTAAAAATAAATTTAGTAAATATTAAAACACTTACGAATAGATATGGAATGCTGTTAGCGATTTATGCATAAATTTTCTCATAAAAATAAATAAGAAATTTTTAAAAATTTTTTCTTTATATTAAAATAAAAACCGCTATAACTTTTGCGCGCATCGGCCAATTTTGTGAACGCGAACGGATTAGAAACCAAAATTTTTTCCTTAACCTCTATATCAAAAATCGTAGATGTGCTCGCAAAAAAATTCAAATGGAATTGAAAAAGAAATTTGGTTTTTTACCAATGTATCTAACCAATTCTGATGAAATTCGAAATGTGTTAGGGAAATCTGTCTAGAAATAAGTTCGGCAAAATATATTATAATCGGTCTATATAGCTCCCATACATCCAAATATATTTTACATATTCACAGTGGTGTAATATAGTCAGCCCCGCCCGGCTTAATCATTTCCTACTGTCGTCACAATGACCAATAGAAGGAAAAATATGATCAGCGACAATATTTGGAGAGTCCAACAAAGTTCTCATCATTTTAAACGATGTATCTAAACGAGAAAGTGGGGCAATTCAGAAGTTTTTCCATCTTTATATGTTTCATTATCTTCAGAATTTAAGAAAAAAAGAACGATAAACACAGTGTTCTCTGTGTGTTCTTACTATTAGATGCATATTACTGATTTGACACAATGACTTGTAAAATGTCTTCATTCGAGAGTTAATAGTTAACGTCTCGCACTAAACACTAACATTAATATAGTCTTCAATCGTAACATCTTCAATATCAATTTGTTATATTGAAGTTATTTATGGGTGTTGATAAATGAGTTTTGCTTCTATTTTTTGGTGCGAACTTCAATGAAAAGACTTGTGCATTAAAAACACTTCGTTATAGAGAAGTATTCGTTATAGCGAAGTTCGTTATAGAGAGGCTAAAAAAGGTGAAACTCGATAGAACAAAGCTGTATTTTTAATTTTTGTTCGTTATAGAGAAAAATTCTTTACAGGGCAATTCGTTATAGAGATTTTCGACTGTATTTGATTTTGATAATAATGCTAAGTAAGATATACGACAAAAAGGAATAAAAAATGGGATTTTTTACAACTTTTTAATATATATGGTATCATCACAAGTGGTATCAATGGCAAGCCCAGAAAGCCATCATTCATAATCAGTTCGCTTGTAAAGGAAAATTGCAGTCAAATATAAATTTTCGTTGAAAAATAGAAATTATCAGATTTTTATTCAAATATTTGGTCCATTAGCTCCGCAAATATCATCCGATTATCATCCGAAGGTGTAGGGTACTTCTTTGCAATGAACCCCAACCAAGGACGAGGTTTAACCTTATATCTGTACAACATTTGGTGTAGTATTTGCTCAAAATATAAACTTTCCTGTGGATTTACGAACCTTTCGTACTCAAATTTGCATATTTTGTGGACTTACGACCGTTTCCGACAAGGGTAATACTTATAGAAAAACGCGACATAATACAATTTTCTTTGCCACATACGACCTGTTTTCATTTGTACTTTCATACTGTAACAAAAACGCGGTTCTCATAAAAAGTGGACTTACGACCTTTTCATGCGATGCAGACGATATATCTCCACATTTTATTTTAGTCTCTGTCGGATTTTATTATTGAACTTCTGACTTTTTACAAGCGTATGAACCATGAAGACTGTTTAAACGCTTACATGTGGACCAACTTTTCGTAATTTTGCTAACAAAAAAATTGTTTGACGACGGCGAGCGTTGAACACACACCTTCCAGTTTTGTAGTCGGACACAATTCTCTGTGCCACGATACTCTTAACTTTGTAATAAAGTAAATTAACCCACATAAAACCACTGGTTCTTTAAACGCCACAAAAAATTGTTGCATTTTGTTATAGTATTATCTGTTATCAGTCATTTCACGCTTATAAAGCTTCATTTGACGTTTGCATTTCCACGCAAGCTATTCATAAAAATCTACTTTCTTGTCATTTTCGACTTTTGATGAAAAATTTAAATATGCGATAAAAGTTTAATCATAAATCATAAATTCTTATAATGTCAGGGATTTGTTAGGAATATAGTAAAAGTATTTTCTCAATCAAAAACCAAGGGATTGGCATATGAGAATACACCTATATTACCCTCCAAGGCTTTTGGGCCTTTTAAAAGAGGGACCGATTGCAGGAAAACTTTACGTTTTAGAAAAAAAGTTATATAGTGGAAAATACTTCAAAAGTCTCAAAAATATAATTTACTTAGAAGAGTTCGTTCTCATTACTATCTAATGTGTTATTCATCTCATTTGGATTTCACTTTTTTCGACTGGGATTTTGATCGTAGTTTTTTTTTGTTCCGCGAAATTATAAAGCATCGAAGAAGGTATAGCGTTTAACAAGTTAAAATGAGAGGCAATATTATATGGTGACTGTAAAATAACATATGCCTCATATTTTGCAAAAGTTTCCAAATTCTACTTATGAGATTAATACAAATGTAATCTAAAGCATAATAATTCCAAAGTGAGTGTAAACAGGAGCTTTAATTCACTCTATTAATCCGGAAGTGTGTGTGTATTTACCACGAGAAGTGATTGAAAATATTGCATTAATACATTATTGCATGTCAAGATAAAAGTACTTCGATGGAAATGGAAATATTAATTAATTATATGTTTATGACAGTCAATAATCCTTCATATTTACAATATTAATATTTATTATAACGAATAAAATACTGATTTAATATACATGTTTACATTATTTACTCACGCGGGGAATTTTGTATATAAAAGACAATGTGTGGTTTTAACTCAAAGGGAAAACTTGATGTCGGATTTTTTAGGAGACCCCCCTTAAGCTTTTAGTATTATTAGATTTTAAGATTGCTAAAGTTTGAGCACAATCGGAATATGCTAACACGTGCCATTGGGGCTCAGAAGTTTCCATAGTAATTTGTATGTGACCAACCCCCTGTTTATGTATGTCACACGAAAACCCGTACGAAAGGAAAACAGTCACTCACTGGCGTCTAAAAATGCGTTCATGTATTTCGCAAACTATCGTGCGTGGGTGCTTTCTAACCACGGTAATGACAAAAGGAACACGGGAATGAAATTTTCAATATAAATTTGAGATTATTCAATCTGTATATATAAAAAAGGATGATGTTAGTTACGACGCTTATAACTCAAGAACGGCTGAACAGATTTTGACAATTCGCACCAATTCGGAATGGTCTCATGGCAGAAAAGGATAAAACCTAAAAAAAATCGCGAAAATTTGCGAAAATTTTGCAAAAATATTTTTTTATGAAAGTAAATTTTTCCACAAATTTCTATCGAGATTCGCGTTTGGATTATACCTTGACACTTATTTGGACAGTTTTTGGCGAAAATTGTATATGCACCAACTGTGAGGGTCCATTGTACGACTCTGTTTTGTCAATTTTTGAAAGTTTTATCGAATTTTTTATTCGCAATCAAATCGATTTTCATTTATTTTCAAGCGTTTTTTTAGGAAATTAACAGCGAAAAATGGTTAAAAGGAGAGGGCTTAGTTTAGAGTTTGTAAAGGTTAGTGGTGGTTTCGGTCAGATGCCGATTGAAAAGATGAAGATGATAACGCCGAAAGTGGTTTCCACAGTTTTGAGGAAAAAAAGTACAAATCCACAAAATTGGTGGGTTATTTGAAAAATCAAGAGCTCCGAGGTAATTTCATTGGAACTGAGGGTGTGGGATATATGTATACTTTTAAACTGTAAGTAAAAACATCTTCGAAAGACCAACTTCCGATTTATGCCGATAAAATTTACGCTGTACCAGATATATATTGTACCGCACTGAAAAGGTGTATGAATTCAATCAGTTTAGTTCCCGCAGAGCTGGAAGGCAATTACAAATGACCAAATACATACATATGTACATTGGTACTGTTGATACACTGTATGTATGTACATCGAAAAAGGATGATATTCAAAATTGGAAAGAAAAAAAAAAAACAAGAAATCGGAGGTACTGTAGATTTTTTTGGTCTAATTATCTGACAAATATTCTTTATCGGGCGACATAAATAGGTAAATACTTATTAAACGTTAAAAAGTTTGTGATATTAATTTGACTATGTTATTTACGTCGAAATTAAATATAGTAATCGACAACAATCACGTGTCAGTGTGACAAGACTTCAAGCATCCTAAACACACAGAGAACGGCAACTAATAGAATAGCTCTGCTAACAAGGATCAATGTACCAAGTACTGAACAGTACAGTCTCAGTCAAATTTCAATTTCCGCATTTGTCCGTGTTACCAGAGCCATTGCATCTAATTCCGAACTTGCAATGCAAGCAGAATTCGGGAGATCACGTTAAACAGAGAAGTCAGGAAAAAAGCTGACGAAGGTGGTTACTTGATAACGATCGGATCTTTCTGCTCAAAATAGGTTAATTGATTAAAACGCAAATTTAAATAAGCACTATATTCAGCATTAAATTCAAATTCCTACGATCGAATTCCTTCCTACGAATTCAATTACTTGAACGAAATATCGTGTTCAGTGGTGAAAACAAGAATTGTAGAAAACCATCGATTATGAAACGAATAGGGAGTTATGATATTATTTTGCTTCAACTATGCTACCGAATATTTTTATTTAAATCGCAAAATGTGTTATTTGCTTAAAAAAATATATCTTTGTCCCGATTTATAGAGAGAGAGTCGAAGAAAACACAAAACACTTTGCCTCTCAGTACCTTCTATCTTCGTCAAACTGACAATTGTCGAAAGTACAATTATCTAATGCAGCGTCAGGCGATTATGCGCCCGTGTGCGCTCATTTAACGTTGCTCTCTCCACACACACAATTCAACCCATTGAAAAGCATGCACTCACACAATGACGGCCCGTAAAGTATGCAATAGAAAAGTATGGTGCCTGACGCTGATCTAATGCAGCGTCAGGCGATTAGGCGCCCGTGCGCTTATTTAACGTTGCTCTCTCCACACACACAATTCAACCCATTGAAAAAGCATGCACTCACACAATGACACCCCGTAAAGTATGCAAAAGAAAAGTATGGTGCCTGACGCTGATCTAATGTACATCTGCTTCAAAGATCATCCTAAACAGTTCAAAACAAAGAAATATTTGCCACTGAACAAGATGATAGCAATAATAGTATTATAGGTTTGAATCAAAGCCATCAAGTTCTGTACCTAACAAACTGCGAGACGAAGTTCGCCGGGTCTCCTAGTCTATGATAATTATTTAATAAATTTATTATAGAATTATTAAACATACCATCAAATACAACATGTCAACAGACTACTGTTATTCCTGTTCCCTTAGAATCCATAAATGTACATGGTCCGCGCTAACTAAATAGTCTTATATGCATAAAATAGTCTTATATAACAGTATAAGCTGAAAATGTTTATTTAAACCCATTATTAAACTTTGCGTGTTCGACCCCCAAAACCAGTCATTTCACAATATTCATTTATACATATATGTATAGGACCCATGGAAATATTGAGGCCCAGGTGGAACTTGTTAGCATATTCCGATTGTGCTCAAACAATCTTAAACAATAAAATCTAACAAAACTAAACACTTAAGGAGGGCGCAGCCTAAAAAATCCGACATCGATTTTCTCAAACCACCCTAGTGAGTATGTTTGTATATTCCGTATAGACTCAAACACGGCTGAACCGATTTTCTTAAAACACAGTGTTCAAACTTCGTTTAAACAATTTCTAAATGTGCTAATTTGTATTATGCTTAAACCCTCTTAATGTAAACTAACATATAAGTATAGCTTGATGTCATTTTATATTAAATAATGCGTTACTGAATTGTACTAATTTCACGTCTCCTCTTTGCTCTATGCTTTTATCATTGATTCACCAGTACTCTTCTCTTGGAATAAAATCACTTCTCTTGCCCTAACCGACTGGTAAGCGTCTCTTCTCGTCTCAAGCATTTAATATTGAATTCAAAATAAATATAAGTTTTATAACGTTATTTGAAAATATTCTAATAAATTTGTTTTATTTCTCTTCTCATCTGCACCGCTAATTATTCCTCATTGGCTATGAGGAATAATTTATAAAAAAATACAGTCCACTTTTCTCTGCTCATTGATGTTCCTGTTGGTTAATATCTTTGGCTCTACCCACAAAACATCAGCTTTATTCATGATCCTTCGAGGCCGTTTATTAAGAAACCAGTCCAAAGGTCAATCCTAGGTAACAAATAAATCAACTGCTACTCTATTTTATAAACAAGGAGTCGGTAAGTGTAATATCAAATTTATTCTCAGTGCGAAAAAAGAAAAAAGGCATAAACAATCCTCTGTGAAGAATAAAAAAACAAGATTTCAAGTTTAAAAAATTGCAAAAAAGAGAAAGAAAGATACAAAAAACCCTCAAGTTTATGATATACTAAAAATTTTTTATTGAGAGTTGTAATTGCAAATTGCTACTGTCGTGCACAATTACACGATAGCCCGGGGCAAGTGCGACAGATTAGCAGACGGAAGGACTTGAGTTCGAATCCCTGTCAGACGATTTAATTTTCAATTTCGTTGGGATGAACATTTTTATAGAATTGCTCACATTCGTCTCTCTAAGTTCAGTTTCATATCATACTTAATTCACTTTGACAATTTTGCACATTTTCTCTAAAACCCATATTCAGTTATCACATTATATGCACAAATAAAAACAACACTGCATTAAATCGCGTCTCATCATATCTCACCCACAAAACAAAATCTCCATTAAATGCACCAAAGTTGCGAACAAAAGGAAATTTGATAAATATTTTCTACGCTTAAATCACCAAAACCTCAAAAATTATTCAATGATACACAAAACTAGATTTCAAATAATCTGTTAAGTGTTTTGCCAAAATCCCCTACATTAAACCGCGTTATAGTGAATAAGTGCTAAACTCCCAGTCATAAGGTCGTGGGTTCGAATCCCGGCAAACTCAAAACTTTTTTAATTTTCAAATCATTGGTCTATAATTTCTCATGCTGTAAAGCTAATTTCATTACATTATTCCATACCAATAGCATTATCTCGCATACAATCGATACCATTGTCTAAAAATAGGTTTCACTAAGAGAACAAAAACACCAACATAAGTACCGTGCTTATTACACCCGAGTATAAAATATTACATCTGCTCACTTATTTCCACCCAAAGAAAATTGTAAATAATTTCTAACACAAAACAATAATGTCGCTCTCAGGAAGTGCATCTACTCCTACCAACACTCCAAATATCGCTATAGTAACGTCTCCTGAGCACAATAAGTTTATATTTGATTGCGATCATTTGAACAATTTTTGCACTCAATTTGGGAAATGCGATATAATTGATCAAACTGACACAGTTCTTCAAATTAAATTAAATGATTTAGAACATCGTTGGGCTTCTGTACAAGAGTCGTTCAAAACTATTATGTTGTCTATTATATCTGCCAACGTCAAGGACATTGGAGAAAGCATCAAACAAAATTTTGATTTAAGTGCAGAGGCATATTACACTTCTAAATCTCAAATATTGGACATTCTCAAAATATCAGAACAAAATTTGCAGAAGGACACCGCTCAAAATAAAAATTCTGATCAAGTATCACCAAATGTCTATCAATCTCATCTCGAAAACTCTAATATTTACCTCAATGTTCCTCCATGTGATACCGAGATTTTCACCGGAAGTTACGAAGACTGGCCATCCTTCCGTGATATGTTCACGGCAGTCTATATTGATCACCCACAACTCTCTCAAGTTTACAAGCTCTACCATCTAAGAAATAAAACCAGAGGTCCAGCTGGTGATATCGTCAAAAGGTATCCTCTCTCTAATGATAATTTTCTATTGGCCTGGAATGCACTCAAATCACGCTATGAAAACAAGCGTGTCTTAGTTGACAAACAGATCAACCTTCTCTTTAATATTCCAGCTGCTGCCACAGAAAATAGTGTCTCTATACAAAATATTCATTCTACAGTTAATGATTGTCTTTGCATCCTAAAAACTCTGCAAGTTGATGTGGCAAGTTGGGATCCAATATTAATTCATTTGGTTTCCACAAAACTACCTGAGCAAACCCTGTCTCTATGGGAGCAATCTCTGAAATCTCACCGAGAGATGCCTACATGGTCCCAACTCGACGAATTTCTCTCAAGCAGGTTCGAAGTCGTAGAACGAATTCAAAGTATTAAAAATATGAAAGAAAAACAATCGAGCCCGTCTCATAATTACTCTGACACGCCAGATTATTGCTACGAAAAATTGACTTTAAAATGCTCGTACTGTCATGAGAATCATCAAACTAGAGCTTGTGCTGAGTTCCGTAGATTAACTACTCAACAAAGAATTGATTTCGTTACGAAAAGTAACATATGTGGCAACTGCTTATCCCCATCCCACATTAAAATTAATTGCAAATCTACAAAGACTTGTTTAATATGCAACAAAACCCACCATACTCTTTTGCACATCAACAGCTTTTACTCTGAAACACCAAATAATAGTATGCCCAATTCTATAAAATATGATGCAAATAAAAACAGACAATCATACTCGTCTCAAATTGAAAGCTCTACCATACCCGTCTCATCTCAAATAGAAAGCTATGCCATACCCGTCTCGTCTCAAATTCAAGCAAATTTTTCCACCGCAAGCAATACAACTCTTCTGAGAACAGCTTTAGTTCAAGTTCAAAACTATGGCCGATTGCACACTGTACGAGCATTAATAGATTCTGGATCTCAAAAAACATTCATTACTCAAACTTGTGCAAATCGATTAAAGCTCCCAATTAAAAATACTGATTGTTTTGAAATTACTGGCGTTGGTGGTCAAAAACAAGTCTCTAAAAGCGAATGTCAGATATCAATAGTTGCTAAGAAGCACGAAATAAAATTATCTGTTTCAGCCATCGTACTGCCTCAAGTCACTAAACCTCTTCCCGCAGTCTCTATTAAAATCTCTGATCACAAATCTCTTAAAAATATTGATTTGGCAGACCCACGCTTTTATGAATCCTCTGAAATTGATATCATCCTTGGAGCAGACGTCGAAAGATTCATAAATCTGGATGGCATTAAGAAAAATGTATTTGGCAATACATCAGCGTATAACACCATATTTGGCTGGGTACTTAGTGGCCCAATTTTCGCAGAAAATTCACTCGCCTCTACCGCAAACTTCATTGCATCCAATTTTGTTTCAATTGGCCAAAATAAAAAACGTAAAAGCTCATCTCAAAAAACGTCTAAACCTACAAAAAAATGTGTAGGTATTAAGTCTGGATACCAATTTTGAGATACTTTTAATACATCTGTAATATAATCCATACAAACACTTTTGATTCTTGTCCAAAAAACCGTCTCAGTTCGTTGGTGGGGAAGGACTAACCTATTGGTTAGTTTCTTAAATGATTCTCTTCTCAAAATATATCTGTAATTAATTCCACTAACTCACATTTTTCTTTGAGTGTTGATATTTTTCAATGCTTATGCTCATACACATACTCACTTACCAAAAATGTAAAGCTTCGAAATAGCTTAACATAGCATAGTGCTAGGGTGCTCCACTAGTAGTCAAGAGGACGTAGGTTCGAGCCCTACTCCGAGCAAAATTTTATTTAACACAAAAAACTTCCTCATCAGTTCTCTTAACCGCTGACTCGGTGTCGATAAACAGGTCAATAAGAGTGACCAGAAAATTAAACAGAACGAGAAATTTTCTGTATCCTCCTAAATCTGTTGACCGCACAATTGAGTCAGAATAATCAAAATCATATACCCACTACTGTTTTTTATGCTGTCTTTGCATCGCAAAGAAGACAAGCATAAGTAGTGTTGTTTGCAGTAAGCAGAGATCACAACAAAATGTTGTTTTTGCTTTATGCGTAGTCAACAAGTAAGGCCGTGCTGATTGCCTGTTATTGTTGTTGGCTTTGTATTGTTGGACTGCAAAATAATACTTGTTGTGTATTTATTTCAGCTATAGTCCATATTTTGTTGCTTCAAAATTTGAAGAAACAAAATGTTTAACAGTGGATAATGAAATTGATTACTACGAGCGGAGGCAGAGAATACTATAGTTTCGGAAGCAGCCAAACTTCCTCATCAGTTCTCTTAACCGCTGACTCGGTGTCGATAAACAGGTCAATAAGAGTGACCAGAAAATTAAACAGAACGAGAAATTTTCTGTATCCTCCTAAATCTGTTGACCGCACAATTGAGTCAGAATAATCAAAATCATATACCCACTACTGTTTTGTATGCTGTCTTTGCATCGCAAAGAAGACAAGCATAAGTAGTGTTGTTTGCAGTAATACAGTAGTGGGTATATGATTTTGATTATTCTGACTCAATTGTGCGGTCAACAGATTTAGGAGGATACAGAAAATTTCTCGTTCTGTTTAATTTTCTGGTCACTCTTATTGACCTGTTTATCGACACCGAGTCAGCGGTTAAGAGAACTGATGAGGAAGTTTGGCTGCTTCCGAAACTATAGTATTCTCTGCCTCCGCTCGTAGTAATCAATTTCATTATCCACTGTTAAACATTTTGTTTCTTCAAATTTTGAAGCAACAAAATATGGACTATAGCTGAAATAAATACACAACAAGTATTATTTTGCACTCCAACAATACAAAGCCAACAACAATAACAGGCAATCAGCACGGCCTTACTTGTTGACTACGCATAAAGCAAAAACAACATTTTGTTGTGATCTCTGCTTACTGCAAACAACACTACATTTGCTTGTCTTCTTTGCGATGAAAAGACAGCATAAAAAACAGTAGTGGGTATATGATTTTGATTATTCTGACTCAATTGTGCGGTCAACAGATTTAGGAGGATACAGAAAATTTCTCGTTCTGTTTAATTTTCTGGTCACTCTTATTGACCTGTTTATCGACACCGAGTCAGCGGTTAAGAGAACTGATGAGGAAGTTTGGCTGCTTCCGAAACTATAGTATTCTCTGCCTCCGCTCGTAGTAATCAATTTCATTATCCACTGTTAAACATTTTGTTTCTTCAAATTTTGAAGCAACAAAATATGGACTATAGCTGAAATAAATACACAACAAGTATTATTTTGCAGTCCAACAATACAAAGCCAACAACAATAACAGGCAATCAGCACGGCCTTACTTGTTGACTACGCATAAAGCAAAAACAACATTTTGTTGTGATCTCTGCTTACTGCAAACAACACTACTTATGCTTGTCTTCTTTGCGATGCAAAGACAGCATAAAAAACAGTAGTGGGTATATGATTTTGATTATTCTGACTCAATTGTGCGGTCAACAGATTTAGGAGGATACAGAAAATTTCTCGTTCTGTTTAATTTTCTGGTCACTCTTATTGACCTGTTTATCGACACCGAGTCAGCGGTTAAGAGAACTGATGAGGAAGTTTGGCTGCTTCCGAAACTATAGTATTCTCTGCCTCCGCTCGTAGTAATCAATTTCATTATCCACTGTTAAACATTTTGTTTCTTCAAATTTTGAAGCAACAAAATATGGACTATAGCTGAAATAAATACACAACAAGTATTATTTTGCAGTCCAACAATACAAAGCCAACAACAACACAAAAAACTTTAAAAATTGATCATCTCAAGTAAACATTAGGAAATTATGAGTAAAAGAAATTTATAGAACTCACAAAAATTATAAAACTAAATATAATTACATTACACTGACTCACTTAGCCAAAATCTCAACCTACACCAACGGCTTAGCGTAGCTTAATGCTGGCGTAGTTGATTACCAGTCCAGAGGTGCTGGGTTCGAGCCCTGGTAGGAGTGAATTTTTGTTTGTTTAAAAAACTTAAAAAAAATTATCCAGAACATCCAAAAATAACAACAAGGGAGATTACAAATAAAAACACGTAGTAAAAATTTAGAAATGAAGAAATAAAATAAACTTAAGGAAAATAGTTTCTAAAAATAGAACATACAAAGTTTCGGAGCAAAATAGAAATTAAAATAACTAAGGAGGAATCGAACAAATCGATTATTTTTAATTAAATAGGTGTTTATCTAATTAAAACAGATCATATACAGTCAGTATCAATCTCTTCTCAAGTAGTTACTTAGCCCAGTGGGAGTGCTCCAGTCTTCCATCACTAAGAAAGGGGATTCAATACTGGAGTTGATCGATTTTCCAAATTGACTTTTTCTTAAGTAAATAAATTATTTCGAATTTAAAACAACTCAAATCCATTTCTAAAAATAAAAAACAAAGCCAGCCCACATGAATTACAACACGTGTCCTACATCTAAAAATAGCTTGCAAAAGGTAAGCCGCCTAATTCTAACGTTGTAATCATTTTACAATCACAACACCCACCCATTACTAAGCTCGTCTCATCACAATTGACCCAGTAGCCCAGAGGAAGCATGTCAGACTATTGTGCTAGAGGTCCCAAGTTCGAGCCCGACTCTGGGAAAATCTAGAAACCAAAAAAAAACATTTTTTAACAAATAAAATATCAAAATTCATTCTACATTCCTCAAAATACCAAATAAAATACTCTTCTCATATATTTTCTCTTCTTTATAGGTTCGAAGCATGCGCTAATATCTTTTCTTTTATAGGTCGACCGAAGTTAATCAGTTCTTTTCCATATAACCCAGCACACCACTCACAAGAAGACCTGAAATCTAAATGTTCCTGCGATCTCAAAATCTAGAATGACCTGGCACCCATCAACTATTGTCCATTCTGGCCAAGGCGCGGGAGCATGTTCAAACTTCGTTTAAACAATTTCTAAATGTGCTAATTTGTATTATGCTTAAACCCTCTTAATGTAAACTAACATATAAGTATAGCTTGATGTCATTTTATATTAAATAATGCGTTACTGAATTGTACTAATTTCACGTCTCCTCTTTGCTCTATGCTTTTATCATTGATTCACCAGTACTCTTCTCTTTGAATAAAATCACTTCTCTTGCCCTAACCGACTGGTAAGCGTCTCTTCTCGTCTCAAGCATTTAATATTGAATTCAAAATAAATATAAGTTTTATAACGTTATTTGAAAATATTCTAATAAATTTGTTTTATTTCTCTTCTCATCTGCACCGCTAATTATTCCTCATTGGCTATGAGGAATAATTTATAAAAAAATACAGTCCACTTTTCTCTGCTCATTGATGTTCCTGTTGGTTAATATCTTTGGCTCTACCAACAAAACATCAGCTTTATTCACACAGTAAGCAACTAAGCTCTCGTGATGCTAAAGCATATTTCTTGATGAAGTTTAAGCAGAGTACATTACTTCTTGGTCCTTCAAGGCGTGTATTTATTAAAGAATATTTTTACTTGGCCCTCCAAAGCGTGGATTTATTCTTTCTTCTTTATTTGCCATTCCGTATTCGGGCTTTAGCGACATACAATTACATAATGATAAATTGGTATATTTAATAAATCAGTTTATTAAATTATAGATAGGTTTCTGTTTTTGGCGGCATTCAGAAGAGCTTTTTCGTTATGGTGTACAGTCCAATCTTATATGTTTTTGAGCCATGATGTTTTCCGCCGCCCTCTAAGTTTTCTCTCATCGATTTTTGTTTGGATAATTGTTTGCAGAAGCTTATATTTTCATGCCTCATAATGTCACCAAGATATGCGGTTTTTTGTGTTTTTATATTTTTTATTAATTGGCGTTCGACATTCATGCGTTCTAACACTTCGTCGTTTGTAATGCGCTCGGTCCATGGGATCTTTAAAATTCGACGATATATCCATATTTCAAACGAGTTCAGTCTTTTTTCATCTACAGCTTTCAAAGTACATGTTTCCGCAGAGTACAATAAAACATTTTACAAATCGTATGTAACATTTTACAAATCGTATTTTTGTAGTAAGACTTATGTCGTGGCTAAGTAAAACTTTGTTGTTTGAAAAAAATTGTTTCTTGCCATTTCTATTTGGCATTTAATTTCTCTTGATATGTCCCATTTATCGTTGATTTGAATTCCGAGGTATTTGTAGGTTGTCACCCGCTCTATTTCATCGTTATTTATCTTTAGTGGCGTATTATTTTCGGGATGATTCCTGCTTACTACCATTTATTTTGTCTTCTTGACGTTGATTTTTAATTCGTATATTTCGCTATTTTGTGTTACTGCGACTATTAATTAAATACGGTGTCATCGGCATAGCGTACATTATTTATTAAGGTGTTGTTTAGTTGGATACCAATATTCTTTCCACGTACAGATTCTTCGAATATTTTCTCGAAATATATGTTAAATAAAAGTGGGGACAATTATTAATTTATTAAAGAATATTTTTATTTGGCCCTTCAAGGCGTGGATTATTTAAAGAATATTTTTAATAGTTTAAATGTGATATGGGCATCTGAGTTGCAAATGTTTTGAGCAGCAATGTATATAAAAACGAGGACCTATATGGACAGTTTTCTCCAACAATATGTTCATCCACCTGACGATGGAGCGATTTCCACAGATAAAAGAGCACGTCGACATACATAGATTCCACGCAGATGAATAAAAAACATATAACGGAAATATCGATACAAAATTTATCATAGCTGAAGCCAAGGTTTGCCCTTCAAATAAATTAAACATTTTCCAAATTGAATTAAACCTTTTCTAAATTAAACGAAACCTTTATTCAATCAAAGAATTATATTAGTTTTTACGGTCATTTATATATATTTTTTAATTTATTTATTTAGCATTGCAACAGAGTTAGAAAATGGCCTTTTCAGAAAAAACAACTTTACATACACTACTCATTTATTAGAACTTAAAACTAATAAATAACAAGCAAGATTAAGTTAATGTGCACCCTTCATGACATTGTTTTATAAGGAGACGATACAGTTAGTGCATTGTCCCAATTTGAACTTTTATATCTCAAAAATGGAAAAACCTACGAAAATACCATTAAGGTCAATTTTGTAGAAAATTTTGAAATTTGAACTTTGACCGCGATTTATTTGAAAATCCCTCCGGCGATTTTTTGTTTTTTATTTTTCTCATCTACAAAAATTACAGTTTCAGAATCCGCAAAAACTTTCCAGGTGTGAGCACCTTTCATTTAAAATTAATTAACGCGCACCGTGAGGTGAGATAAAATGTACTCCTCGTAAAAGCGTGATGCCAATCAATACAAAAAACTCGCCAAAATTGATCTTTAACACCCGTTAAAGGTAGTGAGCTAACATGTGCCGCGCGTTCACCCATAAGAACGTTAAAAACTTGAGTTTGGGCGTCGGGTTAGCAACCCTCTCACTGAAGGCAAGGACAAAAAGACCAAGGATAAATTTTACGAGCTCTAAGAAGACACTTATGACCGTTGCCCTGCCCATGACATTAAGATTATTCTACCCGATTTTAATGCCAAAATTGGAAAGGAGAATATCTTTGGCCCAACAGTCGGGAAATTCAGTCTCCACAGTGAAACATCTGACAATGGTATGAGGCTGATAGACTTTGCAGCTGCAAAAAGGATGGTAGTTAACTGTACCAGATTTAAGCATCTCGATATTCATAAGGGCACCTGGCTGTCTCCAGATCAAAGAACAGATAATCAAATTGATCTTGTTGTGATAGATGGAAGACATTCAACGAAAGTGTTGGATGTACGATCGTTCCGAGGAGCAAACATAAATTCGGACCACCCTGTTGCAGCAAAGGTACGTACCCGTCTAAACTTCGCAAATAAAGCACGAACAGATACAATACGGAAGTTGGACATCGGTAAGCTGCAGAAACAGCAGATAGCCACAGCCCAATAGCTTAATGAAAGCACTCCTCGTCCCGATAACATATCAGCACAATGGCACAAAATTGCCCACTCCTTGCAAACAGCCGCAAAATCCATACTTTGATACCAGAGACCTCCACCAAGGAATCCATGGTATGACCAGGAGTGTCGTGCTGTTACCGAAGAGAAAAATGCGGCATATAGGGCTACTCTACAATCAGTAGCAACGCGTAGCGCACGAGACAGGTGTCGGGGGAAAAGGAGAGAGGAGAATCGTCTTTACCGCAGGAAAAAGAGAGAAATGGAAAGTGTGAAAAAATCGAGATGTACAGGAGCCAGAATGAAGTCTGAAAGTTCTACCAAAGAGTAAAACATCAAACTGATGGCTTTGGTACAGGCACATTCTCCTGTAGAGACGAGCAAGGTAATTTGGTAACAGACACAGATAGTGTGCTCAGGTTATGGAAAGAACATTTTTCCAAACTGTTGGTATCCGATAGTAGCGGTGACGGCGAAGATATCACAGATCCAATCCCAGAAGATGGTATTGAATGTATACCGCCCAGCCAGGATGAGGTAAAGACAGCAATAAACCGGCTGAAGAATAATAAGGCAGCAGGAGCCGATGGCTTGCCAACCGAGCTGTTCAAAACCGGAGGCGACACGCTGATAAGATGTATGCATCAGCTAGTTAGCACCATCTGGCAGGAAGAACGCGTACCATTCTATGTCCAGTCCACAAGAAGGGAGATAAGACTGTGTGCTCCAATTACAGGGGCATAAGTCTGCTCCCTATTGCATATAAGATAGTATGAGAGATTAAAGCCTATGTTCAATGAAATTATTGTACCCTATCAGTGCATCTTTAGACCGGGCAAATCCACCATTGACCAGATATTTTCTGTGAGACAAATCCTGGAAAAGACCTAAGAAATGCAGATCGACATCTTCCATCTTCTCGTCGATTATAAAGCATCCGTCGACAGCCCTATACGTTCAAAGGTGTTCCAAGCCATGTCTGATTTTGGTATTCCTGCAAAGCTCATTCGGCTTTGTAGAATGACATTAACTGATACTCGGTCCTCGGTTAAAATAGGAAAGAACCTCTCCGAAGAGTGTATTACCAAAAGAGGTTTCAGACAAGGAGACGGCCTGTCGCGTGATCTTTTCAACATCCTGTTGGAGAAGGTCTTACGAAACGCGAAGGTCAAAAGAAGTGGAAAAATATACACGAACAGCCATATATTACTTGCTTATGCCGACGACATTGACATCATAGGTCGATCGGTAAAGGAAGTATCTGACACCTTTCCAAAAGTCGAAAGGGAATCTGCTAAAGTGGGTCTGGCGGTAAACGGCGAGAAGACCAAGTTGATGGTGTCGACGCGCAATGCGTCCATAGAGATCGGGCCAACTGTTGACGTTGGTTCCTATAATTTTGAGGTAGTAAAGGACATTGTCTACATCGGTACCGCCGTAAACACAACCAACAACATCAGTTGTGAAATACGAAAAAGAATACGAAAAGTGTTGGCCAACAGATGCTACTTCGGTCTGAGTAAGCAGTTTAGGAATAAAGGCACATCTCGTCAAACAGAAACAACGCTTTAAAAACACTGAACCTACCAGTGCTGACATATGGTTCCGAAGCCTGGGTACTTGCGCAAGCAGACAAGGCAGTGCTTGGTGTGTTTGAGAGAAAAATTCTTCGAAAGATCTTTGGACCAATCTGCTTTGACGGTGAATATCGACGTCGTATGAACCACGAGCTGTATCTGCTATACAACGACATCTGTATAGATAAACGTATCGAGATGCAATGATTACGTTGGCTAGGCCATATCATAAGAATGAGCGATGATGAACCCGCTAAAAAGGCCTATAAATACGTGCCACATGGCGGTACACGCAGAATTGGCAGGCCTAAGCTTAAATGGAGCAAACAAGTGGATGAAGAGATGAAAAGGAGCGGTATTCCAGAAAGCGAAGCAGTAAACAGAGAGAATTGGAGATCTCTTCTTAGTTCGCCTTATTGAACAAATGTTCTGTAATGGGCCAGCTAAGTAAGTAAGATATTCGTACCACGGAGTTGCAAATGTTTTAAGCAGGCTAAAATATGTGTTCCCCTGATATTTCACACATTTTTGTAACAGGAGTGCTCATAACAGAATAGTCATTTTTAAATCTTTCAAATAGGGCGAATAAAGAATCAAATAACAAAAACAAATATATTTCAAAACTCTAAATGTCCCTAAAAATAGATTGAATGTGATATAGGCATCTGAGTTGCAAATGTTTTGAGCAGCACTATACATACAGTTAGATAACAATCTTGATCCTTCGCTGGTTAATCTTTTTCGAGTTTTTTCTTAGACCCAAATTTGTATAAGGTTTGGTATCAGGATTTTGGACCGAGGTATTTATTAGTTTAGTGTTGTTATATTACATCAGCAAATTACACAAATAAAATGAATATGTCATGATCTGGCCATAGGAGTGGTGGTAGTTGAACTTGTTTGAGCTTTCTGGAGCTCTTTTACTTACTTTCAGTATAATGACTATAAAATATTTCCTAATGATGTCACTGGGGATGTCTTCCCAATCATTTTATGTTCATGAACCCGATTTCGCATACGTTTTTGCTTGGTAAAAATATACTACCCAAAATTCGGCATTCCAGCTTTTCCAGAATGGGTTTTATTTCCATATTTGATGGGCTTTATTGGATTTGGCGCACTTCTTGAGATTTATTATGATAGCAGAGGGAAATATTTATCAATTTACTAAAAATGTAGGCATTCCAATACTATTGAGACAGAAAATATGGCTCTGCTGTAGGTCGTTTTAAAATACTGCACTGAGGGTCTATTTTTTACCTATACTTTGAATAGGTATTTTGATGTATTCAAAGCGAAAAGCAGACAGTTCTGCAATGGTCCATTATCCAACAATACATATTGAGTCAAATATTCATTCTTTGCATACTTGTCTGTGGCCGATTCATCATTGATTATTGTGACGGTTTTTTTTTATCACTGAAAGTAGTAGGTAATTCTTATTTTAGTCCGTATTTTTATAAATTGCTAATAAATTTTGTATATTATATGTTGTATATAGTAAGAGTTTTGCACAAAAAAACAGTATAGCTTTAACATAATTTGTTGCCATAAAGGAACAATTATTATGCAATTTTTTACAATTTTGATCTTTGCAATACATTTGTTGTATAACAGTATATACCATATTCTTGGGCAGCTTTAGTCTACGACCCACCATATAAAGTTAAGCACTAGATGGCAGCTCATACTAATACTGGGTAATCTTAAGACCATGACCTACATTGGAAAAATGTTCCAAAGATGAGTACCGGCGATGATTAAAACCTTTGGTCAACTTATGGGCGAAATGGCATTACAAAGTACTCTAAGAAAACATAGAGTCACATGTTCTCACTTTTGGAATTAATCTCAAGAAGTAGCGTCGGAATGAAACGAAAACAAATACAGTTTTGGAAAGTTCCATCTCATAGCAGTCAGAGTTGACAGAGGTTGTACCAGAAATTTGACATTCAGTTTTTTACTTTTGGTCAATGGGTGGAACCACTATGGGTAGGACCATTTCTTAATATTTTTTTCGTGCTCTACACGGCATTTTTTTTTTTTTTTGCAAAAATGCGTTCTTCGTCAATACGTCCAGATTTAGTAGAGTGTGATTCTTGTTTGACAAAAGGTGGTTTTTGTTTTTAAACTGCTTCGTTAGTCCAAAGTAGCATATCGGCGGTGTCATGCTTAAGTGTTCCATACACCACTTTCTCGTTTTGAGATAATCGCATTTTAATGTTTGCTTCATAACCGCGTGGAGCTGACTGAAAAAGAGTTATAGAGAATTTTTTAAAAATAGATTTTTTGTCGATTTGTTCCATATCAACACTTATGACATAAAAGTAGAATATTGTAAATCATATGGAACAAAGTGACTGAAAACATTTCCCATATTTGCCACAATAATTTAAAAATTTCTAAACCAAAATTAATGTTCTGATTTTTTGAAAGGTGTTTTGAAACTTGTAACTTAATTAATATTTTAATTTCATACCTGAGAAAAACTAAGCTTTCGCGTCGAAGCGTGGATATCTCGAAAATTAGAGTAGATAGGAACAAGCCCATATAACACCGACGATGTGTTGGCCAATACTATTCTTCTTTTTATTTCTCAACCGAAGCTGTTTATTGCGGTTATGACATGCAAATTTATTGGACGCTCAGCGCGTATACCACCATTCCGTTCTTATCACCATTTACTGTCATCCCAACTGCAGCTAATTCTTCTTCTAATCTTATAATGGTATCCATTACTACTTGATCTGATCTGAACTGCTCACCTTTCCTATTTCAACTGATAATCGCGTGTCAGTCAATTTCATTTTGTAAAGCCGTATGAGCTTTCCGGGGATACCATACTAAGACATGGCTTGGAGTACCTTTGAACGTTAAGAACTGCAGAAAGTAGCCCTCTAGTGAGCTAGTAGGTGTCGATCTGCTCCTCTTTACTTTTCTCCAGAATTTGACGTAAGTTGAAGTTCTGGTCAATGGTGGATTAGTGGCATGTTTTCTTTCTGCCAGATGGTGCTAACAAGCTCCTGCCTTATTACTCTTTAGCCGAATTACTACTGTCTTATCTTCACTGTGGCTGTCTTCTCTTTAGTACCAGCACACCACTCCTCATCGAACTATTTGGCGGCCGTTGGGGGAGTTTTTCCAAAAACTGTTCTGTTTCCATGGAATGGCCAATCCTTTTCTATTGTGCACTAACGTTATACCGGAAGATGAGTGCTTATACATATTTTACAAATGCGTTAGTTGAGTGGAGTAAGTTGTGGCAGTCTGCTGAGATTGCAGCTTCCTGCTGTCCAGTTTTCCCGGTGTTTTGAGGCGTATTAGTCGACGTCTGCTCCTATAAATGATCGTACGCCCAACACGTACGACGCATGCCTTCCGTCTATCACAATATGATCAATTTTGTGACTTACGTCCTTATGAACGTCGAGATGTCTAAATCAGGTGCAGCTTATTACCATATTCCTTGCAGCCGCTAAGTCAATCAGTCTTCGTTGCGCTATCGAATGTTTCACTATGTACTTTATCGACATGGGCTAATCATATTCCCCATTATATTTTTTGCTTTAAAATGGGCTAGGATGATTTTAATATCATGGTTATTGTCTTTGGTCGGGACATGGGCGCAGATAAGAATGGTGTTGTCGCTAGTCTTTCATCTCTCTATTAGCCTCCACTAAACTACAAATTTCCAGCCAAATTCGCATCTCGTCTCATTGCAACTATTTTAAAATAAACCACCTCTACGTATTCGTATTGGTGGTGACGCTCTGTGCTTTGTATTTCTTGTATGGTAGTGATTTGGACCTAGTACTCATGAAGTACTTCCGCCAGCGCTCGAACTACACTATATGAATTTAAAGTTCGTACACTCCATGTGCAGATACGCAGATCATGGTATGTAGATTCCGGCCATCGCACGGTGGTCGAAAGCACTGATCTAGCGGCGCGAAATTAATAACTTGCAAACGAAATGAGATACGTCACTGCAATTTGGCACAAAGTCAGCTTGTACCTGTGGGTAATAATGGACCAAATATGAACAATATCGGCTGATGTTTTGGTATAGACCCCATATAACGGTACCTTAAGATTTTCGGTATTTTGAGGATTTAAGCCACAATTTCGTAGCCAATTGCCTGTAATTTGGTACTTAGGGTTCCTAGTGGTCACAAAATATTTTCACCAAAAATTATGCACATGGGTGCACGTTTTGATATAGCCCCCATATAACCATACCTCCCAATTTAAGGTATTTTGAATATCATGACCACATTTTTAAACCAACTTGGCTGTAATTTTGCATTCCGTGTTCTCATTGCGTATAAAATCTTCTTACAAAACATTTTCAACGCGGATTTATGTTTCGATGTAGCCCCTTTTATGGTACCCCCGATTCGTTGAATTTTTACTTGTTATCCCATATTTAATAACATATTTAGCTATAATATGGTATTATAGTGTCTCCGGGGGTAGAAATCCTCCTTGCAAACATTTCTTAAGATAGGTCCATATTTTGATTTAGATCCCATACAAATGCACAGCTAAATTTGTATGAATTTCATGCAAAATCCCTTACTTTAAAAGTGCAGTCATCAAAAGATTTGCAAATATATGCAGCCCTAATGTGGTTATTCCGTATCCAGAGAGTCCAATTTCATTCCCCAAAAAATAATAGAACATAAGTTCGGCCAAGTTTACAAGATGCACTCTATGGAACAAGCGCGTAAAACCCATAAAAACACAAAAAAATTGAATTTTTTTGAAAATTTATTGCTATATAACTAAGTTCCTCCAGACCCCAAACTAATTTTTATAATTTAAATCTCACCCTCTGCTATTAATTGAATATAAATCTTGTCGAGTTTCATGACGAATTTATTTAATATTTAAACAAATATGAAGTAAAGTTTTTAGCAACAATTTTTTAAAATCTGATGCAACAAAAACTCTTGTATTTGATAGTGAATAACTGAGTGAATATTTGCAACGACAAACATTAAAAAACAAAATCTTTGTCTGCAAAGTGTCTGTAATCGATACAATGGAAAATATTTCGCAATTTTATAGTTCGATTTTTTTACTTTCGCGCCGCTAGATCAGTGGTTTCGACCAGTGTGCATCGTCAGCATTTAGGGTATTTGCTTTCTCTTTTCCTTTATTTTTTTTATGGTAGTGGGCTTCCCTCCACATCCAGGCTTGGGATCGGAAATGGCGGTTTAGATACAATAAATTCAATGATGTGGATACATTTTGGATGTTGTCAAAAAGTGAAAAACATTGTGCCTCAATTGGACTCTCTGTGGAATGCACCCTTAACTCGTTCGATTTTACGTAACTACACTATGTCCAACAGGAGTAAAATACTAAAGTATACGCAAATAAATTACAAAAAAAAAAACAAATACATACACTTATCCAAGGAAGCCGGAGGCCAGGTCGACCGAAAATGACGTGGCGAAGAACTATTTTAAAAGAACTAAAAAATATAAATAAATCTTACGTTGATATAAAAATTATATATAATGATAGATTAGGTTGGAATAATCTTGTAGAAGCACTATGTTCCAAGTGGAATAAAATAAAGGAAAAAATCCAAGTATACATTTTATTCCTTAATAAACATTGGTAGTTAAGCAATAACCGCAGTTAAAATGTATCTAATTTATATTGCAATTATAATGATGATTACATATTTGCAAATTCATATGGTCTTTAAGGGCAATTGCCTATGTCCAATGTATGTGCAGAATGTACATACATACATATGTATGTACGTACATGTGTATATAGTAAGCATAAATACAAACATAATTATGAATGTACACACGCACTAGTTGTGTCGAGTCTGGCTGTAAATATTTTTTAGCTATCGTAATCTGTTTTTTCTTTTGTTTTTATGTAAATAGGTATACATGTGTTTTTAAACGAATTATGTAGGTTTTTTAACACTGTAATCACAATGAGTCCGCAGCGTACATAAAATATGTAAAATTATTATTTCCGTTGACATTGTTGACATTGGCTTATTAATGCGGTGAATAAATTTAAATAAATTAAATCCAATTAAAACGTATTAATTTCATAATCCACATGAGCCTCGGTAATTCTCCCGTGGCTATATCCTTATAAATCAGGCCACTTACCCACATTCAAATTGATATGGCTCAATGATAACGTATCGTTGTCGTAAACATCAATTATGTTGGTGGCAATCGTCTCGGCTGGTTGGCCCATCATCTCCCAACCCTTGCGGTGCTAAACATATTGTGCTGCTGTCTGTGGCATTATTGGCAAAATCAATTCTGCATTTGAAATTAATTTTATTTAATTATTATTTATTACCGCACCATGGATATCTGTGTTGGATGTGTTTTTGTTTTTCTGCTTTTTTACACAAATATGATTAAAATTATCAAATATTTTGCCATAAATTAGAAAACAAAAAACGCTATACCCTGCAAATGTATGAGTTTTAATTACATTCGAATATGACAGAAGGCAAAAAAACAGAGCAAAACAGCAACATTGAAATTTAATTTTTGCCAATGGATTATTCATAGATTCACTTTATCAATAAATGAATAAATTTCATGCGAATTAATTACGCAAAACTTTTGTCAATATTCAACAATTACCAACAAATTTGTTTTTGTGTCGGAAACATAAAAAAACGGCATAACTACATAGTAAAACATTACATATTATTAAATTATATTCTAAAGAAAAAAACTGTGCTCACTTGTGAAGCAGATTTCCAGAACATAAGTGTGATGAATTGTGGTACATATTCTCATGAATGTGGAATCGAGAAAGTGAGATTTTTTGTTTGACCAAACTTCTAAGATTTACAGACGAAATATCAATAAAATTGATTATTGAGGAACTCATTGTGTTATATTTAGCTAATATAAAGATACTGATTATACCGAGTCCCCGGTGTGCTCGGTATTCCTATTGCAGGGTTCAGTTATGACAATAAAACGAATTTTATTTCATATTACGCTCAACGTTTCGTTTGCTTTTTTCCAACTTTATCAAGAGCTTGTGTTTATTTTGGATATAATAATAATTGTTCCACAAACATCCCAGAAGGGACAAGGGAGACTTCTCTCATATCAATGAGTGCACCCGATTCATATTAGCTCAAAGATATGGACATACAGTTTATCGCCGAGTCCGAACGGCGTGTCTTAAGACACCACTTGTATAGAAGTTTTACATGGCTGAAATACTCAGGAAATATCTCCAACATTACTTAGGGGTATTTTGTCACCGTTGAATTTTTGATGTTAATTTCATTTCTTGTTCTTGTTGCACAAATTTAACTTAATTCATTTAAATACAATCATTATTTTTACTTATTATTATTTTAAAAAACTGGACTACACGACACATAATTAATAAATAATTAAATAATAAACATAATTAAATAATAAATAATTGTATATATAAGTAAAATCACAGTTAAAATAATCCTATCACAGAACTGGCTAATGCAATGGAATACTGAAACTTAGTATTATCTTTGTCTTCTTTGGTGTTTATACTTTTGACGATCCTTTGTTGTATACGTAAGCCTTCGAGTGAAAACCTTTTATTTTCTCTCTTCTCTTGGTCTAATATTTTGACATTATCAAAATCAGCTGCGTAGCCGCTCTCTCAGTGTTAATGTTTTAGGCGGGTTGCAAATGTCCTACTACTACTTAACACTTTTAGAAAGAAAAACAATTAGAATCTATTAATTATAAAAGATTGAAACATCTTTGAACGCTTCTCGTTAGTTGTGAAATAAAACATATTCTCCTCAAAATCGAAATCATCAAATCGGCATCTGGAATTAAATGATTATATAATGTAATAAAGGTTTTGTTATTAAAGTATTAATGTTATTACCAATATTAAAAGCGATTTCTTCTTTGTGCAATAAAATATTTCCATTCACGTTTTCGATTCAATTATAAAATGTATTGGTCATTTAATTTATTAAAACGCACCATTTCTTTATGAAAACACAAACATTGATTTATTCACTCACTTTACCGTCTTTACACAACGATTGTATTTAGACAACTGAAAAAAAAGAACATAATTCAAACTATTTTTTTCTTTTCCACTTCGCCACACACATGTTTGGCCGCATATACACCACCAAAGTAAATAAACTTTTTACCCTCCCGTCTTCTCTTCTGCGTCTTCTTTACACCATACACACAGTTTTTTGTTATAAAACAGCATTCCGCAGCCGAGAGAGCCCTGTTGTTGCTCTCTTTGACAAAAATCCTCTCTTCGCCCATAAAAAATATGTTCTAACATAAAAAATATGTTGGTACCCAAACAAATAAAATTGAGATATGTTACAAAATGTTGCAAACATATATTTGTTTGCAACCAGTCCCAAACAGAAATTTGTTTGGATACAAACATATTTTTAACATATATTTTTTTCGTGTACGGTTCGCCGATTATTTGACTCAAAATGCCAAATTTAAAACCGGGTTACACCCGGTTCTACGGAACCGATTACTGGAAAGTGGGCATCGTTTAAAAGCTTATGGAAATGCCTAACACATGGCGTTGTTATTTTAATCGTTCCGCTTCATGTTGTTCTTACGCGGCTTACTTCTTCACATGTGTAGTTTAACACTTATATCACGATATTTCAAGAATGGTGACTCGTATTGAAAAGTCATGAAGTACATCCTTCATATTGTAGAAAATTTTTAAGCCTACAAGTTTTACTTTAGTCGATTTCTGATGCGTCCTACAGTCTTTGAGAAAAATCAAACCACTGAATAAGGGCTCCGAAAAATTACCTTTGTCCCTGAAAAACTTCGTTTGCACACATGGGATCGATGGGGACTTTTAGGATGTTACTTCTAATGGCAAACCCTAGCTTTCCACCAATATTCAGCTTTGTGGGAATGTCTATTTTGGCTGGACTATCAAGCATAGTGCCAATAATTTGGAAAGTATTTAGCGTGAGAAATTGACCGTAACTTTTATAGAAAAAATATCCAAATTTATTTTTTTTTCTGTATTTTAAATTCAGGGGGCATATTCAGGCAAATTACGAAAACGAAACTTGAAAACAAACTCTCACTTGATGCAAATTATATCAATGCAGTTAGATAACGGAACTACTGTCTAACATATAAGTGAGTTGTTCGTTATCGTTTTGGTTTGTTTGTAAAGAACTACATTTAACTTTCACGCTACAAAATGTCGTAGTCAAAAACTCGAAATCAGGGTACCCTTATATGGGGGCTATAAGAAAAAGTGGACCTATGATGACAAATTTTTGAAAGGATATTTTATTATTTTTATACCCTCCACCACAGGTTGGGGGTATATTAAGTTTGTCACTACGTTTGTAACTACCCAAAATAATCATTGTAGACCCACAAAGTATATATATTCTTGATAAGGGGTAGTTTACACTATATGTAAATGTCATATGACACGAAATAAAAATATTCCATATCTACCCACGGAGGCAGTGTGGAGACGTAGTTTTTTTACATTTTTGCTGGTGTGGATGCACAGAGGAAATCGCGTAAGGAAAATCTCCAATATTGTACATATTAGCGAATATATAACGATGGGAAATTTCATGTCATATGACATTTACATATAGTGTAAACTACCCCTAAGCGTGCAATTCTACATCGATGTAGCCATGTCCGAACGTCTGTCCGTCTGTGGAAATCACTCTAGCGTCCGAACGGATTGACGTAGGTTGATGAAACTTTGGGAAAATATATTATATGTACGTAGAACTTTTGGTATTGAAAGCGGGCTATGTAGGTCCACGCTATCGTATAGCCCCCATACAAAATGACGCGTGACGCGTCGTCGTTGTAAGGAATTTTTAAGATATTGTCCCATTTTACCACCGAATTGGTTGTAATTTGGTACTTTGTGCCTCCAGAGGCCAAAAAACATTCCTACCAAAGTTAGGTTATATAGGTCCACGTTTTGGCATAGCCCCCATATAAGGCCCCATATAAAGTACGCGTCATTTTAATATATTTTGAATGTATTAGACCTAATTGACCACAGAATTGGTTGTAATTTGGTATTTTGTGTCTCCAGAGGCCAAAAAACATTCCTACCAAAGTTGGGTTATATAGGTCCACGTTTTGGTATAGCTCCCACATAAGGCCCCTTATAAAGTAAGCGTCTTTTGAATGTATCCGACCCATTTGACCAAAGAATCGGTTTTAACTTTGTATTTGTGTTTCCAGAGGCTAAGAAACATTTCTACCATAAAATGTTTATATAGGTCCACGTGTTGATATAGCCCCCATAATACGATATCTCCCGATTTTTCGATATTTTGAAGGTTTTAGCCTCATTATCACACCGAGATGGCTGAAATTTGGTACTTAGTCTTCTTTAGGCGTATAAAACTTTCCCCCAGAAATTTGTAGGTATAGGTCCACGCCATCATATAGCCCCCATAGCACGGTACCTTCCGAATTTCGGTTTTTTGAAGGTTGTGGTCACTTTAATCCACAGAAATGGCTGAAATTTTAAAAAGTTCGGCCCGGCCGAACTTAACGCTTTTCTTACTTGTTTTATTTCAAATTACAGCCAATAAAAATATAAAAAATACATTAAATCGGGAGGTTCGGATATATATTGTAATGTGCATAGACGAGAGTGGCTCGTTAGAAATGACTCAGATGGCAGTGACAGTCAACGAAAAATCAATTGATTTTAGCTGGCTCAGTCGGGCACACTAGCATACACTTACAAAAAAATATCATACCACTAAATTAATTTGTTGTTGTTGTCACTCTACGTAGTTGTTGTTGTTGGTACCCCTAGGTGTTGTTGGATACCCCTTGCCATCCCATGAGTTCCCTTGGAACCACCATGGGCCTCGAGTTGATGAGAACCCCCAAATCATGGACCCAAAGACGCCACTTTCAATACCAAAAATTGTGTTGATATACCTATGCAAAATAATTATATGTGCAAACTAGTATTGTGATATTTATTGTCGAGAACTAAATATATTTCCAATATTCTTTTTACATAGCAGTTAGTGCATACGATTTCTTTTAAAATATAAAAGAAAATTGCATTCTTATTAATTTCATATTCAAGAAAAATAATTTATAAAAAAATTTTCATAGAAAATATTTATATGTGCAAAAACGAAATTTTTAAAAAAAAAAATCATAAAAATGAACAAAATTGTTGTACATTTAACATGATATTGTATTGCCCTTGTGGATTAGAACTTGTTGTAGCCTTCGTGTCATAGAACCGACTATGTTTCTTAAGGTGTTAGTTGTGATATACTCCAATTCCGCCAATAATGCACATTTCAATTCTTTCAGCGTCGTGCACTGCTTTGACTTCGCGAAAACTTTAGCGGATAGTATGCCCCGAAGGTCTTCAATGGGTTTGTGGCCATGAGTTGCAGCTGGCCACTCCAATAACGGTACATTTCGTGCCTTTAAAAACTCCTTTGTATGTCCAACAGTGTGATTCGGGGCATTATCCTGCTGGAAAGTCCAATTATATTCGTACAGTTCTCCAGCAAAATCTATTAAGTTGTTCTCTAACAACTCAACGGGGTTATGAAAAATGCACTCCATTTGATACATTTTATAAGCACTTGCTTAAATATCCCTACAAGAAAGCCAGTTTGTTGATCCCTACAAGCAGAATTTCGTCCAAATAAAAAAGAGAATATCTAAACTTCCAAGAATTTTTTGAAAAATAAAGAAATATAAACTGAAGTTACGAACATTGCGGTAATTCACAAGACGGAAATTATTTTTGGAGTGGAGTTGTACCCGTTTTGGATGATGAAGCAAAATCAATTGCGGTGGCATAATATCCCACCAAAATAAATTGGAAGTAGTGCAATATGGACTAGTTCTTTCACGGCATGTTTTGATGAAGTTCAAACGCAGCGTGAAAAAGGCACTCCATTCCTCACATTTTAACCGCATTTGGATGCAATCCAAAGAATCACATCCATTTGTCACATTTTAACAACATGCGCATGCAGTTCAACGGAGTCGTGAAAAAGGCACTCCGTTCGCTAAATTTTATTAGCAGTTGTTAGAGATCTCAACAAATACATAAATCAGTTTGTACATTTCTACAAAAAATTAAATATTTCCAAAATTTTGTTATAAAATAATATTATTGCAAACATTTTTGCGGTAACTCACGATAAGAAAATTTTCCAATGGAGTGCTCTTGGAGTAAATGTCGAAATCTTAGCTGGTGATAGGAAGACAATATCAAACCTATTTGGCAGATGAAGCAAAAACAGTTCAGCTTGGATTAAATGGAGAGCGGAGGAAACACGAATGGTTGCGATTGAATTCAATGCAGAATTTTCATAATTTGTGTTAATGTAATAAAGATCTTAATATTTTTACACAAATAATATATGCATTTTTATTTGTTCTAGGATATTTTGCAATGGCCTGCACACATTCCGCAGAATGCCTGCATCAAAACACGTGCTTTGGACGGCATCCTCTTCTACCCCAAAGGGATAGTTAAAATGCAGTGCCAAAGGGTTTGTTAAAATGTAGTGCAATGGGGTCACGCTCATGTAAAAAGAATGAGTGAAAATGCATAATTTGATGCACTTCCAACTCACTTGTACATACGATTTAACTGCCTCTGTGGAGGCAAACTTTTTACTGGAATGCAGAGCAGAGAGTAAACTCGCCTACGATTAAATTTAATGAAGAATTTTTATAATTTAAGTTAATGTAATAAAATTCTTAATATTCTTGTTTTACAAAAATAATAAGTGAAAATTATTTATTCTGGGATATTTTGCAGTGGCTTGCATTTGTATTGCATCTTTAGATTGATAAAAAAAAACACAATCCAAAGATTGCCTCTAAATTCAATCCAAAGCACTGCATTAAAAGCTGATATTGGGATCGAAAATGGACTGCATCCTAGCTGTGTGCTGTGGAAGCAGAGTGGAGTGCATCCTAGCTGCGCGTTCTCTTGTAAAATTCATAGAAAAAGGTGTACTCCAACTTCACTTGCACTATACCCTTGTACTGATTAAACTGCATCCACGGATGCAAACATTTTGCTGGGTATTGTAATAAAACAAGGTGTAAGAGAAAATCACTTGGCCCTTTACTTTTTTAAAAAATCAATTTGTCAGAATTTTTTAGGATCTACCCAGAATATTATAAATTTAACAAATAGATTTCTAAACTGTTCTATACAGCGCCGCATAAAAAAGATATGAAGTAAAGATCGTATAACATTATGTATAGAACAAATTCGAAGCCAATCGGGCGAAAAAATATATATCCAAATCTGTGACACATTTCAAAATTGGACATATGTACATACATAATACATAGCGTGGTTGGTGCTTAAAATACATTAAATTGGACGAATATATAGTATATGGGAGCTATATCCAAATCTCAATCGATTTCAATATAATTTGCCAAGCTTATTTTGAGTCAAAATTCCGTCACACGTTTCAAATTTAATCAAAATCGAACATATGTAGCGTGATTAATGCACCAAATACATAAAATCGGGCGAAAATATATATGGGGGCTATATCAAAATCTGAAATGCCGTCCGTCGTTTGGAAAAAAATCAGTTTCCCCAATTTTAAGTTGAATCGAACAATAAATGCGACCTTGATTGCATAATACTTTGATTACAAAAACAAAGATACATGGACAGACGAACTTCTTCTTCTTCTTTATTTGCCAATCCGTGTTCGGATGTTAGCGATCATACAATTATAATTTAGTGTTACATAATTTAACTTAACTAATTGTTAAAATTATAGTACAATTAAATGATATGTTCTATTCAATTATCGAAAGGCTTCGGTTTCTGACGGCTTTTAAAAGAATTCGTTCGTTTTGCACACCCGTCCATTCTTTAATGTTACTTATCCATGTTGTTTCTTTTCTTCCTCTGGGTCTTTTTCCTTCGATATTGGTCTGTATAAGCAAATATTTTTGATTCCTCATTAAGTGGCCCAAATAGGCAGTTTTTCTGATTTTTATCATACTTGTAACTTGAAGTTCGGTATTCATGCCTGTAAGCACTTCTTCATTTGAGATACCTTCAGTCCAACGAATTTTTAAAATGCGGCGATATATCCACATTTCAAACGAATTTAATCTTTTCTGATCTGTTACTTTTACCGTCCAGGTTTCGGCTGAGTATAGTAGTACTGGCCATATGTAACATTGAACAAAGCGCATTTTTGTTGTTAGGCTTATATCGTGACTGGTAAGCGTTTTTTTATATTTAAAAACTCAATTTCGTGCCATTTCAATTCTGCACTTGATTTCTTTCGACATATCCCACTGATCGTTAATCTGGACTCCCAGGTATTTAAACGTTTTAAATCTTTCTATTTCGGTATTGTTTATTAACATAGGTACAGTTGTTTCCACAGACTTTCTGCTCACAATCATATATTTGGTCTTTTTTATGTTAATACGTAATCCATATATTTCGCTTGTTTTCACAAGTACATCTAATAATCGTTGTAGCCCCGCAAAACTGCTTGCTAATAACGTAGTATCGTCGGCGTAACGAATGTTATTAATTAGCGTATTGTTTATAGCAATACCAATGTTCTTTCTAGCAATGGATTCTACGAATATTTGTTCTGAATATATGTTGAATAAAAGGGGAGACAAACACATCCTTGTCTTACACCCTTTGAAATTTGAAGATTGTCTGTTAATTCACCATCTACATTAATATTTGCTACCTGATTCCAGTATAAATTCTTAGTGCATCTTATATCCCATTCGTCTAGCCCAATAGAAGTCAAGATATTCATCGGCTTATCATGTTTCACCGTAGCAAATGCTTTCTCATAATCCACGAAGCAAATAAATACGTCTTTTTGAACTTCTCGACATTTTTGTATTAATACGTTAAGTCCAAGTAGTGCTTCTCGCGTTCCAATACCTTCATTGAATCAAAATTGCGTCTGCCCCATGTGTGGGTATATTCTTCTGTGTATTATTTTTAGAAATATTTTCAGGGCATGGCTCATTAAACTAATTAACCTGAAGTCGCCACACGTATTCGCATTATTTTTCTTGGGTATAGGTATAAATGTTGATTGGATCCAATCTTGCGGATATTCCCCTGTAATATAAATTTGGTTAAACAACCCAAATAATAGTTGTTTATTGTTTCCTTCTATTAATTTGAGTACTTCGACAGGTATATCATCTGGCCCCGGTGCCTTTTTGTCTTTCATAGATTTTATTGCCGATTCCAATTCTTCCTCACTGATTAGTCTTCCTGGAATAGCGATTTGGTGTGTATTGGTTAGGAACTGGGTTCGACTCTCGTCAGTAAATAAATTTCTGATATATCTTTCCCATAGTTTACTCTTATCCTCACGTTCGTAGTGAGCTACATTATTATCATCGGAAATAAACGCGGACGTTCTTTTTGTATATATACCGGATGCCTCTTTCATTTTTTTGTGAAGAATGAAATCGTCATGGAGAAGTTTTAATCTTTCAATTTCCTGGCATTCATTGTTTATTTGTGCATTTTTCGCGGCACGAATTGCGGTTTTAATTTCTTGATTCAATTCCCAATATTTTTCATAGTTAATATTTCTGCATTTGCTCCGTTCTTCTCGAAGTGCACGTATTTCTTCGCTTATCCAGCTGTTATTCTTCCGTCTAGTTGTATTTGTACCTAATACATCTTTCGACACGTTGTTGATAGATTCTTTTAAACTATTGCACATGTGGGTGCATACACTTGTATTACGTTCAAGTTAACCGTTATCCGATATCGGGAAATATCCTGTCACACTGGGTGCAATGTTACGTTTAACTAAGATAGCAACGCCCTTTCTGTGGATTCCGTCAACATTGCCTGAGTGATAAACCTTTGTATTTTCAGAGAAGAACTCTGAGCTCTCAGTCCACCATGTCTCACTTATACCCAGTATATCTATTTGCAGCCGTTTCATATCGCTTATGGTGTTATCCAATTTTCCAAGCTCATTAAGACTTCGAACATTCCATGTTCCGATGTTAAGTTTTGTTTTACCTCCGGGGATTCTTAGCACCCTCGTTTGGCCGGAGACTGAGGGCCAATTGTTATTTTGTGTTTCCATTTTCATTGTATGATTTTAATGGGATATTACTTTAGTGGTTTCCCGTTGCCTTCTGAAGGGTTTGGAGTTTACCGTCTCCGTATTCAGCCGCTCCACTGGAGTACAGACGCTGTTTGCAGTAGTCCAATGTGGGAACAGACACTGCCTTTTCCCCCATTTTTTTGGTTCGCCCCGCATATTTTATTTTTGCGGTACCCTTCAGTGAGCAATCACTGACGAGCATTCCCCTATTCACCACCTGGGGAGGCGTCCGATAGGAGAAAAAAAGTGAACAAAAACAACTTCACACGGAGACAGACGAACGGACATGCATGACAGACGAACGGACATGCATAAATCGTCTCAGAAAGTGATTCTATGTACAGTATGCAAAACTCATATTCGAACACCCTTCAAAAATGAGTAAAATCGTTTTTTATAGCAGATATGACCGAAACAAGCGCATTAATTTATTGGATAGAGAATATTTAAGACAAATTTACATGAAACAAAAATATATGTTAACTAGTTTCATCATTTAAGGGTAGATGGCGTTCAGAGTCGAGGCAAAATTCTTATTCGAGCACTTTTAGGCATCACATTTTTGCTTTTTTGAAGGTAAAATGCTACTTTTTAGTACTAGAATTTCCTTGCAGAGACCTCTGATGTTCAGAAACATAAAAGTTAGTAAAGTGAACTTTAGAAATTAATTAAAAATTGAATTAATTAAAAAATATAGTAAATTTTCTCTAAACTGAGCAATATTTTTCAAGAAATAAAGAATAACGGCAAATTGTGGATGGATACTGCTAAAAATAGCATATATTAGTTGTTCTATGACAAAATACGTGGTCCTTATTAAATATAAAGGCTGCCAGCTCATGAGAATTTAAGCCTGTCTATGCTTATGGTAGGATATATCTCATATATACGTGTGAAAATGCGGTCTAAATATTTTAGAAGAACTCCGAAATTTACGTTACTGCAAAAATTGTGAAAAATCAATAGGCAAATCCTGGATTTAAATGTCCAAATACAATTTAAACTAGACTTATTTGCTCTGTCCGTGATCCAAGATATTTTTCGGCATTTTTTCATGCATATGAAACATTTATGCTTATTTTTTAATTTTCTATAACAAATGAGCTACTTTTCAGATAAAAAATCATTATTGTGGAATTTTTGGAAAAGATTTTTCCAATTCATTACTAACCTAAAAATTCAGTTCTAATCCCCCAACACTACCACTTTCAAAAACTATTTGTTCATTGCGATTATCCATAATTATTGTTGTAAAATGAATTGTACTTTAAAATTAATTACACGTAGAAATTAGAACTGTCCTACCATAAGATTAGGCAGGCTTACATTTTTTATGAACTGGCTACATTTATTTTTTCTAAGGACAACGTATCTGTCATAGAAGAACTAAGATTTGGCAAATCATCCAAAATTTGCCATTACTGTTCATTTCTTGAACAATATTGCTAAGTTTTGTAGAAATTTTACTTTTTAATTTCAATTTAATTTTTTTAAAAAAAATCCAATTTAACTTTACTAAATTTTAGGTTTTGAACATCGGAGGCCTCCGCAAGGTTATTTAAGTACAAAAAAGTCACACTTCACCTAGAAAAATACTTCAAAAAAAAAAAAAAAGAAAACAAAAATGAAGCGACTTAAGTTGTTCGAATATGAATCGACTCTAAACGCCATCTTCCCTTAAATGATGGAACTAGCTAAATAATATTTCTGTTTCAGTAAATTATTCTTAAATATTCTCTATCCAATAATATAATGCACTTGTTTCTGCCATATCTTCTATAAATAACGATTTTTCTCATTTTTGAAGGGTGTTCGAATATGAGTTTTGCATACTGTATATCCCTTTCGCTTCCTTTTGAATGTTACATACGAGGGCTGCACGATAACTATCTGGCCTAACAATGAATACGCGAATTTTAACCATCAAAAATAGTTTTATTGTTTTCCTAAGTAGTCTTAAGGACGATTTATACACTTTTTATGCGCCCAAACCAATTGCTGAAGCACTTTTTCCACTCCGATTGAGACCTTCTAAAGCACGGTTTTTGAACGCTTTACAGTATCTTCTGGCTACGAAAATCGTTGACCACGCCTTTTGTTGTTGATGTGCTGGTATCAAATGAAGTCGTTGGATCCCCAACAGGGCTGTACGGCGGATGACCTTTCAATTTCACGTTTTGTCCGGTCAAACAGGCGCTGGTTGGAATCAATGTGTGATAGCTCGCATTGTCATGATGCAGAATGATTCGTCTTCTCTTGTTCGTTTTTTCAGGAGACTTCTGGCAATCAAATTATAGTGTACCACTCAGAATTAACCGTCCTACATTGCCTAAGCCGTATATTCGCCACGCGGTTAGTTTTGCAGAAGTAAAAGGCGACTATTTGCTTCGAAGTGCTTCTTACATGAACAACTTTCATTGGATTTGGCTCGCTGTCGAGGGCTTGAACGGACGATTCCTGTTTTGTTTCGGGCTCCTAAGCATAGATCCAAGATTCGTCATGTGTGATGATCTTATAAACGGCGTTTGAAGCACGGCGATCGTTTTTATTCACAATTTCTTTGCACCAATCCACAAGAGCCTTTCTTTTGATCGATTGTCCAATTTTGCCAGATCTAAGGAGAAAAGTTCATTTCTGCGGCCATGTGTTCATGCAATATCAAACGTTAGTTGGTGGAAGAAATGCCCAAAGATGTCTCTATCTCACGGTATATTTTTTTTCTAGCACGACGTCCGTTTTCGGACGTCCCTCACGGCCTTCGCTTTTTGGCGAGTGTCGGCCTCGATTGAATTCATTACACCAGTTTTTCATGGTGCTATTAGATGGGTCTTTATAATTTGAAGCACTTTTGGAGTGATTATCCACGTCGACAATTGTGAAAAATGATCGGACGAAAATGTTCACAAGTAAAATCCATTTTTTGCAAAGTGATTTTTTCAAGTCACTGTAAACAACACAACACATGGTCGTATGAAAAACTGTCCTGAGTACGTTTAGGTTAAAAATTGTCAAAAAACCCGACATTTTTGTCACAATTATCGTTTTCTTGGTCCGAAAACAATTACTTAATTGGCTTCAATGGAACGGTCCTCTACCAATTATGACATTCTTGGCTGAATGTGTCTTCAGAAATAAAGATAAAAGCTGTATTAAAATTTTTCACAATTTTTAAAGAAAAGTTTTGATCCATTTAAACCGCAAAACATTATCTAATCATCGTCTGAACTTACAATCCTCTTCATTGTCATTATTTCTAACTTTATAATAATAATTGCTCCACAACCACCCCAGAAAGGACAAGGGATACTTCTCTCATATCATGACATGGTCTAGGAGAAAGGCTTCGCGTTGTAATATGAATTTTCGGCAAACAAAATAATAAAACCCGTTGCAGTTTGGTGTGAGGCATTATTAAACTTCTTAAGCTTTGCCCAAGGTGTACATTAGGGCTATAACCAAAAAAATACCACGCGAGTACCATGTGCGGAAACGCGCGTTTTCGTTCGATTCGGTGATATTTGATATTTTTTCTACTTAAAAATTTAAATTTGCTTGGTTTGAATAAATACTTATAGAAAAAATAAATCATTAAAAACAGTCTGTAACTTTCTCGAATTCGTTGCAAATTACCACACATTCTCTTGTCCGATAGGTACAATAAATATAAACATAAAATTCGCGATTTTTTAAAGAACAACAAAAAATTGCAATACTTTCAAAGGTACATTAAATGCTCTGAAATATCGCGATTTAATAACATATTAGTCCAGAATGTGATCATATCAAATCCAAATATTCTACAAAACTGTTCGTCATAAAATTTTACTATAGCTCTCAGAATACACCAAATCTGTAAATGTTATCTATCGGAATCTCTAAAAATGAAAAACAAGTTTTAGGGTTAAAGTCGGACTTCATCTGAGTTTATTCAAAATTATCCCACAAGACATAATTTTAGAGAGATGACGTCAAAGACAAAAATATTCTTCATCAAATTTCCCTTTGGGTCACCAAAGAAGTAAAATATCAATTTATATTATATATCATGAAAATATCAGTATCAATTATTGTTTAGGTGATAGCTCAGAAAGGCCGCAGAGAATAGTTGTTGTTTGTGGAGATGAGAATGGTGATACAAACCTGAGTGTAACCGATAAGTAAAATGAGAGGAAATAAAACACAAATGTTTTTAGTTGGTATAAATAATAATATTGGTGTGGGTGATTTATTAAGGCGAAAAGTGCTGATAACTTTACGTTGTATTGGGTGAGACGCGTTACAATAAAACCGAAAAGTACTTCCGTACTGGCGAAGAGATGACTTATAAGCAGCATCCGGCAAAAAGGGGCACACGTGCCCTTGATGAGAATAACAGCAGAACAACCACCACTCAGTGTTCGTTCAGAAGCCAAAGAAGTAGGTTCTGTTGTCGCTTGTTTCAACGATTTTTAATTTTAGCAATGCATTAACGCACACGCTGTTTGTGGAGAGAGCGAGAGAGAGTCATATGCGTGAGACCGCAAACAATGCGTTTGTGTTAGTGCCGATACCTGCTTATAAGTGTTTTGTGTATAAAAACCGAAAGTGAATCAAGGCTGAGGCAATCACTGCTTATTGGAAAGTTCTCACTACGATCCGAACTGAGCGAATACAGTTCCAGGGAGAAATTGCAGAGAAATTCCACTACCAAGAGAGTACTCTCTACGATCCGCGCTGAGCGAACATAGTCACGATCCGCCGTAAGCGAACATAGTTTCTCAGAGGGTTTGTAGAGAACATTTAAGGAAGGGAGGCCTCTCTGCGATCCGAACTAGGCGAACAAAGGCTCCCTGGAGATTTGTAGTGAAAATACCAATAGAGAGTTTCTAACTTAAACAATTATGCTACAAAAACATGAAAATATTTCGCAATTTTTTGATGGCATTTTTTCTTCTTTTTTCGAGGTAATACATGGAAGTAATATGAAACTTGGTTCTAGGTAAAAAGTGTCAAAAGATGAAAAATTCTACACAAAAGTTTACAATCAGTTTCGGAATAAACCATATATCTAGGTATACTATTTTCTTAAGAAAACTAGTTACAAATTTATATACTTTAGGATGAAATTATTTGTTTTAATTTTGGACTGTTAATTTTACATAATTCAATACTGGATCAAAATCACTTTTTGGGGATATGGTAAAAAGAATAAATCTTTCAAATCAAATTTCACTATGAGTCTCCCAAAGAAATATGTAACCATATCATATAACATTCTTAGCAGCCCTTGTTTTTGATATAGGGTTTAGGGCCATACTTTTCAATTTTTATCCCGATTGTCGCTTTGATTGAACACTATAAATATCTTATTGATGGTTTTTCGTTATAAATTCTTACAGAAGAAGTTGTGCGCTCCATTTAAACAGCCTTTGACATATTCGTGGTGAATATATATTTGAAAATATAAAAAACCTAGATCGGACTTTGTAAAATTTCGTATTTTTAGTACTTTTAACTTAAATTACGTAGTTACAGATTTCTTTTATTCAGAGACTCATAATGAAATTTAATTTGGAACATTTCTTTTTTAACAATATCCCTAAAAAGTGAAGAATTATGTTAGATTTTGATCCAGTATGGAATTAACAGTCCTAAAATTTATAATCTAATTTTCTTAAGAAAATAGTATACCTAGATATATGGTTTATTCCGAAACTGATAGTAAATATAAATTTTATTTCTTTGGTGACCCATACTGTTATTTGAAGAAGAATATGTTTGTCCTTGACGTCATCTCTCTAAAATTATGTTTTGTGGGATAATTTTGAATAAACTCAGATGAAGTCCGACTTTAACCCTAAAACGTGTTTTTCATTTTTAAAGATTCCTGGTGATTAGATAAGATTTACAGATTTGGTGTATTCTGAGACCTATAGTAAAATTTTATGACGAACAATTTTGTAGAATATTTTAAAGGATGAACTTTGATGAACCGCATTAGGGTTAAAATTTTTAACAAAAATATTTCCCAAGTCCTCCTCTGCAAGGTTTCCAAGAACTCCAAGATATCTTAATTGAATATTTCAAAAAACTAGAAATGGGCGGATCTTGCCCCGCCTACTTTGGTTACTTTCCGATGTAAACTTTAAAAACTCCGATACACGTGTCTCATATGTTTAGCTCTACTTTCATAATCTACTCTGTTCTTCCCATCACTTTGAAAAAATTAAATTTTGTTGCACAGTGTAATTTTTTATTGGGGGTTGGCTTATAGATATCAAACCGTTCACAATTCAAACAACCGTTCACAATTCTCAATAAAGAACTTTGTAGAACATACGAATTTTTAAAGGTAAAAAACTCCGGGACACTTTTCTTCTTATTTTTGGACTTCTACCAAGATGCGGTTCCAAAATATGGTTAATTGTTCATAACTCAAAAAGCAACACAGAGTGTAGTTAATGTTTTCAATTGGGATTGTTCCAGAAGCCTTAATAGTGATTTTTAGAACTAATACAACTTGGGACAAATGACCCCACTAATTACCAAACTTAAAATAATATGATATAGATTTCTCACACATTTAAAAAGATTCTTATTGCCCAGACTTTAGTGCCCATATAAGTATACCAAAATTTGAAGTTTACAAAATATCTCACAGGTACTATACAATTTGTGTGAAATAACTTTCCGATTTCTTTAGTAAGTAATAAAAGCTTTTTTCATACTACAGAACGCTAATTTGTGTTATTCTTGCTATAATAATATATATTTTTTTTTAATCTGTCGTACAATCTCTTCTTATATTTCCACAAGCATCTATTAAATCAAAATTTCGTAACGATAATATTAGTTCTACATTTAACATTGTTGCAGTTTACAAGTTCACTCACTTTCCCGCAAATACCAATTGTTGCACAAGTGCACTCTAATGTAATTAAAGATCTTAATTTGGTCAATTAATTAATTGATTTCGTCCCCTTGATTCTTCTGTACAAGCATTATCCAATAGTTGTCAGGGCAATTTGTATCACTCACAGGCGCATTTGTATTCGAAAAGATACATACATCATGTCATTCCTCCTGCACTGAATGTGTGAAATTCGCGAATCCAGCACATGACCAGAAATTGTCGTTTATACTCATTCCAAGTCGTAAATAACATCACCTTTACAACATTTACATTTTACATCAGACAGTCGCATTCACAAAGGAAAAATAAAATTTAACAGAGGATACAATTAATGCGCTGATTGGTTCAAATTAAGAAGAATTTAATTGGAAAATTGTAATTGAATATGTTTCAATAAGGTGGCAAGCTACCAAATTCCATGGAGTAATTATTACAGGACAGATCTAGAACTACTAAGTAACCACGTATAACCTTTGTTCAGTTTTATAGAAAACTATTTGATTGCTTAAGTCTGGAGTATTCCCCCATTGGTTTAACTTCATCATTACTTTCTTTACATAGAGTAATGTTTACAAAACGCACTGACAGCTTGCAAAATTTACTGATCGCTACCAAAATCATGATTTCATCCCGGCGAAGGGAATATCAATTGGCCTTTCAGTTTTTGAAATGATGATTTTTCTAGTGAAAACCTGAACTCTTTAAGCATCGAATATTCTCATGTTAACAAGAATGATGCTCACTTTTCGTCTTTCCCAAAAAAAAAAAAAACACCACAACAAAATAGAACAGTGCGTTTTGTAAACATTACTCTCTGTAAAGAAAGTAATGACGAAGTTAATCCAATGGGGGAATACTCCAGACTTAAGCAATCATATGATTGAATCCTCAACTATAACAAAACAAACAGAAAACTATTTGTATAAATGCAGTCAGATAGAATTTATAATCAGCGAAATGCTATATGCTAAAAATTTCTATGTCTTATATGATAACAAAACTGGCGGCCAAACATGTTATTATTTGTATGTTAGTGTTAAAAGCATGTGTTTTCAAAAGTAGGCAAAACAAAGGTACATGTTATCATTACAGCTGTTCGAATATGACACAGCAAAAAAAAATCATTACCAATTAATAGGGTTTTATAGTACTTTTTGGTAGTCGTAACAACTTACGAGACCCCCTACTAACCCATTATTTTAACCAGGGCATGTCTCCAAAAAACGCGAATCAAAGTGAAACGACGCAAAGCAAATTATGATTTTCTATTGAAAACCATGTAAAGTTCGGAGATCGGTTCTGGGGTTAAGAAAACGCTGCTTTTTTAAAAAAGAAAATTTCTGTAATAAGACGGTTTTTTCACTACTCACTGGTCAAAGTTTTCATGAACAGTTTTTTCAACGGAAAATATCCTTATAGCAATTGATATTTATAACTACCGCCTGGGACACTCTTTTTTCAGTCGGGGATCGTTTTTATACCCTCAAAGTTCAGACTAATGAGGGTTTATACACTTAAATACGACCAAAAATGTGCCTCATCGAAATAAATATTTAAGCAAACGAGAGAAGACGGTGGTGGAGGGACTGCTATTTTAGTCAAGGAGGGTTACCGTTGTGAGAGGTTAGTCTTGAACACGGGATATATTGAAAGCTGCTGTATTAAGGCGTGGAGAGAGAATGGATCTCCCATCATATTCGCCTCCTTATACCAACGCCCGAGCGAATCTTTTCGACCAACTGACCTTGACCCTATATTAAACTTGGGTAGCTCTAATGAAGTCGTTATTGGTATGGACCTTAACGCAAAACACCCCTCCTGGGGTGGTAGCATCACAGACAGCAGGGGTCGGGCTTTGGATAATCATCTTATCCATTATCCCAACTTTAAACCATACCCTGCCAATATCCCAACTAGGCCGAATTTCGTTTCTGAATCATATATTGATTTTTTCCTAATGACACCTGGAATTATACTGGAAACAGGTGATGGCCCATTAAGAGCCTTTGACTTCGAGTCTGACCATAGGGCCATTGAGACAATAATTCTCAATGGGAATATGGCCAGATCAGAAGTTCGCACATTTAAGAATTACAGCCAGATGAACGTGCATAATTTCCAAAGAAAGATAAGGCAAGGTCTTCAGACTTGTGTCTTGCCAACCAATAGAAATGTTAGCATAGAGGAAATCGATGAAACCATTGATCAACTCTCTACCATTTTCCACTACGCCATCGATACTACGGTTCCAACAATACGTGTGGGACACGGAATCCTTGGCCAATTACCTCCACGAATAACGAATTTCATTCGTGAAAGGCGTAGGTTAGTACGAACATTAAGAAGAACTGGTGACCCAGACAGAATTCCCATACTCAGAGCAGACATTAAAAACATTGATAAGATAATCCGCGACTCCATAATTATTTTTGAAGAAAAGCTTTCTACAAAATATAAGAGTGGATAGCAAGACATTTAGCAATGTAAAACGAATGGCAGGCCTAGCTAAAAGAGAACCTGTAGGAGACCTTTTAGATGCAAACTCAGATCGAATCTACACTGATTGTGAAAAAGCTGAATTCTTGGCTGGTCATGTTGAGGAATTAAACCAGCCAGACACGGGAACTGACGGCCGTGCTTTTAGGCAGTCAATAGGGAATAGGGTGAGGGAAATGGAGGATTATTCTCCATTGGTCACATTCTCAGATGTTCTTCCGGCTGACGGGTCTGCCATTGTAGACTTGTCTTGGGAGAATTATGGGTTTGTAAAGAAGGAAGATATTGGTTATGCTCTTTCGGTAAGACCATCTAAAAAGTCATGCGGACTTGATAATATCCCCGATATTGCATTAAAAAAGGCTGGAAACACCATAATAGCCTTCATTGTGGTACTTTTTAACCATTGCCTAAATTTGGGATACTTTCCAAAGGCATGGAAATCAGCATTGATGGTTCCGATCCTGAAGGCTGGGTCTGATCCCGCCCTCTGTGCGAGCTATCGGCCCATTTCGCTTCTGTCTCCATTCGGCAAATTATATGAATTCATCATCCTGCATAGGATTAAAAAGCACGTGAGGATGAAAGGGACCCTAAAGGACACCCAATTTGGCTTCAGGCCTCAGCACTCGACCTCCCACGCTCTATCTGCATTTGCAGATTACGTGAGTGACGGTCTAAACCAAAAGAAGGGAACGATCGCAGTAGGATTAGACTTCTCCAAGGCGTATGATAGCGTCTGGCATGAGGGCATCCTTCACAAGCTGCAGCGGTTTGACTTTAATAGGCAAACATGCAGGCTTGTTGCGAGTTTCCTAAAGGGTCGATCCTTTAGGGTTAAAGTGGCTGACCGAATCTCCAGTTCCAGGACAGTTAGAGCTGGAGTTCCGCAGGGTTCTTTATTAGGACCCATGCTTTTTAATATATATGTCAGCGATATTCCTGACCCCCACAGGGTGGTATACTGCTGACATATGCTGATGACGTGTTGTTGGCATTGCGAGGACCTAGAGCCAGCATCATAAATAACCGATTGAATATTTATCTGGAAGACCTACACCAATATTTCAGGAAATGGGGATTCCGACTAAATCCCAGAAAATGTACTGCGGTCCTTTTTAAGGGAAAACCAAAAGTTACATATCCGAATTTTAAGTCGTATATACCTACCATAAGGATAGGGGGAGTTCTGATTGGTAACTCCGATCGAATAAAATATCTCGGGGTCATTTTCCATAGCAGATTTGACCATTGCAGGCATGTCGACTATATGCTGAGGAAAGTAAAGGGGCTCTTCTTTGGCTATCAAAAACTGCTTGCTATGAGGGAGGGACTTTCTACCGATATAAAGTTTCTAATTTACAAGCAAATCATAAGACCTACATTAGCTTACGCCTTCCCAGCATGGTTTGGAATATCCTCCTGCCAAATGGACAGGCTAAGAAGGTGGGAAAGAAAAATAATCCGATCATGCCTGGGACTAGGCCCAACTATTCTTGAAGATGGCACTTTTAGGAGCCCTTCATGCCGAAGAATTTACAGTGGTTATAAATGTGACCGAATAGATGTTTTCCTTGTTAAAGGAGCCCTACGGTTTCTTGAAAGAAGTACTGAAATCGATAATGACATTATCAAAGAATCCCTTGACTGCGATGATGATATTGAAACCATTATGAATTGGAAGCACTTGCCACCTGCAACCCTTCAAAGGCTTCATGATGAAAACTTGCTCTTCAGAGAGGGAAAACTCATTTTTTATCACAGAAGATTTAATAGTTATAATATGGAAGATACTGTGTATATTACTACACAATAGAAATAGCTTGACGTAGGAATAAGTGAATTACCACGGCCCAAAATGTAAATATTGTAAATATTATTTTGTAGTTATCCTTAGATGTAAGTTGTAAATAGTAGTTTAAGTTTTGTAGTTTTAAGTACTTTTATAAAAAAATTTGAATTCCTTTTTTTAATAGTTCTAATTGTTAAGGATCATTTAACTGAACTTTTGTACAAATATCTTAAAGCAGTCTTGTTGCAGTCAAACTTCAACATATACAAATTCGCAATTTTAGGCCTGAAAATGTATTACGCACACATCAATATGATTAATTTGCATCTAGAAATAAGTCACAATTTCTTGTTTAGATATAAGTTTTTGAACTAATAAAATGTGGCTATGCCAAACTGTTCAAACTGCCTCATCGAAATATTGGTTTTAGACCCCAAGTATCTTTGTACTAGAGATGGGCGCGTGCCTAAAAAATTAGGCACGAACACGGACCAAAATTTTTATGCACATTCACGCACAAACACGGAGTTTTTCGAGAAGGCACGAACACGCACACTCACGCACGAAATTACAAAAAAAGAGAAATCGATATACGAGTAGGTGTACGCACATTTATTTGTTCAAGAAATATTCATATGGGGTTTTCTGAGTGAAATCGGACACTTTTTCAATATGAAGTTTTTGATTTCCTTTATTATTTGCTGTGGTGATGCTGCTCATCAACAAAAAATTTTCAGCATATTTTCTGATTTTTTTCGACCAACGGCTCTCTGGGTATCGCGCCTTGAAAAAGTCGAATTCTATGAAAACTATATGCAAAGAAATACTCATAACTTCTTTAATATTGGTCCAATTTGAAAAATAATTTTTTGTATGTTTTGTTGTAATAAATAAAAAATATAAAAAAATTTAATTGAATTGATTTTTCGCGATTTCATATTTAAAATAAATTTTTAACAACGACCGCTTCGATTTTCTTAATTTTTTTTTTGTATAAAACTACGATCAATTACTAAAATTATAAGTCGTATTTGGTAGTGGTATTCGAATGATTACTATTTTTTCCTTATATTTTGAAATTTGTCAATATAATTTTTCCGAAAATTTTCCCTTTTTTAGGCGAAGATAATTTTTAGTATTATTTTTTTAATTAATTTCTCGTTAGATTCGAGCTTGATGATAAATAATGCAAGTGAAAAAGGAAGGCCGACGATTTGAACCCACACACCCACTACTATGTGACATGACATGTTTCGTCTTAGGTAAAGGCTCCTCATATATATCGGAAGCATTTGTTATTTTACCAAAAAAATTAAAAAATATTTTTTTAACATTTGTTTTGTTGTTTTATTTAGGAATTTATCTTAAACATATAGTTTTATTGAAAACGGATAAGCAATTACTGTACCAGCCGGACAATAAACTAACTAAGCTGATGATCAAATAACTACAGTTCGGGGATTATATGACTGAGCATCCGAGGCAAATAATCTACCAAATATTAAAGGGATTTTTTGCCGGAAGATTATTATTTAGATACGAAAGAGGATTTGAATATGAAATACGTAATGTTTAAACATATCGCGGGTTAAAAAATTTCATTCAGTAATACCCACAAATGCTGGTACACCAATTTCTAAACCATTCTTAAAATCGCAAAATAAAGATGTTTACGATAAATTCCTAAATTAAACAGCAACACAAATGTAAATAAATGAAACGTATTATGTTTTTGGTAAAATAAGATATTTTGCGCAGTAGTATATAAAAATAGTTATCCGAATCCCACTACCAAGTAGGACATAAAATTTTTGTAATTGATCGTAGTTTTATGCAAAACATTTTCAAGAAAATCGAAGGGGTCAATCACAGTTAAAATTGATTTTAAATATTAAATCGCGAAAATTGCATCCAAGCCAACCGTGCAATTTTTTTCTATTTTTTATTAAATAGGTGATAAAACAACCAAACATACTAAAAAAGTTTTTTCAAATTGGACCAATATTAAAGAAGTCCTGAGTATTTCTTTGCATATAGTTTTCATAGAATTCGACCTTTTCAAGGCGAAATCCCTGGAGCCGTTGGTCGAAAAAATCAGAAAATATACTGAAATGTTTTGTTGTTGATCAGCATCACCACAGCAAAAAATAAAGGAAATAAAAAACATCTATCTTATTGGAAAATTGTCCGATTTCACTCAGAAATCCCCATACGTACTTTTAATTTTCTAATATTATTTAATTTCTATTCTTATTTAAAAACATTATTTTGTCCAAGTTAGAACTCAAAAGTCTAGTACGTCTTTTGTTGTGAATATTTGCATATGTGGAAAAATCTCCCGCTCGTTGCTGGCCTGACGGGTATAGCCAAAAATTTCCTGGCTAATTCTTTTAAATATTTTAGATTAGACTGTTTCCAAAAGTGTAAAACATCAGTCTGCCTAGATAATATGTATCAATTGGCCCTCGGCACTCGATAATATGTATCAATTGGAGACTTTTTCATTTTTCGTCTTTTTGCCATTTTGATCCAAAAACTCTGAAAATTCTTTTAAATGTGGCATTGTAATTTCCTGCTCATCATTAGAAAACTCTTTGTTCTCACTTTGTAAATTAAGTAACATTGCTTTTACATTAGCTAATAAAAAATTCGTCTCCTTAGTCGGCGGAAATAAAAATGTCCCTATAAATGTGTCATTGTTGGTACAGATTAGTTTTAGCTTTCAAATCTTTCATGAATTGAGTCAATGGTATCAATTGAGCAGACTTTCAAAAGTTGTTTAAACCAAAGGGAAATGATATTCATAATAGGGTACTTTCCGAACTTAATTTTTCTGAACACTCTTTGAATATTTTATGAAACCCCAATAGAGGTTCTAGCAAACTTTAAGTCAGATATACGGTACAACTCATTATTTTGTAGAAAAATACTCTTAATCTCATTCTGGACTTGGTATATGCTCTCAAGAAACGTGTTCTTATATCTTATTTTAACATTTTCGACAATTTGTTGTTTAGCTCCGAGTGTTTAAAATATCTTACAAGGTTTTTTGGGTAGTCAATCAGTTTTCCCAATTCGGGAAGAGGATGTCTTTCAATAACATCATCCATAACAGGTAATACAGTCAGATAAACATCTGATTTGCAAAGAGAGTATATTGCGTTAACCCTCTGGGTAGTTTTTGTGTTTGCTTATCTCATGAACAAAACAAATTGCAAACAAACATCATCTTTTTTACTCATACCCTGGCCTCTCCATAACAAAACGGCAATAAGTACCAGACTACGGTTTTCGAGTTTTATATGGTCTCTTGCACGACTTCTAAAGGGAGACCAAAAATTTAGAACGATCGTGTCACATAGTGCAGATCGTGTTTAGTCGTGTCGAACAAAAAAACACGATCACGCACGGCCAAAAATTTATTCCGGCACGACACGCACAGACACGGCGTTTTTTGAGAAGGCACGAACACGCACTATTCACGGCACGACACGCTCCCACCTCTACTTTGTACGAAATTCGTTTCAGATAATTTGGATTCGATTTAGCCTTGTCCGTCCGCATGTCTGCCTATTGCGTCAGATAACTCGCGAACGGATCAACCGATTCGAGCCAAATTTTGCACGTTTAAATATTTTGCTCAAACTTATTTAATGTTCAAAAATAGACCATATCGATCCACTCCTAAGAGTACCTACCCCACAAACCTTCAAAAATTTTCTGTAAAATGATGAAAGGAGCAATCGTTTTGGTCCAAATTTTGCACATCGTATTATTCCTTCCAGATGTAGATCGGGTTCGAATATGGACTATATCGGTCCTGTTCTTCGGGTACCTCCAACTCAAAATTTGATCATGCCCACTACTCATTTGTAGCCGAACACAGTACACACTGTCCCTCGCGTACGAACATTAAGGGTTGTTTAAACGCTTGTATATGCACCACCAACTGTTCTTCATTTTGTTATGTTAAAAATATGTGATGTTGAATTTTTGATATCAAACGATTGCTATTTTTTTTTTTTTTGTTTTATTATTCCAACCACATATTATGTCAATTTGTTGCATCTATACTGTTAATATTGTTACGAATGTAACTGATATGTTGATGTAGTTGAATATGTAGTTGAATTTTTATACCCTCAGCATTTATGCTAACAAGGGTATATTCACTTGCAGACCAGAAGTATGTTTGGACGAAATCGGTTTCAGATAATTTGGAGTCAATGTAACCATGTCCATCCGTCAGTCTGTCTGGCTGATGCGCACGGTAACTCTCGAACGGATTAACCGATTCGAACCAAATTTTCCACTTCGTAATATTTTACTCAAACTTAGATTAAGTTCGAAGATGGGCCTTATCGGTCCACTCCTATACGTGCCTCCCCCATAAAAGGTCCAAAATGTTCTTGAAGAGAGTAACCGATTTGCTACATACTTTGCACATCATGAAATTTCTACCAGACATAGATGATGTTCCTCCCACACAAAACTTCGGAAAAGTTCAGCTTATGTCCTGCTGTCGAATCGCTTTGATTTTTGTTGTAGCTACTTCCTAAGAAAATAGCCCGAAAGTAGTAAAAAACCCCTATGGCACCATGGGTAGTAGATGCAGCGTACGATAACTCAACATTACTGAGGTGTATTTGAAAATTTGATGTTGCCTAGCCGGGGAATCGAACCCACGACCTTCTGCGTGCAAGGCGGGTGTGCATACCATTGCACCCAGTTGGCACCTCCCACACAAAAGTTCGGAAAAATGCACTTCAAGGCGTGCTTTCGAATCGATTTTATTTTTCTTGTAACAACTTGAATTCGCTGCCCCCATTACGACGGTACAAGTTTTTTCAGGGTTAAGTCTATACTTCCTGTGAAAATAGCCCGAAATCTGCAAAAATCCATATGGCACCATGCGTACGAAAACTCTCGAACAGATCAGCCGATTCGCTTCAAAATTTGGCCTACGTAATATTTTGTCTTAACTACGTTTCAGTGCGGAAGGTGCGCTACAATAGTGCCCCTTCTTCACTATTGTAGCGCACTTTCCGGTTCCACTCCTCTAAAAGTAAAAAAAGTAACTAACCGTTCAAACTTCAGCTCCCATAATAAGATCCACTTCCAAAATGGACTATGTCGGCCCATCTTTCAAGTACATCCTCCGCAACACTTTCGAGCTTCAAACCAAATATATTTGATGATGAATGATTCAATTCACACAGGCTGAGGGTATATCTCTGTCGGCAAAGTCGACTGATACTTTTTTACCCCCCGTTTACACATGCAAGTGACAGTTCGAAAAATACCAATACACTCACATATATTCACTGCCACACCAACTAACAACCTCGCTGCCGATAAAATTTCCTTGTCAGTAATCAATGTAAGTGCTTTGAAAGTAACTTCATTTTTTTCGGAAAGTTTACACATGCAAGTGTCAGTTCGAAAATATTGAAGTTTCGACTATAATATGTATACACGACTGTCTGCAAGTTACTTACATGTGTAATCATTGGGTTACTTGTTTATTAAGAAGTTATTTTATCATGTTTACAAAAACAACTACTGTATAGAAATTTCTCAATACTTCAGGTTCTTACTAGAGATGGGCGCGTGCCTAAAAAATTAGGCACGAACATGCACGAACACGGACCAAAATTGTTATACACATTCACGCACAAACACGGCGTTTTTCGAGAAGGCACGAACACGCACACTCACGCACGAAATTAAAAAAAAGCGAAATCGATATAGGTGTACATTTGTTCAAAAAATATTCATATGGGGTTTTCTGAGTGAAATCGGACAATTTTTCAATACGAAGTTTTTGATATCCAACGGCTCCAGAGGTATCGCGCCTTGAAAAAGTCGAATTCTATGAAAACTACATGCAAAGAAATACTCATAACTTCTTTAACATTGGTCCAATTTGAAAAAAAATCTTTTTTTTATGTTTTGCTGTATTTAATAAAAAATAGAAAATAATTTGGAACAGTGGAATTGGATTCAATTTTCGCGATTTCATATATAAAATCAATTTTTAACAATGACTCCTTCGATTTTATTGAATTTTTTTTTGTAGAAAACTACGATCAGTTACAAAAATTTTAAGTCCTATTTGGTACCCCTTCCCCCATTGGACTCGAATGACTACTATTTTTGCTTAATTCTTTGAAATTTTTCAATATAATTTTTCCGAAAATTTTGGCTTTTTTAGGCGAAGATCATTTTTAGTATTAATTAATTATTAATTTTTAATCAATTTCTCGGTGGATTCGAGCGTGATGATCAATAATGCAAGTGAAACAACATATCGGGTGTGGGACGGCATTCCAAATGCAATTTGTTTTTTACAACGCTGAATATTTTCTCAATCATTATATGGCTTTCATGACAAACGCTTAGCGTAGTCTTTGAAATTTTTCTTTTATACTAGGGTGAAACATTTGTTATTTTACCAAAAAAAAAAAAAAAAAATTAAAACATGTTTTCTTAACATTTGTTTTGTTGTTTTATTTAGGAATTTATCTTAAACATCGTAAAACTGAGTTATTTTTAGATTTTGAAAATGGATTAGCAATTACTGTACCAGCCGAACAATAAACTAAGCTGATGATCAAATAACTACAGCTAGGGGATTATATGACTGACCATCCGAGCCAAATAATCTACCTATTATTAAAGGGATTTTTTGCCAGAAGATTATTATTTAGATACGAAGGAGGATTTGATTATGAAATACGTAATGTTTAAACATATCGCGGGCAAAAAAAAAACTTCATTCAGAAATACCCACTAATGCTGGTGTTTCTAAACCGTTCTTAAAATCGCAAAATAAAGAGGTTTACGATAAATTCCTAAATAAAACAGCAACACAAATGTAAGTAAATGAAACGTATTATGTTTTTGGTGCAATAAGATATTTTGCGCAGTAGAATATAGGAAAAACGTTGTTGAAAAATTTCAAAAAAATTAGAAAAAAATAGTTCTTATTCGAATCCCACTACCAAGTAGGACTTAAAATTTTTGTAATTGATCGTAGTTTTATAAAAAAAAATTTGCAAGATAATCGAAGGGGTCAATCATTGTTAAAAATTGATTTTAAATATAAAATCGCGAAAATTGCATCCAAGCCAACTGTGCCAATTTTTTTCTATTTTTTATTAAATAGGTGATAAAACAACAAAATACAATAAAAAAGATTTTTATCAAGTTGGACCAATATGAGTATTTCTTTGCATATAGTTTTCATAGAATCCCTGGAGCCGTTGGTCGAAAAAAATCAGAAAATAAACTGAAATGTTTTGTTAATGATCAGCATCACCACAGCAAAAAATAAAGAAAATAAAAAACCTCTTATTGAAAAATTGTCCGATTTCATTCAGAAATCCCCATATGTACTTCTAATTTTTCGAATCTTATTTAATTGCTATTCTTATTTAAAAACATTATTTTGTCCAAGTTAGAACTCAAAAGTCTAGTACGTCTTTCGTTGTGAATATTTCCATATGTGGAAAAATCTCCCGCTCGTTGCCGACCTGACGGGTATATCCAAAAATTTCCTGGCTAATAGTTTTAAATATTTTAGATTAGACTGTTTCCAAAAGTGTAAAACATCAGTCTGGCTAGATACGGCACTCGATAATATGTAGATTTAAAATCTTTCATGAATTGGGTCAATGGTATCAATTGAGCAGACTTTCAAAAGTTTTCTTAGACCAAAGGGCAATGATGTGCATAGTAGGGTACTTTTCCGAGCTTAATTTTTCGGAACACTCTTTGAATATTTTATGAAAACCCAATAGAGGATCTAGCAAATTTTAAGTCAGATATACGATCTCATTCTGGACTTGGTATATGCTCTCAAGCAACGTGTTTTTGTATGTTGTTTTAACGTTTTCGACAATTTGTTGTTTAGCTCCGAGTGTTTTAAAATATCTTACAGTCAGTCAATCAATTTTCCCAATTCGGAAAGATGATGTTTTTCAATAACATCATCAACAACAAATAATACAGTCAGATAAACATCTGATTTGCAAAGAGAGTATATTGCGTTAACTCTCTCGGTAGTTTTTGTGTTTGCTTCTCTCGTGAACAAAACAAATTGCATACAAACATCATCTTTTTTTACTCATACTCTGGCCTCTCCATAACAAAATGGCAATAAGTACCACACTACAAAACAAAGCAAATAATTTTAGGCATTTTTTGGTCGGTTTTATATTCTTGTTTGTTTTTCGTGTTTTATATGGTCTCTTGCACGACTTCTAAAGGGAGAACAAAAATTTAGCACGATCGTGTCACATAGTGCAGATCGTGTTTAGTCGTGTCGTGCAAAACCGTGTCGAACAAAAAAACACGATCACGCACGGCCAAAAATTTATTCCGGTACGACACGCACAAACACGGCGTTTTTCGAGAAGGCACGAACACGCACTACTCACGGCACGACACGCGCCCACCTCTAGTTCTTATCATGTTATTGATTTGCTTTTATTTACAATCATTGATTCATTGCTTTTGTTGTACCATTTCATGTTTGTTTTGATAGTTGTGATGTCATTGCTGTTTTATCGATTCTCTTGTATTTGTCGCTCTCACCCGTTCATGTAGGTTTTGTTGTTCGCCTAGAGCGAGTGTGCGTCTGTTTGTTTTTTGCACAGTTGGTTTCCAGTTGCTACCAGATTTTCCGTCTGGAAACATCGGGAACGAGAGGCAATTGAGATAAATACAGGGGGAGTCACAGACAGTCAGTCAGTTGTGATCAAGACGGCAAACTGAACAGTCGGTTAAAGAAGAAGAAAAGGAAAGCTGTGTGCTTACTAGAGTCAAGCTGTGTCCGTAGTAATTAAAGTCGGTTGTGAATAAGTGAAATAAAATCGTAAACTAAAACGAATCCTGTTTTATTTGGTAAAAATCGTATTGGGAAATAAAACAACGTCTACACGGAGATTAGTTAAACCTAATACCGTAACAATATTATTAAAATATATTTTCGTAGCTGATTCACTCCTATAACTGCATCTTAATAAGGTTTCTATTAAAGGTGTTGGTGTGAGATAAGACTGGTTTTATGGAAATTCGTAAGAGAAAAGCACTAAAATGTGCTAAAATTTGTTTTTCGAAATTCGAACAATACGTTTACAGTAAGCACTAAAATGTACTAAATGTGATTCCATTTGGTATTGCGTGAAAGAATAAAGCTAAGCTAAAAACTTGAAAATTTTTATGCTATTGGGATGTGGATGAAGCTGCTGTACTAAATTGTAAATAGGTTTGTATTCCCGATTTGGTATTAGCTTCAGAAATAAGTTCTATGAACCAGCAACATGTTTGACGCCAAAGATGTTATTCATGCATGGGTGCAAGTGAAATGGAGTGTCATTTCTTTTAGCATCTTCACTCATTCTTTTTACAAGAGCGTGGCCCCCAAAAGATGCAATACATTTTCGTACGTTATGTTCTTACCCTGTAGGAAATGTCAATAGTGAATCTATACTGACTTACTACTGACATTGTCAACAGTACTACTGACAAACTGTAGACAACTAATGTAATTTCCTATAGACATTTTGTATGAACGTGTCATTCGAAAGTCAGTACTGACAATGGAACTAGTATGTCAATAGTAAGTCAGTAGTTCCTGAGGAACCATGTGTTGACATTGGAGGTAGTGAGTCAGTATAGACATTGGAGGTAGTGAGTCAATAGTACCAGATTTTCAATACTAAATTTTTTAGCTTATTTGGAACTTTTCATAGATAAAACAGCTATATAGTACATTTAATAAGAAGATGAAGCTACACATTTGTTTAAATACTATATTTCATTAAAGAATAAAACAAATAATATTGAAAATGCTAAAAATTTACAAATTGCGTATTACAGTATTTTTATCTTTTTAAATGGCTAAGCCAAAGATTCCACATAAGTAAAAATTTACAGCCTCTTTCTGTATGTCGAAAGAAGAATGTGTGCGAATGAAACACGCCCAAACTTTAGTTTTCGAAATAATTTTACCTTTGCTTTTGCTTCAAAACAAAAAACAAATTTGAAAAACACACAAGAGTTTGGGCGTGTTTCATTCGCACACATTCTTCTTTCGACATACAGAAACAGGCTGTTAGTAAATAAAGACAATGTTTTCAAGGCTGCTTAAATATTTTAACTTATAAATAATAAAAAACGTTCTCGTTTTATTTTCTTGTCCAAGTCGCACCAATGACTTGTCTGCTTAAAATAGTTCTTCTTCTGTTGCACTTAACGTTTTGGCAGGCGATTCGCTGAATGTTGATATAACATCTAGGAATTGAAAAGAATAAACATGTATAAATAAATACAAATAAATAAAAAAAAATGTCCTTAAATAAATAAATAAATAATAATAAATAAATAATAAATTTGCTTACCTATTGCAGCTGTATAACATTGGAAAAATCTCACAATCGATTTTTGCCAAATAATTCTTTAACATTGTAATTTATTATGTTTAGTTGCATTCAGCATTTCCAGCGAGACGGGACAGTATATACATCAGGCTCCACAATCTTCGATAAAGGTTCCACATAATGCCTAATTGTCCAAATTTCACCACAAATGTTGTTAGTCGCCTCAGAATTCGTACTTTGCTATAGAATTGTTTATTTTTCACATGTCTTTTATATTATCTTTTGCTCATACTTGTTATTGAAATTATATGCCTAAAGTTTTCACGATATTTTATCGATTTTTACAAAAACACTTTTTTCACCAACCGCAAAAATTATTTTACGCCAAACAATTAAGAAAATTAAAAAAAAGGATGCTTCGTTGCTATCATCTGTCAATATACACAATGCTTCTTCTTATTAAGGTAAAGATATCAATAGTTGACAACCTGGTGACAAAGTGTTGACTTTGTCACCATATTAGTAGACAAAGTGGCGACATGTCAACACATGACCCCACACTTCCTACAGGGTATGTTCTTCTTTTGAATGATAGACGATGTTTTGAAACAATGTTCGGCAAAAAGGGGCACACGTGCCCTTGATGAGAATAACAACAGAACAACCACCTCTCAGTCTTCGTTCAGAAGTCAAAGAAGAAGGTTCTGTTGTCGGTTGTTTCAATGATTTTTAATTTTAGCAATGCATTAACGCACACGCTGTTTGTGGAGAGAGCGAGAGAGTCGTATGCGTGAGGCCGCAAACAATGCATTTGTATTGGTGCCGATACCTGTTTTGAAACATAACAATCAATTCATTTATTGAATAAAACTTTTAGTTGTTTTATGAGTTGAAATAAAGTATTAATGATAACGAACAAAGGAATATGACGAAAAATGTACAGATGAGATGTGTATTAATTGGTGTTTGCAAAGTGACTACTGACTGTGTGTAGAAGAGATGTAAAAACTTATACATGCATCTCTGCTACGATGTTGTCAGGTTGTTGCATTTATGTGGTAATACTAGGGTTACCCTAATAATATCAAAGAATGGAGCCCGATTCTAGTTTTAAGATCGATTGGGGACTTCCTAGCCTGTTGTAAATAATAAACCTTATACAGATTCAAAAATAATTAAAATAAAATATGCATGTGTATACATAGAAACACGAACTTCATCTCTATTTGATGAAAATGCTATTAGATAACATGTCAAATGCTGATGAAAAGATCGGATCTTTCACCACTTCATTTAAATGGGTTCAAATGATTCAAGATTTAAGATATACTTTATTGAGACTTTTACAAAATCATAGGGAAATATTCAACATTTAACAAAGAGAACTTACAATTTTTGAGTATTATTTTAATACCATAATAGGTAAATAGCTACTTGCTTCGAATAAGTGATTTCATAAAAGAACATGTGTGGGTGTTGTGTCAGTGTTTGCTCCCAACACTTTGACTGATAAAATAGTGGACATCGCCATAAAAACAACTTTTACTAATTCTACTTAACCTAAAATTAAATAAATAAAAAAGAAAAAAAACAACATCTTTTAAATATTAGAAATGTAGTTAATAAAGCTAGCCCCTATGAGAGCCAGGAGTTGTAAAAGAGTAAACATTGGCTAAAAGCGAAGATGTTGGATTAAAATCATTCGGAACATTTTTCCTTATTATACCAACAGATAGTTCATATCTGACCAGCCAAATTCACATTGATGGTTGTAAATGTCTTTAACCAACGTATTTTCGTGATTGGGCAAGCTATCAACAAACTTTCTTAATACATATGTTAATCTGATGTAAATCTGATCTTTAACGACTTCTTTCGAATGGGTTCTAAAGCTGATGAAAAGATCGGATCCTTCATTTGAACTAATGCAAAAGATACAGTGAAATCGCGGCATCTCATGGAATCACTTCCATAAAATTTTGCTGAGTGAGTATACGAAAAGCACTAAATTGTATTAATTTTAGTACTGTCAGAAAGGATCTAGCAAAAACTCGGATCCGTTAGTCATTATTAGACATCGGAGTTTTGCATATGTGATAATAATAAAGATACTGATTGGACCAAAATTAGTTTCAAAGAAAACTAAATTCAATATTAAAAATTAACTCATACAGAATTTTACCTCTGCATCAACAGCATGGAAATTTAAGCCACCCTCCTCCCCACAGGAGGAATAGTAAGGTCGGTTAAGACAGTTTTATACAACAGAACTCCTACTAGAGTACCCAGTGTAGAATTACTCAGAAGTATGCTTGCAGAAGTAGAAAACATCATAAACTCTCGACCCCTGGTGCACGTTCCAATAGATCACGAGAATTCAGAAGCATTGACACTTTGCTGCTGGGCTCTTTAAATGGCATGAAACCTTTGGCATCGTACGACGACGGCGCAGCGGCTCTTAGTAATAATTGACTATGTTTTCAACAGTATGCGGACTCATTTTGGCGGCGATGGGTAAGGGAATATTTACCTTGTTTAACATTGAGATCAAAATGGCATGAAAATGCAAAGCCTCTAAAAGTTGGTGACTTGGTTATTGTGGTTTACCCATCGAATCCCAGAAACGTGTGGCCTAAGGAAAGGGTACTGGAGACATCTCTAGCGAAAGATGGCCAGGTGCGAAGCGCGAAAATTATGACGTCCGGTGGTATATTGGTGAGACCTGCAACCAGATTAGCTGTGCTAGATGTGGCGGAGAAATAGGAGTAAGACTTCGAAGGCTTCTCGTCATTACTGAGGGGCGGTGTTACCGCCATTGGTGATCAATACACATCGCGTCGACCAGTAATTAAAATAAATAAACTGCTAAGAAATTGACGTTTAACGGAAATAAACTTAATTTAGAACACTTTTTGATGATTTTATTTAATTGACGAATTAGTTGACGATTTTCGTCAAAAAACCCTTGCATATTTAGCATATTTTGCATATTTTTTGCATATTTTTTGTATATATTATGCATATTTTTTGGCATATTTTTGCATGTTTTTGATATGACCCCAAATATCGAAAAATTGACCCTCAAACGCCTATATCCAAAATTTGAGTCGAATCGGATAAGAAATAAAAAACATGCTAAAATCCGATGTCTAGCAATGGCATAAAAGTATAACTCGCTGCATGTTTAGCTTCATTGAACTTAAACATTTTAAAATTTTTGGGCATCAATTAAGGTTATAGCTAAATAATCCTAAAGAGAGTATTTAGGTTTAAAAAATTGATAATAATAACAGGGGCTAATTGTGGAATTCTCAATGGACATGATCTTTACATAATTGAAGCAGTCCTGTTGATTGAGCTGTTGGATACTATGATAAATTACGTCAACGATATAAGATCTATTGAGATACCACGCTGGCACACAATCACTTAAGTATTGGGTTCAACATTGCTAAACATGTCATTAGCACTTGTTATTACCACCAATCTTTAAACCTAAATTCTCTCTTTAGAATTATTTCGGTCTAACATTAATTGATGCCCAAAAATTATAAAATTTTTCAAGTGCAAGGAAGAAAAACATGCATCGAATAAAATAGTCTAGATTATTTCTTTCAGTAAAAATAAAGGTTTCATTCAATTTGGAAAAGGTTTCATTTGATTTGGAAAAGGTTTCAATTTGAAAAGGTTTCATTGTACCTGCACAACTATGTGGAAAGGGTATTATAAGATTGTTTTATTTAGCGCGTAAAATGGACCAAAAACTTAATTTTTCTCCGATTTTGTAGCTGATCTGTAGTCCGATTGCCTCGAAATTTTAAATAAGGTAAGAGTATATGACAAAGAAGAAACTTGCAATTTGAGATGGCGATCAGATAATATTTAGAGGGTAAAATGGACCACAACTTATATCTTATATATTTATTCCTGGTAGAGACATTCCGGGCAAGTAAGCTATACATAGAAGAGGAAAGCTTCATCTTTCTATTGATGTCAATTGTGTTGGTGTACATGATAAGATAACAGAGTTACAGCCTAATATACCCAGTTTTTGTTTGTAATGTAATCGTAAACACGCTAGAGGTCGTAATTATAGTTCAATAATCACGAAATTTTGCACGAGGTAAGAGTTTAGGTGGAAGAAGATGCCTACAATTTTGGATAATAATCTGATATTATTTAGCGGGTGAAATGGACCATTACGTTTGTATAAAAATTAAAAAAAATATATTTTTAGTCTATATTTTATTTCCAGGAGGGCATATGGTTTTACTCCTACGTCATTTGTATTTGCTCTTCTAAATCAGAACATCAGAAGATTTTGATCATCAATTATCGTCTACTAAAATCTTCACAAGTTGATGGTGGCTTAGAATACTGAGACGCCGGCAACCTTGACACTCGGTTGTCCCAGGTACCAGCACCCAGGTTCGAATCCCAGTCTGAAAATTGACATTAACTGAAATTTGATATTTGAAGTTCCCAATAGCCATGAAACTTCTCCACTAAAAATTGTCAAGCTAGGTCCCGATTTAATGTATTTCAAGGATTTTAGCTACATTTCTTGACCGAACACAATGGTCACAATGGCCACGAATCTTCTCCACTAACAATTGTCAAGATGGTTCCACGTTTTGGTATAACCCCCATATAATAGTACCTCCCGATTTAAGGTATTTTGGGTATTTATATTTGCCACCAAAAATGGCTACAAAGAGATCAAAATACTTCTTCATTAAAACTTATGGACATAGGTCCACGTTTTGGTAGAGCCCCCATATAAAGATATAACGGTACCGCCCGATTTAGGTATTTTTATATTTTAAACTACAGGTTCTGACCAAATTATGGTTTCTAGAGGTCAATAAACTTATCTACCAAACATTGTGGAATAGGACCAGGTTTTCGTATAACCGCCATATAACGGCACCACCCAATTTCAGGCATTTTGAAGTCTTTACCTACATTTTCTGACCAAATTAGCTGTACATTGACTCTTTGCGTTCTTAGTAGTCAATAAACTTCTCCACTAGAAATTGTGGACAAAGGTACACGTTTTCGATTAGCCCCTATATAACGGTACCGCCCGATTTCAGGTATTCCAAAATGTATGGACATAGGTTCATGTTATGGAATACGTTTTTAGTTAAATTTTCAGACCGAATTACTTATAGCTTGGCTTTTATGGCCCCTGTAAGACACAACTTGTTGATAGGTATAATTTCCCTTTGTGGTATTTGTGGTTCCCAGTGGTTATAAACTTCTACATCAACAGTTCTAGACATACGTCTTCGTCGTGGTGTAGCTCCTATAAATGTGTATCCCCATTTCAGATATTTTTTAGTTGTCCGAATTAGTTAAAACTAAGTGGTTGTGGTTTCCAGTGGTTATTAAACGTCTCCCCCTAACATTATGGACATTAATACTTTCGTAACACATTGAAAACTAATTATACCGTAAAAGTTTTGAATATTTCATGGTGGAGTTTATTGTTGCCTTATTAAAATAAAGAAAAATGTTTTTTGTAAACAAGGATAACGAAAATCTGGCCAAAAAACGTAAAATACGGCCTGCGCTTTATCTCGAAAACAAGAGCTGATAGAGAAAAACTACTTCCGGATTTTAAAATAGCTCGCCAGTTTGGGTTAGAAACAGGAATAAATTCGGATGAAACAGGCAACTTATTTAATATTGTTGACCAGTGTTAGCGGCATAGCTCCATCAATTGATCCAGCCTTCCTCTTTCAACATAAATTGCTTTCCTATACAAATTCTTTCAAAAAGTACGGTAACGGAAAAATGGCAAAAATTCCAAACAACTCTAGGAGAAGTGCAAAATCGACGTATCTGCCAACTATGCTGCTAGTTTCTACTCGACCAAAAATGTCTAAGAGAATAGGAGGAGAGAGACTCTCTATTCATCGCCATTTTTGTTTAGAGAGAAGCGCAAATCTATCTATTTTTTGGAGGAAGGGAACTATTTTTAGCACAAAATGGGCAAAAGTACTAAAGTACCATTTAGTACATAGTAACATTTTGCATATTCGGGAATATAACTATAATTAGAAGCATACGTTTTGAATATTCTATATTCATTTTCCTTTATTCAGCATATTCAGACATAATTCGGCAATTTTTGTTCTCTGTGGTCAAAAATCTTCTGCAGAAAAAAATGCCCGAAATGTCTCTTTGTTGTTATATTTGATGCAATTTTGTCATAAGTGAAAATCGTCCTTTTAGACAATGGTCAATTTCCCATATTTCTAACTATTTTAGAAATATTTGAGTTAAGCTTCCCTGGAATCCCTGCATTTATGTCGTATTAGGCCAGATTTATTGCCGTGGCGGAATATATTCTGTGGAGAGTCTCAATTACATAATAATCTGCTCAAATCGACTTTAAACGGATAATAATCTTAATTTAGAAAACTGACGATTTTCCAACTTTAATGGACAATTTTGCGATTTTTATGACGATTTTTGTCCAAAAACTGTTTGCATATTTTTTGCAAAATATATTACATATATTTTGCGTGTTTTTGATATGACCCCAAATATCGAAAAAATTGCCCTTAAAACGTATAGACCCAAAATTTGAGTCCAATCGGATAAAAAATAAAAAACAAGAAAAAATTCTATGTCTACTGATAAGTGGCAAATTCTTACCAAACCTGTCTGACCTCCTGTTAATTATTTTAGTTCAACTTGCAAGCTGGGTCCATAACAATGGTCTTGGCCTAAACCCAGAGAAGACTGAACTTGTACTATTCACCAAGAAATGCAAAATTCCCGATTTCCTGCTTCCAGTTCTGGACAGAGTGGCCTTGGAAGCACTTCGAAGCAAAAGGTTGGTTACCTGTTTCTTCAAAAAAAAAAAAAAAGAAACAAAAAAAACTGACAGTGTGGCGACTATACGGCTTGAGAAATATAGGACGGTTAATTCTGAGTGGTACACTATAATTTGTTTGCCTGAAGTCTCCTGAAAATTTCGAAAAACGAACAAGAGAAGACAAATCAATGTGCATTATGACAAAGTGGGGTACCACACATCAATTCAAACCAGCGCTGTTTGACAAGACAAAACGTAAAATTGATAGGTCATCGGCCGTACAGCCTTGACTGGGGATCCAATGAGTTCATTTGATTCCAGAATATCAAGAAAAGAAGGCGTGGTCAACGATTTTCGTAGCCAGAAGTTGCTGTAAAAGCGTTCAAAAACCAAGTTTTGGAGGTGTCTCAATCGGGGTGGAAAAAGTGATTCAGCAAATGGTTTGAGCGCATGAAAAAACGTTTAAATCATGCTGGAGACTACTTAAGAAAACAGTAAAACTATTCTGATGGTAAATATTCGTGTTTTCATTGTTAGGCCAGTTAGATATCGTTCAGCCCTCGTATTTACTATCAAATGCAAGAAACTTTGCTGCATCCGTTTTTAAGAAAATTATTGCAAAATATCTAACTTCATATTTGCATAATTGTTAAATAAATCTATATACATAAAAGCAAATTGTGTTAGTTACTACGCTTATAACTCAAGAACCGCTGAACTGATTTTGACAATTCGGAATGGTCTCATGGCAGAAAAGGATAAAACCTAAAAAAATCGCGAAAATCTGAGAAAAATTTGCAAAAAATATTTTTGAAAAAGTCAGTGTTGCCACACATTTCTCTCGAGCTTTGCGTTCGGAGTATATCGTGTCAGTTCTGTTTGGACAGTTTTTGGTGAAAATTGTATATGTACCACATTCTATTGACTATTTCATGGATCTATATGTCAATTTTTAAAAATTGTTTTATTTAATTTAATAAATGTCAGTTTTCATTTTATTCAAACAATTCTTTGTGGAAATTAATTGCGAAAAATAGTTTAATCTTTATTGTAAGGGGTTATTAGCAGCTTCAATTGATATTACCATTCTCTGCATGGTATTTTTGGAAAGTCTAATAGGAAGTACGCTGGAACGATGGAAGAATATATTAGATTTTTTCAAATGACATCGAAGTTAATATTATTGAAGAACGCTGATTGAAAACCAAAATTGATAAATACATAAAAACTGGAAGTTCCTACATGTGGGGTATATACCAAACTTTGAACCTATATTGATCATTTTCTGCGTCGAGGTTTTCTACCCATTGGGAATCCGAAATACCAAGTTACAGTCACTACAATAGAAAAATATTTTAAAAACTTCACATCGAGCGGTATCGTTGTACCTTCCAATACCGATCGGGAGGTAAATATTGACCTATGTCTATAATTTTTGCGGAGAAATTTTTTAACCACTAGCCACCTTAAATGGCAAATTAGATCACCATGTTCTGTTATCTGTGGGCTATACTGAAATGGGGAATTATGGCAAATACTTTTCATGGAGTTTTCTTATTACTGGGAACTTTAAATGTGAGATTAAAGCCAATGCAGTTAGAAAATGTGGTTAAAACCTTAAAATACCTGCCGTACAGCCTTGACTGGGGATCCAATGAGTTCATTTGATTCCAGAATATCAAGAAAAGAAGGCGTGGTCAACGATTTTCGTAGCCAGAAGTTGCTGTAAAAGCGTTCAAAAACCAAGTTTTGGAGGTGTCTCAATCGGGGTGGAAAAAGTGATTCAGCAAATGGTTTGAGCGCATGAAAAAACGTTTAAATCATGCTGGAGACTACTTAAGAAAACAGTAAAACTATTCTGATGGTAAATATTCGTGTTTTCATTGTTAGGCCAGTTAGATATCGTTCAGCCCTCGTATTTACTGTCAGTTTTCATTTTATTCAAACAATTCTTTGTGGAAATTAATTGCGAAAAATAGTTTAATCTTTATTGTAAGGGGTTATTAGCAGCTTCAATTGATATTACCATTCTCTGCATGGTATTTTTGGAAAGTCTAATAGGAAGTACGCTGGAACGATGGAAGAATATATTAGATTTTTTCAAATGACATCGAAGTTAATATTATTGAAGAACGCTGATTGAAAACCAAAATTGATAAATACATAAAAACTGGAAGTTCCTACATGTGGGGTATATACCAAACTTTGAACCTATATTGATCATTTTCTGCGTCGAGGTTTTCTACCCATTGGGAATCCGAAATACCAAGTTACAGTCACTACAATAGAAAAATATTTTAAAAACTTCACATCGAGCGGTATCGTTGTACCTTCCAATACCGATCGGGAGGTAAATATTGACCTATGTCTATAATTTTTGCGGAGAAATTTTTTAACCACTAGCCACCTTAAATGGCAAATTAGATCACCATGTTCTGTTATCTGTGGGCTATACTGAAATGGGGAATTATGGCAAATACTTTTCATGGAGTTTTCTTATTACTGGGAACTTTAAATGTGAGATTAAAGCCAATGCAGTTAGAAAATGTGGTTAAAACCTTAAAATACCTTTACCGGGGGCTATACGAAAATGTGGACCCATTTTCCATACCAATTATCTTAGGATTACTACAAATGACTACATAAAGTTTAATTCATTGTGACTTCTATCTTAATTTCAGCAGACAGATGGACGGACATAGTTAAATCGAATTAGAATCGTAGGCTGATCAATAATAAACATATGTCTATACTTTATGGATTCTCATACAAAAAGTGGTGTTGCAATGATGAATGAACGGAATGAATAATTTAATATACCCTACATCTTATGTTGGAGTGTATTAAAATTATGTTTGCCAAAAGTTTCAAAAACCCAAAAAACTGATGTACATCTTCTATGGGGGCTATATTAATACGTAAACTACATATACCTACAATTCTCAGTATGAATTAATAATTTCGAATACCAAATACCAAACTTGAGTCATTAGGGTAGGATAATGTGGCTAAAATCTTCAGTTTTGTAGCTGCAAAGAAAACCTAATATAAAATTTCAGCCATTTCGGTGAGAAAATATAGGTAAAACCTTCAAAACACCTAAAATCTGGAAGTACCGTTCTATGGAGGCTATATCAAAACATGGATCGATATAGCCCAATACCAAACATCCTAGGAGTAATATAAACTTCTGTACCAAATTATAAAGCTCTGCCTTAAATATTGCAAGCTGTATCTAGATCAACAGATAGACGGACATGGTAATATCGACTTAAAATTTTATGCTGATCAAGATGTGTTAAAAACGGAATGACAAATTTAATTATACCCTCCATATTATGGTGAAGGGTATAAACAACTTTATATATAACACCAAATATAAATTGCTTTTTCATTTAAGTAATTCTATTTCAAATTCGTCTCGCAATAGCCATGACAATAAATGAATCGCAAGGCAAATAATCAACTTCAATGTACCTTAAATGACTGCGAGACGAAGTTCGCCGGATCCACTAGTTCTTAATAAAACTAAACATAGTTTATTTTTAATTAATAGAGGAGGGTGTAAATTAAATGGGGAAAAATTGTTTGGGGCCTGGAGCTACATAGTTAAATAGCAATAAATTTTCAAACATTATTATACCCTACACCACTATGTGGAAAGGGTATTATAAGTTTGTTTTGGTAAAATAAAATATTCGTCGGAGACCCCCAATGTGGTATACCAATCTTCATATCTCGACGAGATAAAGCGATTTTGAGATGTGTGTCCGTCCCTCCGTCCCTCCGTCTGTCCATTATAAAATGTAATCAAACTCCATGCCGCAATTATAGACCGATAGTCACGAAATTTAGCATGGAGGTCGGGTTCAGACCAGAATAGACACCTATTGTTATTGGTGATGATCGTGAAATATTTAGCGGGTGAAATGGAGCAAAACATAATTTTTATACAAATTTGTAGCTGTTCTGTAGGTCGCAATAATAGTCCGATCGCTTCAAAATTTTAAATAAGGCAAGATCATATGACAAAGAAGAAGCTTGCAATTAAAGATGGTGATCAAATAATGTTTAGAGGGTTAAATGGACCACAACTTTTGTGTGAAAATTGTAAAAATTTGTAATAGACAGCTTATATCTATACTTCTGGAACACACACTCCGGTTGAGTAAGTTGTACTTGGAAAAGGACCTCTTGACCTTTCTATTGATGCCAATTGTGTTGGTGCACATGATCAGATAACAGAGTTAAAGTCTAATATACCCAGTTATTTGTTTGTAGTGTAATCATAAACACGCTAGAGGTCGCAATTGTAGCTCAATAGTCACGACATTTTTCACGAGGTAAGACTTTAGGCAGAAGATGAATCCCACAATTTTGGATGATGATCTGATATTATTTAGCGGGTACTCTGTAGGGCATATATCGCCAAAGTAGCCTACGTAAGGAAAAAGAACTACTGCCTTTTCCCTTGATGCAAATTGCAATAATGTGTCTGCTAGATGACGGGCCTGATGCCTAATATATAATGGGTTTTATGTAGAGAACCATATTTTACTCCCATAGTACAAATTGTCCCTATCATGACAGATCAATATCCAGATTTTACATTATTGCAAATTACGTGGAGTCATAGCGTATTAATTGACCAATTGGATTTTTATACATATTTTATTTAAATGTTTATTATAATAAAAAATTATAATAAAATACTAATTATAAAGCACTAGCAACAAAGGCTATCGGTTTAATTTTTTATACATATAATGCAGCATGGGGTCGCTTCACCACATATTTTCAAAATGCCGTTAATGTTTATTTGAAGTATTAATTTTGGTGAAGGCGAATCCACCCACCCTATCCTGGCGTATAATTGATTATGTATAATTTTCGGATTTATTCATTTCTTTGCATGTAAGTTATTTGGAATAGAATGAATAGAAAATTCATTATTAGTAACTTTTACCGATATAAACTATATATAAGTTGAAATCAGAATAATATCACCCTGAAAAGCACAAAGCCGTGTGCATTATCAAGCATTAGTATGGCACAAGTTCACAATTTTTAGATTATAGATCTTTAATAAACTCACAATTTTCCCTTTGACAACTTTTATATAGCATTTGTAGTAGAGCTGGCAAACCATCGATATTCCCAACATTAGATATTTTCGATATAATGTTTTAAAATATCGATTGCTATCGATATTATCGTTAAGTTGTCATCACCATTAATTTGGAAATGAAACTGGCGGAAATGTCAATGATTTTCTTGAAATTTTACACAAGTAGTTCACAGAAATGTGAGGGAGAAAAAACAATTGCTTTTATTTTATAAAAAATAAAAAAATACATTTTACTTTACCGAAAAATGTGTACGTGTGACTACGGGCTTACTTTCTCACACACACATAACCGAAAAGTAGCGAAATTTCTATTTATTTCACTGAATTTCAGGTTAGGGGTTTTTATTCCGATAATATCGATAGGTAAAACTATCTATCGATATTGAATTTTGAAATAACAATCGATATTATCGATAGTGCCATCGATTTTTTGCCAGCTCTAATTTGTAGTGTTCAATAAATTGGAGGAGTGTTCAATAAATGTCAGTCGGTCGAAAATTTCACGGTCAAATATCTGAGATATTGCAAATTGCATTGTAACTGGGAATATTTGTACATATGTATTCCAAAAAGGAACCTGACATTCAAAGAAAGTTTAAAGATTAGCAGAAGGGGTAAACAATGTGAATTTTCCAATTTTGAAATATTTGTTAGAAATGTATAGAGTTGTGCCAAATGATCTATGTATTTGGAACTATTTGGTTCACTACGCAGTTCCAATGGTTCACTATGCAGTTCATTTATATGGACAAACTGCGTATACGTAATATCACACGCTAGATTTTATGATGTTTGGAACTGGTGCCGTGGAACTAGTACCGTGAACTAGGAACTAGAAATGTATAATATGTATAATTGTTCCACAAACATTTCCCGGCTAGGCAACATCAATGTTTCAACCCCTCAGTAGAGTTGGGGACATTTTGTGGGATGTTGAGAGAACAATTATTATATTACTATTTATTATAATTATATTATTGTATTGATGTGATAAGTTACTTCTTACAATAAGTTTATTTGTTCCATAAAGGAATTTTGATTTACCGAGAACTAGATCCCAGGGGTAGTGGTGTACACGCAGAGAGGAGATATTGTAGGAGCAATCATATTATAAGAACAAAATAGTATATTTTAAAAATCTGGAAATATATATTGTTGGTGCAACAATATATTTTGTTTCATTATGGTGCCTGACACAAAATATATGGTTGAAACAACAATATATATTTGCAGATTTTTAAATACACTATTTTGTTCTTAGAATATGATGGCCCCTACAATATCTCTTCTCTGCGTGTAGGGTATCACATGGTCGGCCCCGTCCGACTATAGCTTTTGTTTACTTGTATTTCTTCTGTTTTTTAGTGTAATATACTTTTGTTAAATGGAGCGTAGCTACAAATGTTCTCTAACGTCCAGTCCAATTATTTTTCGACAAATTAAATTGGGCTTCCTAGATTCTGAATAATCAACTTTTTGCTGCCAATATCCGCAAAACTTGTTGATAAATACATGGAAAATGTAGCTTAAATCCTCGAAATACCAAAAATCGGGCAGTACAGTTATATGGGGGCAATATCAAAACGTAAACCTATGTCCACAATTTTTGGAATGGAGAAAGCTTGTGTCCAGTGGGAACTCCAAATACCAAATTACACCTTATTTGGGCGGAAAATGTAGCTTTAATCCCCCAAAACACTGAAAATCGGCAGGTACCTAAAAAGGGACCTATACCCAAACGTGGACCCATGTCCACAATTTTTGTCGGAAAAGTTTATGACCACTAGAAACACTAAGTACCAAATTGCAACTAATTTGGAAGGAAAGGATTGCTTAAATCCTCAAAATATTGAATATCAGGAGGTACCGTTATATGGGGGCTATACCAAAATAATAGCCGAAGTGGTATATATTTAATCCATTATTACCCAGGGACACATACTACGTTTATGCAAAATTTCAGAAATATATCTCCATTCGTTTGCAAGTTATTAATTTCGCGGCTCTAGATCAGTGATTTCGACCATTGTGCCCCGGTGGCAATTACTTGGGAACAAAGCGTTGCTTTCTAAACTATCAAGCGTATAAAGGATCGCGTCATTACAGATTACCGGCTCGATCAAAAGCACTCCGCAGGCTGCTTTAAATGTCATTCTGGATTTCAAATCTCTGGACATCCTAATTCAGTTTCAAGCGCCAAGAATGGCTTTTAGACTCCTAGAGTCAGGATCGTGGCGAAGTTCACACTTTGGACATTCGAAAGCTTAAAAACTAATTGTTAGTCGACTAGTATCAAATATCAGCCAACTTCGTTCAAGTTTGACTCCCTATACGTTATCTTTCCAAGTAGAGACGCATGGGCTGAGGACATATCGCTCATTTACTCCAAGAGCGACACATTTCAAAAAATCCAGTTTCGAGAAAAACTCATTTAAAGTTGGCGATTGAAATTTGACTTCCCAACTTAAAAAATTATAAAAATTATAAAAATAACTACTTGGACCATATTTTGCAAACAGCTGGCCATATATCAGTGCTAAATTTCTGTGTAAGTTCAAGCAAAATTTGAAGTGTTTTGGTGCTTCATAAACTCAAAAACCTTTTGAGTTGAATTATGTGAATCTCGTAGAAGTCGTAGAAAAAATAGAAATTGCTAACTGAGAAAACACATTTTTTGAGTTATGTCACTCTTTGAGTAAATGAGCGATATCTCCTCTGGACGGTCTGATGATATACACAGACGCTTCAAAGATGGAAGAAGGCACTGGTGCTGGCGTCTATTGCGAAAATTCACTAATTAATTCATACAAGCTTGATGTAGCTGCAGCGTTTTTCAGGCGGAGATTCTTGTTAACAGGAAAGCAGCAAAACTGATGAAAAGGCTTGAAGGTAGTCTTATAGGACCGGTGACTATATATGTCAATAGTCAAGTGGCTCTCAAGTCATGAACCATTAACTCTCAAGCTATCCGTTATTGCAGGAAGGCTTTACATGACATACGCGATATCGTAAAGCTATGATGGGTTCCTGGCCATAGTAACATAATGGGGAACGAGATAGCAGATGAACTAGCTCGAGGTGGCTCTAAGTCTCAGAACCTTCCAGTTGATGAAACTGTCCCGCCACATATGTGCTACTACATTAGCAAACTTCGTGAGATCTTCAACGAGAGGGCACATCAAAAATGGCTCTTGGAACATGGCTGCAGAATATCCAAAGCAATCTGGCCTGTGGTTTCGTCGTAAGACTATTGATCTTGTTGTGTAGGTTTTTCAATAAATAAATACATAAATAAAACGACCTCCCTCCTCTCACTTGATAAGTTAGCAATGAAAATCGCGATGGGACTTATAACAGGTCACGGCAGAGAGAGATCTCTGACTTCGAAATGGGATGACATTGGTATTGACTACTGCAGACTATGTGAAGATGCAGGGGATATAGCGACTTTCGAAAATCTACTCTGTAGGTGACCCTCACTGCAAACAAGAAGTCACCGAATTCTGGGTAGATATGAGATAGATACTCTGATACTCTTCCTATATAACATAGATCCCATTGTCCTACTCAACTTTGCCATGCTCCTATCGTGGCTTGGCAAAGGTCCGTAACTGACATAATTCTCTTCAAATTCTATTCTATTTACTGCAAGTGAATCAATTTGCCAACGACACACAAATCCATCTTTCATCAATCTTTACTTCATCTGCAACTGTAACTCATCATCATCTTACACACCACTATCTTTACATCATCTTCATCACCAACGGCCTCCGAGTGAAGCAGTCACCTATACTATTAGATGGCTCCACATCTTTAAACCAAACCTAACATGTGTTTCTTGATTTCAGAAACAAATTATCATTAAATTTTAAGTGATCCCCAACATTTTTGTATCAAATATTCTTCCTGTTTGCAATAATCCATTTAGAGCCATGGTTGGAAATTAAAATAATTTATTGACACTAATTGTACCATGGTTTTAGCCTCATTTCCACTCTAAATTGACTGATAATTGGTATTTTTTTCAGTGGGACTACAAAACTTTTCTGCAGAAATTTGTCTGTACAGATCCGCCTTTTGATATAGCCCCCATAGGTATGTTAGATTTTTGATATTTTCAAGGTTCTAACTTCAATATTACATCAAAATTGCTATAAATTGGTATTAAGTTTTTCAAGGGGCTACAAAACTTTTCCCTAGAAATTAGTAAGTACCGGTTCACGTTTTGATACAGCCCCATAGAACGGTACCTCCCGATTTTCGGAGTTTGACGTGATCACAGGTATCGCCCAATTTTCTGTAAATTTAGGGTTTTAGCCGCATTATCCTACTGGCTATAATTTAGTATTTATTCTTATTTTCGGATATACGACTTTTCTCTAGAAATTTCTTAGTACAGGTTCAAATTTTGATATAGCTCCCATGAAAAGATACCTACCGAGTTTCCCTATTTTAAAGGTTTTAGCTTCATTTTCACACCTAAATGGCGGAAAAGTGATATTTGGTCTTCGATATGGGAGTAAAACATTCCTAGAGAGAATTGCGGGTAGAGACGCTAGTATTAATATAGCCTCACATAATAAGTAAACCCGATTTTTTGCATGCATGATATTATTTGCTCTGTTAAGAATTTCAGCGTATTTTTCATAAAAAACTGCTATTTGTGTATTTTGTAATTCTATATTTAGGGTTCCAAAGGACAGACAATTTCTCTACGCATATGTCTGCATTTTGGATTACCCGCATACCTCACGATTTTAACTACTTTCAGGACTTAAACTACATTTTCCGACCAAAACTTAAACTTATCCACAAAAATTGTACCGATTTTGCTGTAATTTCCTACAGCGGGTTCTCAGATTAGAAGGTAAATGGTACCGGATGCGAAGGCTTTTTAGCTATTTTTCTACTAAAGTGGCTAGGAATAAGCCTTGACGTGACGGAAGAGCTTAGTAAGTCATAATGGGTAGAATAGACCAAATCTTAAATTCTTTCACCTTAAAATTTGGACTGGAATATAGTATATATGTATATAATCGAAAGGAACTATATTTTTATACAGACCCCAAGCACCTCTCTACTTCGACGCAGTTTGCGTCTTGTGCTGCCCTGTGGTTTGATATTTTACACTCTTAAGAGACCAGCAAACATCCTATTAACAATTACATATTTAAACACGTGTGCCAAGGCTATAGCCGGATCGGGGCCGACTATGTGATACCCTACTTTTGACTGGTAAAATTCAAAATATTAAAATTGAGATAGTTTAGCGCCTATGCTCTGAATGTCTTCATTAATACAGGTCAATTTTGTTGAAACGCAAGCGGGATGTACGCCAAACATCAATAGGCTTATTTATCTGTGAGATCCCCATAAACCCCCAAAATTTCGTGAGGTTCTGATCAAAATTCCGACCTATAGTGTGATTGCACAAAAAATGGTAAAAAGGGATGCATTACCGACTATTGCGATATATGACAACCTACTCAACATCTGTGATGTTGTGATATTTTCTACTTTCCTTGCCAGGTTTTGCTTTCGATATACTTCTTACAGAAGGGATATATTCGCTTTGAAATAAAACGTTGGTCTTTTCTCCAAATAAGTTTTTTTCAAATTCCGACACCTGAATAATATAAGACCATTATCAAAATCAATAGGGTTTTCCCTATTAACACCCAAAATTTCGTGACAATCGAAATCCCGACGTGAACTGTGATTACAAAAAAAATAGAAAATGGGATGTATTATCTATTGCGATATCTCCGTTATTTGGCCACCTACGCCAACCTGCTTTACATCATTGTAAAGATGGGATTTTCTACTTTCACAGTCAGACTTTGCTTTTGGAAGGTCTACAACCAAAGCTGTGATATTCCTCATTATTATGAAAATTGCAAAATTGAAAAGTTGTGTTCTATTAGCGGCTATTGCGATATCTTCGTTGTTTGACCACCTACGACAACTACGTTACATCGCTGCAAATGTGATGTTTTCTACTTTCATTGCTTTTGATATACCCCTTAAAGAAGCGGAGATATTCGCTATGAAATAAAATATTGAATTTTTCTCCAAATAAGTATTTTGCCCATTTCGACCCCTAAATATTATCCGACCATCACAAAAATCAATAGGCTTCTTTCCCTCCGGGACCTTCATCAACACCCAATTTGGTGACGATCGGATTAAAATTGCGACTTGTAGCGTGATTACGAAAAAGTGGAAAAAGTGGGATGTATTACCGAATATTGCGATATCTCCGTTATTTGGCCACCTGCGTCATCCTACTTTGCATCATTGTAAAGATGGGACTTTCTACATTCATAGTCAGTCTTTGCTTTTGGAAAGTCGCGAACCGAAGCTGTGATATTTGTCATTATAACTAAAATCGCAAAAATGAAAAGTTGGGTTTAATTTGCGGCTATTGCGATGTCTTCGTTGTTTGACCACCTACGACAACTTCCTTTACATCGTTAGAAAGGTGATATTTTCTACTTTCATACGAGGTTTTGTGTTTGGTATACCCCTTATGGAAGCTGAGATATTTGATTTAACCACCTTTTTCTGCAGAATTACATGTAACAACATATTTTTTGTTCTCAGTGGGGGAAAATTTCCACGTTTTGGCATGTTGCAATATTAGGGTGTCCCAAAAAGAACAAATATTTATTATTTTTCTTTCACGAGTTTTCAGTGCGGCTCCAAATTTCCATGATAAAAAAATCACTAATAGCACAAAAACCATTATATTGAACATAAATGTAAGAAAGGGTAATAAAATTACTTTAAAATATTCCAAAAAATATAAATTCTGCACATAAAAACCGGGGTAAACTTTTGGTCATAACTGCCAAAACCGCAAATTTCCGCAAAAAGTATATACAGTTTTAAAACCTACAGGCGCTAGGCTTCAATTTACTAGTGGTGATTCTTTCGTATTTTTGGAAAGTGACTAAAACTTTAAGGAAATCCATACATCTATATTAAATAATTTTATTTTTACCAATATTATAACCAAACTATTTGGCAACCCTTGCAATTTAGATGCATTTTCATAACTAGAAAAATGAAGCTTAGGCAATTTACTAAATGATTCAATTTAAGTTAAGGCGTTAAAAATAGTCCTTTGTTTCTTAAATTCGCTTAGACTATAAATATTTTTCTCATTTTTAAACACATTTTTTTTCGAAATTAGTCATGGTTGTGAGGCTTTTTCTAATTAAGAACCGCGAAAAATGGAAAAAATGAGTAGTTTCGAAAAATTTGGAATGTTTTGAAGCGATTTCCATCTTTAAATTTTTAAAACGACGACATGAATTTTTTTGTCGTTGGGCGCATCCACTGTGCATAGTGGTGTAGGTTATAAAAAACATATTCTGAAGGCGAGTTATAATAAAATTTAAAATTTAACTTTTTAACAATTTTGGCTGTAATTTGAGGTTTTATCTTATTGAAGTAAATAATTTTTGTCGAATGTCCACATTTTTAGCTCACACACCCAATACTAATACATACTGTCAACAATTTTTCTGTCCTTGAAATTGAAGGATACGGATGAGATAATACACCCAATGACTTCCAAAAACCGTATGTTTTAAAATAAATGCACAAAATCTAACTAATGTTATTCCCAAATTAAGCTTACCTATAGGATTTGCAAAAAGTTGATACCATAACAACGTATATGACCACATATTTTCTTTTTATCGTTTGTTTGCTCTGTAAGATTTTCTCTAAATACAAACAATCAATAGATTTTCAGAAACTCTTCTGTAGGACTACCGTTGGATTGATCTAATAACAACTAGTTTTTGCAAACCTCGAACCGATTGCAGTTAAGGACGGGATATTTTTAACTTAAATTGTCACTTTAATTTTTTACAAGAATATATTGACGAATTATTAAGTGGGTAATTATTTCATCTTGTCCCATCGAAATAATCTATTTTTATTAAATATTCTTAATACGTGTATATGGATATTATTCCAAATATCGCTTGAACAAATTTACCAAAATATGTATGTAGCACTTAAAGTGAATTGTTGGCAATGTCGGTCACCTTAGCTAGCGCTGTCAGCAGTAAACACACCAACGAAATCTGCTTCATTTTAAATAAAAATGGGACACAACCACAGCAAATACAAAAAAATATACATAAAATGTCTGGAATGCTAAACTTTTTGACAAATTAAAAGTGTGCTGGATGAATAACTTTTTTTGTTTTTTATTTTGTTTCAACTACTTTTTGTTCGGCAAATAATAAACAAACACGGCCCAAATAGTACAGCGCACTTAACTTGTTTTAGGGTCGAGACTGACAGTTCTGCCCGAAATACAACGAAAATAAAAAATTGCACAACAAAAACAGACAAACTTCCATTTCATTAAGATGTGGCTTGTTGGACGATAATGAAGTACACTGCTTCAGTACTTGGTGGCCTTTACGAAGAATCCTTTTTGAAAATGGTTGTGATAGAGCAATTGTAAATGTTGTTTTATGTAGTGGTCATGTATAATTGTATGAATGAGGACAGTTTCATTAAGTAGGCGCACAAAACTAAAAAAAATGTCACTTGATAAATTGTGCTTGATTAAATACATTTGAATGTGAAAAGTTGGTGAAAAAATGTTTCAGCAACATTTAGTAAGTAAAAAGACACACCTATTAAAACAACGAAATATTAGGTTTCGTCCTTCAGGTCGAAACCTATAACTCTGCGTGTTGCGTGTGCGTTCAAAAATACAAAAACAAAATACATGTATTTGAATTTGAAATTTAAATTTGAAATACATGTATTTTGTTTTTGTATTTTTGAACGCACACGCAACACGCAGAGTTATAGGTTTCGACCTGAAGGACGAAACCTAATATTTCGTTGTTTTAATAGGTGTGTCTTTTTACTTACTAAATGTTGCTGAAACATTTTTTCACCAACTTTTCTTTATACAACTGTCAAAACCTGCAACATTAGTAATAATTTGGTGTGTCTTTTTACTTACTAAATGTTGCTGAAACAATTTCTACAGCAACTTTTCCTTTATACAATTGTCAAAATTTGAAACATTTGTAATAATTATTACAAATTATCGAGTACGCAGACAGGCATATTATTACTAATTATCACGTAAAAAGTCACAGCTAATTATTACAAATTGTGGAGTACGCAGACAGGAATGTTATTGGCAAAATTCAAATAAATAAGTTGATTCTAGACAAGACACTATGTGGAATTTGTAAAAAAGGCTTCAAAAATACTTCATCATTTGTCTTCTTGCCATTCACATCCAATATGCCTGGTGAGCTGAATTGAACCTCCAGAGAAACGATCGTAGCATATTGGTTGGGTGTGTGGGACTTCGCTAGAATTACCTTTTCAATATAAACCCCTTGAAGTCAAGGGGATAGGTTCTTTCGGAGAGGTTCTTTCCCATTTTAACTGAGTGCCGAGTATCAGTTAATGTCATGCCGAGTGAGTTTTGCAGGGATACCAAATTCAGACTATGTTTGACAGCCCGGTATACCATCTTGAAGCGTTGCCAGGTTGAAATGTTTTTCTTTTTAAGTGGTCCAAAGTGTCAAGAATCTAATCCCGTTTATATTTTATTCAAATATATGACTTGAAAATTTACTTTTTGCCTCAGGAACTTGCCATTGGGCCCATAGTGGATTCTTAGAATGTTTGGTACTGGAACTGGGCTATATCGGCCTACATTTTGATATAGCCCCCATGCAACTGTACCTCCCGATTTACGGTAGCTTGAACGTTTTGCCATATTATCACATCGAAATGACTGAAATATGTTGTTTAGTCTTCCTTGGGGCTACAAAACTTGTCAGTACAGATGCACGTTTTGATATAGCCCCCATAGAACGGTACCGCCCTATTTTTGGATTTTAGCAAGACAGCAGCAATTTAGTATTTAGTCCTCATTGGGCCTACAAAACTTTCCCCAAGAAATTGTCAGTACTGGTCCACGTTTTGGCATAGCTCGCATAGGCCGAAGATGGGCTATAACGTCCCACGTTTTAGTATAGCCCCCATACAACGGTACCTACCGATTTTCGGAATTTTGAGGATTTTTGCTACACATTTTATCGAACAACCTGTAATTTGACATTTGAGGTTCCCAGTGAGCACAAACATCTCTACCAAAAATAGTCAACATAGGTCCATGGTTAGGTATAGCCCCCATATAACGGTTATTTGATATTTAAGGTTCCCAGTGAGCACAAAACGTCTTCACAGAAATTGTCATTGTAGGTCCATGTTTTGATATAGCCCCCATATGACGACACATCCCTATTTTAGGTGTATTGAGGCTAGGTTAGCTACATTTAGTAATGGAACTACCTGTTATTTAACATTTGAGATTCCCAATGGTAACAAACATTTACTATCCAATTCAGTTGAGAATTGGGGATAAACGCTATTGCTTTAGGTGAAAATCGGTTCAGATTTGTATATGTCCGATTTTGATGAAATTTGAAATGTGTGACTGAATTCGGTCTAGAAATAAATGTGTCAAATTATATCGAAATCGATTCAGATATAACGATATGTTCAGAAAATCTAATAAACGAGGTACATGAGTGGAGGGTTTTGGAGGAATACTCCTTCTCAGACCATAGGTATGGCGGAACAACAAATCCAAAACAAACTGGACTGAGTTCGGAAAACGAGTAAAAGAAAGACTAGGGCAAGCAGATGAGGAATGCCTGAGTAAGGAGGACATAGATAGAAATGTCCACATGTTAACCGAGGCACTAGTAAAGTCATTCGAAGAAAGTTGTCCCCTTCGAGAGAGGAAATCGGCCTACGAAAACCCCTGGATGACAGGGGAAATTCGGAACAAGGGCAAGGATGTCCGGTAAAGAAGCAGCTGTATTCTGGGACAACTACCAGGCAAAACTGAAGGAATACAACAAGATTACAATGAACGCCAAACGAAACTCCTAAAAGCTATTCTGCGAACAGGTGGATAGCGTTAACGACGATTCGAAAATTAAGAAGTTTATGTCCAAAACCCATACACAGACCGAGCAAATGGTCGATGAACATGGAAAAAGGACGGAAACAACAGAAGAAACTCTAGGCCTTCTGATGAAAACGCACTTCCCGTAGAACACCATGGCCAGCACCGAGGCATCGACTGAGTGGGATTACTCATCAGAAGATGCACCTAAAATCGACAGCTCGATGGTCAAACAAGCCATCACTAGTTTTTCACCATACAAAGCAGCTGGGCCAGACTAGATCTTCCCGGCCCTACTACAGAGGGAAGTGGACCTTATTGCGTCCAAACTGGTCGGGATCTTCAACGCTTGTTTGAAATTTGCTTACACCCCGCTTGCCTGGCAAGAAGCAAGGGTAGTTTTTATCCCAAAACCTGGCAAGGCAAGCTACGAAATACTAAAATCTTACCGCCCGATAAGTTTAACTTCATTCTTACACAAGACAATGGAATGGACGGTCGACACCATGATAAAGAGTAGAATCCCTAACGATATGCTTAAATACAAACAACACGGATACGTTAAAGGCAGATCAGTGGAAACGCTTTACAGGAGGTAGTACACCATATAGAAAGAACCTTTGAAATGAAGATGTATACACTTGCTGTATGCATTAATATCGAAGGCGCTTTTAACAATGACAGCGCCGAGACGCTGATTCACTCTTTAGACGAGTTTCACGTAGACAGGGCCCTAAGGAACTGGATTAACCATATGCTAAGGAATAGATGGATAAGATGTGGGCTATATGACTTCAAAATAAGAGAAAAAGACGGACAAGGAAGGTCACAGGGAGGGATACTATCACCTCTTTTGTGGATTACTACCATAAACAGTCTCATGGCCTTAACCGAAGAAGTATTTGACCCAGTCTGTTATACAGACGACATTATGATACTTCTAAGGGGAAAGAATCCGAACATCCTTTGCAGAAGAGCAGAAACGGCTCTCAATGTTGCATACAACTGGGCCAGCCGAGAGGTCTGAACGTCAACCCGGAAAAAACGGAAATATGTCTAAAGTGGGAAACTTCGAGGTACCAGTTTTCCTAAATAAAACAATAAATATTTCCCGCAGAGTTAAATACCTAGGAGTAATTATGGAGAGGAAATGGAAAGACCATATTCAAGAAAGGCCAATAAGGCCCAAAGATGTTGGTCAACATGTAGACGGGCAATAGGCTCAAAATGGGGTTTTAAGCCTAGGATGACACACTGGCTATACAGAGGCGTAACTAGACCAATCCTAACATACGCGTCTGTGGTATGGTGGACAGCTATGGACAAAAAATGCAATGTAAAGATATTGCAAAAATCTAAAGAACATGTTGCTTAAGCATTAGCGGGGCAATGAGGACCACACCGACTTAGGGCTTTGTGTTTATATACCCTATAGGAATTCAGGTAAGGGATGAGGCAGCCATAGCAGCTACAAGGCTAAAGTCCACCACCAAACATACCACCAAAACATACATCGGGTGAATCTATAAACCAAATAGTATCAGAAAGCATTCCTGAAATAAACCAAATATTATCAGACCGCATTCCTGAAACTAGTGAATTAGCTTTGTGTGAAGCTTTAGTACCAGACAGAGACATGTGGATCGATGGATCTCTAGCACAGATTCCCGCTGGAAGCTGAGGGTTTACGGATGCGGCTGCGCTAGAGAGGAGAACCGGACTGGGTCTATATACCATGGAACCGGAAACGAAAATCTTCCTCCGACTGCCGGATCGCAATACGATTCTTCAGGCGGAAATCCGAACGATCACAAAGTGTCTGAACTGGTTTGACACTCACACAAAGCCAACCTCTACAAACATCCTTACGGACAGCAAAGCAGCCATCACGGCTATAACAACGAAGACAGTGAAATCCAGAACTGTCTTGGAATGTATACAGTCTATAAACAACTACTCCCAACATGGTACTGCATATAGGGGTTAGGAGTAATGAAATAGCAAACTCCTTGGCAAAACAGGCCAGGGAGCAACCTACAGTGAGCCTAGAAAAAGCCAAGCCATTAAAAGCGACGCGTATAGAGCTAAAGGCATGGACAAAAGATGCACATATATCCCTCTGGAGTAGGGAAGAGAAGGGAAAAAACACAAAAATCCTATGGGGGAACCCAGACGAGGACAAAATAAAGAGACTACTTTTACTAAGTAATAAAGATATCAGTAGACTGACGGGCATCCTTACAGGACACCTGGGGCTACAAGCGCATCTGCATTAAATAGGTTGTGCAGAAAACAGTGAATGCAGAGCATACCGAGAGGACGACGAAACATTGGAACACTATCTCTGTCATTGCCAGGCCTTCACAAACCCGAGAACCCAGCTACTAGGGAGGAAGGAATCGACCAAATCAGGACAATCGAGCTCAAAAAATTAAGACACTATGTGAATATGACAGAAATCCTAAACTAACGTCAATAAAATAATCAGGAATTAAACTAATGAAATCATATACTTAATTATACAACCTCATCCTGACCCCAAATTAGAGCGCACAACAGGCCTCCTTATTGGCTGAAGTGTATGTCAACACTGATATGTGGTGATCCTACATCACCCCTCTTTTCAACCTAACCTAACCTAGATATAACTCCAATATATATTTTGGCCGATTTAAGGTATTTGCTGCACCAAACACGCTATATATGTCCGATATCGATGAAATTTGGAACGTGTCTAGAAATATTGTATCGAAATCAGTTCAGATTTGGATATAGCTCACTCATATGTTCGCCGATTTCACGTATCCGCTGCACCAAAAACGCTATATATGTCCGATTCATCGAAATTTTGAATATGTGACTGAATTTTATCTAGAAATAAATGTGCCAAATAATATCGTAATCGGTCTAGATTTAGATATAGCTCTCACATATACTATTTGCGGCCGATTTCACGTATTAGCTGAATCAAACACGCAATATATGTCCGATACAATTATTTCCTGCACCAAACACGCTGTATATCGAAATAAATGTGCCAAATTATATCGAAATCGGTTCAGATTTGGATATAGCTCCGTCATATATTTTCGGCCGATTTCACGTATTAGCTGCACTAAACACGCCGATTTCGATGAAATTGAAATGTGTTACTAAATTCGGTCTAGAAATAAATATGCCAAATTATATCAATATCGGTTCAGATTTAGATATAGCTTACATATATATTTGCGGCCGATTTCACGTAATTGCTGCACCAAACACGTCATATACAGTCTGTCGCAAAAGTTAGTATACACCGTTGAAACCAAAATGTATTAGGGATAAATATCACTATAACTTATTGAAAACAACAAACCATTAGTTTTATTTGATAGACAAGAAGGTTGTCTTCCGTAATAACAATTAAAAGTGCGCAATATTTGCATACATTAGCAAATGTACGGTTCAAATCCCAAAAAGGCCAACATTTATGTCGCAAAAGTTAGTATACAACGGAGAATCCTCGTGAAACTGTGTAAAAAATTCTTGATATTTTTGAACAAAATGAAACTAAATCTGTACTAAAGATCGTAAAGAGTTTACTAATTGGTTTTAATGGCAGTTATAGTACTTATAGTGACAAGTCCAACGTACACTGGATCGTAAAATCCACAAAAATTGGTCATCTTTAAATACAACAACTGTAGCGACAAAATTCCGGGTGTTATGTCCTGTTTATGAATTCTAAAGCCCTGAAATGCTCAGAAAAGCTCTAAAGTTTCAATATGGGGTGATCTTGATCGAGTTTCGACTTGTCCTGTTTGAAAAAACGGGAATTTCTTGAAGGAAACCCATACTTTTGAGGCCATTGTCCTTATGAAACATGTAATAATCCTTACGCATAAGGACTTTCCTTTTGAGTTAATTTTCTCACAAATGTTGCCCCTTTTCATATTCCCACCAAAAGTAAATAGAAGGAGAGCCCTAGGTCCGTTGTAAGCCCTACAGTTATACTGTCCTACCGGCCTTTTAGCAGTATTGGACATGCTTCTCGTGTCCCTAGTGTCTAATGTACTACTAATGTGTAATGAACTACTTCTAACTGATCCATTTAGATGTATTTTGGTCCTAAGTGAAGCGAGCACAGCTTTTCAGAACGTTTTTGCACAATCCATGCATTATAACAGCAGAGAAAGCTCTGTATTAAAATTTTAAATCAGCTATCATATCCTTCTGTGGTGGTGGAGTATCACTGTAGGGCTTACACCAGAACTTGAGGTTCTCCTACTATTTATTTTTGGCGGGAATGTGAAAAGGGACATAATTTGTGAGAAAATTAACTGAAAAGGAAAGTCCTTATGTGTAAGGATTAATGATTATTACATGTTTCAAAAGGACAACGGCCTCAAAAGTATGGGTTTCCTTCAAGAAATTCCCGTTTCTTCAAAAAGGACAAGTCGAAACTCGATCAGGATCACCCCATATTGAAACTTTAGAGCTTTTCTGAGCATTTCATGGCTTTAAAATTCATAAAAAGGACATAACACCCGGAATTTTGTCGCTACAGTTGTTGTATTTGTAGATGACCAATTTTTGTGGAATTTACGATCCAGTGTACGTTGGACTTGTCGCTGTAAGTACTATAACTGCCATTAAAACCAATTAATATCCTCTTTATGATCTTAAGTACAGATTTAGTTTCATTTTGTTCAAAAATATCAAGAATTTTTTAAACAGTTCCACGGGCATTCTCCGTTGTATATATACTAACTTTTGCGATATAAATTTTGGTCTTTTTTGGATTCGAACCGTACATTTGCTAATGTATGCAAATATTGCGCACTTTCAATTGTTATTACCGAAGACGACCTTCGTGTCTCTCAAATAAAACTAATTGTTTGTTGTTTTCAATAAGTTATTGTGCTTTTTATCCCTAATACATTTTGGTTTCAACGGTGTATACTAACTTTTGCGACAGACTGTATGTCAGTTTTCGATGAAATTTGGAATGTGTGACCAACTTCGGTCTAGAAACACATGTTTCAAATTATACCGAAATAGGTTCAGATTTGGATATATCTCCCTTATCTATTTTCGGCCGATATCACGTATTTGCTGCACCAAACACGCTATATACATATTTGGTCTAGCAATATATGTGCCAAATTATATCGAAATCGGTTCAGATTTGTATATAGCTCCCAAATATATTTTCAAAATAGTCTGGCTTAACCCCATTGTAGTTGTTTTGATATTTTAAAACAACTAATTTATTAGTGGAAAAAGTTTGGCATTGTTCGCCAAGGGGTAAGGCAGGGAAGACTAGTTTCGATTCTCGACATAGGATCTCATCAGTTCCCTTGTTTCTTGTTTGTGGATATTCTCCACCGAAGTTATTTTTCAATAACTTCTTCAACAAAAAACTTTTTATACCCAAACATCAATCGTCAGCTCGAAGTATAAAGGTGAACAAAGAAAAAACTTCAGTGAGTTGTGTGAGGTTGTCAAAGAAAACTTTTCATTGAAGTTTTTTCTTTGTTCACCTTTATACTTCGAGCTGACAATGCCAAATTTTTTCCACTAATGAATTAGTTGTTTTAAAATTTTAAAACACCAACAATGGGATCAAGCCGGACTATTTTGAAAAAAAAAAAAACAAAAATATTTGGGAGCTATATACAAATCTGAACCTATTTCAGTATAATTTGGAACATTTATTTCTAGACCAAATGTATTCACACGTTCCAAATTTCATCGAAATCAGACATACATAGCGTGTTTGGTGCAGCAATTACGTGAAATCAGGTGAAAATATATATGGGAGCTATATACAAATCTGAAACTATTTTGAGAAAAAAAAAAAACAAAATTGTTCTTCTCCCATATTATTTTCGCCCGATTTCACGTATTTGCCGCACCAAACACGCTATATATGTCCGATTTCGATGAAATTTGGAACGTGTGAATACATTTGAAATAAAAGTGCCAAATTATATCGAAATCGATTCTGATTTTGGATATAGCTCTCTTATATATATTTCGGCCGATATCAGGTATTTGCTGCACCACACGGGCTATATATGTCCGACTTCGACGAAATTTCAAATATGTAACTTAATTCGATATAGAAATAAATATGCCAAATAATATCGTAATCGATTTTGATTTAGATATAGCTCCCATATATACATATTTTCGACCGATTTCACGTATTTGCCGCACCAAACACGCTATATATGTCCGATTTCGATGAAATTTCCAACATGTGACTGAATTTGATCTAGAAATAAATGTGTCAATTAATATCGTAATCGGTCTATATATGCCCGATTTCGATGAAATTTGGAATGTGTGACTAAATTCGGTCTAGAAATAAATGTGCCAAATAATATCGAAATCGGTTCAGATTTTTATATATCTCCCATATTTATGTTCGGCGGATTTGAGGTATTTAATGCACAAAACAGCATATATGTGTGACGGAATTTAGTATAGAAATAAGTGTGCCAAGTTCTATCGAAACCGGTTCTGATTTAGATAAAGCTCCTATAAATAGTTTACATATTCACAGTGGTGTAGGGTATCATAAAGTCGGCCTCCCTGACTCTGACCCTTTCCTTACTGGTTTTACTTGTTTGTTTCTTATTCACCCATTCTGATAAAAATTTGGTATCCACAATCTTACAAGAAATCGAAAAAAACACTAGCAAATTTAAAATTTATACTCAATTAACTCATTTTTATTATAACTTACATACATACGAATAAGCACAGTACAAAAAAAGAACAAAATAAATTTCGCTTGTATCAATGATTTTCGATAGCTAATTATATAACATGCATGGATCCCGTACATTTTTCTTTTTTTATGCGCCGAAGTCATAGCTACTAAGGTTGTGAGCGTAAACGGAATCAGACAATTTCCATTTTCCACCCTGTTGCCATTACACAAAAAAGAGTTGTGGAAAGTCTCAACTTCACTGTATTTTATTGCATTCGATTAAAAAACTTTTTTAAAAAATATAATGCCAGGTAAAATGTTGAATGAAACCCAAAGAGGAAAACATTATTTTCTTCGTCAGTTCAGTTTGGTTCAATGCGCGCGTTTTTAAGACTTACAAAAACAAAGCGGATTTTCATAGTTTTTCAATTAAAGTTTTTACAGTCATTGATTTTGTTTAAAAGTCCCCTTCCCACCCAGCTGTCAAACTGTTCACCATTATTTCTGAGTAAAAAACGAACAGATTTTAAGTTTTTCTTTCCATTTTGCTTATTCTGCTTCGTTGTGCAAATATTGCTGTTGAAACGATAATTGAGATGAATGTCTGGCAAATTTTCGCTAGAGATAAATGCGAGAGATTTAATGTATGACATTTATTACGGTTCTATGTCAAACCAATGTCATTAAAATGGCATCTGGCGTTGAACGTTATAAGTATTGGTCTAGATGTGTAAAAGAATTCAAAATTGTATATTCTTAAAAACCACAAAGAAATGTGTGTGTTTGTGGTTTAATGCACCATATTGGGAGGAAAATAGCTGTGAAATAAAAAATAAAATAGTAAAAATATGTTGAAACCAACACTTTTTATGTCCACTCCACAGAATAAGATTCTAGCATATCACAATTTAAAATACTAACAGATTTTATCGAAACTCTTAACTGGTAAATATCAAATGCTATTATACTTTGGCATGATCTCCAATGAATCTATGCAATAGCCATTTCAACGAGATCCAAGTAAATGGGACAAATTTTATACAAAGAATTGATGAAAATTCCAATGACTTGAGCAAAGTGTTTGTGAAGATGATGTAAAACTATTAGGTGAATCACGTATTGGCATCAGAATTTTAAAGTAGGCATACAAAGTATTGTTGAAATCTGCCTCCATAGTATTCATGAATTTTCCTATCCAATGAATTGGTGAAATGTGTGTGTCGCTAGTGTTAAAAGGGGGCTTATAGGAATCAATCCTTCTTTTTTACGATAGCGCTAGTAGTAGATGATTGTGATTACATACCAACATGTCTTGAGAGGATATCCATGATAGTTTATTCTACTTCTATGAATAAAAGTTTAAAATGTGCATTTTAATTGAAAGTAAATTGAATTTGCCTTATTAGAAAATCCGATACACGTTTAAAAGACATCTTTACAGCAAGTCTTAATTTACATTGAACAGTTTTCAGAAATTTCAGATTCCAGTACTTTGGAAACGGCATCATACCTGATGTTAATTACATCAGGGTAGATATGTGGCAAGTTCTCACCGTTAACTAAAGCTAAAGGCCTAGGTACATAAACGGCTGGGTTTCTTGTTTACGTTAATACTAGTAGAAGACTAAAAGGAAAAGGTCAACCTAATTCGAATTTATGTGGGTATTTCTTTATACTTTTACCAGAAATTACTTAACGGTTTCGGAAGTTTATATTTTAATAAAAAGTGCTTACAACTGGGAAGGTTTTGCAAATTTGGAATGTTCATTGATGAGAAAAATCAAAAAAAAAAAAAAAAAAAAAAATAACCGGATGGATTTTTAAATAAATGGAGGTCAAAGTTCACATTAAATTTTTCAGAATGATTGAAAACGGCAAGTCCTAACAAAATGGGCCTGGAGAAAATGTTCTGTACAAGATTGGCCTTTGTGATTTTTCCTAAATCTTACCATTTTTTGAAATTGGGACAATAATCATTTCGACAGCAAATTTGTTGCGGGAAAAAACTCGTAAGATTCCACTCGAAAGTGTATTCGATAACGGATGCCGTAATCCAAATACTGAAAATATCGATCGAAATAACTCGATCACGTGCGCGAGATATAGCATCAGGATCGGAGGTACCTCCAAAAAATATTGATTTTGATGCAAGCAGAGGTGGAAGCGAGTCGATTATTAGTCGGCGGCGCGTCGCCGCTGATCTTTTTTTAGGAGTTTAGCCGCCGCCGAATACATCGGCTCAAATAGGCTAAAAATCGCCGCTTTAAACTCTAACGAAATCTGAGTCGCCGCCGCCGAAAAAAGCGATTCGCTTCGTTGTCTGTATGCAAGTATCTACTGAACAGTTAAAGATACAATCGTCACATTTGGAAACTGTGGCGGAATTTGGTCTAGAAATACATAAGTTTGCTAAATTATATCGAAATAGGTTCAAAGTTTGATATAGCTCCCATATACATATATTTCATTTATTTGAGGCTCCAAACACACTATATATGCCCGACTTCAATGATATTCGGAATGTGTGACTGAATTCAGCCTAGAAATAAATGTGCCAAAATATTTCGAAATTAATTCAGATTTGCATATAGCTTTCATATATATTTTCGCGCAATTTCATGTATTTTATGCCCGATTTCAATGAAATTTGGAATGTGTGACGGAATTTTGTCTAGAAATAAATTTGGCAAATTATATCGAAATCTATTCAGATTTGGATATAGCTTCAATATAGCTCGGTTCAGATATAGATATAGCTCCCATATATATTTTAGGCCGATTTCATGTATTTTGTGTTTGTGGATCAAATAGATAAAATTGGGCGTAAATTTACATATATACGAACTATATCTAAATCTGAATCGTTGTCAACAAAATTTTGTAAGCCAATTTATGGATCAATTTCCGCCACATATATAAAAGTTAATTAAAATTGTACAGAGCTAGCGTGGGGCATATATGTAGATATGAACCGATTTCAATATAATGTGGCACACGTTTTTCTTTTGAGTTTAGCATTTACGGAATTGGTTCGAATATTGAAGAATAGATCCGATGTTCCACGAATTGTACTTTAATACCTTTTCGTAATGTTCGTACCCTTCCAATTTGCATTTCCAAAAACCCAGGCTTATCTCACTCACTCCTACATACCAACAGCAACCCAGTTGTGCATATTTTTTCATTTTTAATGGTTTTGGAAATACCCCTCGGAGTCGACCCCTAAGCCCTGCTAATACCGTATGCGGTGGTCGTCAACTTAAGAGGGATTTATTTGAAAATGTCGCCTATTAGGGCGAGGATCATTTTTATATTAATTTCTCGTTGGAGTCTAGTTTAATGATCGAAGATTTTTTTGTACAAATTATCTACAAGAATGATCTTTATAACTATTCAATAGGAGTCACCATTCTTGGGATATCGTAATATAAGTGTCAAATTACACATGTGAAGAAGTAAGCCGAGTAAGAACATCATGAGGCTCACCGGTTAAAATAACAACGCCAGTTGTTAGGTACTTCCATAAGCTTTAAAACGCTTTGCGGTAATCGGTTCAGTAGAATCGGGTCTAAAGCGGTTTTAAATCTGGCTTATGGAGTCAAAAAACCGGCGAACCGGATCCGCCGCCCATAAAAATTATACATTTCCGTAATCAGCGCAACAAACCCTACCTTTTGACAAAATTTAAAAAAATCTGAGAATTTTCGTTGGGGTCGTTCCCTTTGGGCTTTTGATTACACATGTGGGTTAAACGGGTTATTTTTGCTTAAAATGACTCTAAACACGCTCCGATTTTGTTGGATAGCACTGTGGGGCCAGTGGCAGGTTTTTGAGGCAAAAAGTCATTTTTTCAAGTCAGCGATTGAAATCAAATAATAACGGAATTATATTCTTAACACTTTCAAACCTCCAAAACCAAAAAATTACAATCTGGCAACGACCCACGGCGACATGCCAAGCTGTCAAAGATGTCATAATTATGATTCAGTTTATTTCTGAGATTCAGTCGTAAATAAACAATTTAAGTATTTTGGCGCCAAAACCTGATCTGTTGATATTATCTATTTTTTAAAAATGGAAAATACGGGAAATTGTATGTAAATTAAGATTATTATTAAAAGTGTAAATGTAATATTAGATGAGGTCAATAATTTGTTGTGTCAGTAAGTGATGGTTTTTGATGTAGTCTGTGGTATCGTCCATGTGTTCTTTGGAGTAGAACTTTTGACTTCAGGGAGCTTTGTCGTAAAAATATGTATCTGGTGAAAGGTGACAATGTCGGCTAACAGATTTTGAAAAGAATTTTTGCGTATACTTGCGAATAAAAAAATTATCAACTTCCTGATTTCGAAAAACTTAAAAATTTTGATATTTTTAATTTTTGGTTGGAAAATCAGCGAAAACCTAAACACCTTATAGAATGGATTTCTGCAAAATTTAATCGAGGTGTCAAAGACAATTTCATGACCGAAGTTAACAAGCAAATTTATAATATTTGTGCACGCCTTAACCAAAAATGGATACAAAATTGGAGGTCAAAAAGTCGTGTATTACAATTTGAAAGCTTATGGTTAGCTAGCGACACAGTATTTACGCTAGAGCAAGGTAATGATAAAAAGAAGAGAGGGCGCCCTAATGTGGATTATAGTGAAGGAAAAAAACTTGTTTCGGAAGTCTGCTATGAACACGACAACAATACCAAACCCTTGATTCATGCCGCCTCTGTTTCGGCCAATTTGTCAACAGAAAAATATTTAAGCTATGTTCTCAAGGAAGTTCGGTATCAACCAACTAAATTGAGAAAACAATTAACTTCGACAGAGAAAATTTATGAACGATATATCCAAATCTGAACCGATTTCAATATGATGTCTCAATAATGTTTTCTAGACCAAATTCCGTCACACACTTTAAATGTCATCACAATTGGACATATATAGCGTGATTGCTGCAGGAAATACCTAAAATCGGGTGAAAATATATATGGGAGCTATATCCAAATCTAAACCGATTTCGATATAATTTAGCAAACATATTTCTAGACCAAATACTGTCACACGTTTCAAATTTATTCGAAATTGGACAGAAATTGCGTGTTTGTTGCACGAAATACCTCAAATCGGGCGAAAATATATAAGGGAGCTATATCCAAATCTGAACCGATTTCAAAATAACTTGGCAAACTTATTTCCAGTCCGAATTCCGCCACATATTCCAAATATCATCATAATTGGACAGAATTTTCGTGTTTGGTCCATCAATTACTCGAAATCGGGCGAACATATATATGAGAGCTATATCTATATATGAACCGATATCAACCAAATTTGGCAGATTAGCTTCTAGGCCGATTATAAACATCTGCACGATATTTTGAAGGTCTAGCTTGCCCCTGTGATTTTTTGCCTCAAAAACATGTCATCGGCCCCATCGTGGATAGGTATAATTTCGGTCATCAACGAAACATATATTTGTTGGGGGGACAGACTACGGTTATTTTAGCCGTTTCCATTATAAGTGTGTATAAATGATGTGTTTTTTAGAACCGCTACATATCAAGAGTGGTTCTTTCTAGGAAAAAATTATAAAGACCAAACTTTTTCTGTCTATGTACAATATTTGCTTTAGTCACTTTTTGATTAGACACACCGTTTTCAAGAAAATATCCGAAAACCTAAAAAATCAATAAATTTTGGCTTTCGACCCCTAATACGAGCCCTAACCACTATTAATTCGTACACCAGGTATTTTTTCAATCTTTAACATCAAACGCCAGAATAAAGGTTTAATTACTATAATATCACCGACATATTTATACTTTTCTGAAAGGTCATTTTATTTCCTCTAAACTAACATAGAAATAATATTAAACTCGGTGTTAAAATGCTAAAAATATTAAGTAAACAAAAAGGCCTTTAATTATTTCTGCAAATTATTTGACCACTATTTATTCGTTCAGTTTATTAATTGCGTTCAAGCTAAACGAAAAAACAAAATTTAATCAAAAAAATATAAATTTATCGTTACAATGAGAGAATAGGTATGTAAAGAAGTCAAAAAATATAACATTTTCGTTTTATTTTATTTTAATTTTCATCGTTTCTAAAAATGGCACGTGGCATACCCATTTGGGAGGAAATTTGAAATTTAATCGTCGATAAATTCAAATCTGGAACGACATATGGACAAATTTCTACTGATCTTAAAATTCCAACGTAAATATACAACGTAAATATAAGAAAAGAAAATATGAAAAAAAGAAAATATGAAAAAGTGAAAAAATTAATTCAGTAATAATGTTTCGAACGTAGGCCGGACTTCCAAAATAAGTCCTCGCGATAAAAGAGTTTCAGCAAATATCATTAAACTTAATCGTAGAAGCACTGTTCGAGATATAGCCATAAAGTGGTCTGAAGCAATTGGAAAGCCCTTAGAACGTGAGTGGACCCGACTGCATATGAAAAGGTTATAATTTCTATAAAGTAAGTTAAAGATTAAGCCGGTATTTCGAAATCAACCTGATAATTTATATAATTTTTTATGCCAAGGAAAAAGCATTACTTACAGCGCTTAAAATGAAATAAACGCCTATTATGGACTAAGAAGAGAAGATGGGACAGCATTATTTTTAGTGACGAATCCAAGTTTGATATATGTATGTCTGTTTTGGTGATGTAAGAAAAAGGGCAGTACGTAAAAGCGCCGAGGCATACAATAAAAACTGCTTAATAAAGTTTTCAGTTAGCGGTATGGTATAGGGATGTATTTCTTCAAAAGGTGTTGGTCAGCTCCATTTCATAGATGGAATCGTAAATGCTGAAAAATATATAAAAATCCAGGAAGAAAATCTGATACCATCTGTATCGAAATTAGCAGACTATGGGGAATACGTATTCTAACAGGATGGTGTTTTTTCCGATACTGCTAAAAATACCAAAAAGTAGCTTGAGGAAAACGGAATCGAGGTCCGGGATTGGTAATCCTCTTGTTCACACCTTAATCCAATATAAAATTTGTGGGCTATTATGAAAAGAAAGCTTCGAAATCAACCCCAACGGACTGTTAACGGGTTAAAGTCCAAAATTCAGAAAATTTGGGACTAGATAACCCGAGATGATTGTCAAAAGCTAGTCAGTACCATGCCAAAGTGGGTCGAGACCGTTGTAAAAAGCAATGATGGCGTAACATAATTCTAACAATGATAATTGGTGACTGTACGAATTAATAGTGGTCACAATATTTTTGTTTAAAATAATGAACTTTCGTTTTTGTTCGTTTTTTAAAAGGCCCTTTTTTTAATATGTATTTTTATTAATATATGTCTAAAGAGAATAAAATTATCTTTAAGAATAATAAAAAATTGTTTGTGTAGTCATTATAGTTCTGAAGATATGCATATTTTAATATCACATTGTTGAAAAGTGCTATGTGTACGAATTAATAGTGGTTAGGGCTCGTAGCTGTTTTTGCACACATGGGATTGATGGGGACTATTAGGACATTGCTTCAATGTCTATTTTGACTGGACTATACAGTGATGAGCTTTTTTCGTATTCGACGAGTATGGCTTCCACGACAAACGCTTTTTTGCGCAGCCTTCGGTATTTGGGATAGGACTCATTGTATAATTATTATAATCAACTTTTGGTACTAGTGTCGATTCTTGCAGATATTTGGGAAGTAACTAAATCTCTAATGGAATCCATAATAATAGCCCTTAGTTTCAGAAATTCACTTACAATACTACCCTTTTTTCACATTTTTTTTTATTTTTGACGTTAGGCGCATCTGCTGTGCTTTGGTAGTATATTGGTTGGAATAGCTGTTACAATTTTATTTTTAATAGTCTGGCTTAATACAATTGCTGTTGTAATATACTATTAAAAACAAAAAAAACTATTTATTAATTTTATCATTTTAAAAATTCTGCATTTACAAAATCCCATAATTTTAAAACTCGTTTACCCTATTTGGTTTTATCATGATTTGTGTGTTTCCCAGGATATGGGTTCTGGGTTCACGTAGCATGGACATCACAGCGATATTGCTCCAACGTTTCGTCGTCCTCTCAGCATGCCCTGTATTCGTTATTTTCTGCACAACCTTTTTGTGCAAATGTAAAGAAGCACGTCAGTGTACTAATGCCCAATAATGTACTCAATAATTTTAATATCATGACCTAAGGGGTATATTGAAAAATTATATCTTGCGAAGTCCCACAAATCCAACCGATATGCTATGATCATCGTTTTGATGTCTGTTTGAAACAACCTTTAAAAGGTAGCATGCCCGCCGACAACATCACCAATTTTTAAGGGTGGCAAAAAAACAATCCAGCTTTTCTCTGAGCATTTTTCAGCCATGAACGACATCTCTATAAATGGTGTCGTTAGATTCAACGTTCGCACTCGATGATATACAGAAGGTTACATCTCATAGAGCTAAATATAGTAAAATCGGAGTGCACTCATCGATATGAAAGAATTCTTCCATGCGCTCCAAAGTGATTTTTTGTTGTTGTAAGAAATAATTTTTTTCCATATTATTAGCAATTATGAGAAATTTGAAACATAAAATCTAGAACATCTTGATACGTACATTTTTATAAAAAATCATTGTTATATTCCCTACACAACTTTTCTTATTGTATGCATTTTATTGCAACATATGTACGTACATACACATGTATGAATGTAGGTTATCATGCTTTTTGTGTTACTTCTCAATTAAATTTTGTATGAAAGAATGTACGAAGAACAAATTAAATTATTTTTAATACATTCAATTAATTTAAACAATAGATGGCGCCCGGACATGCTCCAACATATCCGTATTTGTTATTCACTCTTTTATCCAGCAACACGTCCCTATCTATCTACACAGAAAAGTGTGTACATGTTGAATTTTGCCTTTGGATATACGAAAAGCATTCGAAGACGGAATAAGTGTAGTAAAGATTAGTATTCGACTTGTTACAACTTTAATTAGATTTTGGTAAAAGTCCAGCATGTAAAGTGTGGTTTATCAACATGTTGACATACACACTTCTTAGATTGGGCTGTTCAAAGTCAACGTAAAACTTCTAGTATGGTCATTGAATAGAAATAAAACTGGGAAACTAAAACAAGATGTCAAATGCAAAGTGCAAAAACTTCTTAAGTTAACTTGAAATGAGGTTTGTATCTTGCTACTTTTAATGGGGCTGTGGCTTACAATATCTACCAATTTATAAATACATTGATAGCCAATAGATGAAGTAGTCTTGAATATTTTTCATACATTTTCAACTTCTCCGAATATAATGAACGGAGAAGAACATTAGAAATCTTTTTAAATTTTGATAATAGGATGGATAGACACACGCCCTTCATAACTTAGGTATGGTGAAGTTAGTTTCTAAAAATTTATTCTTTAGCCAAGTGTAGTAGTAAAATCTGAGGTTTACTTACAGGAAAATGAGGTAGGTTTTGCAAGGTTGTTTATAGGATTGGCTGTGTTCTGAAAATTCTAAAATTTTTGATTAGAATGTTTGAAAATGCCAAACCGGAAAGATTAAAAAAATAGAACTCCGTCGACAGGCTACGACCCCAAACTGACAAAGTGTATACGGATGACTCTAAAATAAATTGTTTAGTCGTTTCGGGAGTCCACTCAGAGGAAGGACATATTTTTACATCTATAAAGTTTGTCACATTCAATGTTGTGAAAGAGTGGTATGAAGAACTCGCCCCTTAAGTAGTCGGATTAGAGTAGTTCTAATATCGATTCCATAAAGGTCATAAAGGATTTTTTGAACTAGCCAGAGCAGTGGAGTCGTTAGAAAGGACATCCTCAATTACTATTTTTCACAGGCAGAGACGAAATCAGTCCGTACATAAAACATACGTATATGTATCTCCAGCCAAAACCCATGAAGAGTGACAAAACTTATAACGGTGCTAAGCGACCATTGCTCAAAGGAAATGATTGAACACATTCTCTGTTCCTACCCTGCGCAGATAAAAAATTTTGGAAATACCGTTTTTTGATGGGTCCTTCATTCTATACAGAGTTTTGAATGAAGCTGACTGAGATATGAAAATATTTTGGTCCACATGCATGATTTTACTTTCTGTTCTACTGGACCGTTGATCCGGCAATTTAAAGAATTGGGATTGACCGCGTTTTCCTACCTCCCAAAATAACCATTCAGAATCAAGGCCGCAGTTTCCATGGCATTATACACTAATTTTTAAAACAATTTTTCTAGATTGGTGATAGTTCAGCCAGATGTAAGGAGATCTTGATTTCGAAACTCCAGCAGTTTCAGTGTGATCTCTCTTTTCATTTCAGGTGAGGGAACCCATGCTGGAAACACCTTCCTAGATGTTTTTTCAAATATGGAGATCGCAGCAAGAGTACCCCCTTCCCAAATTCACCAACGCCATTAACTGTCTCAACAAGGAAATCTCGTGATTTCTTGTAATGGTACTTAGTGACTAGACAGCGGAATCCTATGCAAATGCATATATGGTTAGGATGGTCGTAGAGAAAATCTGATTAGACAGAAACTCGTTTTATTACAAAATAAAACGAATTAGGCCCAGAAATTATTGCATATTTTGCATATCGTGCATATTTTGACATATTTGTACATATCTGCATAAAATGAGCATATGCAAAAATATATTCAAGGATTTATGGTCTAAATATCCCACCAAAATGGCTGAAATTTCGTATTAAGTCTTCGTTAGGGGTATGCAACTTTACAGCTGAAACCTGTCCGCATAGGTCCACATCTTCATATAGCCCCCATAGAACGATACCTACGGATTTGTGGTATTTTGAAGGTTGTGCCCTCAATATCCCTCCGAAATGGCTGAAATTTGGTATTAAGTCTTCGTTGGGGGTATAAAGCTTTCCACCTGAAATTTGTCAGTATGGGTCCATGTCTTCATATAGCCCCCATAGAACGGTACCTCCCGATTTTCTGTATTTTGAAGGTTGTGGCTTCACTATCTCACGGAAATTACTGAAATTTGGCATTTTGTCTTCGTTGGGGGTATAAAACATTCCACCTGAAATTTTTCGGTATAGGTCCACGTCTTCATATAGCCCCCATAGAACGGTAACTACGTATTTCTGGTAATTTGACGGTTGTGGCCACAGCAACCCACCGAAATGGCCGAAATTTGGTATTAAGTCTTCTTTGGGGGTATAAAACTTTCCACCTGAAATTTCTCAGTATAGGTCCATGTCTTCATATAGCCCCCATAGAACGGTACCTCCCGATTTCCGGTATTTTGAATGTTGTGGCCTCAATATCCCACCGAAATGGCTGAAAGTTGGTATTAAGTCTTCTTTGGGGGTAAAAAACTTTCCACCTAAAATTTTTTGGTTTAGGTTCAGGCCTTAATATAGCCCCACAGAACGATACCTCCCGATTTTCGGTATTTTTAAGGTTGTGGCTGTGGTTATACATTTCTCTATTTTATTGACTTGTCTGAAGAGAATTTTAAACAGAAAAATTGTACACACAAACATTTTTGTACCTATTATTGAAATATTTGTTGCATACGAAAATATGTAAAATGCATAAATTTTGCATATGCACAAATTTATGACGGTCCATCATATCAGAAACAATGATCATCCGAAGATCGGTTTCGACTAGCAACCAGTGACAATCGCCGATTCTCCCGTCGGTGTCAGCTCGGTCGACGGGCAACATTGGGGCCGGATTGGTATATCCTTGGCTGTAATTAGGAACATTGTCTGTTGCTGCAGCCTCATTGGAATCCCCATCATCAGTCAATCATCCCGTTGCATTCTAACTTTGTAGTTTAATACCGGTATATGCCCATATAGAACCAGCTGAGCTTACTGCCAGTTGAGCATCTAAGTCTGTACTCCCTTCTTTCACCGTGGTGTCCAGATCGTAGTCAGTTAGTTTCAAGTTGAGTAACATGTTCTTCGTGGGTATGTCCTGATTCCATTTTTCTGGAACAAGTCTTTCCAGTTGGTGGAAGAGCTACCTACTTTGCCTGCCTATCTTCAATAGTTTTCACACTTCCGTGAAGGTCGTCCACGCCCAAAGAATCGGTACTGTCAGGCCTAGAAAGAATTTACAAAAATGCACCCAAGTAGTTATTTTTCTTGAAGACTTTATTGCATTTGAGCCCCAAACATGTGAAAAAGGCTATAATGGAAAGCTCAATTACACCCCGACTTCATTTTCAAATTTTCGATTTTCTTGTCGTGAAGACAAGATGAAAAAGGTCCCAAGAAGACGCAGAAAGTAGAAGACATTCTTCAAAACTACTGGCTATGTAGCCAGTCGAATTACTGCCTCTATAACTTCTTGTTTTCAAACCAAAGATGTTGTGTGCTTGAGAAGTTTTAACATTTTATATTTTTTTGGTTAGAAATTTTAATTTTGTCCTTCAAAAGCCATTGCACAGTGGTGGCAGTTACAAAAATACTTTTAGATAATATATCGAACTGAAGTTTTTATCAATGTGTCTCCTAGTGACCTAAAAACACTCTTACAAAAATATTGATGTCCTAGGTCCAAGTTTTCGCGTGGTTCTCATGTAACGAATCATTCTGAATTGAATCACGGTGCGCCTGAACCAACTTTCAATAGAAGGTGCGCAGCAAACCAATCGTACCGACATCATAAGGAAATCGGGTCGAAATTCGGATGCTACGTCCGATGTCGGATCCGAAATCGTAACGATATCTTAACGAAAGTTGTATGAAGTGGTTGACATAATTTCGGAACGAAATCTCAGACCAAAATCGGATCGATTTCGGTCAGATTTTGGAACGAAATCTGAAGAAAATTCTTGGGAAATTCGGAAAGCGAATTTTTTCTTTCTAAACGACCTCTAATTAATGTAGTATGCAAACCGGAGGTACCTTCCGAATCTTTGTAAAGATTTTCTGAACGATTTCCGAACAATGTCGTATGAATATCTAAGAAAAATTTTTTCTCATCTGACGGACGCGACCCTTTTTCATTGATCAATTTTTCTTTGTTATGTTTTTTTATTGAAAGATTGTAATTTCAAACTGTCATAATGATTTTCCCAGTTGCTTTCATTTTTTGCATCCGAATTTGTTCAGATGTGTCGGACATACGTCATTTGGTTTGCTGGGTAGTATTTGCGGATTCTGAAACTACAATGTTCATAGATGAGAAAAATCCAAAATCTAACCGGGCGCTTTTTTAACACTTTCGCGGACGTGAATGCTATAGCATTCCGACGAAAAATGACGTGCATGCTATAGAATTCACATTGTCAGCCAATTTTTGTTCATTTACTTGTATACAATCTTAAGTTTTGGTGATTATTATAATACGATTTATTTCAACAAGATACATTCTATAATAAATAAAAAGTAATAATAATAATCAATAATTAATAAATAAAAACAAAAAAACTAATTTCGAAAATTGGTTGTAATTTTTTTCACGTCTCTGAATTAGCTTGCGTCCGCAAACGTGTTAAATAAATAGCTATCAGATTTCACATTTTTATGATTTTTTTTAGGTTTTCGAGATTTTGCTTGGAAATCGCAAGCCCTATCGAAATGGGATTAGAGAAAATGTTGTAGATGTGAAAATTCTCTACAACATTTTTCTTTAGTAAATATACTCCCATATGATATATGTATATCTCCTTTAAGGTATTTATTTTATATATGTATAATAGCCAAATATTCAAACCGAATAGTGAAATGTGTAAACTTTAAAGGATTTAATAAACTTTTTTCTGCAGAATTGCCTGTAAAATGTAGTTTTGGATCTTAGTGAGGGGAAAACATTCACGTTTTGGCGTAATCCAACATTAGAGTGTCCCAAGAAGTAAAACTATTTATTAAAGTTAAAACCCTTGATCCATGATAAAAGAAATCGCATAGCATTATTATTACAATATTTAAGCACAAATAACATGTTATTGAATGTATAGACAAAGAAATCCTCCCAGGCAAGATCTCTCATTGATGTGAATTGAGTCAGTTGACGAGGTACTCAATTTTTAAAATGGCAATAACTATGCAGTTTTAAACTATTTATGATGATAAAAGACAATATGTGGGTAATATTGACCGGATCTGCATCCTCAAATAAAAATATCAACAAAATCTTGCAATTTACCCCAAAACAAAGTGCAATTGAGTGACACAGAGCACATTGAGTGTAAGGGCGACCCCTAAATAAAAACGAACACATTACAAATTCTCTGTCTATTCATTCATTAGTCTATGATTGAACATACATATAAGAAAGGCACGGTGCGCCTTAACTAATTTTAAATGGAAGGTGCTTACACCTGGGAAGTTTTTGCAGATTCTGAAACTACAATGATCATAGATTAGAAATATCAAGAAACAAAAAAGATCGCCAGAAGGATTTTCAAATAAATCGTGATTTAAGTTCACATTTTAGGGGTTCTTTAGGTCTTCACGATTTTGCTTGGAAACCGAGAGTCCTTCGTAAATGGGCCTAAAGAAAATATTGTAGCTGTGAAAATTCCCCACAAGATTGACCTTTATGATATTTTCGTAGGTTTCACCGCTTTTGAGATATAGAAGTTCAAATTGAGACAATGCACGGACTGTATCGCCTACTTATAAAACAATGTTATTACTTCAATTTCCCAAATTAAACTTATATATCTTGAAAATGGTATATCCTAGGAAAAAATAAATCAATCAATCAATTTTCACAACTTCAACATTTTCTTTAGTCCCATTTTGATATGACTTTCGGTTTCCAAGCAAAATCTTGAAGACTTAAGATAAAAACCTAAAAATTTGAACTGAACCTCTATATCTCAAAAATGGTACAACCTACGAAATAACCTCAAGTTCAGTCTATTAGAGAATTTTCACAGCTACAACATTTTCTTTAGACTCATTTCGATACGACTTGCAGTTTCCAAGCAAAATCGTGAAAACCTAAAAAAACCCTAAAATTGTGAATTTTGATCGCGATTTATTTAAAAACACCTCCGTGGATTTTTTCGGATTTTTTAATTTTTCTTATCTATGAACATTGCTGTTTCAGAATCCGCGAAATCTTCCCATGTGTAAGCGGTTTTTATCAAAAGTTAGTTAAGGCGCACTGAGCATGATATTGTTTTATAAAAACAGTCAGTGCATTGTCTAAATTTGAACTTCTATATCTCAAAAACGGTAAAACCTACGAAAATATCATAAAAGTCAATCTTGTGGAGAATTTTTACAGCTACAACATTTACTTAAGGCCGATTTACATAGGACCCGCGGTTTCCCAGCAAAATCGTGAAAACCTAAAAAACCCCTAAAAATGTGAACTTAAATCGCGATTTGTTTGAAAATCCCTCCGGCGATTTTTTTGTTTCTTGATATTTCTCATCTATGAGCATTGTAGTTTCAGAATCTGCAAAAACTTCCCAGGTGTAAGCACTTTCCATTTAAATTTGGTTAAGGCACACCGAGAAGGGTAATAAAATTACGTAAAAATATTTCAACATACATAATAACACACCTGATAATCGAGATAAACTTTTGTTCATAACTGCCCAAACCGCAGATGTCCGAAAAAGTCTAAACAGTTTTGAAGTCTCCAGACCCTTGATTGTAAAGGAAGGAAATCCTTGCGTCTATATTAAATATTTTCAATTTGACCAATATTATTACTAAAATATTTGGCAAAAAAATGAGTTTTTCGAAGCGATTTGCATCTTTAAATACCTAAAATTGAGACATTAATTTTTTTGAATTTTGTCGTTGGACGCATCCAGACTGCATTGGAACATGACATATATATCACTGTGCGACACGAAAAAAATTAACCACATTCTGACACCGCAGCGTGATAGAAGACGAAAAATAAGAAGACACGTGCCTCGGCGTTTTTCCCCGTTACTTCGAATTTCGCGGTTATGGGCCCCCACAGACCTGAGGCCTTGATGTCAAAAAGGACCATTTTGTCAGGCTCATATCTTCTAAACCGCTAAGAATTTTGGTTTACTCGTGGAGGCAAAGTTGTAGCTCTCATCTTAAGGAATAATAACTGTGAAGACATAAAATCCATTCAACCTTATCTTCAAGGTCAAAATCGTTAAGGTCAAGTTTCCGTTATAATTTTTTCTCAGATTTTGGCCTACAGATATCAAACCGATCAAAATTGAATCAAACAACTAACTACAAAAATGTACCTTAGATCTCAATAAACAACTTTCTAGAACATACGAACCCTGTCGAAATGGTTCTTAAAGGTCAAAATAGCAAAACAAATGCAATTTGTATTTTCTTTTTTCGGTTTCTGCTCCATAGAAATTAAACCATTCAAAATTCAAGAAAACATTCAACCACAATAATGTAGTGAATATATCAGTATACAACTTTGTGGAACATCAGAGCCCACTACGAACTGTTCTTAAAGGTCAAAATAGCAAAAAAAATAGAAAATATTCGATTTTTATTATTTTTTCTCCGATTCTGGTCCATAGATACCGAACCGTTCAAAATTCAAGAATACAAGCAACTACAAAAATGTACCTAAGATCTCAGTTAACAACTTCCTAGAACATATGAACATTCTAGGAACGGTCCTTCATGTTAAAGGTTGAATGGATTTTATGTCTTCACAGTTATTATTCTTTAAGATGAGAGCTACAACTTTGCCTCCACGAGTAAACCAAAATTCTTAGCGGTTTAGAAGATATGAGCCTGACAAAATGGTCTTTTTTGACATCAAGACCTCAGGTTTTTGGGGGGCCATAACCGCGAAATTTGAAGTAACAGGGAAAAACGCCGAGACACGTGTCTTCTTATTTTTCGTCTTCTATTACCCTGCGGTGTCAGAATATGGTTAATTTTCCATGACACAAAAAAATTACACACAGTGTATACGACCACTTTAGACAATTCTGAACGAATTCAAATGTTTCAAATTTTGTTGTTTCTTAAATAACTTACACAAACACACTTAAGGTACGGTCTTTATAGAAGTATAGACTTAAAGAACTCATTATTTATGCGCCTGCTAAATTATCTCCAGCAGTTTGAGTACGAATTTCGTTAAAATTCCTAAATAGTTCATTGATTGTAATTAAAACTTGTTGTATTTGTTTTATACATTGTTGTCGTGGTGTAGTCGGCTAAACGAATGGAAATATTCGCAATAAATTCCCAGCATCATCAACAACTTACCTTTTTCTATAATTCAATTCATTGTCCATTTATGTGTGTGTTGTCTACATTGTAGTGTTAGTGTAATGCTGTGTATACGTCTGTCTGATTGCTAGCTAGCATTGTACGTGCAAAAAGCGTACAAGCGTCTTATCATTCGCAACAACAGTAAAAACAATAGCATTAAATGGTAAAAACAACAACGTTGAAATAAAAGGACTTTATAGGTTAAACGGAACGAGAGTACGCTCTACAATACTCACCTTCTATTGTTGTTGAAATTGGCAAAAATGTTGTTTCAGAATCTTATCGTAAATGTACATTTAATTTGTAAGTGTAAGTTGGCTTAAATGGAAATTAACATTTATTTTCCATTTTTAGATGTTCGTTTTTGTTTTGTTTTTGTTTGTTTTTTTGTTTGCCGGTAGGTTAGTTAATTGAAGATTTTTTACATTTCAGCTGCTAAAGTTGTTATGGCAACGAATGCGAAACATACCGTAGTTAACATTGAAGCAACCAAAAGCTAAAAGAAAACCTTAGTTCGTAGGTGAATACAATGATGTGTCTATGCTCAACGGAATGAACGATTATTTTAGGCATTTGTTACGAAGATTAGTTTTGTAAATGCCAATTTTATACTAGATGGCATGTGTAACCTTCTTTCTTAAAATTAACAATTTAATTTTGATTAGTCTAGCAGAATATCAGAACGACTTAAAACGTATCACTACCGTTTTTATAGTAATGTCGGTCTGGAGTGTGTTCTAAACTAATTTAACGGTCACATATAAATTTTTAAAACACAATTGACATTTCATGTTCAAATTATATACTAATGAAAAATTAAGAAAATAGAAAAATTTATAAATTTTATAAACAACTAGCAGACCCCGGTCCGCGTTGCTGGCCCGTCGTAATGAGTTTTAATTTAAAAGTAGGTATTTTCTACCTCACTTCTTCGGTCCATTGTCAAACCCAGAAGGATTTTAAATTTATCAACAGATTTTGTCTGCAACCTTTCTTTTCTCTTATGGACATTGTCGGATTTTTCGCCAATTTGTGCCTTTTAAGATTTATTATCGTCCATGTCACTGTCTTTATCCTAAAGCGATCTAATAATAAAAGTTAAAAAAATTATTAAATCGAATTCTCCCGCTTATTTAGACCTATTTGTTTTAGCTTTACATGGTTGATGGACCGTTGAACCTCACCATTTAAGTACATTTGTAAATATATAGTTTTTCTTGATCGGGGGACAACCACCGTGTCTCGAAAACTAATTTGCAACCTGATGCACTCATAAGTTTAACAAATACACCGATTATAAAATAATAGGCCCCGAAATTCGTCTACAAATATATAGCATTTTGGACCACGGGACATTCTTGAATATTTTCTGAAAATTAGGTTCAGTAGTTTTGGAAAAATAATGTTTTGAAAAGAGTGGGCGTGGTCATCAGTTTTCAAGATATTGCATATGTATTAAAAAAGTGGGCCTGGTCCGGTCCTAGGGTGCACACAACTTCATTGCCTACCAAAATGTATGCTCAAACCGATATAATCATAAGTTTGGCTTATACATATAGCGTTTAACAGAAAGGCATGGGGAAGGTACCCCACATAACAACGGCAAACATTGAGCTTTTGGTGAAAATTTTATGGAAATCCCTTCAGTAGTATTGGAGTTATGACATACTAAAAAAAACAGGCTTGGTCGGGCCTATAGGCCCCAAAGAAGTACCTAGATTGTAGATTAATCCGTAAATGTTTATTCCGATACATACATAATTTTTGCAAATATAACATTTTTTTAAATATCGCATAGGGGAGGTAGCCCGCCCCCTCCGGAATTCAATAAAATATGTAACCTGTTTTCGGGGGCGTGGTAAACTTTTCTTTCCAAAAAACATAAGTTGGGTTATGACAGCATTTGAGTTTTATTCGTAAAGGTAAGGCGTTTTTTTAAATATGCCCTCTTCAAAATTCAAGAAAATATCCCTGACATTTTCACGAATATCGGTTCAGTAGTTTTGTAGATGTAACATATTTTAAAAAGTGGGTATGGTCAAGTCTGTTGTTCCTAAAAAAGTAGGTAAGGTCGGAGACACAACCACCATTGTCTCGCAAATTTACTTCCAAATAGATACATTCGTAATTATTGTAAATATAACATTTTTAAAAAAGTAGGGTATAGGGGAAGTTCCCCGCCCTTTCCGAAATTCAACTGAATATGTAGCCTATTTTAAGCGGGGACCATCTCTGTACATTCCCTGGCAATTTCAGGAAAATCGGTTCAGTAGTTTTTGTAGAAATGATAAAAATAGAAAATTGAAAAAAAGTGGGCGTAAAAGTGGACATGGTCATATTTTCTTTGCATAAAAACCCAAGTCGAAAATCGGTCCAGCCGTTCTCAACTGATGCCATTACCAACGAACGATATTTAATTTTTATTTATAAAGATTTAAAAGTTTAGACAAATCGCGATTTTCTTGAAAATCCCCTGTAGATATAACCTAATTAGAAAGTGAGAGTGGTCGGATCTTAAATCACAAAATAAGTACGTAAGTTTGGAGACACAATCGCCATTGACTCGCAAATAAATTCCCAAACCAATACATTCGTATTTGTTTCAAATATTGCATTTTTACAAAAATAGGGCATAGGGGAGGTACCCGCCCCATCCGAAAGTCAAAAAATATGTAGCCTATTTTTATCGGGGACCAACCCTGTACATTCGCTGAAAGTTTCAGGAAAATCGATTTAGTAGTTTCGTAGATATAACATATTTAAAAAAGTGGGCGTTGTCCAGTCTTAATGCCCCAAATAAGCACGTAAGGTCGGAGACACAATCGCCATTGACTCGGAAATTAATTTTCAAGGCGATACATTTGTAATTGTTGCAAATATTGCATTTTTACAAAAATAGGGCATAGGGGAGGTACCCCCCGATCCGAAATTCAGCCAAATATGTAGCCTATTTCAACCGGGGGCCATCACTCTACGTTCCCTGCAAATTTCAGGAAAATCTATTGAGTAGTTCCGTAGATATAACATATTTATAAAAGTGGGCGGAAAAGTGGGCGGAAAAGTGGGCGTGGGCAATTTTTCTTTGCATAAAAACCTAAACTGGACTATGACTAACATTTCCACAAAAAATTATCCAAATCGCTCTAGCCGTTTTCAACTGATTCAATTACCAACAAACGACAATTGAGTTTTATATATAAAGATTTTTTGACTTCATTTTACCAATTTCTGTTGTGGAATTCTCTAAATAATTTTTCGTTACCAAACAATCAATAGCAATTAAAACTTAAAAGTTTGAATAAAATCTTAAAATATACGGTAGCAGTACTGTTACTATCGTGTCGGTTAGTCTTAGCGACAGGTTTATATTGGTAGCATAATCCCCAATAATAGTTGATAATAATTAAAGTTATGAACACATAACAACTTCCACTTACCGACTATTCCTGAAAATTCAGTCATTAACTTGTTGGATAATCGCACTATTAAGCACAAAAATATCAATATTACTTTGATATTTTGATAAGATTTTACCTAAGATTACATAAAATCTTAAATGTAAAGTGATTCGATAGAAAGAGAATTAAAAGTGGTTTGTGCGTGAGCTTTTTCAATACCTTTTTAATACTTAAATTAAATAAAAGATATTTTAGGCATTAATATGCAAAAGTTCATTCATTCTCGCTATAGGCAATATTTTTTCGGGAAAAAAATTTAAAGATAATATCTTTTGGCCAACATTCGGGAAATTTAGTCTCCACAATGACAACTGAATGAGGCTGATAAAGTTCGAAGCGGCACAAAACATTATAGTTAGCAGTACCAATTGATGACGTTGTGATTTATGCGTGTTCGATATAATATAGTTCCGAGAACAAAGATCGAATCGGATCACCACCTTTGTGCAGAAAAGGTATTGGGTAGGTAGCAAATAAAGTACGAAGTGACACAACATGTAAGTTGGGCATTGGTAACTGGCCCAATTGCTTAATCAAAGCAATCCTCGCCGCCATAAAACATCAGCACAGTGGCAAAGTATTACCAACTCCATACAAACATCCCAAATTCATCCAGATATCAGAAGCGTCATCCAAGGAATCTATGGAATGGACAGGAGCGTCGTGCTGCTACCGAAGAGAAGAATGCGAAATATGGGGCTACGCTACAATCGGTAGCAAGAAAGGTATCGGGAGAAAAGGAGAAAGAAGAATCTTTTTCTGCAGGAAAATGTCAGAAAGGGAAAAGCGGGGTGATAAATGGCATAACTTGTAAACGTTTTGAAACAATCTCACGAAATGTCACAATGTGACGCATCCACCAGCCATTTCAGTTGGCCACCGCAGGATAAGGGGCTTTTGGGTCATTATATCAGGAAGCACGGACTTGTCAACGAAAAGTAGAATATCGCTGCATACAAGATCGCAAGGAGTACCTTTGGCCAGAATGTCCCCATGATCCTCGAACAGCACTTTTGTTCAAATTTTGTACTTGATATACTTTTAGAAGTCATTTTACGATTTGCACAGTTTCGGTCAAATCGGATATTTGAAATTTTGTATGGGTGCTATCCGAAGGTGTGAACCAATATGGACAAACTATTACGAGATTCAAAATCGGGTTTCCCGTTCTAGAGTTATCACGCGCTCCAGCGGACCAGACAGACATAGAGAAAGAACGACTCGGTGAAATTGATTCCAAATATTTAGCGGGACTCGTTAAACATATGTGGAGTTTAACATTTTTATACAATACAATACAAATTACAGTTGATTTGTAATTAACTATATCGAATATTTGAGAACTATTTCCTTTTACCGTTGTTTTCAGCTACAACTCTGTTAATGATAGGAAAAACAAGTAAAAAATTATCAATCGGTTTTGCCGACAGAGACTCCCTTTAAGAGCCATTGTTGATGGCAGTAAAGTTTCTACAGCTTTAAGGTAATTATCCTTCGAATAAAAATATGTTTTCGTAATATAAAAATGCTATAAATATTTAAAAACTATCCTAGACATGTGCATGTCTGGTAGTACCTAAAGAAGTGGACCGATATATGTAGTCCATATTAGAACATGATTTAAATTTGAAAGAAATATTACGATGCGCAATTATAAGACCAATGGCAATCTATCCTTTTGATAGTTATTGTGTCCATCGTAATTTTTTTAGACCTTTTATTGTATTGCATTGTATCGCTGTAAGCAGGACCACAATAAGTACGTCTGGTAAAAATTTGTGAATGACCCTCAAGCAGCCCTTAAACTGCACATTAGCAAAAATGTTGAACTATTGTGAGGGAGGTTCCCTAAGATGTTTTCCAATATAGATCTACTTGATGTACGTTTGGAACAAATTTTATGATGTGAAAATGTTTCGCTCAAATCGGATACTTATTCATAAGTTTTAGTGTTCATCATTCGTTTGATTTCATGCAGGGAGGTGTCTGGTAACATATAGTGTGCTTGGTCAGAACTGCAGTATCATACCAATATAATTAGATTCGAAAGAAATCTTCAGTGTAATCTCTTCCAATACGGGTTGCACGTACTTCAGAAGTTTTCGCTTGCTGTTGTATAGCACAAGTTCCGTTTTTGAAAATTTAAAACTTATCAGTAAAGGAAATCGTCACCATTAATTACCTCAGTCTTCAGCTGATCGAAAGTGCCAAATTTTGCATTCATTACCAGAAGCCGCAGTAGGCGTGCTATATCTTGGAGCTTTCCTCTGTTAACAGGTTTCCCCACGAAACTCTCTGCCATTTATGAATACATACATCTCATCCAGTGTTATTAACTCACTTAGCGCCGAGAAACTTAAAATTGTTTATGAAAATTGTATTTTTGAGACTTTCAAAGCATTTTTATAGAAATAACTTTTTTCTCTAGAACGTATAGTTTTCCTCAATCGTGCCTTCTGTTAAAAGTTCCAAAAACTTTGGAGGTAATATAGGTGTATCCTTATATGCCAATCCCTTGGTTTTTGCTTGAGAAAATACTCTTACGATATTCCTAACAATTCCCTGACTTAATATCATTCTAACATTTATGATTAAATTTTTATCGCATATTTTTTTCCAAAATAGTCTGGCTTAATCCCATTGTTGCTGTTTTAATATTTTAAAACAACTAGTTTACTAGTGGAAAAGATTTGGCATTGTTCGCCAAGGGGTAAGGCAGGGAGTACTATAGTTTCGATTCTCGCCACAGAATCTCATCAGTTCCGTTGTTTTTTGTTTGTGGATATTCTCCACCGAAGTTATTTTTTAATAACTTCTTCAACAAAAAACTTGTTATACCCAAACATCAATCGTCAGCTCGAAGTATAAAGGTAAGCAAAGAAAAAAGTTCAATGAGAAGTTTTTCCTTGGCAACCTCACACAACTCCGACGAAAGTGTCTGGGAAATCAATTCAAACCTTTTCCACTAGTATGTGTCGTCGAATTTCGACGAATGCACACACCAAAATTTGGTTGGTCTGCTTTACAGCAAAAACAACACACGTCGTGCCAGTGTCTTCAATTAGAAACATTGTGGCGTTTTGTTTTTTGGGATAGCGTTTGCAATTTTGTTTTTTTTTTTAATAGTCTGGCTTAATCCCATTGTTGTTGTTTTAATATTTTAAAACAACTAGTTTATTAGTGGAAAAGATTTGGCATTGTTCGCCAAGGGGTATGGCAGGGAATACTATAGTTTCGATTCTCGCCACATCCCTTGTTTTTTTTGTTTGTGGATATTCTCCACCGAAGTTATTTTTCAATAACTTCTTCAACAAAAAACTTGTTATACCCAAACATCAAACGTCAGCTCGAAGTATAAAGGTAAGCAAAGAAAAAAGTTCAATGAGAAGTTTTTCCTTGGCAACCTCACACAACTCCGACCAAAGTGTCTGGGAAATCAATTCAAACCTTTTCCACTAGTATGTGCCGTCGTATTTCGACGAATGCACACACCAAAATTTGGTTGGTCTGCTTTACAGCAAAAACAACACACGTCGTGCCAGTGTCTTCAATTAGAAACATTGTGGCGTTTTGTTTTTTGGGATAGCGTTTGCAATTTTGTTGTTTTTTTTTCAAAATAGCCTGGCTTAATCCCATTGTTGTTGTTTTAATATTTTAAAACAACTAGTTTATTAGTGGAAAAGATTTGGCATTGTTCGCCAAGGGGTAAGGCAGGGAATACGTTTCGGTTCTCGCCGCAGAATCTCATCAGTTCCCTTGTTTTTTGTTTGTGGATATTCTCCACCGAAGTTATTTTTCAATAACTTCTTCAACAAAAAACTTTTTATACCCAAACATCAATCGTCAGCTCGAAGTATAAAGGTAAGCAAAGAAAAAAGTTCAATGAGAAGTTTTTCCTTGGCAACATCACACAACTCCGACGAAAGTGTCTGCGAAATCAATTCAAACCTTTTCCACTATTTTGGAAAAAAAAACAAAATTGCAAACGTTATCCCAAAAAAAAAAAAAAAAAACGCCACAATGTTTTTATCGCATATTTAAATTTTTCATCAAAAGTCGAAAATTACAAAAAGTGGATTATTTTTGAATAGCTTCGGTTTTTATTAATTGCGTGGAAATGCATAGGTCAAATGAAGCTTTATGACGTGAAATGGCAGACAACAGACAATACTGTAACAAAATGCAAAAAACCCACAAAAATATTCGAAAAACCCAGAGTTTCACGTCAATTTTTGCAACCATTTTTTGTGGCGTTTAAACGACCAGTAGCTTTATCTGGGTTAAGAGCTTAATTTATTGATTCAAGTTTTAGTTTAAATTGAAAGCTCCCTCAATATAGAGGAATACTGCCCCGGTAAAGTTAATATTCTCCATATTCTTCCCAATATGTCCGATTGCTCAATTTGTTGGAGTCAGCTGTTGTTTTCTAACACTGTGCAACACGAAAATTATTAACCATATTCCGACACCGCAGAGAGGACACGTGTCTCGCCGTTTTTTCGTATCTCATTAACTTTCGCGGTTATAAGCCTCCAAAGGTTTGAGGCTTTGTTGTAAAAAGGGTCATTTAGTCAGAACTATATCTTCCAAACACGTGGCTTCTCATTTTTGGTGTTCTATCACACTGTGGAGTCAGAATATGGTTAATAAAACATGACTCAAACAATTACACACAGTGTAATTTAAAAGCCTTGTAATTTGTCCAACATTTTCAATAGAAATGAAGAAATGGAGGTAAAGTGGAATCATTTACCTTTTGCCATTGGCTGGGTAACATCAAAAACCTCCTTTAGGAGGATTGCATTTGAAAAATAACATTAATTTGGATCGCAACCTTCTTTCAGAAATAATTTGGATGTAACGACAGTAGTACGACGTGACACAAGAGGGAAGCTGTACTGTACTACAATCTCAAAGGACAAGTACAGAATTCTACCTTTATATACCAAATTGATTTACGAAAGCAATCTTCGTTCCCATACGATATCAGCACAGTGGTTATATGTTCGCTTCGCTTCATAAAAGCAGTCGAACAAAGCAACTCCGCAATCGCAATCTGAAAAAAGCGACAAACTAACGGTTTTGATATCCCATTTTCCTAAAACAGCGAATAAGGTTATATGTTAACAGATAGTGATAGCGTTATGATAATATGATAAGAGCAGTTCCCGGGCCGTTTGTACATATCAGAGTTGTTTAGCACCAGAAGATTGTGATATCCCTCGCATAAAAAGGGACAAAAAAGCCTGTTCTAAATGCGGAAAGAAAACAATGAAAACTGAGTAGATTATTAAAGTAGAGCTAAAAATATGAGGCACGTGTATCACGGGGCAAGTTCCGCCCATTTCTAGTTGTTTTTTTTTTCGAAATATTCCAGTTAAGATATCTTGAAATCCTTGCATTTTGGATATATAGTGTCTTTGGGCGCTTTACCAAAGTGGGTGTGGGGAATATTTTTTTTTTAAATTTTAATCCTCATGCGGTTCATCTAAGGGTATTTTCGAAAATCTTTCAAAAACTCCTTTAAAATGTGATCATATCAAATGTAAACATTCTACAAAATAGCTCGTCATAAAATTTTACTACAGGTATCAGAATACACCCAATCTGTTAATCGTATCTAATCGCCAGGAATAGTTGCGAGGTGTTCATGCAATATCGAATGTATGCTGATGCCTCTATCTCACGATTTGTCACATTACGATCTATATTTTTGGACGACTTTCATGACCACGGTCTTTAAGCGATGGCCCCGATTGAATTCATTAAACCAGTTTTTCACAGTGCTGTAGGATCGTGCATCATCGTCATACAAAGATCTAAGTTCATCGATGTACTCTGGTCGTAATAATCCACGTCGAAATTTGTGAAAAATGAACGCACGAAAATGTTAACATGTTAATTCAAGTTTTTTTTTTGGAAATTGATTTGTCATGTCACTGTTAACAACGCATCACATAGTCGTGCGTCAAATTGTACGTTTATGCTAAAACATATCAAACTTTCCAATGGAAATGTCAGCAACACTATGTTAACGAAGCATGAAAATAATCTACTAAAGTTGGTTTCACAGTCTTAAAAGTTATCTAATTCCAAACGTATCATACCTTAAAGTTTTGCCGTAAACCTGATATTTTTAACTCACATTTTTATAATTTAGCCCTTTAAAAACAAACAATAACAAAGGTTTCCTTCTCTTAATAAGTGTTGATAATTTAATTATTTTCATTACTTTTTACTAAACGATCAGTGATGTACTAAATAATTATAACATTTACAAACACAAAAATGTTAGTGTTCTTGAAACGACAAAAATATAGAAGATGTGTCTGTTATAACCTACCTCCCCACAATCAAATCCATTGCAACAATTGATAAAGTATGAATGAAACATCCGAACAGACAATCTGAATTTGCCATTGGCATTTTGTTGTTAAAATATACATCTTTCATAATCGCCGCTGTTGTTGATGACATCGTTGTTGCCTCTGAGCTTTGAGAAAGTGGTAACAAACAAAATTGTATATAACACACCGACAAATATTAGATTCTTTGATAATGAAACGATAACAGAGATGCTGTTAAATATGTCAGGGTTTCATAAAAAATATTTTCATTCCTTGAAATAAAACAGCATTATGTGTTGTATACTCGTATTGTGAACGCATTAGACGTCTTTAAACTCGATATTTAAAATATGTTATTTTATATATGCTTAAAACGAAAAGAGAGCAAATTATTTGTCAGTTTTTCGTAATCATTTTTGTGGATTACACTGTGCAACACTGAAAATGAAAACAACTTCTAATGGGCATTTTCTGAAATTACATACTGAGGCTACAAAAACCCTAATTGGGTTTCGTGTTGGTAGATCGGGTTTGGATTTTATAGCCTCATCTAAGCCTGGCTAAACGACACTTTTTGTCAATTTATCGGGGCGTTATCTCAGAAACTAAAAAGAATTTTACTTCGCGGTCTTCAGCAACATTACAGCCCTAAAGTAGAAGAACTTACGTGTCAAATGGAAAAAACTATGAAAAACTGCATCTAGCAAATCAAAATCGATAAAATATATCGAAGTTTACATAATTTCTGGAATTATGGTAAGTAGCAGCTAAACTATTGGGAGTTGAACGAAGTAACCTTTCGCAAGAATTTTACAAACAATGTGCTCCGCAGTTCTTCAGAACATTCTGCAAATCTAAAATATTTATTTCATGTTGTTTAGACTGTATTTCATGTCATACCTTCTACAAGACATATTTCAAACAATGTTCACACAGTCTGTTTATTGTCATACATATTTGGAATTTCAACGCATTGTTCAAATATTTGCCAAATTTTTTCTGAAAAATACAATTTTTGAGATATGCTGTGAAATATACGAAGTAAAGGAATTTTTAGATATATTATCCATTTTGAAGCAACAAATGCAGGTTTTCGAGGTGAATTTTTCTTCAAATATTTTCTTCATGCTCTTATCTACAAGTTTGTTCCAGAAGTTTAAACAAGATTCAATTTGGTTTCAGATTTATTGCCTCGATTTGCTCCAAAAAGTCAATATTTAGCCATATTTAGATGAGGTCATAAAATCTAAACCCAATCTAACAACACAAAACCAAAATACGATTTTTGTCGATTGGGCCTGTACTTTCATAAAATCCACAGTAGAAGTTGTTTGCCAAAAAATTAACTTGAATATGTTGCACAATGTTATATTGATCTATCTTAATAATTACAAACATTCTCAATAAAATGGCGATCACAATGAAAGCACAGAAATGAAATATTAGGACAGCTTTCGATATACAGTAGCGTCGCTATAATTCGTAATTCAAGGGACCAGGCGTTTTTTACGAATTATCGAGGATTGCGATTTAGCGAGATTACGAATTAACGAGGTTAAAATAAAGAAATACGAATTACCGAGATTTTTTGTTTACCTATTGAAACCAGCGTTTCGGAGTCGGAGTCTAGCAAATTTTACTGAGTCGGAGTCGAAGAAAAAATGGCTCGACTCCGCAGCCCTGATTGAAACACTAATACAAATTAAAAAACCATTAAACTACATCAAGAGATATTCAGGTAATTTTTGACGCTTTGCTATGCTACTAGACGAAGATTGTTAAATGAATTCTGTTTTTATACCCTCAGCCTTTAGGCTAACAAGGGTATATACATAATGCTTTTAGACCCCATGTATGTTTGTGCGATATCTGTTTCAGACAATTTTGAGTAGATTTTACTATGCCTGTTTGGCTTTCTGGTTTCCACGTTAACTCCCGAACGGATCAACCGATTTGGTTCAACATTTCGGAAAAGTGCAGCAGGGTGTTCTCGGGGCCACTTCCGAGGGCCATGCTTCCCGAGAAAATGGAAGAAAAGCTGTAAAAACCCTCATGGTACATTGGATCTCATTGATCCAAATTTGATCTCGTAATATTTTTGCGAATCTTACATAAAGTTTGGAGATGCTTGTTTCGGTCCACTCCTTCCGGTGCCGTCCCCACAAAGATTCAAAAATTGTTTCTGCTAAAATGATACGTGCGGTATCTTTTAAACGGTGCAACCGATTTGGCCAAACTGCGGTTCTCATATTATTTTGTCCAAACTTAGTTTAAGTTCGAAAATGACCCATATCGGTCCTCTCCTAGGGTACCTCCCCCACAAAAGTTCAACATTTGTGTCTAAATGCAGTTTAGGGTCTGTTCGAATTTCCTTTGGAAATATATACCGATGCTGTTCGTTGTGGTCCTGCTTACAGCGATATTATGTTTTCCTTGGACAAGTCCATGCTTCCTGGCCTACTGATCCAAAAGTTATACGATGACCCACTGAAATGACTGGTGGGCGCGATATTTATCGAATAGATATGACTCCCAAAATAAGATCCACGTACATACCTTCAAGTACCTCCCCGCCCTCATCTTGTCCCCCTTCACATCCCCGCCCTCAACTTGCCCTCCTCAATTTCCTGTGTGGCAGTAATGTCGGCATTGTACTTTTCAAGTACATCTGCCAATGCGTAAGCTGCACCTTTTCTATAAAGAGTGCGAACATTCCAGGTGTAGATTCGCAGATCATGATTCTTAAAACGTTTCGATGACTACTGATTAAAAAATTCAAACTTCAAAAATTCCAATACCAAATAACGGGTTTTTAAAGTACTTTTTGGTGGTCGTAACTACTTATAAATTAAATTACTGACCACCCAATATTTAACTAGTTAATCTTTGAAGTTGAAGAATAAGCAAAAAATATATCACGAATATTGTCAATTATTTCATATTCCATTTCAGAAAAAAGGATAATTTTTTTCGCGCTACATCAACGATTTTTGATATGTAGGTTTAGAAAAAAATTCCCAGTACAAATCTGGTCGCGAGCCAATTTTTGGTTGTTGCGGACAAAAGTTATGGCGCTTTTATTTCGCTTTTTAAGAAAGAAAATATTATAAAAACCCTAATTATTTTAATGAGCACAATTGTTACAAGAAAGTTCTCTCGAAGTGACTTCAGCGAGTAGATTGCATAATAGCTGCAAAATGTTACACAGCATTCGCCGAATGTATATAAAATTGATAAACTGTTGAATATAAGTCAACTTTTTTTTTCAAAATTAAGACCTTTTTAGTGGTCATAAAATTACATAAAAATTTGTTGTGGATCAAAATTTCACGGCAAATCAAATGAGACTACAATCATACAGATTGGTGTTATAGTTTAGATGTTACAGCCAAAATAAGCACATATTTTGACCATAAAAATAATTTTTGAAAAAATATTTGTTCACATGCATTATGTAGTAGAAAATATTGTAAAAATCTATAGGAATACTTCCTTCATTTTGCTTAAATCTCCCAATAAAGTAGACGGATTTTGCTTTATTGACATTCATATTAAAGCTTTCCCATTAGGGATGTAATTGGGTTGATGAGGATATATCACAAAGCTTCTGAAATGGAAATAGAGGTCAAATAACCCGTTTTAATTTATCTGCATTTTAAAATACGTGTAAATCGCGTATTTATCAAAATCATTTTTTCCGCATGTTATTTTCATGTACAGCAACACCATATCTATTAAGTTGTATATATTTTTCGCAATATAATATGGACGCTAAGATGTAGCACCGGCTGCATCTTAGCATTAAGAAACCTACAAAATATCGCTAATTTGCGCAAAGTGCATACAATTTTTGTCCGCATCCGATATCAGTGTCCACCATGAAAATCTACATCGATATATGTCTATTTGAAGGCGATCAATCAAGAACCGTGGTTGTAGCATCACACACTATTGTTTGGGATAAAATGAATGTGGCTCCCGTATTCGTGAAGTTTTCAAATCTCTGTTTTAGCTAAAACGAAAATGCTGCAATAGTTTTTTTATTGCAGTGGAAACGACCCGCAGAAAACGCGATAAAATACGCGATATTTTCAAAAACAATTTTAGGTGATTTTTCTACTTTGGAATTTCTCGAAACTCGCGTTTTAGTAGATGGATTTTCACGGGGAATGATTTTTTGGATCCGGAACGTAAAAAACTAAAATGTGCAATCAAGTACGAGGAAATCGAATGACAATTGTAAAAATTAGGCCCGAAAAATATGATTTTTAGAAAAATGTTTGCTTCTACTTTTACTTTGACAGGGAAATCGAAGTGTGGTTTACTCAAAAATCGCGAAGAAACAAAATAATTCATGTTGGCTTCAACCCATTTTTACACATTTTTTAAAATAAATATAGTCACAGCTTCCACGCAAATTACATTTTAAGGCCAATATTTTTTGCCACGTCCAAAAACATTTCATTTTATCCAAAAATATTTAATTTGTATAATATACAATCACAAGTCGTGTGTTCTAAAAGGGTAAACCTTGGCTTCAGCTATGTTAATTTTTCTTCCTCTGACCCCTGAAGCGAATTTGTAGATAAGGACAAGAATAAAATATTTGGAGAAATAATGAACTAGAGAAACTACGTTTATTGCCTCAAATTTCAAAATATATGCAAAAATACCACAATTGTTATACATTGCGCACCGTATCACCAAAACCGTTCTTTCCAGTACATTTTTCTACGACGATTTAATAAATATGTCAATAATGTAGTGAAATCCGAAATGCGAGAATAAACTGTTGGTGTGAACTGTGTTTGAAATACGTGTTATAAAGGATATGATGCAAAATACCCCTGAAACAACATGAAGTAAGCATTTTAGAGTTTCAGAATGTTCTAAAGAATTGTTGAGAACTTTATTTGGAAGATTTTTGCAAAAGATTACTTGGTTCAACACCCAATAGTTTAGCCGACACTGACCAGAATTTCAGCAAATATGTAAAATTTTCTATATTTTATAGATTTTGATGCCCTAGATGGAGATTTTCTTAAGTGGTTTCTTCAAAAGATAAGTTCTACTAGTTTAGGGCTACAATATTGCTAAAGACAGCAAGGCCAAATTCCTATTCGTTTCAGAGATAAAGGTCTGATAAATGCAAAAAAAGTGAAGATTTAGCCCGGTTTAGATGAGGCTATAAAATCCGAACTGGATTTGACAGGACAAAACCCGACTAGGGTTTTTGTAGTCTAAATATGTATTTTCAAAAAATCCATACTAGAAGTTGTTTGCATTTTCAGTGTTGCATAGTGTATTCCACCGAAATGGCTAAAATTTGGTATTGAGTCTTCGTTGGGGGTACAAAATTTCCCCAGAAAATTTTCGACATAGGTCCACGCCTTCGTAGGTCCCGATTTTTGGTATTTTGAAGGTTGTGGCCTCATTGTTCTTCCGAAATGTCTGAAATTTGGTATACAACTTTTCCCCAGAATTTTTTCGGTGTAGGTTCTCGCCTTCATTTTCGGTATTTTGAAGGTTGTGACCCCAATAATCCATCGAAATGGCTGAAATTTGGTATTTATTCTTCAACTTTCCCCTCTAAATTTGTCTGTATAGATCCACTCCTTCATATAGCCCCATAGAACGGTACATAGCAATTTTCGATATTTTGAAGTTGTGGCCTCAATATTCGAACGAAATGATTGAAATTCGGTATTTAGTCTTCGTCGGGGGTACAGAACTTTCCACCTGAAATTTTTAGGTATAGGTCCACGCCTTCATAATGCCCTTATGGAACGGTACAACGCAATTTTCCATATTTTGAGGTTGTGGCCCCAATATTCCACCGAAATGGCTGGAATTTGGTATATAGTCTTCCATGGGATTATAAAATTTTCCAGAAGTTAATTATCAGTATAGGTCTACGTCTTCCTACATTCGCCATAGAAGCGTACCTCTGGATATTCGGTATTTTGAAGGTTTTAGCCACATTATTTTACCGAAATATCAGAAATGTGGTATTTAGCGGTATTTAGCCTTCTTCGAGTCTAAAAACTTTCCGTCAGAAATTTGTTGGTATAGATCGACGTTTTGATATAGAAATTGCTCAAATTTTGTATTTAGTCTTCTTCATAAACAAAAGAAACTAATTGTTCCATTTACTCCCAGCAAAATGTTTGTAGCCAAAGAAGTAGTTGAATCATGGGTGCAAGTGATTTCGGACTACATCTTTTTACGTTAAAGAAGTCATGATTCATGAAGTCAAAATATTTAAAAGAGTTGTGGTAACATTTAATTAATATTTATGGTCTGTTTCTCTAGGACGATTCGAATTAAAATTCGTTCAAATTACTACAAAACTCATGTTTTTGAAGAACATTATTGTTTGAAAAAAAAAAATAAAAATAGTAGTTTGATAATAGTTCGATCGTCTTAATGAAATTGAAATATAATTAATATAAAACAATGGCATATCTCAAATAAATCATTATAAAAAGCGATTGAGTGCAAAATCAAATACTTTTATTCTAGAAAGTTAGCTTTTATTACTCAAAATATCCAAAAACATCTTAAAATGATTCATGCATAGAGTCATCTAAAATTGATTGCATTCTAGCTGCACCATGACCTTGTACAAATTATGATTTCTTTCGCGTAAAAAAATATATGCTCTGTTCCAGAGCCTGCAAGAAGCTACTATTTTTTACTACGATAACATTTTTTCCTTTATGTTATCGAAAAAATAGTAAAAATTAGTAGATTCTTGCAGTACTGGAACAGACCAATAGTCGCTTGCAGTCATGATTCAACTACTTTTTTGGCTACAAACAAAGATGCAGTCTGATATTTCTTGAACCCATGATTATCTTTTTGGATACAAACACTTTGCTGAGTAATTAAAATACCATAAAATAAATTGTTTCGTGTGTTCTTAAGAATTTTTTTTACAAAAAGTTATTATAAATGTAAACATTGCTGAAATGTGAACGGAATGCATTTTTCATGACTCTCCGTGGACTGCTTCTAGAAAAGCTATTCAATAACTACTTCACATAGAACAGCTTCAAATAAATTTTGCTGGGCTTCATTACAATTCGTGGTTGAGGGTATAACAAGTTCGGCCCGGCCGAACTTAACGCCGTTCTTACTTGTTTAAAAATATTTATTTCTCTAAAACGTACAGCTTTCCTGCTAACGGACCTTCTTTTAAAAATGCATAAAACTTTGAAGGGAAATACTCCTACTGCGTTCATAACAAATCCCTCAATTTATATGAATGTAACATTTATGATTAAATTTATATCACATATTTAAGTTTATCATATAATATGGAAAGTTCCAAATGCATGGAAATGCGTAGGCCAAATGAAACTTTATAAGCGTGGAATGACAAATAACAGACAATACTATAACAAAATGCAAAAAACACCAAAATATGCCAAAATTCCCCAGTTTTAAGTAAATTTTTGCAGCCATTTTTGGGGCGTTTTAACAACCTGTGACTTTAAGTTCAAAAGTAAACTAGCAAAATTTAGATTATTCCCAGCCATTGTGTAACCCATTACAAAGTAATGTAAATGGGTTGTTTTTTAGAAATTTTACACGCAAAACTACTTAGTAATGAGTACGGTGGTACAGAGCATGTGTGTCCGACTACAAATCCGAGGGCTGTGTGCTAACGCTCAACGTCGACACGCGAGTTTTTGGTAACAATATAAAGAACAGTTGGCTTGAACATGTAAGCGTTTAAATAACCCTTACACACAGTGTGTAGTGTGTTCGTCTACAAAACAGAAATTCACATGATTAAATCCAACAGAGAGATATTGCTTCTAGTCGTTACGTTATATTATAACTAGTTCTTCAGTCCGACATGCCCTTTTTAAAATAATGGGTTGGTAGGGTGTTTTGTAAGTAGTTACGACTACTATAAAACCTTTTAATTTGTAATGATTTTTTGGTGGGTTATGTCATTAATAAACAAAAGTTTCCACTAATCTCGATTTAGAATGGTCATCGACAGATCTGGCGTCTTTTCAAATACAAAAAACCTTACATTTCTAGATTTAACAATGTCAAGGTAGTAAGGTTCCAATCAAAACACTCAAATAGTGAGTCTGTACCTTATATCTGAAAAAAATGTTTATATTTGAATAGCCCTAAAGACTCACGTATTATTATACCCCCAGCCTTTAGGCTAAGGAGGGTATACACGGTGTGCCTTAACAAATTTAAATGGAAGGTGCTTACACCTCGGAAGTTTTTTCTGATTCTGAAACTACAATGCTCATAGATGAGAAATATCAAGAAACAAAAAAATCGCCGGAGGGATTTTAAAATAAATCGCGATTTAAGTTCACATTTTTAGGGGTTCATTAGGTTTTCACGATTTAGCTTGGAAACCGCGAGTTCTATGTAAATGGGTCTAAAGAAAATGTTGTAGCAGAGAAAATTCTCCATAAGATTGGTCTTTACGATATTTTCGTAGGTTTTACCGTTTTTGAGATATGGAAGTTCAAATTGGGACAATGCACTGACTGTATCGCCTCCTTATAAAACAATGTCATTACTGCAATTTCCCAAATTAAACTTATATATCTTGAAAATGGTACAACCTAGAAAAAAATAAATCATCCAATCTTGTAGAGAATTTTCACAGCTTCACTATTTTCTTTAGTCCCATTTTGATATGACTTGCGGTTTTCAAGCAAAATCTTGAAGACTTAAGATAAAAACCTAAAAATTTGAACTGAACCTCTATGTCTCAAAAATGGTAAAACCTACGAAAAAACCTAAAGGTCAGCCTTATAGAGAATTTTCACAGCTACAACATTTTCTTCAGACTCATTTCGATACGACTTGCGGTTTCCAAGCAAAATCGTGAAAACCTAAAAACTCCCTAAAATTGTGAATTTTGATCGCGATTTATTTAAAAATCCCTCCGGCGATTTTTTCAATTTGTTTTATTATTGTTATCTATGAACATTGCTGTTTCAGAATCCGCAAAAACATCCCATGTGTAAGCGGTTTCCATTAAAAGTTAGTTAAGGGGTACTGTGCATAATATTGTTTTGTAAGGGGACGATACAGTCAGTGCATTGTCCCAATTTGAACTTCCATATCTCAAAAACGGTAAAACCTACGAAAATATCATAAAGGCCAATCTTGTGGAGAATTTTCTCTGCTAAAACATTTTCTTTAGACCCATTTACATAGAACTCGCGGTTTCCAAGCTAAATCGTGAAAACCTAAAGAACCCCTAAAAATCGCGATTTATTTTAAAATCCCTCCGGCGATTTTTTTTTTGTTTATTGATATTTCTCATCTATGAGCATTGTAGTTTCAGAATCAGCAAAAACTTCCGAGGTGTAAGCACCTTCCATTTAAATTTGTTAAGCCACACCGTGTATATACACTTTGATACGATGAAAATGTGCCTCATCGAAATAATGGTCTTAGACCTCAAGTATGTTTGGACGAAATGTGTTTCAGACAATTTGGAATCGATCTAGCCAAGTCCGTCCGTCTGTCTGTCTGTCTGTCCTGCTGGCTGGAGCGCACGATAACTCTCGAACGGATGAACCGATTCAGTTCAAATTTTGGCTTTAGTAATATTTTGCCCAAACTTAGTTTAAGTTCGAAGATGAGCTACATCGGTCCACTCCTTCCTGTACCTCCCCCACAAAAGTTCGAAAATGTTCGGAAAGTTTGTGCGCACGATAACTCTTGAAGGGAGTTACCGATTTGGTCCATACTTTGTCTAGCGTAAACTTTCTACCAGAGTAATATGAGATTTTAATATGGTATCAATAGGTCCACTCCTTCGGGTACCTCCCACACAAAATTTCGGAAAAGTTCAGTTTAGGGCCATCTCTCGAATCGCTTTGATTTTTGTTTTAGCAAATTGTATTCACTGCCCTCCATACGACGGTACAAGTTTCATCAGGGGCAAGTCCATACTTCCTGAGAAAATAGCATGAAAGTTGCAAAACACCCCTTTGACACCCTGTGAGGTGGTTGGAGCGCAAGATAACTCTCGAACGGATCTGCCGATTCGGTCCAAAATATGGCCTTAGTAATATTTTGTTCAAACATAGCTTAAGTTTGGAGATAAGCAATATCGGTCCACTCCTTCAGGTACCTCCCCCACAAAAGTTCAAAAATGTTCGGAAAAATTGTTCGTACGGTAACTCTTAAAGGGAGTGGCCGAATTGGTATATACTTTACACATCCTAATATATCTACCAGATATAGATCAGGTTCAAATATGGACTATGCTTGTCCACTCCATCCGGTACCTCCCACACAAAATTTCGGATAAGTTCACTTTAAGACGTAATATCAACTAACTTTGATTTTTGTTGAAACAACTTGCATTCGCTGCCTCAATTACGATATTAAAAGTTTTTTTAGGGGCAAGTCCATACTTCTTGAGCAAACAGCCCGAAGAGTGTAAAAACCCCCTATGACACCATATGTTGTGGCTGGAGATCCACTTCCATAACGGTCAATGTCGATCCATTCCTTTTAGTATCTCCTCCGCAAAACTTGTGATCTTTAATCCTAATCAACATTTTTGTCGGTTCAAACGCCCAAATTTTTTAAAACCCCCTAAATACATACGTATTTTGGGAAAAAAATTGTTTCAATATACACATTAGGGTTAGTCATTTTTTTTAGATTCAAAATCTGTGGAAATAGCATATAGGGCAGGCAAAAACAAGCAGAATTGCGTTTTTACTTTTTCGAAATTGTGAAAAAATGTTGCGCACAAAATGCAATTAATGCAAAACCAACATTTTTATTTGAATTTTTTTGTGATTTTTAAAATTTGATAATATTTTTTTTTTTAAAAAAATTTCAGTTATTAACTTAAGCACCTTGCCTCCAACGTTCTTTAATTCCATCGCTTTTTGATTTAGCTTAATCCATAACTTATTTAATTCTTCAGATATAATTAGAATTTTTTTTAGATTTCTCAAGCACTAATCCTCTATATCTTTCAATTATATTGATTTCTTTCGGAAATTCGTATAAATGGTATAGCGGCAAAACACCTTTTTTTATTTCATTCGGTCTTTTTGCTTTAAAATTTTTGACCCAGTTATCACTGTTTTTTTTTTTTTTTGACATTTTTGCAACTTTTTTTTTAACTCGTTTAAAATTTTTAAAACTGGGAAATGAAACCGATTTGCAAATTTTAAAATCGATGTAGCTTAAAAACTAAATGACAGATTTTTGATCAAATTGCATATTTGAAATCGATGCACTAAAACCAACTTAAAAAAATTATTTCCAAGAACTATTGCAGAAAAAAATTTCTCAAATTTAAAAATTTAAAAAAAAGTAAACTAAAAAAGTTTGTTTTTAGCTAAAGTAATTGCATTTTGTGCTGAAGGTTTTTTTACAATTTCGAAAAAGTAAAAACGCAATTCTTATTATTTTTGCCTGCCCTACATGCCATTTCCACAGATTTTTGATATTCGAAAAAAAAATGAAAAAATGACTAACCCTAATACACATGCTGAGGGTATACCTCTGTCAGCAAAGCCGACTGATACCTTTTTACTTGTTTTTATTTGCTTTTTGCTTCATTTGTGATACGACAAATAAAAGATCTTACTTTCTTATTGAAATTTACAAGTATAGAAAAGATATTCTTTCTTTACACTAAAGGTGCGGTTATAGCTAGATTGTTGAAGTTATGCATGTTTAAGTATAAGTAGTCGAGTAAAAATTTTGACATAATATATATTAGTGATTTTATAAAATGCCTTTAAATGTCAAATGAATTGAATAATTGCAGGCAATGTTTGTTAAAAAATCTTAATGAGATGTTTATCTAACAAAATATAAAAAAAAAAAATGCAATTTACAGTTCCTACAAATAATGGTATTTTTTTAAATTTCGAATTTGCCTGTGGGCAACTTTGGGCCATTGCACTATAGGTAATTTGCCCCGTTTTTGAGACAAAAATTAATAAAAATTAAAATAATTAAAATAACAGCGGAATTAAAGGATTTTTTAACTTTTTAAATTATTTATGTGTAAAAGTGAGATAAAACAAAGATTTTGACAGATAAATTCGGATATTAGCAACTACGTATATAACGAACAAAGCTATTTTTCCAATGTAATTTTCATTAGTTTTCTTATACACAACAAACTGGTGAAAACGATCACGGTAGTGAGTAACACAAATTTTGTCCCCGCGAATAGATTTTCCAACAAATTGTTACTACAGTTTTGTATATTTTTATACCCTCCACCATAGTATGGAGGGTATATTAAGTTTGTCATTCTGTTTGTAACACATCGAACTAATCATTTGCGACCCTAAAAAGTATATATATTCTTGATCAGGATAAAATTCTAAGACGATCTAGCCATGTCCGTCTGTCCGTCTGTCTGCCCGTCTGTTGTAATCACTCTAGCGTCCGCAATAATTGAGATAGAGTGCTGAAATTTTGCACCCGAGGGTCTTTTTTCCATAGGCAGGTCAAGTTCGAAGATGGGCTATATCGGTCCACTTTTTGGTATAGCCCCCATATAACGGTACCTCCGGATTTGAGGTATTTTGACGTTCTTCGCCACATTTGTAGACCGAATTAGCTATAATTTGGCACTTAGGGTTCCTAGTGATCAACAAACTTATATCCCAAAGGATATGGGCATAGGTCCATGTTTTGGTATAGTCCCCATATAACGGTACCTCCCGATTTTCGGTATTTTGGTAATTTTAGCCACAATTTTTAACCGAACTATCTGCAATTTGACATTTGAGGTTCTCAGTGGTCATGAAACATCTCCACGAAACATCGTCAACATAGGTTCATGTTTTGGTATAGCCCCCATATAACGGTACTTCCCTATTTTCGGTATTCTGAGAATTTTAGCTAAAATTTTTAACCGAACTAGCTGTAATTTGCCATTTGAGGTTCCCAGTGGTCATAAAATATCTCCACCAAACATCGTCAACATAGGTCCATGTTATGGTATAGCCCCCATATAACGGTACCTCCCGATTTTCGGTATTTTGAGAATTTTAGCCACAATTTGTAACCGCACTATCTGCAATTTGACATTTGAGGTTCTCAGTGGTCATAAAAAATCTCCAACGAAACATCGTCAACATAGGTCCATGTTTTGGTATAGCCCCCATATAACGGTATCTCCCGATTTTCGGTATTTTGGGAATTTTAGCTGCAATTTTTAACCGAACTATCTGTAATGATCGGTATTTTGAGAATTTTAGCTACAATTTTGTCTATTCAAAAATAATCGTCAATATAGGTCCATGTTTTGGTATATCCCCCCATATAACTGTACCTCCCGATTTTCGGGAATTTTCAGTGGTCACGAAATTTCTTCACTAAAATTCGTCAACATGGGTCTACATTTTGAGGGTCTACATTGTTTTGATGAAACTACCCTCAATTTGACTCTTGAAGTTCCCTGCAGCTATAAAACTTTTACACCAACAAATATTAAAGATAGGTTGACTCTTTGATATAGCCCCGTAGGTGGTAGCTTTCACCTAGCTGTACACATTTTTTTAGATTAGATTAGATAACACTGTACAACAAAATGGAGGTGAAAGTCTGGGGCACGGAAAATTCCTCTTGGGGAAGAAAGGCCTTGGTGAGTATATTATTATGTGGGCCATCAGGAATTAGCGTTATATCTTTGTTCACGGTTGCTTAAGTGCTCTACAAAAACAACAAACAAAGATATAATGCTAATTCATAATGGCTTACAGGGTCTCTTGCAAAGACTTCATCACGCCATAACGCGGAAGTTCGACTCATGGCACATCTGTCCTTCGGGGTTTTTAATATACACACACCAAGGGCTTTCATCTCCAAAAGGAATTATCTCTGCCCCAACATTTGTGTTCACAGTGTAATTTAAGCAATAGTGGGAGGCAGTAGGAGTCTATCCATTGTCGAAAAGTTGTTCCGCCTAACATTTTGAAAGGACCCTAATTATTCCATTTTAATTAATACTATTTTATGGTGGAGGGTATAAAAAGTTCGGCCCGGCTGAACTTAACAACTTTTTACTTGTTTTAATATACGTTAATAAAGACGAGTTTAGTACTCCTTTAAACCGTATCAATGTTTAATATGTAAAACCGAGATAAAAGAAAGCTTACTACTGCCGCATCGTTTATAGAAAACCACGGAACAATTTGTCGCCATTACTTATTTTACTTGCAATGAAATTGTAAACAACTATATTTTTCACATTTATGATTTATTTCCTCAAGACTTTTTATTGAGAAGTAACCTAATAAAATCACGTAAATATCAAAAAACAGGCAAAATCGGGTTTTGAAACCTAGTAATACCAATGCAGAAGACTTTCAGTAATGTGTTCTAGGTGGCAAAATCACGGCCAAACACGGCCAATTTAGTATAAGTCTATATGAAGTGTGTTTAAGAAAAAAAATATTTATTTCTGACTTTTTTTGTTTTTTGGTCGCTACCCAAAATGTTTAAGCTATATTATATATTAAATAAATTCCTCTCGCAATTGCCAATCTATTCCATTTTACATATATTTATATTTGGTTTATTTTTCCGCGGTTTTGAATACATTGAAATATGCCTTACCATATATATTTTTTTAGTTCTTCTTCGAAATTCTCATTTTGACTGCAATTTAAACCGCGATAATGACGCTATTTTGAAAAATATCATTCATATCAATAAATTTTGAGATGTTCTTTTTTCAATGCCAACTAAAAAATTATTATTATTAAAAGTTGCAAAATCGACTTTTGGCCTCGAAAACAGGGCAAATTACCTATAGTGCATTGTGGTTATAAAGTGGTTACTTTAGTGGAAGAGGAAATTGCTGGTTAGTGGTATTCAAAGAAGTGCATAGGGTGATTGGGGCTTGTGAAAAATGTTTTATGTATGTATGTTATTATTCGAATAATAATTGGATTTGAATTTAAAGGAGATTGACACTTTTTTGGTACAATATACATATTACATGCTAGGGATTTGTATGTTATCATGCGGATATCTGATCAAATATCGTTGATGATAATTTTATCTATTGCACGAAGGGCAATGTTATCAGTTATAGGGCCATTATTACATGTTTTCTTTTACTATTGGATGGATTTAAATACGCAAAATAAACCAATTTGGAGGCAATAAAAATGTAATTTTCACATAAAGAGCTAATTCCAAGAAGCTCCTCCTTGAAATTTTATAATTACATTTAACTGTATGTTAACCGGAACGCTTTAAATCTGTTTGGTAAGTCCAAACTATAACAAAAGCAGACTTATAATAATGGGGGATAGAGTCCGAAAACAAAATAAAAAATATCTTGCAAACGCTTGTGCTCTTAAAATGTCAGTATAAGTATTCCAAATTATACGAAATCCACCATATACCTCAAAAGGAGCTAATTTGTGAACTATATATGATAACTATAGATCAATTTTTCATTCCATTTTCATAAATTTTTCCTTTAGAAGTATACGAAATGGTCTGTTGGTTTTCTTCATCATGAATAGCGAAAATATAATGATAATACAAAGACGTTAGAAACAAACTTTGTTCATTTTTATAACGGCAACGGCCCAATGTTGCCCACAGGCAACATTTGATAACTCCCTAAGAATTTTTTCACAGAGCACTTATTTTTTCGACTGCTAATCATAGTAAATATAAAAAATTTTTATCACGACGGAAAAAAATGAGGTTCAAAACGGTTAAGAGAACTTAAATCCGAAAGAAATAAAGTAGCATAATTTTCCATGTTTTAAACTCGCGAATTCTGATTTTGAAACTATGTTAAATACTATAGTGTGTCGGATTAAAACCATTCCAAAAATTAATACTTAATTAAATCTTATGTTCACAAATTTCAGGCTTATTTAACATTCTGCAAAGTGCCAATATCGCAGCAAAAAAAATCATTAGTAAACAATAGGTTTATTCAACTTATTTTGACTTCGAGATCAGGCGACAACCCCATTATTTTAACAAGGAAATGTTATATGAATAAAGTATTTCCTATAAGTACGATATTAACTAGTTTTGTAAGTAAACAATTAATATATAAAAAGGTCAATACACATCTACTTACTGCGTAGTTACACAACATCTAAAGGATAGAAATAATAAGTGACCATATGTGTATTTTATTATGTAGGTCAGTATGTGTAAGCTATTATGTATTAACTTTATAGTAATGCAGAGGATGTACGATATCATTAAATGGATCTATATTGGTGTGTCGATACCAACATTTCGTTGGGTATGTTCATTGTCTTTCCTAATAATTGTGATTTTCTGGATTTTTTATGATGTTCGGTTTCCAAGCAGATCGAGATGAAATAGACCAACAACAAAATATATGTCATAGTAAAACTAATCCTAATACATTTATATGAGAACCAAATAGAGCTGGCAAAAACTATCGATATCAGCCCCATTCGATTTTTTCGATATTTCAGTTTCAAATATTAATTTAGAATCCAAAATGGCCGACAAACGTGTTTTGTTTACATTTGATTGAAAAAACGTTGTAAAATTCAATTTTAAAACGTCGGTACGTTAAGTTTTCGTCCTCTCGAGGTGGAGTTTCAAAAGATTTGTTCTAGCTCATTTTGACGAAATCCTAATATTATTTCACTTTCTATTCTTACTGACTCGTCGGCGGAGAATAGTTAAAAAATTAGAAAAATAATTTGAATACAAAACAAAAATTAATCATGGGAATTAAATTCCCCGAAGATAAAAAGCCCTTTTGCAGTATACTGCCAGAAATTGCCGAACCCGAACGCAAAATCAAATTCAGAGGGAAAGTGCTATGGATCGTCGTAACGCTCTTCATCTGCTTAGTATGCTGTCAAAACCCTCTGTTGGTATCATAAATTCCGACTCAGCTGAACCGCTCTTCTTGATTCGTGCGAACCATTGCACGATGGGGCCAATAGCAGGTTTTCGAGGCAAAAAGTCAATTTTTGAAGTGAACAATTTGAAAAAAATAATAACGGATTTCGATTGCCAACACTCTGAATCACTAAAAATAAAAAAATAAATCAATCTGGTAACATCACATTGCGACATACTGATCTGGCAATGGTGACATATTTTCTTATGCATAATTTTCCGACATTCATTATAAATAAGTAGTGAAAGCATTTTAGGCGCCAAAAAGAACATTTCAACATTTTTATATTTTTTAAACATGGAAAGCTCTTCAATGGGTATGTAAAATAAGATAGTGTTAACAAATAATAAAAATGTTATGTGTGGTAAATGTATTTTTGAGTTAAGACGTTATGTCTTTTTTGGAGTATTTTTCTTTGTTATCCATGTGTTCTCTGGAGTATAACTTTTGAGATCTAGGTAGATCTAGGATATTATATATATGTGGTGAAAGGTATTAATGTGTACTATCATTTTGTGAAAAAATTAGCTGCGCCTAGCTGCGCCTTTTCATAAAAATCTGATTTCAGATGTCGTAATAAAATTAAAAAATATGGACATTTTTATGTTTTGGTTGGAGAATAATCGGAAACCCATTAATGTTATGAATTGGATTTCGGAAAAAATTAATAGACGTATATAATAATATATAATTTGAAAGATATCGAAGACAAACTTGGCTTTTGTGGCGGAATCTTAGCCGATTTTTACTAAATTTGGCACCTTTTTTATTAACTTATAACAGACCACAGGCAAAACCATGAAATTTGAACATATGTATATAAGGGAGCTATTTCTATATCTAAACCGATTTCAATATAAATTAACAAACTTATTTGTAGTCCGAATTCCGTAACATTTTCCAAATTTTATTGTAATTTGATGGAATTTGCATGCTTGGTCAATCATTTGCCTGAAATCGGGCGAACATATATATGGGAGCTATATCCAATTCTAAACCGATTTCAATATGATTTGTCAAAAATGTTTCTAGACCAAAATCCGTCACACATTTCAAATTTCATCAAGATTGGACATACATAGCGGGATTGGTGCCAAAATACCTAAAATCGGGCGAAAATATATATGGGAGCAATATCAAAATCTGAACCGATTTCAATATAACTTGGCAAACTTATTTGTAGTCCTAATTCCGTGGTATTTTCCAAATCGCATAAAAATTGGGCAGAATTTGCGTGTTTGGTCCATCAATTGCTTGAAATCGGGCGAACATATATACGGGAGCTATATGTATATATGAACCGATATGAACCAAATTTGGCATATTAGTTTCTAAGCCCATTATAAACATCTGTACAAAATTTGGAAGGTCTAGCTTGCCCCAGTGATTTGTTGCCTCGAAAACCTGTCATTGGCCCCATCGTGCATTGTTACATCCGGCTTGATTTTACAATTGTTGACTGGTGTCAAAATAATTGAAGTTGGTGACACTCCCAAGGATCGTGCTTTGTTCAATGGTGCCCAAACACTCTTTGGTATGGTAATTACCATTGATGAAGCCATTGTTTATGTCATGACTGAAATGTATGGTGATCCATCTGAAATAGGTGTCGGTATTTGCTTCATGATTATCATCCGAAACCAATGTGTGGAAGGTCTTCTCACCAACCACCGGTACGTGATACTGAATTCGAAGGTGCCGTTATTGCCTTGTTCCACTTGAGTTCGTGCTTTCCGTCAAAATTTGCCCAATTTGATGAACTGTTGGACACTGCTCTCGTCTTTGCGTTTGTCATCTACTTCCAAGGTTTCCGAGTTGATTTGCCAATCACATCTGCCCGTTATCAAGTTGTTCTACACCTCGAACATTCCCTTCATCCTGCACAAATGATGGCCGTTAAATTCAAAGGTAACTTCTCCATCAACCTCCTTGTTGTTTGGGATGATGTTGGTGGTGGCGGCCCAGTTCGCTCCTACCCCTTCCATCAGCGCCATTCTCTTTAAGCTTGTAAAAAACTTCATGAAATCGTTTTATTCGTTTACACAAAAAGCATGAAGACTCAATCGCGTCTGTTAACAATTTGCTTTAACAAATTTTTGGCTATTGTTTCTGCGGCTCCTATTTAGTGACGTCAAAATTTTCGATAGTATCGATATAAAAAACTATTCATCGATATTGACGTATTTCTGCCCCAACTCCCTGCATCTTTTGTTTTTGTCTGCAAACCATGTAGAATCTTCAGCATGTAATGTCTTCCTGCGTTTAGGAAGTTTATCATCAGAGCTTTCAGAATCACCGTGAAAAGCATAGGGAACTAGACCCATGACACCATCGTCTAATTCCATTCCAAATTCATACTGCTCTTTGTTAGCAAAAATCATGATGTCTTCTTAGTTTAATAACATTTCAATCAATTATTATTTTAGAATCATTTAATAATATAAACATTGCACTTACCCGTCCGTTAGAAGGTATTTATTGAATTCAGAATACAAACTAATCTTGTTATATGAATAAATGTCCCCAGAGAAACCACAAATTACCAGTTGATAAAGTAAAGTAAGATATACGACAGTAAAAACAGTAAAAATTTTGATTTTTTTTAAAAATTTTTCAATATATGAGGTATTTGAACACATACAGCATCCCAATTTGTATCAATGAAAATGCCAGAAGTCCATCTTTCATAATCAGTTCGCTTATAGGGCAAAATAAGTTTCAAATGTAAATTTTCGTTGCAATATAGAATTTATCACATTTTTGTTCAAAAGTTTGGTCCACAGGCCCCGCCAAATATCATCCGATTATCATCCAAAGGTGCAGGCTAGTTCTATATATTGTACCCCAACCATGGATGACATTAAACATTATATCTGAACTACATTAGCTGTAGTATTCTTTTAAACTATACATTTTCCTGTGGACTTACGACCTTTTCGTACTCAAATTTGTACGTTTTGTGGACTTACGACCTTTTCCAACAAGGGCAAATCATATAAAAAAAAGCGACATACTACCATTTTCTTCGTATCATACGACGTGTTTTGACTTGTACTATCATCCTGTAACAAAAACGCGATTTCCATAAAAAGTGGACTTACGACCTTTTCCGACGGAGCAGACGATATGTATTTGGCAATTAAAGTGAACCAATTTGTCTAGAATTAGTTGACAAAATTTAACAATTATGAATGAGTATTAATTTTACATCGAAGCAAGTTCTGCAACAACTAATGCAACATATGGAGCATCTTTAATACGTTCTAATTTTAGTGTGGATTACAAAAAGGAAAATTATATTGAGCTTTAAATGATAACAAAGATCAATACTCTGCTTCGCTAACTGTAACGCCCACCACGCTTATTTTTTATTGTGGTTGTCCATCTCTTGGGATTAATAGACAACGATCCACATAACCACGTCAAGTAGCAGTGTGTTCATTTATGTACATGAAACGTCAAATTATCATAGATTTTAATGGGCGTATTCATTATTGTGTTTATGAAAAGCATTATCGTTTGTGCAAAATACATGTTTGACATAAACAGTAAAAATATTTATATTACGATACACTAAATTACATAAATGAGCTTTAAAAAAAAATCGCGTATGAAACAGAAATAGTCGTACAGGGCCGACGGTGTAATACCCTACACGACTTCTCCTTTCAAAACGATTAAATTTCAATTCATTTAAGTAATCAAACAGCAACCAATAGGTTTTCATATTGATGTAATAATTTATAAAAAACTTTGGAGCGTGCTATAAATATCGGTATACTTAAAGAACCCATATTTAGAGATATTACATTACTTTTAAACCAAAACTTAAAGTAGCACAAAAAATTGAAGACTCTGAGCTCCAGACACATCATTGTAATTGCATCCACGTATAAATTGGGAATTTCCCTATCTGATTGCGTAAATTATCTATCACGACTATAGCTTCATAATAATAGCGACGTTTTGTAACATGGAAGGACAATCCAGTTCTATACACAAAACTATTAATCTAATAATTATATGGGAGAAAATGCAATTATATGGGAGCTACATTCAAGCCAGCATCGATGTAAATTTAAAGTGACAAATTTAGTCTTAGATCTCACAAATCGGGCGAAAATATATATGGGATCTATATCCAAATATGAACCGGTCTCAATATATTTTTTAGGGTATAATATTATACAGTGCTACTCAAAACATTTACAACTGGAATGACTGTACCGGATTTTATATATACGAAGAAAAAATGTGTTTGGATCCAAACATATGTTATGTCAGCGACTGTTGCAAACAAATAATATGTTTGGATCCAAACATATTATCTGCTGCATTTTTTCTCCATGTAGTTCCGAGGAAATTTATGGATTTAAAATGTACATATATATCTTTGCAGGCTGATTGTTTATCGACCCCTTTTTAAAAAATTAAAAAATAATTTGCAACTATTGCACTTATTTTACTAAAGTATAAAAAAACAAAGCACTCACTTTTGGTCCTGCTCGAAACATTTGCAACTAAGAAAATGCGGTGCTCTAGGATACCTATTAAATACCAAAGTTTTGTTCGATATTTAATAATCTACAGTTCATTTTAGAGTCCCGGAACTTCATAAATGAATTTAGATCATTTAAGCTGATCGGTTCGATAAAAACTCAAAACATATTTGCAAAAAATACTAGTTAGTTAATGTTGAGCCAAATAAATATGCATACTTTTGGTGTATTTCTGAAAAAAGTGTGTTTCAATTAACGTTAAGTTAATAATATTGACCATTCCCCAACATAAGACCAATCTAAGCATGTTTTCACATCGCTGGATATTGCTTATACCAATACCTTATGTATAAGATTTATGTCATAAAAATCTTCAAAAATTAGAGTTGAAATCAAGTAAAATATACCCCATATAACGGCGCCGCTATATTTCAAGTATTTTGAAGTTTTTACCGGCCGAAATTGGATGTAATTTGGCTTAAAGGTACCTTCCTAGTAGTCAATACACTTCTTCGCCAAAAATATGGACATACAGCGTTGCGCAACACAAAAGCAAAAATCAAGTACTTTAAATTAATTTAATTTTTCGAATTTCTTAAATAATTTTAGCAATGAATGTTTTGAGTGTAGTGAAGCTTATATCTACATTTTCGCACATAGGATATAGCTCCTGTATAATGGTATCCACCACTTGCAGGCATTTTAGAGTTTTAATCTAAATTTTGGACCCAATCATGGATGGTAATTGGTAATTAGAATTCTGGTCACTAAAAATTTTATTCGTGGTAGAGGGTATAAAAAGTTCGGTCCGCCCGAACTTAATGTTTTTTATACCCTACACCACTATGTGGGGAGGGTATTATAAGTTGGTTTTGGCCAAAAAGTTTGTAACGCATCGAAATAATGGTCGTAGACCCATACTTATATATACCAAAATGAATGTCTCGACGAGCTGAGTCCGTCCGTCCGTCTGTCCGTCTGTCCATCTAAACCTTGTAATCACGCTACAGGTCGCAATTTTGATCGGATCGTCACGAAATTTTGGATATTGATGGGGGTCCCGGAGGGGAAAAGGCCTATTGATTTTGGTGATGGTCGGATTATATTTAGGGGTCGGAAAGGGCAAAAAACTTAGGTGGATAAAAAGACAACGCTTTTTTCCAGAGCGAATATCTCAGCTTTTACATGGGGTATACCAAAAGCAAAACCTGACAATGAAAGTAGAAAATATCACCTTTCTAATGATGTAAATTAGGTGCTCGTAGGTGATCAAACAACGAAGATATCACAATACTAGCAAATAAAACCCCAATTTTCATTTTTGCAATTTTAATTATATCGACGAATATCACAGCTTTGGTTGGAAACTTTCCAAAAGCAAAGCATGACTATGAAAGTAGAAGATCCCATCTATACAATGATGCAAACTAGGTCGGCGTAGGTAACCAAATAACGGAGATATCGCAATAGTCGGTAATACATCCCATTTTCTATTTTTTTGGAAATCACGCTACAGTTCTCAATCTTGATCAGATCGTCATGAAAGTTTGAGGGTTAATGGGGGTCTCACAGATGAGGAGCCTATTGATTTTGGTGATGGTTAGATAATATTTAGGGGTCGGAATGGGCAAACACTTATTTGGAGAAAAGTCAACATTTTATTTCATAGCCAATATCTCTGTTTCTTTAAGATGTATATCAAAAGCAAAACCTGGCAAGGAAAGTAGAAAATATCACCTTTACAACGATGCAAAGTAGGTTGTCGTAGGTGGTCAAATGGCAGAGATATGGCAATAGTCGATAATGCATCACATTTTCCGATTTTTTTTTGTAATCACGCTACAGGTCGCAATTTTGATTGGATCGTCACGAAATTTTGGGGGTTAATGGGGGTCCCATAGGAGAAGAAGCCTACAGATTTTAATGATGGTCGGATAATATTCAGGGGTCGGAATTGGCAAAAACTTATTTTGAGAAAAGGCCTACGTTTTATTTCAAAGCCAATATCTCTGTTTCTTTAAGAGGTATATCAAAAGCAAAACCTGGCAAAGAAAGTAGGAAATGTCACCTTTACAACGATGTAAAGAAGGTTGTCGTAGCTGCTCAAACAACAGAGATATCACAATAGTCGATAATGCATCCCATTTTCTGGTTTGTTTGTAATCACGTTGCAGGTCGCAATTTTGATCGGATCGTCACGAATTTTTTGGGAGTTGAAGCGGGTCCCACGGAAGAAGAAGCCTATTTAGTTTGGTGATGGTCGGATAATATTCAGGAGTCGGAATAAGCGAAAAGCTTATGCGGAGAAAAGTCAACGTTTTTTTCTTATGCGAATATCTCCGCTTCTGGTTGGAGTATTCCAAAAGGAATACCCGTCAATGGAAGAAGAAAAGATCTCGTTTACATTGATGCAAAGTATGTTGGCGTAAGTGAGCAAACCGAGATATTGCAAAATTCAGTAATATATCCAATTTTTCCATTTTTTTGTAATCACGTTAGAAGTTGGAATTTTGATCGGATTGTGACGAAATTTTGGGGGTAGTTGGGGGCCCCACAGAGGAAGAAGCCTATTGATTTTGGTGATAGTCGGATAATATTTAGGGGTCGGAATGGGGAAAAACTCATTTGGAGACAAATTCAAAGTTTTATTCTTTGTGAATATATCGGTTTCTAGTAGGGGTATTCCAACGGCAAAACCTGTCAATGGAAGAAGAAAATATTACCTTTATAGTCCGGTCAAAATAGACATGCGTATAAGGGGGAAATAGCAAAAATTCCCACAAAGCTGAATTTTGGTGGAGAGCTGGGGTTGGCCATTAGAAGCAACGTTCTAAAAGTCCCCATCGATCCCATGTGTGCAAAACATGTTATAGGCAAAAGCCGGCTAAAGTAAAAGTTGTAGATTCAATAATTGTCTACAAGAGTAGTCTTTATGATTCTTAAAAAAGACTTACCATTTTCGAGATATCGCGGTCAAATAAAAAATTAGTCGCGTAAGTACATTCTGAGGCGAACCGGTTAAAGTAACGACGCTATGTGTTAGATACTTCCGTAAGCTTTCAAACGATATCCATTTTGCCGTAATCGGTTCGGTAGAACCGGGTCGAACCCGGTTTTTAAATTTGGCCTTTCGGGTCGAATAACCGGTGAACCGGATCTGCAACCGTTGAAAATTATACATTTCCGTAATCAGCGCAACAGACCCTACCTTCGGACAAAACTTGAAAAAAAATCGGAGAGTTTTCGTTGGGGTCGTTCCCGTTGGGCTTTCGATTATACATGTGGGTTAAATGGGCTATTTTTGCATAAACTGACTCTAACATTGAATAACTCTACTAAACACACTCCGATTTTGTTGGAATTTTTTTTAGAAGATAGCTATAATTTCGCTCTTCAAGAAAATATATATTTTTTGGGGGGGACAGACCCGATTACTTCGCTTATATTAGCCGGTTCGTCTAAATAATTACATATTTCCCTTATAAGTGCATAAAAATCATGTGTTTTTTAGAACAGCTATATCTCAAGAATGGTTCCTTCTAGAAAAAAAATTATAAAGGTCAAGCTTATAGATAATTTTTCTGTCTACAATATTTACTTTAGTCACTTTTTGATTAGATCAACCGTTTTCAAAAAATAAATCCGAAAACCTAAAAACCCTTAAAATTTGACCTTTGACCCGAATATTTCAGCTTTGTGGGAATTTTTGCTATTTCAATGTCTATTTTGACCGGACTATTACATTGGTGTAAAGCAGGTTGGCGAAGGTGGTCAAACAAGGGAGATACCACAATAGTCCGTAATGCATCCAATTCTTCCATTTTTTTGCAATCAAGCTACAGGTCATAATTTTGATCAGATTGTCACGAAATTTTGGTTGCTTATGGGGGTCCCAGAGAGAAAGAGGCATATTATGTTTGGTGGTAGCCGGATTATATTCCCTAAAAGAAATGTTTACCAGTGACAAGCTTATGCACAGAGGTAGTGGTGTAGGGTATCACATGGTCGGCCCCGTCCCGACTATAGCCTTTGCCCACTTGTTTTTTAATAATTTCTCGTTAGAGTCGAGCTTAATGATGCAAGTGAAAAGGAAACCCAAGATTCGAACCCACACAACCACCACTATGTGACATGTTTCACATTTGGTAGAGGCTCATCAGACATATCGGCTGTGGAGCGGCTTCGCTGTCATCTAACGTTTCCTCTTTCAAATGCAATTTGTTTTTACAATGCTGAATATTTGTTCAATCATTGTATGGCTTCCATGACAAACGCTTAGCGTAGTCTTTGAAAGTTATGAGTTTGGCTCTGAAGACTAACAAGCCGTGACAACACTTTTTTTGCGCGTGTTTTTTAAGGACGTGGGTTCAAACCCAAACCTGGCTCAAGCTGATTTTATTTTTGTTTGAAAATTTTGCCTATTAAAACTACAGTTTTTTACTTGTTGTTTATGATGGTTATTATAATCCTCTGTTTAATACTTCATACAAAAGATTTTCAAAGAAAACGATTTACAACATTAATGATGATTAAAAGAATTTCAATATCCATGGGTGCTTCAAATCCAGCCCTCGATATAAAAACAATTCGTTATATTAATAAATACATTGCATGTTATGCTACTATTTGAATAATTTCAAATTATAATAAGTTCTAAGGATTCCTTTATTGCTTTTATATTTATCTATATATGTATGTGCGTATGTATGTGAGAGCGTATATGTCTATGTTTTTCTTCTTTTGAAGGCTTACCGAAATATTTAACCTTTTTTCTCCCTACCAACCGACGACGCTCTTGTACGTATATAGTGTCCATGTACAAAGTACAAGGAAATTTTCTAGGGATGGGGTTATCCCAGTCTGTTGCGGGTAAAACAGATCTTATAAAGGTCGTGCATATGCTCTGCTGATAAAATCCATGAAAAATCTCTTTTTTTATTTTTTATTAAAAATGTTTAATTTATGAGTTTTTCTTTGGCTTTAATATGTTGTTGAGAAAAGCTCATTCCAACATACAAACCGAGGAATGTTAGCGTGTTTTTGGTTTAAATGTTTCAGCTTTTGTTTTTTTTTTTGTTTTTTTTTTTTTGTGCCGGCATGTTTGTGGCTGTTGCTGGATTGAACCCTTTTATTTTCATTTTGTATCCTTTAGACATCCATCCCATTCCAAGTGAATGGGATAATATGATTTCCTATATAGATTTCCTTTCTTTCATAAGCGCTAAGGGGTTTTTGAAAATGTTATGAGTTTTAATGTTGGTTTTCATATGAATTATGATTTTTATTGTTCACATGTAATTTTTAAAGCATTGTAGGTGTAAGCATGTGTGTTTTAAATAAATTCTTGCAGTTTTAAATAAGTAAGCAAGGACTACAATCAAGACGGACTGATCATACGACACCCTTAACCATTAGACTTAAAGGTATGATATATGAAATCACACAATTCCAGGGTTTATTGACAAACAAATTACTTTCGTTGACTAACTGTACGGTGAAAGTACGATCGATATAGTTTGGAAAAATTCAAACTGCCATATTTACAATCACTGTGCAACACGAAAATTATTAACCATATTCTGACACCGCAGTGTGATAGAACACCAAAAATGAGAAGACACGTGTCTCGCCGTTTTTCCCTATCTCACCAACTTTCGCGGTTATAGGCCTCCAAAGGTTTGAGGCTTTGATGTAGAAAGGGTAATTTAGTCAGGACTATAACTTCCAAACCGTTAGGAAATGTGAATTTATCTCGGAGGCAAAGTTGTAGCTCTTGTCTTAAAGAACAAAAATTGTGATCACATATAATCCATCAAGCTTCATCTGCAAGGTCAAAATCGCCATGGTCAAATTTTTTTAACATTTTTGGATCTTAATGGTCAAAATAGCAAAACAATTGCGATTTTTATCCTCTTTTCTAAGATTCTGCTCCATAGATATTAAACCGCTTAAAATTCAAGAAAACAATCAACCACAATAGCTTAGCTATGACATCAATAAACAACTTTCTGGAATATGCAATATGTTTATGAACGGTTCTTAATAGTAAAATTAGCAAAAAACTTTTGAAAATATCCAATTTTTATACTTTTTTCTCCGACTCTGGTCCAAAGATACGCAACCTCCCAAAAATTAACATAAGATATCAATAAACAACTTTTTAGAACATATGAAGATTCTAGGAATGATTCTTAGGGCTGAAATTCACGAACAATTACATTTTTTTAACATTCCCCCTGCTCAGGTTTGGAAATAACAAACTGTTAAAAACTCAAGGAAATTTGAAAGGTTTGTTATTTACGGACCTGAACAGGAAAGAATGATCTATCGAATTTTGAGCTTGAAGAATCGTTCCTAGAATCTTCATTTGTTCTAGAAACTTGTTTGTTCTAATCTAAGGTACATTTTTGTAGTTGACTGTATCCTTAATTTTTGGGCGGTTGCGTATCTTTGAACCAGAGTCGGAGAAAAAAGTATAAAAATTAGATATTTTCAAAAGATTTTTGCTATTTTTACCATTAAGAACCGTTCATAGACATTTCGCATACTCCAGAAAGTTGTTTATTGAAGCCTTTGCTAAACTATTGTGGTTGACTGTTTTCTTGAATTTTGAACGGTTTAATATCTATGGACAGAAGCCGAGAAAAGAGGATAAAAATCGCAATTGTTTTGCTATTTTGACCATTAAGACCTGTTCCTTCCTTCGTATATTCTAGAAAGATATTTATTGAGATCTGAGGTACATTTTTGTAGTTGGTTGTTTGCTTCAAATTTGATCGGTTTGATAGCTGTATAACAAAACTTGAGAAAATTTTTGAAAGAAATTTGACCATGGCGATTTTGACCTTGCAGGTGATGTTTGATGGGTTATGTGTGTTCACAATTTTTGTTCTTTAAGACAAGAGCTACAACTATGCCTCTGAGATAAATTCAAATTTCATAACGGTTTGGAAGATATAGTCCTGACTAAATGACCCTTTTTACATCAAAGCCTCAAACATTTGGAGGCCTATAACCGCGAAAGTTGATGAGATAGGAAAAAACGGCGAGACACTTATCTTCTCATTTTTGGTGTTCTATCACACTGTGAAGTCAGAATATGGTTAATAAAACATAACTCAAAAAATTACACACAGTGAATATTACTGTTAAAGGGATATGAAATAACTCAGTCAGCTGTGAGTAACGGCTAGTTTATTATTGATCATTTGCATAATTTTCTATGTTATACAAACAATGTGGAAAGGGTATTAAAAAACTTAGTTTAGACTATGCGCTTCTACAATGATTAAGAACATTATCTCGATTTATTTGACTTATATTGTATAAAAATAACAACTTAAATCGACTGGATTTACTAAACCAACCATAGTCTAAACGGGGTATAAGTTTGTTATGCCTAAACTTCACGCAGCACTGCGAAATAATTGTCCTGAGATAAAGAGATTTAGAGATGGGTGTCCGTTCGTGCGTCCATCGTCCCGAAATTTTTTATGGAGGTCGAGTTCCGACCAAAATTGACACTATGATTTTTATACGATTTTGTAGTGCCCTGTAGGTCCGGATAATAGTCCGATCGATATGAACACCTTTTTATGTTTGTATGTCGATAAGAAAATTAATGCGTAAGAAGTAATACCAAAATCGTGTCTGTTTTTTAAATATAGTTTTTGTTTTGAAGAAAAACAAAAGAAATAATATTTCGAAAGCTAAAGTTTGGGTGTGTTTCATTCACATACATTTTCGTTTCGACATACATAAACAGACTGTAAATGAAGTTTGAGTTTGGGACAAAGAAGGAGCCCGTAAATTAACATGATGATTATATAATACATATTAACCTCCTTCTCACCAAACCACTCCACATTCAGACCTGTGATCAAAGAAAGAATTAAAGAGTACCCCTTGATCAACGTTGTTCTAATATACGATCGATAAAATCGATGCTGACATTTTGAAGTTTTGATTTCGGCATTTTGAATTTTTGTTATAATTAGAGGGCGCAATCAGGTAATGACTATATGTAGGATTGTAGAACTCGTGATTCCACGTCGTTTGATGTATATCTCATGAGTGTGCTCTGTACAGCTTTCTAATAGGGGTCCAAAGTCGAAAATTTGATGCGTAAATTTTCATAAAAAAACGTTTCTAAAAATTGCTTTGAACCTCGCGTGATTTTAGTTTTTTTCCGCAACGGATCTAATGAGTCCTTTCGCGTTCGATTCTATCCACTAAAATGGCGGATAGAAATACCTTGGATATAGGAAAATCTGCAAAAATATATTTTGACAATTCAGCGCATTGAACCGCGATTTTCTTTGAAAAATTATACATAAATGGAATTCTTTGTAATCGATTATGATATTTGCAAAAAGGTGTGTAATAAATTTTGGAGATTCGGGAGTAATATTCTATTTAAACCAAAATAGAATGTGGTGGCACTTCCGCGGTTCTTGACGAATCTCTTTAAAATTTGTTTTATTGAAGTAATTTTAATAGGCGGTCATCGCGAAATTTTTACCCATTTGAAGGACTTTTGAATGGTAAGATGCAACTGACGGCACACTTTGGCCGCTGATTGAAACATGGATACATTTATACAAATTGATAAAGATGCACTCGCTACATCCTAAAAGCGCATGCGCCTCAAGTGATTTTAAGGAATTCGCGAATTACACGCTTTTCAACTTTCGTGTTTTTTCTTTGGATGTAATTTTAATATAATTCTCTACTTCTTAATTCTATTGATTATCACAGAAAGAAATATACATTCACGATGACAAACTATTTTCCTTGTAGAAATTTTAGCAAATTACTTCAGGTTTTGTATGGAAATTTACCGAAATAGTAGAATAACTCCCAAAAACGTTTCTCCAATTTTTCGTATTAAACCAAACTAATATGTTTTTGAAATAATAATCCAACAATGAGTTTTCGTATTTTGTTGTTGCTGTAATATGCAAGTTATAAACCCAATTTTTATAATTTTGGTCTCATATTTTTCTACACGTTGTCTAGATTCTGTATTTTTAGTTTATTTTTTAGACATTTTTTATGGACTCTGGGATAGAATAAATAAAATTTACTCCAAGATTTCTCTTTATTTTTTTGATTTTCCGCGAAAATATAAATAAATATAGGAATATTCAATCGCATACGCATAGATACCAAGTACTGTTAACGATATATACATGTATTTTCTTATTACAACACAAAGGTAATTTTTCAATATTTATACCCTATACCACAATGTGGAAAAGGGTATTATAAGTTTGTTTTGGTAAAAATTCATGTAACACCGAGAAATATTCGTCGGAGACCCCCAATGTGGTATACCAATCTTCATATCTCGACGAGATAAAGCGATTTTGGGATGTGTGTCTGTCCGTCCGTCCGTCTGTCCATTATAAATTGTAAACACGCTCCAGCCCGCAATTATGGACCGATCGTCACGAAATTTGAAAATAGATCCCTATTCTTATTGGTGATGATCGTGAAATATTTAGCGGGTGAAATGGACCAAAAACATAATATTTATCCAATTTTCTAGCGGCTCTGTAGGTCTCAATAATAGTCCGATCAACGCGTAATTGTAAATAAGGTAAGAGCATATCACAAAGGAGAAGCATGCAATTTGAGATGGCGATCGGATAACATTTAGAGGGTTAAATGGACCTAAACTTTTGTGTGAAAATTGTGAAAATTTTTAATATACAGCTTATATCTTAATTCCTGGAAGTGACATTCCGGAAAAGTGAGATATACTTGAAAGTGGAACGCTTGACCTTTCAATTGATGCCAATTATGTTGGTGTGCATGATCAGATAACAGAGTTACAGCCAAATATATTCCGTTATTTGTTTGTAGTGTAATAATAAGCTCGCTAGAAGTCGCAATTATACATCAATAGTCACGACATTTTGCACCGGGTAAGAGTATAGGTCGAAAAAGATGCCTACAATTTTGAATGATGATCTGATATTCTTTAGCGGGTGAAATGGACCATTACTTTTGTATGCAAAATATAAAAATTTTATTTTTGGTCGATATTTTAATTCCTTGAGGACATATATATTTCGCAAAGTATCCTACATATGAAAAAAAAAACTACTGACCTTTCCTCTGATGTAAATTGCAATAAAGTGTTTGCTAGATAACGGGCCTACTGCCTAATATATAATAGGTTCTGTGTAGAGAACCACATTCTTATCCCATGCTACATATTGTCTCTCCAAAAGTTTATGTAACACCACGAAATATTCGTCCTAGACCCCTTATTTGGTATGCCAAAATTCATATCTCGACGAGATAAAGCGATTTAGCGATGTGTGTCCGTCAAAATAATAACCCGCAAAATTTTAAACAAAGTTTGAGTTTATGATGAAGAAGAAGCGTAAAAACCAACGTGATAATACTTAGCGGGTTAAATGGACTGAAACTTTTGTGTGAAATTGGTAAAAATTTCAATAACGTAGCGGTTAAACAACGGAAGTAGTAGTACTACATAAGTGTGTTTCATTACATTTTAGTTTGTGTGAACTAAATTTTCCATTCCTGCTACAAAAATGTCTTTGTAATGGTTTTGGTCATAAGTATTATACATTACATCTCGGATATTTGATAATTAAATTTTCACAATCATTGAAAAGAAGTTCCGTGGAGAGCGATTGTCCAGGGATAGTGGTATAGGGTATCCCATGGTCGGCTCCGTCCGACTATAGACTTTTCTTACTTGTTTTTCTTTATAAGGGATTAAAACCCCCCATAACTTTTGGGCGCAGCATCCAATTTTGTGAACGCGAACTGATTTGTGACCCATGTAAAAAAATCGCGGATGTGCTCGCAAAAAAATTTTTATTTTTTTTTTCAATGGAATTGTAAATGGTATTTGAAACCTACCATATACATTGTAGTAATTGTTTGTGTTGCAATCATAATCACACTAAAGGTTGGAGTTATTGTTGAATACTGACAAAAATTTCCACGAGGTAATAACACTGTGCAACGCTGGAAGTACAAACAACTTTAAGTGGACATTTTCTGAGACTACATATTGAGACCACAAAAACCTTAGTTGGTTTTTGTGTGGTTAGATGGGGTTTGGATTTTATGGTATCACGTAAGCCAGGCTAAAACGAACATTTTTTGCGATTTTTTATGTTTTGCCTTTTTAGTGCGAAGGCGGCCATTATTTGTGAAATTTTTAATTAATCGAGCTATACGACCTAAGGAAATTCTATTGAAAAAATTATATCTAGCAAAGTCCTACACATCTATGCATTAAATTGTCGTTGGAATATATACAAGAAAAAAGCGATAGAGGCATTTACAACAAAGAAATGTTCTGAAGTGTTGTGTATTACATTCTAGCGAACATTTTCTCCAAACGGGATATTAAGAATATTTTAACAGTTTTGGAGATACGCTGCGAAATACAAATACAAATTATGCAATTTTTAGATATTTTATAAAATATGAGGCAATAAATACAATTTTTCGAGTTCATTATTCCTCCAAATATTTTTCTTTTTGCTCTTATCTATAATTTTGCTGCAGAGGTCAAAACAAGATCCGTATTAGTTTCAGAAATATAGCCCTGATTTGCTTTAAAAAGTTAACATTTAAACATGTTTACATGAGGCCATAAAATCCGAACTCAATCTAACAGAAACCAAATAGGATTGTTGTCTGTTGTGTCTCTACTTTCACAAAATGATCGGCAGAAGTTGTTTACACACGATTACCTCAAAAATGGTGCAGAGTGTAATTTAAGTCACAGATAATATTTATAATTTTGATAAATGTCAAATGCCTTGGAAGGCCAAAGAATAGGAAAGGAAATTAAAAATATCCTCCAAAAGGTATATCTAAATGCCGAGAGATTTTTGTTGGATTTATTAAATCCAGATTTGTGAGTAATCTAAATTAAGCATTACTTTCCTGTTTTCAGCAATATTGTAGCCCTAAAGCAGTTGAGCTTAAGTGCCTATCAGATAATTGTGAAAAAATTGCACCTAGCGCATCAAAATCGATAAATTATAGAATAATGTACATAATTTCTGGCAAAATACGAACTTCTTAGATTCTTCTGTCAAATTAATTTTCTTTATGCTCCTATCGACAAGTTTGCTGCAGAGGATAAAATAAGATTCGAATTGGTTTCAGAGATATTGCTCCTTTTTGCTCTAAAAAGTCAACATTTAGCCATGAGAATACAAGCTCGATCTGACAACACAAAATCCTATTAGTGTTTTTGCAGTTTGGGTTTGTACTGTCATAAAATCCTCAGTAAAAATTGTTTGCACACGAGTACCTTAAAAGTGTTGCACAGTGTTAATATAGATTGCTGAAATACATATGGGCCTTATTGTAGAAAATTTACATATGTTGTACTATACCATAAGTTTTGAACGAATTTCTGTAAAATCAACTGTTTTAGCACAATTCACCGAGGAATTTTTATGTGAATTTAACCTTGTGAGGTTGTTTTTCGAGAATTTCAAAATATTACGACCGCATATTTTAGACCAAGTCGGTTGATCAGTTCGAGTGCTATAGTTCGCTCCTGGTACTACATATCGTGCCATAGGGATTTTTACAACTTTACAGCTATTTTCTCAGGAAGTATGGACTTGCCCCTTAAAAAATTTGCACCATCGTAAGAAGGGCAGTGAATACAAATTGTCACAACAAAAATCAAAGCGATTAGCGAGGAGGTCTTAACCGAAGGAGTGGATCGATAGAGTCCATATTGAAACCTCATCTATATCTGGTAGAAATTCACGATGTTCAAAGTGTGGACCAAACGAGAGTAACCGATTTGGTTCAAGAGTTATCGTGGACACAATTTTTCCAAACATTTTTGAACTTTTGTGGGGGAGGTACCCGAAGGAGTGAACCAATATGACCCATTTATGAACTAAAACTAAGCCAAATTTTGGACTGAATCGGTTAATGCGTTCGGGAGTTATCGTGCGAGTTATGTAAATTAAAAGCTATGTAAAATTATTTAATTAATGAAAACACCAAGAATAGACGTTGGATGCTTTCCTGTAGAAGATGATAAACTTAGCACCCGAACCAAAGAAGGACAATATTTCTCCCAGATGGATTGCGTGAAAAGAAGAAAGTGATGTTAACTTTTTTTTGTATTATTGCAACAATCTGCAGGTGACACAATAAATATGCCTTGATGTGATATGAGAGAAGTCTCCCTTGTCCCTTCTGGGATGTTTGTGGAATAATAATAATAATAATTATTATAAGTTCGTAGAAAGAGTTCATAGGTTGTCTACAAATGATCAACATGAAACAGTTTTCTTTTGTACAAAAGACCCTGTGTATGAGCTAGCAACTGTCGCATGACGTGATTTTAGTTTTGGCTGGTAAATACAAATTTCTCAGTGAAAATGCGTTAATTTTTCCAAATATTATTGGTAGTTAAATAAAATTCGCACTTAGATGATTAGCAGTTAAAAGTGTAATTTGCATTGAAAATTTGACAAAAATGCAAATATTTTAGTTTTTTGGCAGGAAAATCAAATTCGCACTAAAACGATTGGCAGCAAAATCAAAACTACTGTACAAGTGAAGTGGAAGAAAAATAGAAAATTCAGACAAAGCACAAAAGACATGAGTCGAACAAGAAAAGTAGAATGCGTATGTATAGGTGAGCGATATTGTAAAGGAAAATGGACACGGAAGATGTCAAAAAGCCTGAGTTGCCAGAAGCCGACGGGAACCTCTATGACCCAAGATTTTGACGTTAACATTACCGCCCACCTTGCAGTCAGGCTGCAATGAAAGAAAAAATGTACTCATGTCGTGTGTACTTTTTCCGATTACAATGGAATATGAACAGAATGAAAGTTATTAAAAGAAAAATTCGAATATGTTTTGTATGATGTATACATACATATATAGCTGAAAGGAAAGTTTGTGTTTCGTTCATAGAAATAGAAATTAAAACAAGTAAGAAAAGCGTTAAGTTCGGTCGGGCCGAACTTTTTATACCCTCCACCACAAATTTCAGCCATTTCGGTGGATTAATGTGACCACAACCTTCAAAATACCGAAATTCGGAAGGTACCGTTCTATGGGGGCTATATGATGGCGTGGACCTATACCTACAAATTTCTGGTGGAAAGTTTTATACGCCTAAAGAAGACTAAATACCAAATTTCAGCCATCTCGGTGTGATAATGAGGCTAAAACGTTCAAAATATCGAAATTCGGGAGATATTGTATTATGGGGGCTATATCAACACGTGGACCTATATAAACATTTTATGGTAGAAATGTTTCTTAGCCTCTGGAAACACAAAATACAAAGTTACAACGATTCTTTGGTCAAATGGGTCTAATACATTCAAAATATATTAAAATGACGCGTACTTTATAAGGGGCCTTATGTGGGGGCTATACCAAAACGTGGACCTATATAACCCAACTTTGGTAGGAATGTTTTCTGGCCTCTGAAGACACAAAATACCAAATTACAACCAATTCTGTGGTCAAATGGGTGTAATACATTCAAAATATATTAAAATGACGCGTACTTTATATGGGGCCTTATATGGGGGCTATACCAAAACGTGGACCTATATAACCCAACTTTGGTAGGAATATTTTTTGGCCTCTGGAGACACAAAGTACCAAATTACAACCAATTCGGTGGTAAAATGGGCCAAATATCTTAAAAATTCCTTAAAACGACGACGCGTCACGCGTCATTTTGTATGGGGGCTATACGAAAGCGTGGACCTACATAGCCCGCTTTCAATACCAAAAGTCCTACGTAAATATAACATATTTTCCCAAAATTTCATCAACCTACGTCAATCCGTTCGGACGCTAGAGTGATTTCCACAGACGGACAGACGGACAGACGGACAGACGGACGGACATGGCTATATCGATGTAGAATTGCACGCTGATCAAGAATATATATACTTTGTGGGGTCTACAATGATTATTTCGAGTAGTTACAAACGTAGTGACAAACTTAATATACCCCCATCCTATGGTGGAGGGTATAACAAAGAGTGCAAATTTTTCGTTGGAATTCAGAATGAATGTAGTAGCTGACGTCTCAGAATAGAGACCGATTATTTCAGACTAGAAATAATGATGTGTCAGAAAAGGAACGTGTTACTTCAGAATAGAAATAACTATAATAACAGCAGGACTGGAGCCACGTTGAATATAGTTCCATGGAATAGATGTATGTATGTCTCAGCGCCAATGATGATGTCCATGAAAGAGTGTCCCAAGAATGTGGAATCGTCAAGGTACAAGTTCTGGAAATGATCTTCGGTCTCCTCCGGCGTTGTCGTGGAAAGAGTCTTCAAAGCGACGGTCGAAACCAACGGGTGACGGCTTCGGCAGATGCGGCGAAAGTCTGCGGACTCTGGCTCTCTGACACGGTTGATTGATATAGCACGGAATGGATAAATCTGCTGGATATAGCAGGATTTTTATATTTTTATATATTTGACATCAGAACGAACATAACTGATTGTTATAGTTTCGACATCAGAACGAATATACCGGATTGGTATAAATTGGACATCAGAAAGAATATACCGGAATGGTATAGGTTTGACATCAGAAAGAATATACCGGATTGGTATAGACTGGACATCAGAAAGAATAATGGTATCGGCAGAAAGTATTAGTTTTGGGCGGATATTACGACGAGTTTCGTGATGGGCCGGGTTATAGTTCCCCGTTGGGTAACTACATCCGCGACTCGTACACGTCCGTCTGAACCCATGTATACTTTCGAAATGCGGCCGAGACGCCACGCGTTCGGTGGAAGATTTTCATCAGTGACGGCTACTATAGAATCGACGCTGACGTGGGGCTCGAAAGTGTGCCAGTTATTGCGCTTCGGAAGTTCACGCAAATACCCGTTCTGCCATCGAGAACCGAAAGTTTTTTGAATAGCTTTAGGTTTTTCCCGACGAGTAAGGTAAGGTGCTGAATTTACACCGAGTTTTGCTAACTGGAAATCATGAACTTCCACTTGGGGAACTGAACTCTTGAAATCGGTATCATCTGGATGAACTGAAAGTGGATTGGTCGTAGTGGATTTGAAAAGATCGTCACAACAATGATCAGAAGGATATAGGAAACGTGAAACCTCTTTATGCGAAGAGATTTTGCAGAAATTTGAAATGATGTTGGCTGACCTGGGCGAAATATTGCCAATTGGACCTGTCAAGATCCATCCGAAGATAGTCTCCTGAGCAAGAAGAGAGCCACAAACCCCTGACATTGAATTTGAAAGAATCAGAGACGGTAGAACGTCGCTTCCAAAAAGCAAATCGACTTGAGTGCTCTTGAAGAAATGTGGATCAGCCAACGCTATATTAGGAAGATCTTTGAAGGACGATGAAGGAAGAGAATTGCTGGGAAGATTGCCTGACAGCTTTGGAAGAACAAAAGCGGACATTGGCAACGCAAAATCGCGGTCAAGCTTGGAAGAAAGAATGAAAGTGCACTGCTTACGTACACTGGCAGAATTGCAATTATTCAAACCTGAAATTTTCGCATTTGTGCGCCTGTATGGTAACTTCATTTTGTTGAATAAACGTTCTGTGATGAATGTGCCTTCAGAACCAGAATCAAACAAGGCACGAGCTGAATAAAGAACTCCGTTATGCACGATTTGTACCATAGCTGTACCCAACAAAACTCCCTGAATGTTGGAAGAAAAGTAATTTTGTACATTCCCGTCTCCGCTGCTAGTGGACTGTATAGCAGACTGAGAGAATGAAGCAGAGTTGGGATTGAGATTGGAGTTTGAAGTTGTGTTGGATGCAGATGATGGTACGGAGGAAACGGAATTGAATAGAATTTTGTGAAGAAGAGTATTATGTCGCTTATTGCAAGTATAACAATTATGCTTGCTTAAACAATTCTGAACGGAATGGGTTTTTTAAAAGCAGTTGAGACATAAGCCTTGACGTTTAATCTCGGAACTGCGAGCATCAGTATCCAACCGGAGGAAATTTGGACATTTTCGAATAATATGAGCTTCATTTGGACACAAGGGACACTTTGGATCAGAGACTTTCCTCTGGAACGAATTGAAAATTTTTGGAGGGTTGGACTTCCCTTCGGACGAACTTTACTTATGAATGGAACCACTTCTGCGCATCTCGGAAACAGACTAACGTACGGAACCGGTTGATCAGAAATGTGTCCAATTCCGCCCACCGTGGAATACTGGACTTATCAGAAAGAGTCTGTTCCCAAAGCGTGAGGGTGGAATCAGGAAGGCTGTTTGAACACAAGAAGACGAAGATCGGATACCAACTCTTCACATCAATATCATAAGTCTTCAGAACGGAAATACAAGAGTTGATATAACGCTGAAGGCGTTTCAACCCTTGAGAAGACTCAGAATGAACAGTAGGTAAATTGAAAAGAACTTTAAGCTGGCCATTAACGAGAACTCGCTTGTTTTCATAGCGATCGCTAAGACTGGACCAAGCTTGAGAGAATCCATTGTTGGTGAGAGGGCTCTTCTGAACGATTTCTTTTGCTTCGCCTTTGGTCTTCTGTACTAAATGAAAAAGTTTTTCCACAGGACTGAGACGGGAATTTATGTACATAGCTGTGAACATGTCCCGGAATGTGGGCCATGCCATATAATCCCCTGAAAAAACTTCAGTATCACAAGGCGGCAAGTTGAAAGAATTACCAGAGGTAATGTTGGACGAATGGGGCTGAGGAGCTGGACTGGGTGGAGCCGGAGACTCCTTAGGAACTGCAGCGGCCTGTAGCTCGTCCGAAATTTCGGACAATTGGGAAATACACTTGCAATATGTAAGGTATATGGTCTTGAATTTAGAGCGAATTGTATCCAGTTCAGAAGCTTGGTCTTCGTCACCCGATTCTTCATCCCCGTGAGCTTCGGACACATATTCTTTTACAAAAGATTCATACTCCGACTTAATTCTTGTCCAAATAGACTTTATTTCTTCAGTATGAATCTTAATCGAATGAATGGAGTTGACCGGAAGAAGATTATTTGTAAGGTCAGCTTCAAATCCCACAAGGGAGTCTGATAAACGAATGAATGAATCAAGCGACATTTTGGAAATAGCTCTGAATCGAGAAAAGAATGAACAAAACTCCAATAAATGTATGTCGAATAGACAGGATTTGGAATTTCCGAGGAAAAAGTTGAGATAAGAACGACTTTAGAATGGAAATGTACTGTATAAGTATCAAGAACGTTAACTCTTGACTCAGCAGAACTCAACAGATATTATTTATAAATAGTAATAAATGGAAATGGACGAAAAATCAGCGAAATATATAAAATGAATATGTAAACTGAGAAAAAAAGGTTGAAATCAATGTTTACGACCTTTTATACAAATATATTTATTCCAAAAAAAGTACACCAATGTCCACGAAGAATGAAATAAATTTAACTGTTTTGGATAGAAAGTATCGAAAAATATTGAAAAAATGCAAATAATTAATATTATTTGGAGAGGAAAAATCGAATTCAAGACCCCTGTATAAAAGTCGAATTCCAAAATACGAAAGTCGACTAAAGTCGATTTTGAGAACCCTGTATTTTAGTGAAATACGAAAAGCCTAATTTCGATATTTAGACCCCTATGATCGTATGAGAGGGAATAAAAAACAAGTAACAACAACAAAACGCACGGAAATATCACCAGCACACAGCGGGAACTAGTGAAATGAAGGAATAATGGAAATAATAGAATTGTTGTTGTCACTTGTTGGCAAAAACCACAATCGAATGAAAGCAGCGCGAATTTCTAATCCAGGAGGAGGCATTGTGACTCACAAGAGAGCCCATGTGCTCTAAGTCAGGAGGAGGCATTGTGACTCACAAGAGAGCCCATGTGCTCTAAGTGAGCGTAAATTTGTTATCGCTCACAGCCTGTGTAGATGCTAACACGTTGTGAACAACAACAAATTTACGCTCATTGAGAGCACAAGAGAGACCCAAAAATGTTCTCTGCCTCACTCTGCTCTAAGTGAGCGTAAATTTGTTATCGCTCACAGCCTGTGTAGCAGGGGTGCCAAGTTGGTGGTTTTCCCGCTACCTGTGGTGATTTTTGACGAACAAAAACCACTGTTTGAGTAGGAATGTCAACTGTTTTAAGGTAAAAATCGCTACAGACCTATGGTGCGTATGTGGCTGTAGCGATTTTTACCTCGGACTAGTTGGCATCCCTGCTGTGTAGATGCTAACACGTTGTGAACAACAAAATTTACGTTCATTGAGAGCACAAGAGAGACCCAAAAATGTTCTCTGCCTCACTCTGTTCTAATCTATGCGGGAATAAAGCACAAAAGAAGGAGAAATAATGCAATTATGTTTCAATGAAGGAAAAAAGAGTGGAACACTTCTCTTATTATTTATTTTTGTGTGCAAATGCAACAACAAATGTAATGAAATTGAACGAATTAAAGAGAAATTACTATTTTTTATTAAAATAGGCACCGAATGGATAATTTTAACAGGAAAAAACACAACTGCACTTTTCTCTTAGAAAATCGAACGAAAAAACTGACACTCTTCCACCGAAATCGCGTATTGAAGAAAATGAAATGATGTTTTGCCGACGGCAAACGCACTTTTTGTTTGTAGAAAAATTTGCACTTTTATAAACGAACGAATCACAAACTTACCTTAGATTTGATTAATGAATATATGAAAATATTAGGATGTGTGATATGAAAATCCAAGCTGGAACAGTAATTTCAGGGCAGGCTTTGAATCCGGATCGTTAGGACCAAATGAAAACACCAAGAATAGACGTTGGATGCTTTCCTGTAGAAGACGATTAACTTAGCACCCGAACCAAAGAAATATTGTTTGAAGGACAATATTTCTCCCAGATGGATTGCGTGAAAAGAAAACACAGGAGGAATCAAAATGTGATTTTGAACAGAAAAATGTTCCTTTTATTGACAGAAAGTAGAAAATAAGCTTGTTGGAAATCGATGCTTACCGAATTGAGCCAAGGTTGAATTACAAGTGAAGTGGAAGAAAAATAGAAAATGCAGACAAAGCACAAAAGACATGAGTCGAACAAGAAAAGTAGAATGCGTATGTATAGGTGAGCAATATTGTAAAGGAAAATGGACACGGAAGATGTCAAAAAGCCTGAGTTGCCAGAAGCCGACGGGCACCTCTATGACCCAAGATTTTGACGTTAACAATTAATATTTCTTTATTTTAATGTTTTCATAAACGTTACAAACAAGTACTTTCAACTCCAATCTACAACTGAACTCTCATCAGAGACGTCGTTAATATTTAAAATTAAATTTGGAACATAAAAGAATAACTAATTAGAGAGAAAGGAATACAATAACAGTAGTACCGGAAGTTGTGGGCCGGTATTGCCCATCTTCGAACTCAAAGTAAGTTTGGACAAAATACACACGGTGTTCTAGGTTTTTGTTTTTCACATTTTGTACCAACATATACCTTAGGGCATATGTTGGTTCCGTCTCCATTGCACTTGATTCTGTAAACAACATTACACTTATCCTCCTTTTTACAGTGTTTTATTTAACTTGCTTTGGTGTGTGTTTAGTTCAAATCTGGTAACTCATTTTTAACTCGGTTGCAGTTGACCAATCGAACTAAAACGTTGCACACTTTTCAGATTTGGATGACAATACACGAATATGAAATCAAAACCAATATTGTTCCATTTTTACACTGTTTTACAGCGTTTTATCTAATTTGCTTTTCAAATCTGGTAACTAATTTTTCACACGGTTGCAGTTGACCAATCAAACTTAAAATTTGCACACATTTCAGATTTGGATGACAATACATGAATATGAAATCAAAATTAATATTGGTCCATTCTTACAGTGTTTTTACGGTGTCTAACTTAACCCCATTTTCAAATCTGGTAACTGATAAAACGGTTGCAGTTGACCAATCGAAGTAAAACTTTGCACACTTTTCAGATTTAGATGACAATACGTGAATACCAAATTCAATATGGGTCCATTTTTTCCTATAGCCCCCATATAACGGTACCACTCGATTTCCGGTATTTTGCTTTTCAAATCTGGTAACTCATTTTTCACACAATTGCAGTTGACCAATCGAACTAAAACTTTGAAAACTTTTCAGATTTGGATGACAATATACATGAATATGAAATAAATAAATAAATAAAATAAATCTGGTAACTCATTTTTAACACAGTTGTAATTGACCAAGCGAACTAAAACTTTGCACACTTTTCAGATATGGATGACAATACATGAATATGAAAACAAAACCAATATTGGTCCATTTTTACACTGTTTTACAGTTTTTTTATCTAATTTGCTTTTCAAATCTGGTAATTCATTTTTCACACAGTTGTAGTTGACCAATCGAACTAAAACTTTGTACACTTTTCAGATTTGGATGACAATACATGAATATGAAACCAAAACCAATATGGGTCCATTTTTTTTCTGTAGCTCCCATCCAGCGGTACCACTCGATTTAAGGTATTTTATCGTCATTTTAAGCCCGTATTGGCTGTTTTTTTGACAACTAGGGTTTCCAATGGTACAGAAACGTACCCATTAAAAATTATGGACATAGGTCCAGGTTTTGGTATAGCCCCCATATAGCGGTACTGCCCGATTTCAAGTGTTTTAAGGATTTTATCTTCATTTTTATACCGAATCGCGTGTAACTTGGCATTTGGAGATCCCAGTGGTACAGAAATTTCTCCACCAAAAATTGTGACATAGGTCCAGGTGTTGGTATAGCCCCCATATTACGACTCCACCCGATTTCAAGTGTTTTTTGTCTTAATTTTTGGGCCGAAATGGCTGTAACTTTGATTTCGAGTTTCAGTGTTCTATTTTTAAATGCACTAAAAACTAGAAAATAAGTATATAATTAAAAAAATTAAGTAACAGTGTTTTATTTACAAATGCACTTAAAAGTAGAAAATAATTTTCATGATGGAATCTCTCAAATAAAACGCTTGCCGTTCAATATTGTCACCATTTTTAATTCAAATGCAAGCGTTTTATTTGAGAGATTCCATCATGAAAATTATTTTCTACTTTTAAGTGCATTTGTAAATAAAACATTGTTACTTAATTTTTATACCATCCACCATAGGATGGGGGTATATTAAGTTTGTCACTACGTTTGTAACTACTCGAAATAATCATTGCAGACCCCACAAAGTATATATATTCTTGATCAGCGTGCAATTCTACATCGATATAGCCATGTCCGTCCGTCTGTCTGTCTGTGGAAATCACTCTAGCGTCTGAACGGATTGACGTAGGTTGATGAAATTTTGGGGAAATATGTTATATTTACGTAGGACTTTTGGTATTGAAAGCGGGCAATGTTGGTCCACGCTTTCGTATAGCCCCCATACAAAATGACGAGTGACGCGTCGTCGTTTTAAGGAATTTTTAAAATATTTGGCCCATTTTACCACCGAATTGGTTGTAATTTGGTACTTTGTGTCTCCAGAGCCCAAAAAATATTCCTACCAAAGTTGGGTTATATAGGTCCACGTTTTGGTATAGCCCCCATATAAGGCCCCATATAAAGTACGCGTCATTTTAATATATTTTCAATGTATTAGACCCATTTGACCACAGAATTGGTTGTAATTTGGTATTTTGTGTTTCCAGAGGCTAAGAAACATTTCAACCAAAGTTGGGTTATATAGGTCCACGTTTTGGTATAGCCCCCAAATAAGGCCCCTTATAAAGTACGCGTCATTTTAATATATTTTGAATGTATTAGACCCATTTGACCAAAGAATCGGTTGTAACTTTGTATTTTGTATTTCCAGAGGCTAAGAAACATTTTTACCATAAAATGTTTATATAGGTCCACGTGTTGATATAGCCCCCATAATACAATATCTCCCGATTTTCGATATTTTGAACGTTTTATCTTCATTATCGCACCGATATGGCTGAAATTTGGTATTTAGTCTTCTTTAGGTGTATAAAACTTTCCCCCAGAAATTTGTAGATATAGGTCCACGCCATCATATAGCCCCCATAGAACGGTACCTTCCGCATTTCGGTATTTTGAAGGTTGTGGCCACATTAATCCACCGAAATGGCTGAAATTTGTGGTGGAGGGTATAAAAAGTTCGGCCTGACCGAACTTAACGCTTTTCTTACTTGTTTTAATTATATACTTATTTAACTTCGATTTTGTTTTGCTAAATATGTTGATGACGTTGTTCGTAGTCCTTAGAGCTAACTGGTAATTGCCCTTATTATATATATTGGAATTCTTAAACCTCTCTGAGAATCCAGGTACATAGGTAATCGCTTTGTATACTTTTGCTTCTTTGGTTTCCTTGACAATTCTATGTTTTTCGTTCGTATGTTTTATTAATTCTTCGATAGTTTTATGTGGGAACTCATTTTTGGCTAGAATGTCGTAAATCTTTTGTTCGTTTGCCTGATGAAAATGTTCGTCACTTATGCTTAATACTCTATTAATAAAGTTTGTGGCTGTATTGATTTTTACTCTTCGTGGATGTTTAGAGTTGAAATTTATTAGACGTCCTGTTGCGGTTGGTTTTTGGTACCAGTCTAGTGATAATGAGTTTCCTTGTCGAATTATGATTGAGTCCAAGTACGGCAGTTTTTTATTTACTTCCAATTCGTGGGTGAATTGTATGTTTTTGTCAAAGGAATTTAGGATGTTTAAAGTGTTGTCAATTTCGGTTCTCTTCACAATGCAGAAAATGTCTTCTACGTACTTCGTTATTAGTTTTGGTTTATTCGTCATCTTTTCTATTGCAGCGTCTAATAATTCCTCCATTACGATGTCCGCAATAATCGGTGACGCTGATGATCCCATTGGAAGTCTTTTTCTCTGCTCGTACACCTTGTCATTATATATAAAATATCTAGAGTCTTTGATACAAAGAGTCAATATTTCCATAAAAACGTCCTTCGGTATTTTGGTGTGCTCACTTATAAGATTCCACTCTTCCTTTATTGTCCTTAACGCTAAATTTATTGGCACGCTAGGGAATAACGACACAACATCATATGATATTAAAACTTCGTCCTCATTGATAAATGTATTTTTAATTCTCGATTTTAGATCCAATGCGTCTTTGATGTTATATTTTGAATGTTCGGTCAGATGTTTTAAAATTTCTACTATATATTTGGAAAGTCCATACGTCGGTGAATTAATAGATGAGCAGATAGGTCTTAGTGGTATTCCCGCTTTGTGAATTTTAGGGAGGCCATATATTCGTGGCGCAACTGCTGTGTTAGTGATCATCCTATTTTTCTCCATGGCATTAAATATATTCATATTAAATAATTTTTCGTCAGTTTGTTGTTTTTGGTTTGAAGAGTCGATGTTGGATCTCGTTTAAGTCTTCTATATGTACAAATATCTCGCAGTATTTCTTTCATTTTTGCTTCATAATCATCTTTGTTCATCGCAACCGTCTTTCCCCCTTTATCGGCATTCAATATAAAAATGTCTTTATTTTCCTTGAGGAATTGTTTTGTTCTACCCACTGTGTCAATTACAAGTTTATCTCTTTTACTTAATTTAGTCCGTTGTAAGTGGTCGTCAATAAGAGAGACTATTTTCACTCTCGCATTTTCCTGATCCTCTTTGTTGTCAAGTGTTTGTATGCATTCTTCACTCTCAGCAATGACATTCAACAGGGGGAATGCTGTTGTTGTTGTTGGAAACGCATACTTCGGTCCCATCGACAGTATACTGTCTGCACAAGTATGCGATTCTGATGTCGAATTCGTTCAGAAATCGGAACAAAATTGTGTGAAGGTGCCCACGAATTCGGAAAGTTTTATCGGAAATCGGAATAAATATTATAGTTTCTTTCCGAATTCTGAACGAATTCGCAAAAAAACTCGAATGAAAAAAGGGAAATTTTAAGGGAATTTTCGATTATCTGCACAATTTCGGAAAAAACTCGGAAGGAACATTCGAAAATCGGAAAAAATTCGGAAAATTATCGGATGTTTGATCCGATATTCGGTAAAAAATCGGAAAATTATCGGATGTTTGATCCGATATTCGGAAAAAAATCGGAAGATTATCGGATGTTTGATCCGATATTCGGAAAAAAATCGGAATATTATCGGATGTTTGATCCGATATTCGGAAAAAATCGGAAGATATTTTATCCGATATATGGAAAAGATCTGAATATTTTCGTAAGGTTTTAGCCGAAAATCGGAAAAAATTCCGGTGATTTATATTTCGGAAAATGTTCGGATGTTTAATGAGAATTTTTTTATTCTTTATTTCATCATCTTCACAAGTAGGATTTAATAGTATTCATTGCTGCTGCCCGCTGATATTGTGTGTTTGCAAAATTATAAAACACAACTTTTCCTAATAAAGTTTCCATGTGTCATCACGATGTTGTTCTTTATTTGGCGTATCTAAAATAGAATTAACAATATTTGTTATTATAAACAGCTTTTTACAAAATGTGTATGCAAACTTCCAATTTTAATTTGTTTTAAAACACACAATAATTTGTTCCGCTACGTCTTACTCACTTAACTGCTGCGAAATAACTAAAAAACGAGGTACAGCATGCAAACAAAGCAAAGAAATTTCCCTTGCCGCTGGCGTTGTTTGTATACAATCAACTCTCAACCAGAGTTCGGGATTTTTGCTCGCGAGAAAAATACACAGATCAAAAATTCTTTCAGATTATGTGCAGAGTACTCGGAAACTAGTCGGAAAGAAAACAAATCAAAATTTCCCTTCCGAGATTGTGCAGAGCACTCGGAAAATAATCGGAAAGAAAGGTTACGAAATCTCGGAAAAAAATCTGATATCAGAGCCATCGGCAAAAATTGTTGGCTGGGTAACCACTGCACATCATTCGGTATTGTTTTGTTTGTGGAGTTATAGAACCAGTCGTTGCTTTGCATGTTGAGTTGTTTTTGTTGAGTTTCTTTTGTTTCCTTATAAAGAAAAAATATTTAAAAATTCCCTTTGGGTTGAAATAAAAAAATGTACCTATAGATAAATCGTTAACAGAATTTGATATCTATCCGTAGATGCTAAAATATTTGCAAAATTCATTTTTATTTTCGCGGGAAATAAACAAATAATGAAGAAATCTTGGGGTAAATTTTATTTATTCTAATTCAGAGTCCATAAAAATCTCTAAAAAATTAATTAAAAATACGTACAGAATCTAGACAACGCATAGACAAATGTGAGACCATAATTATAAAGATTGGGTTCATTGCATGCATATTACAGCAACAACAAAAGACTAAAACTTATTGTTGAAATTTATTTCAAAAATATATATTTTGGTTTAATGCGAAAAAGTGGAGAAATATTTTTGGGAGTACAAATCTGAAGTATTTTGCTAAAACTATTACAAGGAAAATAATTTGTCATCGTGAAAGTATATTTGCTTTTTGCGATAAGCAATAGAAATAAGTAGTAGAGCGTAATAATGAAATTACAACCATAGAAAAAACACAAAAATTAAAAAGCATGTAATTCGCGAATCCGTTTAAATCAGTTGAGGTGCATGTGCTTTTCGGATACAGGGAGTCCATGTCTATCAATATGCATGGATTTTCCCATGTTTTATTCAGCGGCCAAAGTGTGCCATCAGTTGCATCTTACTATTCAAAAAACCTTCAAGCGGGCAAAAATTACGCGATGTGCATATGATTATAAGGTGCATCCGATTTCAATGGCCGCCTATTAAAAATACGTCAATATAAATTATTTTAGACAGATTCGTCAAGAACTGCGGATGTGCCACCACATTCTATTTTGGGATAAATAGGGATATTACTCCCGAATCTTTGTAATTTGTGACACACCTTTTTGGCAAATATAATAATCGCGTATAAAGAATTACATTTATGTAAAAATAATCAAAGAAAATCGCGGTTCAATTCGCGGAATTGTCAGAATATATTTTTGCAGATTTTCCTACTTTCAAGGTATCTATATCCGGCGTTTTAGTGGATGGATTCGAACGCGGAAGGGCTTATTAGATCCGGCGCGTAAAAAAACTAAAATCACGCGGGCTTCAGGGGTACCTGTACGAGAGTTGTAAATTTTAAAGCCAAAAAATAGGTTTTTTCAGAGAATTTACGCACCAAATTTTCGCCTTTGGACTCCTATTACTAGGAAGCTGTACGGAGCACACTCATGAGATATACATCGAACGACGTGGAATCGCGAGTTCTACAATCTTATATACTAGTTTCGATTATTATCTAGTTGCACCCTCTAATTATAAGAAAAATTCGAAAAACACTGAAATCAAAACTTCAAAATGTCAGCATCGATTTTAGGGGGATGCAATGTATATATCGAAAAATCATACACTAGAACCATGTTGCCCAAGGGGTATTCTTTAGTTCTCTCTTTGAGCACAGGTTTGAGTTTTGCGTGGGTTGACCAAAAATCAAGAAAGAACACAAAAAAACTTGTTTACTTCAACACATTTTTCCCATTTTTTTTATATTACCACCAACGCAGCTTCCACGAAAATTATTTGTTATGGTCCATATTATGAGATCGTGGCTAAAACACTTCAATTGATATAAATATATTCATATTTTATAAAATACATTAACAGTTCGCGACTTATTAAATGGTGAACCTCAACTTCAACGATTGTAAAACTGTTATTTGCTTATGCCGACGACTTTTTTGAATATTACCATATATACATATAACAGTTTGCACATAACTAGTTACTTCCTTACTTACTACTTACTTACTAAGTAATAAGTATGGTGGCACAGAGCTATGTAGTGTGTCCGACTACAAATTCTACACCTTTTTCACATGTAATTCGAAACATTCCAGTTGTAATTCGTAACATTTCATTTGTAATTCGATTATTCTATTTGTAATTCGTAACATTTTATTTGTAATTCGAGAATTCCATTTGTAATTCGAATTATTCCATTTGTAATTCGAATTATTTAATTTGCAATTCGAATTATTCTATTTGTAATTCGAATTATTCCATTTGTAATTCGAATTATTCCATTTGAAATTAGAATTATTCCATTTGTAATTCGAATTATTCCATTTGAAATTCGAATTATTCTATTTGTAATTCGAATTATTCTATTTGTAATTTGAATTATTTTATTTGTAATTCGAATTGTTTTACTTGTAATTCGAATTATTCCATTTGTAATTCGAATTATTCCAATTGAAATTACAAATAGAATAATTCGAATTACAAATAAAATAATTCAAATTACAAATAGAATAATTCGAATTACAAATAGAATAATTCGAATTTCAAATGGAATGATTCGAATTACAAATGGAAAGATTCGAATTTCAAATGGAATAATTCGAATTACAAATGGAATAATTCGAATAACAAATATAATAATTCGAATTACAAATAGAATAATTCGAATTACAATTGAAATGTTTCGAAGTACAAATGGAATTCTCGAATTACAAATAAAATGTTACGAATTACAAATGGAATTCTCGAATTACAAGTAAAATTATTCGAATTACATCTGAAAAAGGTGTAGAGTTGTGTGTTCAAAGCTCAGCGTCGGCATGGGTGTTTTTTGTTTACAAAATTACAAAAACATGTTGATGTACATGGATGAGTTACACCAACCCTTGTTGTTCGTGCGAGTGGCCTAGTGTGTAGTGTAGGGGTGAGCACGCCTATGTGCTAGCACACAGGCAAATTGTGAAAACGTACTCTTAGTTTTTTGTGAATCATGAACAATTAAATGTTTATGCAATTTTTTATTTATATTTTTTAACCCACTTAGCGCCTAGAATTTTTTTTGCGAGAAAACTTAAAATTGTTTATGAAAATTATATTTTTGAGACTTTTTAAGCATTTTTTAAAAAATAACTTTTTTCTCTAAAAAGTATAGTTTTCCTGCAATCAGGCCTTCTTTTAAAAGTGCCAAAAACTTTGGAGTGTAATATTGGTGTACCCTTACATGCCAATCCCTTGGTTTTTGATTGAGAAAATACTCTTACTATATTCCTAACAAATCCCTGACTTTATATGATTCCAACATTTATGATTAAATTTTTATCGCATATTAAAGTTTTTCATCAAAAGTCGAAAATTACAAAAAAGTCGATTTTTTTGAATAGCTTGGGTTTTAGGCCAATTGCGTGGAAATGCGTACGTCAAATGAAGCATTATAAGCGTGAAATGAAAGATAACAGACAATACTATAACAAAATGCAAAAAACCCCACAAAAATATTCGAAAAAGCCAGAGATTTACGTCATTTTTTGCAACCATTTTTCGTGGCGTTTAAACGACCAGTGGCGTTATCTGGGTTAATAATTTGCATTGTGGACGATTTTAGACAACGTTAATGTTTAACAATTTTTGAAATAAGTAATGAAAGATCAAGAAAAATTAAATATTAATTCTCCCTTAAATTTGCCTCTCTCTCTCGATTTTGCTCAGCTCTGGTATAGTGTGTTTGGCTACAAATCAGAAGTTCGTGTGTTCAAAACTAGCAGGTATCGATTGAAAAAGAAAAAACAAACAAATGTGTAGTGTTGAATTTGAATACATGTAATTTCACCTCAATTTTTTCTAAAAATAGAACTATGCTTTTTAGCTTCTTTTCTACTGCCGGTATGTGGTTAAGTATGTACTTAAAAACATATTAAAGAAATTACTTCCTTCCTATGACATCCCCATGTAAAAATAATGACTTTTACGGTATATTTGTAAGTAGTTACTACTGCCAAATTTTACTGAATAAAGTCATTACTTAGTAATGACTTTTTTTGCTGGGTTATTGTGCGCTCCAGCCAGCCAGACAGACGGAAGGACATGGCTAAATCAACTCCAAATTGTCTGAAACGGATTTCGTCCAACCATACTTGGGGTCTAAAAACATAATTTCGATGCGGCATATTTTGCCCGTATTACTTTGCAATTCCATTTGAATAAATTAAAATTTGTTTTTTTGCGAGCTTATCTAAAATTTTTTGTATACAGGTTAAGGAAAAAATTCTGGTTTCAAAATTGGACGATGCGCTCAAATGTCCTTTATTCACATATAAAGAAATCGTTAACAGCATTCCATATCTAATCGTAGATGTTTAAATATTTATGAAATTTATTATTATTTTCGTGGAAGATCAACAAATAGTAAAAAAAATTGAAGTAAATCCAAATTATCCTGTCCCAGAGTCCGCACAAACTCTCAAAAAATAAATTAAAAAATATATGCGGAATCTAGGCAATGCGTAGAAAAATACGAAACCAAATTTATAGTGATTGGATACATGAATTGCGTGTTATAGCAACAACAAAAGAGAAAAACTTATGGTTGCAAAATATTGTTGCAAATATATTTTTTGGTTTGATTGGAAAAATTAGAAAAAAATATTTGGGTGTTCTCCAAATAAAATCCCATACAATAACACTATACAACACTGAAAATGCAAACAACTTCTAGTATGCATTTTTTGAATGTACATATTTAGACTACAAAAACCCTAGTAGGGTTTTGTCCTGTCAGATCCAGTTCGGATTTTATGGCCTCATCTGAACCGGGCTTAATCTACACTTTTTTGAATTTATCAGGCCTTTATCTCAGAAACGAATAGGAATTTGGCCTTACTGTCTTTGGCAATATTGTAGCCCTAAACTAGTAGAACTTATCTTTTGAAAAAAAAAAACACATAAGAAAAACTCTATATAGGGCATCAAAATCTATAAAATATAGAAAATTTTACATAATTGCTAAAATTCTGGTCAGTATCAGCTATCGGCAAAACAAGTAACCATTTGCAAAAATCTTCCAAATAAAGTTCTCAACAATTATTTAGAACATTCTCAAACTCTAGAATGCTTACTTCATGTTGTTTCAGCGGTATTTAGCATTGTATCTTTTACAACACGTATTTCAAACACAGTTCACACCAACAGTTTATTCTCGCATTTCGGATTTCACTACATTATTGACATTTTTATTAAATCGTCGTTGAAAAATGTACTGAAAACAACGGCATAGAGGCATTTTACAACAATGACATGCTCTGAAGAGTTGTGTATTACATTCCAGCGATTATTTTTTCAAAAGAAATTTTTCAGAAAAAATTAACGGTTTTGGTGATACGGTGCCAAATGTATAAAAATTGTGGAATTTTTGCATATATTTTGAAATTTGATGCAATAAATGTAGTTTTTCGAGTTCATTATTTCTCCTAATATTTTATTCTTGTCCTTATCTACAAATTTGCTTCAGAGGTCAGAAGAAGATTCGCATTGGTTTCAGAGATATAGCCCCGAATTTCTTTAAAAACTCAATATTTAACCATGTTTAGATGGGGCCATAAAATCCGAGCTGGATCTGACACAACATATCCCAACTACACAGAAAAAAAATTGTAGCCATTTGATAAAGAAATTCAACGATTCAACCAAAAATTTATCGATTTTCCGGCAATAAAAAAATTGTCATATTGACAAAATTCGATAAAATTTTTTGATCAAAAAGTAAAAATACATGTTGATAAAATAAAATTGTAATATTGATTAAAATATTTATCGATTTTTTTTTATTTTGAACTGATAAAACATTTCACATATTGACAAAAATATTTATCAAAATATTTCACATTTTGCTTGATAAAAACAAAATATTTTCTTGATTAAAAAAATTGTTGAATGCATTTTTTCCAATCAATAAAAAAATATTCATATTTACAATTATTTTGTCGTTTTTTTGTTAAATACAAACCCAAACGCCACAGAAAAAGATACATACACACATTTATAAATGGTCGTGGTTATTTATTTATTTGAAATGCCAAGTACAAAAGCAACACCAGACGCATAGGTACATAAAAAATAACAGATGAAAGAAAGAAAAACGGAATGGAATAATTAATAACAGAAGTACATAATTATTTGCCACACATTAATTTTAATAAAAGAAACAAAAAAAAATCACTTTTAAATATAAAATACAGGGATCATTATTGAACGTTGTGAAATAAAACACATTCTTCTGCCACCTTGAAAATCATCAGCGGAAAATGGGTATCTGTAATGTGAAAAATAGTACATCCATATATATTTCAAATATATAAAATGTTTTGATGTTATTACCAATATCACATGCGGTTGCTTCTTTGTCCAATAAAATATTCTTATTATCCTTTTTCATATTCGTGAATTCAATTATAAAATGTATTGGGCATTTAATTTACTTGAAAGGCACCTTTACTTTAAGAAAACACACAAACGTTGATTTGTTTCTGCACTACCGATCCACACAGTACGACTGATTTAAAGAGACTGCCAAAAATACCAAACTGACGGTTAAAAAATGTTATCTGCCTTTCATAACCACAAACAGAACAAAACATGAGAACTCGTACCATTTTTTTTCTTTCCCTCTTCGTTTGTTAGGTTCATAAAAATCAGCAACAAAAACAGTAACAAACTTACATACAAGCCTTCACCCGAGCACAAATAAATAAACAAGCCAAATGCCACACAAACGCTCCATCCCTTCATTCCATGACCATGCTTTGAAATATACATAGCAACAATACTCACATCTCAAGAAAAAAACACATCACATTGTTGCAGCGCTCTCTTTATGCCCTAATGTTGTTGTTTCTCTCGCTCTTGAGAGCGAAAACATGCGACAAACGTTGAAAACCATTTTAACTACAGAAATTTATTAATAACCATAAACAAATTTCAATAAATTATTTGTTTGAAATCGTTTATTGATCGCTTTCTAGTAACATTTTCATGTTTGATAAACATTTTCCCTATATATTCGTAATATTTTATCGCCATTCGACAAAAATATGGTGATAAAGCTTTTAATCAAAATTTTCAGGGTGGATTTTTTTCTGTGTAGGGTTTCTTGTCGTTTGGGTCTGTTATTTCAAAAAATCATCACTTCGAATTGTTTGCACAAGATCACCTTAAAAATGTTACACAGTGTAATTAATGTGTACTGCTTAAACTTCATCAAGAAATATGGTTTACCATCGTGAAAGCTTATGTGCTTACTGTGATAACTTATAAGGATAGGAAATTAAAAGTAATATTGAAATTAATCATTAAAAAAATGTGGAAATTAAAAAGCCTATTGTTCACGAATTAGTTAAAATCAGTTGATGCGCATCCGTTTTTGGATACAGGGAATCAATCTCCGAAGAGTTTATTACCAAAAGAGGTTTCAGACAAGGAGACGGCCTGTCGTGTGATCTTTTCAACATCCTGCTGGAGAAGGTCATACGAGACGCGAAGGTCACAAGAAGTGGAACAATATACACGAACATCCATATGTTACTTGCTTATGCCGACGACATTGACATTATGGGTCGATCGGTAAGGGAAGTAACTGACACCTTTGCAAAAGTCGGCGAGAAGACAAAGTTGATGGTGTCGACGTGAAATGCGTCCATAGAGATCGCGACAACTGTTGCCGTTGGTTCTTATAATTTTGATCACCGGTGCGATTTTTAAATCGCGATCAAAGTTGGCATTTTTAGGGTTTTTTAGGTTTTTACAATTTTGCTTGAAAACATATCGAAATTTTATTAGATCCTCCCGAAATAGGGACTAAAGAAAATGCTGTAGAGAATTTTCACTGCTACAACATTTTGTTAAGTCCCATTTCGGGACTCCATGCAAAATACTGAAAACCTAAAAAAAAACAAAAGAAAGTATGAATCAGAATCCGCAAAAACTTCCCAGGTGTAAGCACCTTCCACTTAAAGTTAGTTTAGGCGCACCGTGTGAATTAAAAAACTCTAAACAGAAAAATAACTCAAATCAGGGATACAGATTGGACTTGCATATCCAGCTGTCTCGATAGCCTAAGAATATAATATTCTTTTATGTCATAAAAACGCTTAAACGTTACTTCTTTTCTAAAAGTGATAGAGTCTGTGCACTTTAATTAAAAACTTCAGAAATTTAAAATCGGACGATACAAACTACGACTCATAGACTCCGAATCCTACACGTAGTTCTGCTTGTGACTACAAAAATTATGTTTAGGCGTTGCTAAAGCATGGTCGAACTCGGAAACCAACCTGTAAACTCTTATCTAAATACTGACAAAATACTATAAGTAGGAAAACGTCCATGATTGTTGTTCCGGCTGTATTCTCTACTTTTGATATAATGTTACGAAAGAAGCTTTATATTTTTTAATTGTACCAGTAGAAGTTTTTGTACTCGATGGCATTAAATACTACAACTAGAATTAATGGTCTGTTTCATTAAGGCGAGTCGAATTCAAATTCGTTCGAACTACAACCAAACTTCAGTTTTTTGAAAAATATTTTATTTATTTTTGTTTTCGATCAAACAAAAATTGTCTACAATAACAACAATAACATTAGTTTGGTAGTTTGGTATTTATTGAACCCCACATAATTATTAGGTAATAATAAGCAAATTAATCAACAAAGACTCCACCCTTGCCGATTGACAGCTTGTGAACTTGTAAACGGTTGGGAATGAACTAAAAAAATCGTGAAGTTCGGTCGCCTTTTCCGACAGGAATATGTATTCAGGGAGTTTTTATAATGTTGTGGCTTTTTCGGACGAACAAACTTGCCAATAAAAATATCGAAAATTTTGGTATATTTATCTTATCGAGTGTGGACGTTCCGAATAAATGCAAAAGTTTTTTACATTTTATTTAGATTAAAACGTAGAAGTGTTTAACTTTTGTGGCGACGGTACCTGTAGAAATGGACCGACCTAGTCCATTGTGGAAGTGAATATTATTTTGGGAGTCACTCCGTTCGACAGATACCGCGGTCACAAGCTATTTTAGTTGGTCAACGTAGCATTAAGAGCTTTGTCAGGAAGCATGGGCTTGCCAACGAAAAAATACGACATCGCTGTAAACAAGACTACAAGGTGTTCCCTCGGGCAAAATATCCAAATAATTCTCGAACAGTCGTTAAACTGCACTTATGTTGAACATTTGTGAGAGAGGTACCAGAAGCTGTTGTCCATACAAATTCTCTTGGAACTTAATGCCCGTTTGGAAGCAATATTACGTATTTGAAGGAGTGGACTGATATAATTCATATTAGGTTCAATATATGTCTGCGATGTGCAACGTTTAGGCTGAATTACTCACTTCGAGGTATCGATGTGACTAAAGCTGGGTACACATTGTCAGTTTGGAATGACAGCTATGCGGTTGCTTGCTAGTGTGGCTGTTCATTTTTGTCATTCATCGTGTAACCACAAAATATTTTTCGGTTGCTGGACGGTTGGACAGTTTGCGAAAAATCGACATTCAAAACTGACAAAATATTACGAGATCCAAAACTTGTACCAAATCGGTTTATCCGTTAGAGTGTTATCATACGATCCAGCCTTTCAGACAAACATAGATTAAGAAGGACAGACTGTGTTATGTAATTCCAACTTGTCTGAAACGAATTTCGTCCAAACACATGTGGAGTCCAAAATCATTTTTCGATGAGGCAGATTTATATCGTGTATATAATTTCGCAAAGCAAAAGGCTGAGGCCACAATTATACTTCTATAAGGAAAAAATTGAAGTGGGTATTCTACATATAAGTGGGTATTCTACTTATAGTTCACTGACAATGTCGAGAGCAAAAAATTGGGAAGGTCGGTCCACGTTTTGGGATAGTCCCCATGCAACGGTACATCTTAATGTTTCGGTATTTTGAATATTTTAGCTAAACTTATCAACCAAATTGCTTGAATTTTGAGATGTCGGGTTTTCACTTTACAAAAAACTTTTGCGATAAAAGATTTTACATATGTTTCAAGCCCAAATACGCCGAAATTTTACATTGAGGGTTCCCAATGGACCAAAAAACTTTTCTGATAAAAATTATGTACATAGGTCCACGTTTTTATATAGCTCCAATAGAACGGTATCGCCCGATTTCCGGCATTTGAAAGGTTTTAGCCACATTAAACAACCAATGTAGCTGATATCTTCGCCAGGTCTTGCGAAATATTTTTACAGAGAATTGTTGGTATTGGTTCACGTTTTGATATAACCCTCGCGGAACGGTACCGCCCAATTTTCGGGTTTTTAAGGTTTTAGCCACATTATCCACCCAAAATTACAGAAATTTGGTGTTCAGTCTTCATATATTTTTGTGAGTTTATTGAATACATCAAAATTTTGTCTTCAAATGAGAGAATTTTCCTTCAAATTTTTTTGACCGATTAATGGTCAATAAACAGCACATTTTTTGTTAAAAATCGAAATTTTGACTTTGTATTCTTTTCCTTGACGGTGTATTCTTTTTCGGGGACAAGTCCATACTTTTTGAGATGATGGCCCTGGAGCTCCAAAAAATCTGCCGGCACTAACTAAACTTGATTGTGCCTGACATAACACTCGCGTACATACTTGGATTACGTCAAAATATGGAACGTACATCTTACCACTCCTTAGGGTATCTCCCACACAAAATTTGGAACATGTAAAGTTTAAGGTTTTTTATGCCCTCAGCATTTATGCTAACGAGGGTATATACACTTTCATACGGGCAAAATGTGCCTCATCGAAATAATGGTTTGATGTTTGGACGAAATCCGTTTCAGACAATTTGAAGTCGATTTAGTAATGTCCGTCTGTCGGGCTGGCTGGCTGGTGCGCACGATAACTCTCGAACGGATGAACCGATTTGGTCCAAAATTTGACTTTCGTAATATTTTGTCCAAACTTAGTTTAAGTTCGAAGATGGATTATATTGGTCCACAGCTTCCGGTTCCTCCCCACAAAAGTTCGAAAATGTTCGGAACATTTGTGCGCACGATAACTCTTGAAGGGAGTAACCGATTTGGTCCCCACTTTGCACATCAAAAATTTCTACCAGGCTTAGATGAGGATCGAATATGGACTCAATCGATCCACTCCTTCGGGTACCTCCCACACAAAATTTCTCAAAAATTCAGTTTAGGACCTGCTCTAGAATCTCTTTGATTTTTGTTGTAACAACTTGTATTCACCGCCCCCATCATCTGGGGCTAGTCCATACTTCCTGAAAAAATAGCATGAAAGGTGCAAAAATCCCCTATGACACTGTGTGTAGCGGTTGGAGCGTAATATAACTCTCGAACGGATTTGCAGATTTGGTCCAACCTTTGGGCTTCGTAATATTTTGACCAAACATAGTTTAAGTTGGAAGATGGGTTATATCGGTCCACTCCTTCAGGTACCTCCCCCACAAAAGTTCAAAAATGTTTGGAAAAATTGTTCGCACGATAACTCTTGATTTTGTCCATACTTTGCACATCCTAATATGTCTACCAGATATAGATGAGGTTCGAATATGGAATATATTTGTCCACTACTTCGGGTACCCATCACAAAAAATTACAGATAAGTTCACTTTAAGACCTGCTCTCGAATTATTTTTATTTTTGTTCAAGCTACTTGCATTCGCTGCCTCAATTACGACGGTAAAAGTTTTTCAGGGGCTAGTCCATACTTCTTGACCGAAAGGTGTAAAAACGCCAATGGCACAATGGCTGGAGAGCACGATATATCTCGAACTGATCAACCGATGTGGTCCAAAAATTTGGTCTCCGTCATATTTTGTCATACTTTTAGTTTGAAGATAGGCAATACCGATCCACAACTCCCCCGAATATTTAAAAAATTTCGCTTAAATGGTATGCCCAATTGAACAAATTTGGTCCAAACTTTGGATCTCCTAACATTTTGTCCAAATTTAGTTTAACTTCAAAAAGGAGCTACCTTAGGGTACCTCCCCCACAAAAGTTCAACATTTGTGTCTAAGTGCAGTGTTTGAACTGTTATCCTAGTCCAGTGAAAAGACCCTAAATACATTCGATCTGTCCGTAGATGAAAGTTTCAATTCACATAGGCTGAGGGTATATCTCAGCAAAGCCGACTGATACTTTTTTACTTGTTTTTATATAAAAAAGTGTCAACTTTGGTACAGCAGCAATTAACGGCAACTAACGGTTAAAATAGGCATGTCCTTATTACAATATTTTACAATTATGTTTAAAGAAAATAGACTGACACTTTTGTTGTAAAAAGCCCAATTAAATATTAATCATAAAAAATGTAAAAGCGGCATGTCTTAATACATTTCCCAATTTATGAAATTTTATCACAAAATTTGAAATTAATTTAATATGTATTTACTTTTCTTTTAAAATGCGTACATGTGTAGTTCTGTTATAAGTTATATTCTTAAAAATGTTATTGATATGTGCCTACTTATAGTTAAATATGTCAGACAGTCGGACTCCTGTGTTTACAATGCCCAATAGCAACGGTAGGCAGTGTTTCCTTCACAAAACATACATTATGTGCAAGTGTACAACCTTCTCTTCATATTGCCACGACAATTCCCTTACTAGAATAGATTGTTATTAAGAATAATACCCAAGTATTATGTTCCTTTTTTCGATAATTGCAAGGATTCACAATTTCTTTGTGAACTCTAACAAACGAACATTCTATACAACATGTACACATAGTTTCAAATCTTATGTCTTTTTTCATGTATGCATCTTAAGCTTTTCTTGGCCGGTATACTTAAGTGTTTCTTCTTCGGTCTTGGCTAGTTGATCTAATGTTAAAGGAAATGCAAAAATCTTGTTGTCCTTCTTAATGCATCAGTGGCTACATCATCGCCGAAATGGAGCGCAACACAACAAATTTACGACAAGGACATTTTTATTATTTTGTATTGTGTTTTGTATTCTCTTCTATATATAATCCTTGTTACAAAATAATTTATTTTCTATGTTAAAGGGCGAAAATAGGCACAAGAGGCACTGCTCTCGAGATACGTAAGTGCGGACGTCAGTCTGTCGTTGTGTGTACTAGAATTCGTTAAGTGTGGAAAGTTTGAAGGTCCAAAAGTTGGATGATGTTCAGCTGTATTCTACCGCCTATGAATTGCATTAGGCAATTGTTTGTGACAAACAGCGTTCTATGTCCATTGTATTCTAAGTCTTTGAAATAATAATTAACCTCATATTTTGTGGTGTAGACTATGTCCTTAGCGAACGAAGTAATGGAGCACAATTTTGCACCGTCTATGAAAGCAGTGAATAATTGTACAGTGGAACATAAATGATATTTGTTGTTATTAGCGTCGAGATATATTATCACCAGATTTTAGAAGGTTTGAAAATGTTTCATTGATCTAGCAAATATTTGAAGAACAAAATTCGTATGGAATATTGTCCCCCCACAATATTTTGTGTTATTGTGTATGTGTTTAAATTGTGTATCAGTTCAAAATTGCAACAAAAATTCAAGCCATTGCAAAATATCCCATAATAAATGAAATGAATTTAGGTTAGGTTAGGTTGAAAAGAGGGGCGATATAAAATTTGCCACATGTCCGTATGGACATACACTTAAGCCAGGGTTGGTCTGTTGTGCGCTCTAAATTTGGAAACCTGCAGAATTATTGCTTGGGACTATTTTAAAAATTAATCATTTTAGAAATTCTGTACCATTGACAAAATCTCTTAAGTTTTTTAACTCGCTTGCCCTAATTTGGCTGAGTTTTTGTATAGTATCGTCACCAAGAAATTGATTCCTCATTCGCTGCTTTCGGCACAGCCTATTTTGTGCAGATGAGCTTGTAGCCCTAGGTGTCACGGAAGGATGCCTGTCAGTCTACTAATGTCTTTTTTTACTCATCAAGAGTAGTTCCTTTGTTTTGTCCTCGTCTAGGTTCCCCCATAGGATTTTTGTGTTTTTCCCTTCTCTTCAGAATTCCAGAGGGATATATGAGCATTAGGGCTATAACCAAAAAAATACCACCACATAGCCGTGTAGAGCATGGAAAACTTTTATGAAGTACGGTGTAAATTTTTCTCTATCGCGAAAAAAGTTTCCGCACCAAATGCATTGAAGTTCAGTAATGCATTTTTTAGTTTTATCTTTTATAACAACATATTTGCTTTTCACTAAAATTTTTATTTGTTTGTAATCTAATTTAAAGTCATTATCAAACCGTTCTGGGCCAATTTGTTCTCAAATCGCGCCATTTCGGAGAATATTAGGAACTTTTGACACTATTGCAATTTTTGGTTTTTCTTTATAAACTCGTGAATTTTATGTTTTTATTTTTTGTACCTATCCGACAAGATAATATGGGGTCATTTGCAACAGCCTGTAACTTTCGCGAATTCGTTGCAAATGACCCCATATTCTCGGTGTAGCCCAATTGGACATTATTTTTAGAGTCGTTTCGGCCCACCTACAAAGAAGATGGGGATTTTTTCCCCTAAGAAGTATTATAACGTCGTCTGCATAGCAGACGGGTTCAAATTCCTCGTCGGTTAAAGTCCTTAATAGACTATTTATGGTAGAGAGAAGAGGTGTCCCCTGACCAACCTTTTCTCTTTTTAATTAATCGAATTAATCTCTCTTATCTCTTTTTGTTTACGTCATATAACGCACATCTTATCTATCTATTCCTTAGCATGTGGTTTATCTTGGACCTCAGGGCCTGGTCTACCTGAAACTCGTCTAAGGAGTGGATCAGTGTATCGGTGCTGACGTGGTTGACAGCATCTTCGATGTCGATGCATGCAGCTAGTGCATACATCTTCATTTCGAAGGTTCTCTCTATATGGTGTACTACCTCATGTAATGCGGTTTCCAGCGATCTACCTTTTACGTATGCGTGTTGTTTGTATTTAAACATATCGTTGGGAATATTACTCTTTATCATGGTGTCCATTGTCTTGCGTAAAAAAGAGATTAAACTTATCGGACGATAAGCTTTTGGTATTGCGTAACTTGCTTTGCCAGGCTTGGGAATAAAGACTACCCTTGCCTCTTGCCAGGCTATTGGAGTGTACGCAAATTTTAAGCAAGCGTTGAAGATTCCGACCAGTTTGGACGAAATATAGTCCACTTCCCTTTGAGGTAAGGCCGGGAAGGTCTAGTCTGGCTCCGCTGCTTTGTATGATTGCTTCTTTGACCATCAAGTTGTCTATTTTTGGTGCTTCTTCCGATGCATAAACATTCTCCATCGATGACACTGTGTGAGCTGTAGTGCTCGACGGGAAATGTGTTCCCATCAGAAGGCTTAGGGTTTCATCGGCTGTTTCCATCTTTTTTCTCATTTCATCAACCATGAACTCGCGTTGTATGTGAGTTTTGCATAGAAACTTTTTGATTTTTGCGAAGTCATTTACTCTATCTACCTGTTCACAAAAAAGTTTCCAGGAGTTACGTTTGGCATTTCTTGTTATTTTGTTGTATTCCTTTAAATTTGTTTGGTAGTTGTCCCATAATACGGTAGCTCTATTGTAAAGTCTTCGGACATATTTGCCCTTGTTGCGAATTACCCCTGTCATCCAGGGTTTTTCGTAGGCAGCCTGCCTTTCTCGAAGAGGACAACTTTCTTCGAAGGACCTGTCTATATGATCTTTACTTAGGCAAACCTGGTCTTCTTGTCCTAGACTATCTTTAATTTGTTTTCCGAACTTAGTCCAATTGGTTTTGGATTCGGCGGTGGCCTCGATATTTTAAACCTAATTTAACTATGGTCAGAGAAGGAGTGTTCCTCTAAGACCCTCCACTCATGTACTTCGTTTATTAGATTTTCTGAACATATTGTTATATCTATTACTTCCTCCCTAATTCTATTAACAAAGGTTGGTTTTTTACCTATGTTAAGGGTTATTAGGTCGTTAGTATTTAAATAATCTAAAATGGATTGACCCCTTTTGTTAGTACTACACCACGAAATGTGGTGAGAGTTAGCATCGCTACATACTACTAATTCGTTACCTGTTTGTTTAATTTTCCTCATCAGTTGCTGCAGTTCCGACGAAGGTGGTAATGTCGGCGAGTCGAATATATTGATGCTAGGTATATATTTCCATTCCCTTGCTTTAACACTGTGGCGTCCGACGATGACAATTCTGGAGAGAAAATAAAGCTTAAGTTTTTGTGGAATATGATACAGGTCCTCGATAGAATACTTGTATTAGCGTAGAAAAGTTGAAAATTTATATGGTTCAGTCCAGAGACCTTGTTCTTTACGGTCCAAGGTTCCTGGACTAACCCAATATTTATATTACCTTTGTTTATTTTCTCCATCAGGGCTTGAGTTGCCGCTTCACTCCGATGGAGGTTAATCTGGATGACCTCAATCATAAGTCATCCTATAAGCGGGATTCTTGGGAGTCGCTGATGGCTTCGACCCCCTCCTGTGTGTTGCTCGGTGGCTCATCCACCTGGCTAGTTTGGTGGGCATCTTCTTCCTCCCCAACCTTTGCCCTTCCGATTTTAAAGGGGAACGCATTACAGATGTAATACGCCTTGCCCTTTGACTTTGATAAGCTGGCCAATAAGAGGTTGTCAATACCTACCACAAGTAGAGTGCCATCCTCTTTCTCCTCCCTGTGGAAGACTTCCCACCTCTTCACTTCCAAGGTCTAATTCTGCTTATGGCTATATCACACCATATGTTTTTTCACATGTATGTTCTCACTTTGGGTATACTAACATACAGACCAGCTGATGTTATACATGTGAAAAAGCATATGGTGTGATATAGCCATTAGCAAAGCCCTCGAGCATGCGCTCCGTCTCGAACTTGCAGCCAACACTTTGACGTATACCGCCACTTTTGTCAGGTGAGGTATTTCATCCTTCCTCACTAGCTTTAATTTGCCGCCTTCCCAAGGAGATGTGACACTGCTGACCACTTCCTCGAGGGCGGCCGGGTTCGCGTGCGGGTCCATGTAGTACAATAATAGGTCCCCTTTAGCTCGCTGCTGGAAATATTTATTGGTCCATTTCTCAGAATGTACTCCAATATTTTCGCGCTGACCATTTTTCCAATAGCCTGTTGATCACGGCACAACACCGCTCGTCCCTGTAGTGTTTCCTGGCTACCTAGGCGTAAGTTGATGGCGGCTCCGCTCCGGTCTCCGCGACCATCTTCCTCTTTTGAAAGGACCAGGGTTTCTGTTTTGAGTCCTTGGTACTTTCTGAAGATTCTGCGGTCGCGCTCACCCTCTTCATATCCGAGCTCGCCCTCCGTCGAAGGTTTCTTTGGGCAGTCTCCTCCACGTGGGTTTTGAATTGACTTGCCCGGGGCATTTGAAGGTGTGAAGCTCTTTTTCTTCTTACTTGGTTTTGCGGCGCTTTGTTCTTCTGGAGATCTAATCCTCTTCGCCGCTTCCGAGGAATTGGAGGGACTATTGTTGATCTCTTTTGGCTTGTTCCTGTGTTCTTTGTTTAGCCGCGCCTGGTTCTTCTTGTATCTTCGTCTCCGAGCTCCAGTCCACCGTCAACCTCTCCCACCATCTTGTGGACCTCCTCATTAGCGGACTTTTCCACAACGGTGGTGTTGATTTTGCTGCTGCTGTCGGATTCGGAGTCAGGGTCGCTCCCAGTCTCGGATGGTTGTGTCAAGATTAAACTCTCCCTTCGCTTCCCTTTCTTCTCCTCCATTTTACCTTTCAGATGGGTGCTTGTAGCAGTACCGTCGACCACAGATGCCAAGGAACCCACATCTGTGGGAGATATTCGCTCACGATCGCTTGATGGCGACGAGGTGTGACTCGCAGGCAGATTGTCCCCGCCGGTACTGGGTTATTTAGGCCCTGCACCGTAACTTTATTCTCTTTTCCAATTTCCATTATTTGTTTTTTGTTTTTAGGTAGTAGTCAGTTTTTTGTCCGCGGGAAACTCAAAGTTTTCCCGAAGTAGGTAATCATACCACTCCACCCTAGACAGGTCATGTCACAAGTGATTTCCCTCGTTTATGGTGGAGTGGTCCGACCATCCACCTCCCCCTAACCGCCGGTAGGGACGCGCCCGGTAGGAGAACTGACTAAACACCCTCGGGAATGAAATGAAATTATGTGTGTAAAACACGAATATTAAGAACATTATTTCATTAACATAAATTATGAAAAAGTCTCCATTAAATTCAATCGCCTCTGGGTTTGCTTCCTCCAAGTTGATCTGCTCTTGCTTTATCATTTACATTACTACTCTTCTCGTGCATTACCGCTACAATGCTCGCAATTATATGTATATATTTTCTGTTTTGAAAATGCCTACACGGTCTTCCGTTTTTGATCTACTTGTAGGGATCTACAAACTACTGCTTATAAAATGTAAGAATTGGAGTGCCTTTTCACGGCTCCGTTTAAACTGCATCCGGATGTTGTTAAATTGTGAAGAATGGACGTTATTCGTTGGATCGGATGCTATCGATTAAAATGTGATCAAGTGATATAAACTGCATCAAAACATAATGTGAAAGCAAGAGTCTACATTGCACAACCTCCAAATTAATTTGCTGGGTGTTATATAGTCTCTATATAACGGTACATACCAATTATTGTATTTTTAATCTACATTTTCGAGCCAACCTTAATGTAATGGGTAATTAGTATCTGAACATTATTTCACTAGCGAATAATAATGATTTCGGAAATCTGGGTAAGAAAGAATATTGTGGGTAATAACTCGACAATTTGGAATAAAACATGTAAAAAAGTATCAGTCAGCTGTGCTGAAGGAGATATACCCTCAACCTCTGACCAAAAAGGGAACAAACACAATAACTATGTCATATATAAGATATATTGATTTTGTATCACGAGTTTGCTTCAAAATACGTGGAATATGTAGGTAGCGTAATGTGGGGTTGTATCAACTCATTGACATATACCAGCATTTTTGTAAGCAAACTTCTAATTTATAGAGAACTCGAAATATTAAATTACGTTAAACTAAGTTTGGACGAAATTTATGAAAAAGTTTGAGAGTTACAACCTGATACATGACTAGGTGCAATAATACGATGCGTAAAGTTTGGACCAATCAGAAACTACCTGCGGGAGTTATCTTGCGGATTTGCCATTTTAGATGGTGCCGTAAGGATTTCTTTGAGCTTTTAGACCATTATCTCACGAAGTGTAGACTTGCCCCTGAAAAAATGTAATGCCGTAAAGGGAGTCGCAAGGACAAGCTGCTGAAAATTGTTCAAAACGATCCGAGAGAAGCTCGTAAACATCACTTTTTTCGATTTGGTGTGGTAGGTATCCGAAGTAGTGGGCCGATATTTTCCATATCTGTATTATAGGAAAAAAATCAAAAACTTCATCGCGCGATATCTCAGACTCTTGACCTATGGCGAAAATTTCCTTTTGGGCTCTTAGTATACTCATCAAGGGCTTCATCTCCAAAACAAATTTTCCACCCCCCAGACTCTGAGTTCCATTTTGTGTAAAAGGGAATTCCTTTCTTTTGATGATCTGCATAGATTCCAGTTCTGTGTTGATTTATGCATATCCGTCTGTTTGTCCATGTATATTTGTAAGCAAAGTACAGGTCGCATTTATTTTCCGAGTCTCATAAAAGTCGAGGAAGATCATTTTTGGGCCAATGACGAACCCTATTTATTTTGATAAAAATCAATTCAGATTTAGATATAGCTCCCATATATTTTCGCCCGATTTCAGGTATTTGGTGCACCAGAACGGTACCCCACGATTTTCGGTATTTTGAAGGTTATAGCCTCATTATCATATCGAAATGGCTTAAATTTGGTGTATAGTCATATAGACAAAACCTTCTCCCAGAAAATGTACAGCACATGCCCACGTATTGATGTAGCCCAACTTGACTGAAGAACATTGTCAGTAGAGGTCCAGGTTTTGATATAGGTCCAGCTACATTATCTAAACGACTTCACTTAAATTTAGTATTTAGTCTTCGATTTGGGAATACAACATTCCTGTGGGGAATTGTGGGTACATGGGCAATTTTTAACAAATCTCTCATATAAAAGTTACACCAGATTTTCGGCATTTTCGAGGATTTTTGCTGTTTCGAGGGGTTAAAAACTTTTTTGGGAAATTTTCCCCGGAAATTTGTAGAGTTGGGTAGTCTAGTTCCTAGTTCACTGTTCTAGTTCCAAAATGTATAAGTAACGTGATAAAAACCAACGTTTAATATTACGACGTATACGCAGTTTGTTCATACAAATGATGTGGGCCATTGAACCTGCGTAGGGAACTAGATAGTTTCATATAGTGAAACTACTACTACAACTCTACAAATTTTTCAGTACAGATTCGTGTTTTGATATAGTCCCTATTGAACCGTACCTCTTGATTTTCGGAATAGCTCATTATCACACCGAAATAGCTGAAAGTTGGAGTTTAGTCTTCAATATTGGAATACAACCTTTTTACAGAGAATTGTGGGTATAGATGCAAGTTTTTATATAAGACGTACACTTGGTTTTCTTTTATGGTTCCAAGGGCTCAGAAATTATCTCTATGAAAAATTGGGGCCATATGCATATGCCCACATTATATTACGGCACATTACACTGTTAGATACTATGAGGGCTTTAGCTATATTCCTCGACCAAAATAGCTCCAATGCGCATTTAAGGTTTCTAGTGGTTAAAAAACTCATCTGGAAAAATGTTAGGCATACGTAGGTCTTCATATAACGGTTCCTCCCGAACGATTTTTCTACTAAAGTAGCTGTACTTTGTATTTCGGATTGTAAATGGAATCCTCCTGATTTTTCATATTTTAATGGTTGTATACGCATCGTCCAAATGGAATGACTGTAACATTGTATTTCGGATTTTGAATGGTTAAAAACCATCAACGTCTCATTCGAATTAAACCTTGTTTAAAAGAAAGTAATATTCTAAAGTTAACATATTCCAGTTCTACTTCGAATAATCCTTGACGTGACGGAAGAGCTTAACGTAAAAGCAGGCGAACTAGCCAACTCCGTAAAATTATTTGAAAAGTGCGGCTAAAGTCTTCAAAATATCTTAAATCAGGGGTATGGTAACGGTAACTTGTGGACTATATCCAACTGTACACGTACATTGTCTCTGCAATGACATCAAATTCTGAAAACATAAATGTGTAAATGTGTGTGTATGAAATAATAGTATCCAAGTTTTGAGAAATATATGAAGAAAAGACAAAATTTTTTAGTTTTCCATCGAAAAAAAATTAGAAAATTTTTTTTAAAGCTACATGAATGATTTTTGGTACACGGCTTGAGAAAAAATCCGCATTCTCAAATCTGTTCGAGATACTAATTTCGGTTATTGCGCGCAAAAGTTATGGCGGTTTCAATTCTGATAATAAGAAAAAAATCTTTAAAAATCACTACTCATTATCTTGAGAAAAACTGTTAACTAATGGCTTCCTACGTACTATATGATTACTGAGGTGCTATAACATTAGTAAACATTTTGTAAATTTTCGCGGAAAATAAGAAAGAATTAAAAAAAATTGTAGTTTGCAATATGTTTTAATAGAATTCAAGCTGTTTATGCATCCTAAAAACATTTTAAAAATATGTGCGTAATGTAAACATCACGAGTATTCAAGTGAAACCAAAACTTTACAAATCTATTTAGCGGTTCGCATATTATAGCAAAAACAAAAATTATATTGAGCAAATTCAAAAAAGAAAAAAATATTTTTCAAATTTATTTTATGAAATAGTTGAAGAAAATATTGGAAAAATAGGTTGGAGTTCTTTATCTATTTTAGGTAAAATTCACGCGAAAAGGCACATTTATTATTGTAATCACTTCAGTACACACGCTAACACCTTGAGGAAGATATGGAAGACCTTCAAATAAATGATGGGTTCCCTTAAATAGGGAATAAGGAAAACGGTATCAGGTAATATACATTTTGAAATGCGTGAAAATAGCGAAATCCTCAAAATCAGTTGATGCGCATGCGGTTTCCCGATACAAGGAATTGTTTTATTTTCGTTTGTATACTTTTAACAAGATTTACTTTGGCGGCTGCGATGTAGCATCGTCTACAGTTTAGTGTGCCAAAAACTGTATAATGCTCATAATTTGCACAAAGTGCATACACTTTTTATGCGCATCCGATTTCACTATCAACCGTAAAAAAATACATCGATCTAAACATATTTCAATGAAATCCATCAAGAACCGTGGATGTAGCATCACACAGTATTTTTTGGATAAATCGGATACAGCTCCCATGCCACTAAATTTTTTAAACCGCTGTTTTCGCACAAACGCGAGTGATGATTCAGTTTCTTCATTGAAATGGAAACGATCCACATAAAACGCGAATTAGTCAGCGATATTTTGAAAAACATTTTTCGCAAATTTTTTCATTTTTGCAGTAGCCATTTCCGTCGTTCTAGTAGATGGATTTTTACGATCTGTGATTCATATGATCCGGATCGTCGAAAAACTAAAATATCGCGGGGTACCAGCACACTCAAAACGATATTGTAAATACTGTACCCAAAAAATAGGTTTTTTAGAAAAAATATCGCACTAAATTTTGGCCTTTGGCAGTAGATTACTCTCCTGCTGTGTGGGCTACAAACTCAATATACATATCAGATTATGCGAAATCGCGAGTTCTTTAATCCTATTATTGGTTTTTCGAAATATCCGAATGCGCGTCCCAGTTACATAAAAAATACAAAAAATACCTGAGATCCGGCTTCAAAATGTCAGCATCCATAAAAGTTGGATGCAGTGGAAATTTTGAAAAGTGATACATTAGAAGTGTAATCTTCATTTTGTATTCTCCTACTTTTACTTTGGACAGATGTCCATCATTTGAATGGTTTAATCAGAAATCGAATAGCAATGTAAAAAACCAGTGTGGCTTCAACGTGTTTTTACCTATGTTTTTTCCTTTACGCGGTCGTAATTACCACGTAAATTAAATTTTTTTGCTAAATTTTTGAGCTTTGTACAAAAACATCTAACTTAATCCAGCAATAGTATAGTTACTGGTAAACTACAATAGTTCGCGAATTATAATAGTGCAAACCTTGGCTTCATGGAAACTAAAAAATTTTGACTTTTCCTCATATAAAGTCATCAAAATTTTCATAAAGTTCAGATCCATACAACAACTTAGAACCGAGATCTACCAAGTTTATAAACAGCTCCAATTCATACCCAGCACAAACATCATCGAGTCGACTGATTCAACCAGTTTACCAGGGCGTCGACACTAACCTGCCGTTTTCTTTCGTGCCGACAGTAACTATCCGATAGCCTTCGAAACGAACTCAGCCGAATACCCTTGAACCGCAAACAACCGCGGTATTACTTTAAAACATGCTGATTACACTCGATTGGAATTACACGAATACGATAATTTAAAATGTATATCATAATTATAATGGACTCAGCAAATAGTACCACAGTGCTGTAAGAATTCAGTCTAAGTTAAACATATAATGTAGCAAATCTACATGCTTCGTTATGTTGTGCCATCGCTTTGTATTGTGGCATACAAAATGCATAAACATAAATCCTTTTTGCCACATTGTTCAGAAGGAGCAGGAGCAACAGTATTTTGTTATTGTACATTTCATGAAACAAGGAAATTTATTGTGTTTCCTTAGATTCAACAATAACAGAGCTCTCCTGCAATGCGTCGTACTCAGATAACGGTGGTAGTGGTGTTACTAAACAATTTTCTAATGCTCCATCAGCTAAAGCCTACTCCGTGACGTTTTTAATCCAACAGCGTTCCAGCAATATTTATTGTTGTTAGTTCTAATACAGACACTGGAAATATGCTTCGTTTATATAATCCTTCTTCCTGAACTGTACGGTGCATGCAAGCGTGATGTTTTAACAATAGTTCAAATGCAGATTGATTCTTGATAACGACCGTTGGTGCTTCTGTATTGTGTTTTTTTTACAAATTGTCTTGTATGTGTCTTCACAATTAATAACAAATTATTTCTAATGAATATTTACTATAGAATATTGTTATTAAAATTTGGCATACAGACAATACATACGAATTTCTCTACATTGTAAATTGTCATTACGACCTAGTGGCACATTTATCATAAAGCATTCCTTTGGGACTGCTGACATCTGAGAGGTAATGTTCGGGCAAATCTTAATTTAATGAATATGAATGACCTGTACTGTGAAACTTGCCAACATAGCTAACCTGAATCATATTCAACTGTCATTTCCCTAGAAAATTGTGCCTAGAATTATGTTCACCCGTAATTCTGCGTTCGAGGAATCAACAATAAAAAATAAAGCAATTAAAAGAATTATTATTACGAAATTGTAATACGTGTCCTGATTGTTACTCATGATGGCAATGCACTGGTTATAGTTGAAGTTTCGTTGGTAGGGTCATCGACATCCACTTCTGTTTCTTTAAGCAGTCCATCCAATTTGTTCGTTTTTCTTATTTTGGCTGTCTACGTGTCTTGTTATGTCTTTCGCAACTTGTAATAATTCCGAGAATGCACTTAAGAAGTAAATTAATTACAAAATGTGTATTGAAATATTCCCATAGACAGTCTAGGAATATGCAAAGATTCTATGAAGCTGGTGTCAATGGAACCCTCTACGATTAAGTGATTCGAAAATTCACAATGAATTAGCAATGTTAGTCAGAAATGCGCAGTTTTATGTAATAATGCCGAAAACAAAATATACGTTTGGACCGTCATTACATGTTAACATCAACGCCCAATATTTTACTTGGTTTGAAGTTCATATTACCACCTAGACCAATGTTTTTGTGCAATATATTTTCCCCCTTTGAGTCCATAAAACCTGATTGAAATGGTTATGGTTTTAGCGAAATTTATAGATCTTTCGCACGGAAATAACGACCTTATAACATGGGAAATGTGTCAACCTTCATAAATAGAGTCATGGGTGTAGTACTGGACGTAACAATACGTTTAGAAAATCTAATAAACGAGGTTCATGAAGAGTCTTAGAGAAACACTCCTTTCCTGACGATCGGATCCATCGATAAACTTTTGAAACTAATTCAAAACCAATACATTTTGGTTTGCACTATTCTTGGTCGTCACGCAAATTATTTTGCGAAAAAGTTGATGGCGTAAATTAAGTATCAAAAAATATGAAGTTTCTGTATAAAACCAATACACAAACCGAATTAATGGCGCAATTGATCCCTAAGTGTCTATATGCAAATAAATTTTCTACAGTAACGTTCCATTACTTATTAGTTGAATTTTATCGCACCAACCCGAGAACCTATGATTTGAAATTAAACCAAGGGAGTTATATTAAGGCTTTTTAAAGTTGTACATTTATTTCGTTTGATTATATCGATGAAATAACAAATTCTAAGTATGTAATGCCATCCTACAGATTATTAGCTAAATAAATGCAAAGAGTATGTTTCTAATATTTATGGTTATCACAGATAACCCCGTAATTTCAAAATTTGTATTTAATATTATAAAGTTTGTCGATTATCGTAATTAGTTTTTTGGTTTCAATGAAATGCAGGACATCATTGATACGTTTTCATAGAAATAAAATATAATCTAAAAAAAATTAAGTTTCAGTGTTTTATTTAGATCTGCACTTAAAACTAGGAAATAATTTGTCGCTTAGCCTCAATAAATATATTCTTTCTCATGATGGAATCTCTCAAATAAAACGCTTGCCGTTTAATTTTGCCACCATTTATAATTTAAATGTAAGCGTTTTATTTGAGAGATTCCATCATGGGAAAGAATATATTTATTGAGGCTAAGCGACAAATTACTTCCTAGTTTTAAGTGCATTTCTAAATAAAACACTGAAACTTATATTTTTTTAAATTATATATTACTTTTAACTTTTTGGTAAATACATTTTTTTGACAACTGAGAACAAAACTGAGAGCAAATTCCTGAAATCGTGTAGTACCGTAATATAAAGACTATACCAAAACCAGGACTTACAGCTAATTCTGACTAAAAATGAAGATAAAATCCTTAAAACACTTGAAATCGCGTGGTACCACTATATGGGGGCTATATCAAAACCTGGACCTATGTCCACAATTTTTGGTGGAGAAGTTTCTGTACCATTGGGTACTACAAATGCCAATTCGTCCTCAAAATGAAGATAAAATCCTCATAATAATTTTAGGTATAAAGTGTCTTTGGCAATATTACTGACAACAATGCGAGGTATCTTTTTATGAAAACATTAACTCTCATGCGAGTCACTAAAGGGGTCTTTTTGGTCCATGTTTTCAAAAACGATTAAAAACTCATTTAAAATGAGATCGTATCAGATCAAAATATTCTACAAAATTATTTGTCATAAAATTTTACTTTGGCTTTGGTTTCATATTCATGTAGTGTCTGAAAAGTGCGCAAAGTTTATGTTCGATTGGTCAACTGCAACTGTGTTAAAAATGAGTTACCAGATTTGAACTAAACGGACACCAAAGCAAGTTAAATAAAACACTGTAAAAACCGAAAATCGAGAGGTACCGATGGTCCTATGTTGACAGTTTTTCGAATTATGGGGGCTATACAAAAACATGGAGCAATGTTTACAATTTATATGGGGCTATACAAAAACATGGACATATGTTGACAGTTTTTGGTGGAGATGTTTTGTGACCACTGGGAACATCAAACGTCAAATTACAGTTAGTTCGGTCACAAAATGTAGCTACAATCCTCAAAATACCGAAAATCGAAAGGTACCGTTATATGGGGGCTGTTCCAAAACATGGACCTATGTTTACAGTTTTTGTAGGATATATTTTCTGACCACTGGGAACCTCAAATATTAAATTACAGGTAGTTCGGTTAAAAATTGTAGCTAAAATCCTCAAACTACCGAAAATCGGGAGGTACCTCTATATGGGGGATGTACCAAAACATGGATCTATGTTGAAAATTTTTAGAGGAGATGTTTTGTGACCACTGGGAACCTCAAACATCAAATTACAGTTAGTATGGTCTCAAAATGTAGCTACAATCCTCAAAATACCGAAAATCGGGAGATACCGTTATATGGGGGTTGTTCCAAAACATGGACCTATGTTTACAGTTTTTGGAGGATATATTTTCTGACCACTGTGAAACTCAAATGTTAAATTACAGGTAGTTCGGTTAAAAATAGCTAAAATCCTCAAACTACCGAAAATCGGGAGGTACCTCTATATGGGGGCTATACCAAAACATGGGTCTATGTTGACAATTTTTAGAGGAGAAGTTTTGTGATCACTAGGAACCTTATCTGTCAAATTACAGGTAGTTCGGCCAAAAATTGTTGCTAAAATCTTCAAAACAGTGAAAATCGGGAGGTACGGTTATATGGGGCTATACCAAAACATGGACCTAAGTTGACAGTTTTTGGTGGAGATATTTTGTGATTACTAGGAACATCAACTGTCAAATTATAGGTATTTCGGTCAAAAATTTTAGCTAAAATCCTCAAAATACCGAAATTCGGGAGGTACCGTTATATTGGGGCTATACTAAAACATGCACCTATTTTGACGGTTTTTAGTGGAGATATTTTGTGACCACTGCGAACCCCAAACGTGAAATTACAGGCAGTTCGGTCAAAAAATGTAATTAAAATCCACAAAATACCGAAAATCGGGAGGTACCGTTATATGGGGGCTATACAAAAAAGTGATCCGATATAGCCCATCTTCGAACTTGACCTGCCTCTGGAAAAAATACACTCTGGTGCAAAAATGTAGCGCTCTAGCTCAATTATTGCGAACGCTAGAGTGATTACAACAGACGGACATGGCTAGATCGTCTTAGAATTTTATCCTGATCAAAAATATATATACTCTATATTGTCGCAAATGATTAGTTCGATGCGTTACAAACAGAAAAACAAACTTAATATACTCTCCATACTATAGTGGAGGGTATAAAAATATTTATTAAAGTTAATACCCCCAAATTTTTTCTTTTCTAACAAGAGTTTTCAGTGCGGCTCCAAGTTATCATGATAATAGAAATCGCTTATAGCACAAAAACATTATGTTAGACATACATATAAGAAAGGATAATAAAATTACTTTAAAATATTCCAAAAAATATAAATTCAGCACAAAAAACCGGGCTAAACTTTTGGTCAAAACTGCTAAAACCGCAAATGTCCGCAAAAAGTGTAAACAGTGTTGAAATCTATAGACCCTTGGCTTTATTTTGGTACCAGTGGTGATTCTTGCATATGCTTGGAAAATAACTGAAACTTTAAGGAAATCCATACATCTATATTAAATATATTCATTTCGACCAATATTATAACTAAAATATTTGGTAAACCTTGCAAATTAAAGAAATTGTTGTAAGTAAGAAAACGAAGCTTGGGAGATTTACTAAATCATTCAGCTTTAGTTAAGGCGTGAATAATAGTCATTTGTTTCAGAAATTCGCTTGTAGAATAACCGTTTTTCTCATTTTAACATATTTTTTCTCCAAAATCAATGATATTCGTACGCATTTTTCTCCTGATTCGAAAAATTTGAAAAGTTTAGAAGCAATTTGCATCTTTAAATTTTTAAAATGATGACATGAATTTTTTGATTTTTGTCGTTGGGCGCATCCACTAGCCACAGAAATGAACTGGTACAATTTTTTCATCGATTGGACAATAAATGTGGTCTGTAGAGCGATTTCGTGAAAATTCGCCTTTGGCTCCATATAAATTACTTTGGAAACTTTGAGACCCCAGTGCCACGTGTTAACATATTACGATTGTATTCAATCTTTGGCAATCTTAAAATCTAACAAAACTAAACACTTTAGGGGGGTTGAGTTAAAACCAGTCTATTGTGTACTTTTTTTACAGTGTTTTATTTAACTTGCTTTGGTCCGTTTAGTTCAAATCTGGTAACTCATTTTTAACACAGTTGCAGTTGACCAATCGAACTGAAACTTTGCACACTTTTCAGATTTAGATGACAATACATGAATATGGAATCAAAACCAATATTGGTCCATTTTATAGTGTTTTAACGGTGATTTATTTAAATTGCATTTCAAATCTGGTAACTCAATTTTGATACAGTTGCAGTTGACCAATCGGACTAAAACTTTGCACACTTTTCAGATTTGGATGACAATAAATGAATATGAAATCAAAACAAATATTGGTCCATTTTTATCATTTTTACAGTGTTTTATTTAAATTACATTTCAAATCTGGTAACTCAATTTTGACACAGTTGCAGTTGATCAATCGGACTAAAACTTTGCACACTTTTCAGATTTCGATGACAATGGATGAGTATGAAATCAAAACCAATATTGGTCCATTTTTACAATTTTTACAGTGTTTTTACGGTGTTTTATTTAAATTGCATTTCAAATCTGGTAACTCAATTTTGACACAGTTGCAGTTGACTTTTCAGATTTGGATGACAATACATGAATATGGGCCCAATTTTTCCTACAGCCCCCATATAGCGGTACCACCCGATTTCAGGTATTTTGAGGATTTTATGTTCATTTTTGCCCGAATTAGCTGTCATTTGGCATTTCCAATGATACAGACATTTCCCCACTAAGAATTGTGAACACAGGTCCAGGCTTTGCGGTACCGATTTCAAGTATTATGAGGATTTTATCTTCATTTTGAGGACGAATTGGCTGTAACTTGGCATTTGGAGTCCCCAATGGTACAGAAACTTCTTCACCAAAAATTTTTGACATAGGTCCAGGTTTTGATATAGCCCCCATATAGTGGTACCACGCGATTTCAAGTGTTTTAAGGATTTTATCTTCATTTTTAGTCAGAATTAGCTGTAAGTCCAGGTTTTGGTATAGCCTTTATATTACGGTACTACACGATTTCAGACATTTGTTCTCAGTTTTGTTCTCAGTTGTCAAAAAAATTTATTTACTAAAAAGTTAAAAGTAATATATAATTTAAAAAAATATAAGTTTCAGTGTTTTATTTAGAAATGCACTTAAAACTAGGAAGTAATTTGTCGCTTAGCCTCAATAAATATATTCTTTCCCATGATGGAATCTCTCAAATAAAACGCTTACATTTAAATTATAAATGGTGGCAAAATTAAACGGCAAGCGTTTTATTTGAGAGATTCCATCATGAGAAAGAATATATTTATTGAGGCTAAGCGACAAATTATTTCCTAGTTTTAAGTGCAGATCTAAATAAAACTCTGAAACTTAATTTTTTTAGATTATATTTTATTTCTATGAAAACGTATCAATGATGTCCTGCATTTCATTGAAACCAAAAAACTAATTACGATAATCGACAAACTTTATAATATTAAATACAAATTTTGAAATTACGGGGTTATCTGTGATAACCATAAATATTAGAAACATACTCTTTGCATTTATTTAGCTAATAATCTGTAGGATAGCATTACATACTTAGAATTTGTTATTTCATCGATATAATCAAACGAAATAAATTTACAACTTTCAAAAGCCTTAATATAACTTCCTTGTTTTGATTTCATATTCATTTATTGTCATCCAAATCTGAAAAGTGTGCAAAGTTTTAGTCCGATTGGTCAACTGCAACTGTATCAAAATTGAGTTACCAGATTTGAAATGCAATTTAAATAAATCACCGTTAAAACACTATAAAATGGACCAATATTGGTTTTGATTCCATATTCATGTATTGTCATCTAAATCTGAAAAGTGTGCAAAGTTTCAGTTCGATTGGTCAACTGCAACTGTGTTAAAAATGAGTTACCAGATTTGAACTAAACGGACCAAAGCAAGTTAAATAAAACACTGTAAAAAAAGTACACAATAGACTGGTTTTAACTCAACCCCCCTAAAGTGTTTAGTTTTGTTAGATTTTAAGATTGCCAAAGATTGAATACAATCGTAATATGTTAACACGTGCCACTGGGGTCTCAAAGTTTACAAAGTAATTAATATGGAGCCAAAGGCGAATTTTCACGAAATCGCTCTACAGACCACATTTATTGTCCAATCGATGAAAAAATTGTACCAGTTCATTTCTGTGGCTAGTGGATGCGCCCAACGACAAAAATCAAAAAATTCATGTCATCATTTTAAAAATTTAAAGATGCAAATTGCTTCTAAACTTTTCAAATTTTTTGAATCAGGAGAAAAATGCGTACGAATATCATTGATTTTGGAGAAAAAATATGTTAAAATGAGAAAAACGGTTATTCTACAAGCGAATTTCTGAAACAAATGACTATTATTCACGCCTTAACTAAAGCTGAATGATTTAGTAAATCTCCCAAGCTTCGTTTTCTTACTTACAACAATTTCTTTAATTTGCAAGGTTTACCAAATATTTTAGTTATAATATTGGTCGAAATGAATATATTTAATATAGATATATAGATTTCCTTAAAGTTTCAGTTATTTTCCAAGCATATGCAAGAATCACCACTGGTACCAAAATAAAGCCAAGGGTCTATAGATTTCAACACTGTTTACACTTTTTGCGGACATTTGCGGTTTTAGCAGTTTTGACCAAAAGTTTAGCCCTGTTTTTATGTGCTAAATTTATATTTTTTGGAATGTTTTAAAGTAATTTTATTATCCTTTCTTATATGTATGTCTAACATAATGTTTTTGTGCTATAAGCGATTTCTATTATCATGATAACTTGGAGCCGCACAGAAAACTCTTGGAAGAAAAGAAAAAATTTGGGGGTATTAACTTTAATAAATATTTTTATACCCTCCACTATAGTATGGAGAGTATATTAAGTTTGTTTCTCTGTTTGTAACGCATCGAACTAATCATTTGCGAACATATAAAGTATATATATTCTTGATCAGGATAAAATTCTAAGACGATCTAGTCATGTCCGTCTGTCTGTCCGTCTGTTGTAATCACTCTAGCGTTCGCAATAATTGAGCTAGAGCGCTACATTTTTGCACCAGAGTGTATTTTTTCCAGAGGCAGGTCAAGTTCGAAGATGGGCTATATCGGATCACTTTTTTGTATAGCCCCCATATAACGGTACCTCCCGATTTTCGGTATTTTGGGGATTTTAATTACATTTTTTGACCGCACTGCCTGTAATTTCACGTTTGGGGTTCCCAGTGGTCACAAAATATCTCCACTAAAAATCGTCAAAATAGGTGCATGTTTTAGTATAGCCCCAATATAACGGTACCTCCCGAATTTCGGTATTTTGAGGATTTTAGCTAAAATTTTTGACCGAAATACCTATAATTTGACAGTTGATGTTCCTAGTAATCATGTTTTGGTATAGCCCCGTATAACCGTACCTCCCGATTTTCGGTATTTTGAAGATTTTAGCAACAATTTTTGGCCGAACTACCTGTAATTTGATAGTTAAGGTTCCTAGTGATCACAAAACTTCTCCTCTAAAAACTGTCAACATAGATCCATGTTTTGGTATAGCCCCCATATAGAGGTATCTCCCGATTTTCGGTAGTTTGAGGATTTTAGCTATTTTTAACCGAGCTACCTGTAATTTAACATTTGAGTTTCACAGTGGTCAGAAAATATATCCTCCAAAAACTGTAAACATAGGTCCATGTTTTGGAACAGCCCCTATATAACGGTACCTCCCGATTTTCGGTATTTTGAGGATTGTAGCTACATTTTGAGACCATACTAACTGTAATTTGATGTTTGAGGTTCCCAGTGGTCACAAAACATCTCCTCTTAAAATTTTCAACATAGATCCATGTTTTGGTACATCCCCCATATAGAGGTACCTCCCGATTTTCGGTAGTTTGAGGATTTTAGCTACAATTTTTAACCGAACTACCTGTAATTTAATATTTGAGGTTCCCAGTGGTCAGAAAATATATCCTCCTAAAACTGTAAACATAGGTCCATGTTTTGGAACAACCCCCATATAACGGTACCTTTCGATTTTCGGTATTTTGAGGATTGCAGCTACATTTTGTGACCGAACTAACTGTAATTTGACGTTTGATGTTCCCAGTGGTCACAAAACATCTCCACCAAAAACTGTAAACATAGGTCCATGTTTTGGAACAGCCCCCATATAACGGTACCTCGCGATTTTAGGTATTTTGAAAGTTTTAGCTACAATTCGACAGAACTATTTGTAAGTCGACATTTGAGGTTCCCAGTGGTCACACAACATCTTCACCAAAAACTGTCAACATATGTCCATGTTTTTGTATAGCCCCTATATAAATTGTAAACATTGGTCCATGTTTCGAAAAACTGTCAACATAGGACCATCGGTACCTCTCGATTTTCGGTTTTTACAGTGTTTTATTTAACTTGCTTTGGTGTCCGTTTAGTTCAAATCTGGTAACTCATTTTTAACACAGTTGCAGTTGACCAATCGAACATAAACTTTGCGCACTTTTCAGACACTACATGAATATGAAACCAAAGCCAAAGTAAAATTTTATGACAAATAATTTTGTAGAATATTTTGATCTGATACGATCTCATTTTAAATGAGTTTTTAAACGTTTTTGAAAACATGGACCAAAAAGACCCCTTTAGTGACTCGCATGAGAGTTAATGTTTTCATAAAAAGATACCTCGCATTGTTTTCAATATTGTAATATTGCCAAAGACACTTTATACCTAAAATGCAAGGATTCCATGGAATCTGATGTCGAATATTTCAAAACCTGTAGAAATGGGCGGAACTTGCCACGCCTATTTAGGTTACTTCTCGACGTAAACTTTCAAAACGCAGATACACGTGTCTTCTTTTTTCGGCCCTCTTTCATAATCTGGCCGAATGATCTTGTAATTATTTTTTGTGTTGTACAGTGTTAGTGAATTGAAGTCAACTATTTTTCAAAATAAATTAGCTGTCATAAAATTACATAAAATATTGTTGTAGATCAAAACTTCATGGCGAATCAAATGAGACTAAAATCATACAGATATTGGCATATAGTTTCGATGTTACAGCCAAAATAAACACATATTTTGGTCAAAAAAATAATTGTTTGTTTGAAGAAATATTTTTCAAATGCATCATAAAAAGTTATTGTAGATCAAAACTTCACGGCGAATCAAATGAGACTAAAATCATAACATTTTTGTACGCATCCGATTTCAGTGTTCCCCATGAAAATCTATATCGAAATATATATATTTCAAAGTGATCAATCAAGAACCGTGGATGTAGCATCACACACTATTTTTCGAGATAAAATGAATGTAGCTCCCTTGTTAGTGAAGTTTTTAAATCTTTGTTTCAGCAAAAACAAAGATGCTGCACAAGTTTTTTCGTTACAGTGGAAACGACCCGCAGAAAACGCGATAAAATACGCGATATATTCAAAAACAATTTTAGGTGATTTTCCTACTTTGGAATTTCTGGGTAGTATATGGATTTTCACGGGGAATGATTTATTAGATCCAGAACGTAAAAAAAACTTAAATGTGCAATAGAGTACGAGATAATCGAATGACAATTACAAATATTAGACCCAAAAATATGATTTTTAGAAAAATGTTCGCACAAAATTTCCTCATGCGTATGCAGATTTCTATGAAGCTTTACGATATACAGATCAAATAATTCAGAATCGCAAGTACTACAATCCTATAAATGATCTTTTGAGAAACCTGTTTGCGGAACGCAACTAGAAGAAATTGTCAAAAAAACTCTGGAAATCTGGCTTCAAAATTTTGAAAATGACTACATTAGTGAGATTTTCCTTATTTAGTTTTCTGATACTTTTACTTTGACAGGAAACTCGGGAATAGTGTGGTTTACTCACAAATCGAGAGAAAACAGAAAAAAACATGTTGGCTTCAACCCATTTTTACCCATTTTTTAACATAAACATATCCACAGCTTTTACGCAAATTATCTTTTAAGGCCAATATTATTTGCCACGACCAAAAACATTTCATTCTATCCAAAAATATTTAATTTGTATAATATACAATCACACGTCGCGTGTTTTAAAAGGGTAAACTTCATGGCTTTATCCATGTTAAATTTTCAAAAATATTGGTGAAATATACTTATTATAAATATATATCATAAATATATTATTATAAGGGCCATTATTACATGTCTTCTTTAACTATTGAATGAATTTCAAAACGTAAAATTAACTAATTTGGAGATATTAAAAATATAATTTTCACATTAAAAGTTAATGCCACGAATATCCTCCTTAAAATTTAATAATCACTTTTAACTTTTAGTTAACCGGAACGCTATAAATCTGTTCGGAAAATCCAAACTATAACAAAAGAAGACTCATAATAATGGGGGTAAGTCTTATTTTGTTATTGATTTAGAGCATTTCGGTTAACTTAAAGTTAAAAGTGGTCATTAAATTTCAAACAGGGCCTTCTTATCATTCACTTTTAATATGAAAATTATACCTTAAAGTCCTCCAAATTGGGTTACTTTGGGATTTCAATCCAATAGTAAATGGAAACTTGTAATAATGGCCCTTATTATGTAATTTTATCAGAACATATACAGTGGAACTTCTCTGTAGCGAACCTATTTTAACCTCTCAATAATGAATACTTCTCTATGACGAAGTGTTTATATTGCACAAGTGTAAATCCTCACACAAAATAACATCTCAATAACGATTTTTTGTCAAACTTTTTCTCACTGATGTCTACACAATAAATGAAGAGCAAAACACATTCATTTTCTTTAGTACATTTGTAGAAGATGCTGATATCATTAAGTATTGAAGATGTTACGATTCAAGACCATGTTATTGTCGATTGCGATACTTTACCAAAAAATTATCCCTTTTTTGAGTCTCGAAACAATGCGCCCGATCATATTTTTTGGCCAAATTAAAACCACTTATTTTTCAATCCTAAGTAAAAATTCAATTTATGTTTATTCATATACTCACGTTTGTTTCTTTATTACTCATGTATGTATGTATGTAGATCAAATTAACCATTTTGCCTTGGTTTCTCTATAAAGAATTTTCTCTATTATCGTTATAGAAAACTTCGACTGTATTTTAAAAATGAAATTGACTTTTGTATGTGGACTTAAGCGATTGTCTGTGAACGCCACAGTTATGTAAATGTGTGTTTTAACCATGATAAACTTCTTTGTGAATTTTCAACATTCACATCCTTGTCACCGTTTAACATCAGCAATTCTAAACACAATCTACAAAACCTCAAGGTAAAATTTTCATTTAACCAATTGTCTTTGCCAGAACATTTATGACACTTTGGGATTGATGACAACCAGTGGCACACATTTACTTACAACATATATACAAACGACAAGCTTTCAAACATACATATATTAGAGCAATAATAAGTAGGCTCGGCCGAGAACTCTGTCTGTCGTAAAATTTTAATAATTACTGACAAACATATACATACATACACACATATGCATTAAAAAGGATGCTTGGCTTTATTCTATTCGAATTTTCTTCTGAACCGAGAAAAACTAGACAAGGGTTATGGAAATATTTCACATTCCGTTGTACATCAAAGCAATTGTTTTTAAGGTGTAGACAGACGTTGTTGTCACAATCAATGAATGATCTTGATGACATCAAAGAGAAGGAAACTGTTGAAGCACCTTTGGAGTATAGTAGGAATCTCAAATGTATAATTTATGTTTTAAAATATTTGAAAGTACAGAATATTAATAACCTATATCTTAGTCACTGGGGCATTAGGATGTTGAGTTTTTAAGAGTAAACTTTCGTGATTAATCGAAACAAATTTATAATTACAAAGATTTGGTATATCCTGGCTAGTCGATAATAGAGAGAGTAGTTCCCTTTTTCGCAAGCAACAATTAAATATATAGTGTAATCAGATTTATTTTATATTTTCATTTTTGCCTAGTCTCAGTATGACATCAAAGAGAAGGAAACTGTTGAAGCACCTTTGGAGTATAGTAGGAATCTCAAATGTATAATTTATGTTTTAAAATATTTGAAAGTACAGAATATTAATAACCTATATCTTAGTCACTGGGGCATTAGGATGTTGAGTTTTTAAGAGTAAACTTTCGTGATTAATCGAAACAAATTTATAATTACAAAGATTTGGTATATCCTGGCTAGTCGATAATAGAGAGAGTAGTTCCCTTTTTCGCAAGCAACAATTAAATATATAGTGTAATCAGATTTATTTTATATTTTCATTTTTGCCTAGTCTCAGTATTCGAAAAATTAAATTTACAAAAACAAAATATAATCTGCTTTAACTTTATTCTTTATCTCAAATGTAAACAATATATGTATAGTTTGGTAGGATGTACGTAGGATGAATTAAATACTTTCTTTGCATTTAAACGAATTAAAGTGTTGTTCGAATCCCTTAGACATCCAATTGCGTTGCTTATTTTGTAGAAGCCATTGGCTATTATATGAGTACACTATTGAGGACATCCTAATGCACAGTTATATAATATTTCTTAATGTTGTCGTCAACGTTTTCTACTCAATCGAACGAAATTCTGAGCACGTATCATTGATATGATTTATTCAATATTTTATAGAATTCAAGGGAAAATTAATGAAATATATTTATCTAAAATGGTCAATTGACAATCAAAACTGATTTGTCTAATCATTGAATATAATGAGCATAATTGTTAGTTAATTGAACAGAAATGTCTAGCCTGAAACTTTTAGGAAACATTCATTTGAAAAATATTAAATTGTGAACAAAATTGTAAAATTCGGATCGGATTATGATAAAATACTGTTTGTTCTTCTATTATATGGAACACCTTATAAAATGTCACTACAATAGTAAGAGAATATAAAGGACCATTTAGGTATGTATGTATTTGCTAAATTTATTTCTTCCAAGCTAAGTACTGATGAGTGACTGACTGAATGTGAGACTTGAGGACCAGTTGTGAGATAAGGCTGGGTTAATTTTACTAATTGGTACTATTTTGACACAATTTAGTACTGAGGGAATGGTGTGAGGTAGAATTCTTAAATTTAATATTTGGGTAACTCATCGTAACCCTACGATAGAATAGTGATTTTGGTAATGTTTACTATGAACGTAAATAAAAACGTACCTTTGGAAATTCGTACACTGAAAGAAAAAGCAATGTAATATGAATGAAATCCCACGTTGTATCAATGAAATTTGTCAATGATTTAGAGCCAACGAATGAATGAAAAAAGTTTCATTGAGTTTCATTGAAGTAAAATTAACGAAATTGTTCATTAATGCAATGAAACTCATTCATTTATGCAATGAAACTTATTCGTTAATGCAATGAAACTTTTTCATTAATGCAATGAAAGTCCTTCATTGATGCTGTTTAGTTGGGCAACAACAAATTCTCCAGTTCGATAGGATAAAATGTTGAGGTGAGGGAGGGGTGATCCATAGGTATGTTTCTCAATAGCTCAGTTACCGTATGATGAGCAGTGGAGGGCAGTGTTGCCGTTCGAAAAAAAATTTTCGGCCCAAAATATTCCAAAAAACGGCCCAAAAGGACCTAAAACGGCCCAACATTAAAAATTAAAACAAATATATATTTCTCATAGATACCTTTTATTACTTTTAGAAAAATCGAAAAAAAATATTGTCTATTTTTACGTAAAGAAAAAAATTGTCTGAGATATAATGATTGGAAGGAAACTATTTATTGTGATTTGAATGTAGCATATAAACTTTAAGTGCGTGTTTCTGGAAACGGCGTTTTTGAAGTCGGTGCCAACGATAGCTCTAAAACGAATTGACCGATCTTCATATGACTTTATTATATTATTCATGTGAGCTTATTTAATGCATAAAATTATTTTGCCCAATTTTTTGACAAAAACAGTCAATTTTTTTCGGTAAAGTCGAAATTTTGACTTTGACAGCTCAATTTTTTTTAGGAATATTTTTTTTTATTCTATTTTATTAGGTTCCTAAAACGCTTACAAAAATATACTATGATCGGCCCATCCGTTTTCGAGCTATCGTTGGCACCACAAAACGCTATAACAAAAGAAGAGTTGTAATAAAGGGGAGTATTTGGGTCACTTTTATAGTCTATTCTATCATTATTTTGATCTAGCAATTTAATATAAAACTCAAAAACAGCATATTTTATTTCTAACTTTTCATTTTCTGTTAAGTAAGAGTGCATAAATGTAATTGTCTGTTTTTGTGCCTACAAATATTTATGAAGTTTCGAGCTGGTACGATTTATTTTTGTAGTCAATGTCAATATACATATTGATGCTTTTTTTATTTTGAGTTGACACTAGGATATAAATAGGATAAACCTTAACTATCTGCTTGAAATTCATACTTATGGTTGCTAACTATAGGTAAAATATATGCTAAAAATATAAAAAAAAACTCTAGCTTGGCATGATTCCGTTGCCACCAATTTATTATGAACTTTTTTTATTTATGAACACAATGCTTGAATCTTTACCAAATACTTAAGTATCAAGAAAAATATATTTCAAAACCCGGGTAACTAAAAGTTAAAAGTGACAATTAAACTACTAGGAGGATCTTCTTGGCATTAAATTTTAATGTGAAAATTATATTTTTAATGCCACCAAATTGCTTTATTTTACGTTTTCAAATCCATCCAGTAAAAGTAAGCATGTAATAATAGCCCAAAGTCTAATATTGATATTTTATAAAATATTGTTTAAAATTATTAGCATGAAAACGGCCCAAAAGGGATTTGGGCCGCCCATCGGCCCAAAATTAAAAATTATTTTTTATTCGGCCCAAATTTGGGCCGAAATGCCCAAAACGGCAACACTGGTGGAGGGAGAAAAGAAAAGATAAATAAAAACAACCAGTATCAATTCTTAATATAAATATGATTGCTGTTTATTGGTAGATGATTTCTTTTCTTACAACAAAGATTACCTTTTGTAATCGGGTGGTGGCGTCAGAGGCCTTTAAGTAATAACGCGTAGACGTTATTTCTCGACAAGTGCTAGATGACAAGTGAACGCAGAGGTTCTGAGTGATCGCAGAGGATCCCATGTCATATACTACTACAATTACAATTATTCCAGTGAGAGCAAAGTGTAACAAGGCGAGCAAACCGACAACAACCGATGCCCAGCGGCGATCCGCACACTACGGTATCCGCTGAGGGAATTGTAGAGGAGATGCCAGTGCGCCAATCAGCATCCGTGATTGATCGAGCAGGGGAAGTTGTGGGACAAAGTATCTAACTTATACATTGCCGCCCACCTTGATACACGTAAGCGTGGATCAACAAATTACAGCTAGGAATAATTACAATAAAGATTAATAATATTATACCAATATGTCAGTAAGAAGATTCATGAACGTAAATTCAGATTTCGAGTGAGCTATAGTTCAAACAAGCGATGTCAATAAACGAGTAATTAAGAAAGGATCGACTCCGATATTCGCTCGATTCAAGAATATGGAGACGAGTCACTGAACAATTCAATTTAAGTTTTCAAGATATAACAGCACTAGCGATATGTTTCTCTTAGTTGTTAGCATAACTCAGTGGTCGATTTCAATTTAAAAAACGAGATTAGGAACAAGAGGTGGCAGGAACCGGACCGATAAGAAGGTACCCGAAAATATATTTTTGGGCAAGCAACGAATTCAAAACTATCTTTGGCGGTTCCCAAAAGTATACAATTATCTAATGGTGTTGTCCGAAGACCGATCCATCAAACGAAGTTCTCGACATTTGACATCAGAAAAAGCCGGAGAGGAGATTGGACGCGACAAAGAAGGACGAAATACTCGACTTTTGACCTTGGAAAAAGCCGGAGAGGTATTTGAGCGCGACATAGAAGGACTAAATACTCGACTTTTGACCTTTGTAAAAGCCGGAGAGTGGTTTGGGTGCAAAAAAGTGGAATTATGTTCTCGACTTTTGACATCAGTAAAAGCCGGACTTATCTTCGTTGAAGAAGCTACAACTTTTCTAATTTGAAAAGTATGAGTATCCTGAAGATTGCTTTGGCATTTATTAGAAGAGCGGGTCGACATATTACACTTAGACTCTCGACTTTTGACATTTGTAAAAGCCGGAGAAGTGCATGGCAAAGTAGAACTGCCGGTAGGGTTATGGGGCTGCGACAAAACATAACTGGGATCTCCTCTTTTGACATCAGTAAAAGAGGGAGACAGTTTTGAAGTTTCCGGAGCAAGTACTCTTCTAAATTGTGGCCGGTGGAGAAGACTATGATGTCTTTGTTTACACAAGTTGCAGCTATATTTGCTGTTACATTTCTTAACAGCATGACCACGACATAAGCAATTTATGCAATAGTTATGCTTTTTCACAATCGAGAATTTGTCCTCAAATGATAGTTTAATAAACTGCGGGCAGAGACGAAGAACGTGGCTCTGGCCAGAACAAATTGGGCAAGTACTTGTCAGCAAATTTGTAGATCGAGGATGTGATACATCGTTAGATTTATGTACCGACAACACTTTATTGGAGGAGCGAGATGAGGCAACTTTCTTTGTTACCTGATTTTCATACAAGTTTTGGATACAAGTCAATGTTTGTATCCTCTCTGTGAGGAAACCATTTAAGTCTTTCCAAGAAGGCAACGACGACTTGTTTTTGATGCTTTGCTCCCACAGAATCAATGTCAATTTAGGCAAACGCTGCAAAGAAATATTGCATCTAGACAACTATTAATCCCACGCTGGATGGTTTTCAATCCCGAAACTGTTTCACGAGACGAAGGGGGAATATCAAACAAAGTTTAGATATAATTGTTAACCACGATGCGCTTATTGTCATACGCATCCGACAAAGCTTTCCACGCTAAAGGGAAACTGCAATTGGTGAGTGGAAATCTCGAAACGATTTCGCGAGCCTCACCGGAGGTTTTCTGCACTAAGTAGCAGAGGCGCTCAACGTCTGACAGACGCGAATTTTCAACAAATAGGGTGGTGAAAATATCCCTAAACGTGGGCCAAGACATGAAGTCTCCACTAAAGACATCGATATCAAGGGGTGTCAACAAAAAGCTGTGAGTACCGACAGGGTCACTAGGGCAATTGCATGTACTGCAAGAAGTTTCAGGTGGAGAACTGTTATGCAAACTAGAGTTGAGAGAAGGTGGTGAGATTGGTGGAACTATAGCAGGTGAATTAGGGACAGTGCCTGAAGATTTAAGGCGTTCAAGATGGTGGTTAATTGTGGACATACACTGGATATAGGCTATGTAGGATGTACCATATTTTTCCTCAACGACATCAATAACATCATCCTGTGCAGCCTCGGATGTCGTGAGGTAGTTTTTTCACTCGTCATAAGCGCACTTGACTTTGTGCCACAATTTTTGAAATTCTGAACTGCGAATTTCGAGATTATAGACATTATATGTGGACTCATTAATCCGTTCAAAGGATGCTACACATTTCAAAAATATGTCTGAAGCTCTAATAAAACGAGTGTGTGGAGTGACTGACATTTCTAAGTTTAAATGCACAAAAATCAGCGAAAATCTACAATTGAATTTGCAACGAATGTTGAAAAAAGGAAATTCAGTTGAAGCACCAAATGCTATAGCTCAAAGGAAATATTTCCACAGAAACCTCAAAATTTCTACGAATACCACAGAAAATATCAAGATGTAATGATAATTGAAATTAAAGTAGGGCGAAATATAAGAAAATTTAAAGAAACTTCCTCAGGGCGAACAAGAACTACTTTAATTTGGTCAAAAATGCGAAAAAGTCTCAAATATACAAGAATGTATATGGTGCTACCAAGTGTAGGGTGTATGTTGAGGTAAACTATGTCAATGATAGGGTGTATTTGTTGAAATTCCAACGACAAATAAGGTATTTGTACGAAAAAGAAATGTTTGCCCAAGAAAATCAACGCAGATAAAATGATTTGCAAGAAATATATCTTATTTGGTTGATACGTTGCCACAAGTAGGGTGTATTTGTCCAAAAATACCGAAACCCCTACGGAGACTCAAACAATTTTCCAAAATTTGTAAGTAAAAACTCCAAAAACAATACAAAAATGTCCAAAACCAAATATTTTTCACATATATTCTCTGCTCCAAATATACGCAATCAATGCCGAAAGTAGGGTGAATTTGTCCAAAAATTCCAAAAACCCTAATATAATATTTCAAAAAATTATCGAAAAATAATTTTTGCAAACAAGTATTAATTTTTAGTATTTTACCCCACTGTACTATTTGTACTATCTTACCCCACTGTGCTAACCACACAAGCGACGCTAGCAGAGAAATGGCTGTGTGTGAACAGCGAAACTCCCACTGAACAACAGACGTTGCAAACGACCAAGCAAGTGAGTGCAGAGGATCAGCAGAGTTTTTTAAGGGACGCTTAAAAAGGCGGGAAAGTTGTTGGTAGAATTACCATGTAATTTCTCAAATTAGTAGAATTACCTATTAGACAAAGGTAGGAGAATAGAACAAACGAATGTGTTTGGTTGGCGATGGACGATCTGTACAACAAATAAACCAAAGGAATGAGAATTTGGATGGAGTGTTGTTTTTGCAAATTTGCCAATGCAAATTTTCAAAGGGTTTTAAAATAAAACGAGAAGGAATAACAACGCCAAATATTTTTGGTGGGAGATGATCGTAATAACAAAGTAAACCAAACGACAATATGTGACCAGTGTTGCCGTTTTGGGCATTTCGGCCCAAATTTGGGCCGAATAAAAAATAATTTTTAATTTTGGGCCGATGGGCGGCCCAAATCCCTTTTGGGCCGTTTTCATGCTAATAATTTTAAACAATATTTTATAAAATATCAATATTAGACTTTGGGCTATTATTACATGCTTACTTTTACTGGATGGATTTGAAAACGTAAAATAAAGCAATTTGGTGGCATTAAAAATATAATTTTCACATTAAAATTTAATGCCAAGAAGATCCTCCTAGTAGTTTAATTGTCACTTTTAACTTTTAGTTACCCGGGTTTTGAAATATATTTTTCTTGATACTTAAGTATTTGGTAAAGATTCAAGCATTGTGTTCATAAATAAAAAAAGTTCATAATAAATTGGTGGCAACGGAATCATGCCAAGCTAGAGTTTTTTTTTATATTTTTAGCATATATTTTACCTATAGTTAGCAACCATAAGTATGAATTTCAAGCAGATAGTTAAGGTTTATCCTATTTATATCCTAGTGTCAACTCAAAATAAAAAAAGCATCAATATGTATATTGACATTGACTACAAAAATAAATCGTACCAGCTCGAAACTTCATAAATATTTGTAGGCACAAAAACAGACAATTACATTTATGCACTCTTACTTAACAGAAAATGAAAAGTTAGAAATAAAATATGCTGTTTTTGAGTTTTATATTAAATTGCTAGATCAAAATAATGATAGAATAGACTATAAAAGTGACCCAAATACTCCCCTTTATTACAACTCTTCTTTTGTTATAGCGTTTTGTGGTGCCAACGATAGCTCGAAAACGGATGGGCCGATCATAGTATATTTTTGTAAGCGTTTTAGGAACCTAATAAAATAGAATAAAAAAAAAATATTCCTAAAAAAAATTGAGCTGTCAAAGTCAAAATTTCGACTTTACCGAAAAAAATTGACTGTTTTTGTCAAAAAATTGGGCAAAATAATTTTATGCATTTAATAAGCTCACATGAATAATATAATAAAGTCATATGAAGATCGGTCAATTCGTTTTAGAGCTATCGTTGGCACCGACTTCAAAAACGCCGTTTCCAGAAACACGCACTTAAAGTTTATATGCTACATTCAAATCACAATAAATAGTTTCCTTCCAATCATTATATCTCAGACAATTTTTTTCTTTACGTAAAAATAGACAATATTTTTTTTCGATTTTTCTAAAAGTAATAAAAGGTATCTATGAGAAATATATATTTGTTTTAATTTTTAATGTTGGGCCGTTTTAGGTCCTTTTGGGCCGTTTTTTGGAATATTTTGGGCCGAAAAATTTTTTTCGAACGGCAACACTGTATGTGACTGTAGGCAATGTGTGTTGTTATTGTAAATTTGCCACTGCAAATTCTCAACAAAAGGGCTTCGTTAGAAAAGGCCTTGGGGAATAACAACAACAATAACAAACTTTCCTATGATCTACAAATGATAAGATCAGTGTAAGGAGAGTTAAAATCAGTTCGGGTAATAATGTGACAACACGAGAGCAAGACTGATTGGAAGTCAACGATGTTGTTATTGCAAATATTACAAAATATATTTGCAAAGTTCTCAGTTAGAATGAGAAGATCCACAGTTAGAATTTGACAAATAATCCCGAATGCTTTGTATGATCAACGCAACGTATGGTGATCAGTACAACGACTAAGAATTTGCAAGTTTAACAACTACTAAGATGTTTGGTAGTGGGGAGAGCAAGTATTAACACAAGAAGTGCTAATATGAGTCGACCAATATGAATTTTTTATTATTATTTTTTTTAACAACAATAAAACGATTGGAAGGATTGTGTTCGTTGTTATGGTGAGAACTAATAACTTCGAGCAAATCGAACAAGAATAACAACAACACGAATAGTGATTTGTATGATCAACGCGACGTTGGATGATCAGTACAACAACGAATAACAACGACTTCAACAATTTGTGTGGACTGTATAATAGGCGAAATTAGGCAACGAATTTAATTCACACGCGTAGGGCGATTGAAATTCGACCAATAATTTATTTATTTAATGCTCAAACGAAAAATACTAACACTCACGGTAGCTCACTTTTTAAGGAATTCTGAGTTTACGTACCTGGTGTTAGTAATATGCAAATTAATCCAATGATTTCTCCATGTAATGCAACAACAATAGCTTCAATTATCGTCCAAGAGAGAGAGGCAACAACAACAAAACTGGCTTCTATCTGGCTCGATGCGACCAATGTTTAGTTGGGCAACAACAAATTCTCCAGTTCGATAGGATAAAATGTTGAGGTGAGGGAGGGGTGATCCATAGGTATGTTTCTCAATAGCTCAGTTACCGTATGATGAGCAGTGGAGGGAGAAAAGAAAAGATAAATAAAAACAACCAGTATCAATTCTTAATATAAATATGATTGCTGTTTATTGGTAGATGATTTCTTTTCTTACAACAAAGATTACCTTTTGTAATCGGGTGGTGGCGTCAGAGGCCTTTAAGTAATAACGCGTAGACGTTATTTCTCGACAAGTGCTAGATGACAAGTGAACGCAGAGGTTCTGAGTGATCGCAGAGGATCCCATGTCATATACTACTACAATTACAATTATTCCAGTGAGAGCAAAGTGTAACAAGGCGAGCAAACCGACAACAACAGATGCCCAGCGGCGATCCGCACACTACGGTATCCGCTGAGGGAATTGTAGAGGAGATGCCAGTGCGCCAATCAGCATCCGTGATTGATCGAGCAGGGGAAGTTGTGGGACAAAGTATCTAACTTATACAGATGCAATGAAACTTTTTCATTAATGCAATGAAATGAAACTTCTTCATAGATGCAATGAAACTTTTTCGTTAATGCAATGAAACTTTTCCATTAATGCAATGAAAGTCCTTCACTGATGCAATGAAACTTTTTCATTAATGCAATGAAATACTTTCATTGTTGTAATGACACTTCCTCATTTATGCAATGAAGCCTTACGTTGGTTCAAAATCAATGACAAATTTCATTGATACAACGTAGGATTTCATTTCTGTTATGAAGTCATTTCATACTCACGTAATGAACAAAAATGAAGTCAATGTTAATATGTTTATTTCATTTTATTGCAATTAGTTTTGACCATTAATACAACAAGTAATATTTAATACCTCAGGTATTAAGCACATTAATGATAGTATTGGCCGTTGTCATCTGTAAGTAAAATTGAAACAATAAACAAATTGCTAACATATTGACTGGTTTTCTAAACAATAACTTACCTCCAAATTTTGCCGCTGAGTCATCGCCTGTTTACGTCCACGATGTTAGGATACAGCATTTTTTTCTTTAGGGAGTAGAGCTTCATTGGCCACGGACAGTCTCCGTAATTCCACTGATCATTGGATTTTCTATTTTTTATCTCCATTGCAACTATAAATGAAAATTAAACAAGTAAGAACAGACTATAGTCGGACGGGGCCGACCATGTGATACCCTATACCACTATCCCTGTGCACTAGCTTTCCGGGCTAGCTGTTATAAGATGTGCATTAGAAATTTTACCAATTTTCACACAAAAGTTTTGATCAATTTAACCCGCTAAATATTATCCGATCATACCGTTGACTTGCACGCTACTTCTTCATCTCAAACCAAAACTACGTTTAAAATTTCGCGCCGATCGGACTATTATTGCGACCTACAGAGCGGCTACAAAATCGAGCAAAAATTTTGTTTTTGGTCCATTTCATCCCTTTAACATTTCACGATCATCGCCAAAAACTAATCAGTTCTATTCTGGTCCAAACCCGACCTCCATACTAAATTTCGTGACAATCGGTCCATAATTGCGGCCTCTAGCTTGATTACAATTTTTAATGGACGGACAGACGGACGGACGGACGGACACACATCGCTAAATCGCTTTATCTCGTCGAGATATGAAGTTTGGTATACCACATGAGGGGTCTACGACGAATATTTCGCGGCGTTACATGAATTTTTGGGAAAACAAACTTATTATACCCTTTTCCACATTGTGGTATAGGGTATAAAAAGTAAATAAACGAACATATGTAAAATCTACAAAAAATAATTTAACCAATATTTGAATTTCCATTTCACATTATTAAACACTTCATACTTACTTTCAGCGAAGTTAATTATCCTTTTGAGCGTTGTCATCTGTAAGCAAAATTGAAAACCATAAAACAATTTTTAGTAAGTTAACATTATTTTACCTTTATCTTTCGCCGTTGGACAGAAAACTATACAAGATTTTCTTTTTCTACGTAAAAGACTCTTCGTTGGCCAATGGTAAGAGTTTCCCCGCCATTCCACTCTTCTTTATCTTTAGATTTTCTATTGAATGCTTCCATTACAAGAAAAATATAAATGAAAATTCACTTAAAAGAACAACTGAACACCTAAAAAATAATATTTACATTTTCTTTTCATTTCAGTTTTTAAAGTTGAAAACACCAGTAAAATAACAACCGTAAAATAACTTTTTTTTCATCCACACTCGACTGTGGTTTAGCGCAAACAAAAACAATGTTCTTGAACATTGTTTGATGTAGCTAAGAAAGCGGTGGTTGTTTTGCCAGCACGTGTTTTTTCTGATTGGTAAATACTCACACACAACCACAAATGGAATTCAATGAACGACAATACAAACAATAGCAAAGAACTGAGAAGAGCATTCTTTTTAATGTGGATGAATATTTATGTATACCAACGCCAATCGACGACAGTCTTGAATTTTTGTACAGTTGATGACGTTTCTGCTAGCTTTGGCAAATATTCATGCATACATATTTATGTATGTGATTCTATACATATGTATGTAGCCAATATATAAATGTATTCTTTTTATGATTGTCAAAAATTTAATTTGTTTAACAAAGACAAAATAATTAGAAGACAAATTTTATAACTTAACAGATTTACAAGGAATACAAAACGCAAAAAGGAATTTCAAAAATGTTTCATTTATTTAATGAAACTCTTTCATTTATTTAATAAAACTGTTTCATTCATTTTTAAAGCAAACCAGACACATCGAATATATACATTTTTCGCCATTTTTTTTAAAAGATGTTTGCGTACTAATGTTTTTAGCCCATTCTATTGAGATTGAATTCAAAACATAAATAAAAAAAAAAGTTTCATTGCATCAACGCAATCCGTTTCGTTTATACAATGACACCAAAAATCATTGAATTTTAAATAACGTAAAGATTCTTTGTATGAATGAAACATTTCATTATATTAATGGAACGTTTCATAGCATCAATGAAAAATAATCAATGAAACCCGTTCATTCATAAAACGAAGCATTTTTCTTTCAGTGTACCATGTATTCAGTAAAAGGATAGTGCTAAAATCCTAAAATTTTATAGTTACGTCTAAGTCCAGCAACAATTTGGATCCGTTAGTCATTATGTAACCCATTACAAAGTAATGTAAACAAAAATAACTACTAATATTACTCCAGGGAAGTACCCAGGATTTCATTTCGGATGGGCCCAACTTGACCAAAAATCTTGAAAATTTAAAATGTTGTGTAGCGTTACGTTAGCCTATTTAAAAGTTGTTTTTAGATGATTTAACATGAAATATTGACACAAAGTATGTAAATTCAATAGAGAGTTCACAATATTCAATTTTGAATTTGTACAGACTATAATATATTAGTCATTGGATATTTAGAATTGAAAATGAACCTAATATATTTTATTAATACAAAATGCCTTTATATAAACTAATTTTAAAATATTTATCTGGAAATACTCTTCATGTTTATACCCTCCACCATAAGGTGGGGGGTATATTAAGTATGTCATTCCGTTTGTAACTACTCGAAATAATCATTGTAGACTCCACAAACTATATATATTCTTGATCAGCGTGCAATTATACATCGATATAGCCATGCCCGTTCGTCTGTGGAAATCAATCAAGCGTCCGAACGGATTAAAGTAGAAGGATGAAATTTTGGTAAAATCTATTATGTGTACGTAGGACTTTTGGTATTGAAAGCGGGCTATGAAGGTCCTCGTTTTCGTATAGCCCCCATACAAAGTGACGTGTGACGCGTCGTCGTTTTAAGGAATTTTAAAATATTGGTTATATAGGTCCACGTTTTGATATAGCCCCCATAGGACGATGTCTCCCGATTTTCGGTATTTTGAAGGCTTTAGCCTCATTATCACACCGAAATGGATGAAATTTGGTTTTAGTCTTCGTTGGAAGTATAAAACTTTCCCCCAGGAATTTTTAGTATAGGTCCACGCCTTCATATAGCCCCAAAGAACGGTTCCTCCCGATTTTCAGTATTTTCAAAGTTGTGGTCAAATTATTCCACCGAAATTGCCGAAATCTGGTATTTAGTCTTCATTTTGGTTATTAACGTCCCACAAGAATTTGTTGGTATAGGTCCACGCCTTTATATAGCTCCCATAGAACTTACCTCCCGATTTTCGGTGTTTTGAAGGTTGTGGCCTCACTACTCCTCAGAAATGACTGATATTTGGTATTTAGGCTGCGTGGGGGGTATAAAACTTTTCCCCAGAAACTTGTCGGTACAGGTTCACGAATTAATATATCTCCTATACAACGGTAATTCCCTATTTTCGGTATTTTGAAGGTTGTGTCCTCAATATTCCAACGAAACGGGTGAAATTTAATATTTAGTCTCCACGTCCACCTCTTCATATAACCCCATAGAACGACACCTCCTGAGTTTCGGTATTTTGAAGGTTGTGACATCAATAACCCACCGAAATGACTTAGTCTTCGTTCCCCACCGAAATAGCTGATATTTGACATTAAGTTTTTGATAGTGGTATGAAACATTGGGTGCCACCGTGGTGCAATGTTATGCAAACCCACCTTGCGGTTCGATTCCCATGCCAGGCAACATCAAATTTCCAATGGTGGCAAAATACTCCTCAGTAATGTTGGCGACATTTCCTGAGTATTTCAGCCATGGAAAACTTCTTTACAAGTGGTATCGTATGATACGCCGTTCGGACTCGACTCCATGACATTAATCAATTTTCTGGATTCAGCCCGTGTTGCTTATTGGAACTAGAATTTAAGTATTAAGTATATTAAATTTATTGCTTTTGATTTTTAATGGCACCTTTTTATGGACTTTAAGCTTTATAATCCAAAAATATATATTTTCTACCTCAATTCTTCGGGTCCATTGTCAAATCGAGTTATTCATTGAAGATTTTAAATTTATCAACAGCTTTTGTCTGTAACCTTTCCGGTATGTTGGCTCCAAATATATACATACCTAGGGTACCATTGTCTCCGAAAATTAATGCTGAAACCGATATGACTATAAGTATGGCATATACATATAGCGTTTAAAAGAAGGGCGTGGGGAAGGTACACCGCTCCCTCCGAAATCCAACAAAATATGCAGGTTATTTTCACCTGGGCCATCCCTTTACATTCCCTTAAATCCGTTCAGTAGGTTTGTAGATATAACATATTTAAAAAATTTGGCGTCGCACAGTGGTTCAGAATCGTTTTTTCCTGGTCAAAATTCTGTAACTTTTGAACGGATAGAGATATTTTCACAATTTTTTGTTAGACAGAAAACACAATCAGCTTTTTTCGGTGAATAATAAGCGGTCAAATTCGGTCTGGTAGTTGCAGAGGAATTCAAGGTCGAAGTTAAACTTTTGATTTTTGTTACTATTTTTCATCAAAATATCTGTGTTTTTGTGTTTTTTATATCTTCTTATATATTAAAGATGGTCAAACGCCAATAAATAAACTATGAAAATACCAAAAAAATAAAAAAAAAATTCGAAAAAAAAATTTAAAAAATTAATTTCACAAAATTTTCACAAAAAATTTAAATTTTTTAAAAATTAAAATAAAATGTTTCTTGGATTTTCATAAAACTTATATAACTCATATTAAAACTCATATACTGCAAAAATGTTAATTTTTGTAAAAAAGCTGTAATTCATATGGGAAATAGTATGGAAAAACACACATTCTTACCCATGTAATTTCAATAAATTTAAAAAAGTGTTAAACGGACGGAACGGGACCTGAACAGAAGTATATATGGGCTGAAAGAGGAGACTCTCGGACATATTTCTGTGAAAACAGAACATTGTTCCCTGTTGTTCCACAAAAGTTCTAGTCCAATTAATTTGGAAATTCAAAAAATTTAGTACCTGAGGAAAAATAAAGTAGCTCATGTTGTGTAAACGCTACGGTAATTTGTTTAAACTATTTTTAAAGCCACAATCCTACATACCTAACAAAAAACAGCAAACGCAATATATGTTATAGTTTCCGAGAAATAGCAATTTCTTTCTCCAGAAGTTTTCTAAAATTACGTATTTCTCAAACATGGGAAAAATGTTCGTATTTAGGGGCACCTCACGCCGCACCTTCCAATATTTTGACATAATTTTTTGGTTTCCTTAGTTTCAATATTTTTACTATTGAATCCCATATAGAAATTAAATATCTGTGATAAAAACAACATTTTGATTTTTGGCCAGGAAAATCGTTTTTGAACCATTGTGTGTCGTCAATTTTTCTTTCCAAAAGACATAGTTTTGACAAATAACAATCGATCCTTATAGATCCCCAAATAATTGTTCGCTAATAATAATGTTTGTATCTAAAGAAGTAGTTGAATCATAAGTGCAAGTGATTCCGGACTCCATCTTTTTACGTGAAAGAAGTCCTGATTTTTCCAGGGCATTGTGCAGCGAGGATACATTCTTTTTTGCATATTAATCACTCTTTTGGCATTAGTTCTTTGAAGTGAATAAATATACATTCCATGGACGGTTTTTAGAATTGATTTATCGATTTGTTTAAAAATTGATTCTCTAGAAAGCATTTTCGGGATATCAAAGAAGTTAAAATCTATTCGATTTCGATTTGGTTGAACTTTTATACGCTCCACCATGACTTACGCAAAGTCAAAATATATATACCGTACAACTTATGGTGGTAATATTGTATCTTAAAAAATTTGATTTGATTACTCAAAAAATCCAAAAACAACTCCAAGATGCTTCACATCCGTAAAGTCATGCAAAAGACGTGATTAAGATCCAAAATAGATCCGATTGGCAACTAGTGCCCAAAACCATTTTATATTTGTCTTAACATGTACACGGTTGAAAACGAACTCACAAAAAATCGTGAATTTTATTTTCTGCAAAATAAGTAAAAAAATATCAGTCGCTTTTGCCGACAGAAATGTGCCCTCGGCCTGTGTGAACAGAGACTATTATCTTCGAACAGATCTTATACCGGATACACAACAAAAATCAGATTTCCAAAAAAGTATGTATTCAGGGTGTTTTAAGAATTGTGCGTACTTTATTGGATGTCTACACTTGGCAAAAAATATTGTAACGTATCTGGTGTATTTAAGTTAATTCCGAAGAATTTTTGCTAATTTGAGAATTTGATTTGTAACGTAAATTTTCATTAAGCATTTAGTTTATTCAAATCAAATTTAAAACAATAATTACAATATAGCTTTCCAATTAATAATTTTCTATGTTTTTTATTATTGTTATTGTTATACGCTTTCAGTTATCTATTTCTCTCTTTTGGCAACAACAAATGTGTGGAGTTTACTACAATTATGAATTTATCGCTTAGTCTTAATTTAATTTGCCCTGTTTACTTACCCAGCAAAATGTTCGATGACAAATCATGAGTTGAGTCATGGGTGCAAGTGACATGTCATATGTGAAAATTTAGGTGAATCACCAATGGCATTTACAAGGGAGTGACACACACTTTCACCAATTCATTGTCATTGCATTTTGCACAAGTTCATTGTCATAGCATCTTGCGCCAGTTCATCATCATAGCATCTTGCACCAGTTCATTGTCATGGCTTCTTGCACCAATGCTTTGGATCCGGATTTTCGCCAATCATAAATAAAATTTGCAATACAATTATGTAATTTGTTGAATTAATAAGAATACAATGCACAGATGATTTGTATCGCCAGATGTTATTTTTCTTTATTTTTTATGTAATTTTCAAAATTATATATTATATTAATCTTCAATTTATTTAATATTTATCTCTTCCGATGGCTGCAAGATATTTCTTTCAACTTGGGGTTCCGTTTTTCCAATATTCGATAAATTATGTGTCAATCTCGCACCAGGCTCATCATTAGCATGTTTTGGTGGTCTCATTTATACTTATTTAGATGGCGTTTATTCTAAACAGAACATGTTGTTACATAATCCGAACTAAGAATATATTTCCAAACGCATCGATCTTCTACTATGCTTTTTCATTTTTTGGATGCCATGTTTTGTGACATCATATTCAACTTGGTCTTTCCATTGGAGTTTTGTTGTTCCCTCGGGTGGCGTAACGTCAAATGGCATGTATTAATATACCGGTGGCATCTTTATCCATCCTGTTGATATGGCCCAGCCAACTCAATAATTGCAGCTCGATATGTTTTACTATATCGGTGTTGGTCGGCTGGTGGAGCTCGTGGTTATAGACCGGGTCTCTTTCATACTTCTTTTTATATCCACAAAACGAAACAGATCATATTGTTCCATGAGCCAAACTAAGAATATATTTCCAAACGCACCGATCTTCTACTTTACTTCTCTAATTTTGGATGCCATGTTTTGTGATATCACATTCAATTTGGCCTTTCCATTGGAGTTTTGTCCTTCCCTCGGGTCGCATAACGTCAAATGGCTCGTATTCATATGCCGGTGGCTCTTTATCCATCCTGTTAACATGGCCCAACCAACCCAATAATTGCAGCTCGATATGTTTTACTATATCGGTGTTGGTCGGCTGATGGTTTATAGACCGTGTCTTTTTCATACTTCTTTTTAATATCCACAAAACGTAACCGATTCCCAAACACAAAATACATTTTTCTTTTGTTTTGTATCAATTTACGTTGTATTTTTAGTTAAAATATATAAATTTTTCCACTATCGATCCCTTTCATCTGACTTTAATTTTCATTTTAACAATTACTTCTGCAAGTACACAATTATTCGGCTACATGAGTATTTGATAATTTATTGTGCGGGTACTTATCGATTTATTTACTCATGACAATATTATGAAGTATATCATACTATACATCCGCAAAACACAGCCAGAGAGGAAGTGCCGTCATTATAAGAAAAAGTATACAACATTATGAAGAAGAAAAATTAAGCACCGACATTTTTCAAGCTACAACAGTGAAGATAAAGGCTGGGTCTGAAAACCTTCAAATAAGCTCTGTGTACAGCCCTCCACGCAACACAATTAAATCATTTGACTACAAGAAACTTATCAAACGGCATGACTCAAGATTTGTAATAGGTGGAGATTTTAACGCCAAAAACACTTTTTGGGGATCACGATTAATACTCCAAAAGGCAACGAACTTTACAAAGCCATATTAGAAACAGGATGTGATGTTTTATCCACTGGAAAGCCAACATATTGGCCCACGGATCGAAATAACATACCAGATTTAATAGATTTCTTTATCATTCAAAAAATGTCGAAGTCATTCATAAATGTAGAAAGCAGTCTTGATTTTAACTCTGATCATTCTCCAGTAGTAGTGACTATATTCGAAAAGGCTTTAATTAAACCCGAACCCCCATACCTCTCAAATAAATTAACGGATTGGTCATATTTTCGATTCGTACTTGAGAACACAGACATTTCTTATCATGAACCAGAAACCACAACTGAGATTGAGGAAGATGTTGAGCTTGTCACCAACCTAATTCAATACGCAGCATGGGAAAGCACTCCAGAATTTGCCAACAAACCACAAACTATTTCTTATCCGTCGCATATACAAAAAATGATTTCGCATAAAAGAAAATTAAGGAAAAAATGGCAACAATCTAGATTTCCTGCAGACAAAACTAAACTAAATAAAATGTCCCAAGAGTTAAGTCTTGGAATTCAAAAGTATAAAAATCAGAATTTGAACAAATATCTACAAGGTCTTAATAACGATAAAACATCAGATTATTCGTTGTGGAACCCAATCAAAAATTCAAAAAAAACTACAGCACATGTCTCTCCACTACAAATGCCAGATGGAAACTGGGCTAAAACTAACATTCAAAAAGTAGAGCTGTTCTCTCTCCACCTTGCAGATGTCTTTTCTATTGAAACACCTGAACTGCTGACACATGAGTTGAATACTCCCAATAATGAAAGTGAATCAAGTATTCCAGAAGTAACGCCACAAGAGGTCTTACAATACATCCACAAGAATTCAAAATTGAAAAAATGCCCTGGGTTTGACTTGATTACCACAGAAGTTTTAAGACATCTACCGTACAACGTAATAGTAAAACTAACACAATTTTTTAATGCTTCACTTAAGCTTCTATATGCGCCATTGTACTGGAAAGTAGCGGAAGTGATAATGATAGCAAAACCTGGCAAACCTCCAACGGAAATAAAATCATACAGCCCTATATCGCTTTTACCGATTTTATCAAAATTATATCAAAAATTACTATATACTCGCATTAAACCAATAATAGATCAACACAATATAATACCTAACCATCAATTTGGATTTAGAAATGCGCACTCAACGATTGATCAGGTACACCGAATAACAGATGTAATTGAACAAGCTTTTGAAGAAAAAAAGGTTTGCTCCGCAGTATTTTTGGATGTTTCGCAAGCTTTTGACAAGGTATGTCCACATGTCTGCTATTAAAACTTCGCACAATATTGCCCAGCTCTTATTGCACTATATTAAGATCATATCTAGAAGATAGATTGTTTCGTATCAAATACGAGGACGAATATTCACAACTAAGAAAAATACAAGCAGGAGTTCCGCAAGGTAGCATCCTGGGTCCGCTCTTGTATCTTTTATATACCTTTGACGTTCCAGAATATCCGCATACCACGGTGGCCACCTTTGCAGATGACACTGCAATTTTGTCTGTGGCCAGTGCAGAGAAAGAAGCCAAACAGAAACTTCAAGAAGCAGTCAACTCGGTCATAGAATGGACCAAAAAATGGCGTATAAACCTGAACAGCACAAAATCAACTCATGTTGACTTTTCGAATCTAACCTTGTCGCATAGTCCTATATTTATAGATGACATACAAATCCCCTATTCGAACAGAGCAAAATATTTGGGACGCTAGACGCAAAATTACGCTGGAGTGAACATGTCATAATTAAAGTAAAAGAAATGCAACTTAAATGGAAAAAACTAAATTGGTTGATTGGAAGAAAAAACCAAACTTTCCACACAAAATAAGCTATTGATATACAATCAAACTTTGAAACCAATATGGTCGTATGGTGCACAACTGTGGGGATGCACGAGTAAACAAAATATTAATACCATACAACTTTTCCAAAATAAAGTTCTCAGGTGCATCGTAAACGCACCTTGGTATATCCTAATGACCGATTTACATCGAGATCTCAAAGTCAATTATATTACTGATGAAATTAGATTCATTGCAACAAAACACAACATTAGATTGGGAGGCCATAAAAACACTGAAGCATCAACTCTTGCTGATCAAGATGGAATAGAGCGGCGGTTGAGAAGGAAGAAGCCGTTCGATCTAGTTCGAAATTAAAATATTTCTTTGAGTATATGTATTTTTACATAAACATGTGAATTATCTAATTAGTTGTAAATTGCTTGTTAGTTGTATAACTAGTTGCAGTATTAAATAAATAAAAAAATAAAAAAATGACAATATTATGACAAAGATCGGATCTTTCACCACTTCAATTTCACTCATGAAAATTCGATAAAAAAGATCGGATCTTTCACGACTTCAATTACACTCATGAAAATTCGATGATAAAAATCGGATCTTTCACGACTCCTTTCGCACTCATGCAACAGAACCAGTGAAATCATGATTTCACATGGAACCACTTCAATTTAATTTTGCTGGGTAGCTATTGTTGTTGTTCTCTTTCTTTTATTTATGTTTACTATTCGATTATGCTTCTGCATTGTAACCCCTTCTCTTCTCCCTTATTTACTACCACCGTCCCAATAGTTTTTGTATGTGCGTACATGTGTGTATTTGCCAATAGGTTTCTAGTTCGCCTGAACATTGTAGAACATACCAGATCAAGGGGAATAGAACAGTCTATGTAGCAGCGGGCACATATAAATACGGGAAAGCAGTGGCAGGGAGTTTAGTTGTTAACTATAACGCGATATTAACTCGTAAGTGTAAGTAAAGAAGTAAAGTGAAAACTAACTGAACTGAAGTTTTGTGAGAATAACTGAAGTAAAGTCAATAAAGCATTGGTACAAATGGTATCGGGGAATAAAACAACGTCTACACGGGATAAAGTCAAACCCTAATTCCGTAACAATATCTTAACGATTGTGGACGTTCAGAATAAATGTTTATGTTTTGCTAATAAATTTGAATTGGGTGAAGGCGCAAAAATGCTGAAGATTTGCGAAGAAGGTACATTAAGAAATGGGCCGACATAGCTTATTTTTGAAGTGGATCTTATTTTAAGAGTTATTCGTTTCGAAAATTACTGGGCCCTTCAGCCATTTTAGTTGGTGACCGTAGGATTTAGAGCTTTTGGGCCATTATGTCAGGAAGCATGGATTTGACCACGAAAAATAAAATATCGCTGTAAAGAAGACCAAAAGGAGTACCCGTGGTCAAAATGTCCAAATGATCCTCGAACAACAATTAAATTGCACTTATGTTGAAGTTTTGTGAGGAACGTACACGAAGTTTTTAAGTCCTTTTACAATAAGCAATGTTCTGGCCCAATGGGATATTTGAAATTTTGTATGAAAGGTACTTGAAAAAGTGAACCTATATAATCCAAATTCGAACCTAATCTATGTCTGGAATAAATATAGCGATGTGCAAAGTTTAGACTGAAGCGAGAGTTATCGTGCGCATTATTTTTGTGAAAATGTTTGAACTTTAGAGGCACCAGAGGGAGTTGAACTTAGTTTGGGCAACATATTACGAGATCCAACATTTGGACCAACACGGTTGATCCATTAGTAAGTTATCATGTGCTCCAGTTAGACAGACGGGCGTATTGTGCTAAATGACTCCAGACTCATATCAAAGTGCATATAACCTCGTTAGGCAAAAGGCCGAAGTAAATTAATAATGCACATATTATTTATAGCAGAATTTGGTACTTTATATCTGAGGCGCAAAATCAAGCAGTGCTTTGTAGTGCTTCATAAACGCGAAAAAAAAACTTTTTGTTAATTACAACTGCTGCTACATATAGCAGATTTTAACAATTTTTGACGCATACCCAGCAAAATGATCTATGCCAAAGATGCTATTCAATCATGGGTGAAAGTGATCTGGCATGTCATCTTTTTAGCATCTTCATCGATGAATTTTATATGAACGTGAACCCCAAAAGATGCTATTCATTTTTGGATCCAAAGCATGTCATTTACACCAATGCTTTGACATATCATTTTCACCAATGCTTTGGCATTTCATTTCCACCAATGCTTTGGCGTGCCATTTTCACCAACCCTTTGCAATAACATTATCATTTTAACAAGGTTGGTTGTGATTTCGAGTCTCCGACAACATCAAGCCTATTGTAAATAATTAATCTTATATACATATTAAGGAAATGTGTATAAATAAAAACACAAAATTCATCTCTATTGGATCGACGGAATGGGTTCAAATGCAGATGAAAGATCGGATCTGTCAAAGCTTCCTTTGCATGGGTTCAAATGCTGATGAAAAGATCGGATCTTTCACGACTTCCTTTGCATTGGTTCAAATGCTAATGAAAAGATCGGATCTTTCGCTTCAACCAATGCAAAAGATGCCATGAAATCACGTCATCGCATGGAACCCCTTCCTTCAAATTTTGCTGGATAAAAACTCTTTTTCCTCGATTATTTTCTCCTGCTGTTTAGCAAGAAATTTGCCTAGAACAGGATTTCAAAAATTTCTTTCTAATAGCTTTTCGATGTGTAATTTTCCCCTGGTCCCACTGCGCACGTCCCTGTATTACTCCTCACTAAGTTATGAAAAAATAAAAGAAAGCAAATGGCGGTGCACACGAAAGCGTTTACGAACATTAAGTACGCGTGGCATTGTGCGTACCCCTACAAATCAGAAGTTCAATAAAATCCACCAGAAATCTACATAAAATAAGTGAAATTGAAAATAAATGTCAACTCAATTGTTCTAAAAATAGATTGTTTAGCTTACTTTTCAAGTTTTAGTGGCCACATAACAACTAGTTATTTTAGTGGTCATAGAATAACTAGTAATTCAGTGCGACATGCCCTAGTTAAATAATGATTTAGTAGGCGGTTTCGTAGGTCGTTACGACTACCAAACAGTACTAGAAAAACCAATTATTTAGTAAGCATTTTTTGCTGGGTGTTATTGAGATCACTGTTGGTATGTAGAGACTTTATATGGCGGTGGTTTTTTGAAATTCACATACAGTCTGTTTGTAGAGTTGTAATAAGGATGTGATTTTGGAAATTCGTACTAGAATGTTATTAAAGGTGCTGAATTAAATTTGTTATGATTCTGTCCTAAAGTTGGTACGATTTTGTATTGGACGAAAAGCGACAACTGTGACATATTTGGTGTGTAGGGTTTAAGTATTAATGTAAAATATCTCAACTCCGGGATTTTTTACATTTATCGAAAGAATGATCTATTTGTTCACACATATCAGGAGCCTTTGCATTGGTTCAAATGGAGTTGTGAAAGATCCGATGTTTTTTCAGAATTTGAACGAATTTCAGGCACAACGGATGTTATCTTCAACATTTGAAACAATTGTATGAATGCGAAATACATTTCCAAAAAGAGCAACTGATTATATTTGTTATTTGATTCCATATATTACTTTTAAGTTAAACCTTTTTGAATTATTAGGCTTCTTCCTGTTGATTCATAATAGAACCATCTTTGGTAAAAATGCCATACTGCATGGTTAGTCAAAATGATTTGGATCCCTGGGGTTCATACTCTTCTAAAAAGAATGGATAACGATGCAAGTATGGGCGTCATCTTGCACTTGCAATAGCATCTTTGGCATCTGTTCGCGTTCGTAAACCGCCGCGGCGCGCCGTTGTTTGTGTATACCTAGGCGGTGAAAACGATGTGGCAACATATTATGATGAATACTAGGGTTGTTTTAAAAAATCGATGTTGGATATTTTTAGTCGGCACCACAATAAAATGTTTAGTTTTGTTAGATTTTAAAATTGGCGAAGTTGGAGCACAATTTGAAGATCTTAACAAGTGCCTCAAAGTTTCCATAGTAATGTGTACGGGGCCAAAGGTGGAATTGCTCTAAAGGCCACATTTATTGTCCGGTCGATAAGAGATTTTTACCACTACAAAACGAACACTACAAATATTTATGAAAATAGGGTAAGATTTTGATATTGCTACAATAGTATATTTGGCCATTTTTAGGTAATTTGGGCCATATAACATAGCCAGCCGATTTTTAAATTTTTTTGTAGGATTGCTATTTTTAACCACAAAAATTAAGTGGTAAAATTAAATATTAAAATTGCGTGAAAATTCACCGTTAGCCCCATACAAATTGCTATGAAAACTTTGAGGCCCCAGTGCGACGTGTTAACATATTCCTATTGTTTGAAAACTTTGGCAATCTTAATGCCTGTTTTTGTAACAAAAATATGTATTTCCATTCGATCGTTTTTTCTTCACAAATAAAAACACATTTTGGTTTTTGTAGCAAACAAACGAATCAATTGATTTTCCTCTTGTTTTTGGGTTTTATAACAAAAAAATGCGAAGGAAAACGTCTAAAAGAAACGAAGGCAAGAGACCCAACGTTTTGAAATTTGTTATTTGTTACAGAATTTCGCTGAAACGCATGGGTATGATGGGAAAACAATACTGATATTTTCTGATAGTCACATATGTGAATGAGGATCCTAAAGGACCAATATCATCATCTTCCCAAAATGTTTCTTTACATGTGTTGGGAAATTGTTTTTTTTTTTTTTTAAATTGTGTTAATAAAAAACGCGACCAATTGACAACCGATTTGTTTCACGTTTGTCTTAAAATGTTCGTATTTATCCATGGAAGGATCTGACGTTTTTTTTTTTGAAACAGATGAAATTTTGGAAGAAATTCATCATCTTCTTCACATACATAAAAATCAATGTTTGTATGTTCCTCATAGACTCAAAAACGAATAAACCGATTTTCATGAAATTTTCAAAGAAAATACAGGTATTGCCTTTGGTAAAAATAGTACAGATTTCTTTGACCACGACCCCGCTCACTTTTCTACATATGTATGTTATATGTTTCTACAAAACAGCTAAACCTAGCGAAAATAGGTTACATATTTCCTTACATATCGCAGAAAACGGGGAACCTCACCTATTGACATATTTTTTTTTAAGGCAATATTTGCAATTATTGTATTCTAGCCAGCATTTTTTTAATTTTTTAATCAAATTCCAGTCTTTTTTTGATCCGACTGCACGATTAAAAAGCTGGAATATGGGCTCATTTTCTGGTCATAAACGATTCTTTTGTCGGGAGGAAAACGTAAACTCAGGCGACTCTTCTAAACAAATCACAAATGAGTCTTCCTCTGCATTAGTTACGAGTCATTTTTCTTTTCATTTCTGATTGTATATAAAGTCTTTTTCGAGTCGTATTTTAATCATTTATTAGTGACTAGCAAAGTGCCCGCTACTTCGTATGCGGAAAAGATATAAAAAACAAATAAACAATATATAATATGGAAATGGCGAACACTGAAAATTTTATTAAGTACAATAAAATTTTCAGTGTTCGCCAATTTTAATCAATATTTATTGTTATTTTAATACTGTTCGTACCGTTTTAGTTCGATTTTCAAAAAGATCAGCCGTATCTCACCCTTACATGTTAACAGCTCACACTTAATCCAAAAAATACAGATTCCAGCACTGTCCCTACACCAAATAGTACGATTTTCCAAAACTACCTCAATCCTTCACTTCACCACTAACCTTAATTCCAAAAAAACAGGATTCCAGCGCTATCGGTGCACTCAAATTGTACCATTTGGTATATTTCGTGGCCATAAGTACGAATTTCAAAAACTACCTCCATGTCTCAATCCTACTTTCCAATCGTAGTCTTACCAAATTCGTTCCCCCAAATACCCATTGTACCAAATTTAGTACTTTTCGTACCCATAAGCACGAATTTCCAAAACTACCTTGATTCTATACTCCAACAGTAAACTCAATTCCAAATTTAAGGATTCCAGGTCTAATCGTTCACTCAAATCCAAATTGTACCAAATTTAATACCATTTAGTACTTTTCGTAGCCATAAGTACTAATTTCCAAAACTACCTCAATCCTATAGTTCAACAATAATCTCAATTCCAAATTTCAGGATTCCAGATTCCAAATCCCAATTGTACCAAATTTAATACTTTTCGTTTCCATAAGTTCGAATTTCCAAAACTACCACAATCCTACACTCCAACAGAAATCTCAATTCCACATTACAGGATTCTAGGTCTTTCCGTTGACCCAAATCCAAATTATACCAAATTTAGTGCTTTTCGTATCCATAAGTACGAATTTCCAAACTACCTCAATCCTATCCAGCTCTATTCGTTCACCCAAATCCAAACTGTACCAAATGTAGTATTTTTCTTATCCGTAAGTAAAAATTTCCAAAACTAAATCCATCTTACACCCCAACAGCAAGCATAATTCTAAATGTCATTATTCCAGCTCTGTTCGTTCACCCAAATCCAAATTTGGTACTTTTTGTACCCATAAGTACGAATTTTGAAAACTACTTCCCTCTTACACTCCAAATGTAGCCTACGAAGTACGAATTTCCAAATTATCTCAATCCCATACTCTAACATCAATGTTAATTCGAAATTTCAGGGCTACAGCCCACTTAGTACTTTTCATAACCTTAAGTACGAATTTTCTAAACAACTTCCATTCTACAATCCAACAGTAGCCAATCTTATACTCCAGCAGCAATTTCTATACCAAATTTCAGAAATTCAGCTCTCTCCGTTGACCCAAATCTTAATTGTACCAAATTTATTACTTTTCGTAACCCATAATTACGAATTTCCAAATCATCTCCATCCCATGCTACAACATCAATCTTAATTCAAAATTTCAGGATTCCAGCTCTATCCGTTCAACCTAAATCCAAATGTTATAAAATTTAGTACCATATAGTACTTGTCGTACCCATAAGTACGAATTTTGAAAACTACTTCCATTCTATTCTCTAACAGTATCCTTAATTCAAAATTTCAGGATTCCAGCTCCATCTGCTCAACCTAAATCCAAATTGTACAAAATTTAGTACCATTTAGTACTTGTCGTAGCCATAAGTACGAATTTTCAAAACTGCTTCCATTCTACTCTCTAATAGCAGCGTTAATTCAATTTTCAGGATTCCAGCTCTATTCGGTTCGCCCATATTGTAATTGTACCAAATTTAGTACTTTTCGTACCCATAAGTACGAGTTTTCAAAACTACTTCCATTCTACCCTCCAACTGCAGCTTAATTCAAATTTCAGGATTCCAACTCTATCCGTTCGCCCAAATCGTAATTGTACCAAATTTAGTACCATTTAGTACTTTTCGTATATAAAAGTACGAATTTTCAAAGCTACTTCCGTTCTACTCTCCAACAGTAGCCTTAGTTCAAAATTTCAGGATTCCAGCTCCATCCGTTCGCCCAAATCGTAATTGTACCAAATTTAGTACCATTTAGTACTTTTCGTACCCATAAGTACGAATTTTCGAAACTACTTCCATTCCACTGTTGCCTTAATTCACAATTTCAGGATTCCAGGTCTATCCGTGGAACTTAAATCCAAATTGTACAAAATTTAGTACCATTTAGTACTTGTTGTACTCATAAGTACGAATTTTCCAAACTACTTCCATGCTACCCTCCAACTGTAGCCTTAATTCAAAATTTCAGGATTCCAGCTCTATCCGTTCAACCTAAATCCAAATTGTACCAAATTTAGTACGATTTAGTACTTTTCGTACCCATAAGTACGAATTTTTAAAACTACTTCCATTCTACCCTCCAACTGTAGCCTTAATTCAAAATTTCAGGATTCCAGCTCTATCCGTTCGCCCAAATCATAATTGTACCAAATTTAGTACCATTTAGTACTTTTAGTACTCATAAGTACGAATTTTCAAAACTACTTCCATTTTACTCTCCAACAGTAGCCTTAGTTCAAAATTTCAGGATTCCAGCTCTACCCGTTCGCCCAAATCATAATTGTACCAAATTTAGTACCATTTAGTACTTTTCGTACTCATAAGTACGAATTTTCAAAACTACGTCCATTCTTCTCTCCAACAGTAGCCTTAATTCAAAATTTCAGGATTCCAGATCTATCCGTTCTCCCAAATCATAATTGTACCAAATTTAGTACCATTTAGTACTTTTCGTACACATGTGTAGACTTTTCCTAAACTACCTCCTTATGTCAACGGTACCTTTTAACCTTGATTCTCACACCAAATTTCAACCTTTAACCTTTATCCGTTCACGAAATACGAATTGATACCAAATTTAGTACACTTCAGTACTTCTCGTACACTTATAGTTCGAATTTCTAAAAACCCTTTAGCACATCTTTCCTACACTCCATCAGTGACCTTCATTCCAATTTTCAAAGTTCTAGCTCAAACGTTACCATATTTAGTACTTTTCGTACCCTTTCAGTTCGAATTTCCAAAAACCCAGCCTTATCTGACCCCTTCGGACCAAGAGTGATCCACACCCAAAATTTCAGGATTTTAGCTTCAGCCATTTCGTCTGGGCGTTGATGAATCAATCAGTCAGTCAGTCAACCACTTTACTCTTTTATTAATATAGATTTGTTGATTAATTTGTGACTCTTTTTCGAGTCTTTTTTTGAGTCATGTTTACAATCGTTTATGAGTCTTTAGTGAGTCATTTATGAGTCTTTTTATCAGACGAAAAAAATTAAAAGTTTTTTTATTGTTCTTTGTTTTTTGTTTCTTTCCTTTGTTTTGTTTTCTTTTCTGTTTTGTTGTGACTTTTAATTATCCCTTTATTATAATGTTTCTTCATTCACTTGGCAAAACCTAGACATGTGTTGTCTCTGTCAATATTCATAATATTATACGTCATATTTATATCGAAGTTCAGTGTCACTTTCGAGTCCCTTTCTGATAATACAAGCAACTTAATCCATTTTTATCACCAAAAGGACTCTAAAAAGACTCCGCAATATGACTTTTGAAAAAACAAAAAAAATCTTCCAAATGCTAGCTGGGATATAATTAGACATCGGATTTTAGCATGTTTTTTATTTCTTATCCGATTGGACTCAAATTTTGGATCTAGGCGTTTTGAGGGTCAATTTTTCGATATTTGGGGTCATATCAAAAATATGCAAAATATATGCAAAAAATATGCAAAATATATGCAAAAAATATGCAAAATATGCAAAAAATATGCTAAATATGCAAGTTTTTTTTTTTTTTGACAAAAATCGTCAATTAAATTTGGAAAATCATCAAAAAAGCATTCTAAATTAAGTTTTTTGCCGTTTAACATAGTTTTTTGCAGATTATTATGTTATTGAGACTCTCCAGATATTCCGCCAAAGCAATAAATCTAGACTAACAAGACTTAAATCCGTTTCCACAAGGTGGCAAAATGTCAAATAACCCAGCATTCCTATTACAACATAATTTGCCTCCTATACAAATGTAGATAGATAATGGAAAAATTTCAAAAACTCAATCAGAAATGTCAAAATCAACATGTCCAAATATGATGATAGTTTCTAATCGGCTAAAATTGTCTAGCAGAAAAACAAAGGAGCTGGAGTTAGTCATCGCTATTTTTGTTTAGATAAAAGCGCAATTTTTTCTAGTTTTTGGAAAAAGGGTTCGTTTTTTAGCGCAAAATGGGAAAAAGTACTAAAGTACCATTTACGATTCCAGGTTCTGGAATATAACTATAATTAGAAGTATACTTTCTGAATATCCACATATTTGATTTGAACATATTTTATAGCGTTTAGTCCTATATTTGTGGTCAAAAAGCTTCTTTGGAAAAACGCTCTAACTGCCGCTTTAATATTGATGACATGGTTTTAGTTTAATGCACTAAAAATACATAATTTTATATGTATATTGTTAGCATACAACCGCTTAAGGCAGAATTGGGAAATGTTCACTCCTCGGCGAAAAGTAATGCATTATTTTTAGATTCAATTTTGGCAGTTGTGTTGAGATGTGTATTCTTTTATTGTTGTAAAATAATTTCAGCTTAATCTCGGGTTTTGTTGTTTTCAAATTTTAAAAACAACAAGTTTTATTTAAAGTGGGATGTAGTTAAAATTGATGTGAAGAACACCAAATGATTGGTGCAAAATGACATCACTCAGAAAAACCACACAATAGCGTGGTAGTGGTAAAATAAGTCAAACCCTTGGAATTATCTTTAACATGGCAAAACCACTCACATATTTCTGCTAGAAAAGCATTTGGAATGCTAAAAAATATAGTTATGTCATTCCTGCTACAGGAAAACAATTTTGATAACACAGTCGAAAAGAAATTATACACTTAATTAACTTATACCTGACCGTGTACTCGATAATTTGAACTAATTATTACAAATGTTTCGAATTTGGACAGTTGTTTAATGGAGGAGTTGCTGTACAAATTTTTTCAGCAACATTTAGAAAAAATTATCGAGTACAAGGATATAACACCTTTCATAACACATTAGTCTTGTTGTCTAGGATATAAATAAATATATTAAGAAAAATATTCGCCGCAATATTGTCATTAAAATTGCCAAAGGCACTATACACCTAAAAGGCAAAGATTTCAAGGAATCTTAATTTTCAAACAAAACAGGGATCGCCCTAGGGCCAAAAAAAAAAATTTTTTATGCGAATTGGTCTATAATGTGACCTGTAATTTGTTTTCAAAAATACCTGGATAAGTGCGAATCTATGCAGATAATCAAAAGGAACTGTGGGTCTATTTTGTTTCCTTTTGCATGTTGCAAACTCATTCACTAAGACATAATACCCTTAGGGTATTAAAATATAGTTATCAGTGCAATCATGAATAAAAATTCCGTGCAATTCCGGTGGGTGCCACCGTGGTGCAATGGTATGCACACCCGCCTTGCACGCTAAAGGTCGTGGGTTCGATTCCCCGGCCAGTCAACATCAAACACTTTTCAACGGTGGCAAAATACCCCTTAGTAATGTTGGCGACATTTTCTGAGTATTTCAGCCTTGTACAACTTCTCTACACGTGGTGTCTTAGACACGCCGTTCGGACTCGGCGATAAACAGTAGGTCCCATATCATTGAGCTAATATGAATCGGGGTGCACTCATTGATATGAGAGAAGTCTCCCCTGTCCCGCCTGGGATGTTTGTGGAACAATTATATTACATAATTTGTTTCCTTTCCCAAAATTCACAATTTTTTTCCATATTTATACCCAAAAAGGGAATATTTTTGTCGATTCGACTAGAATATGCCATCATGAAGCGAATCTAGTAGCTTTCAACTTTTAACAAATATTGATTTTAAAAGAGTTTCACTTTCTAAAAGTATTTTCTGTGCGGAAAATTCGGAGGGAAATATTCATGATTGCCCTGTATATGTTTTTATATGTTATATGTTTTTGGTAAAATATGAAAGGTTTTATGTAATATTCAATATTGTCTTAGTCTTAATTTCTAGCTCATTTGTTATTCTGTCAGACAATTTTGGCCGAGCAGAAACTATCAACATATTTGGATACGTTCATTTTGACATTTCTGATTGAGTTTTTGAACAAATTTTTATTAGAAAGCAACTTATGTTGTAATAAGAAGGCTGGGTTATAGGAAATTTTCTAAGTGTTTTAGTCCAGATTTACTGCTGTGGCGGAATAATAATTAATAACATAATAATCTGCTAAGAAATCGACGTTTAACGACAATAAACTTAATTTAGAACACTTTTTGATGACTTTCCAAATTTAATTTGACGATTTTCGTCAAAAAAAATTAGTTGCATATTTTGCATATTTTTTGCATATGCAAAATATGCAAAAAAAAAATAAAAAATATGAGCCTGTCATTGCATTCAGTTTTCTTCAAAACGAATTTTGGTCCAATCAGAATTTTCGTATCTTTATTAATAAAAAATAGGCAAATATGCAAAATCCGATGTCTAGATATAATTAATTTGTGATTTCATTTACATTTATATATATTTTTTGTGTGTAATAGAAATTATTTATTATTTACTTAAAATTCTTCAAGACTGTCAATAATGTGACTAAAATATTCAAAATAACGTGAACGTATGTCGACAAATTTTTGGAAAGAAGTTTTGTAGCCCCAAAGAAGACTAAACACCAAGTTTCATTCATTACGCTTTGACAATGTGGCTTAAACCTTCAACATGCGCGGTACCGGTAAACGTGGACATACACCGGTAAATTTCTGGAATTAAGTTTTGCCGCCCTAACAACGACTACATAAAAATTTCCATCGTTTTGGTAAGATAATATATAATTATTATGTGCAGAATTATGCAATGCAATAGCGGGGACTAAATCATGTGTGTGAGATTAATGTGGGTAAGTATATCAAAACGTGGGCCTATACTAACCCTGTACCGCTTACCTGTACCCTATTTTTTAAAACGCTATATTTGGAAAAATGGCAAATGGTTGTATCTCAGAATCTAGGTACTTCTGTGGGGACTAAAGACCCGACTACGCCCACTTTTTTAAATATGCTATATCTCCAAAACTACTGAACCGTTTTTCATGAAATTTGCAGAAAATGTTCAAGGTTTGCCCGTCGGATTTTATACCAAATTTCTACTATTTCCGTTGGATAATGTTGGTAAAACTTTCAAAATTACGAAAATCGGCAAGTACCGTTATATTGGGACTATATTAAAACGCGGACCTATGCCATCCCTTTACGCTTACCTGTATCCTATTAATGTAAAACGCTATATTTTGAAAAATGGTGGTTGCATCTCAGAATCTAGGTACTTTTTTGGAGACTAAAGTCCCGACTATGCACTATTTTTAAATATGTTATAAGCCTGATCATGAATATCAACTTCCCGTGAGTTATCTCACTCTCTCCTTTAAGTTGCATTGGCTGAGATACAAAACTCACTGGGAGTTTACATTCATGATCGGGCCGTATATCTCCAAAACTACTGAACCGTTTTTCATGAAATTTGCAGAAAATGTTCAGGAAATGTATATTTTTATGAATTTCGGAGAATGTGGGGCACCTTCTCCACGTCCTGCTTTTTGAACTTTATATATGCCAAAATTTTGACCATATCAATTTGAGCATTACTTTTGGTGGTTGTGTCTCTAGGACTTATTTTGTGCCAAAATTCTAGGCCGCTCACTTCTCTAATTCTAGCTAGCAACTTACCGGACGGACGTGTTCATTGTTGCTGCGCCAAAACTGATAAAAAATCACTGTTTACATCTTCTTGTGGTTGGTGAATTGTTGTGGTATTGGAGTGTAATCCCCTCCTGAGCTTCATTTCACTGAAGCATAAGATTGTGCGGCGGTGAGTGTCAAATAAACATTAATATTTATTTTGCAAAAACTGATATAAACGCAAAATAATAAAAAACACTACGAGGGAGACAAATATTGCAGCAAATAGTTGTTTTACAAATAACAAGTAAAAAGTCGTTAAGTTCGGCCGGGCCGAACTTTTTATACCCTCCACCATAAAATAGTCTTAATTAAAATGGAATAATTAGGGTCCTTTCATAATTTTTGTGGAACAACTTTTCGACAATGGATAAATTCCTACTGCCTCCCACTATTGCTTAATTTACACTGTGAACACAAATGTTGGGGCAGGGATAATTCCTTTTGGAAATGAAAGCCCTTGGTGTGTGTACAGTAAAAACCATGAAGGACAGATGCGCCGTGAGTCGAACTTCCGCGTTATGGCGTGATGAAATTTTTGCAAGAGACCCTGTAAGCCATCATGAATTAGCATTATATCTTTGTTTGTTGTTTTTGTAGAGCACTTAAGCAACAGTGAACAAGGATATAACGCTAATTCCTGATGGCCCACAGGGTCTCTATCAAAAATTTTATCACGCCATAACGCGGAAGTTCGACTCACGGCGGATCTGTCCTTCGGGGTTCATAATATACTCACCAAGGCCTTTCTTCAGCAAGAGGAATTTTCCGTGCCCCAGACTTTCACCTCCATTTTGTTGCACAGTGTTATCTAATCTAATCTAAAAAATGTGTTCAGCTAGGTGAAAGGTACCACCATTGGGGCTATATAAAAAAGAGTCAACCTATCTTTAAATTTTTTGGCGGAAAAGTTGTATAGCTGCAGGGAACTTCAAGAGTCAAATTGAGGGCAGTTTCATCAAAACAATGTAGACCCTCAAAAATGGACCCATATTGACGAATTTTAGTGAAGAAATTTCGTGACCACTGAAAATTCCCGAAAATCGGGAGGTACAGTTATATGGGGGGATATACCAAAACATGGACCTATATTGACGATTATTTTTGAATAGACAAAATTGTAGCTAAAATTCTCAAAATACCGATCATTACAGCTAGTTCGGTTAAAAATTGCAGCTAAAATTCTCAAAATACAGAAAATCGGGAGATACCGATATATGGGGGCTATACCAAAACATTGACCTATGTTGACGATGTTTGGTGGAGATTTTTCATGACTACTGAGAACCTCAAATGACAAATTACAGCTAGTTCGGTTAAAAATTGTAGCTAAAATTTTCAAAATACCGAAAATCGGGAGGTACCGATATATGGGGGCTATACCAAAACATGGACCTATGTTGACGATGTTTCGTGGAGATGTTTCGTGACCACTGAGAACCTCCAATGTCAAATTGCAGATATTTCGGTTAAAAATTGTGGCTAAAATTCTCAAAATACCGAAAATCGGGAGGTACCGTTATATGGGGACTATACCAAAACATGGACCTATGCCCATATCCTTTGGGGTATAAGTTTGTTGATCACTAGGAACCCCAAGTGCCAAATTATAGCTTATTCGGTCTGCAAATGTGGCGAAGAACGTCAAAATACCTCAAATTCGGAGGTACCGTTATATGGGGGCTATACCAAATAGTGGACCGATATAGCCCATCTTCGAACTTGACCTGCCTATGGAAAAAAGACCCTCGGGTGCAAAATTTCGGCACTCTATCTCAATTATTGCGGATGCTAGAGTGATTACAACAGACGGACATGGCTAGATCGTCTTAGAATTTTATCCTGATCAAGAATATATATACTTTATAGGGTCGCAAATGATTAGTTCGATGTGTTACAAACGGAATGACAAACTTAATATACCCTCCATACTATGGTGGAGGGTATAAAAACATCATCAGCTGGCTGTCTCTGTCAAAAATAGTGGTTGAGTTGTATTTTCCATACACTCATAAATACAGTGTTGCTTCGGTTAGTAAATTACGAGATTTGTGTTGGGTTGGCAATGCGTGAGCAGTGGTGTGTGTCTTGGATACACACTAATATTGCAACACCGACATGAGTCACCCAGTTTCAAATCTGGTAAATTATGAATCTGGAGAAGTAACCCCACGTAATAGCATTGGTTCTTTCCGATTGAACAAACTACAAAAATTGGAAAAAACTAATGCTGCACTGATGGAAAAAAACGATGAATATGAAAAATTATGCAAACAACTCCAGAAAGATGTTGAGCTTCTAAAGCAACAACTAAACAAGAAAAACGAATCTTACGAAACTGATGAAGACGAACTACATGAGGAAGTAGGTCGGTTTGACAAAAACCCAAAAACCCCACAGGGTGATAACAACTCCGTGGAACCATGGCAAACTCAAAAACGTAATAAACGTCAAAGAGAAAGCCCAGCTCAACCAACAAATACAAAAAGGGTTGATTCAGTTAATAAATACTGGTTAAGCAAGACACCTCAGTCGTCCAACCAATATGCGTTGTTGGATAATGAAGACGCCATTGATCCAATCCCTCCTCCTGAAAAAGAAAAAACTGTAAAACCTCCTCCAATATTTGTTGAAAATGTCTCCAATATCCAACCATTGATAGCTCTTCTCTCACAAGTTGTCCCAAATCAATATGAACTTAAATCTCTCCGAAACGATCAAGTGAAAATTATACCAAAATGTCATGAAACCTACAAGAAAATTGTTATGGAACTAGACCAAAAGAATACCGAGTTCTATACATACAAGCCAAAAAGTGAAAGGGGATTTAAGGTCATACTGAGGGACATGCATCCTACAGTGGATATAGAACTTCTGAAACAAGAACTCTCGAGAGCGGGACATGAAGTAACTAATATATGGAACATAAAAAGCCGTTTCACTAAGAAACCACTTCGTCTATTTGAAGTTGAATTAGTTAACAAGTCTAACAATAAAAATATATACTCCATAACAAAGTTAATGAACAATATAATCAAATTTGAACCTCCACGCCCAAAAAAAATTGTTCCTCAATGCTCAAATTGTCAGCAATACGGTCACACGAAGTCGTATTGTCGCAAGAAGGCAGTTTGTATCAAGTGTGTTGGAAATCACGAATCCAAAATGTGTCAACGGAAAAATTGGGCAGATGACGTAAAATGTGCTCTTTGCGAGGGAAACCATCCAGCAAATTACAAAGGATGCTCAGTATATAAACAAATATACAGTCAACATTATCCATCCCTTAGGAAAAATAAAGAAATGCAACCAAATGAACCTGTGCCTTCTGCCAGAACATCGCGATTTACTGAAAATGTTTCATATTCAAATGCAGCCCGAAGTGCAGAACCAACACAACATCAAAATGCTGAATCCCAGTCACACCCACCAACTAAAATGTCTGAAATTCAAGCCATGTTGAATAGCCTCAACATGATAATGCAACAAATGACAAGTCTCATTGTAAGCATCACTCAAAAACTTTCTGATATTTAAATGGAGTTACTAAAAATAGTTTTCTGGAATGCTAACGGTTTGCTACAGCATTCCTTAGAAGTAAAAAATTTTCTTATATCAAATCAAGTTGACATTCTACTCATATCTGAGACACATTTTACGCATAAACACCATTTTTCCATTCCAAAGTTCAATTTCTATCACGTCATGCATCCAGGTGGAAAAGCACGTGGTGGATCAGCAATCCTAATAAGTGAATCTATAAAACATCACCAAGGCATCCCATATTGTACAGATGAAATTCAGGCCACAAATATTATTGTGGAAAGTTCCCATGGCCCACTTACTGTGTCTTCACTATACAGCCCTCCAAGACATAATATTAAAAAGGACCAATATATTAGTTACTTTAAAACTCTTGGGAATAAATTCATAGCGTGTGGAAATTACAACGCCAAACACACACATTGGGGTTCGCGGCTTACTACCCCAAAGGGCAGACAGTTGTACAATGCTATAAAGAAATTAAAATTAAGAACAATATCTCCACATTCCCCCACCTACTAGCCTTCGGACCTGAACAAAGAACCGGATCTTATTGATTTCTGTGTAGCAAAGGGGATCCCAGTATCTTCTGAAGCTTGTTTTACTACTCATGACTTGTCATCTGATCATTCTCCAGTTTGCTTAACGCTGCATTCTAAACACATCATGACTGATGAAAAATGTAAACTGCACAACAAAAAAACCAACTGGCAATACTTTCGATACCAAATAAGTAATTCACTCAATCTTAAGGTATCTCTGAAAACAGAAAATGAAATCACAGAGAGTGTGGAACACTTAGTCCAAGTTATACAAAACGCTTCATGGAATTCTACGCCTAAAACAAGTTTCCAAACCCCAAACTCTGTACCTAATCAAGTGCGAAAAAAGATATCCGAGAAAAGAAAGGCCAGAAAGCGTTGGCAACAGACTAAATCTCCTGAGGACAAACGGGTACTTAACAAAGTAACCTCTGAACTCCAAAAACTTTTGAAAGATATTAACGATAAAGAAATTGAGCGCGAGATCCAAAACATTGCGCCGACAAAGTCAACAGATTATTCTCTATGGAAGATAACTAAGAAGGTCAAACATCAGACAAAAACAAATTATCCAATCCGTAAGGCAGACAACAGCTGGACTAGAAGTAATTTAGAAAAGGCCACAACATTCTCAAGTTATTTATATGACGTTTTTACACCAAATTGCAATGAAGATACACCACCCTACATCAAAACTTTCTTAGACCAAACTCATCAGCTGGACCTGCCGATAAAGAAATTCACTAAAGCTGAAATCTCACAAGCGATAAAGTCCTTAAAACTTTCTAAAGCTCCTGGCTACGACTTGATTACTCCTAAGATTCTGAAGGAGCTCCCGCAAGAAGGTATAAGTCTCATTACTTATATTTTCAATGCATGTCTAATTCGTAATTTTGTTCCGCCACAATGGAAAGTGGCACAAATTTCTATGATTCAAAAACCTGGAAAACCGGTCGATCAAGTGAAATCTTATCGACCCATAAGCCTATTACCAATTCTTTCAAAAGTATTAGAAACTCTGTTCCTTAAAAGACTAATGCCTATTATTGAGGCTAGAAATTTAATTCCAACCCATCAGTTTGGGTTCAGAAAAAAACATGGAACGATTGAGCAGATTCATCGCTTAGTTGAAACAATAAATGATGCATTTGAATCAAAGAAATACTGTACCTCTGCGTTTCTAGACATTTCCCAAGCTTTCGACAAAGTATGGCATGATGGGTTACTATACAAAGTCAAAAGTCTTCTTCCAGTAAACTATTATTTGTTTATTAAGTCTTATATACAAAACAGGCTGTTTTATGTGTACGAAACAAATGAAATGAGTAACCTAAAAACCATAAGAGCTGGTGTCCCTCAAGGCAGCGTAATGGGCCCAATATTGTACCTACTGTTCACATCTGATCTTCCTCAAACTGATAATGCTATAATTGGCACATTTGCAGATGATACTGCTATTTTAGCCACCGACGAAAATGCTCCTAATGCTAGTAACAAACTACAAAACTATTTGAATACTCTTTGTACATGGCTAAAGTGCTGGCGTATAAAAGCGAATGAATCCAAATCTACCCACATTACTTTCACGCTCAAACACGGAACCTGTCCACCCGTTCAGATGAACCAAATACAACTTCCCCAAGAAACAGAAGTTAAGTATCTTGGACTTTATCTAGACAAAAAACTGAACTGGAATACCCATATAAAAACCAAGAGATAGATAGATATTCAAGCTCGCAAAATGAACTTCCTTCTTTGCTCCAAATCCAAAATGTCACTTGAAAATAAATTACTTATTTACAAATGTATCATTAAGCCAATTCGGACATATGGCATCCAGCTGTGGGGCACCGCCTCCAATACCACAATCAAAATTCTCCAACAATTCCAATCAAAAACGCTACGAAAAATTACTGGTGCACCCCAATACATAAGAAACACACAACTACATAAGGATTTAAACATAAAAACTGTCAAAGAAGAAATTTCATGCCAATTGCAAAATTACAAATTAAGGATTGAAACACATCCGAATCCTCTGGCAGCAAATTTGATGAACAATCCAGAAACTTTCGTCCGACTCCGCAGAAGAGCTCCACAAGATATCATTTAACTCTTAAATTAATAATCAATAAAACTGTATCTTATATTCTAATAAAATAGTAGAAAATATCCCAAAAATCAAATATTATGGGTTAACCACTGGGTGATCCATATAGAATTGTATGTAAATATGTTATACACTTAAGAATAATGTAAATATCGATTATAAGATAGATCGCATTAATAAACTGATTAAAAAAAAAAAAAAACTTCTCTAAATACATATTTCATATCTTAAAAATTGAGAATTCCGGAGAGTCCTACATTTTATAATCGATATATTTGCAAAACTTGTGAACGCATCGGTTTACAAAATGATTTGCGAGACAAGTGGTTGTTTCCCCGATCAAATGTTCTTATATATTATGTTATACATTTAAATTATGTATGTATAATAAATTTCGAAAACTACCCTGTAGGAAGTGTGGGGTCATGTGTTGACATGTCGCCACTTTGTCTACTAATATGGTGACAAAGTCAACACTTTGTCAACAGGTTGTCAACTATTGATACCTTTACCTTACTAGGCGTTTACACACAGACAGTATTGACAAGACAATATCAAAGTTACAAACCATTTTCACCAATAAATTCAAACTTTTCTCTACACATATTTAAAAATTTATAAATGTAATTGTGAAAAAGGTTTGTATTTTTGCTATTGTCTTGCCAATACTGGCATTTGTAAACGCAGGGTTAATAAGAAGAAGCATTGTGTATATTGACAGATGATAGCCCAACGAAGCATCTTTTTTTTAATTTTCTTAATTGTTTGGCGTAAAATAATTTTTGCGGTTGGTGAAAAACAGTGTTTTTGTAAAAATCAATAAAATATCGTGAAAACTTAAAGCATATAATTCCAATAACAAGTATGAGCAAAAGAAAATATAAGAGACATGTGAAAAATAAACAATTCTATAGCAAAGTACGAATTCTGAGGCGACTAACAACATTTGTGGTGAAATTTCGACAATTGGACATTATGTGGAACCTTTAGAGAAGATTGTGGAGCCTGATGTATATATTGTCCCGTCTCGCTGGAAATGCTGAATGCAACTAAATATAATACAATGTTGAAGAATTATTTGGCAAAAATCGATTGTGAGATTTTTCCAATGTTATACAGTTGTAATAGGCAAGCAAATTTAATGACATATTTTTATTTATGTTTATTCTTTTCAATTCCTAGATATTATATCAACATTTAGCGAATTGCCTGATAAAACGTTAAGTGCAACAGAATAAGAACTATTTTAAGCAGACAAGTCATTGGTGCGACTTGGCCAAGAAAATAAAACGAAAACGTTTTTTTATTATTTATATGTTAAAATGTTTAAGCAGCCTTGAAAACATTGTCTTTATTTACTAATGTTTACTTATGTGGATTCTTTGGCTTAGCCAATTAAAAAAAAAAAAAATACTGTAATACGCAATTTGTACATTTTTAGCATTTTCAATATTATTTGTTTTATTCTTTAATAAAATATAGTATTGAAACAAATGTGTAGCTTCATATTCTTTCTTATTAAACGTACTATATAGCTGTTTTATCTATGAAAAGTTCCAAACAAGCTAAAAAATTTAATATTGAAAATCTGGTACTATTGACTCACTACCTCCAATGTCTATACTGACTCACTACCTCCATTGTCTATACTGACTTACTACCTCCAATGTCTATACTAACTCACTACCTCCAATGTCAACACATGGTTCCTCAGGAACTACTGACTTACTATTGACATACTAGTTCCATTGTCAGTACTGACTTTCGAATGACACGTTCATACAAAATGTCTATAGGAAATTACATTAGTTGTCTACAGTTTGTCAGTAGTACTGTAGACAATGTCAGTAGTAAGTCAGTATAGATTCACTATTGACATTTCCTACAGGGTAACTAACCGATTTCCTTGGAATTTTCTGGAAAAGGCATACATTTTAGAATTGACACGGTACCTCCTTTGTTTAAAAAAATAAAATGATATATTTACAATTTGCCTTAAATTGTGAGGATCAACGGTACAAAAAGCATATATCATTCCATCAGCAATGAACAACTAAAAATACATATGACCTCAATAAGCGGAAGAATTTGACATTAACAATTTTTGTTTTTCAAAATAGTCAGTCTTAATCCCATAGTCGTTGTTTTAATATTTTATTAAAACAACTTTAATTTATTAGTGGGAAAAAATTGGCGATGTTTACCAATGGGTAAGGCAGGGAATACTATAGTTTCAGATCTCGCCACAGATCTTCATCAGTTCCCTTATTTCTTGTTTTTCAACAAGAAACTTTTTATACCCAAGTGTCAATTGCTAGCTCAAATAGATACGTGCGCAAAGAAACACTCTGATCGAGAATTTCTTTGGCACTACCTAAACTCTAGCAACTTCACTTGCAAACAAACCAAAGACTGACTATTTTGAAAAACAAAATAGAAGTCGTCATCCCAAACAAAAAACGCCAATCCTTTTAACAATTTTTCTAAACTTACGTTAGGATAAAGATGGGGATCAGGGACGGTTATCAGTCCTAAACAGTATCATGGGGCGGAAAAAATCGACATAGTCCCTTTAAGAATGCACTATGGGTCCAATGACAGGTTTTTGAGGCAACAAGTCACTGGAAGCTGTTGGACCTTTCAAATTTCTTACTGATGTTTATAGTGAGCATCAAAATATATCTGCAACATTTGGAAGGAATCGGTTCAGATATAGATATAGCTTTCGTATACATGTTTCAACCGATTTTATATTTAAGCCGCACTAAGGTCTCAATTTGCATCCGATGACTTTAAAATGTGATATGGTACATCCTGATCAATTAAGAATCACGTCCAGAAAATTTGGTTCTGATCGGTTCAGGTATATATATCTGCATATATATAGAAAATTATTCAGGTCTGCCATGAAGTTCGAAATATAAATCCTCAGTAATGCTGGACCGAATTTGATAAAATTTTGACTGTAGTTTCTTTAGGTCTTAGAATAGACCGTAATGTAGTTTTTATACCGAAAAATGGAGGGGGCTGGGGACCTCTCCACAACGGGTTTTAGCCAAACGCGAAATCTCAGAGATCATTTGACGTATTGGGATACAATACAATAGTAATTGTGACCTCCATCATTAATTAATGATTTGAAAGTAGAATACCGCGATCGCGTTCAATTTTTGAATACTTTATAATTACAGGTCAAGATTTTTAAATTTAGTAGGTTATTGTAGTCCCAATTACTAAAGTAAGAGATTTTGAACATAAAAGATTTCAATGCTTGGTATAACTCGATTAAGATAACTATCAAATTTCGCGAGTTGTGTCTATTGACAAGTCCGACTCCCAGCACAGCCCAGTACTTAAAAATATCCAAATTTTTAAGTGTCACGCTATCTGTAAGTATTTTTCTATAAGGTTACGGATCCATACTGGGATACAATTTTCTACACATATAGTACTCACTATTACCTTCTACCACATATATATAGTTTCGCCAATACGTCACAATACCGAGAGTTCTATTCCAAAAACCATATAATCTTCAATATAAACTACACAAAGAATACACCACAAGTCTACATCAAATATTCCTTACCAAATCTAACTTTCTTAATCAGAATATTAATTTACACACCTTTACACGTGCTATCCATTAAAAAAATGGTTTATTTTGTTAGCGGCTTTTAAATGTCGAGCGACAGACATTGCTAAATCGACTCCAAATTTTCTGAAACGGATTTCGTCCAAACATAATTGATCTCTAAAACCATTATTTCGATGAGGCACATTTTGCCCGTATGAAAGTGTATGACTAATGACTAATGACCACGATAATTGACACATACCTGAATTAAATATGAACAATATCGCGAAAAAACTTTGGACAAATGGACAAGTAAATGTTCCCTAACTAATGGCTCGAAAATTTTGAAAAATCCTACGATGACCAATCAAGATGGCTGGTTGGCACTGCCATCGAAAAGAGTGACAGACATTAGCCCAAACTTTCAACATCGTCATATTTCTCACAAAATGTAATGGACTGCATACTCCCAGCAGGATTTGTTGCATATTATATGACATTCTGCGATTGAAAGCAACGACATAGCAAACTCTTTGACAAAATATGCCAGAGAAGAAACTACGGTAAATTTAGAGCTAAACGCAGCGTTCTAGTTAAAATTTTGGAGCTACCCGAAGGAGTGGACTGATATGGCCCATCTTTAACTAAGTTTAGGCAAAATATTACGATACCCAAAATTTTGTTCGAATCGGTTGATCCGTTCGAGAGTTATCGAACCAGCCAGACAGACAGACCCCAAGTATGTTTGGACGAAATCCTTTTCAGTCGAATTAGCAATGTCCGTCCGTCTGTCCGTGTGTCTCTCTGTCTGGTGCGCACGATAACTCTTGAACGGATCAAAATACGTCTCCATTTTTTTTTATAAATTTAAAACACAGCAAAATTCTCGCTTAATTTGAGTTAAAATTTTGATATTCATGTGTTTCAAAAATCGCAGATGTGCGTTCATAGAAAAATTAAAATCCAACATACGCAGATGTTGACTGTGACGAAATACAATTCATTTCTTTTTACTCATTTTTTGTTAGTTCATCGTTTATTGTGGCGTTGTGTGTCCATTAGGCTCACAAAAACTGGTGTGTGTTATTGGAAGAGAGCTTTCCAAAAACTGCATCAACACTTGACCTTTTAATGTTGTCGCATTTCCTTTCGAAACACTGAAACATTTAACTACGAAGCGTGTGAGAGTGTGTCCAATTTCATCGATTTAGAGTGCGTGCAGGGTAACCCAAAACTTGTTGTAAAATGGTGTTCTCTTTCGTTTTTTCATTCAAACGCTTAGATTTCTTTTTGCTGTCCATTTCTATATTCTGGACATTTATGGGCGAAGAGACGTTTGTGTTTTTGTTTGTTTGCTGGACAGGATATGGAATTTTATGCTCTTGTTTTCAGGGATGTTCACTTGAAATACATTGAAATGGGAGTTTACTTGGTTAGTTTGCAAACTTAATTTAGATATTTTTGAATAGCCGAATTTAATTTCTTTTTTACGATTGTCTGGGGTTCATAATAGAAAAGTTTTAATGTGATTTTCTTCTGTTCATGTGGTCAGCTCTAATTGTTGACTTCAATTTTCTATGTTTTTGTAATTGTAAAAGTCCAAGAGTAAATAAAAAGTACCAACTATGTTACTTATCCAATTTTCGTTGTTTTCAATTGATATTTAAAAGGTGAAACATTTTAATGTCGTCATGAAATTACATTCTATAATATTAATATTTTTATACAATTGGTGAACTAAATTGTTGCAAACCATGAATTTTTAAAAATTTTGTTTTTCAATTAGGATTTACTTCATCATTTGAATAATGTTGGGTTTTTTCACATATGAGTGGATTTACCTGTTTATAACATCAAGGCAATAAATGCAGAAATCGGTGGGAAATAACGAAACCAACAGGCAAAAAGAGTAGGTATCTTGTTGTTTGGTGTCAACTAAATAATTGCAAAATGAATGAACGTACAATAAAATAAAGCAATTCCCCGCGATTTTTCGCAATTAAGGATTTTTATGACTTTTACGGTATATGTCATTACTAGTGTGCAACAAAGGCGGTATATTCGGAAAACCCCAAGGACCGGTAAACGCGCTTCCAAAAATTTTATACATTAAAAACGGAAAATCCACCCATGTAATCACTGAAATCACCTCTCTTATGTGTACAACATCATATTCCGCGCCTAGAGAGAAGGAAGGCGTCACCTGGCAAACCAAAAGTGGTGACCCCAAGAATTGAAAGAATATACAATATACGCCAAAACAGCCTCCTGCTGTTCTAATTGAAAACGGTTCTGGAGTATATGTGTCACTAGAAAAAGTAAAAAAAGTGCTACATAACAGAAAGTATTCATCACGAGTGACAAGGAAAAATCCCTTGATCTCCCAGAAAAATATAAAGAAGCGATTCAGATTTTCTACAGAGAACATTTCACGTCCTCTGGTGTACTGGGATGACGTTACATGTTGTGATAAGACGAAAAAGTATGGCAAAAGCCACAGCCATGGAAAACAATCATTTAATATATACCGTAAAGTTTGGAAAACTGGCAGTCATGGCATATTACATGGGGCAAGAAAGAAAGGTGACACAATAATACCAACGAATGTTTTCATTTTCTGTCGAAACTTATTTTTAATCAAAAAATAAATAACAAATATTTTGCTTCTATTCTTTATACAACAACATCTTCATTTAAGCTCGCGAAGAATATTTTATCGCTTTCTTCTATCCTTTGTAGATTCTTCGTGCAAAAATTTTTGACAGCAAATGAAGACAACGTTCTGAATTCGCCTGAATTCGCCTTTTGGATCACCTTGTTAAATTCGCCTTGGTGTGGGATTATATATCAATCAGATGCGTTGGAAACATCCGGATTTTGGAGGAAACAATGATAAAAGAGGTTTATTAGGATGTTTTTAAAAATGATAAAACCAACAGCGTCAAGAAATTTTGCTTGGTTGATCCTGAAAATTCAAACAAATTGCAATATAAATACTACCAAGACGACGACCCTAAATATAACCCTCATTTATTTAGGCCTTGGTTGTTATACAAATGCGCCAAAATAATCGAAAAGTCCAGATAATAATCCCATCAAAAATTTATAGGTCCATCTGAAGAAAAAAAAAGTCTGGAAAATATCGCCCACTAATAGGATCGACTTAATAAAATACATTAAAGAAGAATGGACAAAATTCCATTGGAATATGACATTTCCAAATTAATTTATTCAATTGCAAAACGGTTACAGGCTGTAATCGTTCTAGCAATTTTTGTGTAATTTTCATAGAAAATTAATTTTAAAAATGTAAAAAACAGTTCACCAGTGGCCAGAATATGGTAAACTTTATGCTCCAAGTATACAGCAAGTGAAGATTAAAAATAAACAAATACAACACTGTACGAGGGGCACTAGAAAACCTTCTGAGTAGCCCTATATGTCGTATTCTTCTCTTTGGTAGCAGCATGATCCTCATGGTCATACCATGGATTCCTTGATGGAGGTCTCTGGTATCCAAGTAAGGATTTTAAGGCTGTTGGCATGGAGTGGGCAATAAATTGCCTTTGTGCTGATATGTTATCGGGACGAGGAGTGCTTTGATTATGCAATTGGACCAGTTGATTGGAATGTGCTGTGGCTATCTGTCGTGTCTGCACCTTACTGATGTCCAACTTACGTGTTGTGTCTGTTCGTACTTTATTTGCTACGTTTAGACGTGCCTTCGCTGCAAGAAGTTAGTGATCCGAGTCGATGTCGGTCATATGTATTGTCCAAGCGCTCGTTAAATATATCTTTGTTCTGCTCGTCCTTGTCTTCATGGGCGTAAATATGACTGATATTGAAAAATTTTAACTTAGTCCCAATTTATATTAGGCAAGTTTACTTGCGGCAAGACTCAGTTTGTAGGAGAGACACGTAAGGTGTATGGAAGTGGAAAAAAATTGCTCGTACCGGCAATTTTAAGGCAATTCCTTTTATAGTTTTCGTTTTTGACATTAAGTGTGTCTTTTTACGTGATAATTTGTAATAATTATTACGAAATGTTACTAAATGCTGTCTTTTTACACAAAAGTTCAGTAAAAGAGAGCAATTTGACACTTGTTTGCTGAGAAATTGCTAAAAGTTGCTGAAAGAATTTTTCCCAGCAACATCTAGCAAGTTCGATCAGCTGTTTTCTTAATCATCTGCTAATGGTCAGCTGCTCAATGTTTATCTGATTTTTGTGGAAAAAATATAAATATTACGATTCAGCTATATTTATTGATTATTTGATTAATACATTGCTTATTTTCTATTTATTTTGCTTAAAATTGGAGAACATTTTTATTGCTTTAGAGTTAGTTTTTCTTTCATACATTGGCGCCAATGTTTTTGTTTTGGTAATCAACTGTTACCTTGCTAAAGTTTGCTAAATTCTGTCTTTTTACTTTTTTCTTTATATTCGCATTAAAGAGTAAAATTTCTCTTACTCTCTGAACATAAGTTACTGAATAATTATTACTGAAAAAGTAAAAAGACACAACTATTATTTCTAATGTTTTGAAAACAAAACTTGCCTAAACAGAATTGTTTGTATAAAAGCAAGAGGCAAGTTTAAAAGAGAACGAGAAAACTTGCCGCAAGTAAACTCGCCTAATGTAAATCGGGACTTATGTGCAATTTGCGGCAAGTCTTACATATACTGCACTATGGGCGTAATGACAGTTTTTGAAGCAAAAAGCCACATGAAGCTGCTGGACCTTTCAAATTTCGTCCCGATGTTTATAATGAGCATACAAATACATCTGCAAAATTTGGAAGGAATCGGTTCAGATATAGATGTAGCTTTCATATATATGTCTCAACCGATTTTATATTTAAGCCGCACTACGGTCTCAATTTGCATCCGATCGCTTTAAAATTTGATATGGTAAATCCTGTTCAATTTAGAATCACGTCCGGAAAATTTGGTTCTGATCGGTTCAGGTATATATATATATATATATATATATATATATATATATATATATATACATATATATAGAAAATTATTAAGGTCTGCCATGATGTAAATAAATCCTCTGAAATGGCTGGACCGAATTTGATAAAACTTTGACTGTAGATCCTTTAGGTATTAGAATAGACCGTAAGGAAGTTTTCATACCGAAAATGGAGGAGGCGGGGGACCTCCCCCACAACTGGTTTTAGCCAAACGCGAAATCTCAGACATTACTACACGCAAAAAAAAACGGCCTCTCTAACATATGTCCCAAACATATTTTGCAGCAAACATATATATGTCTGGAGCAGCCCCAAACATAATATATGGTGGAAACAAATATATGTTTGGGTGCAAACATATATATGTTTGGGTGCAAAGATATTTATGTTTCGGTGCAAAGATATATATGTTTGGGTGCAAACAAAGATATGTTTGGATGGAAAAAATTTTATGTTTGGGTGCAAACATTTTAAATGTTTCGGTGCAAAAAAATACAAACCCAAAAGTCACAAAAAAACAAACACATGCACCAGTGGGCGCTTACTGAGAGCAAGGGAGCGTAAAATTCATTGTAAAACACTTTGGAATGTGTGCTCACTTGCTCTCAGTAAGAACTCACTGGCTATCTCTATAGTATACACACAAATGTTGAGGTTGTTTATTGAAAGGCAAAAGAACAACAAACACATAGGTACATACAAAATTCCAAAGAAATACATAACACACTTTAATAAAATAAAAACTGATTGAAATAATTTGTAAATAGTCACACTTTTAAAAAGGAAAAATATATAGAAACGTAGTTGAACGCTTCTCCTTAGTTGTGAAATAAAACAAATTGTCCTCAGAGGGGAATCGGCATCTAGAATCAAATGATTATGTAATGTAATAAATAAATATGGATATTCCATATTTCAAATATACATAAGTATGTATGTAAGCACCAATATTAAATGCGATTTCTTCCTTGTCCAATAAAATAATTCCACTAAACTTTCCGATTCAATTATAAAATGTATTGGGCATTTAATTTACTAAAAAGCACAATTTCTTTAAGAAAACACAAAACACTGATTTATTCACTCACTTTTCCGTCTTGACTCTACAAAGGCAACTAAAACACTGAAGAAAGAAAAAAAATAATTCGTATCATTTCTTCTTTTCTTCTTCGCCAGCTAAGTTGGTTAACAACAACAAAACAAGAAACACACGAGTTTGACGCATACATGCCACCAAAGCCCCCTTCTTCGCTTCTACGTCTTCTATTACAATACACATAACTCTTTATTATAAAACAGCATTCCACAGCCGCGAGAGCACTGTTATTACTCTCGTTGACAGACATCCTCTCTCTACCCATGAAAAAAATGTTCTAACATAAAATTTTTCTGCGTGTATGCAAATGCATATATGGTTAGGATGGTCGTAGAGAAAATCTGATTAGACAGAAACTCGTTTTATCAAAAAATAAAACTAATTGTCGGTATAGCTCCACGTCTTCATATAGCCCCAATCGAACGATACCTCCCGATTTTTGGTATTTTGAAGGTTGAGGCTGTGTTTATAAATCTCTACATTTTATTGACTTGTCTGAAAAGAATTTAAAAAAATTGTACATACAAGCATTTTTGTGTCTATTATTGAAATATTTGTTGCATAATTTTGCATATGTCATATGTTTCGATAGCAATTTAATCACAAGCCAATAATATGCCCAGTCCCAGAATTTGACATGAATCGGACCAAAAATAGGGGTTGCATAAAATTCCGCTGTCTACTTATTATATCAAGTCGCGATTTTGTTTTAAATGTCTTCTAAATATTCAAATTAAAAAGGTCGTATCTTTTGCGCGCACCGATCAAGGTTAGTTACAAAAACATATTTGTATTAACGATTTTTTACTTAATCTTTGTACCAAAAATCATTGATGTAGCATAAAAAAAATTTCGGACTTTTTTTTTAAAATTCTACATTCTACATTTTTGCCCATATATGCAATAATATGATGATAAATTTAGTGAGAAACAAAAGGCTACGCCAGTTTGTTAATGTCTTCACAAAAAACGCATATAGAAAAATATTTTTTATCAAATCACCTTATATTTAGATTTTATCTAATCTTATGTAAAAACTCATTAAAATATGATACATATATAAGAAGTTGTAAAAAAGTCATAATGAATATAAGTAGTATGCATTTTATTTTTTGCTCTCTGTCCCTGTCTTTATTGCACTAATTTGATTCCTCATATTCGGGTTCCCGGGAATGGTAATTGTTTATTCTCGTTTTCCCGGAAATGAAAAAAGCCGGGATTTCCCAAACCCCAGATAACAAAGTTAAAGCATAATATATTCATAGATCCCATAATTTTAATTACACTGTGACACAAAAAGGATGTAAAAATCTGGGGCAAGGAAAATTCCAGTTTGGAGATGAAAGCCCCTGCTGAAAACATTAAGAACACCGCCGTGAGTCGAACTTCCGAGTTATAGCATATAGTTATAACTAGACATCGGATTTTTGCATGTTTTTTATTTCTCATCCGATTGGACTCAAATTTTGGATCTAGGCGTTTTAAGGGTAAATTTTTCGATATTTGGGGTCATATCAAAAACATGCAAAAAATATGCAAAAAATATGCAAAATATATGCAAAAAATATGCAAAAAATATGCAAAATATGCAAAAAAAATATGCAAAATATGCAAAAAATATGCAAAATATGCAAAAAATATGCAAAATATGCAAAAAATATGCAAAATATGCAAAAAATATGCAGAATATGCAAACAGTTTTTGGCCGAAAATCGTCATAAAAGTCGTAAAATTGTCAATTAAAGTTGGAGAAACCATCAAAAAATACATAACAGTGTTCTAAACTAAGACTGTTGACCGTATAACATTTTCAGCAGATTATTATGTTATTGAGACCATTTACCACAGTGTGGTGTAGGGTATAAAAATATGGTATTGTAATACAATTTTTTTATTATTAAACTATGCAAAAATATAAAATTTGATAGAATATCAAACGCTATATGTAAAATTCAATACTTTCTTTGTAATAATTTGTAGCGTTGGGCTGGTTATTGTTCAAGGGGAACAAATCGATGTCGGATTTTTTAAGGCGGCAACCGCATAAAGTTTTTAGTTGGGTCAGATTTTAAGACTGTCAAAGTTTGAGCACAATTGGAATATGTTAACATGTGCCACTGGGGCCCTGACGTTATGAAAATCTCGATTTTTTTTTGGCTATTTAGCGATTTTGGCGACCCATTTCACTGGAATAGTTAAAGCTTTTTGTCCATATTAAGCATTAAATTAAAGGCCATTCTGTTCTTAACATTTCTTGCTGAACAACAAACTACGTAAGTATTACAGAATTCGAGATAATAAAGCCAATGTCCCAAAAAACGTGGCTAGGTACGCCTTTGTGCGAAAATGGAGACTATTAAAAAAACATTTTCTTCATTTTTATCAATTTTTGGAATGAAAACAAATGTCTTTGACATTTTGTTCTAAATTAAATTTATTCGAGAGTCAGACATCATGTGGTTTTGGAGCTACCCGTGTACAGCTGACTACTTGAAGAACGCTCTGCTATGTAGTTCGCAACTTTCAAGTTGTTTACCATACTTTGCGTCTCCTTTTTCTAGGATTTTCGGCAGTTGCTCTTTTGGATGTTTGGATCGAATATTTCTGAAGAAATTTGAATCTTTGCTTTGTTAAGATTTTTGTTGCCTTTTGGCTTTTTACGGCGTTTTGCACCGTTGGATCAAACAATGCCAAGCCAACAAGTTCAGGACTAAGATCCATTTATTATTTTGTTATTTCCTTTTTCTGATACTTGTTTGTCTATGTTTTCGTATTTCAATAGATTTTCAATGAGGTCTAGCTCTTGTTTTTATGCTAAACGTATCGTAGAATCTGAAGAACCATCTGTCCCGAAAACAATCAAGCGTGGCTTCAAGAAAATCGTAACTATGCAAATGTCATTGGTGCTGGACCCCTGTAAGGTGTATAGGAACGTTACGTATCATTATGGCTACAATAGAAGCTATCGGAGAGGATACCTACAAATATAAGATCTCTAGAAGCTTTATCCGTGAACAGCGGAGAATAAACGCAACAGCTTCAAGGAACGAGGCTATTTGTGTGCACTGGCATGGAAAACTATTACCAGATATTCTCAAAACAGAGAAGAAACAAGTAAGAAAAGAGTTAAGTTCGGCCGGGCCGAACTTTTTATACCCTCCACCACAAATTTCAGCCATTTCGGTGGATTAATGTGACCACAACCTTCAAAAAACCGAAATCCGGAAGGTACCGTTCTATGGGGGCTATATGCCGGCGTGGACCTATACCTAAAAATTTCTGGGGGAAAGTTTTATAAGCCTAAAGAAAACTAAATACCAAATTTCAGCCATCTCGGTGTGATAATGAGGTTAAAACCTTCAAAATATCGAAAATCGGGAGATATCGTATTATGGGGGCTATATCAACACGTGGACCTATATAAAAATTTTATAGTAGAAATGTTTCTTAGTCTCTGAAAATACAAATACAAAGTTACAACCGACACTTTGGTCAAATGGGTCGGATACATTCAAAATATATTAAAATTACGCGTACTATAAAGGGGGCCTTATATGGGGGCTATACCAAAACGTGGACCTATATAACCCAACTTTGGTAGGAATGTTTTCTGGCCTCTGAAGACACAAAGTACCAAATTACAACCAATTCCGCTGTCAAATGGGTCTAATACGTTCAAAATATACTAAAATGACGCCTACTTTATATGGTGCCTTATATGGGGGCTATACCAAAACGTGGACCTATATAACCCAAATTTGGTAGGAATGTTTTTGGCCTCTGGAGACACAAAATACTAAATTACAACCAATTCGGTGGTAAAATGGGACAAATACATTCAAAATATATTAAAATGACGCGTACTTTATATGGGGCCTTATATGGGGGCTATACCAAAACGTGGACCTATATAACCCAACTTTGGTAGGAACGTTTTTTGGCCTCTGGAGACACAAAGTACCAAATTACAACCAATTCGGTGGTAAAATGGGACAAATATCTTAAAAACTCCTTAAAACGACGACGCGTCACGCGTCATTTTGTATGGGGGCTATACGAAAGCGAGGACCTACATAGCCCGCTTTCAATACCAAAAGTCCTACGTAAATATAACATATTTTCCCAAAGTTTCATCCACCTACGTCAATCCGTTCGGACGCTAGAGTGATTTCCACAGACGGACAGACGGACAGACGGACGGACATGGCTATATCGATGTAGAATTGCACGCTGATCAAGAATATATATACTTTGTGGGGTCTACAATGATTATTTCGAGTAGTTACAAACGTAGTGACAAACTTAATATACCCCCATCCTATGGTGGAGGGTATAAAAACGGGTTGCTGTTCTTGTATCACATGGGGGTAAAGAACAACTCCTATGCGTTCCTGAAACTGACAGTAGCTCATGGGAGAAACAAGAACTAGCAGTGTACAAATGCCTAGAATAATGGGGTCTCACCCAGCCCACTTCCCAAGAACAAGAGGCCGTAGAAGCACCTTGCGTTTAAATCGTTCGAGACTGGACGCCCTCAGAATGATTTTTTCTATTTTATTTATTTATTTGGTATCCCACACGACAACAACTGAGTGTTATAAGTGAGAGTTTGGGTTATTGATTTTACAAAACGTATAATGAACAAGATAATGTTTATATAGATATAATATAGGATATATTGGGTAAACATTATCATTAGGTTAAAAAAAAACAAAAGAAAAACAAAAACAATATTCAGAAATATTTTTAGGTCCAAAACAAGACCTAAACCGCATTGAAGATTTACTTAATACGAAAGGCATTCACAAACAAATATCAGATAAAGGAAATAGCAAAATGATAAATCATATGTGGTACCTTAGTCCTGAACTTATTGGTCTGGCATTTTTTGAACTGATAGTGCAAAACACCGTAAAGATCCAAAAGACTACAAAAATCTTAACAAAGCAAAGATAGAAATTTCTCCAGAAATAATCGATCCAAACTTACAAAAATCAACTGCCGAAATTCCTAGAAAAAGGTTTACCAGGCATAATTACAAGTGAGACTTAATTGTTGTTCAAGAGATTAAACTTTAACTCCGAGTTTCTTGAAAAAGATTCTGCAACTTGACCACTGAACATCAATTACCAGGAGGGGTAAAGGATGGTAAATAAATTGAAAATTGTGAGCGACATAGCAAGGAGTCGAGTTCATCACCAAGTTGTCATCTGTACCCAGATGGCTCCAAAACCACATTATGTCAGTCCCTTAATGCCCGTAATTTCAACGCGTAGTTATCTATGAGTTCACAGATATATCGCGTGTAAGCAACATTTTATATTTTCAACGCATAGGTAACATTACTGAGTCAAAAACGGCCTTGTTACTTACACCAAGGATTTTACCTGGTTAATCGTTGACAATGTGTTAAAAGTTGTAAAACACTTCTATGTGGCAATGATTTTGCGAAATCATGAATGAAAATCACCAATATTACCACATCATTTCAAAATTTACACGCCTCGGTAAATGGCATGTATAAATTACCAAACGCGTAGGCAAAGATATCTAATAGGTAGCTGCATACCCGTATACCCAGACGTTGAAATTACGGGCATAAGTAAGTTAAAATATGTATGAACAAAATGTAAGCGTTTGTCATTGAAGCCATACAATGAATGTACAAATGTCCATCTTTGTAAAAACAAAATTGCATTTGAAAAAGGAAATGTTTGATGGATAGCGATGCCATTCCACGGCCGATATGTCTGATGAGTCTCTACAAAAGGCGAACCATGTCACATAATGGTGGTTGTGAGGGTTCGAATCTTCGGCTTTCCTTTTTCACTTGCAAACATCATCGGTCATTAAGCTTGACTCCAACGTGAAATTAATTAAAATTATTATTAAAATCGATCTTCGCCCTAATAGGCAACATTTTCAAATAAAGTAAAATATATTCGTTTTCATTCGCTAAAATTTGATAATATAGGAAGAAAAAAGTTTTTTTTTTTTTAAATAGACTCCATTATTGCCCTAAGGCCTTTTTCGGGACATTGGGTTTATTAATTCGAATTCAGTAACACTTACGTACATTGTTGTTCAGCAAGAAATGTTAAGAACAGAATAGCTTTTAATTAAATGCGTAATACGGGCAAATAGCTTTAACCGTTCCACATATATAGGCCGTCGAAGTCGCCAAATAGCAAAAAAAAAATAGATTTTCATAACTTCGAGGCCCCAGTACCACGTGTTAACATATTCGAATTGTGCTCAAACTTTGGCAATCTTAAAATCTAATAATACTAAAAGGTTTAGGCGGCTCCCCGGCTAAAAAATCCGAGATCGATTTGGTCCTTTGAGTTAAAACCAGCCCAATGCTACAAATTAAATTAAGATGCTACAAAAAAGAAAATATTGAATTTTACATAACACGTTTGATATTTTATCAAATTTTATATTTTTACATAGTTTTATAATAAAAAAAATGGTATTACGATACCATATTTATATACCCTACACCACACTGTCGTAAATGGTCTCAATAACATAATAATCTGCTGAAAAAAGCGATGTTATACGGTCAACAGCCTTAGTTTAGAACACTGTTATGTATTTCTTGATGGTTTTTCCAACTTTAAATGACAATTTTACGAATTTTATGAAAATTTTCGGCCAAAATCTGTTTGCATATTTTGCATATTTTTTGCATATTCTGCATATTTTTTGCATATTTTGCATATTTTTTGCATATTTTGCATATATTTTGCATATTTTGCATATTTTTTGCATATTTTGCATATTTTGCATATTTTTGCATATTTTGCATATATTTTGCATATTTTGTGCATATGCAAAATATGCAAAATATATACGAAATATGACCCTGCCATTGAATTTAATTTTCTCTGAAACGAATTTTGGTCCAATCAGAATCTTCGTATCTTTAATATTAAAAAATATGCAAATATGCAAAATCCGATGTCTAGTTATAACATATAGCATCAGGAATTATTTATGAGATGACATGTCTTCAGTCAAGTCAAACGAGGATTGCTTTGGTAGAGCATTTCGAAATTCTAACTCGCTTCCTTTAAAGTCCTTGTCGTCCTTAAAAGGTTATAACCATTTTCTAGCGACTGTAGGTCTTTCCGGGATGTTATTTCCTAGGTCAAATCTGTTGAGGATTGTTTTCGTAGAACATTTCATAACCGCCGTGAGTCGAACTTCCGAGTCCTTGCGTGATGAAGTTTTTGTTGGAGACCCTGTAAGGCATCAGGAATTATTTATGAGATGACATGTCTTCAGTCAAGTCAAACGAGGATTTTTTTTGGTAGAGCATTTCGACATTCTAACTCGCTTCCTTCGAAGTCCTTGTCGTCCTTAAAAGGTTATAACTCATTTTCTAGCGACTGTAAGTCTTTCTGGGATGTTATGTCCTAGGTCAAATTCGTTGAGGATTGTTTTCGTAGAACATTTCATATCTCCAACTCCTGTCCTGCTTCTCGCCCTTGTGGTGGAAAATGTACAAATCTACTTCAAAGATGATCAATCATCCAAGAAGCTCCCTACAGCTGCTAGAAATTGAGTTGTATAACTTTTTAATGTTGCAAAGAAAGAATTCATAACGTCATAACTCAGTAGTTACACTTAATCGGTTCATAAAACCTGTAAAACATCCGTTTTCAATATATGAACAAACATATAACGTTAATTCCTTATGCCTCACAGGGTCTCCATTAAAAACGTCATCAGGCCATAACTCGAAAGTTCAACTCACGGCGAATCTGTTCTTGGGGATTCTTAGTATACTCACCAAGTACTTTCATCTCCAAAAGGAATTTTCCTTGTCCCAAAATTTCGGTTTACAGTATTATTTGTAGGGCAACCATAACCAATAGGCCGGGGCGATTTGAAAACTTTAATGGGCCCTTCGCGTTTCTTATTCCTGGGATTGAACTGAGCAAAAAAGTCCACTGGACCATATGTCTACGATGAAAATCGAGCCTCCCGATTTTGACTTGAAGTTTTTTTATTGACTTTTTTTTGGATATTTTGGCATATAACAGTCAAAACATTGAGATTTGCTATCCAACACAAAGACCAAAATTGTAGCCAACACAATACTTAAGAACTCTAGTACATCGCGAAAGTATTCGAATGCTCCTTCAGGCAGTTTTGGCCTTGAGATTGTGTGTCCGACTACAAATCAGAGGGTTGTGTGTTCAAAGGTCACCGCCGGCCGGGTACACTGTGTAAAAAAAGAACAGTTGGTGGTGCACATATAAGCATTAAAACAATCCCTAATGTTCGTGTGCGTAGTCTAGTATGTAGTGTGTTCGGCTACAAAGCATAAGTTCGTGTGTTCAAATCCAGCAAGACCGAAATATAATAAAAATATGAAGTGTGTTAAAAATGAAAATAAATTCCACCTAAAATGTTAAAAAAATCTTTTTTTTTTCGATTGCTTGAGTGGAGTATTCCCCCATTGGCTCAACTTCATTTATTACCCTCTATTACAGAGAGTAATGTATTTCAAAACGAACTGACAGTGTTGCAAAATTTTACTGATCGCTACCAATATCATGATTTCATCCCGGCGAAGGGAATTATCAATTGGCTTCTCAGTTTTTTAAATGATGCCTTTTTTAGTGAAAAACCGAACTCTTTAAGTGTCTAGTATTCCCATATGAATGAGAATCACACTCACTTTTCGGTTTTTCCAAAGAAACACCAAAATCAAAATATTTTGCAACATGTCAGCACGTATCAACTAAGAATTCGTCGAATTCTGTGAGTTGAAAATAACATCACCACAGTTGCCTGTGAGGTTGTTATTGCCTTTGCTGTTTTTTGTTTGTTTTGTTTATTGTTGAAGATTCAATCTCATTTCGATTGCTTGTGTGGAGTATTCATTTATTACCCTCTACTCATTTTCATTTATTACCCTCTATTACAGAGAGTAATATTTTTCAAAACGAACTGACAGTGTTGCAAAATTTTACTGATCGCTACCAATATCATGATTATATCCCGGCGAAGGGAATTATCAATTGGCTTCTCAGTTTTCATATGGGAATACTAGACACTTAAAGAGTTCGGTTTTTCACTAAAAAAGGCATCATTTCAAAAACTGAGAAGCCAATTGATAATTCCCATCGCCGGGATGAAATCATGATATTGGTAGCGATCAGTAAAATTTTGCAACACTGTCAGTTCGTTTTGAAAAACATTACTCTCTGTAATAGAGAGTAATAAATGAATTTGAGCCAATGGGGGAATACTCCACTCAATCAATCGAAATGAGATTGAATCTTCAACAATAAACAAAACAAACAAAAAAATCTTTTTTTTTTGTCGGCAAAATGGACCACTACATTTTATACTTTTTTGTACTTTGGTAAAAGGTATTATGTCCTTTAGGGATATATGTATGTATATAGAATCTTTTTAATCAATTTATTCATGTCTATTCTTGCGTTTGTCTCTGTATCTTTGTAATCAAAGTACAGGTCGCATTTATTTTCCTACACGGGAAGAGAATGATCATTTTTGTACAAAGGACGAACGCTATTGCCTGTGGTGAGAATATGAACCTATTCTCATTTGAATATAGCTTCCATATATTTTTGCCCTATTTCATTTATTCGATGCACTAAACATCCCTTTTCTGTCCAATTTCGACGAATTTTTTAAATTTTGACGGAGTTTGGTTAAGAAAATTGTAGCCAAATTATGTACACCAAGACCTCGCTTTGCGTAGTTGATACGTTCCAAAAAACATGACTCAAAGTGAAACGACACAAAGGAAATTAAGGTTTTCTATGGAAACCCATGTAAAATTCGGCGATAAGTTCCAGGGCAAAAAACACTATTTTTATATGCCCTCAATTTTAGGTGCATATATTACTTGAACAACTCGGAACTCTAAATGCCAAATTATAGCTATTTTGACCAGAAAATGTAGCAAAAACAGTAAAAATACCTGAAATTGGGCGTACCGTTATATGAGGGCTATAACAAAATATTTTTTGATATATATTCACCATACAATACAATATTTCCTTAATATATTAGTGTCGAAAAACCCACAAAAAATATTTGTCTGTATCCGGAAATCGCAAAAAACTATTTTGAGTTATATGTCAAAAACAAGAGCTGATGGAGAAAACCCGAGACCGGATTTGAAAATAACTCGCCGAATTCAGTTAGAAACAACAAAAACTTCGGTTGAAACAAAAGTCGTGTTGACCACTGTTATTGATGATTACACTATGATACAAAAGTTGACAAAAAGTTTTGCAGGAGTTCTGATGCATAAACTCAGTTTTGTGGGAGTCCATGGAAGACGAAAACATGGTCATTTGGTTTTTTAATTTTATAACGGTAAATGTAGTGGAAAACAAGGTTTCTTGAATTTTCAACTTTAAACGGGCATAACTAAGTTTTTTCCACGAGGTATTTCTACAGCTTACTTTTTATTTAAAAGGGGAAAATATTGTCTTTCGAACAATCCATAGTTTTTTAAAATCGGTTAACACATAGCTAAGTTATGGTGGTTTAAGTCTGAGCAAACAGCATTGAAAAACAGGAAAATGATTTTTCTCGTGCTCTAGGCTGCGTAGAAGATACCAAACAGTGTAATTATTTACTGTTATCTAGAAGGAAATTTAGTTAGCTTTGGAAAAACCAATGAAATCGGTTAAAAAATAGATGAATTATGCCATATTTTGTTTTTTATCTTTTTGGTTCTTTTGTACTTTTTCCTTTATAAAAGATTGGAACCTTATTAATTAGAAAAAATACAATTAGAATCATACGCACTAAGGTACCAATCGTTTATAAAGGAAAATGTACAAAAACCAAAAAGTTAAAACTCAAAATATACCATAACTCATATATTTTTCAACCGATTTCATTGGTTTTTCCCATTTTAGAAAGCTAACTTAAATTAACTAAAATTTAAAATGTAAATGATTACACTGTTTGGTATATTCTACGCAGCCTAGAGCACGAGAAAAATCATTTTCCTGTTTATACCCTCAGACTTTAGGCTAAAAGGGTATATACACTTTGATACGGCCAAAAATGTACCTCATCGAAATAACGGTTTTAGACCCCAAGTATGTTTGGAAGAAATTCGTTTCAGACAATTTGGAGTCCATTTAGCCATGTCCGTCCGTCTGTGTGTCTGTCCGTCTGGCTGGTGCGCACGATAACTCTCGAAGGGTGCATTCGATTTGATCCACACTTTGCACATCGTATTATTTCTTCCAAATATAGATTGGGACTATATTGGTCCACTCCTTCGGGTACCTCCCATACAAAATTCGGATAAAGTGAAGTTTAACAGCTCCTCTCGGATCATTTTGAAAATTGTTTCAGTAAGTTGTCCATGCGGCTCCCGTTACGACGGTGAAATTTTTTCTTGCGCAATTCCACACTTCCTGAGATATTGGGCAAAATGTTCTAAGAAACCCTGACGGCACCACCCAAAAATGGCAAATCCGCAAGATAATTCTTGCAGGGAGTTTTTGGTTGGTGCTGACTTTGCACATCATATTATTTCATCCAGTCATGTATCAGGTTGGAATATGGGCTATGGTCCACTCCTCGGGGTACCTCCCACACAAAATTCGATAAAAGTGAAGTTTAAGAGCTCCTCTCGCATCGTTTAGATTCTTTTTTTTTCAGTAGGTTGTTCTAGCGGCCTCATACAACGGTACATAAACCACTATAACTTAGACATGTGTTAACCGATTTTAAAAAAACTTTGGCTTGCTCGAAAGACAATACTCTCTCCATTTCAAACACAAAATAAGCTGTTGAAGTTCCTTGTGGAAAAAATAAGTTATGCCCGTTTAATGTCGAAAATCCAAGAAACCCTGTTTTTCACTACATCTACCATTATAAAATCAAAAAACGAAGTGACCCAAAGAAACCAAAGTTGTTATCGTCTTCTATGGACTCCCACAAAACCGAATTTACGTATCAGAACCCCTGTAAATTTTTCGTGTGGCACAGTGTTATTAGTGCGTTACAAACAAAAACAAGCCTAAAATACCCTCCATACTATGGTGGAGGATATTATAGAATAGGTACTCAATCTTAAAATAACGCAACTTTTAAAATCGAACGACGCATATTGAATAATGGTATTCACTAAGCAACGACGCAACTTCAGAAACAAACACAAAGCGAGGTCTTGGTGTAATTGAAATCATGGTGATGTAAGTTATTATAGGTATATTTGGGCCCGCCCGTCTGTGATCGTTTCTCGCTAGTTTTTACTTGTGAGGAATATAACTAATCATATAATAGAATGTCTTTATCTTAACCTTTGTATGTCATAACAACATCTATTTTACGTTCTTAGTATGTAGCAACAGCTGCCAGGAGTGACCGCCTCGGTCAGCAGGGCGGGAAAAAATGCCTTGTTTACAATTTTCACTAGAGAAAACGTTGATGTTGTCTTCTGATCAGTATTTTTTAAATAAACTTACATCGATAAGTTGAAAAAAGATGTTTTTTTATTCTGCTGTCCTTTATTTTTCACAACATAACATTAAGTTAATTATACCTTTATAAAGACGTAACAATACAGTGAGTTTTTGGTTGGTGCTGACTTTGCACATCATATTAATTCATCCAGTCATGTATCAGGTTGGAATATGGGCTATGGTCCATTCTTTGGGGTACCTCCCACACAAAATTCGATATAAGTGAAATTTAAGAGCTCCTCTCGCATCGTTTAGATTCTTTTTTTTAGTAGGTTGTTCTAGCGGCCTCATACAACGGTACAATATTTTTCCGGAATAAGTCAATACTTCCTGAGATAATGGTCCAAGCTCAAAAACCCCGCCGCTACATACTAAATTAGCTATCGTGCAAGATAAATCTAAAACTTTTTCAAAAATTTCTTCCAAACTTAGTTTAATGTAATTTAATATTTCGAGTCCTTTATGAAGAAGTTTTTTTAAATGGTTTTATTTAGCTCACCCCGTTTGTTTTATTTATTATTTATTCTTGGGTCAAATTTAGTAATTCAAATTTCACCCACTTCCTGTCAACCGATTAATCTGAAATTTTGTATATACTTTGGATTTTGGTGACAATACAATTATGTTTATTCATTATCATTATAAATTCAAGATGGTCGCCGCTACAAAATGGCGGATAACATAGGTTTTATCAATCCCATCAATATGGGTATCAAATGAAAGGGCTCAACAAGCAGAATACAATATACTATAAAAATTGAAATCCAAGATGGCGGCCGCTACAAAATGGCGGACAACGTAGGGTTTATCAATCCCATCAATATGGGTATCAAATGAAAGTGCGTAACCAGTAGAATACAATGTACTATTAAAATTAAAATCCAAGATGGCCGCCGCTACCAAATGGCTGATAACAATTTTTTATCAATCCCACCAATATGGGTATCAAATAAAAGGGCTTGACAAGAAGAATACAGTGCACTATACAACCTCAATATTTAAGATGGGCGCAGCCAATAAATGGCGTATAATTAAGATTTAAATTTAGAAACTGAATCTGTAATTTAGGTATCTGATTAATCCAGCCTGAATCCACCACCCAAGTCAGGATTTTTTTATCGTGTTGAGGACTGTGTGGCGTTAGGGTGGCTAAAAATGATACGTCGTTAGCGGTACACCACCCAAGTTAAGGTGAAAGGTTAAAACGCGCCGAGAACTGTATGGCATTAGGGTGGATAAAAATGATATGTCGTTAGCGTTTTCCTCTCAAGACTCAGGCGCATCTTGTTGTACATAGCCTTGCCCCTTTATTGGACCTCTGGGGGAGTCGACCGTTTAAATGTCCATTACTCGTGGGAACAAAATGGTATAAAAATATAAAAAATACAAACACAAATAAAACAGAAACTGCAACACAGCGATATACACAAATGACGGCGTCAGAAACGCCTGAAGAATATGAAGCCAGGTTAACAAAGCAACGTGAGCGGTACACACAGATGATAGCGTCAGAAACGCCAGGTTAACAAAACAACGGGAGCGATACACACAGATGTGTGTTGCCTTTAATACTATCATGGGCTTCTACAATACATAAAATGCAGGACAGCACTGTCGATCACGCAGTCGTATACTTAGGTGCGAAACTGTTTGAAGAAGGTCAAGCCTACGTGGCTCTTAGTAGAGTAAGATCTTTGCAGGGACTGCGTATAGAGGAGTTGGACTGCAATAAACTAACGGGCAAGAAACCTTGCAATAATGAAGCACTAAATGAATTAAACAGAATGCAAAATAAAAACTAAAAACTAGAAAATAAAAATAGGTAAAAAAAACTTTTTAAGTTAAACGGTTTTATGTTAAACATACATTGCAATGTTTAAGATAAATGTACTAAAAACCAAAAAATAATAAAATAGATACAGTCGTGGGAATTATAAACATATGCATAGACTAGACTAAAATAAAACCGTGGGGCACGTCAATTGTCTACAAATTATCGACTTAATGTGCGATAGAAGAATCGTTTAATTCGTCGTTAGGCAGTTGGCCCGCAGACGGTGAGGAAATTACTTACTATTTTCTTGCTCATGGAAATTCCAATAGTTATACACTCCATGTAAATAAAAGAGATGTTTCAACTAGTTTATCGTTGGACATTCACACTGCTGGCTGGCGAGGAATCGTTTCACTGCTCGTAGTTTGTCTTTAATCGACAAAGTACTACTCGCTCACCACTATGAAATCCTAAAACTCGCTTATAATCGAGCTTGCAAGCTTGTTTCCAAATTCTAGTCCTACTTATCACACGTCCATCGTTGTCGGTTGAACAACTACCTAATTATAGTCTAACATTACAAAACAAATATTTTAATCAACGATTGTAGACAATTGACGTGCCCCACGGTTTTATTTTAGTCTAGTCTATGCATATGTTTATAATTCCCACGACTGTATCTATTTTATTATTGTTTTGGTTTTTAGTACATTTATCTTAAACATTGCAATGTATGTTTAACATAAAACCGTTTAACTTAAAAAGTTTTTTTACCTATTTTTATTTAATAAAAATGTTTGGTATATGTCAATGATTTGGTATAGCCGTACATTACGGTACATACAGATTTTAAAACAAACTCGTGATACAAATTCAATATATTTTATATACGACATAATTATTGTGTTTGGTTTGGTTTTTTTGTATTTTTTTGTTGGGTCAGTGGCTGAGGGTATATCTCTGTCAGCACAGCTGACTAATACTTTCTTACTTGTTGTTAATGCGTTTTTGTCAGACTTAAACCACTATAACTTAGGCATGTGTTAACCGATTTTAAAAAACTTTGGCTTGCTCGAAAGACAATATTCTCCCTATTTCAAACACAAAATAAGCTGTAGAAGTTCCTTGTGGAAAAAATAAGTTATGCCCGTTTAATGTCGAAATTCCAAGAAACCCTGTTTTTCACTACATTTACCGTTATAAAATCAAAAAACGAAGTGACCCAAAGAAACCAAAGGTGTTATCGTCTTCTATGGACTCCCACAAAACCGAATTTACGTATCAGAACCCCTGTAAATTTTTCGTGTGGCACAGTGTTATTAGTGCGTTACAAACAAAAACAAGCCTAAAATACCTTCCATAATACTATGGTGGAGGATATTATAGAATAGATACTCAAACTTAAAATAACGCAACTTTTAAAATCGAACGACGCATAATGAATAATGGTATTAACTAAGCAACGACACAACTTCAGAAACAAACACAAAGCGAGGTCTTGGTGTATATTGAAATCATGGTGATGTAAGTTATTATAGGTATATTTGGGCCCGCCCGTTTGTGATCGTTTCTCGCTAGTTTTTACTTGTGAAGAATATAACTAATCATATAATAGAATGTCTTTATCTTAACCTTTGTATGTCATAACAACATCTATTTTACGTTCTTAGTATGTAGCAACAGCTGCCCGGAGTGACCGCCTCGGTCAGCAGGGCGGGAAAAGGGAAAAAATGCCTTGTTTACAATTTTCACTAGAGAAAACGTTGATGTTGTCTTCTGATCAGTATTTGTTAAATAAACCTACATCGATAAGTTGAAAAAATACGTTTTTTATTCTGCTGTCCTTTATTTTTCACAACATAACATTAAGTTAATTATACCCTTATAAAGACGTAACAATACATTACCTACTTGTCGCATATTTGCCTCCCTGCGGCAAATTACCCATAAACACGCACAATATTCGTGAATATAAACAAGAAAAAAAACGACAAAACAAGTTCACCATTAATTTTCTTGGACCAAAGATCCTATGTTTACGCAGAAATATTGTGGAGCTTTGAGTGTATGGAAAAAAAGATGATTATGTATGAGAGTATTGACGTAGCCAGCCCAACGTGCCCATGACCAACGCAACATTAAATATTCGTAACTCGCTCGCAGCTTGCCTCTGAAACAATACAACTTAATATCTGAAGAAGTTACTCCATCAGAAATGAGCTGTTTGCCTTATTTTCAGCAGACTTTAGTCCTGACACAATGATTGAGAGCACGTTACAGTTGATGTCGACGAGGTGAGTATAAAAGTGCGTGCTTGCTAGTGTTATTGCAAAAATGTGTTATGTTGTGATGGGAATGAACGCAAAACAAATCGGAATGGTTGACTACTAAGAGCTGAGCTGACAATGCCTACCCCCACATAACATATGCGACACACATTCATACAACAATAGGCAGCAACATATGTCCACCAATGTCATAAATAGTAAGCGATAATTGAAATAATAACGGCATCCGGGAGGATTAAAGGATTCACAAAACAATTGCGAATCTCAGAATGGAGTGTTTGCGTGTGCCCGCTCATGTTTTTTTACAGTGGAACAAAGAGACCAAGAGAAGAGAAAGATGAGACAAATTCAAAGGTCAAAACTATGTCTCCTTAGAAAAATGGAAAAGACTACCGATTCCATTCTCTTGATTAGTCGAGATGTATTAAATTTGCAAATTTTGTACATATGTATGTATGTAAATACGTAGTACGTACGTGCTGTCCGTCCTTACTATAATTGTAAGGTTAGAATCGGGTTTTTACGTCATTGTTAATTTTTAATTATATTCAAAATATTGCAAACTTGTTTTTTGTATAAAACTTTTTGTTGTTTCCATATTTGTTTATATACCCACACTTGTGACATTCGGCGGCTGAATTCCAGCTTCCTTTAGGCATTGCGCAGTGCAGACCATTTGTGTGGCTATTTTTGCCATTGCAAAAATGTAAGCAAACACCAAAGCTGAATATGTGAGAGAGTGTAAACAGAGAAAACAATCAACCTGACATTCATTTAGCACTTGGGGTGTTTCGAATTTCGAAAGTGAAACTGGTTTTTTATTAACATTTTCCCACATGTGTTTTCATATTTTACTCTCAGTTTTCCCATATAGCTCTCCAGTTGCTCTCATTTGTGTGCATATTTTAAACTGCTCTTGCACTCCCTCAAAACGGAACTGTACGGCTGGCTCTCAATGGCGTCTTGTGTCTCAGGTTGATTACAGCCTCCACAACTGGGAGTCTTGTCAAGTGTTTTATTGCGTACGCCGTACGGCATACGTTTACATGTATTCCTTTGGAGGGCGAGTGTGTGTGTGTGTTGTGTACTTGTCGTACTCACCAAGAGAGCCAACCAACCATTCATGTGTGCTGTTTAGCTGTTGCGCTGCAGTTATGAGTATGCCTATGCGGAAATTGCCGTTAGTTCGGTTTTAGCTCTGAATCGGTATTGACGGTAATTTCTATTGAGCGACGTGCATTTATTTCGTTTTGCTTTCAAGAAGTGGAAAAACAAAAACACCAACCATCACAAGTTTTTCTATCGGAATATTTCGACTATCACACTCATGTACGTTACCTCCACAACATATCCTAACCAACTTTCCTCTCCTCGCCAACTCCGGGCAATAGCATGGAAATTTGGTCCAAAGTGATGAGCAAAAGAATGAATAAATGAGGAATAGAAAAATGTGCAAAATAATAAATAGTATCTGTGCAAATTTAATGAAAATTTACTGCTAAAGAGCATCATTGTGAATAGAAAATTATGTGGTTTTATGACGTTGTGTCCCATTCAAAAATAATTTACTCCATGTATTTTGTGAAAAATGTTAATGCCCCTTATTGAAGCGATGGACCAAATAAAAGTCCGACTATATTCTCTGTGTGCGTGATTCTAGAGACGTGTGAGCTGTCTTCGTCTTCGTACTCGTAATCGTTCTTTGAGAATATTTTCGTTGTAAAAGTTGCGTATGGTCGCGTTATCCTGCGAATTTTTTGTTAAAAAAACAAATGTAAGAGGAAAGAAAAGAATATGATGAAAATACTTAACAAATAAAGAAAAAGAAATAAAAACCAGTGCAAACGCTTCATGATGATAAATGTATGAATACTATGATAATTATAGTGATAATAATATTTATAACAAACACAAGGAAAACTAACGAAATTTCTTACTTTCATAAAAACAATACTACGAATTAAAGAATAAGAAAAAACAATAACAACAAACAGACAATAACAAATTAACTTGGCCAACACAAGTGTGCTGATAATGCTGTTTCTAAGAGGAAATTCTGGCACGTTTATGATTCTTAATTAGCTACTGGAATAGTTTCAGCTGATGTAAGCATTAAATCACAATAGAAAATCCATCGTAAAGAAGGCAACCACGCACCCAGAAGAGAAGACTACCAAGACGACAACAACAGCAACATCTCATCAAGTACAACATAATACCTACAACAACCATTAATTCATCTTCTAGTTGTGGCCATATGCTTGCCGCATGCTGCTGCCATAGTTCCTGTGAATAAATGAATGGGTTTCGACCGACCCCACACAATAGTCTAGTAGGGAGTAGTAGTCGATGCTTACATTTCTTCTTATTGGTTTTGGATTTACCCATTACCAGGGATAGCAAGTGAGGCAGCTTAACATCGTATTGAAATGCCCATAAAGAGGCGTTTTTTATGACCGTAAATAATAAAAATTACAACAGCTACCCTACGTACATGCACACATACATATGTATATACTCTCAATTACAACCGGAGAAAAGTAACAAATAAACCAAAACACCAGAAACCGTCAAAAAATTGGTCCACATCGGTCTGTCTGTCGGCTTGTCAATGACCATTGAGAGCCTGTATTGTTGTTGTTGATTGTGTAAAAATATTTATGTTGGTTACCCTTTGGCTTTGTTTTGGACGAATTCTGCGAGTTGAACAACGTCAAGTTACATTCGAAAATTGTAATGCAAATCCTAAAAAATAAAACAAAAAAGAATTCTTAATAAAATGTCAGAAATGCCAACAGCATCGACATTTCAATTTTAAATGTGAATATCCTTTCCTCTGGCCAACATAAACAACATCTCCATCAGGATTGACGACTACGACGACCCTCGCCAGGCAGCCAACCAACCAACCAAACTACCAACTCAAAAGGAATACTATAACAAAGTACGTTATTCATCCATCCCGAACGAAGGATTACAAATAACCGAAAACGGAATTGAAAACATTTCTTTCGTTTTCGACTGTTTTTTTATTACTGTCAGCATCTATCTGACTGCGTGCGTGTGTCTGAGCGACCGACATAAGCAAAATGATGTACTTCTGGTCATCATTGCAAAACATTCTGACATGTCGCTCTTAGCGTTCATACCAAAAAGCGTGCAACAACAAAACCAAAGCAACAAAACACATCACACAAATTAAAAACAAAGCTCCGGCCATTAAACCAAAAAATAAATTGCTCTACTAACTGAGCCGGAGTGTAGTATTTATTCTTCTTCATCTTTACTGACTGTCTATCCCATTTAAAAGAATATTATAATTACACATTGATTGTAACCAAACATAACAAGAAAACAACAACTACAGAGCTATTGCATTACATTTCTACTAAAACTACTAGCAGTTAGTTGTTAATATCGGCCACCATGGAATCCCCAGATCCGGGGCAATGTGCATTTCCCTTTTACGCTACAAATAGAGATGAAGTTGCAGCTGTACCCACTGCCTCAAGCAATACATGTCAACATTGTCATCGTTTCTATCAACAACAACTGCATCAGCAACACTGCCGCAATAATCATAACAACCAACTCCAGCAGCAGCATCAGCAGCTGTCGTCGTCCAAGCAACATTATGGCTCGCATCGTCATCGACAATATTATCATCAACAACGGCGTCAACAACATTGGATTAAAAATCTTCATTTTGTCTGCTTTGGTAAGTGCAACATTGCAATGCAAAGTTTCAATTTTTCATTTTTATTTCTTTGCTCGAAATAAGCCTTTCATTGTTGTTCGTTCATCCTATCCTTATAGTTGGCGTCATCGCCCTGCCAACGCCGGCATACATTAAAATAATTATTTTTCTCATTTCTCTGTGCTCTGTCTGTTGTGTGTGAGTTTGTCGACAATAATTCCCTGCATTCATTCTCTGGCAGGGCAATCAACGTCAATAACAACAGCAACAACAACACTATGCAACAAAATTCATACACAATACGTGCAACATTGCTGGTGCATATGCAAATTGGCATAACAACAGCGAACCAAGAGTATTGTGTGGAGCTCGTGTATTATTGTTGTTGCTGTTAACCTTTGCTGCTGCTGTTGGGAATTGTCATCATTCACATGCGGTAAGCTGACTGGCTGGCTGGTTGTGCACCTGCTTTGTATTCGTCTATTTTAATTCTCAACTCTAAACGTTGACTAGTTGCCTCACATGGTGCATTTCTTCATTTCCCTTCGGGTGTCTATGCTAGTTGGCCTGGCTCTAGATGATGTTAAAGGTCACTGGACTTGTATTGTAAAGTTCAATTGCAACACCAATAACATTTGCCCCCTCTTTAAGTGTCAGTTGTGGAATTAATTATTCATTGCCGCCAAATCACTGTTGTTCGCTGTCAGCAACAATTGTGCACAGCCCGTTTCAATTGCGCGATTACAATATGTTGCAGGTTAACTAAATCGTTGAAATGGCATGCAACGACAATGCGATCGAACCCAGATTTAATTGCCGCCAACAATCAGTGAATTTAAATATTTATGTTCTTCTTCAAAAGTAATATAACAACAATATGTTTAATTTGAAATATTTATGGAGAGTCTAACTGTATATTCAAAATAAAATTTATTTCTATAGGAAAAAATACATACACTGGTGAACACCACTTCTCTTTCATTCGATTTCTTTACAGTTTCGAACTCAAATTGACGAAATATTTTCAAATCGGGAAGCAGTTTTTCTCCATCGGCTCTTCTTTTTGAGATATAGCTCAGGGCCTTACGTTTAATTTAACTATACCTTGGAAAATATAGAAGACCCATATCAGACTTTGTAAAAATTGCGTATTTTGTGTACTTTAAAGTAGATTACGTCATTAGAACAGGCCTTAAATATATCATATTGTACGTCAAAATGCTTGGAACGTCTACAGCTATTTTCCAGTAATAAATTCTAGATCTGCGATGAAAGAACCAAGTTTTTGTTATTTTGTTAACCAGTGTTATCGTTAATAAGACTAAATTAATTTTTAGTGACTCAAAAATATATAAAATCCCTTTATTGAGGTTATAAATGAATGCCTTTCGAAATATTATTAATATTTCTATAACTCGATATCGAATGCGAGAATACGGCCCAAGGTTTATATCCTTGACAGGCTATACAAAATAAGAAAATATATAGCCATGATGCAACGGTCGGGCCAGTAAGTCCACTGATGTATTTTTCTCTGTCAAAATATATATTTTTTTATACCCTCAGCTTTTAGGCTGAGAAGGGACACTTTGATACGACCAAAAATGTGCCTCATCGAAATAACGGTTTTAGACCCCAAGTATTTTTGGACGAAATTCGTTTCACACAATTTGGAGTCGATTTAGCCATGTCCGTCCGTCTTTCTGTCTGTCGGTCTGTCCGTCTGTCTGTCTGCCTTGCTGGTGGGCACGACAACTCTTGAACGGATGGACCGATTCGAACCAAATTTTGCACTTCGTAATATTTTGCCCAAACTTAGTTTAAGTTCGAAGATGGGCCATATCGAACCACTCCGTCGGGTACCTCCCCCACAAAAGTTCAAAAAATTTCTGAAAAATGGTGTGAACGATAACTCTAGAAGGGAGCAATAGATTTGGTCCTGAAGTTTAAGACCTCCTCGCGGATCGTCTTGAAATTTTTTTCAGTAGGTTGTTCTTGCAGCCCCGTTTACGACGGTACAATTTTTTTCGGAGGCAAGTCCATACTTCCCGAGATAATGGCCTAAAAGCTCCAAGAAATCCGACGGCACCAACTAAAATAGCAAATCCCCAAAATAACTCTCGCAGGGAGTTTCTGATTGGGTCAAACTTTGCACATCGTATTAATTTATCCAGTCATGTATCAGGTTGGAAACTGGACTTTATCGCTCCCGTCCTTTGTGTGCGTCCTACACAAAATTTGGGAAAATGCAGTTTGTGGACTCGTCTCGGATCTATTTATTTTTTTGCAGAAGGTTGTCTTCATGGTCCCTACTACAACCGTACAAATTTTTTCCGGAGTAAGTCCATACTTCCTGAGATAATGACCCAGAAGCTCCAAAAAACCTGCAAGCACTCTCTATGAACCAGAAGTTGGCTTACTAAAAATTGTTGGTATATCGTCGGTGTCATGCTTAAGTGTTCCATACGCCATTTGCCTGATTCGAGAAAAACTCAAGTTAATGTTTAAGGCCATACAGGATAAAAATGGTGCAATAATCCAATACTTTAAGAGCTCAGTTCTACTTAACTAAACTCATAGAATATATCAGTAGTTTATTTTAGTCAGATATCTGTGATAGTCTAGAAGTTATGGCAATTTTTTATAATTGCAAAAAGTTACTGAATTGTTCCATGGAATCTTTTTTTCATGTTTTTGGCAGTTTGTGTCACATGGAACACGTTTTGTCACAATTCAATCAAAACACTTTTTATCAATCGTGTTCCACCTCCCTTATATGAAGTGCTACTGTGGAGTTTAAAAATCAGGACTTTAAATGAAACATTTATTTTTCTCATATAATTAAAATTATTATAGGTTTCCTTAACATTTATTTAAGGAATTTCCTCCACTTATCAATATTTTTTTCTGATAAAAATTTCGATCTGACAAAACAGATTGATATTTTGCATTTCTAAGGTAACATAAAACGTTTAAACGCGGTTTTCTTATAATACCATTTTTGTAGTCGGTTAGCTTCAAGTCGAATGGGCGTTTTTGCGTATATTTTTGTGGACTTACATCAAAATTTTGTCTTTAAACTAGGGATTTTTTGTTTAAACGATTGCTAAATTTTCGTTGTCATATAACAACACAATATTCAAAAATATTTGGACTTAGAAACTATTATTCTTCAGTTTTTAAACCAAGTCCTTTGAAACAATTTGTTCCATACGCCACACTTTTCCGTAACTTGGCAAAAATGGGAAATTTTTTGTTCCAAACGCCATCATTTTTGGTGCGGAACAATTCGTTTTTGTCTCTTTTTGTTCCATACGCCAAACGACATGGATATGGAACTAAAAAGTTTAAAGTTGTTTTGTTCCATACGCCAGGCTTTATGCATATGGAACAAAACGACAAGATTTGTTGGGTCACAAAGCGGATATGGAACATACTGGCATCTGAATATCTCAGAAACTATAAGAGATATAGAAAATCCGACCAAAAAATCTGAAAGAGCATGGTTCAAAACCTTGTAAGGTACCTTTATCTCATAATGTCAAAAATGGCGTATGGAACACTTAAGCATGACACCGACGATATGTCAATTATTTGGTATAGCCCCACATTACTGTAGGTATCGATCCCTCATATTTTGAAGCAAACTTGTGATACAAACTCAATATATTTTATATACGGCATTATTATTGTGTTTGATTCTTTTTTGGTCAGAGGCTGAGGGTACATCTCCGTCAGCAAAGCTGACTGATACTTTCTTGTTATTTGTAAAGTATGTCAGCTTAATCTCAGATTTGTTGTTTTCAAACATAAAAACAACAAGTTTTTTAAAGTGCTTTAACAAAATAGTATTTCAGTTTAGACAGAAGTATATCTGTCGTCTTATTCTTTTTGGTGCATTCCCCTCTATAAAAAGTTTTTCATCATTAGAAGACCAAGACCAGAATTCGCTTCATGTATAACATTGCACTCAGCCTTTATATAAAAAATGTTATGTTATGTTATGTTATGGTTTTAGACACCGCATATGTTTGAACAGCAATTCCGACAATTTGGAGTAGATTTAGCCCTGCAGTCCGTCTGGTATGGCTGGATTGCTTCATACTTTGCATCTCATAATATTTTGTATAAACGTTCAAATATGGTCATATCGGTCTACTCTCTCCTCTCCAATAAAAGTTAAACAATTTACGCTAAAATTATGCGCACGATAAGTCTCGAAAAATCAATCGATTTGGTCGAAAATTTGTTCCTCGTAATATTTTTTCGGACATACTCATATATTAGGTTCGAATATGGAATATAACAGTCCAGTTCTTCGGCTAACTCCCAAATAAGAATTATTATTTTTTTTTCGGAAAAGTGCAGTTTAGGTCCAGCTCCCAAATCGTTTTGAGTTATTTTTTGAGAATTGTATCATCAGAAGTGTCATGCCGCTACCGAAGAGAAAAATGCGGCATACAGGGCTACCCTACAATCAGCAGTAACTCGTAGCGCACGAGAGTGGAGGAAAGTCTTTTCCGCAGGGAAAAGGGAGAAATGAAAAAGTGGGAGTAAGAAAAATAGAAATGTACCGGAGCCAGAATGAAGTCGGAAAATTCTACTAAAAAGTTTTTTTCCGTCGCATTATAGCGGACACCCTAAAATTTTACTATGATAACAATTTTATTCTTTGTGCTAAAAATAGTGAAATTAGTAGATTCTTGCAGGTTTTGGAACATAACAATAGTTACCCAAAAATGGTAAAATGAAAGAATTTAATTTATTATTTAAAACTTGTTTTGGCAATTGTCACGATACCTACGTCATAAGAAAAATTGTTCATTTTATCGAATTCAATACATGAACAGAATTGTCTTGTCTTGTGTAATTGCAGGGTAAGGTAGTTAAAGCTGAATCTCGATGGTTCTACAATCTAATAGCCTGTTTATATTATAGCTTTTTGACGGGTTAACCTTCTTTATGAGGATTTGTTTGACGTATACGCAATGGAGTTGGCACTTGAAATCCAGTGGTTTTGATAAATCCGGTTATATATTAACGGACTATAGTAATAATTGCAGATAGACATTCCTTTTATTCGTTTGGTAAGGTTACCCAGAAAGCAAATTTAGGCCTTAGACTTTTTAGTTTTTGTAGCGAGTGATGCACAAAACAGAATAAAACCACGAAATATTTTTGACACAATTCAAAGAATAAGTTTGTTATTTTTTACTGGGTCACCTTGTTATTGCACCATGGTTCTGAAAAAAAGCTTTTCAAATTTTAAGTTTAACACCCATACCTAACACTAGTGATCCTAGTGCGTTTTATATTTTGCAGAGAAAATAATAATAAAAACAAGTGAGCAAAGGCTATAGTCGGGACGGTGCCGACTATGTGATACCCTACACCACTACCACTGTGTATAAGCTTTTCACTGTTAACATTTTTTTAGACATACTAAATTTATCAGAGACCCAGGCTTTTATACCAGATGAACCAAATTGAACCCAAATAATTATAGCACTCTCGAAATCAAGGTATTTTCGTAAATGTGCATGAATTACTTACTTCAAAGTTGTATCCTATAGAAAACACGAAGAGCTGGGTCAATAACATCGACACAATCTGTATTAGTTTAAAGATTAAAGCCCCCTGAAAACTATGACTAAAAATTGCAAAAATTTAATGTTGGGATACCTTGACGCCCTTTGCTATATGCTTTATATTTGTTCACTGTTGACAATCTACTTGGTAAGGCTTTGGTGGACCAATTAAAAGTTCATAATGTCTTCTTTAATATTGCATACTTTTGTTGAAATGCGCCCAACCAAAGCTGCGATATTCGTCATTAAAATTTAAATAAAAAAGTGGAAAATTTTGATGTATTACCAACTTTTACGTATCGCCGTTGTTTGACCACCTATGCCAGCCTACCTTGCATCCTAGTAAAGGTGAGATTTTCTACATTCATTGTACGCAGCGTGATAGAAGACCAAAAATAAGATGACCCGTGTCGCGGCGTTTTTCCCTATCACTTCCTCTTTCGCGGTTATGGTCACTCAAAAGACCTGAAGCCTTGATGTCGAAAGCAATAATTTTGTTAAGCTCATATCTTCTATTCACTCGTAGAAGCAAAGTTGTAGTCTCGTCTTAAGGAATAACAACTGTGAACACATAAAATCCATTAAACATCATCTTCCAGGTCAAAATCGTCAAGATCAAATTTCCGTTATATTTTTTCGGATTTTGGACTACAGATATCAAACCGATCAAAACTGGAGCAAACAACCAACTACAGAAATGTATCTTGAATCTCAATAAACAACTTTCTAGAAAGAACTCTGTTGAAACGGTTCTTAATGGCCAAAATAGCAAAACAAATCCGATATTTATCCTATTTTCTCGGTTTCCGCTGCAAAATTCAAGAAAACAATTAACCAAAATAATGTAGCAAATATATTACCAAACAACTTTCTGGGACATGCGAACTGTAAATGAACGCTTCTTAATGGCGAAAAAAGCAAAATACCTTGGAAAATATTAGATTTTTGTATTTTTTCCGATTCTGGTCCAAAGATACCGAACCGCCCAAAAAAGAATGATACAGTCAACTACAAAAATCGACCTAAGATCTCAATAAAAAACTTTCTAGAACATATGAACATTCTCTGAAATTTTCGTTATGATCAAAATTCGATCTGTAGCGTGATTAAAAGGTTTGAAATTAATTTAACAAATTAGAAATAGGGACCCTTTTTGAAAAGGAATTTGGATCATTTTAAAGCTCAGACTGTCTTCTTTAATATTCGTTACTTCCGTTGAAATGACCACAACCAAAGCTGGGATATTCGTCATTATTACATTTCAAATCAGAAAATGATAAAATGGGACGCATTAGCGACTACTGCGATAGCTCCGTTGTTTCACCACCTACGATAACCTACTTTGTATAATGTAAAGGTGATATTTTTCTCTTCCATTAACAGGCTTTGCTTTTGGAATAACCCAACTAGAAACGGAGATATTCTTATTAGAATAAAACCTTAAATTTTTCCCCAAATAAGTTGTTTGCCCATTGCGACCCCTAAATATTATCCGACCATCACCAAAATCAATAGGCTTCTTCCTCTCCGGGACCCCCATCAACTCCCGAAATTCCGTGACGATCCTATCAAAATTGCGACCTGTAGCGTGTCTAGCCAGATCGACTCAGCTCGTCGAGACATTCATTTTGGTATATATAGGTATAGGTCTCACGGTGCTCTTGAAAAAATTTTAAATGGAAGGTGCTTACACCTCAGAAGTTTTTGCGGATTCTGAAACTACAATGTTTATAGATGAGAAAAATCAAAACACAAAAAAAATCGCCGGAGCGCTTTTTAAATAAATCGCGATTTAAGTTGACATTTTTAGGGGTTGTTTAGGTTTTCACGATTTTGCTTAGAAAACGCAAGTCTTATCAAAATGGGACTAAAGAAAATGTTGTAGCTATGAAAATTTTCTACAAGATCGACCTTTATAATATTTTCGTAGGTTTTACCATTTTTGAGATATAGAAGTTCAAATTGGGACAATGCACTGACTGTATCGCCCCCTTATAAAACAATGTCATGAAGGGTGCGCCTTAACTAACTTTTGATGAAAACTGCTTACACAGGGGAAGTTTTTGTGAATTCTGAAACAGCAATGTTCGTAGATGAGAAAAATCCAAAAACAGGAAAAAATCTCTGTAGGGATTTTTAAATAAATCGCGGTTAAAATGCACATTTTTAGGTGTTTTTTAGGTTTTCACGATTTTGCTTGGTAACGGCAAGTCCAATCCAAGTGGAGCTAAAGAAAATGTTGTAGCTGTAAAAATTCTCTAGAGGATTCAGGCTTATCATTTGTTTCCAGTCTGTACCATTTTTGAGATAAAGAAGCTCAGTTTACATTTTTAGGTTTTTTTGTTAGGGTTTCGCGAATACGGTAAGTCTTATCGATATAGGATCTGAGAAAATCTTAAAGCTGTGAAAATTCTCTACAAGACTGGCTTAAGTAACTTATCCTAAGTTGTACCATTTTTTAGATATATAAGTTTAAGTTGGGAATTTGCAGTCATGACATTGTTTTATATGGGGGGCGATACAGAAATGAATTGAATTTGAATTGTCCCAATTTGAACTTATATATCTCAAAAACGGTAAAACCGACGAGAATACCATAAAGGTAAATCTTGTAGAGAATTTTCATAGCTACAACATTTTCTTTAGTCCTATGTTGATAGGAGTTGCGGTTTCTAAGCCAAATCGTGAAAACCTAAACAACCCCTAAAAATATCAACTTAAATCGCGATTTATGTATTTAAAAAGCGCTCCGGAGATTTTTTTGTTTTTTGATTTTTCTCATCTATAAACATTGTAGTTTCAGAATCCGCAAAAACTTCCGAGGTGTAAGCACCTTCCATTTAAAATTGTTTCAAGAGCACCGTGGTCTACGACCATTATTTCGATGCGTTACAAACTTTTTGGCCAAAAACAATTTATAATACCTTCCCCATATAGTGATGTAGGGTATAAAAATAAAAATTATATTTTACATATACCTACACACAGCAATGTCTCGATAATCCGGTCACTGGTTAATCCGGTAATGTGGACACTAAAATAGTCCGGATTATCGAGGTTTTTCTACTCGTTAATCCGGATATCACTATTTTTTACACTTATAGCATTTTTTAAATTCTGTATTTCATTTTAGTGTTTGGTTTAGACAATTACAATTTAAAACTCTAATTATACGCCCCATTCGGCAATCCACGCAATTCGATAATTCGGAAATCGTCGAAACAGGCTGTGCCCGGATTATCGAGATTATACAGTATTTTAATAAACATTTCAGTTTGAGCTCTTAATAATTTTAAATAAGTTATTGCGAAAAAGGCTTTAATATTTAATGGAATTTACTGAACTATAAACATTAATATTGCAATTTTTCCATGAAATTTCTTGGAAATAAGTATAATTCGTATTAAAATTAAAATATGTACTTTTGTTTGTCGTACAGCGTATTTTATGACCTTCCACTCTCATAATTTTATCGTTAAGTGAAATGTATGTTTATTTTAAATTTTAGCTACCTCTCTCAGTGACTGCATTTGTGTGACATTTCATTAAATTTAAATTTTATTACCACAAGAGGATGCCATTAAAATACTCAACTATTATGGAGCTCTAGGTAGTTTATTTCACTTAGCACTTTTGAAGGCGTTGGTCGGTTGAGAGAAATAAATGAATAAAATTCCAGAAACGAAGATGTCATTGACGATATCGACGACGCAATATCAGTATTGATACTTCTACGCCCACGTGCCACATGAATTTGTAAAATACCAACGCTTTCGGTTTCTACTCGTTTCCCTTGTAACAGTAAGTTTTCATTTCAATTTTGTTTTATTTGCCAAATACTCGAGTGAGTAATCGTTTTTAAGGTTTACGATGTCCGCTCAATAGCAGTCAGTGTACATTAAGCAGACTATTTTAAACTGCCTACAAAAATTAAAGCCAGAAGAAAAACACATCACCACGAATGTCACCAGAGAATTGCATGGCTATGAAGGTGACAGTGATAACCAACAGATTTGTCGTTGGGGAATTAAATCTGGGGCCGCACTTAAAACGAGACCACAACATGAATATGACTGTTTAATGGCGGACCCATGGTATGGCGAAGTAGCAGCAGTTGACCTGTGCGTCAAGCGTTCAATCATTTGCTGTGGCCTTTTACGGGGCGTAATGTGCCGTGGAATTGATTTTTGGTTGCTATCTTGTGTTGATGGCGGTGACACCATAGATGCTGAATTCTTGTTGTTCTTGTTCACATTATTGTTGATGGTATTGAAAGTCAACGCCAAACCAACTAAACAGCCATTTAGTTGATGTACATAACTGCCAATATTGTTGTCCGGGTCGTCGTCGTTTATGTCACATGTTGGAAGAATATCGGGGGGAAGTAAGCCAGAAAGTCATAATGATTAGAAACTGTAAGGAAGCAAACGATGCCAACGATGACAACAACAAAATCAACATTAAACACCAAGACAAGCCATTGAATAGTCAGTCAGCTGCAGGAGCAAACTGATTTATCGATATCCGGTGTATGTTGGTAATAATTTGTTCTACGATTATTGTATACAGGTTTCTTGAACGTCTCGTCTAATAATATCCATCAACAGTGTTTGGTGCTCTTATTACTACCATTTTGTCGATGGTAAAGGTTGAGGGGAAATATCCAAGTCGCTGATAGATAGTTGCTGATAGTTTTGTTGTCAAGTTGTTGAATGCAACAGGAAAATAAAGGTTTGATTACAATAAAATAAATACCATCTAACAACTAGATATGTGCAAATGTCGAAAATATAAATTAAATGTAATTCTCGCAAAAAAGTGTGGAAAACTATGTTTCTGGTGCGGACCTCTTTCTCTGGGTGATTAATATTATATTCAAAAATACACCTATTACATTCAAGATTAAAGAAACTACAGTAATAAATAATGACTACAGTCGAAATTGCTTAGAAACAATAAAACAGTTTTATCGAACTCCCAGCAAAAAATCGGATCCGTTAGTCATTACGTAACCCATTATAAAGTAATGTAAACAAGCTTCTTTTCGCACTTACTTTACTCCTCACTAAGTAATGAGGACGGTGGTGCAGTGTGTGTGTGTCCGACTCTAAATCCTAGGGTTGTGTGTTCAACGGCACACGAGTTTTTATTAATTAAAAAATAACAAATCGTGGTGCACATGTGCACTGCACACAAAAATTGGTGAATGTGTAATAACTTTTTTTGGTCGATACGGAGAAAAAAGTTACCGCAGCGAAACCGATTTCTAAAGGCCTTTTGATATTTTTCTTTATACAATTTTAATTGCTTGAACAAACATTTATGTTTAATACACACATTGTGCATACATATACTTTGTTTAAGTAAAAATAAACCCTGAAATATCGCGATTTGGCGAACAAGTACATATTAGATGTGTGTAGATGGCTCGATACTGAAGATTATATTCAATTTAATAGCTTATTTAAGAAAGAATTTCCGTCGTAATGAGAACAGAAAAGACATACACAACTGCAAGGGAAAACTTGCATGCCATCGGTTAGGAACCTTTTTTAACGATAGGGGAAAGTTTACAACAGAGAACAGAAAAGACATACACAACTGCAAGGGAAAACTTGCATGCCATCGGTTAGGAACCTTTTTTAACGATAGGGGAAAGTTTACAACAGATTTTCCTTGCTTTACACGGCTTTTGTGGTGGTATTTCTGATATTTGTAAAAACAAGCAAAGAAGTTGTAATAAGTTACAAGTAATTCGAACCAATATGGCATCGAATCGTCTTTGTGAAACTGGCCATTAAAGTCTAGTTGTTGGATGTTTAAGGGTTTTTTTTCGATTTCATCAAATAAAATGCAATTATATTATAGACCATGTAAAGAGCAAAGTCTAATCTTTTAAAATCCTCAATAACAAGTAAAAAGTATCAGTCGGCTTTGCCGACAGTGATATACTTTCAGCCTGTGACATAATGAAAAGAAGAAAACGCAGCATGGGTTGTTTTTCCATAACATTACTGCTGTAATGAGTACTGCGAGAACTATAAAAAATAAGGATTTCGGCCATATTTTTTAACTTTTGTGGGGAGGTACGGGAAGAAGTGGAACGATGTAGGCAATCTACGAATTTGATGCAAGTTTGGAGGAACGATTACGATGTGCCAAGATTGGACCAAATCGAGGAGCCATAGTTAGTAGTCGTTCACACAGAAAAAATGGCCTTTCTAACATATGTCCCAAACATATTTTGCAGCAAACATATATTTGTTTGCAAGCAGTCCCAAACACAACAACGCCTTTCATAAAGCAAAAAACTACTGGTTTTTTCTGAGAGATTAAAAAAACAATTTTGGCGAGTTTTTTTATTGACTAACACCACCACACACCACCAAACAAAGCAGAGACAAATTTTGCTGCTTTTTATTTATTAATTCTTTTATTTTGTAATATTGTAACTTACCGTTTCTTCTAAAGGGTTTCACTGTAGTTGTTATCGTCTTGTAAGCATAGCAGAACAATATGAATCATACCCAGCAAAAATTTGGTAAGCACATGTCATTACTTTTTGTATTACCAGGTAATGAGTACTCATTACCCTCCGCATTATCAGACAGTACATATGTATATAACAGTTAACACATAACTAGTTACATCCTTAATTACTACTTACTTACTACGGAATAAGTACGGTGGCTCACCGTCGGCATGGGAGTTTGTTGTTGACAATATTACGAAGAAATGTTGATGTACATGGATGTTTTTAAACAACCTTTACTATTTGTATGGGTGGCCTAGTATGTAGTGTGTTTGGCTACAAATCAGAAGTTCGTGTGTTCGACACCAGGGAGCGGAATAAAAGAAAAAAAAACAAAAAAAATTGTGGAGTGTTGAATTTGAATAAATTTTCACCTCAATTGTTCTAAAAGTACAACATATGCTTTTTAGCTTTTTTCGACTGCCGGTATGTGGTTAAGTATGTACTTAAAAAACATATTTAAGGAAGTACTTTCTTCCTATGACATCCCCATGTAAAAATAATGACTTTTACGGTCAATTAGTAAGTAGTTACAACTGTCAAATTTTACTGAATAAAGTCATCACTTGGTAATGACTTTTTTTGCTGGGTATGTACATACATGGTTAGTCTATCAGCGCTGGCTTGAGATATTAGATGTTTCCTTTATATTAAAGAAATCACAAATTTGTAGCTGCGAAGTATTTGACTATACGAACTTTGTTTTTTGTCACCAAACGCACTGTAGTTGTTTGGTTTGTCGGTAGTTGTTGTGTGTGTGGTTTGTTGATAAAGTCTCAATGTTATCGTGAGACGATGGTGGGGGTTGTATTGTGGTTTGTTGATACATTGTCAATATGATGGTGAGACGATGAGACAGATGAAAATGTAGGGAATAACAGCCCAGCAAACTAATCGTACCGACATGTTCTAACATAAAAAAATATGTTGGTACCCAAACATATTAAATTGAGATATGTTACAAAATGTTGCAAACAGATATTTGTTTGGCCACAAACAAATTATGTTTGGATCCAAACATATATTTGTTTGCAATCAGTCCCAAACAAATATTACAATCAAATCCAAACATATTCAGCCAGTATGGACTTAAACTCTATAAAAAGAATACTGTCGTAATATGAGTGGCGAGGACTACCTGCTATAAATTTTCAAAATATCCTGGATATGTCCCTAAACTACACATTTGCTAAAACATTTTAAAAGTGTATGTGGGATGTACACGAAGGAGTGAACCGATAAAATATATGTTAGAATATGATATAAACATGAGACACACTTTAGTTGATCATTTTGACCTTTTTTATTGCTTTTGGACCAGTATGTGTGGAAACATGGATTTTCTACGAAGAACGCCATTGTGGACCACAGGAAGTACTTTCGATAAAAATTTGCAAACGATCATCGAACAGCCCTTCAACTACACTTAAGTAAAAAAGTTGTTGAACCGAAGAAGTTTTCCAATATAGACAAGGGTGCGCCTTAACTAACTCTAAATGGAAGGTGCTTACACCTGGGAAGTTTTTGCAGATTCTGAAACTACAATGCTCATAGATGAGTAATATAAAGAAACAAAAAAATCGCCGGAGGGATTTTCAAATAAATCGCGATCAAAATTCACAATTTTAGGGTTTTTTTTTTAAGTTTTCACGATTTTGCTTGGAAACCGCAAGTCGTATCGAAACGAGTCTAAAGAAAATGTTGTAGCTGTGAAAATTCTCTACAAGACCGACCTTTTAGTTTTTTCGTAGGTTTTAACATTTTTGAGATATAGAGGTTCAGTTCAAATTTGTAGGTTTTTATCCCAAGTCTTCAAGATTTTGCTTGGAAACCGCAAGTCATATAAAAATGGGATTAAAGAAAATGTTGAAGCTTTGAAAATTCTCTACAAGATTGGATGATTATTTTTTTCCTAGGTTGTACCATTTTCAGGATATATAAGTTTAATTTGGGAAATTGCAGTAATGACTTTGTTTTATAAGGAGGCGATATAGTCAGTGCATTGTCTTAATTTGAACTTCTATATCTCAAAAACGGTAAAACCTACGAAATTACCATAAGGGTCAATCTGGTGGAGAATTTTCACAGCTACAACATTTTCTTTAGGCCCATTTACATAGGACTCGCGGTTTCCAAGCAAAATCGTGAAAACCTAAAGAACCCCTAAAAATGTGAACTTAAATCGCGATTTATTTGAAAATCCCTCCGGCGATTTTTTTGTTTCTTTATATTACTCATCTATGAGCATTGCAGTTTCAGAATCTGCAAAAACTTCCCAGGTGTAAGCACCTTCCATTTAAATTTGGTTAAGGCACACCGTGAGACCTTACTGGAACTTGATGTACGTTTGAAAGAAATATTACAATCAATTCGTAAGTTTTCGTGCTCACCAGTCTCTTAATTTGGATCCGACAGGATTATTTAGTGCTTTAGGGACATTATCTCAGGAAATATGGAAAAGTGTACCGTCGTGAATGGGACCCTGAGCACAACCTGCTGTAAAAAATTGCATGCTGATCCGAAAAGAGTCCCTAAAATGTACTTGTGCCAAAAATTTTCAAAATTTGTGTGGGAGGTACTTGAAGCTGTAGACCGATATAGTCCATATTCGAAATATTACGACGTGCAAAGCTTGGACCCAATCCGTTAATCCCTTCGGGAGTTGTTGTGCGCACAATTTTAGCGAAAATTTTTGAAATTTTGTGGGTGAGGTATCCGAAGGATATGGCCCATCTTCGAACTTGATCTAAGTTTCTACAAAATATTACGAAAACCAAATTTTAGATCAAATAGGTAGACCGACGGACATGGATAAATATACTCCAAATTGTCTGAAACGGATTTCGTCCAAACATACTTGGTTTCTAAATCCATTATTTCGATGAGGCACATTTCCAGCGAGTGGGTTATCCCCGTAAGATATTTTGATGAGTTTTTACATAAGATTACATCAAATATTAATTATAAGGTCATTCGATAAAAAAGCTTCCGCACAAAAAGCTTTTAAAGTTTTTTTATTTTTCAGAACTTTGGACAATTTTTGGAAGTCACTGTTAGCAGATATTTTAGGGGCACACGGCATAACTAAAATGACATAACCGTTTGTTTCTCACTAATTGTATCTTTATGTCATTACATATATATCATATATAGCTTTATTTCATATATCATATCAATCGAAAGTGGCTTGTGCGTGGCCTTTTTTTAATTTTGAAATGGAATAAAGTTATTTTAGTCTTTAACAGGCAAAAGGTTATTCATTCGCGCAAAAGGAAATAATTTTTTGAGATTTTTTTTTTCATATCATAGTATTTTTTGAAAAAAAAAAAATCATTCATTCAAACTACGGAACCTTTTTATACCCTACACCACAATGTGGAAAGGGTATTATAAGTTTGTTTTGGTAAAAATTCATGTAACACCGCGAAATATTCGTCGGAGACCACCAATGTGGTATACCAATCTTCATATCTCGACGAGATAAAGCGATTTTGAGATGTATGTCCGTCCGTCCGTCCGTCTGTCCATTATAAATTGTAAACACGCTCCAGGCCGCAATTATGGACCGATCGTCACGAAATTTTGTATGGAGGTCGGGTTCAGGCCAGAATAGATCCCTATTCTTATTGGTGATGATCGAGAAATATTTAGTGGGTGAAATCGACCAAAAACATAATATTTATTCAATTTTCTAGCGGTTCTGTAGGTCGCAATTATAGTCCGATCGCCTCGAAATTTAAAATAATGTAAGAGTATATTACACAGAAGTTTACAATTTTAGATGGTGATTAGATAATATTGAGAGAAAATTGTGAAAATTTTTAATATACAGCTTATATCTTTTTTCCTGGAAGAGACATTCCGGGCAAGTAAGCTATACTTGGAAGAAGAACGATTGACCTTTCTATTGATTTAAATTGTGTTGGTGTACATGATAAGATAGCAGAGTTACAGCCTAATATACCCAGTTATTTGTTTTAGTGTAATCATAAACACGCTAGAGGTCGCAATTATAGCTCAATAATCACGAAATTTTGCAAGAGGTAAAAGTTGAGGTAGAAAAGTTGCTTACAATTATGGACGATGATCTGATATTATTTAGCGAGTGAAATGGACCATTACTTTTGTATGAAAAATACAAAAAAAATATTTTTGGTCTATATTTTATTTCCTGGAGGGCATATGCAGGTAAAGTAGACTACATATGGAAATAGAACTACTGATCTTCCCCCTGATGCAAATTGCAATCACGTGTCTGCTATATAACGGGCCTTAATATATAATGTGTTTTGTGTAGAGAACCACATTTTCCTATTCCCAGTTTTTTCATAGTTGCAAATTACATGGTGCACTAACGTTTTAATTATCCACTTGTTTTTTTATACAAACATTGCAGCACTTTGCCACCTTTTTGCAAAACTATTCCCCAGCCACGTAAAATCAAATTTTCAACGATGGCCATATACAACTTCTCTACAAGTGGTTCTTAGGGCACGCCGTTCGGACTCGGAGATAAGCTGTGGGTCCCATATCATTGAGCGAATATGAATCGGGGTACACTCACTCATCGATATGAAAGAAGTCTCCCTTGTCCCTTCTGAGATGTTTGCGAAACAATTATTATATTATTATTTAAGCTTGGTGTGATACGGTACCAGAATGCTCATAGTTATTTCTTACAATAAATTTATTTGTTCCATAAAAAATTTTTGATTTGTGAAAAGCCAATTCCCAGTGGTAAGGGTGTAGGCTATCACATGGTCGGCCCCGTCCGACTATAGCCTTGGCTTACTTGTTTTACAATTAAATAAAATGAACGTTTTTTATTTTTAATTAATTTCTCGTTGGAATCGAGCCGTTTATTATTTTTGCAAGTGAGAAGGGAAAGCCAATGATTCGAACCCACACAACCACCACTATGTGACATGCATGTTTCGCCGTTTGTAGAGCGGCTCCTCAGACATATCGGCTATGGAATGGCTTCTCTGCCATTAGACTTTTTTCTTTCAAATGCATGGCATGCTTAAACAATATCTGAGGTATAGAAAAGTTTATGTCGGAAATAGCAATAGTATTTATCATTAAAATTAACGCTTCAAAGTATTAAAACTGGAATGGCTTAGCGCGCTTTACAACAACTATGATATTTGACCATCAGCGCCAACACATTTGGTCTTGATTTAAAGCTCAGACGGTCTAATTTCATTATCAGGTTCTTCTCTTTGAATACGTCCAAAAACAGACATATCAGTCATGAGAATAAATTCCACATGTTGGAAATTGATATAGCTGGCAGTTTTTCTCCATCTTTATTATATTTCCACTTTTGGTGACCCAATTGGGACCAATTAAAAGCTCAGAAGTCATATTTAATATTGGCCACTTTTGTTTCGCAGTAAAAAACTCTATGTTTCATATTTTGGAAAAGGCTTTAGAGGATGATATATCAATAATCTCGTCCTATTGCCGAAGATGGAGACTAAAGCCCAGTCTATCGAAAACCGAAGTATGTTGCTTCCATCTCTCGCATATTGAAGAAGGAAAAAACTTACAGTTCGCCTCAATGGGTCTGTTCTCTCCCACAACTTCAATCCAAGATACCTCAGAATAACTCTTGACAGAACCCTTTCGTTTAAGCAACACCTTAATAAAACAGCACAAAAGATCAAATCTAGAAACAACATCATCCAGAAACTCGTAGGAACGAATTGGGGTGCCTCGGCCAACTGTCTTCGAACATTTGCCTTGTCTCTAGTATGCTCAACAGCCGAATACGGAGCATCTGTGTGGCTCAACAATCACCACGTAAGACGAATTGATGCCCAACTAAACTCCACCATGAGATTGATAACAGGGACACTAAAATCAACACCGATAGAATGGCTCCCAAAGCTATCGAACATTCAACATCCAAACTTAAGAAGAAAACACGCTCTTCTCAAGAATTATAATAAAATCACCGCAAATACCAGCATCCCCCTCAATCGAGATTTATCAATAGCATATGAATATAGGCTGAAATCCAGAAAACCGCCATTAATACTAGCCAAACAGCTACTAAGCGAAGATTTTAATACACATACTGCTTGGCTATCGCAGTGGAACTCTGTTGGTCGCAGCAGTCCTCTTTTCAACCCACAAAACAGAACAACTGAATTCGATCTACCACGCAAACCTTGGTGTAATTTAAATCGACTCCGCTCTTCCACAGGCCGAACAATGGAAACCCTACATAGACGGGGTTTCGCCGACGACCCTAGCTGGGTGTGCGGAGCCCAAACCCAGCCGATCGACCACATAATTTACAATTGTCCCATGCTATCTTTTCCAGGAAATACTGAGGAAGTACAGTCCCTTTCAACAGACGTAATATCCTGGCTAAACACATTGAATCTTTAGATACATAAAATCAAAACTAACTCTGTAATTTTTTTATAAAAAAATCCATACGCTAAATAAAAAAAAATAATTATAATATTACTAACGTAAACTGATCAAAATTTCGACCTTTAGCGTGATTACAATGGTAAGAGGGTCAGACGCCGGATCGAATTAGCTCCTCGAGACTTTTATTTTGGCATATATAAAGGTAGATCTACTACCGTTATTTCGGTGTGTTACAAACTTTTGAGTCTAAGTCAATTTATAATACCCTCCCCATAAAATGGTGTAGGGTGTGTTTACATTTTTTTTACGAATTTCAGTTGCTGATCAATTTATGACAATTTTTATTTTAAATGAGTCTTTAGCTCTGCGGGGCATATTTCAATATGAGTTCTTTGTTCTATAGTTTCTTTATAAAGGATACAACTAATAAGAACTTTCTTTAACTACTGGATATCATGAAATTCTTTGTTTGTTGGAAAATAAAGTATCTTAAATATGGAATATTTTCGTGTATTTATGTGTGTTCCCTGTTTTATGTCTACGCTATTTGATATTTCGAAAAATGTATGTACATAGGTACATACATATGTATGCCTATGTATGCCAATCGTGAAAATTATGTTGCGGTCGAATGGGTTAATATGTGAGTGCATAAAAGCGGTTACATTTTAAATATGTTGTGGTTGCCATTTGTACTGAAATGTTATTAAAATGAAATAGGGTGCATCTGTGACCTATTTGACACATTTTACATTTGGGGCTTTCCGTTTTCACCACACAATAGACACCGATACGCTCGCATACATACAGGTCAACAAAAATACAACACAAAACATTTATGCTAACACATGTAAGTTCCTACACATGTATGTGTGAATGTGTGCGTGTGTTAGTTGAAGTTTGTTATCCGTTTGGTCGGTTTATGTTGCGGTTTCACATGCAACATAAAATAGCTGGGGATCAAATGATGTGCTATGTGTCATTTAATCGGGTTTCTCTGGTGTCATTAGAAAATTAAATTTCATTTTATATTTCGACATTTTAATAATTTATTAATTGGTCATTTGTGTTTTTGATTTATGGGCAGTGGTGGTAGTCCCATTCCAGTCATAAAAAATATGAAGCTGTAGAAAAAAGAACAATGGTAAATATCTTCAATAATAAATAACTTAATGGTTATGCTTTCGTTGAAATTTTAGTTCCACATTTAAATCTACTTATTTATGGTAATTACAAGGGCGCTTTAAAAATAATTGTACATATAAACGTTGTTTATGAACGAATTGTTTAAAAATACAAGGGGATCAATGAACTCGAATGTTCTTTAAATAAAAGTAGATACATTTATAATTATAAAATAACGAGCTACTGCTGACAGGGTCTTTTTGGCGATTTTCAAAGGCGAAAATATTTCCATACCATTTGAAAAGTTTTTAGCTGTTATGTGACAACATATACAGTATAGGTGACAAAAACAATACCAAACCATACCATTTTAAAAGATCAAACTCTGATGTTTTCAATATAGAAGACTTGAGTCATTTTATCGTTTTCCAAATGTGACCAAAACAATCTCCATTTGCTGAAAACAAGAAGAAAACAAAAAGCAGACGAATGACAGAAACAAATAGAATTCCGTGCAAAGGAATTCTTGTAATTCTAATTCTTCTCCATTATCCTTTGAGGTTTGCTGTCAACTGTGCAATGGTTGTCGAATGTCAAAAGTTTTACAGGAAGTTTTATTGTCAATTGTTGCTTATTGCATGTTGCATGCAGCATAACAACTACACACACGCACACCCATTCAACAACAAGTCTAAGCCAAACCATATTAAAACGGCCACCAACACAACCAAACAACCATCAACACCGCCACTACCAACAAATGGTAACCCAGTTGCAGTCATTTCGACAAAGTCATATCCACTAACAACTGCTGCTACTGTTCGTACAATGAAATCCTTTCCTCCTTTGGATATGCGACAAAGTCGTTGTTGAGGAAGAAAAGAAAACATGAAGAGAATGTGACATTACCCATTACGCAGCACAATTTGTCACTTACAACAGCGCCAGCCACACAACCATAAGAACATACATACACACATACACTAACATAAATGGTGTGGTAACTACAGAAAAACAGATTCCTTACCACAATCTGCAACAACGCCTCAAAGCGAGCGGCAGAATGACAACTTTGCCAGCGAGTTCCGCAGCAATAGTTGAATATTTCTCACAAAGACTAAAGAAAAGTGTTGCAAAGTTCTTTTTGTTCGTTGTTTTTATTTTGTAGAATTTCGCACTTTCCAGTATTCTGCTGCATTGCATTGGCAGCGCCATCAGTTCGACGACTATGGTGACGTGCATTAAAACCTATTAAATATTTAATGAGTGTATTGGGGGGTTCTCACACTGTCAACTATCAGCTGAGCTGGTGGTGGTGGTACGTATACCAGCTAGCACTTGTTTGTTGCACAGTTGTAGTCAATTGTCGCGCCAGTCGCCACCTCGTTTACTTTTGACAAACGAAATGTGCATCCCTGAAACTTTACAAAGTCTACTTAAGGTTTGGTTTGTGACACTGTTACACAACTCTCTTAGCAGATATGGAGCCCATTCAAAGCGCGGCAGGAAGCGGATATACAGGGCATAGGACAAGCGGGAAATCGTAAAGACGTCATAAAAATTTAATCTGTACGCAATGTGTCAAGTGCAAGTGGAATGATGTGTACATATGTGCAACTGTGCAAGCATGTGTCAAAATTATACAAAGGCATTGTCACAAATTTGTGGTAACGTTTAGCCTGAAACGGGACCCAAAGTATGAATCTCACACCATGCTATGATCGTCCTTCATCACACAGAAAAACACACACACATACTCCAGTTAAGGCAAAGGCTGAGATTGTCACTCAAACATTTCGAACATATGGGCGGGGGGTATATACACATCATACTCTTTGCTGTCAGTTCAACGATGAATTTATCAGATGGTGTTCTCTGCACCACACCACCACTGCTTTATTCAACAATGACGACCAGCGAGTAGATATGTATATATGTGTGTGGGTAGTTAGGTGGCATAGCAAAGCCGCCGCATCAGTAACGACACACCACACGGCAACTAGAAGAAGAAAAAGTAGATGTGAATGACATGCGAAAAATTCTGTTGTCAGATGTCAAATCATTGAGAGATATGGCCGACCACATATGTTGAGCTGTTCCGATATCAAACTCAATACACAATGACTGACGTACATACATACATACATTTATTTCAAAATTTGTTGACGTTTTTTTGTGATTTTCAAAGTTTTGTGGCTTTAGTTGTTAATACTGGAATTATTATGTGATAATTACATGTGTATTAAAATGGAACATGCGCCACATTTCCTAAATACCTGAATCAAATGAAGTGTAAGTATTTATTTACAAGTCTATAATATAGTTCTTACAACAGTCCCACTTCGATTACCTTACCAAAATTTTAACATCTTCTTTGGTCCCCCAAAAAAGATACTTTTAAAAAGTGGATATTACAGCTCAGCAAAATGATCTATGATCATGAGTTGAATCCTGAGTGCAAGTGATTTCTCATGGCAGATTTTTGGATTAATAACCAATGATTAATGGGATCCATATTTTTATCACATTGGAATAATAATATTTTTTGTCCAATCATGCCATTTTTTTAACTAATAGCAAACACGGCGAAAAAGGCTGAAAAATCTCCTTTTGTGGTACTTTCACTACGGCTCAAGAAAACAAGGACAAAAAGGACATGGAAGGGAATTAAAATGATCCACAAAAAGATTCAACATTGGATTCTAGTTCATTCAAAACAAAAATTCCATTACCAAATATCGGGGTTTTATAGTATTTTTGGTAGTCGTAACTACTTTCAAATCAACTTAGTAACCCATTATATTAACAAGGGCATGTCGCATTGAATAATTAGTTATTCTACGGCTTCTAAAGTTGAACAAGTAAAAAAAGTATCAGTCGGCTTTGCCGACAGAAATATACGCTCAGCCTGTGTGAGTTGAAACTTTCATCTACAAAGAGGTCGAAGAGCGGGCATACAATGAAGATCCCTTTCCTTAAAATTTATGTATTTAGAGGGTTTTCGGAATTTTGTGGCCTTTTTGTATGTATGAACTTGCCGACAAAAATATGGATTTGAATTAAAACTCAAATGTGTTGCGGAGGAGGTACCATTTTGGAAGAGGACTTCATTTTTGGGAGTCATTTCTTTTCAAAGAAATCGCGCAGACCGATATGGACCATTTTAGAAATTAAATTAAATTTGGACAATATATAACGAAGCCCAAATTTTGGACCGAATCGCCTGATTCGTTCGAGAGTTATCGTGTGCTTCAGAGGTGTAAAATTTGGTTCGAATCGGTTAATCCTTCTAGAGAAGTAGAGACCAACAAAATACAAGCAAAAGGAAAACATGTGTGGATATATGAGTGTTTTTGTTCACGTACAGTGTGCGTGAGGGAGAAAAGGAAATGCAAAGACAACTCAGTGGGATAGCTGAGTATACTGTCTTTGCAAAAAAGCGCATCATTGTTCTGGAGTTATCGTGCGCACCATCCAGCCAGACAGACAGGCAGACTTCTTCTTTATTTACTCATCCGTTATTCGGATATTGGTGATCGTACAATAATATTTCAATGATACATATATGATATTAAGTATATATTTATAATTATTTGTTGTTACACAATGATGTTCAGCTCCCTGTTCTTAGCGGCTTGTAAAAGTGTGTATTCATCATTATAGCCGGTCCATGTCTGGATATTTTTGAGCCAGGTTGTTTCTTTTCTACCTCTTCCGCGCTTTCCGTCGATTTTTGCCTTAAGGATTGTCTGTAGAATCTTGTATTTGTTATTTCTAAGTATGTGTCCAAGGTATGAGACTTTACGCTTTTTTATTGTTGAGATTAGCTGTCGGTTCACATTCATCCTTCTAAGTACTTCGTCATTTGATATTTTTGAATCCAGGGTATTTTCAGTACTCGTCGGAATGTCCACATTTCAAAAGCTGCCAATTTTCTTTCATCGGACATTTTAAGTGTCCAGACTTCGGAAGCATATAAGAGGACTGACCAAACATAGCACTTGATAAATCTTATTTTTGTTGTCACATTTATGTCGTGACTTGTTAATACTTTTTTGTGTTTAAAAAAGGCATCTCTCGCTATTTCTATTCGGCTGTTAATTTCTTTTGAGTAGTCCCAACGGTCATTTATTAGTACTCCCAGATATTTAAATGTGTGTACCCTCTCGATTTCCGTTTCCTTTATAGTAAGCTTCACGTTGCGATGGTCGTTTTTTCTGCTTACAATCATGTATTTAGTTTTTTTCATATTAATTTTTAACCCATACTTTTCACTTGTGAGTGCCAATTTTTCTATAAGTTTCTGTAGACCTGATATGCTCTCAGCCAGTAGTGTGGTGTCGTCTGCATATCTTATATTGTTCACAATATGTCCATTTATTTTTATTCCAATATTTCCTCCATCTAGCGTTTCTTGAAATATTTTTTCCGAGTACACGTTGAATAGTAATGGGGACAGTATGCATCCCTGTCTAACTCCTTTTGAGATAATAATTTCATCACTTTGTTCACCATTGACGTCGATTCGTGCTTTTTGGTTCCAATACAAATTTTTAATACATCGTAATTCTTTTCCTTGTACTCCGATAGATGTCAAAATGTTCATTAATTTATCATGGTTAACCGTATCGAAGGCTTTCTCATAATCGATGAAGCAGATGAAAACATCTTTTTGGGCTTCTCTGCATTTCTGGACTAAGACTTGTAAACAGAATAGAGCTTCTCGGGTACCCATCCCTTCCTTAAACCCAAACTGCGTTTTTCCCATAGCATGTTCGCACTTGCTATATATTCGTTGATGTATTATTTTTAGGAATACTTTCAGTACGTGGCTCATTAAACTTATTAATCTGAATTCACAACATCGTTTTGCATTGTTTTTCTTGGGAATGACTATGAAAGTAGATTTGAGCCAATCTTCTGGATATTGTCCAGTGTCGTATACATGGTTGAAAAGGGTGATGAGGAGTTCTTTATTGCTGGAATCTATTAGCTTTAAGACTTCAGAGGGTATTTCATCTGGTCCTGTGGCTTTTTTATCTTTTAGAGTTTGTACGGCGCATTCTACTTCTAATCTTGTTATTGATGATCCAACTAGATAATTGCTTATATTATTCTCAAGAGGTGCTCGCTGCTCATCCGTGAAAAGTTTTTCTATATAATCTTTCCATATAGTCTTTCTTCCCTCCATATCAAACACTGCTTGATAATTATCATTAAATATAATTGCACTTGTCTTTCTTCCATACGTCCCCGCAGATTCCTTTATCTTTTTATGTAGGTTAAAGTCGTCATGTATGGACTGTAGAAATTCAATTTCTTGACATTTTCTATTTAGTTGGTCATTTTTTGCTACACGGATTGCCGATCTTATTTCTTTGTTTATTTCCCAGTACCTTTCATAATTTTTATTTTTATGTCTACTTCTTTCTTCCCGAAGTTCCCGAAGTTCTCGAATTTCGTCTGTTATCCAGTCTTCAGTTCTTGCCATTGATCGGTTTCCCAGGATGCTTTTAGTTACTGTGTTTATAGTAGTTTTTAGGTTGTTCCACAGTAGATCCGGATTGTCTTCCTTGATGTTTTCTAATTCTCCATTGATTTGATGTTGCAGTTGGTTTTTTATGGTAGGATCGCTAAGTTTTCCGATATCGATTTTTGGCTGGGTTTTCTTTTTCCGTATAAGCGCGAGTTTGAGGCGCAGTTTTGAGACCAATAGATTGTGGTCTGTTGGAACATCTGCACCTGGATATGTTGTACACTTGGAAACACAGGAGTTATATCTTTTGTTTATCAATATATAGTCTATTTGATTTCTTACTATATGTCCATGGTTGTCTTGCGGTGATTTCCATGTGTATAATCTCCTGGGGTGTAGACGATAAAATGTGTTCATGATCTTCATATTATTTTCTTGGCAGAATTGGATAAGTCGGTCACCTCTTTCGTTTCGGTCGCCAAGACCATATTCCCCAGTGATGTCTTTAACTTCATCGTTACCAACCTTCGCATTAAAATCACCTAGTATAATATTTATTTCATGATTTTTTGTCATTCTTAATAGTTGCGCAATGTTGTTATAGAATTCCTCGATGTCATTGGCATTTGCATCGCATGTGGGAGCATAAATTTGTATTATGTTGATGTTTATTGGTTTTGCCATTATTTTGAGTAGGATGACTCTATCTGACAGTGGAACATACCCAGTTACGCATGAGGCTATGTTGTTTTTTACAATGATACACACTCCATTTCTATGCATGCCGCGCTGATTTCCTGAGTGGTAAACAGTGACATTTTCTGATCTAAAGTCACAACTGTCCTTCCACCATGTTTCGCTAACACCTAATATGTCTATTTTAAGACGATTCATTTCACTGATGGTGTTGTTCAGTTTTCCAGTTTCATAAAGACTTCGGACATTCCATGTCCCAATTGTTAATTTTTGTTTGGTTTTACCTCCGGGGATTCTTAGCACTCTCTCTTGGCCGGAGACTGAGGGCCGAGGACAGGCAGACGGACATCGCTAAATCGACTCCAAATTGTCTGAAACGACAAAACATACTTGGGTTCTAAAACCATTATTTGGATGGGGCAAATTTTTTGTTTTTCAAAATGAATACCCTCATTGACATAAAGGCTGAGAGAATAAACATAAGCTTAAAAACATATCGCTCATTTACTCAAAGAGTGACACATCTCAAAATATCTAGTTTCGAGAAAAACGCGTTCTATGTGGGCGATTGAAATTTGACTTCCCAATTTAAAACGATTATTACCCAAAACTAAAATAACTACGTGGACCATATTTTTCAAACAGCTAGCCAGATGTCAGTGCTAAATTTCTGGGCAAGATCAGCATGATTTGAAGTGTTTCAGTGCTTCATAGACTCAAAAAACTTTTGTGTTGAATTATGCGAAACTCGTAGTAAATGAGCTGTAACTCGTCGAGTTTTAGGAATATCAGCATGAAAATTTTACATTAGATAAAGTAGAAGTCGTAGAAAAAATAGAAATTGCTAACACAGAAAACTCATTTTTGAGTTATGTAAATGAGTAAATGAGCGATACGTTATTATTATATTTTTATTTTATTTTTTTTTTTGAACAATTGAGGTGAATTTTTTCCGAATTCAACACATTCCCGAGTTTTACTTTTTTTCTCTGCATGTTATTGAACATGCGAGCTTCTGAATTGTTGCCAAACACACTACACACTGTGCCATGCATACGAACACACAACCTCGGGTTTTGTAGTCGGACACACACGCTCTGTGCCACCGTACTCATTACTTTGTAACGGATAATGTAGACTGTTTTGCATTGTAAAATTTTTAAGAAATAACCAATTATTTTTGAGAAAGTAGATTGTTTACATAACTTCGTAGCGGGGGGTTATTCGGCTCTCGTGGCTTCCAAATTCTCTTTTAATTTCCACATGCCAAAACCAAGATGAAGGTTAGGGAAAATGCCATGCCAAGTGTTCGTGAAATTGCATGCATATTTGTTTAGTATCCGAAAATGAAATGAACCGTTTGGGGGTCACGCTCTCATGAAAAGAATGGATAATTCACCTTAAAATATGTCATTATTGAACAGCTCTTTTGAAATTGAATATTTTGTGGAGAATAAGTGAGCATAAAACATGTCAAAAAGGTGTTAGGTTTGGCCGCGTCGAACTTTTTATTCCTTCCACCATAAATTATGTTGAAACCAGATTTCAGCCGTTTCGGTTGGATAATTTGGCTAAAACTTTAGTTCTCTACGGGCTATATCAAAACGTGGACCTATACCGACAATTCTGTGCAGAAATATTTTATAGCTCCAGCGGAGCCATTTCGATTGAATAACGTGACTAAAACCTTTAAAACACCGAAAAACGAGTTTTATGGGGATATATCAAAACGTGGACCTGTAGCGACCATTCTCTGTGGGAATATATCGGGAAGTACCGTTCTATATAAAAATGTCGATCTGCACCGACAAATTTCTGGAGAAACCCTTTACATACCCAACCAAGAGACAAAACCTTTAAAATATGGAAAATCGGCAGGTACTGTTATGGTGGACCTATATAACCCATTTTCAATTCCAAACATTCTAGGAGTAATAGAAACTTATAAACCTAATTCAAGGACATGTCTCGAGAAATATGTAGTAATTGTTGGCCACTAAAAGTCGAAGAAGAGTAACCATAGATTACTACCCATTTCTCCCGACATGCCGTTGTTAAAATAATGGGTTAGTAAGGACATTTGTAATGAGTTTTTTTGCTGGGTGTATTCTTTAAAGGGTCTCCAACGAATATTTCCATGTATGACAAACGGAATGAGAATGTTACTTATAACTTCCATCTTGGATGTTTATTAAAAGTCATCTCTTTGATGTTAAACTAAGCTTCTCTCTGAAGCAAATATATGTTATTTAGCATTCTCAACGTCCATATGCCCTCATTTGCCTCCATGAAATTGTGATGACAGGAAGGTAAAGTTTTCGATTTTTCAAAGGGCTTTTTCGAAACCAGCAAAGTGACTCGCCATACAAAAATATATGGGGAAAATTTATTAAATTTTTCTGTAATACTTGTTTTAACATTTCCACTTTGAGACCATTAAAAGACCTTTAATATAATACTCCACATTTCGATTCGATTTGCACCGATTAAAGTTCAATAACATTCCAAATTCACATTCATTTAATACTGTTGTTAACTTACATCGCCACCTGCTGTTGCTGTTATCGCTTATGTTCAGCCGTGTTCGAAGCTGTGGAAACATGTTTAATTACTATTTATTTTGCCTCCAAAAACCAATACGTATTGTTCAAGCGTTCAGTCTTTGTATTGTTTACACTCCGCATGAAATCGTTACGAATGAAACGATTACGAAAATCACCAAATGTAGTCAAAAGCTGCAACAGTAGCAACCATCTCATGCTGCTGTTGTTTCAGCCCACTTTTAACTTTTCAAGATAACTTTCAATTTCTTGGCTGAAGTGTGAATGCCACTGTACCAAATTGATAGAGAATAAAATTGACACAAACATATGATTGACAGAACGAAGAAGGAATATTTGTATACCCATGTGTATGTGAAAAGAATAGTAGTTATGGAAAACTATAATGAAAGATTTTTAATTGCTGCTAATTTATTATTGTTAGTGAAATTTCAGTGCATATGCAGCAAAGAAATTTATTTTGTATATAGTTGCCAAAGTTATTTCTCTGCCTGTAGCAATATTATAAATAAATATTATAAATATTATAACCTAGGATCAAAATCAAGTGTGAATTTTTCGATAAAGTTTTAGTGAGATATTATAATATGTCTTTCCTTAGACTTGATGTGTGTACATTTCTAAAACATTTTTCATGATAAAACTGAAAATATAAACATATTTTGAATATATTTAATTTGCTTTGCTGCATATTTTGTTATTTCTATAAAATTTTAAAGATGTATTGATTTTTATGTCCCTAGAGTCATATTTTTGATATTAAATGTTGATGGGAGAATAATTTAAATTATTATTTCACATTTTCCATCCACTGTGTTCATTTGGATCAGATAACAATGGTGTGTTGTCGTTTTTCTAGACGTATTTTTGGTTTTTGTTTCTTTTTTTTTTTCTTTTATCATTGTTGACCAGTTAAGTTTTCCAACCAAACGTATGTTCGCCTCCACGTCCTTCCATTCATTAAGTACACGTTCTGTTAGTTTTCTGTGATTTCTATTTCAATAAGCTGCTGAGCTCCACCACATACGATTTGTGATACTTGCTGTGATGCTGTGTGTTTAGTTTTCTTTTTTTTTTGTGGGGCGTGTAGGCTGCCAAGTTATTGTTCACAATCAAGTTGATGTCTTCGTTTTTGTTGGTGTTGCGGCACCAGTAGTTAGTAGTTGATGGTGCTGGTAATCTGTGGGTTATGGCAAAGCGTTAGTTTCAGACTTCATTCGCCAATGTATTATCTATCCGTCTATCGTTTAGTTTTCGACGACTAGCTCAAATATACACTGAAATCCATACACATGTGGTTGTTGTTGGCTTTGTTGGTGAGATGGATGTGTGAGCATTGAATCGTAAATAAAATACCAGACAGCACCTCCTACATGCCAGTTTTTCTGACACAGTACTGCTGCTGTTGATGCCGGTGACTGCAGCAACTTGCTGCTGTTGTATTGACCAGTTATTGTAGAAAATCAAACCTGCCCCTCTACAACGGTGACCGTTTTGATTTTCTTGTTTCGTCGTTTAGTTGCTCTTTCCCAATAACTTGGCTTGGACATTTTTCACTTTTTGCTCTCGGTTCTCCCACATTAGGAGAGTATTATTATCATTATTACATATTTCGTTTTTTTTCTGCATTACGAGCTGTATCTGGGAGATATTGGTTATTTGACGACAACGATAATGTTGTTGCTGGTTTGAATCTAGATGTCCACATATGAATGAGTTTGTATAGATATGTGCATGTTTAGCTTGTTTACAACGACAAGTGTATTGTGTGTGGGTTGCAATTTTGTTCATGCGACAATAAATGACACAAAGCCATACTAATATGTAAGTATATCACAACAACAACAATGCTCAAGAGAAAAGAAAGACTGCCAACAACAATAACATCTTTGACACGAAATCTTACAAAGAAATTCAATAATTTTACGCAATTTGTTAAGAAGTAATAAAAGGGCCAAAATGACAAATATAAGCAATGACAATGTCAACGGCAACGAATGCCAATAACGACAGAATTTTATATAATCATTTTGTTGTTGTTTTTCTTGTTGATAAAAGCAGTGTAAAGTTATGTATGCACATTAGGTCGACCCAGAAATAAATATTTGTTTGGAACTCCTAGCCTCTAAATTGTTTTCCATTTGATCCAAAAACCGTATATACTTACTTAGTTGGCCCATTACAGAACATTTGTTCTATAGACCGAACTAAGAAAATATCTCCATTCCTCTCTGTTTTTCGCTTGACTTTTTGGAATACCGCGCCTTTTCATTTCTTCATCCACTTGTATGCTCCATCGAAGCTTAGGCCTGCCGATTCTGCGTGCACCGCCATGTGGCATGTATTCATACGCCTTTTTAGCGGGTTCATCATCGCTCATTCTCATGATATGGCCTAGCCAACGCAATCGTTGCATCTCGATACGTTTAACTATATTCATGTCTTTGTATAGCTGATAGAGGTCGTGGTTCATACGACGTCGATATTCACCGTCAACGCAAATCGGCCCGTAGATCTTTCGAAGAATTTTCCTCTCAAACACACCAAGCACTGCCTTATCTGCTTGCGCAAGTACCCATGCTTCGGAGCGTATAGTGTTATTTTTGTTTGACGAGATGTGGCTTTGTTTTTAAATTGCTTACTTAAACCATAGTAGCATCTGTTGGCCAATACAATTCTTCTTCTTATTCCACAACTGATGTTGTTTGTTGTGTTTATGGCAGTGCCGAGGTAGACGAAGTCTTTAACTACCTCAAAATTGTAGGTACCAACTTCCACATATGGTCAGAGCTCTATGGACGCTTTGCGCGTCGACACCATCAATTTGGTCTTTTCGCCGTTTACCGCCAGACCCACTTTCGCAGATTCTGCTTCGACCTTCCTAAAGGTATCAGTTACTTCCTTTACTGATCGTCCCATGATGTCTATGTCATCAGTATAAGCAAGTAACATGTGGCTATTGGTGTAAATTGTGCCATTTCTTTTGACATTTGCGTCTCGTATTACCTTTTCCAGCAAAATGTTGAAAAGGTCACACGACCTTTCTGAAACCTCTTTTGGTACAAAATTCTTCGGAGAGGTTCTTTCCAATTTTAACTGAGGACCTAGTATCAGTTAAAGTCATCTTACATAGCCGGATGAGCTTTGATACCAAATTCAGACATTGCATGGAATACCTTTGATCGAAGGGGACTGTCGAATGCTGCTTTATAATCGACAAAAAGGTGATATGTGTCGATCTGCATCTCTTGGGTCTTCTCTAGGATTTGCCGCAGGGTAAATATCTGGTCAATGGTGGACTTGCCAGGTCTTAAGCCACATTGGTATGGTCCAATTATTTCATTGACCATTGGCTTTAATCGTTCGCACAATATCCCTGACACTATCTTATAGGCAATAAGGAGAAGACTTATGCCCCTATAGTTGGAGCACACAGTCTTATCTCCTTTCTAGTGGACGGGACATAGGATGCTCAGGTTCCAATCGTCGGGTACGCGTTCTTCCTGCTAGATGGTGCTAACTAGTTGATGCATACACCTTATCTGCGCGCCGCCTCCGGTTTTAAACAGCTCGGCTGGTAAGCCATCGGCTCCTGCTGCTTTATTATTCTTCAGCCGGTTGATTGCTGTTTTTACCTCATCTTGGCCGGGCGGTACACATTCTATACCATCTTCGGGGATTGGATCTGCGGTATCATCGTCTTCGCTACTATTGGATACCAGCAGATTGGAGAAATATTCCTTCCATATCCTTAGCACGCTATCTGTATCTGTTACCAGATTACCTTGCTGGTCTCTACAGGAGGATGTGCCTGTACCAAAGCCATCTGTTTGATGTTTCACTCTTTGGTAGAACTTTCGGACTTCATTCTGGCCCCTGTACATCTCGATTTTTTCACACTACCGCTTTTCCATTTCTCTCTTTTTCTTGCGGAAAAGACTTTTCTCTTCTCTCCTTTTCTCCCGATATCTCTCTCGTTCGCTACGCGTTGCTACTGATTGTAAAGTAGCTCTGTATGCCGCATTTTTCTCTTCGGTAGCAGCACGACACTCCTGGTCATACCATGAATTCCTTTGTGGAGGTCTCTGGAATCCAAGTATGGATTTTGCGGCTGTTTGCATGGAGTGGGCAATATTTTGCCATTGTGTTGTTATGTTATCGGGACAAGGAGTGTTCGCGTTAAGCAATTGGGCTAGTTGAGTGGAATATGCTGTGGCTATCTGTTGTGTTTGCAGCCTATCGATGTCCAACTTCCGCGTTGTGTCTGTTCGTGCTTTATTTGCAACGTTTAGACGGGTACGTACCTTTGCTGCAACAAGGTAGTGGTCCGAATCAATGTTTGCGCCTCGGAACGATCGAACACGCTCTATGAATGTCTTCCATCTATCACAACATGATCAATCCCGTATATAAGTATATGAAATTTTATAGCGATCGGTTAACGTTAACACGTGCCACCCGAGCGAGCTTTGTTTCCATAGTAATTTGTATGGAGCCAGAGGTACATTTTCACGAAAATTTTCTAAAGGGCGCAATTATGGTCTAATCGATGATAATTTTTTACCATTGTCTGATAGGCTGAAATTTAGATATTTTAGGCCGATGATTCGATTTTAACAATTTGTTTTAATTTCTTACCCCAAATTTCTTATCAAAATCCGAACCGATTTGCACAACTTTTTGTAGGAATGGTTTTTTAGCCACAACAACCCAGCAATAAAATTTCCTAGTGGTGGCCAATACATTTGCAACAAAATTGCACGTTTTAGAAAAATGTCTCTAAAATATTTTTTTGAAAGTGAAGTTAGGTACGTACCTTTGCTGCAACAAGGTAGTGGTCCGAATCAATGTTTGCGCCTCGGAACGATCGTACATCCAACACGTTGGATGAATGTCTTCCATCTATCACAACATGATCAATCCCGTATATAAGTATATGCAATTTTATAGCGATCGGTTAACGTTAACACGTGCCACCCGAGCGAGCTTTGTTTCCATAGTAATTTGTATGGAGCCAGAGGTACATTTTCACGAAAATTTTCTAAAGGGCGCAATTATGGTCTAATCGATGATAATTTTTTACCATTGTCTGATAGGCTGAAATTTAGATATTTTAGGCCGATGATTCGATTTTAACAATTTGTTTTAATTTCTTACCCCAAATTTCTTATCAAAATCCGAACCGATTTGCACAACTTTTTGTAGGAATGGTTTTTTAGCCACAACAACCCAGCAATAAAATTTCCTAGTGGTGGCCAATACATTTGCAACAAAATTGCACGTTTTAGAAAAATGTCTCTAAAATATTTTTTTGAAAGTGAAATTAGGTATTTTTTGCAATTATTTATAGTTTAATGCTTCAAAAATAAGAAAATAAAAAAAATTTGACTAGAATACAACAACAATTATGAAAAAATTTAAAATACATGGCACACCTTAAAATTTAATGGTCAAAACATTTACAACTGAACCAAATCACATGCAAAAATCTTCAATATTTTGTAAAATATCATTTTTTATATGATTCAAATTATTTCCCTTTGTTTTTGGAATGTCTAAAAGCGAGTAAAATTTTTAAACTGACATCAGTCATACGTACTTCACCGGTGGGGAGGCGGTGATAAGGGAGAAGCATGAACATGGGTTCAAGAGTCAGAAAAAACGGAAATTCCTTCACATTTTATTTTCCAGTTAAATAGAATTCAGAGTCTAGAGTGCAGTTTTATCGTTTATTAGCAAAAATTCAGAAGCCTAGATCTCGAAAAAATTTGAGCGAAGGGATTGGACCCTTACCAGGGTGAGTAATATTGACATTTTACGTTAAAATGAGAAGGAAACTGCCTCAAGGGACAACCCGTTTATTACGAATTATTGAGGTTTTTTAGTTATTTAAGTATGAATTATCGCGTTTCTGAAGCCGCTGTTATCAACAAAGGGCATCTTCAAAGTACATCTAGCAATCAATCGGTGTAACCCTGTCCTAAGTATTTGCTTATCAAATTAGGGCAGTTTAAAGCTCCTCAAAGATTTTATAACATTGCACAGTGGCAGATTTTCTGATCTCAGAATACATCAAAACTCGAAATTTTACCAAACGGCTGGAAGTGACCCTACTATATTCTGACAGTCTGAATTAACGAAAATTTGTATATATCTGCAAGACAAAATGAGGCTTGTGGCAGCTGATGTGATAATTGAATATAAAAGAAAATCATTATGTAGGGCTATATTTAACAACGATTCGGATTTTCTTGTTATAGAGGAGAATATACTCTGGGGAATAGAAAAAAGGATCAGTTTCCTTTTTTCTGGATTTGTGGCATCATCTGAATCTATAGTACTTCTTGCCTCCGCCCGTGACTTATCAATTCCATTTTCACTATAAAACATTTTGTTGTTATTTAAGTGTTTGAATACTACAAAATATGAACTTATGCTGAAAACCAAAGGCTATTTTAGTGACAGGTTTATTTTGGTGGCTTACTTATTCAATATATTTGGTAAAAAATAACGAAAAAATTTCCACTTACCAACGATTGTAGGGATTCTTTTGTTAAGTAGTTACTTATTCGTACTGTTGAACTGAAATTGATCAATTGATTGATTACAAGCTGCATTCCGAAAAGAGGACCTTAACCAATCGAAGTTTTCGTAATTTTGGGTCGTATATCTTACATACATATACATACGGTATACCTTCACATTTATGACCAAAGGATAAAAATTCATTATAATTAACAATTTTTTAATATCAAGTTCTTATATATCAAGTTGCATGACAGATTTCTTGAAAGACGACATAAAGTGACAACATACGTAATTGTAGGATTTGATTGTAATCACAAAAACTGTCGTCCCCTTTTAACGGTGCTGTCATCATTTGCCACAATTACAAATGCTAAAATAGGATCTCTAACTAAGTATATATGTATGTATGTTCATACATATTTGTGCTCAATCAAAGTAAAGGTAAACAATAAATAATTCTATGAATAAATAAGGACAAACGACCATGTTGGTTATGTGTATATAAGTTCATATGTGGTAAGTCATTTGATGCATATAACTTTCTTGGGGTGTGTTAATATGCAAAGGATATTTTCATTTTCTCTTCTTTTCCTTTATCTCCCTTTCTACCAACTAACCTTCCATTGTACTTCTCGACCATCAATCAGAGGCGAAATATATCCTCTTTAGTATTTCTTTTATGCGAAAGCTCAATTCAGCATATCTATTGGAAACATCAAAGCACACAAAAATATGTGTATATTAGATAACGAAAAATGAACATACAATACAGAAGAAACAAAAACTAGAATTCGAAGACATCACACACGTTCATATATACCCATGTACAACCATAGAATACAATTAAGGATTCACCAAAGACATATGCTTAAAATATCGTCGTCAATGAAATTCTTTATCTCTTGTGCTTTTAGCATACAATGGGGGATTATAAATTCAATTATTGGCAGAATTGATGTTTTGATAGTCGGCTATAAATTCGTACGTACACACATGCCGCACCCTATGTTTCATTCCGCACTCACAATATTTTCAATATTGTATTTTTAAATTTTGTTTTTACATGATCAATGCGTTTAGTATATTAGTTTTACCAAGTGTCTCAAACGTTAAGTTACTGAGAGCTAATGTGAATGCGTTGCTAGACAAGTTGTTGGTCGTGCCTATCACTACAACGTATTCTAATTAGTAGCATTTTGCGACTATTAATATGTAAATTACACACGTATTATGACTGGACAACACACATTCTTAATAGTCGCTTATAATAACTGATGTACACCCTAAGTCCCACTAAGATGGGTCGTATGGATCCCTTCCTTCTGACACCTCCCCCACAAAAGCTAAAATTTTTCGCTAAATTGGTGCGCACGATAAATCGAACTTGGTTCTCGTAATATTTCTTCTAGCCATAGGTCATGATCGAATATTGACACACAAAACCTTTGAAATTTTTGGCACAAGTACAGCTTAAGGACATGTCTCAGATCGTTCTGAAGTTTTTGGAGCAGGTTGCTTCGCGGTCTCTATTACAATGATATAAAAAAGCCTACCGTCACCAACTGCTGAGCACGATAACTTACGAACTGAGTATAAGATTTGGCAGAAATAATGCATATCATAAAATTTCTTCTAAACATACCTTAAGTTCGAAGATGGTCTTCATCGGACAATACCTCTCGAAAATATTCACCATTTTCGCTTAAGTGCAGTTTAAGGGCTATCCGAGGATCGCTTTGAAATGTTTGCCAAAGGTACTCCCTGTGGTCCTGTTTACAGCAATATAATGGGTTTTGTGGGCACGGTGCTCTTGAAGCAAATTTAAATGGAAGGTGCTTACACCTCAGAAGTTTTTGCGGATTTGAAACTACAATGTTCATAGATGAGAAAAATCAAAAAACTAAAAAAATCGCCGGAGCGCTTTTTAAATAAATCGCGATTCAAGATGGAATTTTTAAGGGTTGTTTAGGTTTTAACGATTTTGCTTGAAAACCGCAAATCCTATGTAAATCGGACTAAGACAGATGTTGTAGCTATGCAAATTCTCTCTCTATAGAATTTTCGTAGATTTTACCGTTATTGAGATATATAAGTTCACATTGGGACGATGTATTGACTGTATCGCCTCCTTATAAAACAATGTAATGACGGCAAATTCTCATATTAAACTTATATATATAATATAAAATAAAATATTACAAATAAAATAAAATAGTACAGCCTAGGAAACAATTATAAAAGGCAATCTTGTAGAGAATTTTCTCTGCTACAATATTTTCTTTATTCCCATTTTGATAGGATTTGCAGTTTTCAAGCTAAACCCTGAAGACCTAAGAAAAAAAATCGGAAAGTTTGATCTGGACCTCTATATCTCTATAAATATTAATCAGCCAATCTTGTAGGAAATTTTCACTGCTACAACATTTTCTTTAGCCTCATTTCGGTAGGACTTGCGGTTTTCAAGCAAAATAGAGAAAACCTAAAAAACCCTAAAAATGTGAATTTTGATGGCGATTTATTTATCAGCAAAAACTTCCCAGGTGTATGCGGTTTTCACTTAAAGTTAGTTAAGGCGCACCATGTATGACATTGTTTTATAACGGTAAAACCTACGAAAATACCAGAAAGGTCAATCTTGTAGAGAATTTTCTTGACTACAATAGGATCTGCGGTTTCCAAGCAAAATCGTGAAAACCTAAACAACCCTTAAAAATGCCAACTTAAATCGCGATTTATTTAAAAGCGTTCCGGCGATTTTTTTAGGTTTTTTTGATTTTCGCATCTATGAACATTGTAGTTTCAGAATCCGCAAAAACTTCGGAGGTGTAAGCACCTTCCATTTAAACTTGCTTCAAGAGTACCTTGCTATGCTTCCGGGCATAATGGTCCAAAGGCTCTAAAAGTCCTACGATGACCAACATATCGAAAGGAGTGGCAGTGTTAGTCACTCCCGTCTAAAATTTGGGCATCATGATATTTTTCTCAAATGTACATCAACATCCAAGAAGTTCCTCACCAAAGTTAGAAATGTTGCTGAAGTGCTGTTTGAGATTGTAATTTTCATCGACGGTAGTCCTTGTGGTTCTGATTACAGCGATATATTTTTTCCTGATCAAGTCCATGCTTTCTAACATAATGACCCACGATAGCTATTGAAAGGAAGGACCCCCAAGATAGACTATGTCTGTCCATTTCTTCAGATACCTCTTCTGCAAAATTCAACAGTTTTGCGCATTAATCCAAATCAAATTTATTAACATGACGTGATTTTCTTCGGATAAATAATACCACGATAAATATCCCAAATATTACAAAGAGCGCTATATTTTAAAAGGCCACAAATGCTAAAAAATCCCCTAAATAAATAATTAAAAAAAGATTTCGATTTTTAATTCATTTTTCGTTAGAAACGAGCTTAATGACCTAATGATGCGAGTGAAAAAGGAAAGGACATGCATGTTTCGCCTTCGGTAAAGGCTCCTCAGACATATCGGCTGTGGGGCGGCTTCGATATCCTCTAACTTTTTCTCTTTCAAACGCAATTTGTTTTTCTACAACGCTGAATATTTGTTCAATCATTGTATGGCTTTCATCACAAAGTCTTTGAAAGTTATAACTCATATTATGAGTATGGCTTTGAAAACTAACACGCCGTGACAACACTTTTTTCCATGTGTTTTTAAGGACGTGGGTTCGAGCCCCAGCCTGGCTCAAGCTGATTTTTATTTTTATTTTTTTATTTGAGAATTTTTGCCTATTGAGGCGAAGATCATTTTTAATTCATTTTTCGTTAGAAACGAGCTTAATGACCTAATGATGCGAGTGAAAAAGGAAAGCCGACGATACGAACCCACACAACCACCACTATGTGACATGCATGTTTCGCCTTCGGTAAAGGCTCCTCAGACATATCGGCTGTGGGGCGGCTTCGATATCCTCGAACTTTTTCTCTTTCAAACGCAATTTGTTTTTCTACAACGCTGAATATTTGTTCAATCATTTCGGTTATGTAGCCGGTACTCAATCTGTCCAAATGTGAATGCAATTGGGGCCCCACAAATTTGCCTAAATTCGGTATATGCATGAATCTAATTTTAGTTCACAAAATTAATACATTTTGCATATTTCACGTAAAATCTGCATATCTTTTTAAATTTGACCACAATTCGAGAATCTCAAAATTTTTAAAATTAGCTTTCCATATATTTTTCGCTATAAAATGTATACCTTCCTTTCAAATATTTTTTAACTCGACTTTTCTCATTGAATTGAGTAAATATTTACGACGTTCTCGAAAGGAGGCGAAAGTAGCGAACCCTGTTTGAAAGAATAAAGTCATTGGTTCCACTTGATTTAAATTCTCGACTAGCAAAATATGTATGTACATACATATTGACACATGCATGAGTGCGTGTTAGTGTGTCAGATGCAGGCAAATATCCTCGTAAATCTACACTTTTCCGATTACCTTTCAGCATTGCTTTGCAATGGTAAGGTGCTGGTGGTGGTATGTGCTGTAAACTTGAAAAGTTGTTAAAGTTTTTGCTAAATCTTCCATGGAAACAATTTTTATATGAATACGCCAATACGTAGCAAAGTACTGCATTCATCCCTCCCCTACATATACAAGTACCATCTTATATATGTCTTCAGTTTCAGTGTTTTTTTTTTCTTATTTATAATAAATGGGCTCTTTAAAACAAGAAAAAAGAAAAGAAAAGGCATGGAAGCAATAACTTCCAATTGATTACATTACAGAGAAATTTTCTTCAATACTTTGAAGCGTATAAAAAATTCATAAATTTTGTGAATGAACGAACGTATATGTGTGCTAGCCCAAGTATTTTCGTATGAGCAGGAGGGATGGGTGCAATCTAACAACCTTCACCCTTCGCAAAAACACAAAAATAACAAAAAAAAAAAAAAAAAAAAAACAAAAAAGATCCCCGAACATCCCTTTAAATAATATAGTACATATTTCCTAGGCATAGTAGAATATTCTTTTAAAACCTATTATTCTGGCATGATGGTAACTAATATGCACAAGCATGTGAATATAGTTACTAAGTGGTAGGAACTTATGGTAAAGAACGAAGCAATAAGTCCTTTTATCAATATTTTGAAAACGATGCCATAAAACCATTATCGAACTTAAAATAATTTTCTTTGAGTTTTTTACGTACTTTTTATCAAATACATTGAAAATCCATCTAATATTTATTCTCCTTCTATGCTTTTCCCCTGGATTCCATGTAAATGTTTAATTGTCATTGGTATCATCACCGACGAAAGTAGACAGCAAGTCAGATTGGTTCACTCATTGTCGGCTATGCGATTTCCATTATTAATGGCCAATATGGAAATTTGTTGTACCTTTAACAAAGTGAAATTGACATTTTATTGCTGCTACCGACGATTGTCGTCGTCAATCGTTGCCATATTATGCCTTGGCAAATGAGAACGGTTGGAGTTGACGCTGATCGGCAAGTTCAACAAATAAATTGAATTCTAATGCAAATTTCGACAGAGACATATCCTCACAACGTAGTGGCCAAAGCAAACAAAACAAAAGGACAACAACTTGGTAATGCTTAAATCTCCTGTCATTCATCTGTGGCTGTGAATCGCTGCGTGTTTGTGGAAGGTTGTGTCTCTGCCAAACAAAAGTTATTTTGTCGTTCGGTTGGTTGGTTGCACAGTGGCACGTTCGCTTATTTCATATAAATATCCATTCAAGGATCTGGCGATGGGTAGGTGTATTTACTACCAAGACTATGATGCTGACATCGTCTTGTTGTGTGACACAGGCCACAAAATTAAGACATTTACAAATTGCTCCCCCAACAGAAAGTTCAAATAATTTAAGCACGTGATGTGGATACAACATTTTCTCTGCAAATATCTTGAGGTGGTGGTAGTCTTCGTAAATCGATGATTGGTGGTGGTCAGTTGTGTAGTGGAATGAATGCCAATAAAAGTATTTGGCATATTTGGCAAATGAAACGAACTGAAATGAATCGAACGCTCAGTATAATGATGCATAAATTTGTCCAAATGCTATGGAATAAGAATCTATAAAAACCTATTGTCATTTGTTCCAGAACAATATGTAATTGATGGCAATCAGGTATTGGAGAAAATACTTATACCAAAAATATGATGAAATGACCAAATTTGGTTGTTTGAATGATTTTCTCTGTTGGCATAATTAGAAAAGCGGAAAATGTATTTTGATATTTTGATGTAAAATTTATGTTTTTATTGTCAGCAATTCAAATGGTCAATTGACCATATGTGCTGTCGAACTTGTCTGTAATGTAGCTGCTGGAGAACGGCAAATGACTACTTTATACTGAATATTTTTTCACAGACTGTTTTCTGTTAGAATTCATATTTGCTTTACAAAATTTTTTTCGTTATGAAGACGTTCAACTGTAAATATATCTCATTACCAAGTTATCACTCCGATTCAGTAGTTTTTGTTTCGACTTTTAAATTTGGGAAAATGGAGAAACGTCAAAAACTCTGGCAGAAATGTAAAAATCCACGTATCGTATCAGCAAATCAGAAGCTAATTTTGCTCGAAGAAACTTGTCTTGTAAATAGTTTTAAAATGAGAGTGTCCTTCAACGCAATTTTCGTTTGAAGTATACGGTAAGTTATGCTCAGTACCGGAACTCTTTTTATCCAAAATAGTAGACTCTTGCAGGTTCCGAAATATCATATGGAACAAATAATTTCAAAACAATTTTTTGATTATCCGCGTTTTTATTTCCCATTCTCCACGTTTAAATTTCCTTAAATTCACTTTGCCTACATCTACTTCAAGACATCACGGCTTTTTTTGAAAGAACATCAGCCTCAACTTTTATGTAAAAGTGCCTACCCCAACTGCATTGAACCCAAATTTAAGTAAATTAGAATTATCAAAAATATTACCATAACAAACTTTAAAAAAGAAAGGTTCATTGACATTACAAAATAAATTTGACAAAAATGGACACAAAAAATTGACTAGAATTTTAGTACCATCGACAATAGCCCTTTTTCTATAAATTAATTTATGATACCAATTTATTTTTTTTTTTCTTCCTTTCTTCTGCTTTGGTTGAGTTTGTTTTCAATTCTGTGGAACTGTGAAAAATATTCCAAACACACAGAAATAGAATTTAAGCAAATGAAGACTTTAGAATCCTATTCGACTCTTCGTACACACATACAAATTTGGATATATGAATGTAGTTGAATATATATGTATAAAAAGATACGTAACTTGATGTGTGTCTGTACACAAAATACATACATACATAGATAGTTCTTTTTTATAAATTCTCTTAACATAAATATGGCAATCACAGTGGGAGATCCCACAAACAAATCCATACCAAAAATAACCAAACTGCCCTCCTCATACATAGTCCATGCTGAGATTGGTATTCTAAAGGAAATGACATGTACACCATACACCCTCACATATTTTCGGGCACACAAAGGATAGCATCAACACATGCTAACATTAAAGTGCATAAGCCAAAATTGCTTCTGCATTCTATATGTCGGCATAACTGTGCGTTACAGAGCGAACGTACTCGGTCTGCATTATGTATGTATCTGTGTGGCATGTGTTTTAATGTCATTGCCACTTTGCATAAAACAGTTTGTGTACTCCTATAGTCATAGAGAGGCATAGACATATGGATGTGCGTACCCATTCATAGGCTGAACAAATGCGTTTTGCTTCGTAGTTTTTTCTCAGTTTTTGTCGAATGAGATAATGAAATGACCTCCCACAATAAAAGTTTGTGTACGCCTTTTTTGTCAATGCATGCATTTACCATGAGTTACTGTACTTTCATTTTTTCTCTCAAAGACATTAGCAGACTCGGCAAATCTCTGCTGCTATAAATAAAACAAAAAGTGACAGACGACAAAGATTTGCTATTAAGTTTGAATTTATGAAAAAATGTTAATGCTCACCACAATAGAATTCTAGTCATGCGACCCTTGTGTATCGTTAGTATTTTGGTTATTTTTTAATGTTGACATTGAAATGGTGTTAGTTTCTTGTTTTGTTTAATTGTGGAATGTATAAGGAATATTTTTATACCAGAGACCGTGTCCCCTTGCCTGAAACATCTTTTAAGTTGGTTTGAAGATGTTTTTCCCCATTTTGATCTGAGAATATAATGGCTTTGATTATGCTGCCGATAGTTTTAGTGCGAATTTGAATTTTCTGCAACAAAATAAAAACATTGTTTTTTAATGTAAATTAAACTTTTAACGGCCAATCTCTTAAGTGCGAATATTATTAAACAACCAATAATAATTGGAAACATTGTAAATGCATATGATGAAAATTGTAAGTGTTTGAAAAAGATGGTTTTGTTTAATTTACTGCTGCAGCTTGTTGACACAAAATCAAAAGTTAACATCACTCACTTTCTTTGAAAGTTTGATTAAATGTTTTGTTTCATTATTCCTGTCAAATTGTTTTCGGATATCATGAAAGGTGTAGTTGAATATTACACCTTAGATCAAATTCTTTGGCAGGTGACGAATCGGATAACAACCGCTTTTTAGTGGCTACAAACACTAATAATAAGAGTGAAATTCGCTTTACTGTCAAAAACCTGCTTGCAAGCATGTTTTGGCAGCTAAGAAAACTACTGTATTGTCTTTCAAATGAGCTTTTCAATGACACCAAACCTAGACTGGATGAATTTTAACACCGACCAAGAAGGTACTGCTTTTTTTCTCTTGTGTCTTCTGTGGATTGTGTGTAGGGTGAAGATCAGTTCAATGGTGGATTTGTTTGATGTAAATTGAGTCATAAATATTAGTCTTTGACGCAGTACGTCCATGTAATCGATGGGATCAAAAGTAAATATTTTATTGGGAAGAAATAATGTTGTCTCTTGGTCCAAATAAAAGATTAAGTTTATTGGCGAATCTCTCCTACCATAAGGACTTTTGAAGGCTTTTCCGTGTAAGCAACCTTTAATACGCTTACAAATATATTGACCAAAAATCTAGGTTGGCAGTAGCATATGCATGTAGATCGTGGCCCTTAAAATACATTTTTCTCTGTTCTGTCTTCATTAGCTAGAAAACTTCTATACCGAAAAGTGTTGAATAAGATGTTTTAGCATAAATTCAGGCATAAGGTTTGGCTTCTTGCGACTTATTTAGCAGTTGCTTGGTCGATGATATGCGGTCCATTTCAAGCATTTTAAAGTATGTATTAATTTTAATTATCTAAAATGTCTGAGAAAATTAAAAATGTCCACATTTTACCAAAGGTATAGACATATACATATATGCATATATATTCCGTTGGAATAAGCGGTAATTTGGCATTTTGCAGTTTTAGTGAATAAGATAATTTCATAAAAAATATTTTTTACAGAACAAAAATCCCGTTAGCATGATCGAATCAGTATAAATCAACATACGCCGATGATTACCACATGATTACAATTGTTTTGCTCTAACAAGCGGTTTGATTCAGTCATAAATGAGTTTTACAAATTACAAATCTCTCATCTCTTTCATCACCGAATGAGAATTTATGACAGGGATTTCGTAATTTGCTATGTATGTTTATATCGGATCCCATACAAATTATTTTTCAAATAATTCTCTACAAATAACTCAAAAACATGTTTTGAAGGCCTACGTAAACTTTGTTTTTCTACAGCATTCAAAACGATAGTTTTACCATCGATAGTTTAAGATATTCATAGTAGAACTACAGTCGAACTTCTCTATAACGAACTTCCCTATAACGAATTTTCCTCTATTACGAAGAAAAATTGTTTTTTTCAGCCCAGTTTCACTTATTTTAACCTCTGTATGATGAACTTCCCTATAATGAATATTTCTCTATAACGAAGTGTTTTTATTGCACTCGTGGGAATGAAAAACAAAACCCATACATAACGATCTTTTTATTAAAGTTCACACTAAAAAAGAGAAGCAAAACTCATTTATCAGCGCTTTTAGACTGAAAATTGCTTCAAAAAAAGTTAAGTTTTTAATGACTAGTGTGGATAGTTGCTCGAAAATTAGACATATAAAGGGAAACAGCTGACCATTGCGTTAAAAACGCTGGATTTCTTATTACAGCCATAGAATCTGCTGATACTGAAGAAAATAATATTTCTACGACAAAAATAGGATCACAATATGTATAGAAATAATATAATATAATACATAAAAATAAGATGTTACAATTGAAGACCATGTTAATGTCGCGACACTTTAACTATGAGTTAACCCTTATTTGGAGTCTCGAAACAATCTTTTCTTCATTCAAAAATTCAATTTATGTTTATTCAATTCACATTTTTGTTTCTTTAATACTCATGTATAACCATTTTGCCTTGGTTTCTCTAAATATGTAGTCATTCTTCGGTCCCCAAGTGCTACGTTATAGAGAAGTTCGCAAATAACAATTTATAAAATATATATATGTATATATAAAATGTTGTTAATTGGTATCCTAAATATTTTTTAATATCAGCAAAGATCAAATTCAAATCCATCCAGTTTTATTGAAATTTAAAATTAAAAAATGGTTTGTATTTTCTCTTTGTCGAATGTTCATAAATTACAAATATTGTCAAAGCAAATTTAATTTTCATTTTCTTTTTTTGTGATTTGAAAAAAAAAGAACCAGCCATTGAGTCTTCTAAAATTGTTTTTAATCACCTTGATATTTTTTCTGCAATACAACTAAATCAATATTTGATTGAATTTTGTACAAATGTTACCTGTCATATCACTTCATATTCGTCTACGTCATGAATTTTATAACAATTCATCATTTTTGTTTTTTGTTTTTGTCAAATATTCAATGTTAAGGGGTTTTTGTTTTATTTACAGTCCTTACGGTACCTGAACATTTCCTCGGCATTTACACAATGTTAGTGGTAACAAGTAGGTGGGTGGGCGGTTGTGCATTGAAACGACGAAATCTTGGCTTCCTTCATTCGGGACAGAACAAGAAGCTGTTGCTCGAATGCATCACTCATGGTGACCCCATAAAACAAGGACAAATGACAGCAACCACCATCACCAAATTTGTTTCCAATTATTATTGTAAATTGCATGGCTCAACGGAGAACAGCACTTGACAGGAGCTGCAGTCACAAATTGCAGTGGCAATGACATCAATTCACTCACACCGGTGGCAGGCTGGCAGCAGCATTCAGTCAGTGTGTTGTAGGTGATAATGGTAGTGGTGGTGGTTATAATGTTTGAATGGTGAACTACTACCATCTAAACGCGTGTCAATCAACAATTGTTTTGATTTGATGGGCAAAACAAGAAAGGCGTGAGCATAAATAAATAAACTTTAGTTGTTGCTTGCTGATGGTTGAATAGGATTCGTTTTTGTTTATTTTTGTGACCCTTGTGGTGTTTTTGTTCTTTATTTATTTTCTATCCTCTAATTGGCGACATGAAAAACTCGAAAAGGATCTTTTATTCTTTAGTTTCGAAGAAAGGCAGTAGTGATGAGTTGTTAGTGCATCATACAGCTAGCATGTCGACACGCCTCAATTGCTGAAAATACAATGTCCACAGACATGAATACACACAACATGATATCTTCTTCAAGTATTCTGTAGGTAGATTAGTATGAAGTGTTGTTCCTATTGTCTGTGACCCTGTAGTAATCTGAGAAGATCTGTATGTACATACAAATATTCTGCAAACAATACGATACTTGAATGTGACAAATTTATATACATACTGTGTACATATGTTTATAATATGGCCAGTGAACTGCTAATATTAGTATCTATAGACATTGAAGTTGTACGTAAAAGCCACACTTAAGATTTTTTATTCTCTTCCAAGATCAGCTGGAATTTTTTAAACTACTTATCCTCCATTTCCATGAATTTTCCAAAAATTCGGATACAATTGTCCAATAATGAAAAAATAGTTTTAATGTTTCTTGAAATTTCCACTATAGAAATTACACCGGTACCGCCCGATTTCGGTATTTTGAAGATTTTATCTTCATTATCCGACCAAAGTAACTGAAATTTAGTACAGTATAGTCTCGATAATCCGGACACTCGTTAATCCTGACAACGCGGTAATCCGGACACTAGAATTTTTTACATTGTAGACTCTGTAATCCGGACATCTCATATTTTTTGTACCTCGATAATCCGGACATCAATATATTTTTTCTATCTTGAGCATTAGATTCTTATTTATTTCATTGACATTTTCGTTCTTAGCAATTGCAATTGGTGTATAAATAAGAAAAATTAATTTTTTCAAAGTTTTGGGTCCACTTCTCGTCTCGCTGGTGACTGTTGACTCAGATATAAAGCCAATATGGAATTAACTATCTGAATCCGTCGAATGATTTTTCTATCGTTCAACCATTGACGGCTGACTATGATAAGCAACAGTACATAGTAGTAGGTAGCCTAGTTATCTTAAAAATGGGTGTTGTGTGCTCCTTTCCTCTAAAGGAATTATTTCATTAGCCTTCTGATAAGTAGACAGCGGATTTTTGCATATTTTTTAAATATTAACCAATTGTAACTACGTTATTATATAGAATTATATCGTTCCAATGATAGAAATTCGATGTCGTATTGAAAATAATCATGAATAATAATAACGAATTATTTGCATCATGATTTTCAAAAATATGCAAAAATCCGATATCTACTGTTTAGTGAGAAAGTCCCTTGGGAGCATGTAACGTATTAAAATGATATTTTACCTAGAAATACATAACCACATAAAGCATTGGATTTAATTGCTTAGTTCCTACATATAACTTTCCTAAGTTCTCTAACTAATTTTTTTTACTCTGAATTTAAATAAAATTTGACAGCTCTCATGCTATAGGCAGAATTTAACGGTTGTTGGTCGCTAACACACTGAAAAATATCGGTTATTAACGAAATTATAAGCTTTTTTATTTTACCGATTTCTGTCGGTAACGCCAAAAATGAGTCATAGAATTGCACTACTTGTACAGAAATTATAATCAATTATTAAAAAATTGTATAACTCCTTTTGATTTCCACCGGCACTACCCAGCAAAAATTTGGATCCGTTAGTCATTACGTAACCCATTACAAAGTAATGTAAACAAGCTTCTTTTCCCATTACAGGTAATCTGAAAAGTAATGGGATACTTCTTAAAAAATACAAGGCAAACCTACTTACTTTGCTCCTCACTAAGTAATGAGGACGGTGGCACAGTGAGTGAGTGAGAGTGTGTGTGTCCGACTATAAATCCTAGGGTTGTGTGTTCAACGCTCATTGTCGGCACGCGAGTTTTTTTTTTAATTAAAAAATAACAGTTCGTGGTGGACATGTGCACTGCACATTTAAGTTCTTAAGCAACCCTTAATGTTCGTGTGCGTGGCACAGTGTGTAGTGTCTTCGGCCAGAAATCAGAGGGTTCGTGGTTTCAATTCGGGCAGACAGCGAATTAAAATAAAGTAAAATGAAAGTAAGAAGTGTGTTTAAATAAAAAAATCTCCACATCAACTGTTCGAAAAATAGAATTTTTTTCAACTTACTTTTCAACTTATAGTACCCACAGAATAACTAGTTATTCTAGTGGTCATAAAATAACTACAAACTGAGTGCGACATGCCCTTGTAAAAATAATGGGGAAGAAAGGTGGTTTGCGAGTAGTTACGGCTGCCAAAAATCCCTTACAAAACCCATGATTTTGGGAGGACTTTTTTTGCTGGGTACGGATTGTTGTATAGATTTAAATTTAAGAAAAAACTGCAATAAAATTTTTTCCATGCTCTATACGGTACTGGTATTTTTGATATTTGCAAAATATGTGCAAATGGGCAACGAAGTTGATAGCCTTGAAAAAAACTATGAATAAATATACACCAATTGTAGAGAAGTTTCAGACTACAAAATTACACAGGAAATACCACCTAAATTACGCCAGACGAGTATAACTAAGAGTAAATTTGGTAGCCAGGAAATCTGCTCCCAGTCTTAAGACGGTCGCAACCCGTGATATTTGCTTAATATGAATTCGTTTACCTTAGATATAAAGTTTTTATTTAGAGGTAGTTTACACTATCTATCAATGTCATATGACACGAAATAAAAACATTCCATATCTACCCATGAAGGCAATGTGGAGACGTACTTTTATTACAATTTTGCTGGTGTGGACGCACAAAGTAAATGGCGTAAGGAAAATCCCCAATATTGCACATATTAGTGACTATATAATGATGGAAAATTTCATGTCATATGACATTTACATATAGTGTAAACTACCCCTTAGTAAACGTCCGTTATTGATGATGAACTTGTAAAATTATATGTTTTTGTTACTACTCGGTAATCCGGACAATTCGATAATCCGGACATCGCCGAAACATGTGGTGTTCGGATTATCGAGACTATACTGTATTTCGTCTTCACTAGAGTTTTAACGCATGTCTTGGATAATTGTCGGTATAAGTTCACTTTTTTCAAAATTTGATGGATTTTTTTACATTTTCGAATATTTTATTACGGGTCTTAGTGGGTACAAAAGAAAAATTAAAAAAAGAAAAACAAAAAAAAAAAAAACAAAAACAAAAAAAATTAAATATAGGCCATATAAAGAAACCGTCCGATATGAGATATTTCGAAGTGGATGTTGCTTTGTATTTCGGATTCTCAATACGAAATTTTACACTGGAATAAAGATAAAAACATTTTAATTGTATCAGATACCTTATTCTACGAATACGCTTTGACGTGACGAAGAAGCTTAGTACTAATTCAATAATAATTCAATTTAATTTAAAAAAATTAATAATGGTGGTGTTCACTTATTTCTTAATATTTTCAAATCCATTCATCCGTAAACAAATTTAGATACCACTAACTCGTATGTTCAAATTGACATAGCTTGACAGATTCATACATATTTGCTGTCTCCTCTGAAGAAGATTATGTTTATAGGCAAAACGTTTTCAGGAAATAAAAAAATATGGTTATAATATCGACACCTCCAAATAATAGTATGCTAAGTCTAAAAAGTGAGTTTTGCAGGAGAAGCTCTCAAAGTTTGAACTTCAGTACTATGCTAAGTCAATATTTGTTTATAACTTCTGTTCGGATTGACCGATCATTACCAAAATTAGACAGAATTTAAGTTAAAGGACGTTCGACACCTCCAAATAATAGTTTTCTAATTCTGAAAAGCGAGTTTTGCAGGACAATCTCTTAAAGTTTGGAAATTTCTTTGACCTTCAGTACTATGCAAAGGAAATATTTGTTTATAACTTCTGTTCGGATTGTCCGATCATTACCAAAATTTGACAGAATTTAAGTAAAAGGACGTTAAATATTAAAATGTAAAGAACTTGAAAACATACTAAGTCGACTTAGCATACTATTGTTTGGAGGCGTCGATATGTATTTCTTTTAAAAACTTTTTTTGGAATTTTTGTATTTCGTTCGAAAAAATGTCATTCAAACAAATATGTCAAATAGATTAAAATGCAAAAAAAAAAAATAACACTGTATGTAATTTTTTAATTAACACATTATAACACCGCAACATGATACATATCTCATCAATTCTGGTGTTATGGGCCCCCAAAAGTTTGGGGTCTTGATGTCCACAGAATGCTATGTGAGCCTCATAACGTACAAAACGTTGATTTTCACCCTGCACAGTGTGGCCAAATTCAACATTCTGTGCCAAAAATGCAAAAAAATTGTCGAAAATTCCCAAAAAATTTACATGAAGTTATAGAAAACATGTTAGCTAAGAGAGAAAAACAAAAATATGTTATCACGAGTTATTGGAAGAGTAACGCGATAAAATGTGTTTAGAAGTAATTGTATTTGAGTTACAGTTGTATAGATTAGCCTGAACCTTTTTAAGTGTATATTTATAATTATTAATTTTTTAATAGGATATAACTAAAAAGTTCCATAAGGTTCCACTGTTCTAATGGTACACAAATGTAGAAGAGCTCTGAAACTATCAATTTCTCAATAGATTGATTACCACCACGTGCGACGTCGTGGTATACACCTCCTATAACGGTACCACCCGATTTTATTTATTTTCAGGATTTTACCTACAATAACACTGTGCAACATTTTTACGGTGATCTTGTGCAAACAATTCGAACTGAGGATTTTTTGAAAGTACAGACCCAAACGACAAGAAACCGTAGTTGGGTTTTGTTGTGTCAGATCCAGCTCGGATTTTATGGCCCCATCTAAACATGGTTAAATATTGAGTTTTTAAAGAAATTCGCGGCTATATCTCTGAAACCAAAGCGAATCTTCTTCTGACCTCTGAAGCAAATTTGTAGATAAGGACATGAGTACAATATTTGGAGAAATAATGAACTCGAAAAACTACATTTATTGCCTCAATTTTCAAAATATATGCAAAAATACCACAATTTTTATACATTTCGCACCGTATCCCAAAACCGTTAATTTTTTCTGAATATTTTCTTCTGGAAAAATATTCCCTGGAATGTAATACACAAGTCTTCAGAACATGTCATTGTTGTAGAATGCCTCTATCCCGTTGTTTTCAGTACATTTTTCTACGACGATTTAATAAAAATGTCAATAATGTAGTGAAATCCGAAATGCGAGAATAAACTGTTGGTGTGAACTGTGTTTGAAATACATACGTGTTGTAAAAGATATGATGCAAAATACCGCTGAAACAACATGAAGTAAGCATTTTAGAGTTTCAGAATGTTCTAAAGAATTGTTCAGAACTGTATTTGGAAGATTTTTGCAAAAGGTTACTTGGTTCAACTCCCAATAGTTTAGCCGATACTGACCAGAATTTCAGCAATTATGTAAAATTTTCTATATTTTATAGATTTTGATGCCCTAGATTGAGTTTTTCTTATGTGGTTTCTTCAAAAGATAAGTTCTACTAGTTTAGGGCTACAATATTGCTAAGGACAGCAAGGCCAAATTCCTATTCGTTTCTGAGATAAAGGCCTGATAATGCAAAAAAGTGTAGATTTAGCCCGGTTTAGATGAGGCCATAAAATCCGAACTGGATCTGACAGGACAAAACCCAACTAGGGTTTTTGTAGTCTAAATATGTACTTTCAAAAAATCCATACCAGAAGTTGTTTGCATTTTCAGTGTTGCATAGTGTAATCAACAGATTTTTTGCTTAAATTGAAATATAACTTTTTCTGCAAGTAAAAAATATCCTTACAAAATATTGTCAATATAGGTTTATTTTTTGATATAGCCCCCATATAACGGTACCGCCCATTTTTGGGGTTTTTAGGGTTACTGACCACATTTTCGAGCCAAATTGGCCGAAAACTTATATTTTGGGTTCCCTGCAAGTAAGAATCATCCATTAGAAAAGTTGTCAATGTAGGTCCATGTTTTGATATAGCCCCCATATAACGGTACCGCCCATTTTTGGAGTGTTTAGGGTTTCAGGCCACAGTACTTAACCAAATTGGCTGAAATTTGATATTTCGGGCTCTCGCCATATTACTGTACCGACCATTTTACGGGGTTTTAACAGTTTTGGGCACATTTTCGCACCGAATTAGCACAAAGTGGAAATTTCGATCGTTAAACTGGACGCTATTTTGAAACTTATTAATTATTATAAAGCTTATCAGTTGCTATTTATTATCCATTTTCATTTTTTTTCCGCACAATACTTTATTTGATATATGGGCAAATCCCAGAAACAGTCTACCAGCCAAAAATTTTTTTATTTTATCCAAATTAATTTATTTTTTCACAGAAGATTAGACTGGATATTTAATTTTAGAAATATGTTAAAAACTTTTTTTTCTATCATTTTTAACAAAAAAATTATTACAAAATTCTATCCTACCTCAGGTTTTTTAATTTTATACAAAAATTTTACATTTTTTACATGTTCATATTATTACTTTAGTGTTAACATAAGTGGAAAACTCAAAAGCTATATTGTTTTCACTCAATTCTCTTAAATTTTGACAGAAAATATTATCTTTTACTATTTTGGAAAAAGTGAAATTAGGTATGAAAAAACAGATCCAAGTGGTGTAGCGTTCGTCACGAAAAATTATGTTTTTTTATACTGTGGGCAGAAATTTCTTTTTTTTTTAATTCATCTATAAATTTAAATTAAATTAATATCCTGCTTTTAAGGAAATAGAAAAAAAATCTACAATAAAAAAAAAAAATAAAAAAATTACAGTGCATTAATTTCTGTAGCGTTCGTCACGATTTGAGTTCTCCCAAAAAATAAAAAAAAAAATTTTGCCTTTCAATTCTGTTTTCACTTTCTCTTGTATTCTATTTTTGTTTTATTCTGTTTTCGTAGCGATTTGAGTTCAGTTAATTGTTAAGAAACTTAAAAAATGAAATGATATTTCAAAGTTATATTTATTTTCTGATGGATGTGCAATCCATTTTAAAACAAATTCATTTTAAGTAGTATACCCTTTTTCAAAGAAAAATTTGAGTGGAATTTTTGCAACTGCTCACGGAAAGGGTGCAGTAGACGGAATCGGAGCTGCCGTAAAGGAAAAAATGGTAAAAGCTCAGCATATTGTTCTTAATAATGCCCATGATTTTTTTTTTTTAAATTGGCAAAAATGTATACAAATGGTATTTTCATTTTATATATAAGCAGTAGTTATATACAAAAATCAGCTGGAATTCTTTCGGAGAGATGGGCTAACGTTAAGAGCATTCCCGGAATTAAAAGCAAACATTATTTTTCGTCATATAACCAAAATGCGCTCAAAATCGCACTAACGTCAGATTCATTAAAACATAAAATTTATTTATAAACATATACGCATTGATAAACTTATTTATGAACATAAAATATGACTTAAATATCGTTATTTACAAGAAATATACATTGTTTCGTTAAAATAAATACACTGGTTTTTATTTACTATATACTGGAAAAAATGTAGCGTGCATCACGTAGCGTGCGTCACATTAGGTTAGCTGATTTTGGAAAAAATACAAAATTGTTTGCCTAAAAATTAATTGTTTTAGAATTCTCTTATATTCATCTTTTTTTTAAAATTTTCATTTTGTGTGCTTTATTATGCAAAATTTGCTACAAATTATGAAAACATAGCACAAGGTCGGAAGCTACTTCCACTTTTTGTAGCGTGCGTCACAATAACTTATAATCAATTTTTTCCGCTAATTATACTTGTTAAAAAAAATTGTTTTACAGCATTTGAAAGTGCTCTCAAATTCTATTTAATACCATGTATAGATTCAATGCATCTATCTGGAAAGTTCAAAAAATGTTGATATTTTTGCCCGAAAACGCGTACAAATGTAGCGTTCGTCACGCAGGATTTACCCATATGAGTAAAAACGTCTCGACATAGTAAAATAAGAAGCATCCAGGAGTACATTACATTATTTACGGCACCAGGATCCATTTATTTGTATTTTAAGAAAAAATTCAAAAATTACAAAACATAACTTAAACAGGGAAATATTACCATTTTTGCGATATGTAAATAGCCCCAGCAAAAAAAGTCCTCCCAAAATCATGGGTTTTGTAAGGGATTTTTGGTAGCCGTAACTACTCACAAACCCCCTTTCTTCCCCATTATTTTTACAAGGGCATGTCGCACTCAGTTTGTAGTTATTTTATGACCACTAGAATAACTAGTTATTTTGTGGCCACGAGAAGTTGAAAAGTAAGTTGAAAAAAATTCTATTTTTTATTTTTATATTTTTTATATTTTAATTTCATCACACTTCTACTTTTATTTTACTTTATTTTATTTTGCTCGCTGTGCGAGTTGAACACACGAACCCTCTGATTTCTAGCCAAAGACACTACATACTATGTCACGCACACGAACATTAAGGGTTGCTTAAGAACTTAAATGTGCAGTGCACGTGTGCACCACGAACTGTTATTTTTTAATTAAAAAAACTCGGGTGCCGACAGTGAGCGTTGAACACACAACCCTAGGATTTATAATCGGACACACACTCACTGTGCCACCGTCCTCATTACTTAGTGAGGAGCAATGTAAGTAGGTTTGCGTTGTAAATTTTTTTTAATGTATCCCATTACTGTTCAGATTACTTGTAATGCGAAAAGAAGCTTGTTTACATTACTTTGTAATGGGTTACGTAATGACTAAAACACAAGTTTTTATTTGAGAAAATTACATTTTATATTTTTATATCTTCGAATCTTTATTATTAGTAAATATACGAAATTATAAATTCGGATTTACTATATGCACATATATTACATAATCTTAAAAATTTAAGAAAAAACATTTTTTATTCTATAATATTCTATAGAATACGTTGACCAAATATCATGTAACTGCATGGAATAAAAAATCTATGTCTGATAAACATCTCCTACAAATTTCTTTATCCGTTTAGAAAATATACATTTTTGACAAAAAAAAAACCATTTTGGACACACTGTGAGACAAAGTTGTCATATTGAACACAAATTGTGACTACATAAATTCCATCAAACTTCATCTTCAAAGTCAAAATTGTCAAAGCCAATTCTTCTGGGATTTTGGTCTATAGATATCAAATCCTTACAAATTCGCACGGTGCTTCTAACTAACTTTAAACGAAAGGTGCTTACAACTGGGAAGTTTTTGCGGATTCTGAAACTACAAAGTTCATAGATGAGAAAAATCAAAACACAAAAAAAAATCGGCGAAGGGATTTTCAAATAAATCGCGGACAACGTTCACATTTTAAGGAGTTTTTTTGGGGTTTTTACGATTTTAAAAACCGCAAGTCCTATCGAAATGAGACCAATGGGATGAAAATCGTATACAAAATTGTGTTTAGTTTCAATTCGATAGAACTTGCCGTTTCCAAGCAAAACCCTAAAATAAACATAAATATGTGACCTTTGAACCCGATTTATTTAAAAATTCCTCCACCGATTTTTTCTTGTATTTGGATTTTTCTCATCTATGAGCATTGCTGTTTCAGAATCCGCAAAAACTTCCAAGATTTAAGCGGGTTTCATTTAAAGTTAGTTAAGGGTACCGTACATGACATTGTTTTATAAGGAGGCGATACAGTCAGTGAATTGTTCCAATTTGAACTTCACTGTTACATTTTCTTTAGTCTTTTAGTTTTAGAATCCGCAAAAACTTCCCAGGAGTAAGCACCTCTCATTTAAAGTTAGTAAATGCGCCGCGTGTTCAAGGAAACTATCGAGTATGAAAATGTACCCAAGATCTCAATAAACAACCTGCTAGAACACACTTGAAAACTATTACGATTTATCTTTTTCTCTGGTTCTGGTCCATAGATACTAACCTTTCAAAATTCAGGAAAACAGACAAAAATGAACCTGACATCTCAGTAAACAACTTTCTGCCCATATATAACATAATTTAATTGTCTTTTCAATACTTAAGGTTAACAAGATTTTTTGAAGATGACACAACATTTGTTTGATTGATACAAAACGCTTGACCACGGAATCATTATGAATGCTTTTGTTTTAGTTGTGAGAATAAAATGTGAAAAAATAAGGTACGCCCCGCTAACATATGTTTTAGAAACACGCAAACTTTGTGGATAATTAATAGTCTGCAACCCAATTGGAAAAGTAGCCAGGGTGATGTTTATGTACTCAGTGTTAGAACGGAACACATTTCTTTTCAATCTTACAAGAAAAGGCTCGGTGTTAAAAGTTGGATGGGTGTTTTGTTATTATCTTCATATTGTTTTCTTTGTTTGTTTGTGCCAAACGTATGAAATCTTCCCAGGATCTTGGGAAAAAACGCGTCGGCAAAATCTGTGAACCACAAAAAAACTGGAGTTTCAAAATCCTAAACTAAAATATACAAAGTAAAAATGCAACATGAGCTTTGTCCAATACCACCACAACAGATATTACCACTTTCAAGTTCAATTTAAACCAGTTTTAACGTCTCAAGAAACGACAATTGCAGTCAAGCATTGAATTCACTCAGTTTTGACCCTGGACAATTGTTTCTTCTTCTGTCGTTTTATTTTTTTAACTTGCGGTAATGTGGATACCTCATTGGCGTGCAATTCATTTCTCACACAGTCAGGTGCGTTTTAAATAAGGGAGTACCTACCATTCATTGTTTATGGTGAGTTTACTGAAGCGTGCCTTATGTTAGTCCAAATAAAGTAGTCTTGAATTTTCACACGCTGTACCGGCATTTAATTGCACAATAATAGACAGATGAAATGATTCACAATGACTTCCAGTTTTGTCGTCACCAAACACCACCCCTAGCGCACATTGTGTAGCCTGTTGCTGGCTCGATGGTTGCTTGGTTGGCTTTATATTACCATTGGAATATGTGACTGAGGTCAGCCGGCAGGTCATAATCGTCAACAACGTCATCATAAGTGCCCATAGTGTGCAATATTAATATATGGGTGCGTTTTAATTTAAATGATCCAAACCATGGGTATTTAGTTACGCTCACACAAAAACGCATGTTTATGGTTACTACTAGTCTTTCGAGCGTTTATATGTTTTAAGTCAATTGAAAGTCATAAATTTATAAATATAAACTAGGTAAATTATACACCTTTTACCAGAAGGGGTTTGGCAAAGAATTGCGAAATGCAAAGGTTGAAGAAAGATTATTGAAGTAAAATTGGGATCAATTTATTGAAGCTATAAATAGATCAACAGACATGTACTTGAAGCCCAACGTAATTTACCTGCCTTATCGTAGATTTAGGATTAACAGTAGTGCATTTGCTTCCTTGCTCAAAAGACTTGCTAAACTCGATACTACGACAAGACAACACTCAGAAAATGCTAGTCATATTTCCTAAGTATTTCCGCTATCGTATCTAAACTGCCGCTCACTTGAATATAATCCCCTACCAAGTTTTTTAAATATTCATTCTTTTTCGATTTATATAAGATATGAAGTGTTGAAGTCTTATTATATTTTGTTTTATGTGTTTAGTGTAAATATGAATTATACAACGAAAGAATTATACAACGAAAGCAAAATAAATTCAAAATTTCAAGTAAAAAATTTGGTTCATTTGAATAGAACCCCCCTTTAAAACTTGGGTATACGGAATGATTGTATTAGACTATCGATGCATATTCACTCTATATTGAAAATGAAGTACTTTCAGTAGCATTCATTATAAGTATATACCACCTGATAAAAGATACACCCGTATATCCTGCTTTGGCAAGGATCAATTTCTTTCACATTGTATGCTTACGATATCTTACAAATAAGCCAAATTTTTTACTTTATTTTGCTTTCGTTGTATAATGAATGACTAATTTTACTCCAAACATATGAAACCAAATATAATAAAACTTCAACACTTCATATCTTCTATAAATTGGAAAAAAGAAAAAAGTTGAAAATATAGTTTTAGGTGGTTATATTCAAGTGAACGGTAGTGTATATCATTGAGTTCACATTTGCTCACCTATTGATTACTGATAGATTTGCCCTTGCCTCTTTCTAATCGTAGCACAAAATAATCTATTTTGTTTTTGTAGATTTTCCTTTCTTCTTCTTTTCTAATTTGTTTTTACTATAAAAAATCGGTTTATGTTAGGCCATCGATCCCATCAAAGCAAAAAGAAGTTGGGGTTTCTCCAATTCTATAACATTCTAATTGCAATTATCTGTTTAATAATTAAACAAATCACACGTCTAGCAGAAAACAACGCCCTCATCAGTAAGTTTCAAGCATTTCTTAAAATCAAACGCTGTAGATTTTCTTCGAGTGTAACGTAATACGGAGATGACTGCTTCTATAAATAAATGTATTTGGCACTGGCACTCCTTTGTGCATGACGTTTGGGGTGCATTGAGATAAAAAAATTAATAATCATGAAAGCAATTATCCTGCGGCTGTCCACATTTATAATACATACACACATAAGTGTGAGAATGTATGAATGCATGCATTGAAAAAGCCAACAGAAATAGCTTCACCATCAACAACAAAAGTTCAACAATCGTTTCATTTGTAGCAAGTTATGGAGCAGCAATAACAACAGCTAAATAAGTATTAAGCAGGTGCAAACTATAATCGTTTTACAGGCACGGCAAGGGCTGAACATTTTATTAATACCCAAGCAACGAACCAGCCAGCCAGTCCGTCGGATGAGCCATCAACCACAATACCTTCGTAAAACAACCAATTAAATTTTATTCACAATAACAACAACATCAACAATAACCAGAGCCAGTGAAAGGATAAAGGATTTGGTGAATTCTGTTTTCAAAGGATGTCAGAAAATTGCCAAAGGGCCAGGTGAAAACATAGCACACGTTCTTCTCATTATGTGTGTACGTCATACATACATACACATACATGGGAGCCTCCAAGGAGTTTTCGGGCAATTTTAAGTAATTTTAATAACTTGATCACGCTGACATACTTCATTTGTCGCCGTCATTTGCGGCGTCAGAAAAATAAAAATAACAAACAGATAAACATAAACGTGAAAATCGATGCTTGGTCTCATTGGCATCTGTCACACAGTCACTGAGATATGACTCCAATTAGATTTGATGCCATATGTAAGAGGCTGCAATATTTAGCACGCGTTTTTAAGACCTATTAACAAGAGTTGTTCCGCACTATTGGCGACAGCTGCTTTGGAAGCATAGCTGCGTTTATCTGAAACGGTATGTTTTTCCAAACAAGTGCATGTATGTTTGTATCAATGATGATGGCATTGAATCAATTTACGCACATTCGCTAACATCGATTTCGTTGAATCAATGGCTGGCTGACTGATTGAATGGATGGATGCATGGGATGGGATGGGATGGGTAGACGATTCAGTCATTATTACGTGTCTCGCATTAGATATGGCCTCTACTCACTTGTTCGTATTCTGTTGTTGTATCAAATTGTTATTGTTGTTTCTAATGCGTTTCTGAGCGTTCTTTATCCCATCTTTACTAATCATTAGAAGCCTAATGCAAAATTAATTCGCCAGCTTTGTTCTATCGACATTTCGTATTTGTATGCCGCTGCAATCATCGACAATTTCTGCAACTACTGCCTGCCTATTGTCGTTTGTCTTGGCCATTGTTAACAGCTTCTATTGTGTATGGGATTTTTGATTAGCGTTTGTTTGTGCTTTGGTTGCTTCTACGTATGATTGTGCTCCATTAATGCAATGAATTGCTAATACAAGATTTAAACTGATTTCCGCTGTAAAGGCATGCCAATACTGTTGAATGCCACAACTATCGCCATTGTCTATGAAATGTTACAAAAGAAATATAATTAAAAAATTGAATTAAAAGAAGATATTCTCAGAAATTGGGTTAATATTAGATGTATTAGTCTGGAATTGTATTTCACAGATTGATTAGTGTAACAACAAAATGGTTTCATCCGTGATTTATTTAGCAAAGAACTGGATAATCAGATACGATTTGATGTGTAACTTATTCCAGTATACAGTTGCAGCTATTATTTAATACTGTTAACGTTGTCTTTCCAGCTTAACTTAGAGGAATTTTAGTATGATGAACCCCCTGTTAAGTTTTACAATTCGTAGTCTCTTTCTAATAAAAGTAGAAAATATCACCTTTACAAGGATGCAACGTAATTGGTGCCAAATGCAATACCAAAAGTGGTGAAATACTATTTTCAATTTGTGGAATTTTGTTTTAATGACGGATATCTCTGCTTATTTCATATTCCAAAAGAAAACATGATAATGAAAGTAGACCGACCCTCTTCAAATACCAATTTTGTGGGTGTTAATGGTCAAATATCAGATTTAGTACAAAAGGCCCTAAGCTATCCCATTTCTAATATTTGATATTTTTATTTTAATAAAAAAATATATCTTTATTAAAACATGAAACATTCTCACCAAGAAGACAAGCAGAGCTTTAAATATGTACCAAGTAGATTGTTGACTATGGGCAAATATAAAATATATAACAAAATATAAAATATATAACACCCAGCAAAAATTCGGATCCGTTAATCATTATGTAACCCATTACAAAGTAATGTAACAAATTTGAATTACTTACTTCATTACTTACGGTGACACGCGAGCTTTTTGTTAGCAATACGCGTGGCACAGTGTGTTGTGTGTTTGGTTACAAATCAGAACTATTTCATTGTTAGACTTTTCTTTTAATCGCATTTTTTTGTATTTTTTTTTTATTTGCTGAATTAAAAACAGGTTGAACAACAACCTTTAGATTTTCATTGGTAGCTATCACATGAGAATATTTATGAAAATACCTTCCCTGATTTTAATATTGTTGTTGTGTGCACATACATCCATACAATACAAATGATTTGTTTTGTCAATTAAATGTAAAACTATGCATAAGTTTCTTATTTAAAGCTACCGTCCTTCATATGTCAACGCACGTATGAACTCTGTATATTGCATCCCTTATTCCACATGATCAAATTCTTTTCTACCACTTTTTTCGGTAAGAAAACATCGATGACAGGAGACGTGTGGCAGTATAACAATATTTGATTTGATATACCGACCGAGTGCTCATCAAGAGTATCTATGTATTTTTTGGTTGTTAATCACACAAACTCAAATTTCAGTGACAAGTAAAAGATGTGTGTTTTTTTTTTTTGTTTGTTTCACTTTTGGAAAAAAAAATACCGAAATTCGCCTTTGATTTTATATTGAACTTTGAACTATTTGCATTCGCATATAGACCCTTTATCAAAGCACAAATACCCTTGACAGTAACAACATCTGACAACTAAGACCCTGGCTTAAGTGTAGTTCATGCTGGATTGTCGATTTTCGAAATATCTGTGGTGGCAATAGCTGTCGTCGTTTGTAGTCTTATCACAGCCTTAATTTGTTTCAGTCCATGAAAAAAATAAAAAATAGAAAATATTTGGAGCAAAAATCCTTTGCCACCGTTTTTATCAGATGTCTTGAATATGCCATGAACCTACATACATACATATATATGTACGTTGTATGCCTGTTTATGAGCGGTGTGAGTGTTTGGCGTCTGTATCTATTTGCGATTATTATGTTGTGTTGATTGCTTTCGGAGGACATCAATGAAATGAATATTTCTTTTATGTATTTGAATATGTTCAACAAATGTACCAACCAACCAATCTTGATTTCAGAGGAATTTGGGTATATATGACCCTTTTTCCATTGGCCCCTGCCCTGCTGTGCGAATAAATGTAGTCAAGAGTGCGTGTTTGTCTCTATTGTCTGTTTGTTATTGGAATTTCCCACAATGAGCAAAAGGGCATCCAATGTTTTACAAGTTGTCATATGCTAATAAAACATTATGGAAAATATTTTCGCAAAACCTCTGTATGTACCATGAATAACAAATATGAATATAAATTGTTGGAAATAGATTGCCTAATAATGGTGTTGCCTGTTCTGAATTTTCGTCGTATGAATTTTGTAGGTGGAAAATTTCAACGAAAAGAACTTTAATATGCACTAATTTTATTTAAAAAATTTTAGATGGTATAATTTTTGTTTATAGATTTACTCATATTGTTGTTGAGAATTGTTTGGCTTTAGGCTTTTCATAAATAAAAATCCAATTTTCTGATTTTGAAGTTTTATTTTCCAATATTTCGATTGGACTCTCCAATCATCTTCAGGGAACTACAAATTATTTTTACAGGTTAACAACAATTTTATTTAAATACTAGCTGACCCGGTTCCGCGTTGCTGGCCCGTCGTTCTAGATTTCCTTGTAAGGCTTAGTAATCTATCTACAATGTATCTATCTAATATTGATACCTCTAGATATTCGAACCGAATTGACGATAAATCGACGTCTTCGTATAACCCTCATGCAATGGTATCTCTAGATGTAAAATAGAAAATTACTTTAATTATAGCCTCCACCATAATATGAAGAGTATAATAATCTTTATGATTCTGTTTGTAACACATCGGAATATTCGTCGAAGAATATTCCGATTTCGTGATCAACATAAAAAATAAGTGAATATAACGATGTCCGTCGATCTGTTGAAATCAAGATACAGCTCGCGATATTTAACATACAGCTTATCAATTTGGTACAGAAGCTTATATTTTTTCTCGTAGCACGTTTGGTATTGAAAATTGGTTATATCAGCCCACATTTTGATATAGCACCGACTGACCGCCCGATTTTCGGAATCTTCAAGGTTTTAGCCGCATTATCCTACCGAAATGACGATACTTTGGTATTTAGTCTCCCTTAGATGCATAAAGCAGTTTTGCAAAGGATTATCAGCATAGGTCCACGTTTTGATAGATCTAACCTAGAACGGTACCGGCCGAGTGTCGATATTTTGGAGGTTTTAGGTTATTATCCCATAGAAATGGAAATGACAATTTGGTGTGTTGTCTTCATTGTAGGTATAAAACATTCCCGCATAGAATATTGGGTAGAAGTTTTTTATGTAGCTTTCATTGAACGATACCCTCCGATTTTCAATATTTTCAGGGTTTTAGCGGCATTATTCAACAGAAATGCCTATATTTGGTTTTTAGTCTTCCTTGGGGGTAACAAATATTTTAGCAGAGAATTGTCAGTATAAATCCATGTTTTCATTCATAAAACGATACCTACCGATTTTTTGGGGATTTTGAATGTTTTAGCCACATTATTCAACTGGAATAGCTTAAACCTGATTTCAATATAATTAATGGTGGTATGCATAAAAGTTGGAGCCTGTCGAACTGTTTCATTGAACACGTTATTATTTTGCACTCCTAAACATGAAAACATCTGTGATTCATAAAAAATGACTTCAAAATGCTATTGGGTTTATCTAGACTTTGCTGTATTAAAAAAACGTGGTGTTGATCGAGTTGTTCCAAGCACTGAAGTCAATGTTAATGCCATGTTTGCTGTCCCACTTACTAAATTTGTAAATCTAATCAGTTAGAATAAAGCTTTCAAAAATTAGACGCAATCGCGATATTCTGCTTCCAAAACACCAATTAATGGCAGAGGCCACAATTGCAATTGTATTAAGTACCAATACGTCTAATAATCTCTGATATTTAGCGATTTGTTAAAACCCGTTGTTGGGGAGGTGCACCACACCCTCCATTTTCGGTATTCTACCACCTTATGAACCTACACACAATTTCATCCAATTTGGTCCAGCCGATTCGGAAGTTTAATTTAGAAAATCATGTCAGTCTTAAAGAACCGTATATACATTTAGATAGGTTATAGATGCACCGAATTGCTGGCCCATCGCTTTAGTGACCAATGTACATTTTTTAGACGTTCTAGTTATTTAACCATTTTTGAAATTATGTTTTGCCTGATTTCTAAATCGATTTTTTGGAATTTCGGTCAAGGGACATTTAACGTTATTTGGGTTGTACTGTATTCCAAAATGTGGGGTTGATCGCGCTTTCCCAATTATTGAAGCCAGTGTTTATAGCGTTTTTGTTGTCACGCTTACTAAAATTAAGGATATTACCTATAATTATACATTTTTAAAAAATTGGGCTGACCGCGATATTCCACTTCCGAGATGACCACTCAGGATCAAGACAGTTATTACCATAGTATTGCAATCAATTTTTAAACAATATGTTCAAAATTATCTTTGATGTCACGTTTTCTTAAAAAAAATTGTGGGGGAGGTACACTGGTCACTCCACTGACCAGTATAAAAAATAGCTAAAAACCTATTCTCAGACCTAAAAACTCCACATACAAAATTTCATCGAATTCGGTCCAGCCGTTTCGGAGGAGTTTAATTTCGAACATCATGGCAGTCTCGAAGAATTTTATATATATATATAGATATTTCATAATTTATTTACTTGAAAGATAGTTGTGGTAAATTCTACCAAGAGCTTTCTTCAACTAAAACTTGGCGCGTTTGTATTTGTTCACTGTATGTCTGTACATTTGAGCGCAGTTGTCAGTGTCTGTTTTGTAATTTAATCTAATGTCGTTTGGAGTGTTAATAATGTGTAACATCTCAAGAGTGTAACGTTTATGATAGTTACTCTCCTGAGTCAGTATTTTGATGTTGCTAAAATCCGGAGTGTGTTGTGTTAATGCACAGTGGGCTGCATTAACACAACACACTCCGGATTTTAGCAACATCAAAATACTGACTCAGGAGAGTAACTATCATAAACGTTACACTCTTGAGATGTTACACATTATTAACACTCCAAACGACATTAGATTAAATTACAAAACAGACACTGACAACTGCGCTCAAATGTACAGACATACAGTGAACAAATACAAACGCGCCAAGTTTTAGTTGAAGAAAGCTCTTGGTAGAATTTACCACAACTATCTTTCAAGTAAATAAATTATGAAATATATTTAAATAAAATTGTTGTTAACCTGTAAAAATAATTTGTAGTTCCCTGAAGATGATTGGAGAGTCCAATCGAAATATTGGAAAATAAAACTTCAAAATCAGAAAATTGGATTTTTATTTATGAAAAGCCTAAAGCCAAACAATTCTCAACAACAAAAATCGTATTAACAAGGCAAACAATACTCTCATTTACTCATATTTTATAAACTGGGCTATTAAAATCACGCAATAATCCGGTCTTCGAACGTCGAACATTTTTTTATTATATAAAAACTGTTTTCAAATGTTATTTTATGTTCGTTGTTATCTTTGAAGTTTCTTTAATACTTTAACATTTCTTCAATAAAAAAGCGAAGGCGGTTTTATTCTACCATAAATGTTTTAACGTCAAAATGAAAAGACCGATAATAAGGCTAGCAAAATGCTTGCTTATACATCTACACTGCAAGGTAAAAGAGATCCGGAATAAAAGCAGGAATGTGTATCAGCTGAGTAATTTTTACAGAATAAGTCTATGACATTTGAGGAATATTAAGCCAGCAGCTACTGATATTTTAGGATACGAGATTTTGTAGAACGAAACTTAAAAGCTGATAAAACATAACTTCGAAAAAATCAACGGAATCAATGTATTCTATGTACCGTACTCAGAAAATTACAATTACAATTCTCACAATCCCAAATAACATTGTTTCAAACACATTGTGTGAACGACTAAAACCTATGACCCATCAAATAATTGGTTTTAACAGATCCTCTTTAGACCTGGCAAATACACCATTGCCCAAAGCTTCATCATATATGTAATATAATGTAATTCATTTTAATTGGCCCGATGGCTTAAAATTATTGTAAAGTTGATTAATAAATAAATAAATAAATAAATAAATAAATAAATAAATAAATAAATAAATAAATAAATAAATAAATAAATAAATAAATAAATAAATAAATAAATAAATAAATAAATAAATAAATAAATAAATAAATAAATAAATAAATAAATAAATAAATAAATAAATAAATAAATAAATAAATAAATAAATAAATAAATAAATAAATAAATAAATAAATAAATAAATAAATAAATAAATAAATAAATAAATAAATAAATAAATAAATAAATAAATAAATAAATAAATAAATAAATAAATAAATAAATAAATAAATAAATAAATAAATAAATAAATAAATAAATAAATAAATAAATAAATAAATAAATAAATAAATAAATAAATAAATAAATAAATAAATAAATAAATAAATAAATAAGGGGGGCTTTCATCTGTGCACAGTAGAGTGGGGCGATTTGAACACCATTACGGGCGCCTGGAGATTCTGATTTTTGGGATTGTACTGAGCAAAAAAGTCATCTAAATTTTTGAACCGGATATTATGATATTAAAACCGATTTTGGAACCGGTTGTAAGTATCCGATTAACCGTATATGTATATCATTAGAAAGCTAATAAAATGGTCAATCAAATGACAGCAAGTAGCTGATTACAACTTCGTTGGGATATAAAGCTATTTTCTCGCCAAAATTAAACCATTAATCACGCAATATCTCGGAAACTTGATCTATGGTGAAAATTTCCTTTTGGGTTCTTAGTACACTCACCGAGGGCTTTCATCTCCAAAAGAAATTTTCCAGCCACTGACTTTGAGTTCCATTTTGTACCATAGTGTCGTTTATCGATATTTTCCGAAAAATGTGCTCCTTCTCGAGGCCATAACTACCTGAAGGAGCGTTCCAATGCTTTTGCGATGTACTAGAGAGTTCTTTATTATTGTCTTGGCTACAATTGTTGTCTTTGTATTGGATCGAAAATCTCAGTGGTTTGGTTGTTATATGCCAAAATATCCAAAAATCCTTGAAAAAACTTCAAGTCAAAATCCGGGGGCTCGATTTTCACCGTAGACATATGGTCTAGTTGACTTTTTTGCTCAGTACAATCCCAAAAATCAGAATCTCCAGGCGCCCGATAACACATTTTTCCTTCCATACAAATCGCCCCGGCCTAGTGCACAGTGTTCTGTGTCCATTTTATAATTGATTCGCTTCTCCACTGGCACATTAATTATATGGAGCATTTCCAGCATATATCTGCGTTTATAATTTCCTTCTTGAGTTAAAATTTCCACGTCCTTGAAATTTGGAGTATGCCCCGTAGTTGCACAATGTGCTGCAAGAGCAGTTTTCTGCTCAAGAGGTTTGTTCTTTGCTTTTTGGTCAGACTTATGACCACTTATCCTAGTTTTAATTTTTAAAAAAGTGAATAAAAAACAATACCAAAAATGTTTTTTAATTATTCTGACCTAAAGCCAAACAAAAAAGCAAAAGTATAAAAAATAAATAAATAAAAAATAAATAAATTAATAGATAAATAAATAAATAAATAAATAAATAAATACATGCACAAACAAACAAACCATTGTAGCGTTTACCATGAACTATTTTAGTATTCCTCAGTTAGTTAGTATCTTTGAAAATTTAATTACATTATGAAGACATCTGTTATTGCCTTTAATGGAATTGATTGTTAAATCTATAATAACTCAATTTCTTTCCAAAGAATATGATATGCCACTTCTACAAACTTCTCATTCGACCGTTTTAAACAATATTTAAAGCCAATCAATTTTGTTCTAAAAACTTAAAAATATTTCCTAAACAAAAAATAAGATTTAATAGTCGTCGTACTTTTAAAAGTTATGAACTTTATTTTGTTGTTCATCTGTATCACTTCGTTTTATTATTATTATTATTTTTATTCTATCCCTCCCTCGGAGCAACCAACAAAATTGACAAATTAGCCTTCGTAAAGATTTCGGTTGCGGTTAAATGATATAAGGCGGAATTCAGAAAAAATATTTTGTATGAAATTTCTTCTTCCCAATATAAAATATTAAAGTCTTAATCATATTATGATTACAATGACTTTGCCATGGGCAATAAAAATATTATTGTAACTTTTTCTTGATTTTGATTGCTGTTCTTGAAATGTGTATTTGGGAGAGAGAGGTTGGCAAAAATACAATGTGCTCTATATTATATGGTAGAGAGATTTAAAAAAAAAAAAAAAAACTTTTTTTGCCTAAACACCGCACAATCAACACGACACCCTCACCGAAAGATGTTTTGCTAGGTTGGAGAAAAAAGAAAAATTTGGAAAGTTTTTTTGCAACTTTGCAAGCAAATCAAATTCGATTGTTAAAATATTTCATCTCTAAGGCGTACACTCACACATCCGCACATATACACAACAAGGCTAATTCATAATTTTAGACAAAAGGAACCATACAAACATGTACGTGTGTATGTGTTTATCCTTTCATAGATACACAGAAAGAATGTCAGGAAATTTGTGGCCACAACAAAACAGTTGCTGCCATAATATTCGTCAGATACGCATATCTTTATGTTTGTATGAATTAGTCAATAGCCTATTTCACCCATGGCAGTCATCCAGTAAGTGTATCGACGACCAATGGCCTACTACACTTGCCGATGTGGGTCAATGTGATCGGCAGAGTACAGCATCAAGAAACAGCAGCAGAAAACAACTACTAAGAAATGTTAAAAAGACAGGCATGGTTCGGGTATTAAAATGGATGAGAAAGAAACACACAAATTCTATGTTGTAGAACCTGCAATAATCTAGTATTTTTGAATATTTGGAAAAATTGTTAATGGAAACAATTGCCAAAATTAAAAAAAAAACAGTGGACTCTTGCATTTTTTGAAACAGACCAATAGTTTAGAGTTTATTTAATGCAGACGTATATTTCTTTAACTCTTTAATTATTGGATGATACAGAGCATTAATAAACTTCTGTTATTTGTTCTCCATATTCTACCACAACCTGTCATTACGTGTTTTATCTAGTCTTTACAAGGATAAGTCCTCGGTCGAATTAATCCCAATGATATAAATATTTCTTCAGGTTTCATCTATTGCCATTCACTGACCATATCCTGTAACTGTATTACTATTGAGAGAGCAACCACAAACTACATCTTCTATTGGAATCGATGTAAGACGACCATTGAACCTTTCATTGGCATTTCAGTATTGTTGCTGTGCTGCTCTGCTGGTGGTTGGTAATGGGGTGAGGCTCTTTCTGTTTTGAAAACAATCAAAAATAGCAAAGAAAGCTAAATTCTTCAAGATGCTGATACAGCAAATTTTTAACAAATTTCACGCTTAACAAGCATACGAAATAGCTACCCTCCCACACTGAGAGGTATACATACATTCACAGGGTGAGCTCCCTTTAAGATACAATTATGTATGTAAGGCAGTACTCATATAAGGAGTCTACTCCCCTGTAATTTCGCATTGTTTCGTATGAACATTTAAGACACCGAATTCTTGGAACTAAGACTTTCGAATAAATTCAGTTATGCATGCGTCACTATGTGTGTGTGGGTGTCTGTGCGTTCGCATGTATTGTGTCTTTGTTAAAAGGCAAAGAGGAATTTATGTCAGGTTTTAACATCAAAAGCTTAAAAACAATAACAATGCCAACAACAAATGGCACAACGAACAAAAATAAATTCTTTGAAATTTCAATTGCATTTTTACGTTTGACATCTTCTTAAATCCCACCCACAACAATAACAAGAACAGAAAAACAAGGCAACAACCTACAAATATTCAAGCGATAATTTTACTTAAATTCCATTCCGATCTAACGCACTTTCTGAATAAACGAAGTAGGGGGCTGTTATTGGTGTTTAAGCTCTTTTGCTACGCACAGCTAGCAATTTTAAGAATGCGAAGAAATTGAGTGTTATCTCTAGGCACTTTAGTATTGAACTTCAGTTTTTGCTGAAACGGAAAAATAAAAAAGAATACCCTCAAAATAAAAAAAAAAAAAACAAAACATAATTAATACGTTAACAGGTTACTTGTTGCCAACTTTTCGAACACAAAAATTATCAGTAAAAGATCCTCGTCAAATAATAACAATAAGCAGACAACTGATGCATACTTGAGAGATATACACCTATTATCTAGAGTTAATCGATTACAAAAAACAATTCACTATAAGATCAGCATTAGGAAAACAGTACCCCGTAAATTATTCAACTAAGAAGATCCAGGCACAAGGATTTAGAACTCTAAGTTCTAATGGACACTGGTCACAACTTCACTAGATGAAATAGCTAGAAGACTTTGAGTATGCGGATAATACCTTTCTAATGTTGCCAACATGCTATCAAAATTAGAAGACTTAGGTGGATGACTTGAGATAAACACCAAGAAAATAAGGCCATGCTATATCATGCTAGGAGGTGTCCATATATCCCTTTGGAATAATTAGGAAACCGGGAAAACGTCAAAAGTTCTATGCGGAATTCCAGATGAGGACAAGTAAAGTATCGACTATTACTGAGTACGGTTCGAGGGCAACTATACATTTCAGGGCTAGCGAAGAAAATGTGAATATTTATCACCAAATATTGTTGAAGCACTTTTTCCAATCCCCCTCAAAAACATGGTTTTTGAGCGCTTTAATTGCATTGACAACGCATTTTTTCTTAATGTGTGGGAATAAGAAGAAGTTACGAGATGAGATGCAAGTCGGGGCTGTACGGCGTATGACCATCAATTCTACGTTTTGCCGAGGAAACTGGCGCCTATTTGGTACGAAGTAGTTCCAACTTTCGTTGGATTTGTCTCGTTCACACGGTCGATTGCTGTTTTGTTTCGGGCTCGTACTTATAAATCCATGGTTTCTCACATGTGACGTCTTCTGAAATAGGGCGATCGTATATTTTTTAAGTTTCTTTGCATCAATCCATACAACGCTTTCTTAGCGATTGTCAAATAGTGTGGGATCCAACGAGAACAAAAATTTTTTACGCATAGGTGTTCAAGCAATATCGAATGTATGCTAGTGGAAGAAATGCCCAAGGATCCGTCTATCCCCCAGTATGTCACATGATGATCTCGCATTATCAGTAAAGGCACGGCATCCATGTTTTCTGGCACAACGGCTGTTGTAGGATGAACTTCACGATTTTCGTTTTTGAAGCACACATGTAAATTCCAGAAATTCGAAATTTTAATAGATGAAGGACTAGATCTTTCATGATCGGTTCATTAGGTTTCGAGCTACAGTTGGCTATTTGTTGACGGTTGTTTACGTCATATTCTTCAACAACAAAAATTCAGAAAGTAAATTAAAATGTGCTTTTTCAGATAAGAAAAGAATCTACCAAAAAAGTTTTGTAATATTCTTGGAAAAAAATTAAGAAAAGTCACTTCTATTGGGCTTTACAACAGATGAACTCAAGTTCATGGAAGCACTGTTGTCATTATCATCCACGTCGAAAATTGGGAAAAATTATCCGACGAAAATGTTTACGCGTTAATTTCATTTTTTTTTTTTTTGGTAAATTGATTTTTCAAGTTCCTGTAAACAAAACTTCACATGGTCGTACGTCAAACTGTACTTAGTACGTTTTTAAAAAAATATCAAAGTTTCCAACGGAAATGTTAGATGTCACCAAGCAATTACTGTTGCCTAGCCCAGAAATATATATAGTAGACTCATAGATATTAGTGGACAGGACACTGGCTAATGCAGGAAATGCGAGCAGTAAGAAGAAACGTTGGACCACTGTCACTGCCATTGTTTAGATTCCGAGAACTTTAAACCCCGGCTCCTGAGAAATGACGCAAATCAGGGCAAGCGAGATTAAAAACTGAAGAATTTTTTTCAATCACACAATATTTCTAAAATGATAAATTACTAAAAGGAAGATTTATCCTACTCTCTAATTGAAACTAGAGCTCACAACTGGCCTACTCTGGTTCAAGTTTGTGTCCAACAAATGTCCATGTTGATTTAATCGCAACTCTTCTCAACCTAACCTTTCACTTCAGTATCATATGCACGATATGCTGTGCCAAAGTCATAAGTAAAATATACACTATGGAACATACTGAGAGCTAAAACGATTTTCATGAAGGTAAAACTTTTAAATTTGAATATTTTCTTACTAGAATATAGGCTTCATTCATTTTTAATGGTTATTGCTATATTAAAGGTCTCTTAAAAGTCCATTTAGGAAGGTTCTGATTAAACGAACCAGGATTAGCATTGCAAAAATTCTTACAAATTTTAATAAACCAAACCTTGGAGTCAAAGAAAATTTCATACAAAAATCTACATGGAATTTCTCTGTTAAATTTGAGTAATTTCAATTCTATGCAAACTCCTTTGTTTTGATGTTTCAGAGAATTCTGGTTGGTTTATAACAGCCACATATCAAATATATGTGTTCAAATTGTTTCATCATTTCTTGGTAAGAAAAATGAAAGAGTACCGAAATGGAAATATTGAAAAATAACTAGAATATCAACGTACTACGATGTTGCAGTCATTGAAAATATTTCAACCACAAATTTCGTTCTTTATTCTTTGTCGTTTTTTAATACGAAATAGGAATAGGAAAATATTTTTCATTCCACATAATTTTCTTCTGGAAATAGTAATATTTACCGTAACACGACATGACAACGATTGGCTATGTTTTACATTAGAATTTGATTCCGAATAAGAAAAATCGTATATATAGTCACCAGTCAAATTTTGGTGTGAATACTTACACTCTCTGTAAATATTAGTAGTATTTACGAAAAAGCGACAAAATAAACCTTTAAAACTGATTTGTCAGTGTTTAGGGAAACTACTATGAATTACTTCACGATTATAACTATTAAAATTAGGGCGAATAATGGGAAAATAAAAATAAAATAATAAAAAAACATGGTCACGTGGAACCCAAAGTTTGTTACACAATTTGTTTAAAGTTTTTTCAAATGCAATGTCATCGTTGAATCCTCAAATTAAGACATTTTACGAAAGATCTACATTCTCCCTTTTGCCACGCTTTCTACAGCCACATAAAACCTTTTAACCCCAGAAATGAACTTATTTTTTGTTCCGACCGTGTAAAAAAACATTCCTATTCCTATGTTGATGGTTAAAAGTACATTTTTATCTCATACTCGAAAATTTCGAAGACAAAATTTATTATCATTTAGGCAAATATTTTTCAAACTGAAAACAATTTCATACACTCATACACACACAGAGACAGACAGACTCGCATCCATTTATATTTACAAGCTTAAAAACCAAAACAATTCGCAAAAAATAAAAAAGAACAAAAACAATGGGAATGAGGCTGAGAATTCCGAACTTATAGAAAACCCTTAAGCCTAGCGACAGATAAAAATAAGAAAAACGAAAACAAACATTTCAAATCGGCGGGGGAGTAAAACACCATAAACAACAGACTGACTAGCAAATGAAAGCAAACAAAAAGCCCTTCTCTAATGTCCTGGGAAGTTAAGAAAAAGTCACACACACACAACATGCAAAAAACACATAAACTCACAGGGACAATGGTTTTGTAAATGATGAAAATTTGGAGGCAAGCATTGCACCACAACACGAAGCATTAAAAAAATAAGGAAAACCCAACAACAACAACACAAACATGAAGCAATGCAAAAAAACACTTAATTTATGGCATTAAACTTTGCTGGCAGTTAGTTGTACATTGCCTGCTATACTCGCTGTGTTAAATAGTCTTTGGAGTCTGACTTCAATGCGGGAGTTTTTGTTCAGAACTGCTCCCCCACCCGTTGAAACTGCAGCAACAACAACGACAATGGATTATTTATTTTTGGTCTGGTTGTTTTTATTCTTCCCTAGAATGCGCTTCTTCAATTCAATCTTTAACAATAACAAACACACAGAAAGAGCAAACAAAAACAAAACAAAAAACTACTACCTCAAAATAAAAATAAATTGTATCTCACACACTTACAAGAAAACACATTTAGTACGTGGGCATGCATACCCAGCAAACCAATCGTACCGACATCGTAATGAAATCGGAACAAAATTCGGACGCTACGTCCGATGTCGGATCGGACCGTAACGATATCTTAACGAAAGTTGTATGAAGTGGTTGACATAATTTCGGAACGAAATGTCGGAGCGGAATCGTGTAGATTTCGATCAGAATTCGGAAAGAAATCGGAAGAAAATCCTTGGGAAATTCAGAAGGCGAATTTTTTCTTCCGAATTTTCGTACAGATTTCTGAACGATTTCGGAATAATGCCCTATGAATATCGAAGGAAACAATTTTTCTCTGACGCCTCTTTTTTATTGATCGATGTTTCTTTGTTATGTTTTTTATTGAAAGATTTTAATTTCAAACGTTTATTAGATTTTCATTAGATTAGATTTTCACTGTTGTTATCATTTTGTGGTTATAGCAGAAAAATGTAAACTTTGTGTGCGAATATGTTGAGTCTATCGGCACAAGCTTGAATTATTATATGTTGCATTCATATTTAAAATATTTAAAAATTGTATATGTGAATTTTATAACCAACCATTTTGTTTTCGGCAACAAACTAATGGGAAATTTGTTTCCGACATATCGATCCGAATTCATACCGAAATCGGAAGAAAAACATTGGTATATTCGAAGCGAAATTTACTTCCGACATTCACTCTGAAATCTGAACGAATTTCCCTACGAAAAATAGGAACGAAAACTGAACGTTTGCTTCCGACATTTTTAGGGATGTGTCGCACATTTGGTTTGCTGGGTAAATACATATGTGTATGTATGTACGAATACGTGATGTTGCTCTACATGCTTGTGGTGGTAATATGTTTTCGGCATAATCTCTCTCATAGGCCTTATTGTTATTTGTGCTCACTTTGTTTTGGGGGAAAATTGTTATGTTTCCAAAACAAAAAGAAGAACGCCAAACATAAATTGTTCTAGGATCCACAATCACACTTGCTCACACACACATACTTACACTAAGACCTAACGACCGACCAACTCATAGCTGGGTTGCAATGCATCACCAACGATGCATTTTCCATGTATGATGCTCCTCTAGTCGTTATCATGGGGTGTCACCATAGTGAATGTGTGTGCGTGTGTGAGTTAAGTTATCATGCTGTTGTACCCTGCATTGTTGGTTGCCAATTGTCCATGTTTGGGGTAATTTGTTTTTAAAAGTTTTAGGCCATTAATGGCATTAATAATTCTGTCTTTATTTACCGCATACTTTGGTTGTTTTGGTATTTTATATTTTTAGAAAATGTATTTTTGTGTTTTTTTTTGGAAATACAATCGAACTTCTCTATAACGTAGCACTTGGGGACCGACGAATTACTACGTTACAGAGAAAATTCGTTATAGAGAAACCGGGGCAAAATTGCAACCCAGTCATTTTAATGCAATGAAATGAAACTATGGATAGTAGCCATTGGAAATTAATTTAATTTGAATCAATTTTTAATCTAAGAGCGTTCACAACTGAGGTTTGCTTCTACTGTTAAGTGTGAATTTCAATAAAAAAAGAGCATTGATGAGTATGAATGAGTTTTGTTTATCATTTATTGTGTAAACTGAAATGAATAACTAATTGAATTTTAATCGATCTAACATGACCTAAGGAGATTGTATTGTAAAAGTGAATTCTAGCGAAGTCCCACACACCTAACCAAAAAATCGTTATAGAGAGATTATTTTGTTTGAAAATTGCCACTTGTGTATTAAAAAAGCTTCGTTACAGGGAAGTATTGGTGATAGGGAAGTTTGCTATAGAGAGGTTAAAATATGCGAATATGGGTGCGAAAACGTTGTGTTTTAAATTTTTATTTTTTATAGAGAAAAATTCGTTATAGGGAAGTTCGTTATAGAGAAATTCGACTGTATTACAAATAATCAATATTTTGGAGTGCGTTGGAAATTGGTTTTTGTTGCTCGTTGAATTAGACTATGGGCCAGAGGAGGAAGTTATCGAGTAATATGTTAAAATTGTTTTCAAGATTGAAAATTTAGTATTTTAAAAATAGTCAGTCTTAATCCCAGAATGTGTAGTTGTTTAAATATGTATCACAGTTTCTCATTGGTTCCCTTGTATTTGTTTTTTCAACAAGCGTAAAATGTTCGCTCAAATAGAGAATTTCTTTGAAAAAAAAAACACTTGTAATCGAAAAGGTCTTTCCAAGTGCTTTGCGTTCGTTGAGTCTCAATAAAAAACACATACCCAAGTTGTTTGTATTACAGTAATAAAAACACTTTAGACGGTGCCTTGACTGGTGTCACGATTAGAGAGCGTTACTTAAGATGACGACTTTTATTTTGATTTTCAAAATAGTTAAAGCCTGAATAACACTGTGCAACACTGAAAATGCAAACAACTTCTAATGAATATTTTCTGAAAATACATACTGAGACTACAAAAATCTTAATTAGGTTTCGTGTTGTTAGATCGGGTTTGGATTTTATAGCCTCCGGGCTAAAACGACCCTTTTTACCACTGATCGGAGCTTTATCTTAGAAACTAATAAGAATTTTACTTCGCGGTCTTCAGTAATATTGTAGAAGAACTTACGTGTCAAACAGAAACAGAAGAACTAGGAAAAACGGCATCTACCGCATCAAAATCGATAAAATATATGACAGTATAGATAATTTCTGGAAGTATGGTCAGTAGCAGCTAAATTATTGGGAGTTGAACCCAGTTACCTTTCGCAAAAATTTTCCAAACAATGTGCTCAATAATTCTTCAGAACATTCTAAAACTCTAGAATATTTATTTATCTAAAAAAAGTTTTTAAACAATATTCACAATACCTGCTTATTATCATTTTTGGGATTTCACTGCACTGTTCATATATTTATCAAATTTCCGTTGAATAATGTTCTAGAAATAGGGTGATGCATTTTCAAGCTCATTTCTACAGGTTTGCTTCAGAGTTTTAAAAAAGATTTGAATTGGTTTCAGAGATATTGCCTCGATTTGCGCTAAAAACTCAATTTTTAGCCATGTTTAGAGGAGGCCATAAAATCTAAACCCGATCTAACAACACAAAACCCAAGTAGGGGTTTATCGATTGGACCTGTTCTGTCATATAAGGCGCAGTAGAAGTTGTTTGCACAAAATTACCTTGAAAATGTTGCACAGTGTAATAACGCCAACCTCTCTGATTGAACATTTATTTTATTTCTGGTCTAGGCAGTTGAATTAACTTTCGCGGAGGACATGAGTTGTTGGAAGTACTTTACAATAGGTCATTTTCCTTCCGGATATTTTCACTTTGTCGGTGTATTCCTTACCTCTCCATCATATTGATAATTCCCACTTGAAAAATGACTTAGTATAGTGCTGGACTAATATAATTACTAATGTCTTAAGTCCCTGTCTTCAACTTCTCGACATCCATAAGTGCGAACCTCCTCGGATTCTAAGCTAGTAACACCCCTTTACATAAAACTCTACTAGACGATGTTTACGAGTATATCTTCAGGGACCTATAATTCCATAATATAAAAAGCAGTACTTAACTACCACCGTGGTGCACGTTCGCCTTGCACCCGAAAGGCCTGCGGTTCTATCCCTGACCAGAACATCAACATTTTCGGTGATAGCACATCAACTCAGTGTAATGTTTGCTCACATTTCCTGCGTATTTTAGCCATGAAAAACTTCCCTTCAAGATACGCCGTTCGGACTCGGCGATAAAAAATAAGTTCGATATCATTGAGTCATGAGTCAGAGAGTACTCCTTCACTCAGAGTACTCTCTGACTCATTTTGGCCCTTCGTTGTCATATTTTAAGCAAACATTTTTTCATAAAAAAAAAAACAAAAATCCTATCCTTATGTTCAATGTTATCTTCAATCATTAAAAAGTATTTTTCCCTCGACATAACTTACACGCAAAATGATTTCCATAAAAATTTCTTCATGAATTGCGAATACGATATAAATTATAAATGATTGTAATTACAACCGAAATCCATTCTGATGGAATGAAAAAATAACCCAAGGACAGCTGTCATATTTGGGTTGTCTTCACTGTTTAGAATGAAAGAAAAAAATTGTTCATGGATTTTCATTTATTTTTTTCTCTTCGTCTATTAACCATGAAACTTTTCATTTGCATATTTCGCTGAAGAACTGGAAACTCATTATCAATCATTCGTCAGCTGTTCTAACAAGAACTTGGATGTGCAACACCAGCAGCAACTGTGTGCGCCAAAACAGATTCGGCTTCATAAAATGAGTTACGCCAAACCAACCACGATTTTTTTTGGAAGGGACATCATTCGACAGCAGCAGCTGCTGACGCTGCTATGACGTTTTGGTCTACATACTTTTTAGCAAACAATTCTCGGCATCATCGTCTTAGCGCTGTCGTCCTCGTTTAAGCTGGTCTATTTTTGTAACAGTTATATCATTACAGTTACTTATTTAAATGGTTGCTTAGGTGGATGATGTCGAGTTGGATGTTATTTTAACAATTATAGGAGAAAATACAGACAGGCAATACAAAGATGAAGGTGGAAATTACAATAATTAAAATTTTAAACCGATTTTGTTTCCAAGGACACCTTTAATTGGTTAATGTTTTGCAAATATTCGGTTATATTGTCCTTATGACAAGACAACTAACTGATAACAGGTGGAATAGTAGTTAAAATAAACTATTGTCCAATAAACCGAACTAAAAATAAAATGTCACTTCCACTTATCTGTTTCATTTTCCCCTTTAATTTCGAACGCTATGCTTTTTTATGTCGTTGGTCATTCCAGCGTATGTTGACAACATAGGACAAGTACTGATTTTGTTCTCCTGATTTTTTTCAGAATTTGACGTAGGGCGAATATCTATCTGTAGGCCTATCTGTACATTTTTAACAGTCCGACAATCGACAACGTTGTCGGCACTAAAAATTGTTTGCAGTAACGATTGTTCTATTCTGTAAAAATGTAGACAAATTGTCTTTAAACTTTCAAAAGCTTTCAAATTTGAACTACTCATAAGTTGTTAAAATGTGTTTACAGAATTCAAAGGTTGTTAATTATGTTGTTAAAATGAATTTCACGAAAAAATAACAATATCGACTGTTGTTAAAAAGTTACAGAATAGACCCACGGTAGTGGATTAGATTAGATAGGTCTAAAGTCGCATTGATTTGATCATTCCACAGTCCGCTGTAATGCAATTGTGTCGGTTCCAAATGTGTCTCCACATTTGGAACATACGATCTTAGCGTCTATTCTGTGGACGGAGCGTAAAATATTCAGGTTTTAATTATACGGCTTGTGTTCCTCTTCCCAAATGATGCTAATTAACTTATGCGGTTATATTATTTTTCAGGAGGCTGCCTTAATCTTATTGCGGACAGGTGTCGTACATTTAAAACCATTATCTTGGACCACAATACCATATTTCCATCTATATCAGAATATGTACCTGCACCAAAGGTACCAGCTTGATGTTTCAATCTGTGTTCGAATTTTCGGATTTCATTCACATCTGTTGTACCTATCGATTTATTCTCTTCTCTTTCTGTAAAATCACTGGATTCCTGGGCGTACAATGATTACTTTTTAACTCTACGAGGAGTGATTGTATGAAGTAATTTAATTGATGATTTTATGAAGCTATCCGATGTCAAACTTTTATGGTGTGTCAATTCGTATCTTAATACCTAAGTTCAATCGGCTTCGAACCTTTGCACGATGGGGCCAATAGTAGGTTTTCGAGGCAAAAAGTCAATTTTTGAAGTGAACAATTTGAAAAAAATAATAACGGATTTCGATTGCCAACACTCTGAATCACTAAAAATAAAAAAATAAATCAATCTGGTAACATCACATAGCGACATACTGATCTGGCAATGGTGACATATTTTCTTATGCATCATTTTCCGACATTCATTATAAATAAGTAGTGAAAGCATTTTAGGCGCCAAAAAGAACATTTCAACATTTTTATATTTTTTAAACATGGAAAGCTCTTCAATGGGCATGTAAAATAAGATAGTGTTAACAAATAATAAAAATGTTATGTGTGGTAAATGTATTTTTGAGTTAAGATGTTATGTCTTTTTTGGAGTATTTTGCTTTGTTATCCATGTGTTCTCTGGAGTATAATTTGTGAGATCTAGGTAGATCTAGGATATTATATATATGTGGTGAAAGGTATTAATGTGTACTATCATTTTGTGAAAAAATTAGCTGCGCCTATCTGCGCCTTTTCATAAAAATCTGATTTCAGATGTCGTAATACTTAAAAATATTGACATTTTTATGTTTTGGTTGGCGAATAATCGGAAACCCATTAATGTTACCAATTGGATTTCGGAAAAATTTAATAGACGTATAGAATAATAATAATATATAATTTCAAAGATATCGCAAACTTTGGCTTTTGTGGCGGAATCTTAGTCGAATTTTACTAAATTTGGAACCTTTTTTTATTAACTTATAACAACCCACAGACAAAACCATGAAATTTGAACATATGAACCGATTTCAATATAACTTGACAAACTTATTTGTAGTCCGAATTCCGTAACATTTTCCAAATTTTATTGTAATTTGATGGAATTTGCATGCTTGGTCAATCATTTTCCTGAAATCGGGCGAACATATATATGGGAGCTATATTCAATTCTGAACCGATTTCAATATGATTTGCCAAAAATGTTTCTAGACCAAAATCCGTCACACATTTCAAATTTCATCACGATTGGACATACATAGCGGGATTGGTGCACCAAATACCTAAAATCGGGCGAAAATATATATGGGAGCAATATCAAAATCTGAACCGATTTCAATATAACTTGCCAAACTTATTTGTAGTCCTAATTCCCTGGTATTTTCCAAATCGCATAAAAATTGGGCAGAATTTGCATGTTTGGTCCATCAATTGCTTGAAATCGGGCGAACATATATACGGCAGCTATATGTATATATGAACCGATATGAACAAATTTGGCATATTAGTTTCTAAGCCCATTATAAACATCTGTACAAAATTTGGAAGGTCTAGCTTGCCCCAGTGATTTGTTGCCTCGAAAACCTGTCATTGGCCCCATCGTGCTTTGTTGCAAAAATGTCTATGTCTTTGCTTCAACAATGTTAGTGTTTAGACACCTGATGAGTGTCTTCTATTCATCAGAACATGATCGATCTGGTTTCTTGTGAATTATCATACATTCTTTATGGAGGTTATCATGAATTAAATTTTCCCGTGAGGTTTGTTTTTCCGCCGTTGCAACTTGAGGGAGAAAGTGAAAAAATTCACGGGGAATTGCCGTTCATGATAACCCCCTATATATTTTGGTTTGTTCGCCTGAATTTCATTAGTCTGTCATGTTTCGTTGTGGCTGCTGAATGGTAACATTGCAGCAGTATCGACCATAAACAAGAATTTCGCTTTGTCTGAATGAGTCTAAATATTCCAACTGAAGATTTACAGATTTACAGTAGGTGTTTGTTCCGCTTTTCCATTGTAGTGTCTTAACACATGACGTTTTTCCTTCTCGTAAGTACAATCGTGGCTTTGGATATTAAGAGGGTGCACAGTCTTCAACAATGAGATAATAGGCACGAAGGCATTTACTCAGTGTCTATCTCCAATATAAGCTACTCGTAACCTATATACGTGGTCTGTTTAGGGGGTACTCTGATTATAATAATCAAAACACATGGAATATAAGTTCAACCTTACGGATGGCTACGATGCTTCACATTCTTGTAATTCTGATACTTTCAAAAAAATTGTATGCAATTGTAAAAAGTACTACTAAGAATCCGAAGCACTAAAATTTAAATACTTATCACACCCACAATGAACTATGCTTATATGGAACATACATACATATATTCCAGTCTTGTTTTGCCCGATTGAAGTTTACTTGTAATAACTGATTTGTATGTGTGTTGTAAGTAAACTCCTTTTGTGTTGATTTTCAGAACTGTGATTTTCAGCTAATGCATTTAGGGTATAAAGTACGAATGAATGTATAAATGGGACCGTTCCATACAATAAGAAATAAGAAACTAAGATGAACAAAATGAAAATGAAATGCTGGTTGAAAAAAGAAAAAATTGAACGTCCACTCTATTGAATTTTACAATACGATACAACTCGAGGCAGCTGGATCTGTGCAAATTATGCCTGCACATTTATGAGAAAAAATTCGAACAAAAGCAACAAAAGCTGTCCAACATTTCCAGCTATCCATTGGAAATGACAGAGAGACAAAATTGAAATATGACGCTTATCAAAAACTGAAGCATAGCAAAGTGTAATAAAATTCTTTGCAGTTTGAAATTGTGGAGGGAAAGCGATAATTTCATAACTTCCATCGAAACAAAAATGTTTTAGACTCTAAAACAGAAGACAATGAATTTTTCGTAAAACCTTCGGTAGCGATTTCTTTAATTCTATGCTTGGTAAAATTTCTGCTTGCTTCTGATACTTTGTCCAGTTGCTCGAATAAGATTAGCTATTTGGTTCACCGACTGAAGCAGCAGCGTCTGTACTGTCGCTGAAGTTTATGTCTGAAATATGTTTTTTTGTAAATGGCTAGTTTCTGCTTCCACAAAACTCCTAAAAAAACTGAAATGCCTGTGATGTGTTTGCTTTTCATTAAAACGTTTGCTTTTGTTTTATTGCCGTGGCCGGCATCAGGATAAACGAAAAAAGTTCAGTCATACTAGTTTTTTTGTTTAAAAGGACTCTTTTTCCATTTAGAACAGCATTATGTTTTCTTTTTTTCAGTTGGGCTCATTTAGCTTTCATATTCACTTTGGTTGGCCATTTTCCTGATGGGATTTCTATTGTATGCATTGTTTTATACTTTGCTGGGCATATTCTACTTGCAAAGGACCATTGGTCCATAACTACTAGGAACTGCTAGACGTAGAGACATCAGCCAGATTCCACTATTCGCTTCGAATCTCCATTACTGAATATGGTCATCGCCCTGTCGTCGTTCGGTGTTAATGGCCGGCATGTGAAAATTTTGCCAAAATGGAATGGAGCAATTGGACAAAGCAGTGCACAGCAAAGCGAGTCATACAAAAGCTAAAAACGAAACTTTTTCCTCAACTGGCAATACAATAAGCAAGCACATTTTTTGCCACAATAAGCATTTGCTTAATAAATGTGCAGTGGAAAAGAATCGTTGTATTCAACACTGACAACTTTTAAATTTCCATTCCCATTTCATTTGCTTTGTTTTAGTTTTTCCTTTGGTTTGGACGTCCGAACATTTGCCATAGAATTCTTAATTAAATTGTATTCGAATAGAAAAATAAATTTCGTCCTTTTGACGTGGCCCGTTCACCAGCTAGCTAGCGTTCTATTTCTTTTTTCGTGCTGACATACATATCTTTGTCCTCGTCCTAGGTCAGCCGGGACGGCCGGCCACCTGTATGTTTTTTTGGTGACATGATGTGAGAATCACGTTTGCAGTTTTTACACGGCAGCTAAAGCACTTCTAATCTTTTCAATTGGCTTTTATTTAAAAATAAATCGCTGTCAAGCTGTTAGCTCGTGTTGTGTTTTTTACAAACCATCCTTAACATACATTGGTAGTTACCTGGATTATTTGATGATTTAAATTTTGAATGAAAATTAATGCAAAGTTTAATTCGAAAAGACATTGTCGTCACCGGTAGATATCATACTATGCTCTTTATGATATTATACTGGGAACTTGAGATAGAATAACTGAACAATTGAATGTTAATGAAAAAGCGGATTGGCTAATGTATATTGAAGCTCGTTTGTATACGTGTAAATGATCATTATTGGCTCAGCGTGAATTATATGGTCTGTTGTTACATTTAAATGGTAATTCTAATTGGTTCAATTTTAACAGAAATGTGCAAAGTTTTATCAGCTTGAACATTTTAAAATCATCCTGTTTAAATTTCTAAACATAAAGTTGGCTTTAAAAGGTAGAATAATTCCCTTTAAGTTTATTAGCACTTTTATCTTCAATTACGAATTCAAAATCAGCTGACAAAAAATCGGTACAGTAAAATTTAACAAATAAAAAATTGTTCATATCTGCATTATTATAAGTCGTCTTTTGTTATTCATTGGATTTTTCGAACACATTTATAGAGTTCCCGTTATCTTAAAATAAAAAGCTTTAACTTTTAGTGTGAAAATTATATCATAAAATTTTCGTACCCAAAAAAAGCTCCAGCTTATGACCAATTTATGATTAATGTTCCTTAAAAGTATGTTTACATTACTTCACACTTTTTACTTTAATGGCATAAAAATGCTTTGCAGGTATACTTCGGGCATGATGTTGCACTTAAGCATTGTCAAGAATTTGGTCCAAACATTTCATTGACCATAGGTCCGTTTCGTTCCAACAATACGTTTCGTTCCATTATAATGGAAACATGTAGTTTTATCTTCTATTTTGTGGACGGGGCAAGGTTCCAAACATCGGTTATGCGTTTATCATTGCCAAATGGTGCTGATATATACACCTCATCCGAGTAACGTATCCGGTCTAAAAAAAGCTCGGCTGGTAAACTGCTGTCACCTACTGGCTGTATGTTTAATGTTACATCTTTGATTTTTATACCCTTTACTATAATATGGAGTGTATAAGTAACTTTGTCATTCAATTTGTAACACATCAAAATTTTCTTCCTATAAAGTAAATATATATTCTTGATCAGCATAAAATTCTAAATGGATATAATGATGTACGAATGTCTGTCCCCTGTCTATTGAAATCAAAATACAGCTGATAATTATAAGATAGAGCTTTACAGTGTGGTACTGAATTTTCTACTACTCCTAGGATGTTTGGCATTGAAAATGGGTTATAACGGTTCATGTTTTGATATGTGCCACATGATTTTCGACATTTTCAAGGTTATAACAGCATTATCCTACAATCATCGCTTAACTCGGTATATAGCCTTTGTTGGGAAAATACCTCTGCAGGGGACAGTGTGTACAGGCCCACTTTTTAATATGGACCTCTTAGAAAGGAACCTCTCAATTTAAGGAATGCTGAAGGTTTCAGCCACATTATCTATTCTAAAATAGCCAAAATTTGGTGTATAGCCCTCATTGGGGATATGAAACATTTCCACAGAGAATCGGTTCAAGTCTACATTTTGATATAGCCCGCATAGAACGGTATCTCCACATTTTCGGTATTTTGAAGGTTGAGGTCTCGTTATCTAACGAAAATGGCTGAAATTTGGTGGTATAACACATCCCTGCAGACAATTGTCTTCACAGAACGGAACCTCCAGATTTTTGCATTTTTAAAATTTTGGTATTTAGTCTCCTTTGGCGTTTTAAAATATTCCGGCAGAGAATTGTCGCTATAGGTCACGTTTTTATATAGCTCCCATACAAGGATACCACCCTATTTTCGGAATTTTTGGAATTTGTAAGTTGTAGCCATATTATCCAACAAAAATGGCTACAATATATTTTTAATAGAATTTATGTTGAATAAAAAGTTCGGCCCGGCCGTTTTTACTTTTTACTGAACTGAACCTATTTGCCAAGGTAAGTGGATTGCGATGCAGCTGTCTTTTGTGGTTACAGTTTCTGATGCTTCTCTTTCGTGTTGTGTCAGTTTATAATTTATGCGCTTAAAAGCTTTGCTGCAGTGATGTAGTGGTCTCGTGACTTCGGAACTCATCCCCTGATCCGCTCAGTTGTTCGCGGCTACTTATGTGCAATTTTAGTGAGACCATTTACTAGGCATTCCACTATCTTTCCTTTCCAAAAACTTAAATGCCAGTTTTGCAAAAAACTTAAATGCCAGTTTTGCACAAACGGATCCCAATGTGGATCTTTATGTTGTTTGACACTCTTTAGGGAAACATGGAGATGCTTGATCGATAATACCAATGTCATCCATACCCAACTTTTTTTTTAACTCTTGTGCTAGACTATGAAAATTTTCATGAAAATGTTTTGAGTTTATGGGTAAGAAGGGAGAAAGGGAGCTTCTTCACCTCTTCTCTCTCCTAACGTTTACACACAGACAGTATTGGCAGGACAATAGAAAAGTTACAAACCATTTTCAACAATACATTCATACTTTTCTCTATACATATTTAAGAATTTTATAAATGTATTTGTGAAAAAGGTTTGTGTTTTTGCTATTGTCTTGCCAATACTGGCATTTGTAAACGCCGGGTAAAAGTTATAAAATTGTCATGTTATATATTCAATGTTTGGCACAAGAGTAACATAGGATGTTTTGAAAACATTAATTTAAGAAATTTGGCTTTTGAAATAAATTAAAAATTGTATTAGTTTTATTTTGTAATGTTTTATCTGTAAATATTTCAATATTTTTGTTTCTTTCTTTGCAGTGATGTGCCTCGTGGTTGTCATACATTTTCCCGCGTTTTGCCATGCCCAACAACAAAAGTTCCGCGTAACACCACATGATTTACAAGTACTGGAAGGAGCAGAAGCTATGTTACGTTGTGAAGTCTCAAATTTAGCTGGTGCTGTTCAATGGACAAAAGATGGCTTTGCTCTGGGATTTTCTGCGGTAATACCAGGTTTTCCTCGTTACTCTGTGCTGGGCGATCGTAAGCAGGGTGTTTACAATCTCAGGATATCGAATGCCTCAACCTCGGATGATGCTGAGTACCAGTGTCAGGTGGGCCCGGCCCGTTTAAATTCAGCGATACGAGCAAATGCAAAACTTATTGTTATCTGTAAGTATTGTATACATACATATTAGGCCGGGGCGATTTGAAAACCTTAATGGGCCCTTCGCGTTTCTGATTCCTGGGGTTGAACTGAGCAAAAAAGTCTACTGGACCATATGTCTAAGATGAAAATCGAGCCTCCCGATTTTGACTTTAAGTTTTTTATTGACGTTTTTTGGATATTTCGGCATATAACAGCCAAACCATTGAGATTTTCGATCCAACACAAAGGCAAACATTGTAGCCAATGAAATTCCTTTATAGGTTTTTTGTGGGGGTTTTCAGACATAAACCACTATAACTTAGCCATTTGTTAACCGATTTAAAACAATAATAGCTTATTCAAAAGACATTATTCACCCCTTTAAAAGGAAGAAGGATCAAAAGAAATCCGTTGTGGAAAAAATAAGATATGCCCGTCTAAATTTGAAAATGCAGATTTTCACTTCTTTTACCATTATAAAAAAATAAAACGAAGTGACCCAAACGAAATAAAGGCATTGTCGTTGTCCATGGATCCCAACACGATATAATTTTGCATCAGAACACTTGAATATTTTTCGGGTCAAATTTTGTAGCACAATGTTTCCGAAAAGTTTGCACATTCTTAAGGCCAAAACTGCCTGAAGGAGCGTTCCAATGCTTTTGCGATGTATTAGAGAGTTTTCAATTACTGTCTTGGCTACAATGTTTGTCTTTGTGTTGGATCGAAAATCCCAATGGTTTGGCTGTTATATGCCAAAATATCCCAAAAACGTCAATAAAAAACTTAAAGTCAAAATCGGGAGGCTCGATTTTCACGGTAGATATATTGTCCAGTGGACTTTTTTGCTCAGTTCAATCCCAGGAATCAGAAACGCGAAGGGCCCATCCTAATACATATGTATGTATCTTTGTACACTCATCGTTATGTTTTAATTAATTGCATCTGAAGTATTTCATTTGATTGCCGGTGCTTAATTCATCCTCTGATTTCATCACACTTAGAGTTCACGTGAAAAACTATTGTTATTGCATGCATCCTTCCTTGCTTCGTTCGTTCCAACCATCTATCATCTGTGTCTGCTGCAAATACCCATTTGTTAGGTTTTTTCCTCTTGATTTAGTTTAAATATTCGTTGAAATTCAAGTCGAATTAAAATCGTGAACTGATGCTGTGATGAACGAACTCTTTGTTCTCAATGATGAATAATGTAGCGTTTTTGTCATTATTGTGCCGATCGATGCAAAGCGTTCAATTTTACGAAATGAAATGTAATCAAATTGATTGGATGAGCTTATGGGTCTTTCATTCGCTGTTGTTGTTGTCGTTTCTACCCAAAAACCGGAGAGAAGGAGTAAAACCGTGAACCGAGTAATATGTACTAAAATAGGTCATATCACATGATTTGATGATGGTGATGAAGCAAAAGATGAAAATTATCACAACGATGGTGATGATGCTGATAACACTGGATGTGGTGGTAGATGAATTTGTGTTTTATGGCAAATAATTTAATTGAAAATTCTCATGCAGACAATTTGAAAAGAATTGAATACTGAAAATTTCATTTATTGCAAATTCAATTATTGACAGCTCCATATGGCCGGGTCAAGTGGTTGGCTGGCTGGCCAGTTTATTGGTCAGCCGTTGTTAGGCCACAAAAACGACTTGAATTTATTTTATTTACAATTGCCCGTACATTTTTTAATAAAATTTGCCCTTTTTGTTGGTGATAAATAGGGACATAAAATAATAGAAAACCTGAAGCTGGACTTACGTCAAATTCTCCTATTCGTATGACCTTGTTAAATATCGTTTTTGGTAACAATGATGATTGGTCTATCAGGATATTTTTTGATATTATTATTTTACAAAATATTCTTTTGGGTATATAGAGCTTTTTAGATGCTAGTGTCTTTTTTCTATGTAAGATCAAACACGGATGTAAAGCCGTTTTCCTTTATTTGTAGATTTGTGACAAACTTAAAGTGAATGAGCATTTTGTCACCAGAAATGCCCGAAGCTGAATATCAAAATTCGTTTTTTGGTGGAATCTGATACACAAAGCTAAAAGACATGCACTGGCAAAATTTCAAGCTTCTACGTTAAAAAATAACGATCCTGTTCTAGAAACTCGGAGATATTGTTGTAATGAAGGATGCCAAAACCAAGCGTTTCCGCGGTTTTGGTTTCATTACTTACTTCCATTCGTACTTGATTGATAATACCCAAAATGCACGCCCTCATAAGATTTATATTCTATAAAACAGTTTTTATTTTACAAAATTTTTTGTTTCTCCTGTAAACTTATGGTGTTGTGGGTTACGGCTTTGGCCATTTAAGGTGACGATTTGCTCATTGAGTTTTCTAGATATCAAAATAAAAATTTGACACAATAACCCGTTAGCGCTAAAAATGTATTTTGAGTTATGTCACTAGTCTTACTCATGGAAGTCCCTAAAATCATTTTTGTTATTTTTGCCAGTTCACCCAAAACCCCTAACCCGTGCCCCTTAGCAATTCTTATTTCCATAGTATAGGGCCAAAATGTGAATTTTACGAAATCGTTCAACAGCTCGCATTGATTGTCCAATCGATGAAAAAAATTTATTGGCACATGGAAGTGTCTAAAAACCGAATCTTCAAATTTTGAAATAGCTCCCATATGCATATTTAGCCCATTATGTATATTTTAGTTTCTATAAAGCTATACATGCTAACAATATAAAATCTTTTCCCGTGAACTTTTTGGACGGGATTAGGACAGATGAACTGAGACCTCCTTTTTAACGCCTCTCCCGTACCACTTGTAGGAAAATATCACAGCGGTGAAATATACTCAAGAAATGGGACTCAAACTTAAATATTCCATGTACGTGGGACGGGGTTTCGGAGTCGGAGTCTGGAGTCAGAGCCTAGCAAATTTTTCTGGAGTCGTAGTCGGAGTCGTGGCAACAATTTGTTCTACAAATTGTCAAATCAAAAATTGTTTAAATCAGTTAAAGGATCATTATTTAAATGCAACACTATTATTCTCTATGTTGAATACAAAATGTATATCAGAAACATTTTTGGGTCAATTGGTTGTTTATAATACACTTTGGAGTAATGGTTTCATATCCCACATACTCTTGGCGAGGATCTTCTAGAAGGTTTACTGGTCATATCATGGAAGGCTCGCTGGTCTTTTCCTCTTTTTTCTATTAGAATTCAATAATTTCTGCTGTGAAAGGACCTGTTGGTCATCTAAGAAAGACCTTGTGGTACTTTAAGAGAAATCGTCCTGAAGACCATCTGGCATGTTATATAAGTGATATTGATCCTAATAGACTTCTTGATGGATTTGTATAAAAAAGTTAGAGTCTTTTTTGTAATGATCTTCCTGTCATTTTTAAAGACACCCTATTCGTATGCTATGAGAAAACTTTGGTATTTCAAAGGACTTTAAAAGAACCAATCGTCTTTTATGAGGAAGTTTGGTTTTTAATAACAGAAGAGCATGTAGTCTGTAATAAAACCTACCTGACCTTTCGTCTCTCTTTGAAGAGAAGTGATTAAATAAATTTTCGATTAAATGTAATAAATTGTAAATGCCAACAGATTTATACTGAGGCGTAAATTATATGTTGTATAAATCAGTTATAATTGAAATGACAAAAACGAAAAATGTTTAACAAATCGACGGTAAATTATGGGCATTACATCTATAGGATGGGGAAAATATTAAGTTCTAGGTCTATTTAACATTTTCCGATTATCTGTTCGGTCTAACCGAACTTATCGTTGATTTTACTTGTATTATTTTTGAGGTGGTCGACAAAGATCAATTTTTCACCGTAAGATTTTGTAATTCCGTTTGTAACACATCGAAATATTCGTCGGAAACTCTATAAAGTATGAAGATGTTTGTCAATCTGTTTGTAGGTACAGAATAGAGGCGGGCGCGTGTCGTGCCGTGAGTAGTGCGTGTTCGTGCCTTCTCGAAAAACGCCGTGTCGTGCCGGAATACATTTTTGGCCGTGCGTGATCGTGTTTTTTTGTTCGACACGGTTTTGCACGACACGACTAAACACGATCTGCACTATGTGACACGATCGTGCTAAATTTTTGATCAGCCTTTAGAAGTCGTGCAAGTGACCATACTAAACCCGAAAATCGAACAAGAATATAAAACCGACCAAAAAATGCCTAAAATTATTTGCTTCGTTTTGTAGTCTGGTTTTTACTACCGTTTTGTTACGGAGAGGCCAGAGTATGAGTAAAAAAGATGATGTTTGTTTGCAATTTGTTTTGTTCATAAGAGAAGCAAACACAAAAACTACCCAGAGGGTTAAAGCAATATACTCCCTTTGCAAATCAGACGTTTATCTGACTGTATTATCTGTTATGGATGGTGTTATTAAAAAACATCCTCTTCCCGAATTGGGAAAACTGATTGACTGTCCAAAAAACCTTGTAAGATATTTTAAACATGCTTGAGAGCATATACCAGGTCCACAATGAGATTAAGAGTATTTTCCTACAAAAGAATGAGGTGGATCGTATATCTGACTTAAAGTTTGCTAGAACCTCTATTGGGTTTTCATAAAATATTCAAAGAGTGTTCCGAAAAATTAAGCTCGGAAAAGTACCCTACTACGCACATATTTGCCCTTTGGTCTAAAAAACTTTTGAAAGTCTGCTCAATTGATACCATTGACTCAATTCATGAAAGATTTGAAAGCTAAAACTAAACAATCATTTCTTAAACGATTTGTACCAACAATGGCACATCTTATAGGGACATTTTTATTTTCGCCGTCTAAGGAGACCAATTTTTTATTAGCTAATGTAAAAGCAATGGTTATTGATATACAAAGTGAGAACATAGAGTTTTCTAATGATGAGCAGGAAATTATAATGCCACATTTACACGAATTTTCAGAGTTTTTGGATCAAAATGGCAAATAGACGAAAAATGAAAAAGTCTCCAATTGATACGGAAATTGGTACATATTATCGAGTGCCGTATCTAGCCAGACTGATGTTTTAAACTTTTGGAAACAGTCTAATCTAAAATATTTAAAAGAATTAGCCAGGAAATTGTTGGCTATACCCGTCAGCTCAGCAATAAGCGGGAGATTTTTCCAAATATGGAAATATTCACAACGAAAGGTCAATTGGTAAAGGCGTACTAGACTTTTGAGTTCTAAATTGGATAAAATAATGTTTTTAAATAAGAATAGAAATTGAATAAGATTAGAAAAATTAGAAGTACATATGGGGATTTCTGTGTGAAATTGGACAATTTTTCAATAAGAGTTTTTTTTATTTCCTTTATTTTTTGATGTGGTGATGCTGATCATCAACAAAACATTTCAGTATGAGTTGATGAGCAGCATCACCACAGCAAAAAATAAAGGAAATCAAAAAACTCATATTGAAAAAGTGTCCGATTTCACTCAGAAAAACCGATATGAATATTTTTTGAACAAAAAATGTACACCTGCTCGTATATCGATTTTTTTTTGTAATTTCGTGCGTGAGTGTGCGTGTTCGTGCCTTCTCGAAAAACGCCGTGTTTTTGCGTGAATGTGCATAAAAATTTTGGTCCGTGTTCGTGCATGTTCGTGCCCATCTCTAGTACAGAAGTTAACATTAATCTTAAGATGTTTGGTATTCAAAATGGGTTATATCGGTTCACGTTTTGATATATTCCCATAGAACGGTACCAACTGATTTTCGATATTTTGAAGGATTTTACGACATTATCGATCCGAAATGCCGCAGCTTTATAGAATATCCGCAGCTTTATAGAAAACCAAAAAAGAAGACATGTGTCCTGGAAAATTGAATATTTTAAAATTGTTTTACTATTTTGATCCTTAACAACCGTTCCTAGAAAGTTCCAGTTACTTACTGAAAATTGTGAAATGATTTTGACCTTGAAGATAAAGAGTAAATGAAAAATGTTAACTATGAATTTACTAAGGAGTTTGTATTGAAAAAGTGAATTCTAGCGAAGTCCCACACACCCAAACAATTTGCTACGATCGTTTCTCTGGTGGTTTAATTCAGCTCATCAGGCATATCGGATGTGAATGGCTAGAAGACAAAGGCTGAGTTTGATAACTTCTATTTGTACAAACATTATTGCAAATTTGCAGATATGAAGTATGCACACATAAGGTTTTGGGTTCGATTCCCCGGCCAGGCAACATTAAAATACATTTCAACGGTGGCAAAATACCCCTCAGTGATGTTGGCGACATTTCCTGAATATTTCAGCCATGTAAAACTTCTCAACAAAAGTGGTGTCATAGACACGCCGTATCATTGAGCTAATATGAATCGGGGCGCACTCATTTATAGGAGAGAAGTCTCCCTTGTCCCTTATGGGATGTTTGTGGAACAATTATATATATATATATATATATATATATATATATATATATATATATATATATATATATATATATATATATATATATATATAAAGGCAATGTGTGTATGTTAGTATGTTTGTATGTTCCGAATAGACTCAAAAACGGCTGAATAGATTTTCTTGAAAATTTCAGATAATGTACTGGGAACACCGGTGATGAAAATAGGCTATATATTTTTTTGAATGGTCGTCGCGGAAGTGAAATATCACGGTCATCCCAAATTATTCAAAAATGTATTATTTCAGATAATATACCTAATTTTAGTAAGCGTGACTACAAAACCGCTATAACACTGGCTTCAATATGTGGGATAACGCGGTCAACTCCATAGTTTGGAATACAGTAAAATCCCGATAACAATCGATTGGGAAATCTTACGAAATTTTTTATGTGGAGTTTTTAGGTCTGAGAATAGGTCGTAATCAATTTTTTTATCCCGCTAAGTGTAGTGACCGGTGGTCCTCCCCACAAATTGTTTAAGAAAACCGCGAAATTCAAGATACTTTTTAATATATTGTTTACAAATTGTTTGCATTGCTATGGTAATTACTGTATTGACCCTGAATGGTCGTTGCGGAAGTGAAATATCGCGTTCATCCCAAAATTTTCAAAAATGTATTATTTCAGTTAATTAGAACGGCCGTAAGCTGTTTTTTACTGCAAAGAATAGTGAACGGTGGTCCTCCCTACAATGTTTTTAAGAAAATCAGAAATCTTTGATATTTTTGAACGTATTGTTTACAGATTGTTTTCCCTGAATGATCGCGGTCATCACAAAGTTTTCAAAAATGTATTATTTCAATTAATATACATAATTTTAGTAAGCGTGACACGAAAATGATGTGAACACTAGCTTGAACAAGTGGGATAGCGCGGTCGTGAGCTATTTTAATATGGCTAAGTGTAGTGACCGGAGGTTCTCCTTAATTTTTTTAAAGTCCATGATATTTTTGAGCGTATTGTTTACAGATTGTTTGCAATACTACTGTAATTACCGTCTTGACCCTGAATGGTCTTCGCGGAAGTAAAATATCGCGGTCATCACAAAATGTTCAAACATTTATTATTTCAGATAATATACATAATTTTGCGTGCCTAAAACATGCTATAAACGCTGAACACTAAACAATAAGTGGGATAGCGCGATCAACTCCACATTTTGGAATACAGTAAAATCCGGATAACTTGAGATGTCACTATCCAGAGGTTAAATCCACCAAAAATAGCGAAAATCAGGCGCCTCCCTTCTATGGGAGCTACATATATCAAAACGAGGGCGTATACTGAAAATTCTCTGCAAGACTGTTTACGACCGCCAAAAGTGACTATATCTCCAAACTATCGAAAATCGGGAGGTACTGCTTTATGGGGGCTATATCAAAACGTGAACCTATAACTGTTGCATACCGAGCGCAAATAAAAAGGCGTGACTTTCGGTCGATACGAATATGTATGCTCTCCTCTTTAAATTACATTAAAACCAAATTTTAGCCATTTCGGTGTGATAATGATGTTAAATCCTCAAAAATAGCGAAAATCAGCCGGTACCGTTCTATGGGAGCTATATCAAAACGTGGATCTATACTGACAATTCTCTGCAGTAATAATTACGACCCCAACCGAGACCAACAATCCAATATATAGCAATGTTAATTGACGTGTACCGATCATTATATGTGGGTCACAAAGTGCTTTAAACGGTCAATTTATGGTGAAGGGTATAATAAAAGAGATTTTATATCTTAAATTTGGGGGATACCATTACATGGAATTTATGTCAAAACAATGATTTATATTATGAAGTTTCTAGAGGGATGCCTAATTATGGCTGTATCAATGCTGGATAGATAACTAAAGTTTACACGGTGAACCCAAACAACGGGCCAGCAACGCGGACCGTGTCAGCTAGTATATATATATATATATATATATATATATATATATATATATATATATATATATATATATATATACCTAAACATTAAAACCAAATTTTAGCCATTTCGGTGTGATAATGATGTTAAATCCTCAAAAATAGCGAAAATCAGCCGGTACCGTTCTATGGGAGCTATATCAAAACGTGGATCTATACTGACAATTCTCTGCAGTAATAATTACGACCCCAACCGAGACCAACAATCCAATATATAGCAATGTTAATTGACGTGTACCGATCATTATATGTGGGTCACAAAGTGCTTTAAACGGTCAATTTATGGTGAAGGGTATAATAAAAGAGATTTTATATCTTAAATTTGGGGGATACCATTACATGGAATTTATGTCAAAACAATGATTTATATTATGAAGTTTCTAGAGGGATGCCTAATTATGGCTGTATCAATGCTGGATAGATAACTAAAGTTTACACGGTGAACCCAAACAACGGGCCAGCAACGCGGACCGTGTCAGCTAGTATATATATATATATATATATATATATATATATATATATATATATATATATCAATTCAACCTAGTGTCTAGTCTAGAATTATTTCTCATACACATGTACAATCGAGGGGGGTTTTCCTTCATGAATTTGAATGCCTTCCATAACCGATTATTAAATATTTAGTATATTTGTATTGATAGAATTTATTTTCGGAGTCGACTCCGGAGTTGGAGTCGTGAAAAAATTGGACTGGAGTAGGAGTCTGACCAAAAATGGCTCGACTCCGAAAGCCTGGCCTGGGTGATGCTAACCATTGGTACCCATATTTCGATAATTCCTACCCTAATAATCCGAACACCTCAGTAGTTCGTAATGAAATGTTAATCATTTAAACTCTTTGTACATATTGATATTTTAACGTGGTTAAATTGAGTTCCCCAGTATTTGGTAAAGTTCCGTTGTATGTTACCATGTCAGTCACTGCCCCAAAAAGGGAAAAGTAAGAGGATTAAATAACAAAAAATATATAATTTGATGCAATTTTAATTTAATTTTGTTTCATATCCAATTTCTTCAATGTTGTAATTATTTACTCTCCTCTTTGAAGTTTTGTATAATAACCTACACACTATTGACTATAAAATGATTAAATTTTATCACATTAAATATAATATGGCCTCATAGGCTATTTGACATGATATTTCAGCAATGCCACCCTTCTTTACTTTTCATCCGCCTCCTCAGCCTTTTTTGAGTGAAATGAACCCTTTATAATTATAATTTTTAAACTTTCAGTAAGCGGATAATCGTTCGGTGTTTTTTACAACATTTCGGCCAAATGAACAAAACACCAACAACAGCAAAATTAACAATAATAATGTACAACATAATAAAATCAACATCTTTAACATATGCCAATCTAATTGAAAATTTAAATGCCTTCAACAATGTGTTTCCCTCGACTGCGACTCTTTGCCGGCATAAAAGAAACCCCATTCGCAGCGACCAGAAGGGTCTGTGTCGAATCAGTCGGTCGGTCATGGTTTTAGCTGTTGTTTTGCTTTTGCATCTTTGATTTCCTCATTTCGTTTGTTTCGTTTCGTTCTTTGTTTTATGAAAATGGTCAAATTTCCTTTTGCAAACAACATCAGGAAATTGACCCAAAAACACACAAACACACATAGCCAACCAAACAGACATGCACACTTTTATGTAGAAGAAGATTAAAAAATAAAAAAGAGAAAAAACCCGGCCCAGAAGGTCCGCTGGCAGTCGGGGATGGTAGTGGGGATAAGAAATGTTAAAGAAAAAACAACACACAGACCGATGCTTACTTTGTTTTGCCAATAAAAAAGAAAAATAAATGAAAATAAACGAATATTTAAACGCAAAACGTTAAGCAAAGCAAACGACAATGGCGATGAGCGAAACAAAATGCAATAAATGTAAAGCAATAAAAAACATAAATATGACTTAAGGGTAAAATTTAACAACTACCCAGATCCCCTCAACTTTAATCGCAATTCGCTGAAAATCATTATAAGCGCTTTCTTCCATTCCATTCCCTTTTGTTTTGTTCTTTTGGCTGTTTTGATGTTGACTATTTTCTCTTTCGTTGGAAACCCAAGCTACAATATCAGATGTAGTGACAGAAATGCTTTCTATTATGTCATTGACATTCTCTTAATGTATAATTTTACCTTATCCTAATAATAGCCAGGGGTAAGGATTTTCTTTAGAACTACAACGCTTAAAATGCTGCAATATGTGAGTAAAGTAACGAAGCGGAATATATTAACAGTGGAACCTTTTCTCCTCCTTAATTTAGACATCTGGGCACAAGTGAGCTTGTCGTCTGCTTTGGGTTTTGGGACAAAAATCTACAATACAAGTGATATTTTTAGAACGAAGTTATTTTTTTGCGATTTTTTATAAATGAAATATATTGCATTACGGAAAGGAGTAGAGTGAAATGTTATACCCACGATCCACTATGGATTTCTACCATCAGCTAGACAATATCTCATTTTCAATCAGATTCTTTATAACCTACACCACACTGTGGGGTCTTATGTCTTTGTGCATTTGTATGTGACATGCATAAGGAAACGAGATAGGCCCATATTTCCTTCTAAAAATTCGAGAACGTAATTTTTTAGCTATAGGAAGATTGCTATTGTTTTTTGTGAAAATCGGTTCAGATTTCGATATAGCTCCTATATATATTTTCGGCCGATTTCATGTATTTGCTGCACCAAACACTCAATATATGTCCGATTTAAATGAAATTTGGACCGTGTGATTGAATTCTGTCAAGAATTAGAGGTGTCAAATTATATTGAAATCGGTTCAGATTTGGATATAGCTCTCATGGGAAGGTACAGTATAAAACGATAATTTTTTTCTTATATCGGTGGTTGAACAAAAGTTTAAATGCAATTATTATAATATTGGGTACATTCAATTCGCTAATTATTGCATTTAAACTTTTACCAAAAACCCGATATATCAAAAAATTACCGTTTTTATCCCTGCAAAAATTGTTATTTTTTAAAATACTAGGTTGAGGAAGTAAAACAACGATATACTTTTTTCAGCATATGTGCGTGTTATGTGATTAATAACCCAGCAGAATGTTCGATGCCAAAGATGTCATTCAATCATGGGTGTAAGTGATTTGGCATGTCATCTTTTAGCATCTTCGTCGATGAATTTTATATGAACGTGGACCCCAAAAGATGCTATTCATTTTTGGATCCAAAGCATGTCATTAACACCAATGCTTTGACATGTCATTTTCACCAATGCTTTGACATGACATTTTCACCAACCCTTTGGCATGTCATTTTCACCAACCCTTTGCATTGACATTATTATTACGACGAAAGTTTTAACAACGTTGGTTTTGATTTTGAGTCGCCGACAACATCAAGCATAATGTAAATAATTAATCTCATATATTTAGAAATTGTGTATAAATAAAAACAAAATTTATCTCTATTGGACCGATGGAATGGGTTCAAATGATGATGAAAAGATCGGATCTTTCACGACTTCCTTTGCATGGGTTCAAATGCTGATTAAAAATCCGATCTTTCTCGACTTCCTTTGAATTGGTTCAAATGCTAATTAAATGATCGGATCTTTCACGTCTTCGTTTGAACCAATGCAAAAGATGCCATGGAATCACTTCATCGCATGAAACCCCTTCCTTCAAATTTTGCTGGGAATAATAAGTGAATAATTGATGCGAGTTGGTCTTGTTAAAAGACTGGTGTATATAGTCGATTTGTAAGATGTTACGGCCATCAAAATGTACTATATAAACCTTTATTCCGTTACGTTATTTGGAAATGTGGAGTTTTTACTTACCACCTGTCATTTTTCACGGAAGATTTCCCTTAAAAATTAAATTATGCAATTCACTAAATGCACAATATAAATACATAGAAATTCTCCTCGAAGTTTTACTAGAGTACCAAAAATGCTTACATTTACATGAAAGGTAGAAAAATAGCTTCTTGTTGAACGGTTTCAAGTTTGTTGGTAGTTATATTGCCAAATATTTTATAAAACTGTAACTTTGTCACAAATACATACCTCAACAACATGTATGGAAATTACATAGACGACGCTCACACATACGTCAGATACATATATTGAACAAAAAGTTTTCATTCCTGACAATTTGAACAGTAAAAGAAATTGAAAAAGGGAAACTCTTTTTTCGCAGACAATAACATTTTTGCAACTAGTACACGTTTCACATATTCTTCCCTATGAGTGTGCTAAATGGAATATGTGAGTGTTCCTGTGGTGATCGTTTTGTGGACCCAACAAATTCCCACCGCCTCCGCCACATATCCAATAACAAGTTGTCGAGTTGTCGCCGACAATGAAATGCAATAAAAAGAAAATTTAATACCATTGTTATGTGGCACTTTTTGAAATTCAATTCGGGCTGCAACAGGAGTACAATGAACAGCAGCAGCACAGCAAATTCAATCGCATTGCTGGCTGGCAGCAGCATCATCGGCTTTATTTAATTCTAAAAAGGACCAATCGTAATATTCGATTTCAATTCAACACCACCAATGCCACAAAACTACCATCCTAATGTGCTCTTCGAACATTTCAACAATGGTGACAGCAGTGCCGGCATTATTGTCACCTAAGCGTCTGGCATGTGTTCATGCTCGTATTAATGCTTTTTGTGTTCATAACTTTGTGACTAACAATAGTTGTTAGGGTGATTTAATTGGCAGGAGCGGTACAGGGAGTAACCAAAATCAAATGATTTTGAAATTGTTGCATGTGCATATGTATAAATATGTATGTATGTATGTATGTGTATTTGTGATAAAATTAAATATTATTATATTTTCTACGCCGTGTTAAAGTGTATATTTACATATACATATATATGTATGTATTTATGAGAAACGTTTATAAATAAGATCTTAGCTTATGTTATATTACATCTATGCTTGCTGCACGAGAGAATAAGAAGCACATTTTACGCCAGCAATTATCCGAATTTAGTGTACATAAACAGTGGTGGCCAATACATTTGCAACAAAATTGCACATTTTAGAACATTTTCTGTAAAATATTTGTTTGAAAACAAAATCAGGTATTTTTTGCATTTATTTATAGTTTAATGCTTCAGGTATAAGAAAATAAAAAGTTTTGACACGATATCCAACAAAAATTACGAAAAAATATGAAAATACGTAAAACGCCTTAAAATTTAATGGCCAAAACATATGTAACTAAACCAAACGGCATACAAAAATCGTCAATATTTCGTAAAATATTTTTTACTTTGGTTAAAATTATTTGTTTTTTTTGTTTTGTTCTGGGAAGTTTAAAAGTGAATAACATTTTTAAGTTGATATAAGTCATACATACTTCATCGTGGGAGTGGTGGGTCTAGGGTAGGGGCATGAGGTTAGGTGCAAGAGTCAGAAACTTAGGAAATAATGGAAATTTCTTGACATTAAGATTTTGGATTTAATAAAATTTAGAGTTCAGAGTGCAGTTATATCGCTTACTAGCAAAAGTCAGAGGTCTGGGTCTCGAAAAACATATGAGCGTAGAGATCGGACCCGTTTCAGAGTGAGTACTAATCTATTGACTTTATAACGGGCGATATCATTGAAAATTCAGGATTCTATAAAGAAAAAAAGTTTTGGAAAGCCCGTTAGATGATAATCGCGAATTTCCAATGATATCGCCCGTTATAAAGTCAATAGATCAATAGTACTCACTCTGAAACGGGTCCGATCCCTACGCTCATATGTTTTTCGAGACCCAGACTTCTGACTTTTGCTAATAAACGATATGACTGCACTCTGAACTCTGAATTTTATTAAATCCAAAACCTTAATGTCAAGAAATTTCGTTATTTCTTTAGTTTCTGACTCTTGCACCCATGCTCATGCCCCTTCCCTAGCCACGCCACTCCCCCTATGAAGTGCGTATGACTGATGTCAGTTTTAAAATTTTAGTCACTTTTAAACTTCCCAAAACAAAAAAAAAACCAAGTCCCAATTTACATTAGGCAAGTTTACTTGCGGCAAGTCCCTGTTTGTAGGAGAGACACGTAAGGCGAATGGAAATGGAAAAAAATTGTTCGTACCGGAAATTTTCAGGCAATTCCTTTTATATTTTTCGTATATATGTATAAATATATAAATAAAAATCAGATGTCGTTCGTTGGTAATGGTATCAGTAGAGAACGGCTGGACCGATTTATAATTCTGTAAAATGTGTGCCATAACCCGACTTGGTTTTTTATGGAAAGAAATTTTGACCATACCCACTTTTACGCCCACTTTTGTCAATTTTCAATTTTTGTCATTTACACAAAAACTACTGTATTGATTTTCCTGAAATTGCCAGCGAATGTACAGGGATGGCCCCCGGTTAAAATAGCCTAACAATTTTGTTGAATTTCGGAAGGGGCGGGGAACTTCCCCTATACCCTATTTCTTTAAAAATGCTATATCTATATAAATAAAAATCAAATGTCATTCGTTGTAATGGCATCAGTTGAGAGCGGCTGGACTGATTTCGATAATTATTTCTGTAAAATGTGCGCCATAACCCCGACTTGGGTTATCTATGCCTATGTCTTTAAAAATGATATCTAATATATAAAAGACAATGTGTGTATGTTTGTGTATAGACTCAAAAACGGCTGGACCGATTTTCTTGAAAATTTCAGGGAATGTACAGGAAACACCCGTGGTGAAAATAGGCTATATATTTTTTTCAATTTCGGACAGGGCGCGGTACCTCCTCCATGCCCTATTTTTAAAAAACCCTATTTTGTCACGCCCACCTTTTAAATACGTTTCATACCCAAAACTACTAAACCGATTTTCCTGAAAATTTCAGAGAATGTACAGGGAGGACCCATGGTTGAAATAGGCTATACATTGTGTTGAATTTCGGAGGGGTTTGGTACCTCCACTATGTCTGATTTAATAAAACCGCTATTTTAGCAAAAATGAAACGAGTGATTGAATTATTTCTTCCGAACAACCATTCTTGAACCACCCCGTTCCGAACCACCCTGCTGCGGACTTGCACTCTCCGAACCACGCTTCGCACTTTCACTTTCCGATCCACCCTGCTTCGACCTTCCACCCTCCGATTCACCATGTTTCTAACTTCCACCCTCCGAACCAACCCGCATTGAACTTCCACCCTCCGATCCACTCCGCTCGGAATTTCCACCCACCGAACCACACCCTCCCATCCACCCCGCTCCGAACTTCTACATATCGAACCACTCTGCAACGAACCACCCTGCTCCGAACTTCGATTCTCCGACCTTCGATTCTCCGACCCTAGGTACTCATTTTGGGACCTTAAGACCCGACCACGCCCAGTTTTTATCTCTGAAACTTCTGAGTCGATTTTTCTACACTGCATAATTTAAAACAGCTAATTTTGATTGTTGCAAGAATTTGCAACCTCTCCGTAAAAGAACTGTTAAAATGTCTCTCTCGAATTTCTGTTTTTTGTACAACTTTTGTGTTAACAGACGACTTCCAGTCACAATTTGTGCAAATTCTTACAAACCTAATATAACCAATAATGTTAAAACCGAGACGTGTCATTCCACCATCTTTAGCCATTTTTTAACTATGAAACAAATTTGAAAATTTTAAGTTGTTTTTTTTTTTTGCCGATAACAACAACCAACAAACAACAATTGAGCATAAAAATCGATAAAGATTTGACATTGGCAAAAAAGTATACCAGCTGGTAATGATGACTTTGGGCAGGCAGTGGGGTTATTGGGAAATTGTCTGCTTATGGTGAAAAGAATGTTGGTTGGTAAAAGCACTGCAACTGGTTATATTTGGTTATACATACATAAGTGAACATTACCACTTTATAAGACATGGTGCGTGACATTTAGACGTTTTGAAGTCACAGCAAAGTCCTTCAAACAAAAGCAACAAAAGTCAGTAAGAAAAAAAATGTACAGTATTTTAGTGTTGTATGAAAGTAGAATTAGTAAAAGATTAGAAAAAGATGTTGAACTTTATTTTTCAATGTCTGTGTTCTCTCTGTTCTATCAGATAGGCGCGGAATAGGTAAAACAAATAAAACCACTTGATTCGTTGTCGTAAGCTTCGTACAAGACCGGTACGAGGAATGCAACCGCGAAATAGTATGCAACCCACATAGATGCAGAAAACAGGAAAATTTTAAGAAGTATCTGTAAATGTATGAATTATTTTGGAGGTCCGGCGTGAAAGTAATGTTTGCACCAAAATAAAGTACAATGTTTGTTATATGTATGTAAACACTGTGTCGAATGAAATCTTGCACTGATAAGGCAGGAGTATTGTCTGCCTTTAATGCAGCATCATTGCGTTTCTTTATGTGGTGGAGGTGGTGTTGGTATTGGTACTGCATATATTCATGTGGCTAACGCTCTACATACTAACTTACAGCGCCTCATCTTCCTAAAATGACTTCGACTTCTGGTGCAAAAAAAGTTTCACAAATACAAGGGCGAATGAAATAAATAAGTATCTGGATATAGGCATGTATGCGACCTGGTATGAAAGAGAATGACAGTTTGTACTTTCGATTTCAGATTTCGCACATACGTTCATACATACATACGCACTTTTATTAAGTATCACGCGTGACATTGCTAACGTGTTTACATTTGGATGAATCGTTAGAGAATGTGCTTGGGCGACTGGTTGTTATGTTTTTTTTTTCATTTTTTGTTGTTGGTGTTGTTGTTGTTGTTGTTGAGGACGTTCGTTCGTTCAATGCATTATATGCGCCTAAAATTGGCTTTTTATGTCACGAACTGGCATAATAAAATAGGGTACCAAATGTTACAGCCACGGCATTCTCATCCACCACATGATTCTTTCAGAGCTGACAATGGCAGCGGCAATGTCGATTTGGCTGCTATTGTTGATGCTACTGCTTGCTGATGATGACGATGGTGTTTGGCTAATGGGTGCTGGAAGCAGAACAAAAAACGGCAGATTCCCCAGATTTGCTTTCATATTTTATTACTGATTTTATTCACTTTTATCTTGTTGTTGTTTTCGTTGGCTCTTAAGATATTTATCAGTGACATAAAAACAAGTGCGTTGCGATGTCTGCTCTGATTTGAGCATGGAACAAAGTTGACTTTATAAAGTAAGGACAATGAAAAATATTAAAGGAATTTTAGAATCTCTTTTTGGTTTGGGGGATGGTATATACCCACATATGCCGATAATAATGACACTTAAGTGTGGCTCAGTAGTCCATAGTGATAAGCGTGCATGTGTGTGTTGCTTTTTATTTTTATTTGATAATTTCGTTTTGTTTTTCACATTCCTTTGCTGAGCTCTCCTGCAGTTTTTTTTTATCAAAAAATAAATAATGCGTTGGATAATTTGTGTGCTCTAAACTTGTAGAAAAATGTCATAAAATGTATCCCAATAAACCAAAAAAATAAATAATTAATTTACGATTATGCAAAGAATATTATGATAATGACATATATGTACATATATAATGTGAAAATTAGTACATTTTAACGCGATAAGAAACGTCGTCAGGAAGAATTCAAAGAATAAGCAACAGAAGCAACGGAAGAATTCAAAGAAATAGCAACATTGAGGTTTCAGTAATCTAATAGAACAGTTAGTTGGGTGAAGGTAGGCCACGACAACTACACGTAACTGTAATGTGGCACAAGTGTAATGGGTTTGAGAATCAAATATTCTTTGAAGCAATCTTTTAATATCTTCGCAGAAAGAATCCAATTATCTTCATCATCCCTTATAACAAATAATTATTGATTGTCTGACATTCCTCTTTTGAGCGCTTCATTCCTATTTTAACTGAGGACCGGGTATCAGTAAGGGGTAGTTTACATTATATGTAAATGTCATATGACATGAAATTTTCCATCGTCAAATATTCACTAATATGTGGAATATTGGAGATTTTCCTTACGCCATTTATTCTGTGCGTCCACCCCAACAAAAATATAATAAAATTACGTCTCCACATTGTCTCCGTGGGTAGATATGGAATGTTTTTATTTCGTGTCATATGACATTGATAGATAGTGTAAACTACCTCTAAATGTCATCTTACAAAGTCGGGAAAACCAAATTCAGACATGGCTTGGAACACCTTTTGACGCACAGAACTGTCGAAGACAGCTTTATAATCGTCAAAAAGATCGTAAGTGTTTATCGGCATCTTTCGGGATTTTAAAGGATTTGCTGCAAGGTGAATATCTTGAGCACACAGTTTTATAATGGTTCTTGTTGAAGGGGCATATGATGCTAACGTCCCAATCATCAGGCACGTGTTCCTCCTGCAAGATGGTGCTAAATGGCTGATGCATACATCTTATCAGTTTGTCACCTCCAGTCTTGAAAAACTCGGCTGGGAAACCATCGGTTCCTGCGGCCTCTTTATTCTTTAGCTGGTTTATTGCTGCCTTTCAATAATCATACATTTTTTTGTGTTGGTTATATGGTATCTTCTCCGTCTTCGTCTGTGGTATCTTTCTGAATGTTTGCTAACAACAGTTTGGAAAAATACCCCTTACATAACCTGAGAACTTTATCTGTATTTGTTACTCGTCTCCTCCGAATTTTATTCCCTATAAAGTATATATTTTTGGTCAGCATAAACAAACTCTAAGTCGATACAAAGATTTCCTAGGAGGTTTGGTATTTAAAATGAGTTATATCGGTCCACGTTTTGATTTATCCCGATTTTCGGTGTTTTAAATGTTTTAACCTCATTAGCACATCAAATAGCTAAAATTTTGTGTTAAGTCTTCGTCTGAGTATGAAAACATTTCCGCAGAGGCCGGTGCAGGTCAACTATCTATTAACCCTTCATAGAACGGTACCACCGATTATCGGTTTTCTCGATGGAAAGATATTCAAACTTGTCAGAATGCCGCCCTGTAACAGGGTGCCTCCTCATGTCTCCAGTGGACCATCTACATGAGGAATATTATAGTGCAGCAACACAATGGCATGCTTTCGTTGCTGTACAGTATATGGTGGTGGTAGGATCTCCCACCCAGTCAGGTCAATAAGGATATTCATGATATAGAAAGAGAGGTCCAGCGTTACAAGAGAGAACCCCTAGATCAACCGGCATTTGAAGCTGATTTGAATAGCATTCATATGGATGCAGTCGCAGATGCCATAAACAGCTATCGTGTGAATGCGTCATCGGAAAACATCTCCCATTTATCGCAGCTGAGGAGCGTCAGCTACCGCAACAAACCAGATTAGTTTTAGCTCAATTACGGTCATGGTGCAGCCGTCCGAGTTCCTATAGGGCAAGGATCGATGAAATCGTGCAAAACATCTGCCGAACATGTGACATACGCCCGCACGACTCACACCACCTTTTCAACTGTCCTGCCAAACCTACTCAACTAACTCCAGTAGATTATAAAAAAAGCGGGGTGACTGAAAATCCACATCTAAACTCAGGCAGCTATAATACAGTGTGACTGACGCCTTTCTCAATCCATCGTATTTCCTTCTGACAGTGATATCGGTATCTGAACCTGCACCTTCTTTATAAATAATCTTAACACTATAGTGGATTTGCGGGGGTCGGCAATTTTTCTCTCTTTTTCATAGTAGGATGTTCTTATGGACGAACGCGCCACAAAGTTTAGTTCAGGGGACACCTTTGGGATGTCAGTGTCCATTTTTTATGAAAGAGGCATCAAGATACGTCCTGGGCTATTCCATATTAAAACCGGCCAGCGCCGTTACTTTCTTCTATCAACAACATTATTTTCATCTTCAATGCAGTATTCCTTAAAAATCTGCCAAAATATTCCGTTTTCTGTTGGACCTTGGGAATACTGATTTCTTCGTCTTGTCTTTCGTTATATTGTCTACATTAGTGCCACAACTTAAACAAGTAATATTTAAAATTTTTTATATGGATTTTTATTTAAATATTATATCACCATAATACTAATTTTATGCATGCATATATGTATGTATCTCCATAATAACTAATATCAGCGTAATGAACGCTCCAGTTGAACCGAACTACACCGAACACCCTCAAATCTGACTGACTTTGTAAGTCGGGTTTCTTCTCTCCTTGGTACGTGTTTTGAGTTTGACAACAAATGTGACAAACTACATTTACGACATCAAATCAGTTGGCAATTTATTTAACAAGTGTTTCTAAAGTTTGAGTGTAGGTTATACTACCTTCACACGCAGGTTCGTGTGTGTTCCATTCCCTTGTGGCTGCAGGTTTTCCTTGAGACATTTTTATGTGTAACTCAAATATATATTTCGTTATGCAATTTTCTTTAAAAGAATTATTCATAAGGTGAAATTACATGCGGTGAGGGTGTGTGAACTTTACGTACGTTTGTTTTGTGTGTTTCATTAATATGCGTGTTTGTGTTGACGATTATGATGTGTATATGCATGTATGCATGAGATAGCTAATATGCTGTCGAATGAAAACAGCGTCCCAAAACGAAAATGATTTACATTGTTAGGTTTGTTTTATTAGGTTTATTTCACATTTCTGTGTACATCTAAACAAGTATGCACTTAAATAATAGTTAAAAGCACATCTTAATAATTTTCATTAAATTGATTCATAGTGTAAGAAAAGGAAATTCTATAAAATGAATCTCGCATCTATTGAAATGAAATATTAAGTTATCATAAGCTTCTTAAAAAGAGAAATTAAGTTCAATATTTTCTTTAATAAATTAAAAACCTCATGACTTCCCTTACGTTTCTTTTGCTAAAATTTTTTACACTCTTCAAAGCAACTTTCCGAATATTAACCTATCGAAGTTTTATTTCGTTTTGTTTTTTTTTTGTTTGTTCTGGCATTTCTGGTTCTTTTTATGTTAATTTTTTCATATTTACAAAAGTTCAGTTTAACATTTTGTTTTGTTGTTTGCTTTTAGCCTTAAAGTTATGTATATGCGTTTTTGTGTAGAAAAGGCAACATGAAAATAATTTGAACAAATTTTGGGAGGTTGGATTGCGGGTGAAACAACATAAATACCCGACAATGTTGTTGGTAGTTGCATTCTTTTATTGCAATTGCAAGCATACAAAATTATTAGGCAGACATTTAAACGTACATACATATGTACGTAAATATACCGGCATAAACTCATACACAGATATATACTTTTACGTACGTACATTATATATGTATGTATAAAAGAAAATATTAAGTATACGTCACGTCATATACGTCACGTCACTCTGACAATAGGGTGAATCCAAAGAAAATGTCCGGCATTTGAACCGATGTGGAGTATTTAAATCGAGTGCAAATTGGCATATCATTAAGAACCTTATAATCTTGTACATAAGAGAAATGGAATTAAAAATGCCAATTAAAAAAACTATGAAGAACTAACTAAAAAAGTGAAGTGAAGTGAATAGTTTTTAATTCTTGTCCGATCGAAATCGAAATTTTTTACAACATATTTTATTCTATCTGTAGTTTAAACTGAGTCAATAACACAATTTCGATGTAAGTGGTATGTTTTGTATGTAACATAGAAACTTTTTGCGCGCGTTTTTCTCGTAATAGCATTTTAGGCAAACAAGAACAACTTTCGTTGGATTTGGCTCGCCTTCGAAGACCCTACGGCCGATTGCTGTTTTGATTCGGGCTCATACACATACAGTTCGACAACAAATCTATTGCAAAGACCAAAATTGTTAAAAGTTTCATAATAGTTGTGCGTTAATGGCAACAAATTATGTAAAAACTACACATCTTTTTGTGCAAATCTCTTGGTATTGGCCCCCAAAACAATATTCAGTCAAAATATACAAAATTTATTTGTAATTTATAACAAATACGGACTAAAATAAACCTATCAAATATTGAAATTAAACCCGTCCATTTAAAGAAAAAAAATTTAAAAGGATCCTCTAACGAAGGATCAATATTTACTAAAATTGCCGAAGCAGAACCAGATAAAACAGGCGATCATTTCCTTGAATGTCTTCTTACAGAAAAACTTGGCTCGCTTTCGAAGACCTAAACGGTCGGTTCCTGTTTTGTTTCGGGCTCCTAAGCATAGATCCTAGATTAGTCGTACGTGACGATCTTATAAACGTCGTTTGAAACACCGCGATCGTATTTGCCTGTATGCCTAGGTTAGATTCTCAGACCACCGTGGGTGTTTGTAGCATACATATGTATGTAAATTCAACCATACAGAGAATTTGCTAACCGCGAGTTTTTAAATTGCAAATAATAGCAATTGCGCCTAATATATACTTCTGCGTGAGATACTGGCAATGGTTTGTGTATAAGTCCCCCTGTTTTTATTTTAGTACACAGATGCATGCTCCACATCGTTTCAGTTTCGTTGTGTATGCATTTCTTATATTTGTATGTGTGAGTGAGACTGTGTTTTCCTGTTTTATCAGTGTATATATAAGAGTGTGTGTGTAGTGAAATCCTTTTGGCAATTAATGCTATGCTCGTTTGCCTTATTTTTTCTGAACTGTTTACTCAAGGACAACAATAATGGTAGTTACTACGACATGAGTGCTTGTGCCAGTCCCAGTTCCATTGCATGTCCGCAAATGTGATCGTATGCTGTGTGTATGTGTCCGTTGTTTTTTTAATTTTTTTGCCATCATAGTTATATCACGCTCGCAGCAGTCATCACTAACATTTGTTCAGAACAAATGTTCATAAAATTGGATTTGTTGACAGAACAACTACATGCACGAATATGTGAATGGAGAGAAACAAACACATATTAACGTATATTTTTCTACCGTACTGTTTTGAAGTGATAATTGTCCTCGCAGAACTAGTAATATGACAAGATTTTTGTTACTAGCATATCCAAATGTATTTGATTTATCTGCGAAATTCTATTTGTATAATGGCTAGGTAAAAACCATAACTGATTTCGTTCTAAATTAATTTAAATTTTTTTATTGAGGTTTATATGCAACGCAACTTTCATGGAACTAAATAAAAAAACATAAATTAAAGACAATATTGCTGAACTGTATAGCAAATTAGTAAATTACAAATTGTTCTTAATATTAATTTTCTAAATTTTGATAGTTACATTTACAATTGGGTATTTTCAACAAATTTTACACCAGTTTGGTTTTTGATACTGATGAAGCTATTTAATAGACGAGAAAATTTTATCAATTTACTTGGTTCTTATTTAATTTATTTTTATTATTTGTGTACGCTTGTATTTATTTGTTGTATTTGTGTCACAGTCAGTGGTGTTTTTAAGCAAACAAATAATATTTAGATTTACATACAAATATGGTTGAAAAATGTAATTTTAAAATGTCCATGCCATTCGCCAGAATTTGAAATATGAACAATCATGCATAGTTGCATATGCTGCAATATTAGTTATGTGTATTGTGAAATAAATCGCACAAATATGGTGCTTTGGTTAACACAGTCTTGAGTTTGATTCGATGCAAACTTGTCGAAATGAGAGATTTAAGAACGCAGAAGTTAAAAAAAGTAAAACTATTATGTTCAGAAATGATTTTCATTCTATTTGGTTCAACAGATTTAAAAAAGGGTTGCCAAGTTATTTTCTTTGTATGTTTATACTCTCCACCATATTATGGAGGATATAATTAAATTTGTCATTCCGTTTGTAACACATCGAAATATTCATCGGAGACCCTATGAAGTATATGTATTCTTGATCAGGGTAAAATTCTAAGTCGATATGACCATGTCCGTCTGTCCGTCCGTCTGTTGAAATCAAGATTGAGCTCGTAATTTTAAAGATAGAGCTTTGCTAGGATGTATGGTATTGCAAATGGGCTATATTGGCCAAAGTTTTGATATAGCTCCCTTAGAACGGTACCACCCGATTTTCGGTATTTTGAAGGTTTTAGCCTCATTTTCACTCCGAAATGGCTGAAATTTGGTACTTAGTCTCGTTGGGGGTATAACATTTTCCGCCAGAATTTTTTCGGTATAGGTCCACGCCTTAATATAGCCCCCATAGAACGGCACCTCCCTATTTTCGGTATTTCGTAGGTTGTGGCCACAATAACACACGGAAATTGCTAAAATTTGGTAGTTGGTCTTCGTTGTGGGTGTAAAACTTTCCCCGAGACATTTATCGGTACGGGTCCACGCCTTAATATAGCTCCCATAGAACGATACCTCCCAATATTTGGTATTTTGAAGGATATGGCCTCCAATATTCCACTGAAATGGCTGAAATTTGTTATTTGAAATTCGTCGGTATACGTATTGGAACGGTACCTCCGGATTTTCGTAATTCTGGATGTTGTGACGTCAGTATCCCACCGAAATGACTGAAATTTTTTATTTAGTCTTCCATGGAGTTATAAAATATTCCAGAAGAGTATTATCAATTCAATTTCAATTCAATTTATTTAACTTGTATATAGGTCTACGTCTTGCTATATCCCCCATAGAAGCGTACCTCTCAATTTTCGGTATTTTGAAGGTTTTAGGCACATTATCTTACCGAAATATCGGAAATTTGGTATTTAGTTTTTTTCCGCCAGAAATTTGCCGGTCTAGATCGACGCTGTGATATAGCCCAGTATCTTGAAGGATAGCCACATTGTTTTATTGAAATTGCTGAAATTTGGTATTTAGTCTTCTTCATAAACGAAAGGAAACTAATTGTTCCATTTTACTTCAATACACCTCGTGGTGGTGGGTATAACAAGTTCGGCCAGGCCGAACTAAAGCATTTTTAATTAATTATATATATTTAATTTTTACATTATCGGAGTCCTTCTCTATATCGAGAAAACCCACCAAAGTAATGTTTGAGGGGTTTCTACTTCTCTATTTAATTTGGATGAAGTAAAATGCCATTGTTGTTCTAAGTGATTCTTTTCCAAACAGTATTAGTTTATCAGATATTTAAATATTTTTTTATTATAATTTGTGTTCGTTTTCTTGACTTTTTCTTCATGGAATTGTAGAAAAAGTATACAGAGTTAAGTCGTAGGTTTAAGTAGGAAAATGTGGTGACTAATTTCAGAGCCAATAGCTAAAAAAGTATTACTAAAATATCGCGAATTCTACACAATATTATTATTTAAATGTTCATCTTAAATCGGAAGTCCCCTTGTGGTTAAATCCTGATAAGTTTGATTTGTCCACTTAGAGCTGCGAAACAAATTTTATATTAAATTAAATTTGATGTTGCAGGTGTACGGTTAGCCACTGATTTTTTTTTCATTTCAATATTTTCAACTTACCACAATTGTCGGGCTGACGCTTATACGCTCATTGTATTTAAACGCACACAAAAATATGAAAACATTATAATAAAAAAATCATGACTCTCTATCTACGTCGTTCTACACAGCAATAGCAACAACAATAACAACAGCAGCCTGCAGGCAACAGTTTGTTAGCCTAAATCCTTGTACACCTGTGATATGGACAAGAAATCTTTCAAACCCACTAAAATGCACAAAGCGAAACGATGTAACGCAAGTCGCTACGAGTCGAAAACACCTAAAAGTTTTGTGTTAATTTTTGGCTTTCTGTTGTTGTCAATGCTCAGCATGAATGACAAAGAATAAAGTTCTGACAAAACTTACAACATAAGTTGTGAAGAAAAGTTCAAGAGAATGAAAGAAGCGTAGTAGCAATGAAAAAAATAAAACAACAAAAATAATAAGAAAGTACACGATAATAAACAATCAACACTTGTTGTCAGACGAAAACAAAATCCGCACCTCACCAGAACAACCTTCCTCGAACAATAGCATAGCAAATTATAGACAAATACACAGACAAAAAGTCCACACAACAACAGTAAATACTACATACAAAAAACAAACAAAGAAAGGTGGAAAGTACCCGTCGACGACAATGAAACAAAAAGAAAACAACACTAAGGAGTTTCACGGCAGGCAATGAAAGAATAATATTCCGGAGAAGACAAAGTAACGGTTGCATAATATATTTGCGTTTGTTTTTGTTTTTCTTTGTTTTTTTTTACAAGTACACTCATGTACAAATTACTTTCCAAATAATAACAAAAGTGTCATATCCAAACAGCAAAATATAATTCAGGACGTTGAATGCCCGCCTGCAACAATTTTACTCCGTAATAAATGATAAGCTTACATTTATCCATGAACAACAACGACATTGAGGTAGTCTATCTAAGAATTCTATGAATTGTTCTTCTTCTTCGGTTCAAAAGATTTAGGTCTGCAAAGAGACCTATGCCTACAGCAGTTTGAAACATTCTGTTGAGCTCGAGTATGTGATACAGAATAGAAAAAGAAGATTTCAACGACAATGCAAATTTATAAATGTTCGTTGGAATTTGTATAAGCGATGGGGTATTGTATTCAAAAGTGATGTTTTATTCACATTCTGTTGATTGTTAAAAGAAGAAGAAATAATAATAAAAATGCGAGATTCATTTGCTTATACATACATACATACGTATACACCCAGCAAAAATTTCTAAACCACATGGGCCAAATAACCCATGAATAGGTAATGTAAAGAAGGTACCTTCTGCATTACTATTAAGCTGCATAATAATTGATTATTATTGCTTATTGTTTAGCTAGCTTGAAGTTCAAATAAAACTGTGTAGAGTTGTGAAATTTAACGTAATTTTAACAAAAAATAATTAGGCTTATGACTTTTTCACCTTTTTTCTCATTCTCTGTAGCGAGAATGAGTGAACTTTTGCCTATTAATCCCAAAAACCACAACGATTTTTTTTTTTTTTTGAAAAATACTATGAAATGAAAAAAAAATCTCAAAAAAATATTTCCTGTTACACGAATGAATAAGCTTTTGCCTAATAGTAACTAAAATAACTATTATTCCATTTAAATATTGAAAAAGGTCACGCACAAACCACTTTCACTTGATATGGTATATGGAATAAAGTTATATATGATATAAAATGATATATCAAGCTTTTTGTGGAAAATTAACTTATGTTGTAACTGAGATATGGGGTATTGTAACTCGCGAACAGTTGTAATATACCATGTACTTAGTTAGGTAAAGTGAAGTGTTTTAGCTCGAATCACCGATGGATTTTTAAAAATAAAATATAAGCGAAGCATATCGAAAAAAATCGTTGAAGGAAACGAGATTTTGTATGTTAATTTTCAATTAGTGGCTTCACAGCATAATGTAGAATTTAATGCTCAAAGAAGAGGTTAAAAAGTACACTTCAGAGATGAGATTTCTAATGTATGATTTTTTAATACATCCACGGTATCCACTGTCTACCTCAAACGGATGCTAACATTTTGAAGACTGAATTTAGAAGCACATTATTTGATTGTAGTACTCGCGATTTCGCATTTTTTAATGTATGACATGAGCGTGTAGCCTTCATGGGATCACAGTAATCTGCGCTTAAACACGACATTTTTGTGAGTAATTTTTTCTAAAAAACCTGTTGTTTTTGTTAAAAATTTACAAATGTCATTCGATTTCCGTGGAAACCTGCGTAAATTTAGTTTTTTTTACGTTCTGAATCTAATAAGCCACGGCGCGTCTAAATCCATCCACAATATCGGCGGATATTAAACCCCTCAAATTTCGAATATGTGTTTGAAAATATCGCGTATTTAAAAGCGTTTTGGATGCGTCATTTCTACTCAACTAAATAAAGCGATACGCCCGCTCTCTGTGAAAACAGATATTTAAAAACTATAGCGAATCCGGAGATAAAATTGATATTTTTCTAAAAATTATGTGCGATGCCACATCCACGGTTTGATGTATTTTTTAAAGGTTATAATCGAAACCGGATGCGCATAAAATGTAAATGAACTTCGTGGAAATGATGACCATTTTACTGTATTTAGCGACATCGTGGCCGCCAAATAGAATTTCAAAAACTGTATATCAAATAAAAGGGATTGATTCGCTGTGTTGGAAAATCGGTTGCGCACCATGTCATTTTTACTATTACGCGGTATACATGCGTTTCAAATGTTGTAATATTCAATATAACATTATTTTAATGTTATGCCTCAATTGGACTTCCTTGCGATATAATATAATGTTCTAAAAATATTCCCCAATCGGAAAACTATAAGCGAAAAATTTGTAACGGAATATCTTCATTATTGCATGCAATTTTGACGAAAATTAAAAAAGAACTCAAACATTTTTTTCTTCAACTTTTCTTATAAAACCATACAAAATAAAATTAGAATAATATGATTTTTATTTTTTTCGTCATATTTTCTTCGTATTTTTGCAAACAACATGAGTACTATAGCTCCAACTTTCACGACTTTGTAAATACGTGAAATTATTTAACATATTCGAATCCATGAGACTTTTAGATTTTTTTGCATCATCGCAAAGGGGTACGAATTCAGTTAACGATAATATGACGTAACAGCTTACTATATTAAGCCGCGATTTTTTTTAGAATTTTTTCTATTTTTTTTTTCGAACGTTCCCACCCCTCTCTTTCCCACCCCTGCCGACCGAGGGGGCGACCTCCCCATTTGTAGGGATCCGCGTACACACAATGATCCGCATCATGATGGCGTATACGAAGGAAATTCGAAAACCAGCTACAGAATCTATTTCATTAGCCAGTTATTTAATTATTAACAATATAAACTACTAGTTATTTAAGAATAATTATCATAATTAAAACGGTTGGTAACGAAAACAGATTTGGAATGACGATTTTTTTCTTAATCGATGTACCAAAAATTATTGATGTAGTATCAACATTTTTTTTTTTTGATTTTTTTTGAAATGGAAAAGACGATTTTAGACATTTTTCCTGATATGTGTAATGGTATGGCGACAAAATTGGTGAGAAACAAAACCTTATGTCATTTTGGTTATGTCATGTGGCTTTAAAGCTTGTTTTGAATTAAATATTTGCTTTATTGACTCATCGAATCAGCTTATAATTAACATTTTATCTAATCTTAGGTAAAAGCTCATCACGCTATGATACAGGGATATGAGGTTGTAAAAAAGACATAACCCTAATGTACATACCAAGGCCTATAGAAGGTCGGCGATTCAGAGTTCTGTTAACAACTTTTGACAACAAACATAATAGATTTTATATTATTGTGATTTGAGTTTCTTTGTATTTTAAATCACAACAATTTTTTTGACAATTTTTTTGTCCAACTGTATAAACTGTGGTACATACCCAGCAAAAACTCGCATTAGCAAATAACAGTACGAAAAATGTTTGCTGGGTATGTTAAATAACATTGGATGATGTAACTCGTGTAATGTGCACTGCGAATTTCACTGTAAGTTTCGATGAAGTTGAATCTGATTTTTTGTTTTGAAAAAGAGCGTCCTAGTTTAAGCTACTTTTAACCAGTAATCATTTTGATGGGTCTTGATAGTTTATCCTTGTATAGCTGCCAGGATCCGCATTGGTAGTGGTAAAATAGTAGTTCTATGAGAGTATCAGGGCGCATTATACTTTAAAAGCTGCATCCAAAGATTTCTGTAGAATAGATACAGCTTTCCTATATCTGCCGTTGTATACATTTTGTGTGGAATTTTGGGAAGTTTATCTTTCAAAACCCTTTTGAACTTTTCCCAGTATGTTTATTTGGGATTGAGGAAACATTTAATTGGTGTTGATTTTCCTTAAAAAGTATCAAATTATGTTCAGAGAAAGAATTCTTATCGGATACTGAACAATTATCTATTTCGATTTGTGGTCTATCGGATACAAGAGTGAAGTCAATGATATCCTGCCATCCCCTAAATTAAGCTTGGAAATACAAAAGTTGCATATAGTAAGATTGTTAGTATTTATGATTTCAAGGACTTAATTATCTACGTCGTTAGTTCAAGGTATGTCTTGGGTTAGCATCGCAGCCATGATGGTAGTGTTGAAAGGACGAATGTCCCTTAGGGAACTCCTTACTTGGTGTTACTACTCTCAAGTGGGCTATGTAGCAAGAGGCGATAAAGAACTGCTTACCATTCTCCAGGCTTATCCGTATCATTCATGCATATGGTTTTGTAGTCTCTATTATTAGACCCTTTACTGCGTTTTCGTAAATGTTGTGCTCTTGTATGACGCCTACATCTGGACCAGAAAAAACAGCAGGTTACCTGAAGCGACTCTAGAAATCTTAAGATTGATCCGAACGACCTTAACCATCATTTTTTTGGGCGATGAATGCATGGCCCCCTTGTTGCATGTCTATAGCAGCTTTTCGGCACCTGCGTCGTCTACTCCATTCAGGCCACGAGGGCGCTGGATTTTAACTTTGGCCTCCCTTCTGCCAAAGAACAGCTTGTTTCCTTGTCTCCAGTGCCTCCACTCTGGTCTCTGTTATCGAGAGATCTACACTCCTGCTGTTGTTGTTGGTTGGCTCAGTGGCGATGACGGCTTGCACGTTGCGATGTGGTGATGATGTCCTTAACGACTTCGTTGAACGATCGTTTTATTGTTGAAGAAACAGTTGAGTTGTCCATAAATATGAACCTATACCGACAGTTCTTTGCGAAAATGTTTAATAAATAAACAAAAAATAAAAATATCGAAAATCGGGAAGTACCTTCTATGGGAGCTATATAAATGCCAGCTTTTATATCTACAGTATTATCCCCAAATATTTAATACCCCCAACGAAGACTTAATACCAAAGCTTAGCTATTTCGGTTGGATATTTCAAAAGCTTAACCTATGGCGAACTTTTGCTATTTCCAAAACTGTCGTATAGTTCTCATTTCTTTGAAATCCCAATTTTATGGTTTTCCCAATATTCGTAAAACATTCTAGAAATGCAAATATTTTGTACCGGCACTATTTTAAGAGCTCGTGTATTATTTTAATACTACCTTAAAGAGTTTCCAGACTTCCAAATGATGAGTTTGCTTTGGTTTATTGTTTTCCTCTACTCTTTAGCGTTATACTCTATGTTGATGATGTAGTTGTTGTATAGAATAAGTACTCATGTATATGTATGTACATACTTACATATGTACATTAGGGGTATAACCAAAAAAATACCACGCCAGTACCATGTGCGGAATATTGTTCTGATAACGAAAACGCGTGTTTTAGTTCGATTCGGTGAAAAAAGTGTTCACATCGACTGCGATTAATAAGCCCTTTCGATATTTTTTCTATATAAAAATTTAAATTTGCTTTGTTTGAATAAATATTTATAGAATACAAATACAATTTTCACAGGCAAATTCGTTAAAAACAGTCAATAAATATAAATATATAATAAATATAAACATAAAATTAGCGAGTTTATAAAGAAAAACAAAAAATTTCAATATTGTCAAAGGTGCATTAAATGCTTTGAAATATCGCGATTTGATAACTAATTGGTCCAGAATGGTTTGACATTGATTTTAAATTAGATTAAAACAATTAATAAGTTAATACGAAAAGCGTATATGCCATTATAACATATAAAATTAAACAATGCATTACTGAACTTCAATGCATTTGGTGCGGAAACTTTTTTCGCGATAGAGAAAAAATGACACCGTATTTCACAGTAGTATTGCATGCTCTCATTGGTATGCGGTGGTATTTTTGATATTTGAAAAAATTGCAAAAAAAGTTATAACCCTAATGTACATATATGCATATATACAAGCTCTACAAATGTTTGTTTATAGGACGATAATGCATTTAAGCGAACGACAAAACAAAATCCCGCAATAGAAATAACCAAAATAAAATCACTTTGCATGATAATGTGTGTGTGCAAAATGGGACTGTAATTGTTGAAACTATAGCAGCGAGAAAATGAGTGGGAGAATCATTGGGAAAATACGAAATCAAAACCACACGTACATACATGTTGCTGTACAAATAAACATTTTAGTACGTTTAAAACAAACGAAAAGGGATATATTTTAACCACACACACAAACACATTCACAAAAACATCACAAGTGATATGCATATTCATATTGAAATAGAATAAAACCAGAAAACTCGCAATCGTTTTCCTTTATTTAACTTTTTTGAAGTCCTTCATTGAAGCCTGCAATTATACATAGACTCCCAATGTGTTGGTGAATTGCATATGTAAGCAGTGATGGCATTCAAATGGGATAGACACCGCCAATCTCTGGCCAGTGAATTAGGATTATTAGAAAATGTCCATTTATACATTGTTAAGCTACCATTAATCTGCCCGGTAAAGTCTTTCACTAAGTCATTGTTCATTCACTGTCATTGTGGGAAGGGCAAATGCTGTATCTGGTATATAGATCGCCACTTTCTTTTTTTTAACAATACCATTACTGGTGTCGTAGAAACTTGATGGCTGCAAGTCATCAGTAAACAATCAGTTTAATGCAAGAAAAGAAACATTACATTGACAACAAGCCGCAGCCACATCTGATGTGAATGGAGGTGGCAAAAGCATTGGTTACCTGCATCTGTATTTGCATCTGGAGTGTTATTGCTTTGTGGATTTACTTCCTTTTCGACTTGTAGAACGATTTTGTACTTTGTGCGATTGCTGCATCCGTTGCCAAGAAAATGTTTGCACGCTTCCCTTGTCAATGAGATGTGTGCCCGTAGTTATGTAAAAAATTCAGAAATGATTTTTTCAAGCACCTTTCCAGCCTACTCTGAAAAGTTTTTAAGTCAACATTCGAAGCTCATACTCTCCAATGCTAACACATGCACATGGGGAAGAGAGAGATAGAAGAGAGACAGGAATCACACAGGAGAAGGTAGTTGTATATTTTTAATTGCAATGGTGTTAGCAATTTGCCTTCAGCCAGGATACCATGTTTCCTCTTCCTCTTGTTTGTTTGTCTTATTCTTTCTTCATCATGTGTTTTGTTGGTTCGTTTGTTCTGTTTGGGATGTTTCTTCAGTGTGTTTTTTCTGTGTTTTTCTTTAGTCTTTTATTAGAAACCCTTGTGTGATATTCATTGATTGAAGAAAATTGTTTAATTGTTTGTTTTTCCCTGATATGATGATGGCTATACATTAGGGCGCATGTACACATACTTACACACAGTTTTATAGATGTTAAGTACACACACAAACACACCTACAGACATATATACACAATTATTCGCATTTATTACAGTTCCTTATATGTGAATATTGTTTCCTAATTAATTGTATGCCATAGTTCTGTGGGGATTTTGTTGATGATGTGATTTTTTTCTCAAATTTCTTTGTTTTTCTTCTCTTTTCTTTCACATTACAGCACCACCGTCGTCAATTGAAATACACGGATACGAAAACAATGCCAAAGTGGAGGTTCGAGAAAATCAAGACCTTACATTGAAATGTGTGGTTTCGAATGCCAAACCAGCTGCTCAAATTGTGTGGTATCGTGGCAATGTGGAGTACAAACCAGGTAAGCTTACAACAATCCGATGATGATTAGTTGTTGTAGCAGCACTTTAATTATTAATTTATGTTGTTTGTTTTATAATACAGAAGCAAAAAACAGAGAAATTAATATTAAATCGTCTTTTTGAGACGATATGACTTAAAACAATCAATTAATTATGAAAATCGAAAGTAAAGTCATATAGTTTAGTAATGAGTAGGTAGCTGTTTTAATTAATATTTAATTTTTTTCCCTTTTTGTTGTGATAGATTTTTGACCCAGTCGAAATCTGAGTTTAAAAAACTAAACAAATAAACATTTCTTTTTGTACCAAGATGCAAGTTTGGACCATTGAATACACACATGTATGCATACATATCTATATGAGTGTCACAGAAATATATCGCCAAATTATCGTGGTTTTTAAGAATATTAATTTATTGTCAGGAAAAGACTATTAAATAACACTGTGACACAAAATGGAACTCAAAGTCTGGGGGGTGGAAAATTTCTTTTGGAGATGAAAGCCCTTGATGAGTATACTAAGAACCCAAAAGGAAATTTTCGCCATAGGTCAAGTTTCTGCGATATCGCGCGATGAAGTTTTTAATTTTTTCCCTATAGTACTTGGAAAAATAGCTCCATATCTCTGTTTGGCGTTGTTGTAGCTTCGTTTTGAGGTGACATGTCTTCAGTCAAAACGATTGGCGAATCTTTTTGTAGAACATTCTTCTAACTCAATGTCTTTCATGTCCATTTCGTCCTTTATTTATTGAACCGTAGTGAAAGTATCACAAGATGAGATTTTTCAGCATCCAAATATTCTACAAAAATGTTGCTCAGAAGATTTTAGGTACGGTTCTCTTTGACAAATAATCAATGTTGTCCCGTTTTCATTGTCCTTTTTGATGTTTACTCGGTCTAGGTTCAGAAAAAAACTATGTTTGGTTTTTCTGTATATTCGACATTAGTTATTAATTGGTATGTAGACTTACCAATTGGTTATTGCATATGTAGACATCTGCGGTGCTTCTGAAATATTTACCACAAAAAGCGCCTGTTATGAAGAACACGTTAATAACAAATTTTCATGGAGGACAGATCCGGTTATCTCAATTTTTGAACCGGATATTCCAACTTTAAAACCCAATTTCGAACCGGTTTTAAGTAACCGATTAAACTTGTATGTATACAATTAAAAAGCTTATAGAGTTTTCAATCAATTATATTAATTCGCTTATGAAAAATTTGCTAGTTGCAGTTCTAGAACAAAAAACCCGTTTTCTTAGACCGTTTTTAAGGAAAAATATCAGTACGCGCAAATATGGAGATCAAAGGCTGGGGGGTGAAAAATTCTTTTTGACGATGAATGTCGATGAAGATAATATGATGAACCCGGAAGGACAGTTTTGCCATAGGTCAAACTTCTGAGTTATGGCCTGATCAAATTCCGTTAGGGTTTTTGTCATGTAGGTATGTATGTAAGTCTGTCAAGAAAGAATTCCTTTCGCTATAACTATTTTATATGTATGTATATAATAATCTTGTTTAAGTTGGGAAATTCAATATTCAACTTAAAATGCGATTTCCGAATTTTTGTGAGTTATGAAACTCTTTGAATAAATCAGCCATGTTCCATGATGTAAGTTCTGAACTCAAATACATACAAACATACATATGTACCTCACAATTGTTTTATATTCACTTCTGTGTTGCTTCAAGTCTTTATTCTTGACATATCTCTGTCGTTTTTCATACTATGTGGTATCTCCATTATCCTTGAGTTTAATTTCTTTTACGAAGATGAAAGTTAATGACTTTGGCAATTATTCGCCTAATCAGCATTTCTAATCCACAGATTTGTCTCTGTGTGTTTGTGTGGGCCAGAAATCAGACCCTTGGGCCTATCATCATGTAAATTTATTAATCAAGAAAGTAATATCGTGTCTATTGCATTCATAAGATTTAATCACATCACTGTGACACTGGTCACTGGCCTAAGTCAATCAGTTGGAATTGTTAGAAAGCCAAGCGTATGAAGGTCACAAAAACGACAAAGAAAACAAAGCTTAGTTAACCAAGCAGTTGGTATGTATGTACATACATACGTACCTTATAGCGAAGAGACAATACGAACTGAGGATGGAAGAAATATGAAAAAAATATACAAATTATCATCATAATTGAAAACCATTAAATAAAATGTTCTCACACAGAAAAGTTTACCTTTATCTAGTGCAAGTGAACTTGCTAAGTGAACAACTTATTTTGTTGTTGTTTTTAACATTTATGTATATGTATTACAAGCTTTCAGCTTCGTACATCCTGTGCGCTGTTAACTTGTTTTGTAATTTCTATTTTGTTTTTATTGTCTGTGTGTTTTTGTGGCCGTTGATAGCAAAGTCATCATAACTCATGTTAGTAATTGTTTTGGAAGTTGGCAAAGGCCAACCAACCAACAACCCAAACAAGCTACACAAACAGATACGGATACGGACGCATACAAATGTTAACAATAGCCTCAGGAGAGCGTATAAGTGAGCCAGCCAATCGCTTATAACAATCCCAATAGTAGCATCGGTAGCCGAGCGGATGGGCGACAGGGTAAAATAACATCAAAACAGCGTTTAAAATGAATGGTAGACAGAATTTTAAAAGGCAAAGATAAACATTAATTTATTTTATATCCCAAGCGAAAGCACGGACTAAATGCCATACACACACAATTATGTACAAACAGAAATATGAGTCAAGTCAACTGATGAATCTTCTATTAATAACAAAAGTGTCTTCAACAAAATTCATTTCAAAATTTTTATCTGTTTTTTGTTTTGCTTAGAGAAATATGCCTCAAAAATTGTAATCAAGGGGCAGAATGAAATTAAAACCATTGAAAATCAAAACACATAAACAAGAAGTAATTTTTTCCCAAGGACACGATTAGTATAGTTAGGATGACGTATGGTTTATATATTTAACATAAATATTGTACAGGTTGGATAGTAGGCTAGAAGTTAAGTTTGGCCAAATAACTTTCTTCTTTTTGTTTTCCGCTTTACTCCTTCAGGAACATAGGGCCTCTTCTTTTGGTTATTTTTTTTACCAAGAACTTAGATGGACTGGCACTAAGAAACCCTCTTAGCGCGAGCGTAAACCTCATGGAAGCATGTGAGACGCCACCGTTGACCAATATGGGCTCATACTCGACAACTCCTATTGCTCTGGCATACCGAAGTATTTAGGTTTGGCTTTTACAGATATTTTGGTGGTGTTGCAGGTATTCGGTATTATTTTTTCTATGCAAAGTAGTAGGGTTATACTACCATGATCGGTCGCCAATGCTTCGTTTGCGTGAAAAGAAAACACCAAATCTAAAGTAGACAGTCAATGTTTAAAGCTTATTTCCTATACTTGTCTATGGTAAAAGTTGCAGACGAGCACACTGTCAAAAATGAGTTCCAAAATAAAAATTTGTTCAAAAACTATATAAAATTTCAAAAATCAACATATCAGCCATTCAGATGCCAGTAATCACGTTGCTACTTTTATTCGCCCAAAATTCTCATACAAAAAGAGAAGAATACTATTTTGCGCCATTTATGTTTTAAATGAATGGGAAGTAAACATTTTACAACTTTTTAGCGTACTGGAAAAACTTGTCAACATTTTAGAAATTTTTTTCGTTTTGAACATAACATATGTGAACAAACGTACGAGTATTATTTATGTTCGGTCAATATGATCTACATACGGTAAAACAGCACTGCACATAACGAAAAATTGTGAACTTTTGAAGAAGTATACTTATCAAACCCAAACAACTATTTTGGTTTGTCACCGTAATTTTTTTTTTAATTTTGGCTTATTATGTCAGTATGCAATTCCATGCCCGTAACTTTTATACATTTTGAGATATAATACGATGTGAAAAAGTTGTGAAAAAGTCACTCCTCTCAATTATCGTGACCACCAACCATTTATGTTGGTCACGGTAGGATTTTTGAGCGTTTGGACCATTAGGTTTACGGTATTATTAGGTATTAGGTTTACGTGGCACAATGATCCAGAAATCGATTTTCCTTGCCAAAATCCCAATTTTCTCTTGTCACCGATTGTTTATTTCTATATGGGATTCGATAGTAATCATATTGAAACTAAGGAACCAAAAAACTGGGTTAAAATAGTGGAAGACGTGGGCGTGCCGTACTTCTGAAGTCGGACATTTTTTTGAAAAAAATTAAAATTTAAAAAAAAAAATAAAATAACTTTAGTTTTTTTTTGTAGTTTATTTATGGGGGTTTAACCATTTTATTATAAAGGAAGATATAAATAACGTTCATATTTAGATTAAAAATAGTAAAAACTAGTAAAATAGTATCAGTCGGCTTTGCCGACAGAGATATACCCTCAGCCTGTATATATTGAAACATTTTTTTTTTTTCAAAAAACGTATGTATTTAAGTGTTTTTAAATAATTTGAATCGACAAAAATTTTCATTAGGATGAAAGGAATGGATCTACATTGATCATTATAGAAGTGGATCTCCAGCCACTACATATGGTGCCATAGGGAGTTTTTACACCCTTCGGGATGTTTGCTCAAGAAGTATGGACTTGCCCCTGAAAAAAGGTTTACCATCGTAATTGAGGCAGCGAATGCAAGTTGCTTTAACAAAAATCAAAGTGATTCGATAGCAGATCTTAATGTGAACTTATCCGAAATTTTGTGTGGGAGATACCGGATAGAGTGTACAAATAGAGTCCATATTTGAACCTGATCTATATCTAGTAGATATATTAGGATGTGTAAAGTATGGACCAATTCGGCCCCTCCTTTCAAGAGTTACTGTATGAACAAATTTTCCGAACATTTTTGAACTTTTGTGGGGGAGGTACCTGAAGGAGTGGACCTATATGGCTTATCTTCAAACTTAAACTATGTTTGGACAAAATATTACTAAGGCCAAATTTTGGACCGAATCAGCAGATCCGTTCAAGAGTTATCTTGCGCTCCAACCACCTCACACGGTGTCATAGGGGTTTTTTTTGCAACTTTCAGGCTATTTTCTCAGGAAGTATGGACTTGCCCTTAATGAAACTTGTACCGTCGTATGGAGGGCAGTTAATACAAGTTGCTAAAACAAAAAGAGATTCGAGAGATGGCCCTAAACTGAACTTTTCCGAAATTTTGTGTGGGAGGTACCCGAAAGAGTGGGCAGATTGAGTCTATATTGAATCATTATCTAAGTCTGGTACACATTTTACGATGGGCAAAGCATGGACCAAATCGGTTACTCCCCTCAAGAGTTATCGTGCGCACAAATTTTCCGAATATTTTCGAACTTTTGTGGGGGAGGTACCGGAAGGAGTGGACCGATATAGCCCATCTTCGAACTTAAACTAAGTTTGGGCAAAATATTACGAAAGCCTAAATTTAAACCGAATCGGTTCATCCGTTCGAGAGTTATCGTGCGCTCCAGCCAGCCAGACAGATGGACGGACATTGCTCAATCGACTCCAAATTGTCGAAACACATTTCGTCCAAACATACTTGGGGTCTAAAACTATTATTTCCATGAGGCACGTTTTGCCCGTATGAAAGTATATATGAGGAAAAGTCAAAATTTTTTAGTTTCCATGAAGCCAAGGTTTGCACTATTATAATACGCGAACTATTGTAGTTTACCAGTAACTATGACTATTGCTGGATTAATTTAGATGTTTTTGTACAAAGCTCAAAAATTTAGCAAAAAAAAAATAATTTACGTGGTAGTTACGACCGCGTAAAGGAAAAAACATAGGTAATAACACGTTGAAGCTAAACAGGTTTTTTACATTGCTATTCGATTTCTGATTAAACCATTCAAATGACGGACATCTGTCCAAAGTAAAAGTAGAAGAATACAAAATGAAGTTTACACTTCTAATGTATCACATTTCAAAATCTCCACTGTATCCACCTTTTATGGATGCTAACATTTTGAAGCCGGATTTCAGGTGTTTTTTGTATTTTTTATGTAACTGGGACGCGCATTCGGATATTTCGAAAAACCAATTATAGGATTAAAGAAATCGCGATTTCGCATAATCTGATATGTATATTGAGTATGTAGCCCACACAGCAGCAGAGTAATCTACTGCCAAAGGCCAAAATTTAGTGCGATATTTTTTCTAAAAAACCTATTTTTTGGGTACAGTATTTACAATATCGTTTTGAGTGTGCTGGTACCCCGCGATATTTTAGTTTTTCGACAATCCGGATCATATGAATCACAGATCATAAAAATCCATCTACTACAACGGCGGAAATGGCTACTGCAAAAATTGAAAAATTTGCGAAAAATGTTTTTCAAAATATCGCTGACTAATTCGCGTTTTATGTGGATCGTTTCCATTTCAATGAAGGAGGTGAATCATCACTCGCCTTTGTGCGAAAACAGCGGTTTGAAAAATTTAGTGGGGTGGGAGCTGTATCCGATTTATACAAAAAATACTGTGTGATGCTACATCCACGGTTCTTGATGGATTTATTGAAATATGTTTAGATCGATGTATTTTTTCACGGTTGATAGTGAAATCGGATGCGCATAAAAAGTGTATACACTTTGTGCAAAATATAAGCGTTATACAGTTTGTTGCACACTAAACTGCAGACGATGCTACATCTTAGCGGCCGAAGTAAATCCTGGCAAATGTGTACAAATTAAAAGAGAAGAATTTGCTGTATTGGTAAACCGCATGCGCATCAAGTGATTTTGAGGATTTCGCGATTTACACGCATTTCAAAATGAACATTACCCGATACAATTTTATTTCAAGATTATACCCCATTTAAAGAAACCCAACATTTATTTGAAAGATATCCATATCTTCTGCTAGATGTTAGCGTGTTTTCGAGAAGTGATTAGAATAAAAAATGTGATTTATTGCGTGAAATTTTACTAAAATAGAAGAAAAACTCCGACCTATTTTTCTTACATTTTGTTCAACTAACTCACAAAATAAATTTTAATAAATATTTTCTCTTACAAAAATTTTATAAATTTCCTCAATATATTTTTTGTTTTTTGCTATAATATGCAAACCGCTAAACGGATTTGTATAGTTTTGGTTTCATTTGAATCTTCGCGATGTTTAGATTACGTACATATTTTTTATATATTTTTCAGATGCTTAAACAGCTTGAATTTTATTAGAACAAGTTGTAAACTACCAATTGTTTTGATTTGTTTTCCTAATTTCCGCGAAAATTTACAACTTTTTCACTAAAGTTATGGGACTTCATAAACATATAGTATGTAGGGAGCCCCTAATTAAGAGAGTTTCTCAATATAATGATTAGAGTCTTTTAAAGATTTTTTTCTTTTTATCAGAATTGAAACCGCCATAACTTTTGCGCGCAACAACCAAAATTATCATCTTGAACAGATTTAAGATTGGGATTTTTTTCCCAATCTATGTACCAAAAATCTTTCATGTAGCTAAAAAAAAAATTTTTAATTTTTTTTTTATGGAAAACTAAAAAATTTTGTCTTTTCTTCATATACCCTCCTTAGCATAAATGCTGAGGGTATAAAAAGTCGAAAGTTTAATTTGATCGCTGGACTGAGATAGATCGTTTTTATACCCTCCACCATATGGAGGGTATAATTAAATTTGTCATTCCGTTTGTAACACATCGAAATATTCGTCGGAGACCCTATAAAGTATATATATTATTGATCAGCATAAAATTCTATGTCGATTTGACCATGTCCGTCTGTCCGTCCGTCCGTCTGTCTGTTGAAATCAAGATACAGCTCGCAATTTTAAAGATAGAGAGTCAAAATTTGGTACAGAAGTTTTTATTACTTGCAGGATGGTTGGTATTGAATATGGGATATATCGGTCCACGTTTTGATATAGCCCCCATAGAACGGTACCTCCCGATTTTCGGTATTTTTAAGGTTTTAGCTTCATTATCCTACCAAAATGGCTGAAATTTGGTACGTAGTCTTCTTTAGGGGTATAAAACTTCCCCCAGAATTTTGTCGGTATCGGTCCACACCTTCATATAGCCCCCATAGAACGGTACCTCCCGAATTTCGGTATTTTTAAGGTTTTAGCTTCATTATCCTACCAAAATGGCTGAAATTTGGTACGTAGTCTTCTTTAGGGGTATAAAACTTTCCCCCAGAATTTTGTCGGTATCGGTCCACACCTTCATATAGCCCCCATAGAACGGTACCTCGCGATTTTCGGTATTTTGAAGGTTTTAGCTTCATTATCCTACAAAAATGGCTGAAATTTGGTACGTAGTCTTCTTTAGGGGTACAAAACATTCCCCCAGAATTTTGTCGGTATCGGTCCACACCTTCATATAGCCCCCATATAACGGTACCTCCCGTTTTTCGGTATTTTGAAGGTTTTAGCTTCATTATCCTACCAAAATGGCTGAAATTTGGTACGTAGTCTTCTTTAGGGGTACAAAACTTTCCCCCATAAGTTTGTCGGTATCGGTCCACGCCTTCATATAGCCCCCATAGAACGGTACCTCCCGATTTACGGTATTTTAAAGGTTTTAGCTTCATTATCACACCGAAATGGCTGAAATTTGGTACTTAGTCTACGTTGGTGGTATAAAAGTTTCCCCCAGAACTTTGTCGGTATCGGTCTATGCCTTCATATAGTCCCCATAGAACGGTACCTCCCGATTTTCGGTATTTTGAACGTTGTGGCCTCAATATTCCACCGAAATGGCTGAAATTTGGTATTTAGTCTTCAATGTGATATAAAACTGTTCGCCAGAAATATGTCTGTACAGGTTCACGCTTTCATATTGTCCCATTTCTGACTAAAATTCGTCGGTATAGGTCCACGTTTCGATATAGGCCCCATAGAACAATACCTCCGGATTTTCGTAATACTGAAGATTGTGACGTCAATATCCAACCGAAATGGCTGAAATTCGTTATTTCGTCTTCCAAGAGTTATAAAATATTCCAGAAGAGTATTATCAGTATAGGTCCACGTCTTCCTATATCCCCATAGAAACGTACTTCTTGATTTTCGGTATTTTTTAAATTTTAGCCACATTCTCTTACCGAAATATAGGAAATTTGGTATTTAGTCTTCTTTGAGCCTAAAAACTTTTCGTCAGAAATTTGTCGGTATAGATCGACGTTTTGAAATAGCCCCCATAGAATGGTGCCTCAAATTGTTTTACCGAAATTGCTGAAATTTAGTATTAAGTCTTTTCCATACACGAAAGGAAACTAATTATTCCATTTTACTTCAATACAACTTGTGGTGGAGGGTAAAACGCCGTTCTTACTTGTTATTCATCGGAAAGCTGAAAGTTACAGAACTTTGACCAGGACAAAACAATTCTGAACCACTGTGCGTGGCTGTTAAAAGGACCACAATTGATTCTGTAACAGCCTTAAGCTGCACTTGAGCGACAATTTTGAAGGTTAGCCGAAGGTGTTGTCCAATATGGAACTTCTACGTTTGGAAGACATTTTACGGTTTGCAAAGTAACGGTCAAACCGGACACTCAAACGTGCTTATCAGTTATTTTAGTTGGTGCCGGCATGGTTTTTTAGAGTTTATGAGCCATTAGCTCAGGAAGTTTGGACTTGATCAAAAAATTAAACTGTGAAAATGGTCCGAATCTATTCTACATATGTCTACAAAAGATATTACGATATGCATAGTTTAAACCAAATCTGTTATTCACTTCAAAGTTTTGAGCTAAGTTTGGACAAAATATTGGATAAAATCCGTGGATTCGTTTGAGAGTTATCGTGCGCCCCAGTCAGCAAGCCTGACAGACGGACGGGGCTTAATCGACTCCAAATCGTTAATGTACATTTTTATCGCTCTAAAGTGTATAGTAGGGTTATGACTTCTTTACAACCTCAGTTTTTATTTAATATTAGATAAAATCTTACACACATTATGTGTTATAAAACTTACGCACAAATTGATTTAAAATAAATAAAAAATCACTTCAAGGTGCTTTGTGCGGAACCTTTTGCAATATTTAAATGGAAAAAATGTCACTCCATCCATAAAAAGGCAAAAGTTAATTCATTCTTCATGCAGGAAATAATTTTTGAGAAAAAAAATCAAAAAGTCATCACTCTAGTGTATATAACCTGTGAAGATATACAAATAACGTTATTGTACCTTTTGTTGGTAAATATTGTCCCAAATTTTCAAAATAGTATAGGCGTATTGTATGGCCCTAACACGAATCCTATGGACGGTCATAAAATTCTACATTATTTAAGATTAGGGTAGGACACACAATACAACAATACTGTAGTTTAAAGCTAGTTCTCATTTTGTGCCTTTTGCTCGGAAATAGTTAACATCACTTCAAAGTTGGATAAAATCCGTGGATTCGTTCGAGAGTTATCGTGCGCCCCAGTCAGCAAGCCAGACACACGGGCGGGCCTAATCGACTCCAAATCCTTAATGTACATTTTTATCGCACTAAAGTGTATAGTAGGGTTATGACTTTTTTACAACCTCAGTTGTTATTTACGATTAGATAAAATCTTACACACTTTATGTGTTAAAAAACTTACGCCCCAATTGATTTAAAAGAAATAATAAATCACTTCAAAGTTGTTTGTGCGGAACCTTCTGCAATATTTAAATGGAAAATATTTAATTGGAAAATGTTGTCCCAAAATTTCAAAATAGTATAGGCGTATTGTATATCCCTAACACGAATCCTATGGACGGTCATAAAATCCTACATTATTTAGGAATAGGGTACAACACACAATACAATAATGTTGTAGAATAATACCAATAGTTTAAAGCCAGTTCTCATTTTGTGCCTTTTGCCCGGAGATAGTTCAAAATTATAAACTAATTATATAGTCCCACTCTTGATAAATTATTATCGGTCTAACAGAAATACCTAACTACTATATGAGAGAATCACGCCATTCCTTTTGGTACTAAATATTTTATTTGGTCGTAACCATAACAAACCGCAGACATGTATATGTATACAAACGTTCATGTGTTTTAAGAATTTGACAGACTCTTAGAGTTGTGGGATAATGCGTAAGGGACACAGTTGATGACTATGCTTAAATGATAATTTTTTGGACATTTTGCAAAAGCAAAAGTGTACAGAAGAAAACAAGAGGAATCCATTCCTCCATAACAACAGAAAAAAGATTAAAACTTATGTCTATTATGGAAGCAAATACTGATGTCTGCGGAACATGAAAATAGCTGTGGTGATGGTGGCACTTATGAAAAATGTTAATGTCAATGAAGGCCATCATAAGTTTGTTTATATCTTGTCTCATTCACAAAATACACATACTTGAGATGGAGAACATTAGGGTTTTGTGTAAGTGGGAATTAAGGGGAGGCATATATACATATAGAGAAACTGAGGAAGCACGGAAAGCGAGGGGGACAAACGAAACTCATAAGAATTGTATTTAAAATGATAATCATGATTTTTATGGGAAATAATTTCACCATGTAACCCCCATGTCCTCCTCTCCTTTGTAAATTCATATTAAGGCATTTATTGTTTTCTGCCATACCATCACTGCGTACTCTGTCTATATGACCATTCTAGTGGTTGTTGTGAACGTTATGTACTGTCATCATCGTCAGCATTAGTATCTGTATTATCCCAGTCATCGTCATATGATTTTTTTCGTACAACTCTGCTTTTCATGTTCCTTCCGTTTTTAACCATTTGCGTGCGTGATGCGTACGAGGACGAACTTTGCTCCGTTCCTTCGTTAAGTCAAAGTCCCTTGAAAATGTAACAAATGTCATTTATGTGAATAACGGAACCATTTAGACACAGCTGCTATGATATGGAACAATGGCCGAAAAGAACTCTATACTTACTCTAAATGAGAGAAAATTGTAAAAGCATGATAGGCGAGTGACAAAATGTAAAATGAATACCCCACTCCTACACTCAGGTTATTTAAATGGAAATAATGTTACTGACGTGCAAGAAAAAAAGACGAAACAAAACGAAATGATGAGTTGCGATTATGACGCGTTTTCAGGTAATACATGTCAGGAAATGTTTGGAAATACTTTTCTGCAATGTTTGAAATATCCACCATATTTTACCGTTATTACCCACACATTTGTTGTCTAATTTGCATTGTTCCATAACAATGGTCAAATCAGGGTACCAATGTATTTTGACTTGTTGGTAATTACCACAAACTCGGCAACAAAAAGATTGTCCCTTATAATTGGGGTTTAAATAGAATCGGAGTGACATCAGTGATACCAAAGGGTGTTATTGGGGAATTGTGTTTTTTATTTGCCCAATTATGTATGGTTAGTATGTATTTCATTATTTGTTATTATGGCACACCTTCTTGTCCAATCACAACACATCAATTTCCAACAATCATTACAAATATATGTTTGTGTGTATGGCCCACAATTTTCATAATCATAGTCTTGTCGCATTTCTTAAATGACGTGAAAAAGTTGAAAAGTTTTGTGCAAATTTAATTCATTTATCTTTACACAAGCGCGCTTCTTTAGTCCGAACTTTTGATAATGTTCAACTTTTGTCAAAGAACATTAGTGCTTTGGCTACTTTTCTTCCCAGACAACATTTACAGGCTAACAGACCAATGAACCACTTTCAACTGATTAAGTGTTAATATGTTCAAGGCGGACATCTTCGCAATTATTTTATTTTCATTTGATTTATAACATTGGTTCATCAATTTTACAAGAATTGTGCATAAATATACATACATAAAAATGCGACTAAATGCAAATACCCAACAAAGATAATTTCCGATAAATTGTTTCCATTCTGTTTAACAAATCAATATGAGTATCTCTGAACTTAAATTATAACTTCCACTTATAATTAATTATTGGATTATTAATATCATATCCGGGATTTAAATTGTTTTTTGTTTAATAGTTTGTATTTATTTGATATCAACTTATTATACGCTTTTGATCCCAGAATGATATGTATCTACTTTTTCATGCAGCCAATTAAAAGTTAATTATATTAAGAGTTGTAGATTTGCTTTAAAGCCTTGTGGATTTTCAAACTGAAATTACATGCATATAAACAATTTGTTAATTATTTTATATTTAAATCAATATTTATGCAGAATAGCAAATGCTAGTGAAACGATTGAAATATTTAATTAGGCCCATCCTTTAATCATTTAAAATGTTATAAAAAATGACAAAATCAATGGAAACTCTTTCTCCTCTGATAAATTCAATATGTGATTCAAACAAGTTGACAGTTTCTGATTAGTTTCAATGTAATCAAGTTTAGTTTATCTATTAAGATTTTTTTATAACTTTTGTCCAATTTCGTCAACTGTTTCATCCATACGTTTTTCTAGTGATTTATGGCTTTACATTTTATCAATTGTTCGGCCTTAGGTACATATACATACATATATACCGTTGTAATTGGGAACACCATTCGGATAGATTGAAGAACGGCTAAGCGACTAAAATACTCCTTCTAAATATGGTTGGAATTTTCGGGTCGCTTATATCAGAATTTATGGGCTTCTCGAAGAAAACCATGAGAAACCATTGCTCAGACTAAGCCAAAATTGTCAAACTTGGGAGGTTAAACAGGGTGTGGACCGCAATAGTTCTTCTTTGAGCTTGTGCAAACTTTTGATTAAACAGCGTATACTGCACGAAACTTGTCGTGCGCATAACTCATTTTAGTTGAAATGATCTGTTTATAACATTTGAGGGGTAAAAAACTACTATTTTGTCAGGACAAATTTGTCCGTCTATCTGTTGATGTTTGGTTTGGTACAGACAAATATATAAATTCCTCCTGATTTCTATTCTATAAGGGGTTCTTAGTTATAGGTGATCTTTGTGCATAAAAAAGGGAAACCGAGGGAAAGGGAAACATTAAATAGAAATTATATTATACTGAATCCAGATTTCAGCCATTTCGGATAGATTATGGGCTAAAACTTTAAAAGTACCGAAAATCGTGATTATACCCTACACCACTATGTGGTAAGGGGTATTATGTGTTAGTGCATTTGTATGTAACATACAAAAGGAAGCGAGATAGACCCATAGTTCCTTCTAGGGATATACATAGAATCACTTTCTGAGTCGATTTATGCATGTCCGTCCGTCCGTTCGCAACATACAGGTCGCATTTGTTGACCGATTTCGCTGAAAATTGGGGAATACCATTTTTTTAGCCGTCGGAAGATCAAGTTCGAAGATGGGATATATCGGTCCACGTTTTGGTATAGGCCCCATATAACGGTACCCCCCGATTTACGGTACTTTGACGTTTTCAGCTACATTTTCAGACCGATTTAGCTATAATTTGACATTTAGGGTTCTTAAGTGTCAATAAACATATATAACAAAACTTTTGGACATAGGTCCACGTTTTGGTATAGCCCCCATATAACGGTACCCCCCGATTTGCGGTATTTTGACGTTTTTAGCTACATTTTCAGACCGATTTAGCTATAACTTGACATTTAGGGTTCTTAACTTTCAATAAACTTATATAACAAAAGTTGTGGACATAGGTCCACGTTTTGGTATAGCCCCCATATAACGGTACCCCCAATTTACGGTATTTTGACGTTTTTAGCTACATTTTCCGACCGATGTAGCTATAATTTAACATTTAGGGTTCTTAAGTGTCAATAAACTTATATAACAAAACTTGTGGACATAGGTCCCCGTTTTGGTATAGCCCCCATATAACGGTACCCCCGATTTGCGGTGTTTTGACGTTTGTAGCTACATTTTCAGACCGATGTAGCTATAATTTGACATTTAGGGTTCTTAAATGTCAATAAACTTATATAACAAAAGTTGTGGACATAGGTCCACGTTTTGGTATAGCCCCCATATAACGGTACCCTCGATTTGCGGTGTTTTGACGTTTGTAGCTACATTTTCAGACCGATGTAGCTATAATTTGACATTTAAAGTTCTTAAATGTCAATAAACTTATATGACAAAACTTGTGGACATAGGTCCACGTTTTGGTATAGTCCCCATATAACGGTTCATTTAAGTTCATATTTTCGTATAGCCCAGATACCTCCGAACTAGCTGTTAATGACATTTGAAGTTCCCACCTTATGTACCGATTTTCGATATTTTGAAGATTCTAGCTAAATTTTTTAACCGAATTAGGAGTTATTTCACATTAAAGGCTCCCATCAAAAACTGTCAACATAGGCCCATGTTTTATTATAACCCCTATATAAGAGTACCTCCCAATTTCTAGCCCACCAAAAATTGTCAACATACATAGTTAGATATAGGCACCATAAAAAAGGGCCTCCGGAATGAAGCATAAATGTACATAAACATTATCTGACATTTTAACGTACCCACTTAATGTTGGGGACAGGAATGAAAAGTAATTATTCCATTTTAGTTCAGAATATTTTATGGTGGAGGGTATGAAAAGTTCGGCCCGGCCGAACTTAATGCTTTTTTACTTGTTTTTACTTTGTTAAAAAGGGGACCGATATAATTTATTTTCAATACTAAACATTCTAAGGCCTGTTCTTACATCTTGATTTTAAAGTCCATTTTAGTTATACCTTACTTTAAGAAAATTAAAGAATAAAGTTCGCATTACCGGGGATTTGTTATTACATCTTCCATTTAATATAAATGTTAAATTTTGTAAAAATATGGCAATATCAAGCAAAAAAGTCTGTATGCATAAAATTTACTCAAACTGATTGGTTGATTTGAATTTGCTGACAATTTTTTCTTGCTTTTGGTGCAGCATACTCTCGGGCGCAGTATAAATTTAAAAAGTAACACAAAGTTCATTTTAATTTATCTGACACTTATTATTAAACTTTTACTACAGAAATAATGGGCCTAAAAGTCTGTAATTAACAAAGCGTTATTTTAAATATTGCTATCTGTATCTTGATTTCAACAGACAGACGGACATGGTTGTACCGGCATAGAATTGTATGCTGATCAATAATATGCATATATGTTTATAGGGCCTCCAACGAATAGTTCCATGTGTTACAAAAGGAATGATAAGTTAATTGAACCCTCCTACTTAGTTTGGAGGGTATAAAAATTGTAAGTTGTTGTGAAGGCTGCATTTTACCGTATCAGCCGACGTGAGAAAAGGTAAAATTTTCCTTGTAGAAAATTGTTAATATGAGCCGATATTTAGGATAAGCCCCCATGGACCCCATTACTATTTGCAGCAAAATAAGCTCCATGCAGAAAATTATATAACAATTTCGGACGTTCTCTGTGTTTATACCCTCAGACTTTTGGAAACAAAAGTACTTTTACACGACATCCATTCCACACAATTTGGAGTCGCTTTAGCCCTGTGCGTCCGTCTGACTTTCTGTTCAAGAAAATTCTCGAAATGATTAACCTAAGAAGTTCTTAAATTGTTCTTCGTATCATTTTGACCAAATTTATGTCAAGTTCTAAGAAGGCTCATATCGGTCCACACCTTCGGGTGACTCCCCCACAAAAGTTCAAATTTATTCGCTAAAATGGTGCGCAGGATAAATACCTCTCGAAGAGAATAACTAATTTGGTCCAAATTTTGTGCATCGAAATATTTCTTCCAAAAATTAAACCAGGTGCGAATATGTACAATAGCTGTTTACTACACAGGATACCTTCCACACCAATTTTCAAAATTTTCTTGGATTGTTTAACAATTTTTATAGCAAGTAATCTTCGCGACCTTCATGCCGACGGGTACGGGCACCATTCTAATTATCATAATTATCCTTAAGCTGTAAAACACCAACGCCAGCAATAAAATATCTATCTCTTGAAGTTAGCCCCGGATTTAACCCAAACTTTGCTCACCATAATAGTTCTTTAGTATCGGTCCAGTCCTTTCGTGTTCTTTCCCATAAAAAAATTCAAACAGTTTGACGTATGTGAAGATTGAGCTTGTTCTCCAATAAATTTTAACACTTATTTCGTATAGTTCTCGCGATTTTTGCAATACTACTTTTTCTAAGTTCATCCCGAGTTAATGCCCAGAAAGTTTCAAACCAGCAACAGCATCAAACCATACTGACGTTTTATAACGACAAAAATGTACCCTCATCGAAGTAATTGTTTTAGACCACAAGTATGTTAAGATCAAATCTGTTTCACACTATTTTGAATCGATTTAGCCATGTCTGTTCATCTATCAAGCTAGTTAGAGAGCACGACAACCCTCGAACTAAATAACCGATTGTGTCCTAACTGAGCATAATATTTCTTCCAAATTTAGCTTTAGTTCAAAAATGGAATATATCTGTCCACATTTTGATATAGCTCCCACATAACGGTTTATTGGAATTTTCCTTCTTCCGCCAACTTACAGGATGGTTTCAATGCAGTTTTTTTATTCTAACTTCAATATGTGGATATATCTGTCAGGCACATTAAGTAATAGTAAGTTTGCGGCCTATTGTCCCATTTCATGAGAGGTCGTTTCTGCACACATTAATAGGAAGCTGTTGATGACATAACTTCCACATTGGAAGCAGTTGGGTAACAACCATTTCAAGATAACGATATATGACGCTGATCTGCACCACTGCTCCTAGCCCGAACTGCTCCATAAACGAGTTCCTTACCCTCCACAAAAAACTACGTTATCCTTGTTGATGTTAAATTAAAATTTGTATGTGTTTGCCTGTGTGATTGCGTGATGCTAGTTGCTTTTGACTGGTTATAAATCATTCGATATTGTTTGTATATTAAAATCCCTTTTTGTATTTGTTATTCTCTTTTTGCAGAACATCGCAACGACAAAGTCGAGGAAACTTCACCAAAACGTTTCACCACCACATCTAGTTTGAAATTGAAACCCACTTCTGACGATGACTACACGGAGTATACATGCCAAGCAAAGCACAAGGCCTTGGCTCCAGATATGCCAATGCGTGCCACCGTACAACTGTCCGTTTTATGTAAGTAAATGTATAATTTAGACATAAGTGAAATCGCATATTTACCTTAGGGAATGTGGTGAGAGTAAGACTATTTTTTCAAACAGCTGACTATGTAGACTATCCTCGAACTATGCTTTACCATATATTAATAATTTAATAAAATTTATATGGTAACTCTTAAAATTTAGTGGATCCTTTTAAACATTTACTCCATTATCAAACCGCCATAACCTCAAACTGTTCCACGAATGTGTGGTAGCGGTATTATTTTTTCCAATTTTTTCTAGGGATTTTTACATTTTTGGAAATTTGCATATTCGTAATGTGTTGGAATTACCAAAATGTTGTCAAACACACACCCACACATACACACCCTAACACCCACAATACCATTACCAAGCGTGAGTGTGATTAACATTACAATGTGTCTATATGCGAAAGTGTCTTGTCCTGTGTGTCGTATCTGGTGTTTCAAAGTGTTGGTGATTCTGTATTTGAAATTTTGCCTCATTAAAAATAATTTTGCATAATTTACACTCGCTCCAACTTTCACCGCTCAACAAATGGCTGGGTGGCTAGTTGGGTAAAGAATGATTTGGTCATAATTAAGAAGCGTAACTCACACTCAGAATTCAGTTATCTCAGTTCGGATGGTGTTGGTGTCGTTCATGTAGCGTTTGTACAAAATTTATGCGATGGCAATAAATACATTTAATATTTGCAAGAAACTCATATTTTTAACGTCATTCGTTTCATTTGTGGACAGATGGACCGACAGACAGACACACAAACTAACAGACCGTTATGTATTTTCGCTACAATTTATGATAATCCCCCTTAATTGGTCCTCGTTTACATTGAAATAAAAAAAGAAAAAACCTTTAAATAGGAAAAAAGAGAAATGCAAATAATGTGAAAAAGAGAATTGACGCACTGCAGAAACAAAGAAGAGAGCGTGTGATAACCGCACAACAACAATAATCAATGTGCAACGAATCAATGTTTATAACAATATTGCAATGAATACAACGTGGTTCGCAGGTTCATCAGCCGGAAAGAGTGTGAAATCGACTTCCGCGCTCACTGGCAATGTAATCAGCCACAAACAACCGGATCCAGCAGCAAAGGATGGGAAGATATGGAAATTAATAAACATTTGCTTAATTTACGTTGGTAAATAATCATTGGCAGCAAAACGAAATAAAAGAAAATCCAAATAGAAAATAAAAATTAATATGAATACTTAATCATAATATCAATATGTAAGGAGATGTTTACTGTTTAATTGACAGTAAATATAGGTCGTTGTACATATGTATGTATATGTATACATTTATGCTTATATTAAGTTCCAGAGATATTGCAGTTGGCCTATTTAACATGAGCCTTAATACAAATTGCGTAGTTAATTGGCAAAACATAGTATACTCGTATTTAGTTTTCCTAACTTTATGCCTTGTTCATACTGACGGTAATTGGCTCCCTATTCGTTGTTGAGCCCAAATTTTGTATTAATTACTTCATTTTCCATACAAAATTCTGAGAGCGAAGAACGATTTTGTACATTGTTCAATTTAAATTACTCTCCGAACGACGATAAAATATGTCCCATCTCTAACAAATGAGATTATTTATCAAAATAAATTAATTATAGGTCTGTAGGAAAACTTTCTTCTTCTTTATTTGCACATCCGATGTTCGGATATATGCGATTATACAATATTGTTACAATTTTAAGTGATAAAGTGAATATACATATATTTTAGAACATTTCATATTAATTGAAGATCTCTATTTCTCGCAGCGTTTAGAAGGCTTCTTTCGTCTTGGAGATCGGCCCAGGTTTGGATATTTTTCAGCCAGGAGAGTTCTTTTCGGCCCCTAGCTCGTCTTCCTTCAATCACTCCTTTAATAATGTTTTGCAGTATTTTGTATTTGTTATTTCTCATGATGTGTCCCAGATATGACACTTTTCTGCTTTTGATAGTTCTTATTAGCTCCCTATTCGCATTCATTTTCCTAAGTACTTCGTTATTATTCATTCGGTCTGTCCACCGTATTTTTAGAACTTTTCGGTATATCCAGTTAAGTTTTTTTCGACTTATTACCATGTATTAAGTCTTCCTAGTGTTGATTTTAAGTCCATACGTTCCACTTACATGTGGAAGATTGTCGATTAATTTCTAATGTCCAGATATGCTACCAGCCAATAGTGTTGTATCGTCTGCATATCGTATGTTACTAATAAGTGTTCCGTATATGCTTATGCCAATTTTCTCCGATTCGATGGCTTCCATAAATATTATCTGGGAATATATATTAAATAGTAGCGGAGAGAGTATGCAACCTTGTCGGACGCCCTTTGAAATTAAAAATTCCTCAGTCAATTCACCATTAACGTGAACATATGCTGTTGGATTCCAGTATAAGTTTTTTATACATCGTATTTCTTCATCATCTATACCAATCGTTGTGAGGATGTGCATTAGCTTATCATGAAGGACAGTATCAAAGGCTTTTTCATAGTCAATGAAACACATATATACATCTTTATGTACATCTCGGCATTTCTTTAATAATATTTGAATGCTTAGTAGAGCTTCCCTTGTTCCCATTCCTTCCTTAAAACCGAACTTAGTGGCTCCCATTGCCAGTTCACACTTGGAGTATATACGTCTATGTATTACGCGTAGGAATATTTTTAATGCATGACTCATAATGCTTATTAGCCTAAATTCTTCGCAGCTTTTGGCGTTGTTCTTTTTTGGTATAGTAATGAACCTTTATTTAAGCCAGTCTAACGGGTATTTTCCAGTATCATATACGTGATTAAAGAGTTTTACGAGTAGATTTATATTGTCTCCATCTATCAATTTCAGTACCTCTGAGGGAATTTCGTCAGGGCCTGATGCTTTATTCTCCTTAAGAGCGTTGAGTGCGTATTCTATCTCGTTCTTAGTTATCTGTGTCCCAGTCAGATTGGTTTGTATTTCTTCATATGGGCTTCTTCCTTCATCATTAAATAATCTCATTACATAATTTTTCCATACCCTTTTCTTGTCTGATATCTCAAAAATGGGTTTATTATTTTCGTCAAATAATATTGTTGTAGAGTCTGCTTATAGACTCCAGCTGCTTCCTTTAGTTTTTTGTGTAGGTTGAAATGATCATGCAGGTTCTGTAGTGATTCGATTAAGTAGATCGGTTTTTGCAGCCCTTGTAGCAGTTCGTATTTCCTTATTTATTTCCCAGTACATTTCGTAGTTGATATTTTTGTATTGGCTTCGATGTTCCCGCAGTTCCTTTATTTCGTTCGTGATCCATTCTTCTTTCGAGGTTCTATCCGTGTTTCCTAGACATTCCTTTGTGGTGGTGGTGATGTTTGTTTTGAGCTTATCCTACAAGTTTGTAATTAATTTGCGTTTTAATATCCCTTTTCACGTTTGGGTCTTTCATTTTTTGCAGATCAATTCTAGATTTCTTAATTTTTCGCCTTATAACTGCTAATTTAGTACAGAGATTAAGAACTAAAAGATTGTGGTCCGAGGGAACATCCGCTCTAGGACACGTTGTGCATTTTGTGACACATGAACAATAGCGTCTATTTATTAGTATGTAATCAATCTGGGTTATTACAATATTTTCTCGATTGTCTTGCGGTGGTCTCCAAGTGTACAATCTTCTAGGATGCAGGTGAAATAGGGTATTTGTTATTTTAAGATGTTGTTCTTGGCAGAATTGCACCAGTCTGTCACCTCTTTCGTTTCGAACTCCGAGTCCATGTTTTCCAGTAATTCCTATTACTTCGTCTTTCCCAAGTTTTGCATTGAAGTCTCCCAGTATGATGGTTAGTTCATGAGGTTTGGTAATTTTTATTAATTCATCAATTTCAGCGTAAAATTCTTCAACTGGAGTCATATGTAGGTGCGTAAACCTGTATTATATTTATATTAAGAGGTTTAGCATTGATTTTTATCATCTTTGTTCTGTCTGACTTCGGAACATATCCCATTACACATTCGCCTATATGATTTTTAGTTATAATCGCCACTCCTTTTCTATGATGTCCTTCTCTTTTTCCAGAACGAAAGACTCTAGTGTTTTCTGATTTAAAATCTCCACATCTTGTCCACCATGTTTCACTCACTCCAAGTATATCTATATTTAATCTGTTCATTTCGCTTATTGTGTTATTCAGCTTTCCAGTTTCGTATAGACTTCTAATTATACAATATGAAAACAACAACAGAAAACACACGGCCCTCAGTCTCCGGCTCAAAGAAGGTGCTAAGAATCCCCGGAGGTAAAACAAAACAGGAAATGAAGATAGGAACATGGAATATTAGAAGTCTATACGATAACTTTCCCAGCAATAATTACTCAGCAAGTTCCAGCAACTTCTTTGAGTGAATTTTACTCGCTCATCCAAGAAAAATTGCAGAAAGTTTTTGAACAGCATTTTGCAAAAACTTGCAAGAAAGTCAGTTGTTTCTGAAAAAGTATGAAATTTTTTTTTGTTTTTTTTTGATATTTTAAACCAAATGGAACACAAACATAAATTTAAAAATTGCATTTGACTTATTTAAAGCAGTAACCAACGCTTTAAAATCTAAAAAGTGTTAACATTTCAAGCTGTTTATATTGAATAGCTGATTAAAAATCAGCTGGCCGAACTTACAAATTTTTTCGGGACAAATTTTCCCAGCAAAAATTTGGAAGTCCTCAGTCACAAAACTCTCCAAAAATCTCTCCCTTCTCGCTCTCTTTTGCTGGATAATTTTGTTATTGAACAGCATTCAGTAAAAATTTGTACAAATTTTTGGGTTATCGTACAGACCTTATGACAGACAAAATACAAAATTTAAAAATTTATGAAAAACAGCAACATTTTTAGAAAAACTGCAAAACATGAATGAAAAGTAAACTGTGAAACGATTAGTATACCTTCAAAACATAGTAAATGTTGTCTTATCTTTCATTGCAGTTACATTTCTTGTCGATAGTTTCAAATTCGCGTACCAATCCAAAAACTAAAATCAAATACCTGCCTGAAAGTCTATACCAAAAAGTTATTTTGGCAGCTCTCTCGTTAATTTCGAAAATAGAAAATTTTAAAAATGTGTTGAAAACACCACAATTTGAAGAAAACATTGAAAACGTGAATGCAAAGAATAGCATAAAATAGATGTTTGAAGGAAAGCAAATTATTTTTCGAGTTCATATCAACTAATTTTGCATGTCGTTTGTTTGAAACTTCCTTTAAAATCAAGAAACAAAAGTATGAAAATATGGACTATGTTGATATGAAGTATGTACCATGTCGTATGAACGGGTTAATTCGTATACGTAATTCTGAGAGCGAACAACGTAATTAAAGTACTGGTATGAACATGGCATTACTCAGTTCAAGTATATTTTTACATCTGTGACTCAAAATGGAACTCAAAGTGAAGAAAGTAGAAGAAAATAGGTCAAGTTTCTGCATTATGAAGTGATGAATTTTTTGATTTTCCGGCCTTATAATGAAAACGCGAATATTTATCATCAAAAATAGTTTTATTGTTTTCTTAAGGAGTCTCCAGCACTTGTTCCACTCCAATTGAGACACCTCCAAAACATGGTTTTTGAACGCTTCTACAGCATCTTCTGGCGATTGCTGGAATTTTTGGGGCTCATATGCATAGTTCCACGACCTGTCACATAGATCTATCCTATAAACGTCTTTTGAAGCACCGCGATCGTATTTCACGGTATATAACATGGCGATCTTGCATTATCCGTTCACGCACGGGTAAGTTTTTTTCTAGCACAACAGCCGAATAGACTTTTCGCAAAACCTTCACTGTTCCATGATTTTTATTTCAAAGCTATGCAATCTTTCAGCTTGTAGAATCATAGGTAATTATATTAAATACAAGCTTGCTCAACCATCACAAAATGTTGTTATTATATTTTATGTCAAAATATATCACTATACGTTGACCCCTCGTAACTAAAATTGAACCAACTCAGCATATCCTTGAAAGCTTTAGCGATTAAAAATTAATTACAAAATTTGCTTCTATAATGCTACAAAATGTGCATTGTTGTCCAAAACAAAAACACCATTTGCCCCAACTTACAACACAGAATACCCATGCAGAATAGGCAATAAATGCATTTTTCTATAAAAACAATAATATAGACTAACGCCAAGTCTTGTTGAAAATTTTAACAAATCTATTTTTAGTTGGTGGTGGCAACAAAAATGCGTCCAGGTTTACCGTACATGTCAAACCAAAATATGATGGAAATTGCTTATCAATATTTTACAACAATAAAACGGTACAAGTCCTCAGGACATAATGTGAATCTATTTTATTCGTTTGAGTTTTACATACAACCATGCATACATACATATCATGGACAATTCTGGGTTGTTCCAACAGTTTGTGGCCTTTGCTACCGTGCACCACCGGTAGCAGCCAGGAAGGAGGGCAGCCACTAAATTGTGGATGTTGCACATGACGTGTCTACTGTGGAGAAAGCATCTCATGAATATGCAACAAAATTCAATTTAAAGCGGCGGCAAATAATGTGGCAGCATGCGACAGATAAATTCAATTATAATAAATTTCCAAGGCCCTCGGCCAAACCATCCACCCACCCACCAACGAGCCTTTCAAGCAAAGATCCATACATTGTCGTTACCCCTCCCCGCCTTTGTGAGCACCTGGCCATGGGCTATTGTATGCAAACACATTCATTGTCAGGTTATAAAGTGCTACAATAAATTTAAGCGATGGACTGGAGCGGCAGTGCCACCATAAGTGAGGATGAAATCATACCCTGTCCACAAACAGCAACAACTAGGAACAAATTATGAAATTTTTACAGTTTTTTATTGGTAGATTCTCGCATGGTCGGAAGTTCTCTAATTGTGGCAGTTTTGCGGTGTACCTACATACACATATTCACATTTCCATAAACTATGGCCGAAACTGAGAGTGAGCAATTGGGCGCGGTGGGTGTTAAATAGTGTATATCTTTCACTGTGCGCAGCATATTCATATGTGTATATGTGCGTGTGACTATTTACAGGTATCATATGGCCAAAAATGAGATCATAATTATGGAAAAATTTATTTTGTACAGCATATTTTTTAGTCTAATTGAATTGAAAAAGTTTTTATGAAAATTTACGTCCAAAGTGCCCACATAAAGTGAAATTATATTTAAAAATAAAAATTTTTCATTTAAATTTAATATGACCATAGAATACTGTATATATGGATAATCTGGCAACGGAAGTATTATTTTAGAAAATTAGTAAATTCCTGAAGGCTGACAGCTACAACAATGTTTATGCAACAACTTGAAGCACAAAAATTTCACCTATAATTGTTCATAGTTTTACATTTTATTTGTTTCAATGTCCACAATAGCTCAACTCTTCACACACTTTAAGAAGCCTTAAAATATTTTTTTTGTTTAAATATTAATTCAATAAAAGTTTAAATTTGTATTGTACCGACAAATGCACACTTAAATATATGTGTTGTTGTTGTTTTAATTGAAATTATCCCATATGGTTGATAGCGACAAGAGTTCTCCCATAAAACTGGTTATTTTGGAGTTTTATGAAATGCCTTCGAATACATGCAAGTGTACCCGTGTAAATGTTTGTGTCTTGGGCAAATGAAACCCGATTACGCCCTAATTAAATACTAATTACATTTGTTGTGGGTGTGTTATCAACAACAAAATGTATTGGTACTGACTTCATTCATATTTAAAATTTATATGTAGATATATGCACATATGGTTGGTTAAAATATGTCGGTTTGTTCGTGTGCTCAGTAACTGCCCAAATGACAATTTTCTTCTTTTATTCTGTACAACCATGGCAATTTTAGCTTTGCCGAATTGAACCACAGTGTGTGGTGATTATGAAGACATATCCCCCTCTTTCACAATCAGATTAAAAGGTCATAGAAATATCATGAGTATACGGGTTATAATCGAAACATATGAAAGGTATCAATACTTAAAAAATTGTTATTTCGTAATACAAAATCTGGTATTTGAACATCTACAATGTAATGACTATTCAATCCGCAAATAGGCTATAGTAGGATATTCTGGCAACATAGGGTGTAGATAACCTCATTACTAAAAATAGTATCGGCTTACTTTTGGTTTAGACCATCCACTTGCCATTTTTAAAGCGTTTGGGGTAACGCGAACACATGATAACTCTCGAATAGAGCAGCAGCATAAACACCTTTTCAAGCCAAATAGGCTATAGAGATATTTGGCAACATAGGGTGTAGATAACCTCATTGCAAAAAAATATTATGGGCTTACTTTTGGTTATAGACCCACTATCCATTTTTATACCCTCCGCTTTTGGGGTAACTGGAACCCATGATAACTCTCGAATGGAGCAGCATTTGTTCCTCGTAATAAGAGTCCTTTAGACTTAGTATGTCTTATATGAATTATATCTTTTCACTCCTTTGAGTACCCCAAGTGTAGTTTTAGAACTTGTCTCAGACATGATGGTCCAAAACCCATGATAACTCTCGAATGGAGCAGCATTTGTTCCTCGTAATAAAAGTCCTTTAGACTTAGTTCAGGTTCCAGTATGAATTATATCTTTTCACTCCTTTGAGTACCCCAAGTGTAGTTTTAGAACTTGTCTCAGACATGATGGTCCAAAAGCTCAAAAAATTATACAGTTACCAACATAAATAGCTTATTTCGGTGTGGCATGCACGATAACTCTCCAAAGCAACAACCGATTTGGTTCTCGTAATATTTTGTTCGCTGGGTACAATGGTATGCGGTTAGTCTTGCACACTGAATGCCCGGGTTCGATTACTAGGCCAGGCAATATAAGATTTTAAACGGTGGCAAAATTCCCATCACTGCAGTGTTTGTGACATTTCCTGAGTATTTCAGCCATGTAATATTTCTCTACAGGTGTTGTATTAAGTCACGCCGTTCGGAGTCTGAGATAAACAGTATGTCCCATATGACTGAAGTAATATGAATCGGGTGAACTCATTGATATGATAGAAGTCTCCCCTGTCCCTTCTACGAAGTTTGTGGAACACTTTTTATACCCTCCACCATGGGATGGGGGTATATTAAGTTTGTCACTACGTTTGTAACTACTCGAAATAATCATTGTAGACCCCACAAAGTATATATATTCTTGATCAGCGTGCAATTCTACATCGATATAGCCATGTCCGTCCGTCTGTGGAAATCACTCTAGAGTCCGAACGGATTGACGTAGGTTGATGAAATTTTGGGAAAATCTGTTATATTTACGTAGGACTTTTGGTATTGAAAACGGGCTATGTAGGTCCACGCTTTCATATAGCCCCCATACAAAATTACGCGTGACGCGTCGTCGTTTTAAGGAATTTTTAAGATATTTGGCCCATTTTACCACCGAATTGGTTGTAATTTGGTACTTTATGTCTCCAGAGGCCAAAAAATATTCTTATCAAAGTTGGGTCCACGTTTTGGTATAGCCCCCATATAAGGCCCCATATAAAGTACGCGTCATTTTAATATATTTTGAATGTATTAGACTCATTTGACCAAAGAATCGGTTGTAACTTTGTATTTTGTGTTTCCAGAGGCTAAGAAACATTTCTACCATAAAATGTTTATATAGGTCCACGTGTTGATATAGCCCCCATAATACAATATCTCCCGATTTTCGATATTTTGAACGTTTTAGCCTCATTATCACACCGAGATGGCTGAAATTTGGTATTATTCTTCTTTAGGCGTATAAAACTTTCCCCCAGAAATTTGTAGGTATAGGTCCACGCCATCATATAGCCCCCATAGAACGGTACCTTCCGAATTTCGGTATTTTGAAGGTTGTGGCCACATTAATCCAACGAAATGGCTGAAATTTGTGGTGGAGGGTATAAAAAGTTCGGCCCGACCTAACTTAACGCTTTTCTTACTTGTTATATGATAATATTTTGCCAAAACTAAGATGAAATTCGAATATGGGCCATATTGGGACATTTCTACATACACATCCACCAAAAAGTTACACATTTTTCGCTAACTCTCGAACAAATATTTCTTATAATAATATTTCTTCCAAGCAGAGATTAAAATATGGACTGATTATATCGGTGCACTTCTTCTGGTTCCCCTAACAACAATGACTGCTTACGTGCATGTCCCGGATTTTTTTTTATTTTCTTTTTGTATCAGGTTGTCTTTGCGGCTCCTATTACAACATTACGGATTTTTTTGGGGCTATTCCACACTTCCTGCGATAATTACACTGAAGCTTTAAAAGGGTCTGCGGGCACCAACTGTAGTGTTAGTTGAGCACGATTATTTACGAATTGAGTAGCAGATTACATCGACATTTTGAACATATTACAATTTCTTCCAAACGTACCTCACCAAAGTTCACAATTTTCGCTACAGTGCAATTTAAGGGCTATTGGCTATTGTCTACAGCAACATAATGTGTTTTGTGGGCAGACATAATGGTCCTAAAACTCTAAAAGATCACACGGTGACCAAACTAAATGGATGATAACTACGATAATCGAAAGAATGAACTGACATTGGGCCAAACATTACACATCGTAATATGTATTTTGCTCAAACGTACATCAAGTTAAAATCATTCTAGGCGATTTTAATGCCAAAATTGGAAAGGAGAATATCTTTGGCCCAACAGTCGGGAAATTCAGTCTCCACAGTGAAACATCTGACAATGGTATGAGGCTGATAGACTTTGCAGCTGCAAAAAACATGGTAGTTAGCAGTACCAGATTTAATCATCTCGATATTCATAAGGGCACCTGGCTGTCTCCAGACCAAAGAACAAGTAATCAACTTGATCATGTTGTAATAGATGGAAGACATTCATCCAGCGTGTTGGATGTACGATCGTTCCGAGGCGCAAACATTGATTCGGACCACTACCTTGTTGCAGCAAAGGTACGTACCCGTCTAAACGTTGCAAATAAAGCACGAACAGACACAACGCGGAAGTTGGACATCGATAGGCTGCAAACACAACAGATAGCCACAGCATATTCCACTCAACTAGCCCAATTGCTTAACGCGAGCACTCCTTGTCCCGATAACATAACAACACAATGGCAACATATTGCCCACTCCATGCAAACAGCCGCAAAATCTATACTTGGATTCCAGAGACCTCCACAAAGGAATTCATGGTATGACCAGCAGTGTCGTGCTGCTACGGAAGAGAAAAATGCGGCATATAGAGCTACTTTACAATCAGTAGCAACGCGTAGCGCACGAGAGAGATATCGGGAGAAAAGGAGAGAAGAGAAACGTCTTTTCCGCAAGAAAAAGAGAGAAATGGAAAAGCGGGAGTGTGAAAAAATCGAGATGTACAGGAGCCAGAATGAAGTCCGAAAGTTCTACCAAAGAGTGAAACATCAAACATATGGCTTTGGTACAGGCACATCCTCCTGTAGAGACCAGCAAGGTAATCTGGTAACATATACAGATAGCGTGCTCAGGATATGGAAGGAACATTTCTCCAATCTGCTGGTATCCAATAGTAGCGAAGACGATGATACCACAGATCCAATCCCAGAAGATGGTATAGAATGTATACCGCCCGGCCAAGATGAGGTAAAAACAGCAATTAACCGGCTGAAGAATAATAAAGCAGCAGGAGCCGATGGCTTACCAGCCGAGCTGTTTAAAACCGGAGGCGACGCGCTGATAAGGTGTATGCATCAGCTAGTTAGCACCATCTGGCAGGAAGAACGCGTACCCGACGATTGGAACCTGAGCATCCTATGTCCCGTCCACAAGAAAGGAGACAAGACTGTATGCTCCAACTATAGGGGCATAAGTCTTCTCCCTATTGCCTATAAGATAGTGTCAGGGATATTGTGCGAACGACTAAAGCCAATGGTCAACGAAATAATTGGACCATACCAATGTGGCTTTAGACCTGGCAAGTCCACCATTGACCAGATATTTACCCTGCGACAAATCCTAGAGAAGACCCAAGAGATGCAGATCGACACATTTCACCTTTTTGTCGATTATAAAGCAGCATTCGACAGTCCCCTCCGATCAAAGGTATTCCACACAATGTCTGAATTTGGTATCCCCGCAAAGCTCATCCGGCTTTGTAAGATGACTTTAACTGATACTAGGTCCTCAGTTAAAATTGGAAAGAACCTCTCCGAAGAATTTTGTACCAAAAGAGGTTTCAGACAAAGAGACAGCCTTTCGTGTGACCTATTCAACATTTTGCTGGAAAAGGTAATACGAGATGAAAATGTCAAAAGAAATGGCACAATTTACACCAATAGCCACATGTTACTTGCCTATGCTGATAACATAGACATCATGGGACGATCAGTAAAGGAAGTAACTGATACCTTTAGGAAGGTCGAAGCAGAATCTGCGAAAGTGGGTCTGGCGGTAAACGGCGAAAAGACCAAATTGATGGTGTCGACGCGCAAAGCGTCCATAGAGCTCGGACCAACTGTGGAAGTTGGTACCTACAATTTTGAGGTAGTTAAAGACTTCGTCTACCTCGGCACTGCCATAAACACAACAAACAACATCAGTTGTGAAATAAGAAGAAGAATTGTATTGGCCAACAGATGCTACTATGGTCTAAGTAAGCAATTTAAAAACAAAGCCACATCTCGTCAAACAAAAATAACACTATACAAAACGCTGATACTACCCGTGCTAATGTATGGCTCCGAAGCATGGGTACTTGCGCAAGCAGATAAGGCAGTGCTTGGTGTGTTTGAGAGGAAAATTCTTCTAAAGATCTACGGGCCGATTTGCGTTGACGGTGAGCTATATAAGCTATACAAAGACATGCATATAGTTAAACGTATCGAGATGCAACGATTGCGTTGGCTAGGCCATATCATGAGAATGAGCGATGATGAACCCGCTAAAAAGGCATATGAATACATGCCACATGGCGGTGCACGCAGAATCGGCAGGCCTAAGCTTCGATGGAGCATACAAGTGGATGAAGAAATGAAAAGGCGCGGTATTCCAAAAAGTCAAGCGAAAAACAGAGAGGAATGGAGATCTTTTCTTAGTTCGGTCTATGGAACAAATGTTCTGTAATGGTCCAACTAAGTAAGTAAGTAAGTACATCAAGTTCCAAGAAGGTACATATTAGACAATATGTTCGCGCACCACTCTCACAAAAATTCGAAACGTTGGAGTGCAGTTTAAGGGTTGTTCGAAGATATGTTTATAATGTGCATAGACGCTAATTCATGTGATTCTGGTAACACAGATATAATTTCGATACATGCTCCCCGACATACTGACCCAAACAATAAAAAATTCCTACGATTATCAACAAAAATTGGTGTTTGGTAAAATATGACAATCCACAGGAATGCCTCCAAAATTAGATCCAGTTCCAAGTTGGGCTATGGCTTATGCAAATTTTAATAACCTGTAGCCTTTTAATCATGACTACAACGGCATGTTGTTTGTTTTGCTAGGTAAATAACAATTTCCTGAAATATGGAGTCCAAAATGACCCAATAGTTAGGGCCACTCCTTCACACATATCCCGTACTAAAATTTTTAGTAGTCTTTGTTACAATGCTAGTATTTTATTCTGTGTAGACTGTGACCCAACATGGTCTGTCAGTGGAGAAATTAGGCACACTGTTTATGATGCCTTCCCCACAAACGCCCTAAGTTTTTTTTCACCTACGAAAATATATTTATCTTTTAAAGCGTATTTAGAATGGCAACTTCTGTTATTGCTGACTATAACTTCGTTACTTGTTAGACATGTTTTAAAGCAGAGTCCAGCACAAAAAAAATTGAGCAAGCATTGTTGTTGTTGTTTTCCGGGTCCTGTTTTAAAGTCTAGAGACATTTTACTGCCGAATCTGTAATATAGTATTTCGATTTTCCGTTATATGAAAAGCTTTTCAACAGCTTTAAAAATATAGATCCACCGATCCTTTCAATTTTAGTCGTTTTGGCAACTCGATTTAAGGTTTAATAAAGAGTCTGGTCATATTCTCCAACAATTATGTTGCTTAGGCCAGGAATATATATAATAGCCCTCGTATAGCATATGTAACTCCAATGTGACCTATCTCTCTAAAAATATTTGGCAACCTTTGCAAAATGGAAAATATTGCTATAATTGATCTGCTAAATCGTTTGAATTAAGTTCAAGAATTCATAGTATTCCTTAGTTTCAGCAATGAGTTTACAAGAAACGAAATTTTGTCGAAATTAATTAATCTTGATTCTAAAATATATTTAATCATCTTGAAATCGTTCTGTAACCCTTGTATTATTTGAGGAATTTTTTATATAAACTAACGTAGTTGTTTACGTTGCTTTTTAGGTCGATAAACTTTTTTCGGCTTTATATTAACTAGACTTATTTTATTTCAGATCCTCCCGGTCCACCATATATCGAAGGTTACACTCAAGGCGAAACTTTACGAAGAGGTCAACTTGTCGAATTGATTTGCAGAAGTCGAGGTGGCAATCCTGCGGCACAGTTAATTTGGTATAAAAATGGTCTGCAAACAAAAATGGCCTACAAGTAAGTAATATTGAAGTAAACGTGAAAATAAAGGCAAATTAAATAGCTCGTAGGTCATTAACCTGTCAAGTTATCACCAACAGCAACAAATTTTAACCATTTAAAAGTACAACTCTCAATTCATTAATGAACTAACTGTTTGTACAGCTTACAAAGTTTGGCTTAAACATTTATTTGAAAAGTAATACACATTTTTAATTTTGATTCGCAACTTGTGTTAATTTTGCAACGCAAAGCAAAAAATGCATATTAAAAAACGCCAACGACAGTGTCATTGGCAACGGGGACAGCAGCAATACGAATATCTACAACTTTTATAATGAAAAGTTCGCCAACAACAAAAGTGCCAGTTTGCTTTTGTCGCAACGCTTTGAACTGAAACGAATCATCAACGTCAAAGTCAACATTTGTGTTTCAACTTTTGTAATCTACAACAGTTCACTCACTCTTCCAGCCATCCTAAAACTTATTATCCCTAGCTTAGCTGCTATCGTTTGTACTTGCATGTTTGCAACCCCTCCCATATCTACCGTACAGTTGGCATTTTGCACAATATCTCGGTATTTTATTGTTGTTTTATTTACTTTTTGTTCTTGTTGTTGTTTTTATTGCAGAACGATAGGACGAATGTCGGAAAATGTCTACAAATTTACAGCCGAAGCTAGTGACAACAAGGCTCGATTTAGGTGTGAAGCGATTAATGTTATGTCGCCAGCACCACTTAAAGCTGAAGTTGAGCTGACTGTTTTGTGTAAGTATAGTTTGTATATTTATCCATTAGCCTACTACTACAACAACTACATATTTTTGCTAACACAACATTTAGAGGGTATAATCTAGCTATTTCTCTAAGATGGAAGATGTAAAAGTCCACACAGTGTTCCATGGTGACATAACAATTTCTTAATTAGAACTATGGGTGATTCATACGATCGTTTGTATGAAATCGTTCATACGTAGTTTTTTCATACAAAGTGAACTAGATCGTTCAATTGAAATAGATTGGCACAACTCTAGTAAAAAGAATCCTAACTCATTGTGAAAAGTTATGGGTTCTTTACACGATCTTTTTTTTACATATGAGTTGTCACTTTTCATATACCAAATATAAACGCAAAGTAACAACACATATGTAAAATAACATATCGTTTAAAATACCCATTAATTTAATAAAATTAAATTTTAATGTTGATTACAGAAATCTGACCTTTTATGTCAAAGAATTAAAAACAAACCATAATTTGCGTACGCGTGAAATTTTCTACTACCATGTGCATGTGTTTACATCTGTAAGGTTTGGAATTATAACTAACACAAGCTTTAATCTGCAATGTTGTATTAAATATATTGACTTAAACTGCTCTCATAAACAGCAGTATTACCCTGGTTTTGAGCCATTGTGCGATTCCCTTTCAAGCAAAACAACATAAAATAAACAACAATGCAAAGTTATACAACATTTTCAATTCGGCTGAATGTTAATTGTTTATGTTGGCCACACAGAGTACAGCAACAAGAAACCCAGAGGGCTTCATTTAAACATTGCCAGCGTTCAGCCTTTCAAAGTACTCCCAGTTAATTGTATTGTGTTATGATGTTTGTTGTATTTTCTTAAGAGTTTTTTTTACGCTCTTGTTGTTTTATGTTTTTTATGTTTTCTTTCCCTAGAACTCTTACAAAAATTAACATGCAAACGCTTCATATAATGGCTGTCAACAAATATGTAATTTAAACAACATCTCGAAATGCTATGAACTCCACGCAGTTGAGTTGGGATTATGAATGGGAGTATTGTTGATGCTGCCACATGCTACACACATTTCTCGTTGTCGTAATTATTCATCAAATCAAGCATTCCAAGTTGAGTTAACTAACTAAACCCCGATGCTGTAAAAAGTTGTTTTCATTTTTATAGTTTCAACGCAATTCCTATTTGTTGGAATTATGATTGTGAAATTTAACACAGCGTTGAATATCAACTCCCCTTACAACTTTTTATGTCGGTGAATACTACAAGAGAGACAAAAAACGGCTACAAAAACAAAAAAATAAATTTGGTACAACAATGGCAGAATAATAGAAGTTACATAAAAACAAGCAAAAGAAATTTCATTAGGCAGCGGAAATGTTGTATTTGGTTGCGTAGTAATAATGCGTCTATACTCTAAGGAAAAAAATTAACAATGTCGATGTTCAAGTCCTTTGGAATGCAGATTTTGTTGATGTACATATTTACATACATGTACATACATAAATGTACTGATGCATATCTTTATAGCACATAGATGTGTGTTTAATAGGCTTTTAAATATTCACATATCGCTCTCTACATAAACAGACAATTGATAGCAAATGATCCCGCTAGGATTTGACTGCGTTTAGCAGTAAAAATGCAAATAATTTCATTTTAATAGACATCCGATAGTGAAGCCCATTAAAATTCTATAACTCATGTTTTGCCAAAAGCAATACAAATATAGGACGCTTTCAATTGAAATATGACGCAGTGAATTGGGAATACTTAATTGTTAAAACTATATTTTCTGTTTATTAAAACATTAGTGAACTAAAACAATGATAGCTACGTATGGGCAAATGTTTATAAAATTTAGAATTCTATTAGTTATTGGAATTTAGTTACAGCATTTGTCTTTGCAAATAAAAGATGTTGCCGTTTTGATTGTAATGAAATGAAATATCGTCAAACTAATACATTTTAATTCATCCGATATAAATTTTTTACAAACAATTTTATTATGTTTATAGAAAAGTTCGTAAAAAATAATTAAAAGTGTTTACAAAAATTGGTGTTCAGTTTTTTTTTCTACTTTCAACATTTTTGAATATTAAAATGTACCATGGTTCATTTAATTTTTGTGGGTTTTTTGCAAACCGCGTTTCCTGTTGCTTGTTGCCAAAAATGAAAACATGAAGAAAAAGTACCACCATATTACCAGTTAGCGGGAAAAACAACATCGTTTGAGGAAAGACAAGAAAAAAATGTACGTTTACATATTTATGATGATATTTATTCTTGATGAAGCGCAAATGTATTTGTTGGCTTGATAATCGCTTACACATACACACATACAATGATAAACAAAACCAACGAACCAACAACAAAAAAAAAAAACAACAACACAAAACAACAACACATGAAAATTCTCACGCTGTTACATATCTTCATGTACATGCAATAAATAAACCTTATTATCACCACAACCACATTCATGCGCGCACGCAAGCACGTACATATGTGTATGTGTACATGTACAAATTTTTATTCTAACATTTTCGAAATTCCATGTGAATTCTAAATGAACATTCGTTATGGTATTGTTTTGATGTAAAACTGTGTCTTTGTGTTTATGTACTATCCCTTTGTCCCAAACTCCATGGAGTAGAAAAAGATTAAGTATTAAAAATATCCTTCTTAAAGAATAAGAATTCGTATATAAATACATATACATACATAGATCATTATGCCAAAATACATTAATTATATGCTCACGAGTACGGAATTTTTATAAAATCTGATAGGATATGCATATGTATTTATTTTATAAAACATCCGAAAAGAGTTTGTTCTACGAACAAGTAGCTGGATTTTTTTTCTTAAAATGAGAAACAATGTTCACAATATTTGGCTATTGTGACAAAAGCTTGAATATTGATAATATCACAGTAATAATATATAATAATAATTGTCCCACAAACATCCCAGACGGGACAAGGGACACTTCTCTCATATCAATGATGGCACAACGATTCATATTAACTCAATGATATGGGACCTTCTGTTTATCGCCGAGTCCGAACGAATTTTACATGGCTGAAATACTCAGAAAATGTCGCCTACATTACTGAGGGGTATTTTTCCACCGTTGGAAATTTGTTGTGCCTGGTCGAGGAATCGAACCCACGACCTTCAGCGTGCAAGGCGGGTGTGCATACCATTGTACCACGGTGCCACCCAATATATAATATAACACTGTGCTACACCAAAATTATGCAAGAGTTCTGATGTACCAATTCAGTTTTGTTGGAGTCGATGCAAGACGAAAATACCCTTCACAAAGTGATTTTATAGCGGTAAATGTAGGGAAAAATGACAAATCCACTTACACATCGCAATTTTGATTGGATCGTCACGAAATTTTGGGTGTTAATGGGGGTCTCACAGAGAAAGAAGCCTATTGATGGTTGGCGTACATCCCACTTATCCATTTTTTTATTTGAGTTGTACTGACGATGCACTTAAATGCTTTTCAACAAAATTGACATGTACTAATGAAGACATTCAGAGCAAAGGCGCTAAGCTATCCCAATTTTAATATTTTGAATTATACCATCACATAGACGGCCCGACCCGACTACAGCCTTGTCTCACCTGTTAAGTTATGTTTTTCTACCAAACAACATAACTATATATTATTAATACAAAAAAGGATATACGTAAGGTTTTAAATAAACAATAAAACCGGTTAAAAATATGTGAGCCATGCAATTTGTTGTGTCCTCAGCGTGTATGATTGTTATTTATTAGAAATATGATAATAACGATCATACGCACCGGGTTTCCAATCTTAAGATAACAAGGTCCGGAAACTTTTAATGCAAAAGACTAATGGTTACTTTGCTTATGCGACACGTAACGTTGTCTTGTTGAAAGTAAACCTTCGCCAAATCAGTACAATCCAACTCCGACCGCAAAAAATCATTATTTATCATCCATTCACCGTAACTATTGATCCAACATCATTTTCGAAAAAGTAAGGTCTACTGCAATGAAGAACATGAAGAGAGAATTTGTATTGTAAATCGTACGAAAACGTAAAAGCGAGCGCTCACCTTGTTTATTTATGGTCTAATTACTCTACCGTACCAGAAACTACACACGTTGAGGAGGGGGAGTCTCCTCCGTTATATGTATTGGGGTTTCAGATTGTTTGTTGACCGAGAGGTAAATGTCCAAATTTAGATCAAGTTCGAAAATGTGTTATATCGGTCCACTCCCTCGGCTACTTCGGGCACGCTAACTCTCCAAGAGAGTAATCGATTTCGTCCATGCTTTGCACACCGTAATATTTCTACAAGACATAGATAAGGTTGGCATATGGATCCTTCGGGTACGAAGTGCAGTTTAAGGCCTGCTCTCGAATAGTTTTCCTTTTATTTGCAACATGTCATTCCCGGGCATCTATTACTCTAGTACAAGTTATTTTCAGGGGCAAGTCCATACTTCCTGAGAAAATGGCCCAAAAACTGTGAAAACCCCCTACGGCGTCCATGTGCAATGGCATTCGCGTACGAACCGCTTACTTCGTTGGTCCAAACTTTGTATACGTAATATTTCTGCGAATCTTAGATAGTTCAAAAAAATTTCCTACATTGGAACGGTGCAGCCGATTTGGACTTCGCAATATTTGGTCCAAACTTATATTATGTTCGAAAATTAGTCACTCCGTAGGTCCACTCCTTAGGCTACCTCCCTCAAAAACAATTAACATTTTTGTTTAGGTGCAGTTTAAGGTTTGTTTCGATACTATGCTTTTCGTTGCAAATCCATGATCCAAAAACGAGATACCTGTTGAAAGGAGTGACTCCGAAAATAAGACCGAATTCCAACACTTTTGCAATTGAATCCAAATCCATATTTTTGTAGGCAAGTTCATAAGTCCAAAAAGCGTCACACAATTCTGAACCCCCCCATAAACACATAATTTTTGGAGAAAAAGATTTTGGTTGTCCATTGATAAAAGTTTCAATTGACACAGGCTGAGGCAAAGTCGACTAACACTTGGTCATTTTTATACCCTCCACCATCATATGGAGGGCATAATTAAATTTGTCATTCCGTTTGTAACACATCGAAATATTCTATAAAGTCTATATATTCTTCATCAGGGTAAAATTCTAATTCGATATAACCATGTACGTCCGTTGAAATCAAGATACAGCTCGCAATTTTGAAGACAGAGCTTTGTAATTTGGTATAGAAGTTTATATTACTCCTAGGACTTTTGGTATGGCAAATGGGCTATATCGGCCCATGTTTGTATATAGCCCCCATAGAACGGTACCACCCGATTTTTGGTATTTTGAAGGTTTTAGCCTAATTATCACCCCGAAATGGCCGAAATTTGGTACTTACTCTTCATTGGGGGTATCAAACTTTCCCCCAGAAATTGGGTCCACGCCTTAATATAGCCACCATAGAACGATACCTTCCGATTTTCGGTATTTTGAAGGTTGTGGCCACAATAATCCATCGAACTGTCTGAAATTTGGTATTTAGTCTTCACTTGGGGTATAAAATTTTCCATACGAAATTTGTCGGTGTAGGTTTACGCCCTTGGTACGGTACTTCCCCATTTCCGGTTTTTGAAGTTGTGACCTTAATATTCAACAGAAACGGATAAAATTTGGTACTTAGTCTTCGTTGGGGGGTATAGCACGTTCTTCCAGAAATTTGTCGGTGTAGATCCACGCCTTCATATACCCCTCATAGATTTTTCGGTATTTTGAAGGTTGAGGCAACAGCAATGGCTGAAATTTTGGTGTTTTAGTCTTTATTGGAGGTAAAAGCCTTTCTGACTTAAATTTGTCGGTTTCGATATAGCCCCCATAGAACGGTACCTCCCGATTTTCGTAATTCTGAAGGTCGTGACCTCAATATCCCATCGAAAGACTGAAATTTGTAATTTAGTCTTCCATGAGGTTATAAATACTCCAGAAGAAAATAATCAGTATAGGTTCCCATATCCCCCATAGAAGCGTACCTCTTGATTTTCGGTATTTTAAAGGTTTTTATCGAAATGTTCGAAATTTGGCATTTAGTCTTATTTGAATCTAAAATTTTTCCGCCAGAAATTTGTAGGTATAGATCGGCATTTTGATATAGCCCCCCTGGAACGGTACCTCCCGAGTTTCGATATTTTGAAGGTTAGCCACATTCTTTTACCGAACTTGCTGAAATTTGGTATTTAGTTGTCTTTATAAACGAAAGGAAACTACTTGTTCCATTTTATTTCAATACACCTCGTGGTGGTGGGTATAACAAGTTCGGCCTGGCCGAACTTAACGCCGTTCTAACTTGTTATAAAATAGAAATGATTGCTGCAACGTATTCTACGTGGGTCAATTTTTTCCACAAATTGTTCATGCAGCTTAATATTGGTTCTTAGTTTTTGTATGAAAAGTAAAAGGTTGATGTTTCTACTTGTTTTTAAAAGAATTAGAAACACAAGACTCTATTTGTCCTGCAGCAGCTCTTTTAAACAAACAGACAATTTAGTAAGCTCAACAAACACGAGTAAAAGTAACTAAATGGAACAGTCTCTTATGATATTTATATTGAATGTTACTTATCCATCAAAAATAACTGTGTTTGTGTGGGTGATGGTTTATTAGGATGCAACTTTATTTTCAAATGTCTAAATATAGTTGAATGACACACATAACTATCTTCCAATTCAATTCTCTATATAAAAATGTTATATAGAAGCTTTTATTTGAAAACTGGAAGACCCTCCTAATACTCTCCACACTTGTGTCTTCTGTTTACGAAACACTTGCTTTCCACACTTCATCACCTCACACTCTAACAAATGTCGCATTCCAGATGTGTACTCTTGCCTCTGGTTCCCTGAATCATTCACACACTTACCTATCTACTCCACCCGTCCATACTTACAGATTTATGTTACTTTTTTATATGAAATGCGCTACATATTGCTTTTAGTTTTATTTATTTATTTTGTGTGTGTTGGCTGTGGGCGGGTGGGTGTGCATGTGTGTCTGTTTTGTTTTTGTCCCACGATTTCTTCTTATTCCCTTTGAATGCTCCGCTGCTAGGATCTTTCTTTTGCACACTCATCCGCTTTCACAACTTATTGAAATATTAAAAAGGATGATATTAGAATGCCACACATACATAAGCAAGTAGCTGTCATACGTGAGTGCGTGCTTCCGTCCGTCCGTGCGTATCGTATAGTTGGCAGTGGTATGAAATTAAATGCGGTACATGTGTCTGTGTAGATGATGGTCGTGGTGTGTGTATTCGATACATCTGTATGACTTATCATTGTCGCACATTGAAATGTTATTAGAAAAATTAAATTCAAAGCTGTTCGTGTTCTCCAGAGCTCTCATATTTCTGCCATAGGTGTGACAGATTGTGCACGGCTGTAGATGGCAATGTGAGGCAATTCTATATAATGCTTCCTGTTGATTTACAGTCGCTTGTCACTTAATATTAGTAAATAACAGTGATGACCTTAGCGGGTAACAGGAGCGTTTTTTTTTGTAGTAATTATGGCACTTACAACTTGGTATTGAAATTGTAAATGCATAAAATTGCATACATTAACTTCAATAATTACTGCTCATTACGTTTATGTTTTCATTGATTGTCCTTAAAACAAAATACTAATTTACCATGACCGTTATCTTCTTTATTGGATCGATCACTGTAAGAATTTCAGGCATAGATATATCACAAATTGACAGAGACAAATTTAAGAACATCATTGAAAACCACACAATTGATACCGGAAATACATATTTTGACGAGGATTTTAATGTCCCGAAATTTTCATACACGTATAAGAACGGAGAGGAATCAGATTTTTCACCTCAGCTAAAAAAATATTAGCATAAACAAGTAAATATTTCTCACCAAATATTCCAATATCTGACATAAAATGGCAATAATATACAAACAGAAAATAAAAGTTTCAGCGTCAAGCAGTCATATTAGTTGGAAGCCTGGACTTGCCGCAAAAATTTCATATCGCTTTAAACAGGATCACAATGAGTACAATCGGTAAACTGCATTCCAGCGAAAATGTTAAACTTTTATGAGAAAGATGTTGTCCGATATACAACCCTTTTGGAACTTGATCTAGGTTTGTAAGGTAACTAGGACCGCGAGTACAACGTACTGCGAAAATTTTAAAAACTACCTGTCATTAAACAGCACTTGAGCGAAAAGTTTTTAAATTTTGTGTGGAAAGGGACATTTAGTTAAGGAGTGGCAATATTACACTGTACAATGTACGCACCAAATCGATTACTTTGTTCGAGAGTTATCGTGCGCACCATTTTATCGAAAAATTTTGAATTTTTGAAGGGGAAGTACCCGAGGAGTGAACAGACTTTTTTAACTTGATATAAGTTTGTATAAAATATAACCATGTCCAAATTTCGAATCGGTTGATCCGTTCAAGAGTTATCGTGCGCTCCAGCCAGACATACAGATGGACTAGCCCTGTCTGTCCGTCTATCTGTCTGTCTATCGAAACATACTTGGAGTCTAACAACATTATTTCGATGAAGCACATTTTGGTCGTATGAAAGTGTACATATGCCACCGTGTTGCAATGATATGCACACCCGCCTTGTACACTGAAGGTCGTGAGTTCGATTCCCCGGCCGGGCAACACCAACAATTTTTCAACGGTGGCAAAATACCCGTCAGTAATGTTGTCGACATTTCCTGAGTTTCAGCCATGTAAAACTTCTGTACAATTGGTATCTTAGACACTCCGTTCGGACTCGGCGATAATCTGTAGATCCCATATCATTGAGCTAATAAGAATCGGGGTGCACTCATTGATATGAGAGAAGTCTACCTTGTCCCTTCTTGGATGGTCTAAAGGCTGAGGGTATAATAGAACGGAGTTTGATTCAAAGTTTATTGACAAAGTCAATATCTGAAAACAAAATAAAAACAAGTATGGCGGCAAAAATCCGTCGATTTTGCCGACAGAAATATATCCTCAGTTAATGGGGACTCCTTTTTATAGGGATTCCTAAAGATCTGATATGCTCTAACTTGATTTTAGGTTTGGAAAATTCTAGACTGCGCCAGAAGACAACAGACTGAGAACTTTTCAATGCATTTTCAGTTTTTTTTTTTTTTTTGGCTAATGGTTGCAGAAATATCGCACTTTGCAAATACCCATAACTTTTTTAATACAGTCCAAATTGAAAAATGTCGATTTAAATTTTTTGAGATCCATTTGTTAGCAGGATTCGAATAAATACTTTTTATTAATATTTTCAAATTTGCCAGAAAAATTGTTTCTATATACCACGGTGCAAAAATTGCATTCGTTGTATTTTTGGATATAAGTGTACATATTTATCATACATTATTGCCGATAATTTATGTCATTGATCGTAGTTTAATACAAAAAATTTCAACAAAATCGAAGAGTACAACCATTGATAAAAATAGATTTTAAATATTAAATCCTGAAAATTGCATTTAAGCTTATAGACGATAAAAAACAATTTGCAGCACAAAATAAAGGAAATCAAAAACCATTTTTTTCAAAGAGTGTGCGATTTCACTCAGAACTCCTAATATATATCTCGTAATTCCAAAGTCATTAAATGTAAAAATTTCATATGTTAATTTCTCACAACTTTTTTGTTGACTCATAAGTTTAAGTGTGCGATTTCACTCAGAACTCCTAATATATATCTCGTAATTCCAAAGTCATTAAATGTAAAAATTTCATATGTTAATTTCTCACAACTTTTTTGTTGACTCATAAGTTTAAATATAGGTAATATAAATTAAAGTTTGTCACGAAAAAAAAAACAAACATAAGATCTGAAATGCGTTCAAAATTAATATACATGTTCATAATTCGCTATATTAATAAAAAAACTATGACTAAAAACAATATTGACACTGATATGTTATACTAAAAAATATAAAAGCACAATATGTATGTATATGCAACCCACACCTTTTCTACTGCCTCCATACAAAGAGCATTGGTGTGTGTCATTCATATATCAATTAAGACTTAATTACATCCCTATAATCTATGTATCCTAAAGGCCTCTCTGCAATATTTTTTTGTTTTGTTTTGGATTTATTTTGTCATTTAGCTACCAACTAATTTTGTTTTAGCCTAATCAGCTTTATTAGGCCTATAAAGACCAGTTGTTGTAATATAAATATATTCAACATCATAAATATGCATGTGTTAGTCTGTGTGTAAGCGTTGTTGTGTATGCTGGGGAATAAATTTATTTGCGAATCTTCATCATAAATCAAAGTAATGACTCTACACAAAACGAATAACAATCTAACAGATGTGTGTTAAACTCGCTGTACTCTACTCTATGGAATATTTTGTTATAAAATTCGTGTCACCCACTGTGGTATGGACTGTTTTCTTGCTTTTAATACATACATAATATACGTATGTATGTAAGCGAATATAATGATTAAATGCGACCATAGTTTGCATACAATAGCAAAGCATATGGTCGGCCATGTTTCCGACACTGTTAAAATATTAATGCATTTATGAAGTGAATATATTAAAAAATACAAATTTATCATAAACGGCGTTGTTGTATTTTATGCCAAATTTATTTGAAAATTTGAAAACATTTTACTTAATGATTTTTTTGTTTTTTTTTTTCTGATGTTTAGTTGCTCCAACACATGTCACTATATCGGGCAGCAGTGAAGCTCGAGTGGGCGATGTGGTACCTCTCACATGTACTACTGCGCCATCAAATCCGCCGGCTGAAATAAAATGGACCGTGGGAGGACGTCAAATACGGAATGCGACATCACGAACTGTGGTCAGTCCTGAAGGTGAGTAACTCCAACATGAAAACTCCGCACTTAATTCTGTTCTTACACAATCTAAATGTGTATCTCTACTTAAATGCATTTCTTTTTCTTAGGTGGATGGATTACCGTTTCAAATATAACAGCCGTCATTGAGCCCAACAAACGTTCCTTGGTTGTCATTTGTCACGGCCTCAATATGCAGCTCACGGAGAATGTTGTATCCACGCATACAGTAAATGTTTTATGTAAGTGCAAATAATATGTATTTCTAATTCACATTTACTTATGAATACATAGGATTACTTAGGTGATGTAATGGAATCCATTAAATCATCTAAAATCTGTCTTTGGATTTACAATAATGTAACAATGTGAGCGTTCTTTCTCCAAACATTTCAATTAGTGTGAATATTTACTGTCGGTAAAATAGCACCGAAGGAGGAGATGTTGGGACTATTAAAACCATTATATTCTTCTCCTTTATGATTTAAGCGAATTTTAAAGCAAACACTTTGCCGGCATATTCCATTAGTCGTTTTGCATGTATACGCATAATTAATTTGTAATCCATGTGTCGTGCATTCTGCACTTGCCAAATACTTAGTTAATAATTACTGTAAAAGGGAAATTTACTTAGGTGGTTAAATGTTGTACGTTGGAATCTAAGGAAATTTGATTAGATTGAAATACATTCTATATAATTAAATTGTTGTTGAGCGATTATATTTATGTATGAATTCATATACATACATATAAAATGAGAATCTAGCAATGCATGTAAAAAATATCAATTGTGTACAGATAACTATTCTATGTAGCACCGTGTTGAAAAATAATATACTGTGGAAGACTGTTTACTGCGGAAAAAATCTTTCTCTAATTCGATTCAAATTCGCTCGAATTACTACCAAACTTATTTTATTGTGGAACATATTTGTTTTATTAAAAAAATTACCAAATATGTCTAAAAAACATTCGAATATCTTAGTGAAACATGCCATTAATGTTTTGTCAACTAAATTTTTGTCATTTAGTTATCTTGGGAACATAGGCTATAATTAAAAAAAGTACCCAAACAGTACCACGTGGGCAACGTTGTCCTGATACCGTTTCGGTGAAAAAAGTTCTCGCACCGAACCTAATAAAAACTTTTTTCTTCTTCCTACACACGACCTGCTGTTCACCAAGGTTTTAATGGCCTAGGATTTTCCAAGTGCCATCCTCATTATACAATGACTTTTATTCAAAGGGTATAATCAATTTATCCAAAATTTGTACACTGCGTCACAGTGTGGGGAGGGTATTTAAAGTTTGTGGCACATGGGCGTAGTGGTCGCAGACTCACCTTTATGTACACCAAAATTAATGAATCGGCGAATTGATTCGATCCGTCTGAGTTTGTCCTTCTATCCATCCAAAAATGTGTGCAAAAAAAAAAAGATTATTCTTATGCGAAAATCTCTGCTTCCATTGGGGGTATTCCAAAAGAATGCCTAAGTCACAATAGTCGATAATCTATCCCATTTACCCATTCTTTGGATTTTAATTGGAATGGTAAATATCCCAGCATTGATTGGGGCTTTTAAACAAAAGTACCTATGAAGACCTTCCAAGCATTACATTTGTCCTTATTGTGTTACCAAAAGTTTTCATATTCTGGTGATTTAGAAAAGAGGCACAGCTATCCAGTTTGTAGAATAAAAGTAAACCGTCTGAGCTTTATATAAATACCAAATATGTTGGTGTTGATCGTCACATAATAGAATTATTGCAAAAGGCGCTAAGCTATCCCAATTTGTATTATCTCCACCAAAGTATAGAAGGTACATTAAGTTTGTTTTTGTGGTTGTTATTCGTCGAAATAATCATTTGCGATCCCATATAGTATTGTTACGGAATTATGTTTAACTTAACTCCGTGTAGATGTTGTTTTATTCTGATACGATTTGTACCAAATAAAATTCGGGTTCGTTTAGATTACGCGTCTTACAATGCTATAACGTTACTTCACTTATTCACAAACGTCTTTACTTTACTAAGCACACAGCTTGACTATACAAAGCGAACAGCTTTTTTACTTAGGTTAGTTACACTTAACTTAGCTGACAGTTTTAGTTTGCGGTATGATTTACAACTCACTCACCCAGTTGCTATTCTCCCGTATTTATATTCGCTCGCTGAAGCGTAGACTGTTCTAGGATCATCAATCTAGGATTTTTTGCAATGTTGTGACGAAATGCATATCTACATCTAACAGACGGATGAATGTAAACAACAAATGAGCAGAAGTAATAAATACGAGAGAGTAGAAGGGGTAATAATAAATTGGACCTCAATGTACAAGAATAACACTGTGCTACAGTGAAAATTTGCAGGGGTTCTAATGCATAAATTCGGTTTTGTGGGAGTCCACAGAAGACGAAAATACCTTTGGTTTCTTTGGGTCACTTCGGTTTTTCATTTTATAACGGTAAATGTAGTGAAAAATGGGCTTTCTTGGATTTTCAACTTTAAACGGACACTAATTTTTTCCACAACCGATTTGCACACACTGTTTTTCATTATAAAGGGGAGAGTAATGCGTTTCGAACAAGCCATAGATTTTTAAAATTGGTTAACAAATGGCTAATTAATAGTGGTTTAAGTGTGACAAAAACGCATTAAAAAACAGTAAAATGTTTTTCCTTGTGCTCTAGGCTGCGTAAATGACACCTAACAGTACAATTATTTACAGTTAGCAAGTAGGAAATTTAGTTGGCTTTCCAAAAAACCAACAAAATCCGTTGAAAAATGAATGCGTTATGGCATTTTTTGTGTTTCAACTTTTTGTTTTTTTTTTTCATATTTTCCTTTATATTTCCTTTATCGGTTGTGGAAAAAAGAAGTAATGTCCGTTTAAATTTGAAAATCCAAGAAAGCCCATTTTTCACTACATTTACCGTTATAAAATCAAAACCCGAAGTGACCCAAAGAAACTAAAGGTATTTTCGTCTTCTATGGACTCCCACAAAACCGAATTTGTGCATCAGAAATCCTGCAAAAAAATTTTGTCCACTTTTGTATCACAGTGTAATTAAGCTAAAACTGAATGATCAAAACAAATATGAGGAGATATTACAACAACAATAGCAAAGTAAAGAGCGAGAATTTCATGATGGTAGAAAATTCTATACAGTAATTGTTGCTGTAAATTTGATTAAAATAAATTAAATGCTAAATAAAAATCGGTTCCCAATCAACTTTTAAATGGTCGGAAATTTATCTCTCAATTTACTTTCGTAACAGTATATACGAGTATATTCTGGATCAGTGTAAAAATTCTGAGTCGATCTACCAATGTCCGTCTTTTGTAATCACTTTAGCGTCCACAATAGTTGAGCTAGAACTCTATATTTTAGCACCTGAGTTTCCTTTTCCATCGACATGTTAAAATAGCCTACGTTTTGATATAAACATTCCGACTATCTTAACTTTTCATGGCCATTTCAGCTTTAAGTGGTTAAGGAAAAATTTTTATACTCTCAGCATTTATGCTTTCATACGGGAAAAATGTGCCTCATGGAAATAATGGTTTTATTTATACCCAAAGTATATTTTGACGAAATCCGTCTCAGACAATTTGGAGTCGATTTAGCAATGTCCGTCCGTCTGTCTGGCTGGCTGGAGCGCACGATAACTCTTGAATGGATGAACCGATTTGGTCTAAAATTTGGCCTTCGTAATATTTTGTCCAAACTTTAAATTCAGGTGCGCACAAAAAGGGAGTAACGATTTGGTCCATACTTTGCACATCGTGAATCGGTTACCTCCCACACAAAATTTAGTATAAGTTCTGCTTCCGAATCGTTTCAAATATTGTTGTAGCAGCTTGTGTTCGCTGCCCCAATCACTAGAATTGTACTAGGGTCACTAGAAAACTTTCTGGGCAACACGCAGTGTCGCAAGGCGTCATTTGACATTTTCTTGGAAAGTTTGACAGTTTTAAGCCTACACGTACTCAGTGCAGTTTAATTAACCATATCGCTCATTTACTCAAAGAGTGGCATAACTCAAAAATGCGTTTTCTGAGTTAGCAATTTATATTTTTCTACGACTTCTCATTTACCTTGTTTTAAATGTTCATGCTGATTTCTCTAAAACTCACCGAGTTACAGATCATTTACTACGGGTTTGGTATAAATCAACAAAAAAGTTTTTTGAGATTATGAAGCACTAAAACACTTCAATTCATGCTTAATCTTGCATAGAAATTTAGCACTGATATCTGGCTAGCACTTTGCAAATTATGGTCCAAGTAGTTATTTTATTTTTGTAATAATATTTTTAAGTTTGGAAGTCAAATTTCAATCTTTAACTTAAAACCCGTTTTTCTCGAAACTGGATTTTTCTGGATGTGTCACTCTTTGAGTAAATGAGCGATGTGTTGCGTTGTTTACAGTGGCTTGATTGAGACACCTCCGAAACATGGTTTTTGAACGCTTTTACAGCATCTTCTGGCGATTGCTGATATTTTCTGGTTCATACGCATATTTCCATGATTCGTCACCTGGATCCATTTTATAGACGTCTTTGGAGCACCGCGATGATATTTTTTCGAAATGGCTTGCACCGATCAACACGGGATCCAACGAGAAAAATACCATGTTGGCCGCCAAGTGTTCATGCAATATCAAATGTTAGTTGGTGGAATAAATGCGATCATGCATTATCCGTTCACACACGGGTAAAGATTTTCAGGCGCCGGCTGTTTTTTGGACGAATATCACGAACTTCGTTTTTTAGGGAATGTCGGCCACGATTGAATTCGTTAAACCAGTTTTCATAGAGCTATAGGATGGTCCTTTATCGATATACAAAGATTTGATTTGGTCGATGTACTCTTGCCGTGATTATCCACGTCCAAAGTTGTGAAAATTGTCGGACGAAAATGTTCACAGGTAAATTCCATTTTTCCAAGTCACAGTAAACAACCCAACACTAGGTCGTATGTCAAACTGTCCTGAGTACGCTTAGCCTAATAACCGATTTCTAGTTTAGTTCGAAAATGGTCCATATTGGTTTCCTCCTTAGGGTACCTCCCCCACAAAAGTTCAACATTTTTGTTTAGGTGCAGTTTAGGGTCTGTACGTAGATCTTTTGGAAATTCATACCGATGTTACTCGTTGTGGTCCTGCTTACAGCGATATTACGTTATTCGCGGGTAAGTCCTTGCTTCCTGTCATAGTGGTCCCAAAACTCTAAGTTATACGATAACCAACTGAAATAGCTAGTGGGCGCGATATCTATCGAAAAAAATTACTTTCAAAATAAGATCCTCATCCAAAATAGGTTACGTCGATCCATTTATTCAAGTACCTCTTCCGCCACACTTTAAGCATAATCCACATTTGTCTGCAGGTCAAATGTACAATAAGGGTCACACAATTTTGAAACCCCCGTGGAAAAAGATTTTGCTTTTGTAGCCGGTATTCGATTTGTCCGTAGATGAAAGTTTCAATTCATATAGCTTGAGGGCATATCTCTATCTGCAAAGCCGACTTATACTTTTTTGCTTGTTAATTAGAACATTGGCGCCGTTTAAAGTTCGTCTCTAAATTTTCGACTAAAATAAGCTGTAATTTAGCATTTGGGTTTCTTGGTGGTCTGTTCTACTAATAATTTTAAGTAATTTTATGATTTGAGCTACGTTTTCTGTCCTAATTAGGTATATTTTGATTTACTTCTAATCCAATCTGATTATAAAAAATCTAATTATAAAGCCTACTTGGAATACAAAATTTTGTTTGGCTTTTGTAATTTTTACTTGCATTTTCTACGCCAATTCGCATTTATATTTAGCAAACACAAAACATTATAGGTACAAGAGTTCTTGTTTTATTATTTCCAAATGGAAATTAATCATTTATTTCATTGTGATTGTGAAGAACGCAAAATTATGAAAGTACTTTTTTGTATATTTTTTATTTTCCCAATGACTTATGTTATATGCCACTGTTCATGTCCGGTAAGCTATGATAAAAGTTGTAGGTGCCGAAGTGGTGGGGGGAGAGCAAGAGTAATGTTAATGTTTTTTGACGTTTAGATATAACTGCAGTGAAAGCTATTCATCGTTCATCGTTCTATCTTGCCATTCAACTCAACAGCAGCCACCAATCCGCACATATATCCAACACAAATCCATTGTCGCTGCTCCATTTTAAGGAGAATGATATTATTGCTAAAGCTAATTGCAGCCATGTCTATCAAAGTGTCTGCAAATGAGATGAGTTTTGTTTTTACAATCTCCCTTGACAGTACCGTTGTCAATTCAGTGATAACCAACACGCGTCTATCCTAATTTCCTCGCTGGTGTTTATGCATTTCCGTACTGAACCCAAATAAAATCATTAAAACAATACCTTCCTCCCCCGTTATCACTTTGAAAAGCTTTCATTAGAAATGTACAAATTTTCTCTTTCGTTTTCTGTACCCTACACTCAATAGTGAAGTAGTTTAAATCCAAAAGTTCAAAACAGAATTACGGTTTTTTGCTTTTATATTTATTTGCAGTACATTCCTGAATATTTTCTTAGGGTATTACGAAATTTAGCATGAACGTTGGTTTTTTAAAAACTTTTTACTCCTTAGTTAAACAAGGCAGTTTTATGATCATTTTGCCTAAACATTTAAGCCCCTATTTGTGTTAAGGCATTTTTGCCTTTTTCATTTTGTTTTTTTTTTTTCTTCTTAGCTTTAATGAAGTTCCAACGTTGATTAGGCGTAAAAATTCTGTCATACATTCAACTCGTTTGGCCAAATAACAAATGAATGGCACAAAAAGCCAAACATAATAAGACTTAAATCTGAGTACAATGGTATTGGCAGTGCGTTGTTGTTATTGCCGTTGTAGAAACTTCTGTTACCGTTTTTTTTGTTCCTTCCGTTGTTTAGATTGCAAAGGGTTGAAATGTTTTCGGCCTGTTGTTATTTCGCCTCCTGTAAGTGGCATTTTACTCTTCCTCGACACCATCATAGCTTCTTCCATTGTTTGCTTATTAAATACAGTAGAGTTTTAGTTTTACACTTGGTTAAGTGTCACAGTGTGATGGGTATCCTTAGAAAGTATAGTCGCACACACCCACACATACACGCGCATGTATATGCATGTATTTGTGTACTTAAAACAACAATGAATCCATAAGCAGTCGTGCGGGGTGAGTCGGAGTGGGTTGTCGTGTCGAAGTAAATGAATAGAAAAGCCAGTAATAAAACAAGAGCAAATTATCACAGCAGGATCTCGGTTGATGTGGCTGCTACTGCTGTTGCTGCAGCAATAAGCAATATTTGTATCATAAATGGCACAGTTGTCATAATATCGGCTACATTGTTGCCATTTTCCTGCTTCTAATTCCATTGTCCCTTGTGTATTCTGTCCGCATTTTGCAACAATGTTTTGTTGATCAGCAGCCAGAACTTTGAAATAATCTTGGTGATTGCAATGGTAGTTCATTTTGGTGGTATGATGTTGTTGATTATTTCGTTTTTGGAGTTGTGCATCTTAAGGATTTTTTTCAATCGTGAAAATAAAAGTAATTTAAAATGATTAGTACCCTAGTCAAGGTATCTTTTGAAGTAAGTGATTCCACTAAGCATTATAAACAGAATTAAAAATATTCTTGTCATTATGGTTGAGTTAATATTTGGATTCGAAAATTTGCAATGTTTCACCAGTGGACTTCACCCATAAAGATTCCAAAAACTGTCTCGTTGCACGTACATACGCTTCTAAAAGCCATATAGCAAAATCGACGGGCGAGATACATATGTATTTCTCTTGTTTAACTACATGCTCAGTATTATTTTTCTACTTATTATCTCAAATTCCACTAGTTATCCGAAACTGCTGTGGGCGTTCGCCGTTTACTGGCAAATTACAATACATTTATCGGTATTTGTGTAACGTATTGGTGATAACAAAGTAGATATATTCTTGATCAGGGTAAAATTCTAAGATTCAGATATTTTGAAGTTTTTGTCGAAATTTTCAGTCTTATGTAATTTAGCATTTAGGGCTCCCAGTGGTCACAAAATTTCCTCATCACAAATTCAGGGCATTGGGAGTTTCGTAACAGAAATAAATCTAATAATTATATTTTAGTTCAGAATATGTCATGTTGGAGGGAATAAAAAGTTCGGCCCGCGCCAACTTAACGCTTTTTACAGTGTTTTATTTTACTTGCTTTGGTGTCCGCTTAGTTCAAATCTAGTAACTCATTTTAACACAGTTGCGGTTGACCAATCGAACTGAAACTTTGCACACTTTTCAGAATTTGATGACAATACATGAATATGAAACCAAAACCAATATGGGTCCATTCATTCTGATTTCAGGTGTTTTGAGGATTTTGTCTCCATTTTTAGTCCGAATTGGCTATAACTTGGCATTTGGAGTTTCCAATTGTACAGAAACTCCCCCACCAAAAACTGTGGACATGGGTCAGATTTTGGTGTAGCCCCCATATAACGATACCACACGATTTCAGGCAATTTAAAGCTTTATCTACATTTTCGGCCTACATTTGAGAGATTCCATCATGTGGAAGAATATACTTATTAAGGCTAAGCGACAAATTATTTTCTAGTTTTAAGTGCATTTATAAATAAAACACTGAAACTTAATTTTGTTAATTATTTTTTATTTTTAACTTTTCAGTAAATAAATTGTTTGACCACTGCGATGTCCATAACCAAATTACAGTCAATTTTGGCCGAAAATGTAGATAAATTAATTATTTTTTATTTTTTATTAACCACCACAACTACAAAGATAGCTTCCGAAAATAATTCCCAACAATATTATTCAGACAAAAGTATCCAAGACAGGTGTAGTTAACTCCCAGCAGTAGCAAGCCCCATCTGTCGTCAAAAACTGAAGTATTTAAGTAAAGAGTCACACAAGATAATTAAGAATTATTTCGTTGGAGCTATTGTGGCAGTTAACTAAATTGCACTTTAGTGCAATGACTTATTAGTAACCAATATATGTAGTGGAATTATATTAAGTGGGCGTTAAAAATGTGGATAATATTATGGTTTTTGGTAGTAGGGCCGTGTTATTGTTACATAACCATTCCCAGCCCAATATAAACAAATTTTCCCAAATCGAACCGAATTTTTTTGAGCCATTTCAGATTTTCGTTAAACATTTGTCTAAAACGGCGTTAGCACTAGAGTTTTTTTGCAGGGTTATCCTTATTTATGAGGATTTATTTGACGTTTACGCTATGGAATTGTCATTTGAAAACCAAAACCACTGGGTTAATCCGGTTAAGTGCACACGGGGTATAAGTCTAGATTAGGTGTTAAATCTTACAGAGTTCACATGACTTTGTTTGATTCATTTAAGCGAATAAAGAACATTTTATGGGTTTAAAAATTAATAGGCTAATATCTATAAACACACCTGTGAGATTATCTGACAGGCTATATTACACATAAATATTTGAAAATAGCCACTTTATAAAACAACACCTTAAATATAATGAAAATAACAAATATATGCAAATACCATAAAACAGATGTATTGGTATTACCTCCATTATGGAATGTCTGGTTCAATACAAATCCATCTTTCTTTAGCATATAAACTAAATAGACTATTTTCCAAGCTATTTCAAAATAAAAAGCTTTGAGTTGATTCATTTCCTCTTATCAGTATCTCAGAACACTTTAGCATGTTTGTACATCCAACTGATCTGTTAAGAATCAATTCCCTATTTTCATACGGGCTTTATAAATCACATTTATTGCTCCGGCCATAAGTAGGTGAAGCAAAACTTAAGACTGACTGTTGTCTTTATCGCACTCAATGGCAATTTATTTAAAATGCCATTATAAGCTCGTTATTTCTATGTAAATAGTCTGATTTCTATAGCTGGCATGTCAGCTTACATGTGGATTTATTTTTTTTTTGCTCACCACTGTATTTTCTCCTCCCACAGAGCACCCGTATATGATGCTCAGTATGATATAAACCTATACGTGAACATTCGCAATGGTGATGGTGTGCGTATTTCGAAATTTACTTCAAACCAAAATAAAAACCTTCATACTTGATGGTGTCATGGCGAAAGATAGTAAAAAATTGTCTAACGAATATTGTCGCCCAATAAAAAATAGATATGTATGTGGTGGTATGTATGTTTGTGAAAGTTTCAATGATGGCTTGCTGATGCCTCGGTTGCACTTTATAACCCATTGAAAAATATGCCAAATTAAATTGCCCAGATTTATGTTGTAAATGCCTGAAGTAATAGCGCATACATACCTGCATGAGTTACTTATAGCCAGTGATGGCAGACATTTTTTTCAAAAGTTAAGCTTGGCCTCCCGCTGCGTAATACCCCTTTAAACATGTCAGGCAATTTTTAACATTTATTGTCTGTATTTATTTACATGTATTCTACTTTAAGTTGACTTTATGGCAAAAGATGAATAGACAGGGATTGTATATTTTTGCACACTTGTTTTCCACTTCTTTTACTTACTTTCTCACCTCAAGTTTTGTTGGAATAATATTTTCAGTAAAGTGAAGATTTCGAATACCAAGACATCAACAACAAAATATGCCATAAACAACGCGTAAGGAAACACCTGAAAGAATGAAATAAAAGTAAAATATGTCATGAGTGTTACCCAAATAAACAGGTTATGAAATATTCGTTTTTTTTCGCAAATTGCCCAAAGCAGTGATGTGATTTTTTGCAACTTGTTTTGGCAAATCGCTCTTTAGTAGACATCTTTACAAAAGAGATAAATTTATTTATTGTCTCATATTGTCGTGTAAATAAAATTTGGCATTAAAAGTATGGAAAAGTAAATAAAAAGGGCATACACAACACGAATGTAGTGAACAAACAAGGTTTATTTTAAATTTCGTTATTGTTAGACCTCAATCCTTAGGTATACACCTTGGTAGTTTTAGACCCCAAGTATGTTTGGACAAAAGCAGTTTCAGACAATTTGGGTCGGTTTAGCCATGTGCGTCTGACCGTCTGCCTGCCTGGAGCACACGATAACTCTCTAGCGGATCAACCGATTCGGTCCAAGTAGTTTAAGTTTCCCCACAAAAGTTCAAAATTTACCGCTAAAATGGTGCGCTATAAATTTCGAAGAGAAAAACTGATTTCGTCCATAATTTTTTGAAGTTTTTAATTTTAACCCCCAGTTTTTGTAAAAATTTTTATTCTTCTCACACGAATTGTCAAATTTTGTAGATCGATTTACTCGCTTTAGCGCAAATGTAGAGCGCTGATTTTTAAATGAGGAATCCTTAACGATATATGGAACGGGTATACGAAAAATTAGATGTGTATGTCATCTGGGGGCTGAACTATAAATGCCTAAATTATTACGAATATAGACGAACGAACAAAAATAAGTTACAAAAACTGGGGGTTAAACAAATTTTAATTTTTTGAACGTAAACATTTTTGAAAAATTTGTTTCAATTTTTTGTTTGTTTATTGGTATTCGACCTCTTTTGGAACATTTGAATAACTCAAAAGCACTCATAGTTTGATGCAAAATATGAAAAAACTCAAAATTGACCTTGAATTCCTCTGCAACTAGTGGACCTAATTTGGTCCTTTTTATGCATAGGAAAACTGAAAGTTATCTATCCGACACGTCTGAACAATTTCGGAAGCAAGTCGTTCAGATATCGTTCCGATTTCTAAACGATTATTCGGAGGGGAAATAGTTCAGATTTTGAACCGATTGCGTTCAGATATCGGAGCAAATGTCGGAATAAAATTTCCCTTCCGAATTTCCCAAAAAATTTCTTCAGATTTCGTTCGGAAATCGACCGATTTCGCTTCGACATTTCGTTCCGAAATTATGTCAACCACTTCATATAACTTTCGTTAAGATATCGTTAGGATTTCGGATCCGACATTGGACGTAGCGTTCGAATTTTGTTCCGATTTCGTTACGATTGGTTTGTTGGGTTATTTCTGCTAATTTTTGATAAAGTTCGAAGACAGTCCGCTCCCTCCCTCTAAAGTTCAAACAATTTTGTCGCAATGCAGTTAATGCCTTTTCATACTCTCAACATTTATAATAACGAAATAACGGGTTTTGACACCAATATGTTTGAACGAAATCGATTTCAGAGAATTTGGAATCGATTTAGGTTACTAAACCAACAAAATGGCTGGTGAGCGCGACAAACTGAATGACTACAAAAATTTGATCCAATTCTAAAATGGACGATGTCCGACCATTTCTTTAGGGGTTTTGCCTGTGTTAGTCGGTATTATATCTGTCTGATGGTATATCCCTGTTGGCAAAGTCGACTGATACTTTTTCCTAGTTACATTGTTGCACCCATAAAAAACAGGACCCGAATCTGGCAATTGTTTGGGATTTTGGGTTGAGCAGCCCCTGAATATATTTAAAATCTGCATTGGATTCTAAGCTAAAATTCAGTTTTAGACCATTTTTGGCCCATAAAAACTGCCCACGAAATATTTTGATTTACTTAAATTGTTAAAAAATCTGTTTCCTCAAGTAGAGCCTTTCATAACTTTCAAGTTCCCCCTTTGCAAATATTTTAAATCGCGAATTTCTTCAATGTATGATTACGATCAGAGAATTGTATCCTTAATGTAAATTTCCATACATATTATCAATGTGGCTTCAATCATCCAATAAATTCGATGAAATATAAATTGATGTGGGTGAATTGGTTCTCGAGCAAAAAGTAGCGCCATAAGTTCATTAAGGCGTAAATAAAAGCAATAAGAATTCGTCCGAATAAGACTAAGAGGGACCAACGAAAACGGTAGCAAACAACGCAGTTGAATTCTATAATAAATGTTGCAGAAAGTACAAAAAATAAGAATGAAACACAAGTAAATGAATAAAGCACTTTGTTTTCTTCAATATTCAGATCTTTTATTTTTGCTTCAGACTTCTGCACTAGTTGTTGCTATTGTTGTTGTTGATTTTCTTGATATCCCTTTCTGCCTAATGGCTGACTATATCCATGATCTGAAGTGAATTCCATGGCACATCCTTGAGGTCAAGTATCTTATTATTTAAGAAAAAATAGTTTACATAAATGCTGGCCAAGTATGGGTGTGTGCAATTTCGAGTGAGTTTTCCCTTAGCAAAGATTCCGTTGCGGCTGTGCATCATTCATCGTTCATCTCTTTTAAAATGCTAACGGTCATTTGTTGTTGTCATCATCACCATCAACATCAGTCGTCGTATACTTCAAGCATCTGTGCGTAGTCCTTATGATGAAGTCGCTTAAGGATGAGTTGCAGTAATGCTAAAAGGCCGCATTTTAATGAAGCAATAAATAAATGAATTTAAATGTTGTATAAATTGAGTAATAAAGTAAAAACAATAATAATAATGTGAATTATTTATAAAGTTTTTTATTTTTTATTTATTTATTTTTTGTTTTTGTTCAATGCCATGTCAATTCAGTTGGAATGTTTTATTTTGAAACTGTTAGAATTCATGTTAACGACAGAATCACCAAATTTGTGTGCTTTGTCAGAAAGGTTCAATGAGCAAAATTAAGCAAAACCACGGCCTTCAAATGGGTTAAGGCATATGGCATAATCAAATATGTAGCTCGTGCTTATTACTGAATATTAGACAAATCGTGTTTTTTGTGATCATTTGAAGTTAGTGGCTACATTCTTCCATTTTTCATTTCGATCATGTTTTTAAGTTTTTTATTCTACCCATTTTAAATATAATATAACAAATGTAGTTGAAAGAAACTTCGTTCATTTCTATTTTACCAACTCATTCTTATGTCAAATTATTTCGCGAGGTAATTGAGTTTGTGTTCTCTTGTCGCAGTCGTTGTTTTCTTGTAGTGTGTTGTAAATTTGTACTTAATGCCACTTAAAATCAAAATAATGTTATTCTTCTTTATTCGGGCCCTACAAGAAAATTCTAAACAGCTTGGGATACGATAAATGTATGTTCTTGAGCATGCTATTCTTTTGTATTATTTAATATTCTTTGACGTCGTACTATTTCTGCGTTATACGCTTTTGCACCGACATTTAACAACAAAAGATGTAGCAGAATTTTTCTTATGCTATCCAAAATCATTAAAAGGAAAGCAAGCATAACAAAAATTGTTTAAAGATTTTAAGGCATCTTCTTGTGTGACATTTATGTATAAGATGGTGGTGGTATAATTTTCAACATAACTGTAACAAACGTATTCATATACAGCTTTAAGTGCATGTATGCATAGACCCTGCCAAATTAGAAATCCTGGACGAATGTTTTGCACTGCTCTTGGTTTTTTTCCATCAAATTCTTGTGTAGTGTAACAATCAAAGAGGGGAATAAGCAAACGCAAGAAGTACAAAGACATTAGCATTAAACTAAACAATACAAAAAAGAAAACATTGAATGTTTCGTTTCATTTTTTCCTTCTTCGTTGTTTAGGTTGTGCAATGGTAATGCAATATTGTCATTGTCGCTCTTCGGTTGAGTGTTTGCTCTTAGACTTTAATCCTGTTTAAGGTACAAAGCATCACATGCACACAGTAGACCATAGTTGAAAAAGAAACCATGATGATATACAAAACAAAAGACAAGAGAACTACGGTAATGTATGCCAGAAAATGTTAAGAAATCCTTTCCAATGAAATAATGTTAGATAAGCAATAGGAACAGAAGGACAAGAACGACAAGGGGAAGTGGAAGTGGAAGCAACATGACAAACACTATATAACGAGGCTGAATATAGAGAATAAGCGTATTATTCATTCTAGCATGAACATGGCATGCCAGAGGACATGGGGAAAAGTAAAGGAAAAGTATATAGAATATATAATGATGTATTTGTTAATGTTAAAGTATTTCTTGTGTTCTTGTGTCACATTGAAGCAAAAATCTGTTGCTTGTGTTCATAATGCCCCTACTTTAGCGGCATTATATTTCACTGTTGGTGTTGCCGTTGTTTCTAAATTCGTTGTCAGTCAATCTAAGTATTATCAACGATAATGGAATAAAATTTTAAGCCTAATCCTTCAAAAAATATTTTCGTAAGGAGCCGACATCCCTTACTGAAGTGGAAAATCACACCATGGTCGGATTTTTTATTCAGATGTCGCTTGCTATTGACAACGTGTGAGTGTTTTTGTATGGATATTTTTTATTAAAATAATTCGCATAAATATAAAAGAAGACTGTAAACCTGATTTAGAAAATAAATGCCTCACAAAACAAAGCCATTTGTTTGTTGGTAAGCGTAATAAAAGTATTAAGCAGGTCATTGTCACTCATTAAAACGTATTCAATGTCGACGCAATTTAATGCATTGCCATTTTCAATTGCCAAAACCCGTCTAATCATCATAGCTCACAAAATTTCGATAAAAATAAAACAAATGGTGACATTCACTGTGAAAGATATGACTAAATATTGTTCCGAAGGTAACTGGTAAATTTAAGCTGATTTAGATGTATTTTTACTAAGCATTTACATTATTTGAATCAAGTTAAGAACAACACTTGCTGAATTTAACTCACTATTATCAATCTCAATTTTGTTATTGTTTTTGTTGTACTCTCTCATATTTGTTTTGATCATTCGGTTTTAGCTAAATGATTCAACATTGTGACGTCATTTTTTATTATACCTTCTTTACTCTCATATTTCATACCTCTGTCACATTTGGTGTTTACATTTTTTTGTATGTGTATTTGCCAATATGCTAATCGATTCGGTTGGTCATTGTAGAACATCATATATTGAGGATTTTAGAACAGGATATATCTCGCTTGGATGGAAGAATGGATAAATCGTTTTATGTTAGAGTTTCCCTTCTCAATAATCTAAAAATGTTCAATTTCTCTATTTGTACTTTTCGAAAACGCGTTCTTTTATACCACAGATCAACATATGAGTAATATCTCACATATTCTGTTGTATGAATGTGTTACGGATAACGAATACTTCTCTATAACGAAGTTTTTTCAATGCACAAGTGGAAATTCTCTCACAAAATAATCTCTCCATAAAGAATTTTTGAAAAACTTTATTCATTTTACTATTTGTATGTAAGTCGAGCTTAATCTCATATTTGTTGTTTTCAAATTTAAAAACAACAAGTATAAAGTGGGATGTAGTTAAAATTGATTACTTTTGGGGATGGCAGAGAAGACTAGTTTCGTTCAACGCCACTTGGACTCATCAGTTCTCTTAGTTCTTTGTATTGAAACAAATAACCCTTCCCCAATTTTATGACGACTCGAGCTCAAGAATAAGTGTGACTGATGAATTCGTTTAAATGCGAATTCTTGAGCTCGAGTCGTCATAAAATTGGGGAAGGGTTCTTTGTTTCAATACAAAGAACTAAGAGAACTGATGAGTCCAAGTGGCGTTGGACGAAACAAGCCTTCTCTGCCATCCCCAAAAGTAATCAATTTGAACTACATCCCACTTTAAACTTGTTGTTTTTTATTATTACAGTGTTTTATTTAACTTGCCTTGGTGTGTGTTTAGTTCAAATCTGGTAACTCATTTTTAACACGGTTGCAGTTGACCAATCGAACTAAAACTTTGCACACTTCTCAGATTTGGATGACAATACACGAATATGAAATCAAAACCAATATTGGTCCATTTTTGCACTGTTTTACAGTGTTTTATCTAATTTGCTTTTCAAATCTGGTAACTCATTTTTCACATAGTTGCAGTCTACCAATCGAACTTAAAATTTGCACACTTTTTAGACTTGGATGACAATACATGAATATGAAATCAAAACTAATATTGGTCCATTCTTACAGTGTTTTTACGGTGTCTAACTTGACCCCCTTTTCAAATCTGGTAGCTGATTTTTAACACGATTGCAGTTGACCAATCGAACTAAAACTTTGCACACTTTTCAGATTTAGATGACAATGCATGAATATGAAACCAAAACAAAAATGGGTCCATTGTTTCCTATAGCCCCCATATAACGGTACCACACGATTTCCGGTATTTTGCTTTTCAAATCTGGTAACTCGTTTTTCACGCAGTTGCAGGTGACCAATCGTACTTAAACTTTGCACACTTTTCAGATTTGGATGACAATACATGAATATGAAATCAAAACAAATATTGGTCCATTCTTACAGTGTTTTTACGGTGTCTAACTTGACCCCCTTTTAAAATCTGGTAACTGATTTTTAGCACGGTTGCAGCTGACCAATCGAACTTACACTTTGCACATTTTTCAGATTTAGATGACAATACATGAATATGAAACCAAAACCAATATGGGTCCATTTTTCCTATAGCCTCCATATAACGGTACCACCCGACTTCTGGTATTTTGAGGATTTTGTCTTCATTTTTAGCCCGAATTTGCTGTAGCTTGCCATTGGGGGGTTCTCAATAGTCCAGGAACTTCCCCACTAAAAATTGTGGACGTAGGTCAAGGTTTAATATAGCATCCATATAACTGTACCACCCAATTTCAAGCATTTTAATCTACATTTTCTGCTCAAATGGGCTGTAATTCGGCATTTGGGGATCTCAGTGGTCAAAAATGTATTTACTAAAAAGTTAAAAATAAAAAAACAAGTAAGAACAGACTATAGTCGGACGGGGCCGACCATGTGATACCCTATACCACTATCCCTGTGCACTAGCTTTCCGGGCTAGCTGTTATAAGATGTGCATTAGAAATTTTACCAATTTTCACACAAAAGTTTTGATCAATTTAACCCGCTAAATATTATCCGATCATACCGTTGACTTGCACGCTACTTCTTCATCTCAAACCAAAACTACGTTTAAAATTTCGCGCCGATCGGACTATTATTGCGACCTACAGAGCGGCTACAAAATCGAGCAAAAATTTTGTTTTTGGTCCATTTCATCCCTTTAACATTTCACGATCATCGCCAAAAACTAATCAGTTCTATTCTGGTCCAAACCCGACCTCCATACTAAATTTCGTGACAATCGGTCCATAATTGCGGCCTCTAGCTTGATTACAATTTTTAATGGACGGACAGACGGACGGACGGACGGACGGACACACATCGCTAAATCGCTTTATCTCGTCGAGATATGAAGTTTGGTATACCACATGAGGGGTCTACGACGAATATTTCGCGGCGTTACATGAATTTTTGGGAAAACAAACTTATTATACCCTTTTCCACATTGTGGTATAGGGTATAATAATTTAAAAAAATTAAGCTTCAGTGTTTTATTTAGAAATGCATTTAAAACTAAAAAATAATTTGTCACTTAGCCTCAATATATACATTCTTTCTCATGATAGAATCTCTCAAATAAAACGCTTGCCGTTTAATTTTGCCATCATTCATAATTTAAATGCAAGCGTTTTATTTGAGAGATTCTATCATGAGAAAGAATGTATATATTGAGGCTAAGCGACAAATTATTTTTTAGTTTTAAGTGCATTTCTAAATAAAACACTGAAGCTTAATTTTTTTAAATTATTTTTTATTACATTTGAAAACAACAAATATGAGATTAAGCTCGACTTACATACAAATAGTATGGAAAACACACATCTCAACAAAATTGCCAAAGTGAATTTATTCATTTTAGTTTACACTATAAAGGAAAAGCAAAACGCCTTTATTAACGCTCTTAGAATAAAAATTGATGCAAATTTCGTTAAATCTCCAATGACTACTATATATAGTTTCATTTCATTGCACATTTGAGCGAGTAAAAATGTGCAACATGTTTGCCGGCTTCTGATTGGCTGACACGCAGGCTTTGACATTTGTTCCAGCTTTTTTGACGTTTCTGCCATTTTTCCGTTCCCGTACATTTTGGAAAAATGTGTGCGTTGAACTCATTTTTGACAGTTCTCTCTTTTGCACATTTTACCATAAAAAAGTACAGGAACGGAGCTTTATTAAGCTTAAATTGAATGATCAAAACAAATATGGGAAAGAGTACAAATAAACAGAGGAAATTAAGATTAAGGGATAATTACATGATTGTAGTAAATTATGTGCAGTAGATGTTGTTGTAAAAATGTTTCAAATAAGGTAACTGTTTAATTAAAATATACCGTACAACTCAAATTTGTAAATTAACAGAAATTCATATAAATTAACTTAAATCCACCAGTTAATTCCGTAACAATACGTAAATCAAGTGCTCCCATTACGGGAGGCATTCATATAAATACATATTCCAATTTTTCCAGCTAATAGGTTAATTCCCCCGATTTTGAACATCCGATTCCTCACAAACCTCTCGTGAACATAAGTATACAAAAGAACTTGGGGTACCTATTAATGCACAGAGGATCCACCCATTGGCCAAAAATAAGAAAATTAATGTAAAAATTTTGGTACAACATCTGGCAACTCTGACATAGACCTTTTAAAAAATATATTCGTTTTTGTTTCATTCGAACGCGCTCTTCCTACGAATAGCTTCAAAAGTCGGAGCATTGGTTTAATATATATTTTATGTGCCAGTAAATATATTCGAAACTAATACGTATAGCAAAATATTATAGTGAATTTTGAAGGAGGAGGTAATAGCTTAATTTTCATTAAAAAATAGTGTTTTAGTGTGTTGTGGAATTCTAGTTAGCTGAATATTTTCTTAGTGTATTTTGTAATGCCAATTCGATCATATACTTAAATTTGACCTAAGGTTTTAGTCATGATGCCCACCAGTGAATACCTCGGGAATAATTTTCCAACGTAGTTCATGGGTTTAAGATTATTCAGTATTAAAATCAGCTGCCATCTAGTGCCAGACTATAAATGGTGGGCCGCTGACTAAAGCTGCCCCAGAATAGGGTTTTATGGATATATTAACGTATAACTCTGTTATCTGATCACGTACATTAACATAATTGGCATCAGTGGCAAGATGAAGAAATCTTTTTCCAAATTTGTCTTACGTTGGCGGTATTGGCCTTCCAGGAAGAACGTTATAAGATCTATATTAAAAATTTTATCAATTTTCGGACAAAAATGTTGATTTTTTTAATCCGCAAAATTTGTTGGATTTTGTGTTGTTTCGGAGATTGTTTTGTTTCCCCAAGCCTATTTTTGCATCATAAGATAATCGAGACCTTTGTTCATGTCATTTTGTATTAACAGCATATAACTAACCGTGGTATACAGAGGGGAAAGGGGGAGAATGTTACGCTCGTGGTTTCTTAAAACACTATTCGCAGCAGCACAAAGCTGTAACCGGCGCGATGGTTTGATTTTTACACTCTAAATATTTTTGGCCACTTTATCCATACAAGTGGATCCACTGTGCATTGTTTCCAGTTTTAGTCGGGTTTAATTGATGTTATTGCACATGCTTTATGATTATACAATTAGTCCTATACCATATAAACAAATATGTTGTGTGAATTTAGTTCCTTTCTTTATAAAGAAAATAGAAACCTTTAAAGCACTTAAAATATCTCTTTGTGATGATCTTTACACAGTATCATTTGGAACTTACCTTACTTACCAGAGACACTCGTGCTTTTACACAAACACAACTATCGGTGAATTTGGTTAAATGTGGGAATTTTTCCAAATGCATTAGTTTGTTGGTTGGTCTATTTTTTGTTTGGCTCTGTGTGATGAGTGTGCAGATAGCTTCGCATTCAATGGATGGATGAATTTCCATCCAATGTTTGCTTAAAATGTATGTGGTTGAAGCTTAAATGGAATGGTTCTGTTTACATATCTCTTACCAATGCAGAATAACACATACATACATGCATACGTACAATATACATATCTACTCTTAAATTCATTTGCACAGATAACAATATGTACAATCTTTGTCTAAAGTATTATGACAATCGCAAGACAAACCAAATTCTTAAACATACAAGTGTGGATTTAAAGATAATAACATTCATAACCAAGTTGGGTGGATGTTTCTAAATTGTTCTCCAATATAATATGCATCCTAAAGCATCTAACCTTCACAATTTGCTGGTGGTCTACTGTAAATTTAGGGTTACACCATATGTAATGATGATATGTTTTGTTGGTGTTGTTGGTACAAGCAAGAAAGGAAAAGAGTTTTTTACAATTTCCCCTACTTCACAATAGAAAAACTGTAACTAAAAAGTGATTCTGTGTGTTTCTCATAAATGCCCTACAATATCGGCCACAAAATACACACTGTAGCTATTGAAATACTAAAACAACGTGGCCAAGATACACAAACACATGCTCAAATTGATGCATTCACAAAGGTTGTTGGCACACATGTATGTATTTGTTCATTATATATTTGTTTGTGTGTGTTTGAATATGCCGGTATATGTAGGACAGCAACACAAGAAAGTGTTCCAAACAATGTACACCTACCTATCATAACGTACGTCCGTCCGTTCCTCTGTTGCAACTGCAATGTATTGTACACCACTACCGTGTGTCACGAATGAGCCAGTAGTGCAGCGGGATAATCACTGAAAGCTAAAAGTACTTCCTCCGTTTGTAAACATTTCAATTGTGGTTGCAGCAATGATGACGAAGAGGACGTTGCTGATGATCTGTCTGCTCAGCGTCACTCAAAGTTGTTGGGGAAGAGCGAAGCAAAACGAAAAGTCATCTCGTCAAATGGGAGAATTGTATTTAAAACACCCGATATAGGACATCAATTAAAACTCGAAAAACAAAGAAATCTCCCAACCAAGTCATGACACAATTTGTGTGTTTTATTAAACGGAAAATCAGAAGGGTGTAACATGGCTTAATGTTTCGCGTTTCGTTTGACCTAAAAATTGTGAGCAAAATACCAACATACGAAAACAAAGATCAAAGAAATGGTAATTGTACCCAAACTTTAGATACCTTTATGGTGTAATGAAATACTTTTCTTTTGGAAAATATGAATTTTGACAAAGGTGATTTAGAATTTTTGTAAAGTATCTTGGAATATGGGTTTAGACGGAGGATAGAAGAAAAAATATAAAATAAGAATTGTGATAAAGTATGGAGATTTCAGGTCATATTTAAGAGATTTTGTAGCATTCGTAGATAAGTCATATGTTTGCACTACAACTTACTTAAATGCCAAATAGCTAAACAATATTTCATATTCCAATTTTAAAACAATTTTTACATATGTGGTTATTAAAATAAACTTCTATGGAAATTATAATAAAAATCCGTTGGACAGTGTATTCAAAAGTACTGTCGAACTTCTCTGTAACGAACGTTATCTAAAAAATAAATATCTATAACGAATCGTTTTACAAACCAAAAATAAGTACTTCCACTCAAAATAGTCACTTTATAACGAATAAAATAATTCGAATTTTAAATGCAATAATTCGAATTACAAATGGAATAATTCGAAATTCAAATAGAATAATTCGAATTACAAATGGAAAATTCGAATTTCAAATGGAATAATTCGAAGTTCAAATAGAATAATTCGAATTACAAATATAATAATTCGAATTTCAAATGAAATATTTCGAATTATAAATGGAATAATTCGAATTACAATTGGAATTCTTGAATTACAAATAAAATGTTACGAATTACAAATAGAATAATCGAATTACAAATGAAATGTTACGAATTACACCTGTAATGTTTCGAATTAATGTGAAAAAAGTGTAGTGTCTGGTTGCAACTTCACCAAAGAAAGTATAACAAAGTATAAAAAAAGAAAAAAGAAGTTATATTTTTCTCAACGAATTTCAATTTAACTATAATATCTTTAGAAGAAACGAATAATATCTTTCAAACAAGCAATGTACTTTTTAAATCGGTTAATAAAAGACTTAGTTATAGTTTTTCCTCTTATATGCCTGATGATGTTAACCTAACCAGTTAACGAAACGATCGTCGCATAGCGGTTGATGTGTTGGACTTCGCTAGGTATCACTTTTTCAATAAAATCTCCTTAGGTCATATAGCTCGATTACATAAATTAATTTAAATCTCACAAGTAAGGGCTTTTGCATCAAAAAATTCTTAGTATTGGATGATTTTTATTATCTATAAAGATTATAATAAACATACACAATAGGATTATAATATTAAGAAATATGTAATATTAAACAAAAAATTGCATAACTCAACTGATTTTCTTCGAAAGCTTAGTAAATTTCATTTTCGTAATAGTAAATACGTATATTGTTTGGTATCTCCTAAGCAGCTTGGAGCCCGAGGAAAAATATTTTTAATGCGTTCTTATCACATTTCAACTCTGCACTTGTTAACCGATTTAAAAACAATATATGGCTTATTTAAAAGATAATATACGACTCTTCTAAAGGAAAAATCATTGAAATCCGTTGCGAAAAAAATTGTGCTCGTTTAAGGTTGAAAATCTAAGATAGTATATTTTCTCTACATGTTACGTTATGAAATCACTTTGTGAACTGACCCAAATACACCAATGGACTCCAACAAAACCGTATTGGTACATCAGAAGCCCTGCATAATTTTCCCGTATCACAGTTTTGTTATCCTTGGACCCGACAGACTAACATGTCTGAATCGACTACAAATGTCTTGAAACCGATTTCGTCCATTTAAGGACGAAATAAAACACCTACACTTAATACGGATAGTATTATTATTTTGTCTGTAAGGTTTATGGGAAATTTCTGCTCTTTTGAGCTTATGAATAAAAATTATACTATTGTATTTAGAGTTGAGTCAGTTCTTCAACTACATATATTTAAGCGCAAAAAAATAAATTGAATATTGTTAGAAAGGTTTCAGAACTACATATGTATACATGTGTACATTATTGTCCATTACGATGTCCAAAGTGTGTACCAAATCGGGAAGTACCCAGACAGACAAAGTAAATCGAACTAAACCATTATTTCCTTTGGGGCTGGCGAAATAAAATAAAATTTTCCCACGTATATATTAGATTAGTTTTTGCCTCAATGACTTGAGTGGGACGTCTCAATCGTAAACAATTGTGAAACTTTGTAGGAGTTTTGAACCCACTTTCATTTAATTTTAAACTTGAACTATTTAAACTCTCTGCCAATAATAAATAACAAATGGTCAAATAAGCCGATAGAAATCACATTACTAACAATATTCCCTGAATTGAAACTTTTTAAGCAAATCTTTTGATATCAAGAAAAAATGTCATTTAATCACAAAAAAATTACATTTTTTACGTTTGTTGAATACTGTGGTTAACTCGCTCTAATTGATTGATGGAATACTGTAACAATTCATTCGTGCATACACCTTCAAACACACACACATACACAAACAAAACATGGAATCCAAACATTTTGAAATTCTATCAACTACGAGATACGGATACGGATGTGGGCGCAGACACGGACACAGATCAGATAAGATAGTTGACAATTGCAAAGAGATGTACATGGCAAACGCGTTTAACTGAATTATCCTGTTTCGTGTCAGTCTTCATTTGTAGCAAATACATATTTGGAGCATGTAACGCACGCGGGGACTTTGATTTGTTGTTGTCGGTCGGTCGGTATGTGTATGTCTTCGTCCATGGAACTGATGCAAGCAGACAGGTTACGCACACATTCAACTACATAGATAAATACGTTTTGAAGTAAATGGTCATTGGCATTGGTCAAACGTACAAAGTTGGCTTAAACAATGTCATTGACTTTGATAAAGGTAAGAATACTGACCTCAATGGGTTATACATACATACATGGGGATGATATCCCCAAATCTAGTAACTTATTTTTAATACAGTTGCAGTTGACCAATCGAACTAAAATTTTGCACACTTTACAGATTTGGATAACAATACATGATTATGAAACCAAAACTAATATCGGTCCATTTTTCTTATAGCCCCCATAAAAAGGGAACCACCCGATTTTGGGCATTTTAAAGTTTTTATAAACATTTTCGGCCAACATTGACTGTAATTTGGTTATGGGGTTCTCAGTAGTCAAAAAATTGTATTTACTAAAATGTTAAAAATAATTAAAAAATTAAGCTACAGTGTTTAATTTATAAATGCACTAAAATGATGGAATCTGTTGATTTAGCCATGCCCACATGTCTATTTGTTGGTCAGACTTTGCATATCGTTTATTTTTTCTTCCAAACTTAGATCAAGTTCGAAGATAGTCCAGTGGACATTATATGCTACCTCCTACTAAAAAGTAAAAATAAAAGTTTCAAGGCTTGTACAGTAGGTAATAATCCTTGTCCTGATTAGAACAATAAATTTTTGCGGGAAGCCTCCACATTAGATTAGATCAAGTTCGAAGATAGCCCAGTGGACATTATATGCATTATATGGACATTTTTATAAAAAAAATTGGCTGTAAAGAATACCTGTCTATAACGAAATTGTTTTTAAAACACAAGTGGAAATTCTCACTCTAAATAATCTCCCTATAACGAATTTTCTCTATAACGATATAGAGAAATTCGACTGTATTTCTCGTGGGTGAATTATGTTTAATACAAAAGAATTCCTGACGACCCATATCTATTTATAGCTTTCAGGGATAAGAAATTTCATTTGTGTTCTCCAAGCATTTTTGTTTAACTGGTAAATTAAGAAATTGATTCTAGTGAATTTCTTATTTCTCTTTTACTTCTTCCTCCTCCTCCCTTAGTTGTTTCCATTACCACTTTGAAATGTGCTTGTTTATGTGTAAGGATAATTGCTGTGAGCAATTAAAGCATAAACATAAAACCTTCAGCATTCAGTTTTGTTTCATCCACACAGCCTTGATGATTATAAATAGATAAGAAATAAAGTAGACGAGTGTTTTACGACAGGCTTTGAACGAGCGAAAGTTATTCAAAGATTACGACCGACTTGGATGGTGTTAATATTTCCATTCACCGATTAAAAGAGGACTAATTAAAATTATAATTTTTGGTCGTCGCCCATTTCGCCTCTGTCTTAATGAAAACATCAGGTGCTTTATTTTCCTCCTTTTTTATTATTCTTTATCACGGCGGGCTCTTCGTTTATGAGTTATGCTTATATTTGCATGTTCTTGTAAATGGAAGTATATGTATGTATACAGCGCACATGAACCATTATAGGTTAATGTGGTTGGTATGTAAGTGTTGATGACAGGCCTGGTGTATGGCAAGTAAGAGATAATACGCTTGAATCCTTTTTAATCACTGTAAGACTCTTTTGATATACTCCATCTGGTAATGTTTTTGTTGTTGTATTGGTGTGTCGTTACGCTTAAAGGTAACTGACTGACTGTGTCCATAACCGTGTGCTGCAAAGGTGTTTACATTTAGTGTGGGTTAAAATTAAAGTGTGGGGCAACCATTCTTATTAATATTTTTATTTTAATTTTTTTACTCTGGTGTTTTCTTTACAAATCCACTTTGATATCTTGACCAAGGTCGGTTGTCTGTCTCATTTTAACTGAAAATATAAATATTTTTTAGTCAGCATAGCTATCGGACTGTATATACATTCACTGATGAGCTCGTAAATTGTTATTGCGTAAGTTATAATTTTACCTTCATAAAATGTTGGCGAAGTAAAAAATGAAACAACGACAAAGAAATTAAAGATTATAAACGAGCAAAACTGATATTCTATCATTTTACATTCCTTTTAATTTTTTACTATGTTATATAATAAAAAACTCTTGTCGAATTACAAGGACATAATGTAAGTATAGAAAAGGGAAAATATTTGAATAAAGACTTTACTTTTAAAAAATTATTTTTTCTCTTGCATAGAAAACAAAAATAATGATAGGCAAATGTCTTCTTATTTTTAGTCTTTTAACACTCTGCTGTGTCAGAATATGGTTAATTTTCCATGACTCAAGAAACCACACACAGTGCTATAAAATAGGTTGAATAAGTTCGGAGCCAGTTAATACAAATGGTATTATACGAAAAAGCCATTACGACGTAATATAAACAAGCTACCTTCTGCTTTCCTAAAAATGGGTTATGTGTTAAAATGTTTACAACTCGAAAACATTTATTTTGCTCAACATCAATATATAACTCAATGCTCGTCGTCGTATCATCCATTGACTGTCAGAAAAATATTTAGGGGCACACAAAATTAATAAAAAAAATCTTGTCCCATTCGCATTCACATAATACGAAAAACAGAATCCAAATTAAAGTAATATATATCTTTTATTACAGATCCACCTTCACCACCAATAATATCTGGTTACATGGAAGGCCAAATAATTCCGGCCGGTTCGGTACAAAAACTTTTATGTGTTTCATCTGGTGGTAATCCATTGGCCACCCTAACGTGGTATAAGAATGACAAAAGGGTAAGTGTAAAACATAAAAAAAAAATGAACCATCAGCACATAGTTTTGAACACTTTCATACTGAACAAAGCAAAAATAGTAATTTATCCATTTCCATTTACATGGAACTAATACATATTTAATTCATATTTTTTACTGACATAAACATAAAAAAACAATTCTTAGGTAAGCACTCCATTCTGTTGAAAATTAAAAAATATTCATCTCCCAAATGGATGGAAATAAAAAATATAAATAAAACTTCCAATGATCCCTTTCCTAGATGAGACTATAAAGTATTACTCTGTGCCTTTATGATAAATGCCTTAAGGCAAATCTCCCTCCCGTCCTCGGCATAAGGGCTATTTGTGTGGGTGAAAATGGCAAACGAAGCCAGTACCTCGTAATTTTATGCTACAACATAAAATTGCCATAATGAAAAACTTTGGTCACAACAGCTGTACTTAACCTGTGGTTTTAACTGTTCCATTTTTACCCCTAACAAGGACACACGCAGTGGCGGCACACATCATCCATGTCATGGCAAAACCAAAGAAGGAGGAAACCAACATTCATGCGAGATACATACATATATATGTCCCACCCCTCCCTTTAAGTAATAAGAGCCTAATGATTTTTTAAATACACAATTAAAGCGTTCTTTGTTTGCATGATAAAGTGATAAAACGCCAATTTTAAGAAGTAACTATGTATTATGGTTTACATTTACCAGATTGTCCAATGAAAGCGATGTTGTCGTTCTCTCCATCCCAGCTTACTGGCAATTGACTTGGCTCGAAATCCTCTTCACCTTAAGATTGTGGTCACACTCTTCAATTGTTGATGTTGCAAAATGTTCGCAATTTACTTTGCTACAAAAATGCAAGATGTGGGCGTTACTTTGGACTTTGACACTTATATAGTTAAAATGCAACACTAAAGTGTGTATATACGCACGTACACACATATATATAAATGTACTGTCCCACACATTTCAAAGTTAATAGTATGCAACTTGTACTGGTGCCATGGATGGGAGGGAAGTAACCACAATTTACAGAAAATGAGAAGCGAAAGACATGTCACATAAAAATCTGGGACCGTAAAACGACTGGCAATTAAGTTCAAGTAGAAAGCTCTCTTTATTTTGAAGTCATTTGTTTGTAATATATACAGCTTAATAGTAATACAGTTTAATACTAATATGTTTACAGTTTACAGCAATGTACATATATTCTAGTAACTTTATATTCAACGCTTATAACATTTAATGGAGTGAATACCGGTTAAAGTATATTATGTCCTTAGACGCATTTATATATATGTATGCACTCTCTCATTTCTGCTTATTATCTATGGTTTCCAAATATTGATATGATTAACAATTTTACATAAATTGCCAAAACCAAAAGTGTATCAAAACACAAACTTCATAGCGTGCAACCGCCTAAAGCTTTATAAATAGTTAATACCAAATCCGTTTCTGACAAGTTGGAGTCGATCTATCTATGTCCACCCGTATGTCTGGCGAAGAAAGGCTTTATTAATCTACCGATATCCTCCTAAATAAAATGTGCACACAAATTTTCGTTTAAATACTATTGCACGAATTTTTTGGATTTTTTAGAGAATAGGCCTTGTGTTCCAGATTGAAACCCTTATGTCATGGGGGGTTGGTTATTATTGTCTTATAAGTAATAGTAAGAATTGTTCATTTCATTTTCACATGTTTACTGCATGGAAACCTTGGCCTTGGCCAGTTCTGTTTGTACCGCCATGTGGCACGTATTTACCCACCTTTTTGGTGGGTTTATCATCGCTCAATCTCATGACATGGCCTAGCCAACGCAATCATTTTAACTCGATATGTTTAACTATGCCGTTGTTTAGTTTATTCAAATCGTGGATCATACGAAGTCGATATTCACCTTCAACGCAGATTGTCCTGTAGATATTTGGAGGATTTGCCTCTCAAATTCACCAAACACTACCTTAGCTGATTGCACAAGTACTCAAAGTAACAATTATTGACCAATACTTTATCTCTTCTTATTTCACAAGTAATTTGTTTGTTGTGTTTATGACGGTGGCGAGTTAGATAATGTCATGAATTACCTCAACCTTTTACGTACCCACTTCCACAGTTGTACCTAGTTCTGTGGTCACATTACGCGCCAATACCACCAACTTGGTGTTATCGCCTTTTATTGCCAGACCAACCTTAGAAGCTTCTCTTTCGTGGTGTCATTTCTTTTGAAATTTGCATCTCGTATATATATCACACGAAAAGTGTATGCTTGTCTGAACCCTCGTTTGGTACTAAACTGTGCGGAGAGGGTCTTTCCTATTCCTATTAACTAATTACCGGGTATTAATTAATGCCATCTTACAAAGCCGTATGAGCTTTAGAGGAATACCAAATGCAGACATGACCCGCAATACCTATTGACGTATGGGTCTTTCTAAGGCCGCTTTATAATCGACAAAAATATAATAAGTGTTGACCTGGATATCTTGGGTCTTTTCCTGGATTAGGCCCAAGGTAAACATCTTGTTAATGTTGGATTTGCCAGTTCGAAAGCCCAGACACTATTTTATATGCAATAGGAGGCAAACTTATGCCTCCATAGTTTGAGCACACAATCTTATCTGCTTTCGTTCCAATCCATAAACACACATCTGCAAAATTTGGTAGGAACAGGTTCAGATATTGCTTTCATATATATGTTATCTCTTAGATTATTAGACGAATTGGTATACAATGCAATGGTAATTGTGACCTCTATCATTAATGGATGTTCTAGAAATAGAATACCGCGATCGCGTCCGATGTTCGAAAACTTTTTAATTTTAGATTAAGATCTCTAAATTTAATAGGTGGTCCAATACTAAAAAATATCCAATTTTTTAAGTGTTACGCTATCTTTTAATATGTGGCTATAAGTTTCCGCGGCCATCCGCCGATAAATTTTTTACACACCTAGTACTCATTATTGCCTTGTACCACATATACATATATAGTGATGCGGATACGTCGCACAGTGTCACGACCGCGGCCAAAAATGGTCAAAACCAAGTACTTCGGAATACAAATTTATTGATGAGAATTGATAGTAAACATTTCAATTTGAAAGAATTTGAATTATGGTACTGATTTGTCAAGTTTTGTCGATGTGAACGTTCAAACCCCATAATTGTTGGAAATATGAATTTTTGTCCTTATTTTACTAAAATTAATAACTTTTATTATGCTCCAATATTTTCATATTTAAAGTAATTTATCGTTCTAAAATAAATTTGTATAGTTGCTTTGGATGTAATACTCGTAAACGTGGATTTACTTTTGTTTAGAAATAAATAGTGATTATATGGTGTTTACAGATAACCAAGTCTGTAGTACTTAGTACATCGATTTTGTGAACCAAATTTTAAAAATAGTGGAGTGGGAAAAAATTGTATAAAAGTGTATATCGATATTTTTTGCTGTTTGAGTTGTGAAAAGTAAGTACTTTAAACGTATAAAGGTGCCAGCTGCAGAGGTTTGCAGACGAACATGTTATTTCTCTTTTTCAGTGACCTCCTCATTAGGGAGTTACCCCTTTTTATATAAATGTTTTGCGGTGTCCATTAAAGCTCGAAAACGAATGGACCGATCATCATATATTTTTGTGGGCTTATTAAGTACCTAATAATCTAGCTTTTGGACGAGAGTCTTTTAAAAATATAAATTAAAAAAATGGTGAAAAGCCAAGTTCAACATTAGATTTAAAAAAAGAATTGCTGTTTTTTACCACTAATCGGTCAAAAAACTTTTTTAAAGAAAAATTATCATTTTTAAAGACAAGAGTTCAACATATTCAATAATCCCACAAAAAAATATGAAGACTGAACACCAAATTTCAGCCATTTCTGTGTGATATTAGGATCATAACCTTCAAAATACCGAAAATCGGGAGGTACCGTTCTATGGGGGCTATATAAGGACGTGTACCTATACCGACAAATTTCAGGTGAAAAGTTTTGTACCCCCAACGGGGGTGAAAATGATGCTAAAACCTTCAAAATACCGGAAATCGGGAGGTACCTTCCTATATGAAGGCGTGGACGTATACCGACAAATTTCAATGGGAAAGTTGTATACCCCCAACGAAGACTAAATACCCAATTTCAGCAATTTCGGTGTGATAATGAGGCTCAAATCTTCAAAATACCGAAAATCGGGAGGTACCGTTATATGGGGGCTATATCAAAACGTGAACTTTCACTCACAATTCTCTGTTGGAATGTTTCATACCTCTGCCGGAGGCTAAACACCAAATTTCAATCATTTCGGTTGGTTATTTTGACTAAAACTTTCAAAATACCGAAAATCGGGAGGAACGGTTCTATGGGAGCTATATCAAAACGTGGACCAAACATACTAGTTTTTTTGTCCTCGAACTTGTATGTCAACAATAAGTACGTGTACCGTAATTGATGTACCTACGATGCCTCCTTCTATACCGAGAGTTCTATACCAAAAAACATAAACTACATTACAAACTACATAAAAAATACAGCACATGTCTTCAATATAATGCGTGTACTTTCTGCCATATGGTGCTTATGCATACACTACACTCTGTGGTATATCCGTCGTTTTCGCTAGTATTATATACCAACAGTTTGAAAAAAATTATCTTTCCATAAAGTGAGCACAGTATCCGTATCTGTTACCAGATTAATATGCTCCTGGAGGAGGTAGAAAATGTTTCACTCTTTACTGGAATTTTCGGACTTCTGGCTCTTGCACATGTCGATTCACACTCACACTCCCAGCTTTTTGTTGCTCTATTTTTCCTGTGAATAAGACGTTTCTCTTCTCTCCTATTCTCCCGAAACCTCTCTCGTAAGCTACGGGTTGCTAATTGTTGTAGACTAGCTCTATATTTTGCATTCTTCTCTTCGGTAGCAGGACGATACTACTGGTTATAGCATGGAGTCTTTGGTAGATGATTGTGGTTTCCAAGTATATTTCAATTGCTTGCATGGAGTGGGCAATACTGAAACGAGTAGTGGTTTCATTACGCAATTGGGCCAGTTGAGTAGAATATGCTGTAGATCATTGGTGCTCGCTTCCTTACGGTAGCGTAAAAACAAACCACACGTATTCTCTCTTTATTTCTGATTTGCCATTGCTTTGCAATGGGGAGAGTGTCTTACCACTACTAATACTCCAACTATTCTGAGCACCCCTGCTGTAGATATCTGTTGTGACTGCAGCTTACCAATGTCCGTGTTGTGTCTGTTTGTACGTATACGAAAGTACGGATATGTACCTTTGCCGCGGCAAGGTGGTGATACAAGTCGATGTTTGCTCCTCGGAATGATCATACATCCAACACGCTCGATGAATGTCTGCCATCTATCAGAACGTGATCGATTTGATTTTTTTTCTTTGGTTTTTAATCTGCAGACAGCCATGTGTCTTTATAAACGTCGAGATTATTAAATCTGGTAGTGCTACCATGTTTCTAAAAATGAGTTCTCAGGTGTTTCATAATGAAAACTAAATTCCTCGGCTGTTGGACCAAAATTATTCCCTTGGGACACCGGTCATATGTTTTAATATGCCCTCATAAAATATAGATATGGGCTGCTCGCTTAATGTTGAATAACTTAGATCTTAGCCGAATTGTAGCAAGTCTTTCATTCACCGTGGCGAAACGAAAGACTACATATTTTAACCTTCGACTGACTACAAATCCGCAACCAAACTCGTGCTTTATATCATGGAAGTTATAATACAGTGCTTCACCTTTTGGTGTTGTTGTGATGCCTTTCACTGTATGACAGTAACATCGGTCTTGTACTTTGCAAGTGCATGCACTCCGGTTCATCTGAATAGAACCATCTAATTTTGCCGTTATATCTAACGATAGGAGAGGAATTGAAAATTATATGTTTGTGGACATGTAGAGTATATAGGAGCCGATTATTCCAATAACTAACATTCTTCAAATATGCGTGATAACTGTACTTTACTCGCTTTATGAAAAATATCAAAATATTATCATGTTTTAATGGTTCACCAGGATAGAACCACACAAGAATTAACACAAATCCTTTTTTAGATGTGGCAAACTTTTACAAACAGCTACTTATAATTAAAAACAAACTAACACAATCAATATTAGGCAAAAAATTTGCATTAGGCTCTTGGAATGTGGCGGCACATGTTAGCTCACTACCTTTGACGGATGTTAATTGCAGTCCCCCATTTGACACCATGTGCAGGTCAATGTCCACTTAATATGAAAGAGGTACCAAGATAAGTCCTGGGCTCTGACATGCTAAAGTCGATCAGGATCATTCCTTGGTGTATTTTATCTCCTACGTCATCCATTATGTTCATTAGACTGGTTTTAACTCAAACGGAAAAAATCGAAGTTGGATTCTTTTTATGCGGCACCGCCCTAGTTTAGTTTTGTTAGATTTTAAGATTACCAAAGTTTGGGCACAATCGGAATATGTTAACACGTGCCACTGGGGCCTCAAAGTTTGCATAGTAATTTGTATGGGGACAAAGGCGAATTTTCACCAAAACGCTCTACAGACCACATTTATTGTCGAATCGCTGAAATAATTTTACCAATTCATTTCTGTGGCTAAACAAATATTCCTACAAATCGGGTCGGATTTTAATACCAGATGTATATAGGGCCCACAGAAACTTTAAGGTCCGAGTGGCACGTGTTAACATATTCCGATTGTACTCAAACTTCGGCAATCTTAATACCTAACAAAACTAAAACTTTTAGGTGGTGCCGCATAAAAAACCCGACATCGATTTTTTAAAACCAATCTAATATTCATCTTTACGATTATTTTCTTAATTAAAGAATTATTGTTTTAAATTATAGGATGATAAATTATTTCTGAATTAAGGTCCTCATTATTCCTTAAAAAAGTCGAATATTGGGAAAATAAGCAATTGCAGACTGACACCGATAATTATCTGTATCTCATTATTTTCATAAGTAACTAGCCATTGCTCAGAGAAACCCCAAGCGAACATAGATCTTAAGGAATTTTAACAAAATATATATCTCAGTATTGCTTTTTAAAATGGTAGTATGTATGTATGTGTGTGTGAAGTCATTTAAATAAACCATTAGCACACATTAACACAAATACTTTTATAAGCGCTTACCGATGCTAGAGCATACTTAACCACCTATTGGTGTGTATATCCTGGCTTTACAGCTTTTAGTCTAACATTTTTATGTCTTACTTAAATTCTAAACATACATACTTATACAACACATACCTTGTTTATTTACTGAAGGAGATAGACACACTCAAACATAGACAACACATAAAATACACATGCTTTAGCAATATACATATATACGTATATACATTTACTTATTTAGTTACCGTTTTATTACTGATACGCACACACTAGAATGCTCTTTCCATACTTACATATGTTTCTAAACATATTAAGCTTTGTATAAACATTCTTGAAGTACCCTAGCAAAACTTTGGCATAATTTAGATAGTTTCTAAACTCTCTTTATACCGATCTATACATAAGTCCATACCCCTAGGATACAATCGAAATGAAGTGTGTGTGTGAGTGAGTACATATGGCTCTTACCTAGAAACAAGTGTAGAAATAGCTGTAAAACAATGTAACGCGTGTGTGTGTGTAGTGGATGGTAAGGGAACACCTTATTCAAGATAGAGTTCCTACCTGTTTAGAGAATTTGAGTTTTCATAATATTTATGCCGAAGGTTTTATTGAAATTCTTTATCTTTGTTAATGACATTAGTAAACATGTTTACACACATATGTACATACATTCTTGTACTTACCCACACATTCTAACTTAGCAACACCCAGTTAGTATTAATACCCTTCTATGGATGTAATTTCCATGAAGTTTATGTTCAACAGCCGTTAGTTTGTGGTTTTATGGAAATTCAAACAATTACGATGTCATCAGAACAACGATAATGTCGGACAGGTGGAGAATAGTCTTAATGTGGACCATTGTTCGCAGCGGAATACTTTCAATCAAATTTAAGATGAGCAGCTTTAGTGTTGTCGCACCTGAATCTAGTAGTAATGAGCTCAGCTATCACAGTAGTGGTCCACATATTTGTAAAATTGTAATTTGTTCGCTCTAGGATAAATCTAATAACATTTCAAGATTAAAATGTAATTGTAATTATTGTCATGTTTAATATTACACTACATAAATATTACATTACATAAATCTAATACATAATTATCACCGAGTCGTGATATTTAAGTGTTTATCATAACTTTTATAAAAAAACATTATCAGAAGACCGAAAGCGATTTCTAAGCTTTCGGACGGACCTTAAAACGCGTTTTCGTTATCATGACAATATTCCCCTAATGGTACTGGCATGGTATTTTTGGGTTAAAACCCTAAACAGTATAGTCTCGATAATCCGGACACTCGCTTATCGGAACAACGCGGTAATCCGGACACTATATATTTCTTACACTTAGACTATTTTTACTTCTATATTTCATTTAAGTTTTTAGTTTTAGCAATTACAATCAAACACGTATTATACGCTTACCACGAGTGATCCGGGCAATACGATAATTCGAACACAGGCGAAACATGGAGTGCCCGTATTATCGAGATTATACTGTATATTCAATGTATGTTTGTAAATATGTATGTACGTATGTATGTATCTGTATTACCCGGGCAATAAATAAGATAAACATTTATTCTTTAAAATTGTCTTTTCTGCTTGAGTAACTTTTTTCTACACAAAACAAGCAAAGAACAGTAATAATAATAAACAAAAAATTACAAACACACACTCATATCCAACATGAATAGCACTCACTATATTTCCATAGTTGTGTGGTGGCTCTAACAACCAACCAAACAACCAAAAAGTACAATTTAATCATTTGCCAAATTGTCAGAGCATAAGAATTACTCGCTTGAAATTTATGCGTTTTCTTTTAATTCCAGATAAACTCCGTGATACGCACTGCCGACAAGTCGGTCTCGGCCGAAATTACAATTCTGGCAAACGTAACGGATAATCAGGCACAATATCGCTGCGAGGCAGCCAATAGCGCCACAGAGATACCCCTCTTCGAGTCAACCACACTTAGTGTACACTGTAAGTATTGTTCGTTCGTGGCAGCAGCAGCAGATTGCAAGAATCTCCCTGCTCTCGGCTGGACATAATTTGAATGAGTATTAATTTTTATTGTGTGTCTTTGACAAACATGAACAATTACAGTTGCTCCAGAAACGGTTAAGATACGCATCGAACCGGAAGAATTGAAACCAGGCATTGAGGCGACCATTGTGTGTGATTCTAGTTCAAGTAATCCACCTGCAAAATTATCCTGGTGGCGGGATGGCATTGCCATAAAGGGTGAGTAGACGCTTGATTGTTTTAGGTGTAACTGCTCATTGCGAACGGGCGGGCGTTTTGTGGTATGGCTCAGTGGGATGGCCTAGTAATAGAATGGAGCCAGCAAATTGTTAAAGAAGTCAAAAACCTCAAAGCAAGCAGACTAGCAAGGTTTGTTGTTAAGCTGGAAAAGTGCCCAAAATGTTGGGATGTTCAAAGGATTGTCATTGTTGTCAAAAGAAGCACACCAACAGAACAACCAGTGGTGTGGCCACATGCCATACAGTTTGAGTATACCGTCGCTACCATCTATTTAGCCATGCAAGCAGCCAGCCAGCAAGTCGGGCAGGCGGGCAGTACTCAACTATATATAATGATGCTATGCTCAACTATATTTCCCAGTGTTGCACGGAATGGCGCCGGCCAAACATGTAGGTTGACTGCTGCCTGTTGGTACTTGTCTCAGTGCATAGATGTATGCTGGTCGGTTGGTTAGTTGGCCGGCTGGTTGGTTGGATACTAGGTCGACAAAGGCGTATACCTAAACGTGTTTTGTTTGTGTGGTTCTGAGATATCTGTTTCTATTCGCATTTGGCTTACTTACTGAGTCTAACAGCATTCCTTTAGCTCGTCCATTTGACTTCTCTGCATTCGGGTGTTTGTACAAGGATCACAGTTTTGCCGAAGAGGATGTTTGCTGCATTTTCCAAGTTGACTGAAAAAATGTGAAATATGTACTTACGCAAACTTCCGGCTTGCAAACTACATTGTCTCCACTGCGTCTTGCCTACGCTCGGTTACAGCCACTCTGTGGTTCAGTTCATCCATCGTCTGTATTATTTTCATGTGGCAATCACCGTTAACATGCTTTTTATTTTTTGTATTTCCCTTGTGGCCTTGTGGCATGGCCTCCCATAGGTATAAATAATACATCTAAACCCGGCCTGTGGGGTGGTACCGTCTCGACGTTGGAATTCAAAGTAAACATTACACAGGAAATGAATGGCGTAGTGTACACATGTCAAAGTGCCAACGAAGCACTCCAGCGCAGTGTGCATGAGGCTATTAGCTTGGATGTTCTGTGTAAGTAAAGGAAATGTGCGGGAGGAGATGTTATCCTTCCTCCTGCCTGATCCTGGAAGATGGAATGAACATTTTTTAATATCTGTTTTCTTTTCGACAAACCACCTCTCTGTCAAATTTAGATCGACCTAAATTTGTGCCACCTCCATCATCTACTGCTGTGGGTGTTGAGGGCGAATCACTGCTAGTTGCTCTGCAGGCTAATGCCAATCCTATGTCAATTACCTACACCTGGACTAAAGATGGTCAAGCTTTGCCTGGCAATGGAATTGCAGCCGAGTCGCGTATATTTGCCGAAGGACCCAAACTAAATTTTACCAAATTGCACCGCAACGATGCCGGCGTATATATTTGTGAGGCACGCAATTCACAGGGGTCTGCACGTATCAATGTCACTGTTGTGGTTGAATGTAAGTACCTAGCAACTAACTTGGTCGGTTTTCGCATGTCTGCATACCTTTTTGTGATTTTTTTATTTTCTTTCACAGATGGCACAACAATCCGAAGCGTTTCCGAAAATGTCATAGTCAATCCGGGAGAAGATGCAATGTTGTCATGTTCCGTGGAGGGCAAGCCTCTGACCGAAGATCATGTTAAGTGGGAGCGTTTGGGTTATGACATGACAATAAAAACATCCACCACCTTCGCAAATGGCACCTCGTATCTGCACATCAAAGATGCTCAACGAGAAGATGTTGGTAATTTCCGTTGCATAGCTGATAATCGTGTTGCCAATCCTACAAGTCGCGATGTCCTGCTGATAGTCAAATGTAAGTGTACACAACAACAACATAACAGCATCGACTACGTCGAAATTCAATAACGTATTACTTACAATCGGTTTTTGTGTGAATTTTGTGTATTTTGCAGTTGCTCCGGAAATAGACAAATCTCCCACACTTATGAGGGCTGCCAGTGGCACTGGAGAACGTGGCCGTTTGCCATGTCGTGCTCAAGCTTCACCAAAGCCAAAATTCATTTGGCGCCAAGAAGGAAAAGATTTACCGGTTAACCGTTCCTACAAATATGAAGTTGAGGAAAAAAAAATCGATTCGCTGACGTACGAGTCTATACTGATAATCGAGAAGGTGGCTCCGGCGGATTATGGAGCTTATGAATGTGTAGCTAAAAATGAATTAGGTCAGGATATTGAACCAGTAAGATTGGATATAACATCGCAACCCGATACACCATTAAGTTTAAATATTATAAATGTAACACACGATTCGGTGACTGTAGCATGGACGCCAGGATTTGATGGTGGTGTTAAGGCATCGTACAGAGTGCGCTATAGGTAATTATTATTTCGTAAGAGTATTCGAGGGAACAGAATCTACAACAATATATTATTTTTGAAATTTTGAAAATATGTTCCTTCATAAAATTGTCAAATGCATAATTCAAAAATAGTTGATTCTTGTTCTGAGTAATTTCTCCTTATACACACATGTCGGTTCTTTATTCAAAGAGGGTCCTTCGATTTAACAATTTATATTTAAGAATTAAAGTGAGATTTTTCTAAGATAGATTTTTTGAGTTATGACACTCTTTAAGTACGTGAGCGATATCGTCGGTGTCATGCTTAAGTGTTCCATACGCCATTTTCCCGTTTTGAGATAATCGCATTTAAATGTTTGCGTTACAACTACTTGGAGCTGTTTGAAGAAAATATTTATATTTGCCAAAAGTTAGAGGAATATATGTTAGAATAAAATAGTTATAGAGAATTTTTTAAAACTTGAACTTTTGTCCAGTTTTTCCATATCCACACTTTTGACACAAATGCATAATATTGTAAATCACATGGAACAAAGTGACAAAAAAATTTTCCCACCTTTGCTTCAATAAATTCAAACCTTCGAAATCGAAAATTAAAGTTCTGATTTTTGGAATGTATTTTTAAATCTGTAATATGCTGTTTATATTAGAGCTTTTTGCAGGGTTAACCTTCTTTGAAAGGATTTGTTTGAAATATAAGCAATGGAATTGACATTTAAAACCCAGTCCGTTTGTTAAATCCGGTTATATATAAACGGGGTATAAGTTATTAAAATATTTATTTTATAACTGAAAAGAAGTAATGCTTTCGGACGGAAACGTGGATATCTCGGAAACTAGAGCAGATTGGAAAAAGCAGACCAGAAATTCAGAAAGAGCATACGCGAAAGCCCTAGAAACCACCTATATTTCAAAAAATCAAAAATGGCGTATGGAATACTTAAGCATGACACCAACGATATATTACTAACTTCAAAGCTATAATTTCATTTTGTCTTCGTGTTCTTTTAATTACAATATGAAAATGAATTAATTCCACCAGGGCAAAAACTAATCCGTTGAAACATTCTCATTTCTTCCTTTTCATTTATGTTTTGTGTAATGACAACCTCCCATTTACCATCATATGCAGAGAGGCAAACCGGGAACAATACAAATACATTGATGGCCTGCCCAACAGTCATAAGCTCACCATAAATGGACTTCGCATGAATACTTTGTATCTATTCTCGGTAATGGCGTACAACGATTTAGGCGAGAGCAAATACTTGCCTGACCTACAAAAGGCCCACACCAAAGGTAAGTGCCTGAACTAAAATCACCAACAACGTCAACATGATTCGAAATATGCACCACTTGGAATTCGAATGAGGCAGAGTGCACAAATTAGCTATGTCTATGTCACAGAGTAAGCAGCCTCAGTAAGGGCATTGATTTATTTGTCGCGTCATCTGCTTTTTACGAGCTTCCTTTCCAATACACTAAGAGCTGTCTTCACTCCATTGGGTAAAAAAATGCACAGCTAGTAGTTGGAAATTCATTTTATAGAAATAACTTTGTTCAGTAGCTGTAGAATGACTATGATAAGACCTCATTCATTTACGCACACACCCGCATGTATGCATAACTCCAATGTTATACATACATATACGTATGCGTGTGTTTGTATCTGTATACATATGTTTATAACAGAGTATGTCTTCTTTTTTAATTTTGTCTTTTATGCTGCATTTGCGTTGGGGTTACGTTACTCTGGTGAATTTTTAATAACGCCCCAGAAGCACCGCCACCATCGCAGCCTGCTTCATCATTAGGCGGGCCACCCACTACCAGTGCCACACCGCTGGGTGGCACCTCCGGCCTGCTGTTGCTGGTCGGTGTAGCATCTGGCATTACAATTGTGGCTCTGAATATCCTCATCATAGGTTGTTGCCTGCACAAACGAAATCAGAAGCGTCTCAAACGAGGTACTGTAATAACGCCCTCAATGTCTCTCCCTATATTTGTCATTAATCTATGCAAGCATAGACATTTGTCTGTGTGTGCGTATATGTTACTGTTTATATTTGTATATGTATGCCCATATGTATGTTATGTTTGTTGTTAAAGTATAGTCGGCCCATACAAGAGAGTTTCCACCATAAAAATTTTGTTGTCTGCATTATTTCCTTCCGTTTGTTTGTTGAGATTTTCATTTCAAATCTCCCAGCTTGTGCTGTGTTTCTTCCTTTTAACAGACAACATTTCATTTTGTTGTAATCCTTGTTATTTTATTTACTTTATTTTGTTTCCGTCGTCGTATTCTCCTTTTATTGGTAAATATGTGTTGTTTTTTCCCTCTTTGTTATTATTTCTTGTTGTTTACTTTGGCCGACGATATGACAGAAATGTAGGGGTAATAGTCACCTAAATATGTGTCGAAGGCCAAAGGGACGCAAACTTCAGATAGGCCTAAGCTTATATATGTGTGTACGTATATATGAAAAATAATCATCTTTCGAAACACGAATAAAGTTATTCTTTGAAGACCTGCAACTTCCTAATCCCCACTACGTTAAAACTTGTGCACTAGCTTTCAACTTTGCCATCAATAGCTGGCTTATCAGCAATTTCCCACCTCACTTCATATCTCGTTTTGTTATGCCATTGAAGGGCAACCATTATATATCCATCATTGGATTTACCCTAAATTTATTTAACATTATATTTGATTTTCTTAAATTTTATGTTCTTTGTTTTTATTATTTTTTTTCATCTTTTTCGTCTCTTTCATTTTTATTACCTTGTCTTCTCATCCCATACCTACATTTTCCCCATCATCATCCATTCATTCATCTGTAAATTGTGTGATGGCTCTACGACTGTATGGGGCGCACCACTAACCGGTGGTATGGAAATCCCTGAAGAAGGTCTCGAATTGCTACCAGCCGAATTAACTGAAAATTCAAATGCGCCAAATCTGGTTATAATTGGCATTTCGTTGGCAGCTTTTGGCTTCCTTTTGGTAAATGCAGCCTTAGTAGGCTGGTTTTTCGTCCATCAAAGGCGCAAAAAAGGTTTGTCTTTTTGTTTTGTTCATTTCATTTTTATGACGGGTGATCCCTTTATTTATTTAGTTGGTATTTATCATTTTGTTGTCTATTAGTTTATGAGTTTCCTTGTTGGTTTTTTCTTTTGTTTTTCTTTATATTTATTTATACGTCTGTATATCCAGTGTAGTTGTAAATTTAGGCCAAATAATTAGTTAAGCTTTTAAAGAAGTATGTATAGACCTGCAACCATTTATTATTAACAAAACTAATTAAATAAAACCAAAGCACCATAAACAGGTAAGTGAATAATTATTTAATACCATGCTAAACACATATTTTTAAAATTGAGAATTAGGTATACATTACTATTAACATTAATACATAAATATGTTTATATAAATTCTTTACAGTAAGTTTGAAGTAAAGTGAAGGGTAGGGTAGAAACAAAGAAAAAACATATATGCAAACAAATAGTACAGATAGGTCGCTTTGCAAATTCTAGATATCGGCTCAAATTCGTGATTGAGAATTCGAATCCAAAAGCGGAAACATCATCAGGAAATCGAATTACTTTGGTTGCAATTTCGGACAGTTTGATTGCTGGCTCCGCTCATTGGTTCAGATGGAATGATGTCTGAGGAATGATGTGGGTTTTGATGCTTTTACATACCACATATCGACGCCTCCAAACAATAGTATGCTAAGTCGACTTAGCATGTTTTCAAGTTCTTTACATTTTTATATTTAACGTCCTTTAACTAAAATTCTGTCAAATTTTGGTAATAATCGGACAATCCGAACAGAAGTTATAAACAAATATTTACTTAGCATAGTACTGAAGGTCAAAAAAATGTCCAAACTTTTAGAGCTTGTCCTGGAAAACTCCTTGTTCAGAATTAGCAAACTATTATTTGGAGGTATCGAACGTCCTTTAACTTACACTCTGTCAAATTTTGGTAATGATCGGTCAATCCGAACAGAAGTTATAAACAAATATTGACTTAGCATAGTACTGAAGTTCAAAAAAATGTCCACACTTTGAGAGCTTCTCCTGCAAAACTCACTTTTTAGACTTAGCATACTATTATTTGGAGGTGTCGATATGTAAAGAAACCCTGATTTAGTCCGATATTTATAACATTCGTAACAAATTTGGAAAAAGATTAAATATGATATATTCCTTCCGGTACCTCTCCAATAAAAGTTTGAAAATTTCGTTTCAGTCACTCATCAACAATTTTATCTTCGTGTTGAGTGCCTCCTTTGTTAGTCTGTATACATTTAAACAAAACATGCAAAATTCTATATTGTAGAATATTTATCGTTAAGATCGACATGAAAATGTTACGCTTTTTAAGATGTCTAGAAAAAATTGTGGTAGATTTAAACAAATTTATTGTCTCTGATTACACTATGCAACACTGAAAATGCAAACAACTTCTAGTATAAAATTTTTGAAAGTACATATTTAGACTACAAAAACCCTAGTTGAGTTTTGTCCTGTCAGATCCAGTTCGGATTTTATGGCCTCATCTAAACCGGGCTAAAACTACACTTTTTTGCATTTATCAGGCCGTTATCTTCGAAAGGAATAGAAATTTGCCCATGCTGTCTTTAGCAACATTGTAGCCCTAAGCTAGAAGAAATTATCTGTTGAACAGACCACACAAGAAAAACTTCATGTAGGGCATCAAAATCGATCAAATATAGAAAATTTTACATAGTTTCTGGAATTCTTGTCGGTATCGGCTATACTATTGAAAGTTGAACCAAGTAGCCCATTGCAAAAATCTTCTTAACAATGTTCTGAGCAATTCTTTGGAACATTCTGAAACTCTAAAATGCTTATTTCATGTTGTTTCAGCGGTATTTTGTATCATATCTTTTTTTAAAACCTCTTTCAAACACTGTTCACACCAACAGTTTATTCTCACATTTCTGTTTTCACCACATTATTGAAATATTTATTAAATCGTCGTTGAAAAATATGCTAAAAACGACGTGATGGAGGCACTTTACAACAATGACATGTTCTGAAGAGTTGTGTATTATATTCTAGCAAAAATTTTTTCAAAAGAAAACATTAAGAAACAATTAACAGTTTTAGAGATATGGCCCGAAATGTATATAAATTATGGAATTTTTAGATATATTTTGAAATTTGAGACAATAAATATAGTTTTTCGAGTTCATTATTTCTCCAAACATTTTATTCTTGCTCTTATCTACAAATTTGTTTCAGAGGTCCGAAGAAGATTTGCATTGGTTTCAGAGATATAGCCCCGAATTTCTTTAAAAACTCAATATTTAACCATGTTTAGATGGGGTCATAAAATCCGAGCTGGATCTGACACAACAAAACCCAACCAGGGTTTTTTGTCGTTTGGGTCTGTACTTTCAAAAACCAAACACCACTATGTGGGGAGGGTATTATAAGTTGGTTTTGGGCAAAAAGTTTGTAACGCGTAGAAATAATGGTCGCAGACCCATACTTATATATACCAAAATGAATGTCGCGAGCTGAGTCGAAATGGCTATGTGTGTCCTCCGTCCGTCTGACCATCTAAATCTTGTAGGTCGCAATTTTGAACGGATCGTCACCAAATTTTGGGTGTTGATGAGGCTCCCTGAGGCGAAGAAGCCTCTTGATTTTGGCGATGGTCGGATAATATTCAGGGGTGCGAATGGGAAAAAACGTATGTGGGGAAAAATTCAAAGTTCTATTTTAAAGTTCTATAAAGTTCTATTTTAAGCTTCTATAATGGGTATAAGAAAAGCAAAACCTGCTACTGAAAGTAGAAAATATCGCATTTACAATAAGTAAAGTAGGTTGTCGTAGGTGGTTAAAAACGAAGATATCACAATAGTCGCTAATAAAACACAACTTTTCATTTTTGTGATTTTAATTATAATGACGAATATTACAGCACTGGTTGTTGACCATACAAAAGCAAAGCCTGAATATGAAAGTAAAAAATCCTATCTTTACAATGATGCAAAGTAGGTTGGCGTATATGGCTAAGTAATGGAGATATCGCAATAGTCGGTAATACATCCCATTTTCAATTTACTTGAAATCACACTACAGACCACAATTTTAATCGGATCGTCCCGACATTTTGGGGGTTAATGGGGATCCCACAGAGGATAAAGCCTATTGATTTGGCTGATGGCTATACCAAAAGCAGAACATGGTAATGCAAATAGAAACAAGTAAAAAAGTATCAGTCGACTTAGCCGACAGAGATATACCCTCAGCAAGGGGGGATTGAAACACAAAAAAAAACTTATGTATTTAGTGGGTTTTTCAAAATTTTGATTAAAGCTCACACATTTGTGAAGGATATCTATAGATAGGACTTTTGTACCATACTTGCCTAAGGAAAACATAATATCGCTGTAAACAGGGCCATTAGGAAAACCTTCTGTAAAGTTTTCCAAAGGGTCCTCGAAAAGACCCTTAACCACACAAAAATGTTGAACATTGGTACCAAGGATTGGATCGATAGGGCCCACATTTGAACATAAACGAAATATTTAGAAATAAAAAGTTTGGGCCCAATGGGTTCCTTCGTTTATGAGATATCGCGCGTACCATTGTAGCGAATATTTTCAACTTTTGTTGAGGAGGTACCGAAATAAGCACCACCTTCAAATTTCATCTAATATTCGAAGAAATATTACGATACCCAAAGTGTGGACGCAATATTCGGTTCGTGCTCTCCAGCCACTACATACAGCGCCATAGGGGTTTTTTACAACTCTCGGGCAGTTTTCTCAAGAGTATGGACTCACCCTGAAATAACTTTTACTGTCGCAATTGAGGCAGTGAATGCAAGTTGCTTCAACAAAACTCAAAGTAATTCGAGAGCAGTTCTTAAAGTGAGATTATCCGAGATTTGTGTGAGAGGTACCCGAAGGAGTGGACAAATATAGTCCATATTCGAACCAGATCTATATCTGGTAGATATATTAGGATGTGCAATATATGGACCACATCGGTCATTCCCTTCAAGAGTTATCATGCGCACAAGTTTTCCGAACATTTTTGAACTATTGTGGGGGAGGTACCTGAAGGAGTAGACCTATATGGCTTATCTTCGAACTTAAACTAAGTTTGGACAAAATATTACGAAGGCCAAATTTTGGACCGAATCGGCCGATCCGTTCGAGAGTTATGTGGCGCTCCGACCACTACACACGGTGTCATAGTAGTTTTTTTTTTGCGACTTACAGGCTATTTTCTCAGGAACTATGGACTTGTCCTTGATGAAACTTGTACCTTCGAATGGGGGAGAGTGAATACAAGTTGTTACAACAAAAGTCAAAGAGATTCGAGAGCAGGTCCTAAACTGAACTTTTCGAAATTTTGTGTGGGCGGTACCCGAAGGAATGGACCGCTTGAGCCCATATTGGGACGTAATCTAAGTCTGGTAAAAATTTCACGATGTGCAAAGTATGGATCAAATGGGTTACTCCCTTCAAGAGTTACCGTGCGCACAAATGTTCCAAACATTTTCGAACTTTTGTGGGGGAGGTACCGGAAGGAGTGGACCGATATATCCCATCTTCGAACTTAAACTAAGTTTGGACAAAATATTACGAAAGCCCAATGCTGGACCGAATCGGTTGATCCGTTCGAGAGTTATCGTGCGCTCCAGCCAGCCAGACAGACATACGGACGGACATGGCTAAATCAACTCCCAATTGTCTGAAACACATTTCGCCCAAACATACTTGGGGCCTAAAACCATTATTTCGATGAGGCACATTTTGCCCGTATGAAAGTGTATATGGTAATATTCAAAAAAGTTTTTCAATCGTTGAAGTTGAGGTTCACCATTTAATAAGTCGCGAACTGTTAATATATTTTATAAAATATGAACATATTTATATTAATTGAAGTGTTTTAGCCACGATCTGATAATATGGACCATAACAAATAATTTTCGTGGAAGCTGCGTTGGTGGTAATATAAAAAAATGGGAAAAATGTGTTGAAGTAAACAAGTTTTTTCGTTTTTTAATTCTGGCCAATCCACGCAAACATCGAACCTGTGCCCAAAGAAAGAACTAAAGAATACCTCTTGGGCAACATGGTTCTAGTGTATGACTTTTCGATATATACACGGCATCCTCCTAAAATCGATGCTGACATTTTGAAGTTTTGATTTCAGTGTTTTTCGAATTTTTCTTATAATTAGAGGGTGCAACTAGATAATAATCCAATAGTTAATAGGATTGTAGAACTCGCGATTCCACGTCGTTCGATGTATATCTCATGAGTGTGCTCCGTACAGCTTCCTTGTAATAGGAGTCCAAAGGCGAAAATTTGGTGCGTAAATTTTCTGAAAAAACCTATTTTTTGGCTTTGAAATTTACAACTGTCGTACAGGTACCCCTGAACCCCGCGTGATTTTAGTTTTTTAAGTGCCGGATCTAATGAGCTCTTCCGCGTTCAAATCCATCCACTAAAACGCCGGATATAGATACCTTGAAAGTAGGAAAATTTGCAAAAATATATTTTGATTATTTTTACATAAATGTAATCCTTTATACGCGATTATAATATTTGCCAAAAAGATGTGTCACAAAATACAAAGATTCAGGAGTAATATCCCTATTTATCCCAAAATAGAATGCGGTGGCACATCCGCAGTTCTTGACGAATCTGTCTAAAATAATTTAAATTGACGTATTTTTAATAGGCCGCCATTGAAATCGGATGCACCTTATAATCATATGCACATCGCGTAATTTTTGCCCACTTGAAGGTTTTTTGAATAGTAAGATGCAACTGATGGCACACTTTGGCCGCTGAATGAAACATACACATTGATAGACATGGACTCCCTGTATCCGAAAAGCACATGCACCTCAACCGATTTAAACGGATTCTCGAATTATACGGTTTTTAATATCTATGTTTTTTCTTTGATTGTAATTTCAATTTTATTCTCTACTTCTTATTTCTATTGCTTACCACAGAAAGCAAATATACTTCCACGATGACTAATTACATTTCTTGTAGAAGTTAAGGCAAAATACTTCAGGATTTGTATGGAAATTTAGCGACATAATAGAATAACTCCAAACATTTTTTTTTAATTTTTCGTATTTAACCAAAAAATACGTTTTTGAAATAATTTCCAATAGTAAGTTTCCGTTCTTTGTTCTTACTGTAATATGCAAGTTTTAAACGCGATCTTTATAATTTTGGGCTTGGATTTTTTCTACGCGTTCTCTAGATTCTGTACGTATTTTTAAATTATTTTTTTAGAGATTTTTATGGACTCTGAGTAAGAATAAATAAAATTTACTCCAAGATTTCTGCAATTTTTGGATTTTCCGCGAAAATAAAACTAAATTTAGCAAATCTTTTAGCATCTACGGATAGATATCAAATGCTGATAACGATTCATATATACATGTTCTTATTACAACACAATAGGAATTTTTAAATATTTTTTCTTTATAACAGAGTAAAACCCCATATAACTTTTGAGGGCAGCATCCAATTTTGTGAACGCGAACAGATTTGAAACCACAATTGTTTTCGTAACCCATGTACCAAAAATGGCGGATGTGCTCGCCAAAAAAGTTTTTAATTTTTTTCTATGTAATTGTAAAGGAAATTTGAAATTTACCATATACCCTCGTTAGCATAAATGCTGACGGTATAAATATAAATATATAATTCACAAATATGTAAAGAATGTTGTTGTAGGTGGTGAAACATCGGAGATATTGCAATAGTCGCGAATCCAACCCAACTTTTTATTTTTGTGATTATAATTGTAATGACGAATATCACAGTTTAGGTTGGCGACCTTCCATAGCCAAAGTCTGGCTATGAAAGAAGAAAATCCAATTTTTACAATGATGCAAATTAGGTTGGCGTAGTTGGTCAAACAACGGAGATTTCGCAATAGCCGGTAATACATCCCACCATTTTTTTTTTAATCAATAGGTCGCAAATTTGATCGCATCGTCAGAAAATTTTGGGAGTCTATGCGGGCCCCACAGAGGAAGAAGTTTGTCACAGAAAGTGTGGTAGTCGAATAATTATCCCTAAAAGAAATATTTACCAGTGAAAAGCTTATACACAGGGGTAGTGTTGTAGGGTATCACATAGTAGGCCCCATCCCGACTTTAGCCTTTGCTAAACTGTTTTGATTTTTTATTGAAGTCCTTACTCCTAAGAAAAGTTAGGTTAGGTTTAGGGCGACATAATCAAAGCATGTCCGCATTTGACGTTCCTTGGCCAATTCTGTCTCTTAGAGTTGTTAAATCTAGTGATTTAGTTCAGTACCATAGTTTGCGTATGAGTTATTTCGTAAAAACAGGGATAATAATACTCATACGCAGTTCGTTCATACAAACGACCGGTGTCTACTGAACTATTTAGTAACTAAGTCGTTCAAACGAACTTATTGTTACGTCATGTAGCATGCAGCTAATCCATATATTCCTTAGCATATGGCTGTGAGCCGTAACGCTGGACGGGGAGTGCGTCTTCACCAGGAGACTTGGTTTTTTTCAATCCTTTTACTCCTTTCATTCACCACAAACTCAGTTTGTGCATGGGTTTTAGATAGAAACTTCTTCATTTTTAAAACTTCGCACTATCACGTTATCGTAAAAGACTTTCTAGACAAATTGTTATATAGTAGAACCTCGATAATTCGTAATACAAGAGACCGACAATTTTATACGAATTATCGCGAATCTACTGCATCTAGTACTTCCTCCCTAATTCCATTAACAAAGGTTTGCGTTTTTCTTATCATAAGAGTTATGAGGTCGGGAGTATTCAAGTGTTCTAAAATGGCCAGGTCCATTTTCTTTTTATTAGTACAACCCCACGAGTACCACTAGTATTTCGTTAACTGTCGGCTAGACGAACGGCAGAGGGTTCTCTGTCGACCCCCTCCACTAGCGGAAAAAATTTATATTTTATATAGGTCAACGTTTCCTGGATTAGGGCGATATGTTTATTTTACTTTTATTGACTTTCTCCACCACGACTTCTGTTGCCGTTTCATTTCGATGGAGATTTATTTGGCTTACTTCGATCATGGCTCCTACCAAAGATGGGCTTCTTGGGAGTCGCTGATGGTTTCGACTCCTTCTTGTGTCTTTCGCTCTTTTGTTTTATCTCTTTGCCTCTTTGGTTTGGCTCATCGATTACTGCCCATGCAATTTTGAAGTGGACAGCGTTTGAAACGTTATACGCCGTGTCCTTTGTTTCTGTCAGACTGGCCACTGGGTTTAGGTGCAACTAAATACTCATGAATTCACGAAAAAATCCTTTCATTTTAAAATTCGAGTGAAGCATTTAGTGCTTCAAATTTTTTCACAAAATATGTTTACTTAAGGAAAATCTTTTATTTCAACACGATTCAAGCACTTAAATATAAAACAATAGACACAGAAAAAAAAAACAACCCAGATAAACAAACGTTGCTTGCAATGGGAATAAAATGAGCTTTTTAGTTTGACTTAACTCTGGGGTTACAAGGAATTGTTTTGTATACCGTGTGTTTGTTCTTCATTTTTGGTCATCTGCCTATTTGGCTGTGTAGCTTTTTGTCTAAATTTGTGTTAATGCTACATTCTAACTGAGCTGTTGATATTTACAATAGAAAATAGTTTTATCTCCTGTGGACTCTAAGCGGGATTACCACTATAAAAGGAAGGATAGTAGCAAAGCTCTTTTGCACAGTGGCCATAATATATATTTAACATGTATTATAAGGTCATTTATGACATCAGGAGTTTAATGTCAAAGTCAATATACGAAAAAAATATATTTTTTAAAGGAGGTATCCGGATACGATCAGATATTTCATTATCATTTCTTTGAGATTCTGTTTACATTTAACTGAAATAGCATTTGAAGGATATCGGAAAAAGGAGCCTTAATTGTAAACAAAATATTTTAGAGATAAGCAGAAAGTATAACGCTAAGTTTCACATACCAAAAAATAGCACTGTTATTGCAGCGTATACTTGTTTCATAAATAGTGAATGAAAACCACAACTATGGAACCTTAAAAATTTATCTATTTTGCAACATTATCCAAAATGGGTTATTCTTTCTATGGGTTATTCTTTGTAATAAAAGTTAAGTGTAAACGAGGAACTATGTCGAATAACATTTATGTCTGTGTTCACGATAAATCGGGACTTTATTTAATTCTCTTTTTTATTAAATATAGGCAAACCTCATTAATTCAAACACAGCTACAAATAATTTAACCTCTTATGTTTCCTAACTGATATTATCAATATATCCACGAAACTTTTGGTGCTCACATAGTTTCATGTTGCGTCTTCAAACGATTCTTCAGTTTATTCTTCGATAAATATCATAACTTGTCTTGTCAAAAATACCACTGTACATCGAACAATTTCCGTCAACACAATCTTACTAGCATAGGAAAATAACATTTGAAAAGGCCAAAAAAAAGAAAAGGCGAAAAAGTGAAGAAAATTAAAAACAGGGAAAACAGCTTATATAATGTGACAACACAGCTTACCATACCACGATAGTTGTCCAAACGGTTATTCATGCAGGGAAGTGCAAAACAAAAACAGACTGAATTGGAATGTGGCGAGTAAACATAAAACATCCACACAGATGTCCCATAACCACCACCACTACTTGTATATAGGCCATACCAATATGAAAACACATTTACCACTAGTCTAAAATATTAGTGGGAGAGTTGGTAGGCATGCGAGTGCGGTGTCTATAAAAAACAGATGGAGATTTTCTATAGGAAATCTCTATAAAAATTCACCGCAATATAGAGCCTACTCCCGTTGGTGGCCTTGCTCAATGCTTTCGCTGTTGTTTGGGTTCCTCACAATCCCTATAGGCAAGTTGCAAACCAAACTGCTGCCTTTACCACTCACTTTACCATTACCCTGCCAACCGAGCAGTAGTCCCTTTTGTGGTTGTTCCACGTAGCACACTGTGTTTTTGTTTGAGTTGATGGTATTCATTGCGGTTTATAGTCCTAGTAGAAGTGATACAACATGGCACATATTACAGCAGCCCGATTGTCCATAGACGTTCCCAGTGGTTGGTTGGCTGGATGGTTGACTGGCTGTTTCATTCCTTTTTTCTCTCTTGGCCATGTTGTTGTGGCAAGATTATCATTTTTCACTTATGTCATCATCCTGGCATAAATACGTTTTGTAGAGCTAAGGAATTTAATCGCACACCCATCTCTCCCATTCAGGCAACAGCATTCCACTGCATTTTTTGCCATTCATCTGATGAGCATGACGAAAAAGTCGACAAACACAAACCATATTTTGCAAAGGCATTAAAAACATTTCCCCCACCCACCCCCAAGGACTACTTGTCATGCATTCGATGCCAACGAACAGCAACAAAACATAAAAAGTTATAATCTCTAGTTTATGCACAATGCCAGGGAATATCTTTACATTTCTTTGGAAAACACCTCCCTGCCAAGTTCTCCCCACTGTCTGTCTGTTGCAGCATTCGTTTTGAGAGTTGTTTTATGATGATTTTTTGCTTTCTTCTTTTTCACATTTTGAATGTTTTATGTTGTGAGCTGCCATTATTAAGAGTATGTACCTAGATATATGTATTCTTAACTACACTCCTACCTACCTACCCACCAACATCATATCATCCTATATATCGCGCATACTTAGCCTTTTGTTTGAATTTAAGCTGATAAGGATCTGTGGCAACAACGCCATAATACAAAAATAATCAGCAATACAAAATAATGAATGTGTGTATGGCCACGAAGACGTCGACGACGATGGTTAAAAAACTAGAAATCCTTAAAATCTCATTCATATACAATGAATCAAGAATTGCTTATGAAAACAAAAGCAAAAAAGGGATAAAAGAATGCTACATATGTCTTGAAGGAGAACTTCCTCCACTTAAAAACCAACAAAAAAATATTTGTTGCATCTACGTACATATGTAATTGAAAAGCATACATGGCACCCTACAAGGCATTGAAGAGAAATTTAAGAGACTCTAGCTTCTTTTTATTTGCAATTTTCACCACAGCGACTAGTTTTCTTGTTAGGTAAACACCATTCCATTGAATGCAAATCCCAGTGCCTTCGATCTATATGAGAGACGGTCGTGTTGCATTCAATCCGCGGCCTTATGATTCATTCCACTTGCATATTTTGAAATTTATTAATGTATGTGTTAATAATATGAGCTTCCTTTCTAGTTAATTTTTTTCCAATAATTTGAGGTCGTGGTAATTGTATTGATTCAAATTTGACTTAGAATGTAATTGATTACAATAATACTGTGGAATAAATTCAGGTTAGCAACAATTAGGTCCATTCTGAGAGTTGCGGGTGCAAATAGAGGGTAAATTAGAAGACCCGTATCGGGCCGTTTGTTTATGTTAGTTCGATTTTTTTAATTTTTTTAGATTTTCAACCAGAACATTGCACAATGGTAAATTTTCCGAAAACCCTGGCCAAACATCGAAAAACAAACTTTATCAATTTACACTAAATAGTGTAAAATATTTGGATTTTTTGTCTCAATATTTAAGTTGTTTATAAAAATATTATAATATCCAAAATAAACTACGGCTTATAAATATTTTTTTGTGTAATTGTAATGAACATTATGTGAAACGTATTTAAAAAGTTCAGTGTCGCCAATGAAGTGCGTTTTTTAATAATGATAATTAATAATGATGTCCGCAATGGTTGATTTTTTTCAAGGTCAATTTTCACAATAAATTATGAACGTAGTTGTGAGTAAGATGGATTTGGACTGTGCACCTTATCATTTCATAAAAAGGGAAGATGATTTTAATAATTCGCATCGAAACAACCTGCACAAATTTGCACTTTTATTTTTTATGTGGCATTTTTTTTCATATTTTAAAGGAGGCTATTAACGATTTTTGAAAACAAAAAGATTAAATTAGCCTAAAAACTACTTTAAGACCCCTTTAGTGACCCGACGAGGGTTAATTAAAAAAAACATTCCTCGCATTCTTGTTAGTAAAGTTGCCAACGACACCATTCACCTAAAGTGCAAGGATTCCAAGGTATCTTGACTAAAATATTTTCAAAAGCGTTGAAATGGTGGAAACTTCCCCCTATTTTAGTTTCTTGTTTTCTTTGCAAAATGTATACTTATATTTATTTGGTATGCGACGCAAATAGAGATTTCATGTCTTTGTTGACTTATAATGAAATTTAGTGGAGAACATTTTTGCCTTTGACATCATTCTTCTCAAATGCTATTTTGTGGGAGAATTATGCACAAACTCAGATGAAGTACGACTTTATCCCTAAAATTGTTTTTAATTTTTGTGTATTTCTGGAGTTTCGATAAGATGTTGAGTTTTAATGTATTCTTCGACCTATAGTTAAATTTATGGCGAACAAATTTGTAGAATATTTTAATCTGATACGATTTTGTAAGAGAAGAGACCAGAAAGATCCCTTTAATTGCCGTCTGAGGCTTAAATAATATTAAAAATGAAAGCAGCGACCCGAACAACATAACAACCCAAGGTTAGGTCAAAATCCATTAATTTTTAGAGTTTTGGCCAGATTTTTCGTGCATTGTTGGCGTTTTTATTGGGATGGCGTTGCATTTTTTTTTCAAAAGAGTCTGACTTAGTCCCATTGTTGTTGTTTTAATATTTTAAAATTTCAACTCTTTCCACAAAAACGCTCTAAAAAGATTCCGCTTCCTAATTACTTTCGTTTTAATAGAATATCTTCAAACTACGTACAAACGTTCGTATATGTTGACCAATACTTAAAGGATTACGAATTTAAGGATCTCTAACTTGATGCTTGGTACTTTGGCCATAGGGTACTTAAAGTCAAAAAAATTAACTTTATCAAATGTCAAACTATATTGAATTCTTACCTCACACGATACGGCTTGAACAAATATGGCAATGGAATGGAATGTCAGGACACCCAACAAAAAAACATGTAAAGAAACTCGGAAAAAAAACTTTATAAACTGTCATGTAAGTTTTATGGCGGCAGAATGTAAGAATAAAACAAAAACGACAACTTGTACTGTGAGAGGAATAAAAAGTTTAAAAAAAAATGTGTGAAGATTTTCAATACAACAAATATTTTGGAATGTAAGTCAAAGATAACAGCCAGAAATGTGTGTGTAAATGTTTTACAATACACTGAACAGTAAATTGCATAGGTTAAGGTAATAAAATTTGTATAAATATGTCATATGTATTAAGTAGCACTGTGCAACACATATTCTGACTCTGCAGCGTGATAGAAAACCAAAACAATCCCGTTTTTCCAGAGTTATGCACTTTCGCCGTTATGGGACCCGAAGATTTGGTGCCTTGATGTCAAAAGGAGTCATTTGTCAGGCTCATAACTTGCAAACGGTTTAGTTTAATTGATTTACTCTCTGAATCTTAGGAGTCTCATAAAACATTTTTTAATATTTTTTTCCTCCGGTTCAGGTTTATAAATATCAAACCATACAATGTACAAAATTGTCCTACAAACATTATTTGAGAAGAATGATGTCAACGGCAAAAATGTTCTCCACTAAATTTCACTGTAAGTCTCCAAAGATATGAATGTAGGTATCAATTTTGCAAAAAAAGAAACAAGAAACTAAATATGGTGGACGTTTCCACCATTTCTCTACACTTTTGAAAATATGTGGGTAAAGGTTCCTTGGAATCCATGCAATTTAGGTATAGTGTATCGTATATCATCGTCGGGGGTCTTTAAGGGGTTTTTAGGGTTAATTTAGTCTTTTTGTTTTCAAAAACTTTTAAAAATATCCATTAAAATGTGGTCATAGCAGATCAAAATATTCTATAAAATTGTTTGTCATAAATTCTACTATAGGTCTCGTAATACTTCAAAACTTTAAATTTTAGCTAAACGCCAGGAAGTGATCCTATATTATATACTCACATTCTGAATCAAAGAAAATATTATATACATATGCAAGACAAAATGCTACATAAAAATGAAAAGGATGAAATCATGATATTGGTAGCGATCCGTAAAATTTTGCAACACTGTCTGTTCGTTTTGAAAAACATTACTCTCTGTAATAGAGGGTAATAAATGAAGTTGAGCCAATGGGGGAATACTCCACTCAAGCAATCGAAAAAAAATGAAAAGTTCAAATTTGTGCAGGATGTTTCGATGGAAATTGTTAAACAACTCTTCCCTTTTTATGAAATGATAAGGTAGCACAGTCCAACTTGATCTTACTTACAACTATATGTGTGTTCCCGTACTTTTTCAATGGTAAAGGTAGTAAAAGAGCGAAATGTGAAAAATGAGATGCACATACAACTTTATTCAAAAAGTACGAGAACGGAAAAATGGAAAAAACGTAAAAAAAAAACTGGAACAAATGTCAAAGTCGGCCTACTAGCCAATCAGAAGGTGGCAACCATGTTACTATTTTTTCACGCTCAAATTTATCGTGTAAAAAGTTTGTAAAGATAGCGACATTCTTTTTTGTTTAAAGAGAAGTGAACATTTTACAACTTTTTTGTGTACGGGAATGGGTTTTTGCGTAAAATGTGTAAAAGTGGTAAAAATTGTAAAAACTTTTTAGTTCTGGAACAAAGCTTATTTTCATAATTTATTGTGAAAATTGACATTGAAAAAATCAACATGTGCGGACATCAGTTATTAAAAAACGCGCACTTCATTGGCGATACTGAGCATTTTACATACGTTTCACATACCATTAATTACAATTACAATATTTTTATAATCAACTTAAATATTGAGACAAAAAATCCAAATCACTTTGACCTGCTTTAATACCCACTTACTAAACAAGAAACGAATATATTTTTTCATAATTACACGCAGCGCGATCCTATAGACAATATCTTACACTATTTAGTGAAAATTTATATTTTTTCGATTTTTAGCCAGGTTTTGTTTTGTCCACTGTGCACTGTGCTGAAAATTGTCTGCTGTGCAAAGTAATAAATTAAATTAAAATCAAGGCGAATTTAACAAGGTGATCCTATAGGCGAATTCAGGCCGAAGTCTTCATATGCTGTCAAATTTTTTTGCGCGAAATATCCACAAAAGGTTGAAGAAAACGGTAAAATATTCTTCGCGAAGTTTAAATAAAGATGTTGTCCACAGATATTCTTTATAAAAGCGAAATATTTGTTATTTATTTTTGATTAAAAATATGCTTTGACAGCAAATGAAGACATCAGATGGTAGTATTGTATAACCTTTTTTCTTCCACCATGATTAAAATCCAAGACCCGACAGGAAAAAACATTTCTAGGGAATATGCAATATAGACCGAGTTGATTGGAAAGTATTTATAAAATATTTTAATGACAAGATTATTACTCGAAAAAATAAATAAATATATTTTTACTATTTTTTTCGATAACGTAAAGGAAAAATTGTTATCGTAGTAAAAAGTAGTAGCTTCTTGCAGGTTCTGGAATACAGCAATTATTTAAAAAAACTAATTTTTTCAACACATTTTTGCCGCTCACAAACGTATCTTATACATATTTCTTTTTTGTTGTGGACTTTTTGGCTGTTCCATCTGTACAAAAGTTAATGTAATCTATAATGTTATCGAATGAAACACAAGCAGTTTTTGCTCCCATCACACAGGACACACCATGTCTATAATGAGCATTTGAGTATGTGTAATGATACAACGATAGACTTTTGACCTTAAAACTTTAAGAAGGAAGAGAGACGGCCAGTTGAAAGATTGCCCAGAAACAAAGCAAAAAAATGTGTTTTAGTGTGCCAATAGAATTCTTCTGCAAACATGTTGCTTGAAAGTTGCGACCATTGCATCATTGGTAACTATGCTTTGTCCTGGAAAAACTTTTACACTTTTTATTCTGTCTGTCACATATCTAATACATACAAAAACTGACATAAGATTGGGTGGATCGACTCAAGTATGCAGTACGAAAGACTTTCATCGGTTGCTTTTGATGCACAAAACCTTTAGTTTTTAACTATGTGAAAATATGGGCAAGTTTTCAAACTTTTGCATTTATGTCACTTTATTTGAAAAGTATATCGTTGACATTTTTTTGTGCTATTGTTGTTATTTATTTTTTTAGGGGCCTACAGCCGCCAACGTCATGTACCAGAGAGTTGAACACTTTAACGTAATGATTTGATTTCACACTTGTTTGGAGTTTTTTTTTTTATTTAATTAGACATCGTCGTGCTGTATTTACTGATGATACTAGTTGAGACGTGCAGATCAGAGAACTTTTATTTGGGCCGATTGAATACTTTTATAAAAAAAAACATGCACGTTTAGTCATACTTAAATATATATTGACATACACAGTTTTATAGAATGTTCAAATTTCTAACATATTTTTAAGGTAGTATTGAACTTTCGAATGTAGGTCATTATAGGTGTACTGGGGCTGAGTTTTTGGAACTTCGTACATAAGGATAATAAAAGTGCTAAAATGTAATAAAATTAGTAGTCTTTGTAAAGCTAAAATGCCATTGATGTTACGTCCAATAAATGTACCAAATGGTTTTTGAAAAATCGTACACTAAAAGGTACTAAAATTGGTGTTATGTAGAGCTAACAACTTGAAATTTGATTTTAAACGTTCGATTGCGATTAAGGTTTTGGATAGGGGCGTGGTTATTGAAACTCGTACCTAGTGATGGAATTCTGTTGGAGTAGGATGGAGATAAGAAGGAGGTTCTATAAATTCGTTCTAAGTAACCATTGCGTACTGACTAGTGAGCACGTTTATCGGACAACACCTTCAGGTGCCTCTCACAAAATTCAAAATTTTCCCTTAAGCCTAGTTTTATGACTGTTTGTTTTGACTGTTTTACAGAGTTTGCAGCGATTGTTAATTTCTATAAGGGATTATGGGAAATACGTAACTTTTGCAAATTTCTTGAGAAAGAAATTACTTTTTCTCTGAAACTTAACAAATTACCGTAGCGTTTATTTTTCCTCAGGTACTAAATTTAAGTGAAATTCCAACTAGTGGACTAGAACTTAGGGGGAAAATGGAGTGTCCTCTTTCAGCCCATATATACTTTTGTACACGTCCCGTCCATTGAACACTTTTTTAAATTAATTAAAATTACATAGGTAGAATGTGTGTTTTATTCATACCGTTTCCCATATTAGTTATAGCTTTTCTACAAAAATGGATATTTTTACAGTGTTTTATTTAACTTGCTTTGGTGTCCGTTTAGTTAAATTCTAGTAACTCATTTTTAAAACATTTGCAGTTGACCAATCGAACTGAAACTTTTCACACTTTTCAGATTTTTTCCTATAGCCCCAATATAGCGGTACCTCCCAATTTAGTTCAAATCTAGTAATTCATTTGTAAGACAGTTGCAGTTGACCAATCGAACTGAAACTTTGCACACTTTTCAGATTTGGATGACAATACACGAATATGAAATCAAAACCAATATGGGTCCATTTTTTCCTATACCCCCCATATATCGTACCAGACGTTTTAGTTCAAATCTAGTAACTCATTTTTAACACAGTTGCAGTTGACCAATCTTACTGAAACTTTGCACACTTTTCAGATTTGGATGACAATACATGAATATGAAACCAAAACCAATATGGGTCGATTTTTTTCCGATAGCCCCCATATAGCGGTATCACCCGAATTCAGGTGTTTAGAGTTTTTATCTACTTTTTCGGCCTAAATTGACTGTATTTTGGTTATTGACTTCTCAGTGGTCAAAAATGTATTTACTAAAAAGTTAAAAATAAAAATAATTAAAAATTAAGTTTCAGTGTTTTATTTATAAATGCACTTAAAACTAGAAAATAATTTGTCGCTTAGCATCAATAAGTATATTCTTCCTCATGATGGAATCTCCCAAATAAAACGCTTGTCGTTTAATTTTGCCACCTTTATTAATTTAAATGCAAGCGTTTTATTTTGGGAGATTCCATCACGAGGAAGAATATACTTGATGAGGCTACGCGACAAATTATTTTCTAGTTTTAAGTGCATCTGTAAATAAAACACTGAAACTTATTTTTTAATTATTTTTTTATTTAAATTGTATATGAGTTTTATCAATACCCAAGGAGTAAATTTTTATTTTTAGTTTTATGATTACCCAAGGAGTAAATTTTGATTTTTGAACATAATATAAATTTTTCGAAAAAATATGTTTGAATATTTTAAATTAAACTAAATTTTTGTTGTAATTTATTTATGGACGTTTGGCCATTTTTAATAAATTGCAACATATGAAAAAGTCAAAAACACTCATATTTTGATGCAAAATATGAAAAAAATCAAAATTTTAATTTGGACCCTGACCTCTGCAACTGCTAAACCGAATTTTTTCATGAATTTTAAAAAAGCTATATATCGGGCAGGTGCTTGAAGATACTTCCCTCATAAAATTTCAGAATTTCGCTTAAGTCCAGTTTAAGTTCGGGGATTGTTTTGAAATTGTTGTCAAATTTGTTTAATGTGAGAAGTGGCAAGTCCATGCTTTCTGACATATCAAAAGAAATGAGTCATAAAATTACATCCAGTTTTTATTGGATATTCCTCCCACTTTCTGGTGAATATTTAGGGCAACTCCTTGATATAGATCTCGCACTAAAGTTTTTATAAATCTTTGTTTCAATACTGTAGTTTAATTCCGTGTTGATCAGGTCTGTCAGTGGAAGAATTAGTTTCACTACCCCAAAAAAGCCTTAAAATTTACGCTGCAATCTTGCAAAAAATTCTTTTGTTACTTAGAAAAATGCAACTTATGTCCGTTATTGTTTTTTTTTTTGTACTGTGACAGGCTGGCATATATCTTACGCAAAGCTGGCTGATACTTTTTTAATTGTTTTTTTTTTTCATACAAACTCAAAAAATTTTTAGTTGCATGATTTCATAGAAAATATATCAATGCACTATAGGTAATTTGCCCTGTTTTTGAGACAAAAATTAATAACTGCGGAATTAAAGGATTTTTTAACTTTTTAAATTATTTATGTGTAAAAGTGAGATGAAACAAAGATTTTTACAGATAAATTCGGATATAAGGAACAACGGTTATAAGCAACTACGTATATAACGAACAAAGCTATTTTTTCCAATGTCATTATCATTTGTTTTCTTATACACAACAAACTGTTGAAAACGATCACGGTAGTAAGTAACAAAAAATTTGTCCCCGCGAGTAGATTTTCCAACGAATTGTTACTACAGTTTTGTATATTTTTTGAACATACGTTAATAAAGACGAGTTTAGTACTCCTTTAAACCGTATTAATGATTAATATGTAATAGAGATATAAAATAAAGCTTACTACTGCCGCACCGTTTATAGAAAACCACGGATATACCGAACAATTTGTCGCCATTACTTATTTTACTTGCAATGAAATTGTAAACAACAACATTTTTTATATGTATTTATTATTTATTTCCTCAATCCAAAATTACACAATTTTAAGACTTTTTATTGAGAAGTAACCTTATAAAATCTGATAAATATCAAAAAACGGGCAAAAATCGGGTTTTGAAACCTAGTAATACCAATGCAGAAGACTTTCATTAATGTGTTCTAGGTGGCAAAATCACGGCCAAACACGGCCAATTTAGTATAAGTTTATACGAAGTGAGTTTAAGAAAAATAAAATATTTATTTCCGACATTTTGTGTTTTTTGGTCGCTACCCAAAATGTTTAAGCTATATTATGTATTAAATAAATTCCTCTCGCAATTGTCAATCTATTCCATTTTACATATATTCATATTTGGTTTATTTTTCCGCGATTTTAAATACATTGAATATGCCTTACAATATATATTTTTTTAGTTCTTCTTCAAAATTCTCACTTTGACTGCAATTAAAACCGCGATAATTACGCTATTTTGAAAAATATCATTCATATTAATAAATTTTGACATATTCTTTTTTCAATGCCATCTAAAAAATTATTATTATTAAAAGTTGCAAAATCGACTTTTTGCCTCAAAAACAGGGCAAATTACCTATAGTGCAATGGTCTGGAATCGTAATAAATTTTATTATTTATTGCTTTTACATCAAGCAGTGGATGTATAATTATAATAATATAACTATAGGAGAATAGTACAAATAACTCCTAGCTTTGGGACTTCAATGTAACATTCAGAAAAAATCAGGATCAAATTTCCATTACAATAGATATTTGTGATAATTTTTAATAAAAAACTTTACTTTCGATATGCAGGTTCTGTGCACCTCCTTACTGGACTATGTATACAAAGTCAAGCATACGATACAAATATTTTGTTTTTTTTTTTACTTTAAATGTATATCACCGTATACAGTGTTCATGTATATTACACATATATGTATATATCATATGTTTGTGTCTTTTTGCTTTTTTATTGATTTTCAACGTTTGCAATTTCTTTTTTGTGGCTATTTACGGTAGACTCTTAATTAAAATTGTACAAAGTAGAATCGTCTGTTCTTTTAACTAATACTGGCCACACACTGACAAGATTGAAGTTAAATGCAAGTGCAGTATTGATTCGTGCAAAATGTATGTGTGTGAGTGTGCGTATGTGTGTGTGTCTAGTCGAAATATCAGTGATCCATGGCTAATGTGAATTGATTTGATTGAGGTTTTTGCGGTTACCATCGTCTTCCAAGAACCATGAAAAATCCAATAAAATGCTAAATAAAAAGTGTGGCTAAGAAATTTAGTGGTTGGTATTTTGAAGAATAATTAAAAACTTCAAAGAATTACGGAAGTCATTTTAACAAATAAATATTGTGAATGGCTTATTTGTGTGAAAATGGCTTCAAGTGAACAATAATCTTGTGAACGATGTGGAAGAAAAAACTTCACTTATTCAATTATAACAAAAGTAGAACTATTTGTAATGACATTAAATGAAATATATAGTTTTATTTTATTATCAGCACTATCATCATGATCGTTGCAAATAGCTAGGCAGTTGTAGAGGACAAGATTAAAAAAAAAAAAAACATCCAACAGAAAGTTAAACTATTTGCCGGATACCACTACTACTGCTGCTGCAGTTGTTGTCGATTGTTTTATTAAAAGTTCGGCAGAGAAAAGTTTTGCCATTCCCGTTTGCTTTGCTGCTTCAACCACAGCATAAAGTTAGAGTCATAACTGGCCACAACTATGAACTATAATATTCAAGTAGTTCCTGTGTATTCCTATCTAAATATATGGCTGTTGTTTTGTATTTGGTGTTCATTTGTTTAAAGTAAATTACTGCCACTGGACACTGCCTCCATAGTGGTCAAAGTTATTTTTTTCAACGTTCTCATTTAAATTATAAAATAGAGAAGAACCAAAGCAAACTATGAATATGACGAGAACTAAAATTCTTTCAATGACACAAAATCTTAGTTATGTATTATATTTTATATTATATTTTCACTTGCTTTGAATTATATAAATTGTATATTCGATATGTTCCACTTAATTGAATTGGATTTCTTTTTGCAATAGATTATAGAATATTTTGAAAATTCTTCAAGCTATATGACAAAATTAAAATCTGTCCTAAACAATGTACATTGTATCCACTTCTATGTTTCATTGTATATGTAAGGGGAGACTTAACAAAAAACACTAATAAAATATTGTTAAGGAAGTTTTAGCAACTTTCATAAAAAAATGAAAAAAACATGCTTATAAATCGTATGTTTCTCTCCGAATACAACATGAAAAAGTCTGAAGCAAAAGGAAAAATACATGCATACATTTGTGTGTAAATGTATATAACTTGAACAACGACAGCATTTTTGTATTTCCAGCTAAAGGAAGGACCACATATTTTTCCTGTTGTAACCACTGCTGCTATGGTATTAAGATAAAGTCAAGTATGGGAGTGAAATTAATTTGCAAGAGCAAGGGAGTGAAGGAATTATTATCTCCGAAGTTGGTAGAAGCGAAATTGTTGAACAATTGTCGATAAATTCAATTGAATTGTCAATTCTCACATCTTCACCCTTTTGCACAGACCAAGCTAAAGTTTTTCATTGATATTTTGCAGGCAATTATAAACGTTCATCATAACTTTGTATGCGTATACGTCGTTCATCCAATAGTTTCAGCAGCAATAACAGTAGCACTACTGTTCGTAACATCGAACTTGATGAAGTATATGTAAATTGCGGCATCGGTTGATGGACAGCAACAGTATGAAGGAATTGATAAATGACTTGACAATTGGTATATCCTGTTCAGATTTATGTTTTGCTCTTTAAAACTACATTTTGTTCCCTTTTAATCGTTTTTTTGTGTTGCCGAAAAGTTTATTTTTTTCAATATCAAACTTTTCGAATACTTTATTGCTGGGATAACCACCTTTTATATATTTTTATAAAGTTGACTATTTTCCAAATTTTATTGTGTCAATTTTGGCAAATAAGTACATTTTTAAAGATGTTTTTGGATTGTTCACAATACTTCTAGAGGCCCGTAAATTGAATGTATGATAATAGCAGTCAACTGTGGTACTGCCAAGGTATAGGTTTTTAATGTGTGAATATCGCCACTGAATAATATAAATAATATAAAAACATTCCTACAAAGTTAAATTTCGGTAGTACGCTAAAGTCTTTATAAAACCCATGGGCGGCTCTACTAATATCTGCTCAAGATTAATTTTCGTTGGGAAGGAAATAACCGTCTGGTACTAGGGAATTTCAATGCTCATCACGAGCTTTGGCGCTCCGTCCTAGATAATGACCAGAGTGGCATGGCGCTGACAGAGCAGATTGATGACTACACATTTAGCACCGCGAACAAGGACGCCTAACGATGTCTTATATCAATGCGTAAAGTCGCTTGAATGAAAACATTTCAGAGAATCATGAATCATGAGAATTACAGAGAATAATGAACTCTGCAACTGCCCGGTCTATTCCTCTAGGAAAAATACCCGAGATAAGACCTAACTTCCCTGCAGAGGCCGCCATGCAGCAAATTGCCATTGCCATGCCACACCAAGCCAGATGATTCAAGAACTGACGATCAAGATCAATAGGTTTGTTGACGAGCATAAAAGAAACATTTTTGCTAGGAAACCTGAATAGCTGCAGCATTAGCACAAGTACTGGGAAACTGCGGTCAACTATTATGGATTAATGCCTTCCACCTTGGCAGTTAAGTCGAGATCTTCACGATCTAGAAAGAGAGAAATATAGAGAGACAAAAAATAACTTCTGGTTTATCAAGCTTATACGACAGGACAAAATGCTATTCATAGGTAAGTAAGTCGAGATCCTAATGATCTAGAGAAATAGAAAGAGTGAGAGAAATCTAGAGATACAAGAAGAACAAACTCCCAAGACAGACCTAAGTGGTTTTAGCCACCTGCGCTATGGATGATGTGAACGCCTTAATTTTACTGGGCTAGAATTGATAATTCGACAAAAGACATATGTGCAGTGTGTACATTATACCAACAGGACACACGATACGATACACTTTTTCGACTGTCCCAAAATGCCCAATCATCGGACATCTCTCTCTCTCTCTGTAGACGGACATGAACAACCAAATTCATATTAAATACGATCCAAGAAATTACCTTAATCTATATTTATGCGCAAAAATGTTGAATATTTGCGGGGAATGTATCCGAAAAAATGGACTGATAATTCAGTTTCTTATCTCAGGAAGTCACTTTCACAGGAAAATAATTATAACGCTGTAAGAGGGAGAATATAAGAAAATTAAAACGATCCAAGATCCAAAGAAAAGATCAATTTGAACTTTTGTGGATGTATTAGGAGTCGCAATAAGTTTAATAAGATACTGGACATATGTATGTATAAGTGGTTGATCCAAATCAATACACATGTTCCTTTAAAGCAGCAAGAAAAAACACCTTTGTTTAAAAGGACAATTCACACCCAAGTTCGAACTCTACACATCAGAGTTTATTTTCACTTCAGTTGATAAAATATGGCTATGGTTTAACTCTAATCAAGGTTTAGGAGCTGTAGGGTGAGGCAATTTATAACTATTTTTTGTTGCATAATTTATTGACAATATGGATTGAACTTTTCAACAATCTAAACACTTTGAGATACATACATGGATATTTTTGTTGTATGGTGTTCAATCTTAATTTACATCCATTCGAATTTTCATCAGCTTCCAAATATAGATGAATGTCTTTTAATACAAACTACCAATGCAAAAAACAAGTCATCGATTTTTTAACAAACTTTAGTTTGGCAACACAGAGCTCATACATGAACATACACACACATGTAAATGCATGGGTTTTAGTCATAGATTAGAAAAAAACCTGAATTTATGTGCAATGACTGTTTGAGCTTTAACAAAATCTTTAGCTCATAAGTTTTGTTCTAAATTTACACATTCTGTTCATCTTTAGTTCAGATTTTTTCGTTTTCTTCTATTTTTTTACAAAGATTGGCTTCGACATAAAGATTGCCCTAGGAACAAAAGAATTTATTTCATGTCTAGAAAAATGTAGGACGAACTCTGTGGGGCCATCCAAAAAAAATCATCACATCTGCATGCAATACAAACATACGTACGTGTGTACATAGCCACATAAAGTTTCATAACAACATGCATAAAGCTACTTGTTTAACTTTAAAAAATAGCATGTAAATAATGGTGAATGAGTTAGTAAGTTGTGAAAAAGCTCACTGTGACCATGAGTTTCATGAAGAGTTCTCATAACTTGAACACTGACATGTGCATGTGTGTGTTTGTGTGTATCAAGCTTGTTAGAAAATACAACAGTGTATGTGGAATGCTGTGCAAAAAGAGTTGTTTGCAATGGTGTTGTCAAAAAGGTTTTGAGTGTTTGAGGCAATAACAAAAAATGTAATAGATCGGTTTACGGCAAAAGAACAGAAAAACATTTTAACAAAATAAAAACAAGAAAATCATTAAATTCATATAAACAAACACTTAAATATTCGTAGTGGTAAAAAATTAAGAAAACTGTTACGAGTATCTCATTTCAACCATAACATGAAACTAACAAAATTTTGTATAGTTTTATTTCTCATAAGTATTTTGAAACCAATTTTTTAATGAATATTTTTTTTCGACCCACTTTACTGTCGACATATCTAAAATAACTGGAGAGCACTTCAATTTGTTAACGTGTACGCCACCACTACACTGTACTCATATTCAGAACATTTCTACTTGAGGTGTTGTTTTTATTTTCGTTGTTATGCTCGCACATTGATGTGTTTGTTGTACAGCGTTTGACTTACGTGTTGATTAACTTTTGACTTCTAACTAAAGCAACACAAAATCTTAGCTTTGGGGATGTAACAGGGCTATATGCCAAGAGTCAGAAGTGATTTGTTGCGCCGAGCAACTTATATTTCTTTGAATGCTTTTTCACAGCTTATCACTTCACTCATATTCTACGTAATTGGAAAATTTGGGAGCAGATGTAAAGGGCCATTTTTCGTCTTTTAATAGAAATAAAAACTAATCTCTCATACAAAATATAATACGATTCCAATAACATGCAAGTATTTTATCTTATGCCACATATAGAATTTAAATCATGGGGGAAATATGTACAAAATGTACTTGATCATAATTTGGAATGCTCTCATTTAAATATATACTGCTTTCAATTAAAAATATACTGCAAACAACTAAAAATTCATTTAATAGAATAAAAGCTTTGGTATGGTAGTAGTTGGAGTTGTATATATAAATATTACGAAATGCAAAGTTGGATCAACCAGCGTACTCATTCCATGAGTTATTCTGCTCACCAGACTTTTTCGGGCAATAAGGGATTTTAAGAGCCACAAAAAATATGTCGTTGTAATTTCTAGTGTATGTTAAAATTTGTGAATTTCCACATAATTGCAATACATATACAGAACTTGCATAAAATACCACAAATTCTGTAGAAACAATTAACATCTTCACGAAACATTTCTATAACCTAGATTTTTATTTGCTTAAACGGATAACTTTTTCCTTCTTTATGTTAAATTTCGCATCCAATTTTTATCGCATTCGTCGTTGTATATTTGTTGTTGGTGATTGACATATGACGCTCAATAAGAACATTTTGTCATTTTCCCAGCGCATACATAACCGTCAAGAGCCATTCATCCTCCTTCTCATACAAACATTCATTTACCGAAGCCGTTCTGTTTTAAACTGTAGAAAACTATTTGATTTGAAAAGTAATTGATGTGGAACGATATCCCAACAAAAAAGAAGAAAAAGTGTTGCAGATATTTTTAAGCACCTCAATGGCATTCGAAGGTCGAGTTGGTATGGGCGCCTTTATTTGATGTTGTGCCTTCAGTTTCGCTTAAAATTAAAGCTCTTCTATTTGTAGTATAAAAATGTGATTCTTAAACGTTTAATAGACGTCAGGTTAATTTCATAAAAAATTGCAATTGAAGGACTTAACAAATCCACCTACCATATAATCATTATAGGGAAATAAAAAATATATATTTTTAACACGTTTTCCGACCTGAAATCGACCCATAATGTATTCATCTTGAATTTTTCCAGCATAATGTTGAAAATATATCACAAAAGACCGCCTCGTTGGCCTATAGTTTACTTACTTAATGTTGAAGAGGTAGTTTCATATTCAAACCTGTCTTGGAATATCTTTGAACGTGTAGAGCTGTCGAAGGCTGGTTTGTAATAGGCAAAAAATGGAAAGTGTCGATCTTCATCTCTTAGTCTTGGCCAAGTGGATTTGCTAGCCCTAAAGCAGCACTGTTTTAGCACAATTATTTCCTTATTATTTCTTGTATATCTAGACTTCATTTCTCATCTCTCCTTTTCTCCCGATACCTTTGTCGTGTGGTCTGTATCTTCGGTAGCAGCACGCACTGATATATAGCATTTCCATGTTAAATGAAACGTTTTCCAACTGAATTGAAACCTTTTCCAATTGAAATGAAACTTTTTCCAATTTAAATGAAACCTTTTTTTTATTAAAAAAAAATGAAAATAAATTAACATAGTAACGCTAAGTGATGTAATTGTAACAAATATACTTATATAGGTATGTATTATTGGAAAAAGTTTTAGTTCAATTGAAAAAGGTTTCATTTTAATTCATTTCAGTTGGAAAAGGTTTCATTTTCGTTACAAAAGGTTTCATTTAATTTGGAAAAAGTATCATTTCCTCTGGAAAAGTTTTAATTTCATGTGTAAATGCTATATTATCGAAACGAGAAGTGAGTTCATTAAACAATTTACCAAGTTGAGTAGAATGTGCTGTGGTTACATTTTCTGACTGCAGCTTTGCGATATCAAACTTTCGTGTTGTGTCCAAGTTTAATCGGGTACGTACTTTTTCTGCACCTTGGTAGTGGTCCGAGTCAATGCTTGCTTGACAGATCGATAGTAAAGTCCGCACGTTCGATACAATTTTACCAACTATTACATCGTGGTCAATCTAGTTTTCGATCTGGTGACATTTATGCTTAAATCTGTAGTGTGAATTTCACAACAGTTGGACCAATGAATCACCTAGAATCATTTTAATGTAATGGGCATGACCCCGATCATATGCTTTTTTCTAAGCGCTCTTAAAATATATCTTTGATCTGCTGGTCCTTTTCTTCGGACGGGGCATGGCCAGAAATAAGACTGATGTTGATGAATTTAGTTTTTATCCGTATTGTAGCAAGTCTTTCATCCAATAGAGTGAAACTGGAGACTAGGTGTTTTAACCTCCGACTAACTACAAATCTGCAAACAAATTCGTGATTTATATCATGGCTATCCTAATACAGTGTATAACTATATCAGAACATTGGTGGCATTTTTTGTATTGATATAACTGTAGCAATTTTGTCTGTTTTCAAAATAATATATAAATTTATATACTTTCCGACTTTTGATTTGGTTAGAGAGAAGACTATACTCTGCGGAATCGAATTCGCAATATTTCTTCCTGTAGTCTTTCTATGCATTGACCCATTATGCTATTTTATTTGGGTTTTCAATATGAATATGAAAAATATGCATAACCAATGTATGAATATCTATATAAGTTAAAGATTTATGTCACATATACATATGTGTCTATCTTAAGTCTCATCAACTAACAATCTCTCAATAAGTATCTCTTGTAATGTCGCAATATCGTTCTTCCTTTATACATTCATGTTCGTTATATCATGTGCCGAACTTGAATTTGAAACAGTTTTCAAATAGTTTGAACAATATTCAATATTCTTCGAAATGCAATATCAACTAGCCTTAGTATCTAGCAACGTTTCAATTGATGGAGTACGACGGTAGCAAGTCATCAATATGCTCCTACAATGGCTGCCGCAACTGATGTTATTGCTTTCAGCGCTCCCTGTGTTTGTCCATTTTGGAGATTTACAAATATTTGCAATAACATGGCTATCATGATTGTTGACATTTTAAAAATCCCTTCCATTTGTGTGGACGACAATGCTGCCTGCCTGGACCAACAAGGCTGCATGCACATGAATGAATTCCTTTTGCAAAATTCTTTTGATATTATTGAGGGTGTGCGTTCCTCGGCAATAGTAGAAGTTCTTACAAGGAAATCTGGGGTAAAATTAAGGAAATCATATGATGCTGCAGCAACCATAGATGATGAAGAAATCATGAAACGGAAAAGGGATATTAACAGTTGAAAAGGAAGTTGCACTCATGGCGATAAGAAAGGCTCCATTGTTAGAGGAAAAATTGTATACATATACGAGTACATTCATACATACCTTGGACACACTCAAGATGTTTGTTTGAAGTTAGTTGGTGAGCGACTGTTTCCATAGTTGATTGAGACGAGAAGTATCATCATCGCCATCATCATTATTGTGCGGAAGAAGGAAATAAAAATCATTTGATTTATTTTCTGTGTGTGCCTTTTGAACATGCACACACAGACACATACACTTAAACACACGTGTTTGACAACGAAACTTCATTGAAAGAAACCAACAAATGTAATATTGTTACAATCAAACAAAGAGCACAATCGAAGATGTATGACTGTTTAAGAAAAATATGCTCTCAATCAATTTCAGACGTCGAAATTGATAACCACCCTCATTTCATGAGAACCTGACTCCCATTGTTTTTTCGTCTCTGTGAGTGGGAATGGAGAAGTTGAGCATTGATCTACGTATGTGTGTGTGAGTCTGGCGAATAACAGTAAATCATCAATAACTTATGTGGCCTGCGAATGACAACGGACTGTCAGCCGCCACCCAACCAGCCTAAAAACCATCAACGAAATTTACTGTCACAAATCCTAAACCTCTAACTTTCAGTTATTTACGCTCATACATACGTATTTGCAGCATTTTTCTTTTTTATCAAAGCTCATCGTTTAAACCATCCAATTTTGGATTGGACATAGAGCTTTGATTGCCTTCTTCTACTTTGTGTTCATTCATGTCTGTTATGTGATTGGTATTTATTTTCGATTTCTCTGAATTTGTGAGTTGTTTTTAAGGGTTTGTAAATACAGGCCACTACTATAGCGTGGTTATGAATTTGTGCGGTTTTCCTTAGAATTTGTCAGAGATTCATAATTCAATTCCATGGATTTTAATGGAATATTGGACAAATTACGCTGTGCCGCTCGTTGTCTATGATAGTGATTTACATTCATATTCCATGAAAATTATTATGACTCTAATAGTTTGGAAAACAAAGTTATAGAAGAAAAACAAATGTGATTGTGTGTATGTGTTAAATTCGTGGAATTGATTAAGGGGAAGTATAGCAATGAAGATCGTATACAGTAAGGAAGTCTTATGAGATATGTATTTATTTAGTATATATTATTCGTTTAGATACTTTTTAGGTATTAAGGGGTTACAACAATTTATGAAAATCGGGTAAGATTTTGATATTGCTCCAATAGTATATTTGGCAAATTTTAGTTAATTTGGACCCTATAATATAGGATTACTTTTTTTAGCTACAGAAATGAACTGGTAAAATTTTCTCATCGATTGGACAATAAATGTGGCCTTTAAAGCAATTTCGTGATAATTCATCGTTGGCCCCATACACAGTACTATGAAAATGTTGAGGTCCCAGTGGCACGTGCTAACATATTCCAATTGTTCTCAAACTTTGACAATCTTAACATTTAACAAAACTAAACATTTAACAAAACTAAACATTTAATAGTTTCCCTTTGAGTTAAAACCAGTCTAGTGTCCACTATAACTCGAAAACGGCTGTACCGATCATCTTCTGGGCTTATTAAGTACATCAAAATCTTGTCTCTAAACGAGGATTTTTTAATTTTGACCATTTTGCAAAAAGAACCTGCAAAAATGTTTGCTAAAAATTTAAAATTTGAATTCTACAGTCCATCATTTTTTTAAATTACTTGGTGTAAGGCCAAGATTATTATGAATATATTATTATTATGAATATATGATGAAAATGGACACCGCAATATGCTTTTTTAAGAACAGTGTTTCGTAGACTTCAATTCGTCACAAATCTATGCAATATTTTTCAACAAAAAATTAATGAAAGTAGGTCAAAATGTGTTTTTGGATGATAAAGATCTATTAAAAGAGATTTCCAATAAATTATATGAATTTATTAAAATATAAATACGACCTCGAACTTGAAAAATGCATTTAACTTATTGGTGGCTGTCTTGAAAAACATCATACCAAACATTTTTTTGCAGCACGACTGAGGGTAACCCCTTAACAACCATTGAAAATCTTGACAGTTTAAAAGAACCAACTCTAAAAAAGTTAGAAAAAGTTTACCGTTAGTCATATAATTTCCAGAACAAATACCTATCACCAAATTTAAAAAAAACTCGATTTCCTTAATAAAAATACATACATATGCATTTTGACATGTGTGAATGTGTTTCAAACTATTGATCTTTAATTAAAATAAAACTAAAAGAAGTGTTATGAAATTTATTATCATAATTGTGTATTAATGAAAATTCAAAATCTTTAAAAAATATTGAAATTTATATTGGAAAGGAAAAATGTCATAATTCTTCCTCTGTTGAGGTTTTTGTAAAACACTTCACACAACTGTCCGAACAGAAGAACAAAAAACATTTTTTGCATTTAACTGTGAATTATTCAACTCTTTCTTTAGATCATATCCTCTTTGATTTTATGTTTGTGTGCTTCTATTCGAAATTCAAGTCCAATTTTTCTTGGGTTTTATGATAAATTTTTCATGTTTTTTTACTAGTTTTTGTGTTACTGCCGCTGCTACTCAACGTCCGGTGTTCAGTTGAAGGTTGTCTAATACGAACATCCGTTCGTCTGTTTGCAAGGCTATTTTTGTAAAAAGAATTCTTTGCTGATACGCACCATAGTGCCAGCAGCAGCATCAGCATAGAAACCAGGCATGTGTAAGGGAGTTTGTTTGAGATATCAAATACTCCAATCCTTTGTAAACTCTTAAGTTTTTTTCTGTGATTATTATATTTCTGATGGAGCGAGCGAAAGGGCGTACAAGGATATTTGAAGATAGTAACTGTAAAATGTTTTCATTTCAGGAATGACACAAGTGAGCATCACCCGTCTTTTTCTACGATGGGGAATAGATGCAATTTTCAAAATGTGTGTGAGTGAGTGCATGTGGTGTGTGAGAGCAACATTTAAAAACTGTTACACTATAAAAAATGCGAAATGTATTCCGGCATCTATTGCCTTATACAAGAGGAAACGTTCAGCTTAAAAAAATTGTGCAACTCGATTCCATGTTGGTTTACACAACAGCAACACATACTGAGATCAAATTGACATTCATTTAGCTAAAAATTGAATTTTTATTTATTTTATTCAGCTTAATTTCAGTTTTGCCAAAAATATTAAATTGTGAATACTAGGTAAACTGAATTCTGAAAAAAATAGCTTACGAAAAAATATAGGGGTGTTGAAGTATACCAGAGGCATATTAAAATAAAACCAAGAATAGACAATATTAAAGAAAACAATGATGACACAAATGTTCAAAAAGCTACGATTTGGACTTAATATCATTTTAAAACAGTTTCTAATCCATTAAATGTTAAATTGGCGATTCAAATCAAAATTGTTATAATATCGTTGCAACAGGCGTTAACTCTATCTATTGACAAGTGTTAACAATTGAGTTGTTGTGTCTTTATATTTTCATATCTTTGATTTTGTTGTTTTACATTTTTAGCTAACATGTGGGTTGCCGTTAAATTGATTTGCTTTTAGGAAGGACAGATAAGAATATAATAGCTCTGGAATTCATAACAAATCGTCATCAGTCCTCATCAGTTCCCCAAATATTATACCCAAATTTAATAGCGATTACACGGTTTTAAGAAATTACAGAAGTCAAGCTGTTTAATTGACTACAATGACACACAGTTCGTAGAATATGAATATGAATATGAAAATGAATATATGCGGTAATACTATGAAAAAGTAGAAAATGTATATTAAGAATGATTTAAATTTAACACACACACATATTTATTTGTACTTGGTATGCATACATGTACTACAGTTTTCCTTCAAATTTCGTGCCTTTCAGTATCTCAAGGGGACAGCTTTGGGCATTACTGTCATAAAATTACAAAATGTCAGTAAATAGTCTTAACATGACTCTCATTCTACATTTACAGTCAACTACATTTTATTGATTCTGAAGTATTTTGAAAAGGATGTACAATAAAAAAATCAACAAACTACAAATTTCAACAACTCTGAACAAAATTGCAATAACATTTTGACATATCCGCTATTGTTCTGGCTGGCACTACTACTCCCTTAACTACGTACATAACATTACATTGTTAAATAGATTGCACTCCTGTTGTAATACCACTGACACATCTGGAATGCACCGCCAAATCTTGCCACTATATGGCATGCATTGGCAATCATGTTGGTGGTTATGGGCTGCAATTTTGAGAGAAACACGTCCATAGTATGTGCTTGAATTGAATTTTAAGGAACTACAAAAAATGAACTAGAAACGCTAGAAAAACTTTTATATTCTCGAATTCAATTGTTTTTGTTGGCCAAACTTGAAGTATGGCAATGTGGCTATGTCCATACATAGACGTTATGAACATACCCAGCCATTCACTTACTAAATATAAAGTTGAAAAAATACTGATTTTTGAACCAAACGTGCAGATAATGCAAATACCTTAATTCTAACTTACATTCTGGGAGTTGTTTTTCTTTTCGAAAGGTGAAGAGGATTGTTTCTTTTTCACCATAGAACAATCGAAAGCCACTGAAGCTCTGAACATTTATGTATAAGAAATTCCTTAAAGGAATATCTTTTAAACTTGGGAACAATTCATAATACATGACATACAATTTTGTGGATTACTTGCTTCTTTGCTTTTCACTAATTGACTTAATGATGTTATGGTTTGTCTTCCTCTTCCGTTCGTATAGATGCTATTCTACTGAATCCCTTTTCAGTAATTGACCAATGAACAATACAAATGCAATTTATTTTCGCAATGATCCAACAAAGAATGTGTTAATATTTTATTCATGACACATTATTCGAATGATAATGATGTCATTTGGTAACAGAAACATCCTGTCACAACTCCAATGACATTGTCGCCATCTTCATCAGTTTCTTCCAATCCCAAATAAAAGTATCCATTTTGATAACGAAAAGTACAACTGAACATTTAGTGAAATTATAACAAGATTCGCACACCGCTGGCATAGTCATAATATAAACCTCGTACTTCCATTTCCTGGCATTCTTCTTTGTGGACAAGATATCCGTCTTTTTATATTCAAAGTTGTCGCAAACAGACTAATGCTTAGCCTTGCTCGTCTGAGTATTTATGGGAAGCATTGCTTCTTTGTAATTTTATGATTCTGTTAGTATTCATTGAATATAGTTTTTGATTGTATTTGAACACCCTACCAACGATATTCAATTTCAAACAAGTTATTTATTTATATAAATGTTATAAAAAATATTTATTTTATATACATGTTTATATAAATGTTTTTGTTTGTTGGTTTAAATTTTATTTCCAATATTTCAGTTGTTTTTGACATTGATCCTCAGAGATATTTATGGAAGAAGAGAGTCGATTGTCTTTCTAATGCAAATGTTTATTTAAAAAGAAAAGCGACAGATGCCAATAAAAATAATTACATTGTATGTTTTAACTCTTAAAAAATGCACAGCAATAGGATCTAATTATTTCCCTGAGCTAGTGGATTTGATCATAATTGATATGTATACCATCCACCATACATATATTAACTTTGTCATTCCGTTTGTAACACATCAAAATATTCGTCGAAGACCATATGATGTGTGTATATTATTGATCAGCATAAAATTCCAAATCAATATAACGATGTCCGTCCTTGGAATATTTAAGAGAATGCTTTATAATTTGTTACAGAAATTAATATTGTTGTTAGGATGTTTGGTATTAAAATCTCTATATCATAATAATATAGCCCTCAATGAACGAAACCTCCCATTTTTTGTATTTTAAAGGGTTTAGCCTCATTATTGCATCGAAATGGCTAACATTGGTATTCACTCTTCATGGGGTTTACAAAGTTTGGGTAGTATGTTGTACTAGGTTTATATTGCCCAAACCTAGTACAACACACTACCAATAGCTGAACAACTTCTGGCCGATCACGGTTCCGTTCGTTCATTTCCTCGGCACTCTTGCTTAAGCCACGAGTGGGATTAAAATTTAAACAAGTAAGAAGGGTTACGTTCGGCCGGGCCTAACTTATATGGAATAATTAACTTTCTTTCTATTGGGAACGCCAAATAGCTAATTTTAGCTAATTCAGTCAGCTAAAAACTTGAAAACGTGGACATGTGTCCACAATCCTTGATGGAGAAGTTCTAACGATTGGGAGCCAAAGGACATCCAATCATGTCCTGAAATCCGTAGTAAAGTTTTATGGGGCCATACGAAAACGTGATAATTTTTGTTGGAGAAGTTTTGTGACCACGGGGAACCTCAAATGTGAAACTACAAGTAGTTCGGCCGAAAACTGAAGCTAAGATCTTCAAAATACGTAAAATCGGGAGGTACCGTTATATGGGGCGATGTTGACAATTTTCAGCTGAGAAGTTTCGTGACCCATGGGAACATCAAATATTAAATTACAGGTAGTTCGGCCAAAACATGTCGCTAATATCTTCAAAATACATAAAATCGGGAAGTGCCGTTATATGGGGGTGCTAAACCAAAACATGAACCCATTTTGAACATTTTTGGTGGAGAAGTTTTTTGAACCTTATATATGAAATTTTATGGCGATCGGTTAAGGCTAACCCGTGCCAACCTAGCGATATTTGTTTCAATAGTAATTTGTATGGGGCCAAAGGTGCACTTTCACGAAAATCCTCTGAAGGCCGTCATTATGGACCAATCGATGAAAAATTTCACCAGTTCATTGTTGTGGCTCAAAGCTATTTCTACAAAATTTGTGACGAGCTGTTGACGATAATTCCTTTTCCTATATAATTATATTCAATATAATCAATATATAATTATACTCAATATTCGATTAAAACGCATCTTCAGTCTTATTTCTTCGATTATGTAGCGCTGCATTTTAATTCCAGCTTTATACATATAATTCCTTAACGTTAACTTTAATGTTTTCCTTTCGTTTTGTTTTTGCAGAACATCATTATTTTTTCCTCTTACATTTTCACTTCACAAACACTCACATGTTGTTGTATGTATACCCAGATAGCATTTAGAAGACTGTTTTTTCAAAAATCACATTGAGGAGTCTTTTTAGAGTCCTTTTGGTGATCAAAAATTGATTAAGTCGCTTGTGTGATCAGAAAGGGACTCGAAAGTGACTCCCTGTAATGATTAAAAAGTGTTCAATTTAAAATACAACAACAAATGTGTAGCAATCACAAATAAATCATTGAGGTGTTTAAAATGTGACAATTTTTTGTTATTTATTGTCACATTTTGATCATCTGGAAGATTGAAAAATGCTTAATCAAAAAAGGGTCATACAGGTGTTTGAAAAGTGATTATAATTATGTATATTCTGATCATATTTTGAACAGTTAGGTGATTAAAAACTGATTGTTTTGTTTTATTTTTGTTTGGTTGTAAATAATTCTCATATACACTTTCTACAAAACTTTGATATAAATGTAACGTATAATATTAAGAGTATAGACAAACACAACACATGTTCAAGTTTTGCCAAGTGAAATGAAGAAGCAGTATACTCACCGCGCAACATACAGAATAATTAAAAGACATAACAAAGCAGAAAAGACACCAAAACAAAGGAAAGAAACAAAAAAGAATAAAGAGAAATTTCTTTTAATTTATTTTGTCTAATAAATGAATCCCTAAAGACTCATAAACGATTATAAACATGACCCAAAAAAGACTCGAAAAAGAGTCCCAAAGTAATCAACAAATCACCAATAAATGATTGCAATACGACTCGAAAAAGACTCATTTGTGATTTGTTTAGAAGAGTCGCCTGAGGTTATGTTTTCCTACCGACAAAGGAGTCATTTATGATCAGAAAATGAGCTCATATTCTAGCTTTTTAATCGTGCAGTCGGATCAAAAAAGACTCGAATTTGATTAAAATTTTCAAAAAATGCTGACTGGGTATTTATGAAACTGTATGTGTCTGTATATGTATTTGAATGTATGTGTGTATGTGATATTTGTCTGGGTCTAAATTATTTATACGAGTTTTTTTTTGGGAAAAGGCTAAGAATACTTGATATTCGTTCTGATGGTCTTCGAGGTAAACCTCAATCTTCGTTCCACGTTTGAACTTTTTCTCGTCAGTCATTGTTCGAAACACATTAAACGAATAAAAAAAGAAAAGAAATTCACTCAAATGGGTAAATATTCTACAGAATGCGTGTGTGTGGGTTGTCCTGGCCATAGTGTAGTTTGTGGCAGTGACCCTCCTCACTGGTATGGTTTGGGATGTAGTAGCCAGTTAAGTAGCATACCTAAATAGTTTCATATTTTGTCCATTTATGTGGGGTTGATACTGTATTTGTCATATGCAAAACGATTGTCGGGTAAAATACCAACAAATGGGTTCTTAATAACATTTTCATCCTAAAATGGAACTTTGTTCTTGGCCATTTTGAACATACACGTGCGTATACATGACTAGATCCCTTCTTTGTTACTATTATTTATTAAAAAGAAACAGGCAAACAAGAAAAACGTCCCCAAGAAAATGCCCTTAAAATTTAAATGTCATATGCTTCAATATCCTTTGGACCTTTTGAATCTCTTCTAACAAAATAGCAATGTATTACTGTGGGCTTTCCGTCATTATCATTGTCATCATTATTTATTTAGTTTTTATAGGCCAGATATTTTCTGCCGTCCCTTAGCCATTGTATTGTTTAGTCACACTTTTATTATGGCATTAGGTTGTATGCTTGTTTTGCAACGACCAAAGGTAACGGGAAAAAGGACAGCAAGCAAATTGCATTAATTTTATAAGGGAATTTGTTTTCTCTCTTTCTTGGTCCCCAGCTAACTTAATAAGGCAAGATATAATGGGCGAAAGCAAAAATCTTTAGTGATATTGCAAATGAAAATGCTTGCATTTGTATCTCGAAGAATATGTCCTTTTGTATTTCATAAATTTAACAATTTAAAAAATAAATATTTAAAATTTCCAATTCAGAGAAAATTGCCTCTAAATTATCACAAATGCGCACATATTGTGGGTTAACTGTTTTTTTTTTAATATTTAACCTTTTTTGATGTCCTTATTATGAAAATAATGGGGTTATTTACACACACAATATTACGTTTATGTGAATGAACATACACACGCACATTGTAGTAACGCCGGGTTATTTGTTGATTTGCTTGCTGTCCATAATATTCAAATGATTTTCATTATTTTATTTATTTGGTGTGTGTATGAAGGTTTTCAATAAATTTGTTTTTGATTTTAAATTTATTCATAGTAGTATATTAAGGTGGGTAAATTGATTAAAAACGATTAAAATGTATATATCCAAAAGTATTTGCATTAATATCGAATGTTTCTCTTAATGTTAACTCAGTTGCACCTAATTTATTTTAACTATGCTTAGACATGTGTGTATGCATGTATATCTGAATGTTATTGGCAAATTTACATGTTTACAACTCGCTTCAAATGACAGTTACGAAGCATACAAAAAACAGCAACAGCCATGCATATGCCAAATAATGCATATTTAATTACAGAGGTTATGCAAACATTCCATATTTGTTTACGCAAACGCGTCGATATTTTGATGATTTAGAATTTTAATTGAATTGCAGATATCTGATTATTCGAACAATGTGTCATTCCATTTAAAGTATTGCAAAAGGCCTCAAATTCTAAATTGAATGCACATTCAATAATTAAAAAGGACTGTTTGTCAGATATTGTTTTTCGTTGAGAAATAGAAACATAACGAAATATGAACTTAGAAATCGTGTCGATGAACGTGTTTATGTACGTATGTAAATGAATGAAACATTTTTAATTTTTTTCAACATTCCCGTTTTCCGAGAATTTCTCTATGTAGGTATTATTAAATATATAGATAGTCGGTACGAATGCACCGTCCTATTATTTTTTAAACCCTCAGTCTTAGGCTAAAAGGGTACATACACTTTGATACGAAATAACGGTTTTAGACCCCAAGTATGTTTGGAGTGGATAACTCTCGAACGGGTCAACTCTTTCGAACCAAATTTTGGGTATCGTAATATTTTGTCCAAACTTAGTTTAAGTTCGTAGATGGGCCTTATCGGTCCACTCTTTCGGGTACCTCCCCCACAAAAGTTCAAAATTTTTCTGTAAAATGGTGTGAAAGATAACTCTCGAAGGGAGCAATCGATTTGGTCCAAACTTTGCACATCGTATTATTCCTTCCAAATATAGATTGGGTTCGAATATGGACTATATTTTTGGTGCACTCCTTCGGGTACCTTCCACACAAAATTCGGATAAAATGAACTTCAACAGCTCCTCTCGGATTGTTTTGAAATTTGTTTCAGAAAGTTGTCCATGCGGCTCCCTTTACAAAGGTACAATTTTTTTCTTCCGCAAGTCCATACTTCCACAAAATTCGTAAAAAAGTGAAGCTTAAGAGCTCGTCTCTCATCGTTTAGATTTTTTTCGGTAGGTTGTTCTAGCGGCATCATTTAAAACGGCACAATCTGTTTGCGGAATAAGTCAATACTTCCTGAGATAATGGCCCAAGCTCCAGAACCCTGCCAGTACATACTCAAATAGCTATCGTGCAAGATAACTCTAAAACTTTTTCAAAAATTTCTTCTACACTTAGTTTAATGTAATTTAATATTTCAAGTCCTTTATGACGAAGTTTGGTTACTAAAAATGTTTGGTATATGTCAATGATTTGGTATAGACCCACAATACGGTACATACAGATTTTAGAGTACACAAGTATGTATTGCAAAATCAATAAATTTTGTATACGGCATGGCTGAGGGTATATATCTGTCGGGACAGCTGACTGATACTTTCTTACATATTTATTTATTAGCTTCTGGTCATTGTTCTCGTCTTACTATGGACGAAAATCGAATCTTTATACTATTGATAGTTTTTAAAATAAAAAAAATAAAATAAAAAAATGCGAAATGAATTAAAACGCAACATATCACATATGTACGCGTACTACACAAGCTACAAAATTTTCAAATAAAGAATAGGATAACAACAACCCAAGTTCAAAGGCACTGACGTATCACCCTGATTCTCCAATCAGTTTCCAATAAAGGCTTTCGGCTAACGAGGGTATATACACAATCATTGGACTAAAATGCACCTAGTCGAAAAAAGTAAGTTTGGATGAAATTAGTTTCAGACAATTTGGAATCGATTTAGTCCTGTCCGTCCGTCTGTCTCTCTGGTTTGAGCGCACGACAACTCTCGAACGGATCGATTGATTCGTTCCAACTTCGATCAAGTTAGACCACAAAAGTTCAAAATTTGTCGCTAAAATGGTGCGCACGAAAACTCTCGAAGGGAGCAACCGATTTGGTCCATTCTTTGCACATCGCTATATTTCTACCAGATATAAATCAAATTGGAATCGGACACAAAATTCCAAAAGTTTTTGAAAAAGTGTAAATTAAGCGCAGCTCTCGAATCGCTTTAATTTTCTTTGCAACAACTTTTCTTCAATGCCCCTTTTACGACGGTACATGTTTTTCAGGGGTAAATTCATCTTTCCTGAGAAATTGGCCCGAAAGCTTTAAAAATTCCCTGCGACCATAATCTGTATTGGCTGGTGCGCACGACATCTTCTGCGAGTCTTAGATAAAGTTTTAAGTTGGACGTCGGTCCATTTCCGCGGGTACCGCATCTTCTAAATTTGAAACAATTTCACAATCCGACAACTCTCGACCGGATCAACCGATTTGGTTCAAACTTTGAATCTTGCTATATTTTTCCAATCTTTGATTAAGTTCGAAGATTTTTTAGGACATGTAAAATTTCTTCTAAACCTATATCAAGTTGCCCATACCAGACAATATTTGTGGGTACTTCCTTCCCATAAGTTCAACATTTTTCCTTAAGTTTAAGGCCATATGGAGCATCCTTGAAGATTTTACAAGATCCTTTTTGTGGTCCTGCTAAGAGAGATATTATTCTTTTCCTGGGCAAATCCATGCTTCCTGATATAATTGTCCAAAAGTTCTCTACAAGGATCATCAATACCACTCCTTTAGTTACCCACTCCGCAACATTTTGGCGCTTTCATTCAAATAAAATTTATTACTTAAATTTAAACATGTATCCAGAACACACACAATCGTTAAGATAAATACCAGAAAAGTTTCGATATTTTTTGTCGTGAATTCATAGATCCAAAAGCGGGTAACAAAATTCTGAAAATGTATTAATAATTTTTGGGAAAAAAGATGTTGGTTGAGTAGCCGATATTCGCTTTGTCAATAGATCAAAATTACAATTCACTTGATATCCACACACTTTCATGTGCATTGAAATTAAAATAAGAGGGGAGGGAAACCTGTGCTCTTCGCGGAAATGTCTATACATAAAATTTGTGCGGTAAATTACCATCTGATGGACTTTCTAAAACGTTTTGCCTTTATAGAATCCCGAATTTCCAAAGATATCGCCCGTTAAAACGTCAATAGATCAGTAGTAATCACTCTCATACGGTCCGATCCCTACGCTCATATGTTTTTGAGATCCATATTCTGACTTTTGCTAATAAATAATATAACTGCACTCTTTGCACTGAATTTTATTAAATCCAAAACTTAGATGTCAAGAAATTACCATTATTTCCTAAGTTTCTCACTCTTGCACCCATGCTCATGCCACTCCTCCGATGAAGTACGAATGACTGATATCAGTTTTAAAATTTTACTCGTTTTTAAACATACCAAAACAAAATAATTTAAATAATATTAAAAATGATATTTTACAAAATATTGAAGATTTTTGGCTCAGTTGCATATGTTTTGAGCATTAAATTTTAAGGCGTTTTATGTATTTTCAAATTTTTTCATAATTCTTGTTAGATATAGTGCCAAAACTCTTTATTTTCTTATACTTGAAGCATTAACTATAAATAATTGAAAAAAACCTAAATTGCCTTTCAAAAAATATTTTACAGAAAATTTTCTAAAACGTGCAACTTTGTTGCAAATTTATTGGCCACCACTGTATATATATTGCCATTTCAAGCGACAATAATTTCTCTTAGTATATAAAATTTCTTCACCTACCCTCAAAAAAAAAATTCTTACAAAACCTCATCATCACCGATTGGTGAAAAATAGACTATTGTTTAAAGAAAAAATGCGATTTGTCTATTTGCCCACTTGTATTGGTCTAGAGCCAACATGTAGTTACCAATATAAGTTTGTTTTTCGTTTTATTATTTTTTGCTACTGGGAAGATGGATATCTGAACTTAAAAGATAAATGTCTATTTAATTTATTATTGATACAAAAGCAACGAAAAAATCTATAGAAAACATACAGATAGTCGTCTTAGATATTACAATATGTTAGGGGAGGGGCAAGTTATGTTAGAATGATCAGACCTTGTATCGGCTGAGTGATTCGGATTCTCATTCTATTCATTTTTTGTTCCTTTTTGCAATTCAATTCAACTAATTTATCTAAACTACAACAAAAATAACTACGTTTTAGAGTAACAAAATAAAAGTTTAATGGATGCTTACAAGCTCAAGTCTATCGATTGTATGTATTTATGTATGTATTTGTGTGTGGGTGTATGGGTGAGCGCTTCAACAATTTTAAATTGATTGATTTCCATTTTTATTGTTGTTGCTGTCGTTGGCTACCGAACCGAACAACAACAGGAGAATGAAAGGAAAAAAACGAACACCACTTGCCAGGATTTTAATACAATGTGATGGATGGCACAAAGAAAACGACCGAATTTTTGCTCTTAACGAATTATTTGATTAAATTAAATTGATATTGAATCGTAAAGCTTCCCATATTTCTATACATTATCTATCTTTGTGTGGGTAATATGCGTGTGTGGGTTTTGTGTGTATGGATGTCAAGTTTAGATATGAATGTGGGTTTTTGTTCATATTTCATAGATATTTGTTAAATTGAATTGAAATTTAAAATATATTATTTACTTTTTCAATGGAATTTTCTTATAACGCAAATGTTCAAACGTAAGTATGAATGCAGGTTTAAAAATACAATTACAACAACAATTAAAAACTCTATTGTATGTGGTCATCAATATCAGTAGATAAATGTCTGTGTTATTAGCAATAATAGTATGTAGTTAAAAGATTATGTTTTATTATTACGTTTTTGTTTTTTTTTTGCTTCACAACAACAGCATATTGGCTAAATGTATTGCTAGCTGGTTAATTGAAGTGCATGCATTTGTCATTTGATAATTTATGTTGTAATGCCTGAGTAAATTGCTAACCAAATGTATAGAGTTTTTCAAATGGTTTATTTTTTGGACAGCAGCTATACACTATTTTAAATAATATACTGATTTCTTCTCTCTCTTTCTCTTCTGCTCCTCTTTCCTTGTTCCATGCCCTGCTGTGGGATTCATTTCTGGACTGTGATTTTAAACGACTGAACTGGTTACGTCATGAATCATGCTGATGGCTGTAATAAAACAAAACACAAAACTGCCAACAATGCTAAAAATCAAAATGGCCCGATGCAAATACTATATCACTGTGATGACAACTGTTAATAATCACCGCAATATTGAATGTGCCCAACTCCTCCATGATGTTATCGTCATCATCATTGCCATCAACATCGTCATCTTCGATTCGCGTGGCGGGAATGAATATCAACACCATTATCAACGTTGTCGTTGCAACGATTTGTGGCATAACCATGTGGCTTGTACTGGTGTTGGTTACTAAATAACTGTTGGGGGTTAAAACCTACACATTCACATGTTCAAACACACACAAAACCCCAATTGTAACCATTGCAATTTTGTTCATCATCAACGCTGTTGTTCGTTGTTGCCCTCATCATTATTGCCGTCATGCTATCATCATCATCGTCGTCATTACCATTACCATCAACACTATCGCCATGCGTTAATGCATTTATATTAATAAAATGCATTAAATTTTTAAAAAAAAATGTGCACACACACTTTTTTGTTCATCTCTTGTTTGTATGCCTGTATGTGTTTCATTTACCCTCATGTGTTTGTATGGTTTTTATTGTATTTATCCAAACTGACAAATGCCTTCACACACACATACACACACGTGCACTTATACCCGATATGACAATGATATTAACATCAAACGAAAATATGACAAATTACTTAAAACAACCGACCGGAATTCAAATTTTCGCCATGGGAAATGCTTGAAATCGCATAAATTTTAACTCAAACGCCCTTTCATTCCCACTGCCGCCATGAATTCATGGTTATGGCTGACTACTGCTGGTATGCAATGTTTAATGGTGCAACGACAAAAACCATACCGACAATAACAACAAAAATATCATTGCATTTTATTTATGGCATTTATATTTAAACTACCCCAAATACCTGAATGGTCAATGGCGATTATATCACTTGGAATTTATATTTTTTTCGCATTACTTTTATTGTGATATCTTTTCACTTCACTTTTCACGTGTAATACACTCACTGACGCCATCGCTCTAAATCACACTATTCCACGTATCCCATAAATTCACCTGTCACAATACTGCCCTAAAATAATTAAATGTTCATTCCTACTAATTTTTTCCTACCTTTGGACATTTAATAAAAACTTATTAATTGTCTCCCATCGATGGATTTTTTTGTTTTAATTTATCACGGATGCAAAATATTGACAAATTATCTTCAATACAAAAATGCCGTTTCGTTTTTAACCTCACTCCACAATATTTCCGTAAATATCTGTCCTCAACAAATACACAATTTTCAATATTTATACTGCGTGGGATTATGGCTGTGTTGGCTGGTGCGAACGCTTGCATCTGCATTGCATATTCGCTGGTAACTATTAAACAACAAAACAGCTGAAACAACTAATCAACCTGGAAAAACTGCAACAATTGAAATGTATGCGCCCAGCTCGTATAATGACACCGTTACCGGTGAAACTTTGTCAAGTGTTTCGGAGAAAAGCGAATCTTATTCCAACGACGGCAGTCAGGGCGATTATATTGTAAGTATATTGTAGACTAAGAAAACTTAAATAATAATAACAAGGACTTGTATATAACAATTTAATTAAGGGTTTTAACGATAAAAAATCTCCTGGTATGGGATTTTGCAATTACTTAAATACGTGTTTTATATACATAAATAAAAAACTACATCGCTCATTTACTCAAAGAATGGCATAACTCAAAAAATGTGTTTTCTGAGTAAGCAACTTTTTTTTACTTTATCATTTTTCAAATTTTCGTATTGATATCTCTTACATCCTGTTTATGTACGTTGATACGAAAATGTATTTGAATGAAACACACCCAAACTTTAGTTTTCGAAATATTATTCCCTTTGCTTTTGTTTCAAAACAAAAACAAATTTGAAAAACACACACGTGTTACAAAGAGTTACATCTCATTTACTAATAGTTTGGCATAAATTAATAAAAAAGTTTTTTTGGGTTTCTGAAGTACTACAACACAAATCATGCTAGATCTTACACAGAAATTTAGCGCTGATATATGGCTAGTTCTTTGCAAAAGATGGTCCATTTTTGGTCTTATGATTATTTTAAGTTGCTAAGTCAAATTACAATCTGCAACTTAAAACACATTCTTTCTCGAAGCTGTATTTTTCGAGATGTGACACTCATTGAGTAAATGAGCGATATGTATTTTTATATATATATATATTTTTTTGTTTTACATTACAATATTTAGCTCTGTTCCAGAACCTGCAAGAATCTACTATTTTTCATTTTTTTGTCAAACTTAAAAACGAAAAATTTCAAAAATAGTTGACTCTTGCTTTTGTCGAACTCGACTTTATACTTTTGCAGAAAATGTTAAATGCTTTGTCTCTCAACTTTAAAGAAAATACGCGTGTTACGTGTACGTTATGATGTACATATGTAGCATTTCAATTTCACTCTCCCGTCTCTGACAATACAAAGTCGCACATTTTACTGGAATCGGTGTCTTTGCTTTGTCTCTGTATAAAATGACTACTAGGCGTATGATTAACTGCTTATAGTTATTGGACTACAAACATATGTTACGTATACGTTATGCTGTACATAGCAGTTCAATTTCAATCTCACAACTCTCTGTTTTTCACTCTATCACGGACTAATAGGGTAAAGTTAGATATTTTACTGGAATCGGAGTCTATATTGAAAAAAGGAACTCAACTCCAACTGCGTGAAACAAACTACTTTTTTATTATTTTTAAATCCTTCATTGACTTGAAAATTTTGACATAAAACTTAGTAAAGTTTTTGAGTTATTATGATTAAATAAAACAATGTCCTTAGGTTATCGAGAAAGGAGAAGTGGCTTCAAAATGCTTCCCTATTTAAAGCATTTTATACCTTGAAGGCGTTTGTAAATAGAAAATCGAAATGCCGTTAAGAGTTATTAAAAAGTACCTAATCTTCTGGAGTATATCTTATGTGAAAGCATAAGACATCAGCTCAAGAATATTCTCTATACTAAACAATTTGTTTGTTTTGAGACAAAGTTCAACATGGGTTATAATATGCTGTCATGAAAGTAAATGCAAAATCGTACTAAGTCGGAGTTTGAGTTTGAAGTCTTGCTTAAGACTATTTCTGCGGAGGTGCCAACATCCATGATGAACGACATTGGCATCATGACATCGTTTAGCTTATGACAGCGTGTAAATTACTTATCAAACAAACAATTTTTAATTCCCAAGTGAGGTTTCAGGAGTATATCTTATGTGAAAGCATAAGACATCAGCTCAAGAATATTCTCTATACTAAACAATTTGTTTGTTTTGAGACAAAGTTCAACATGGGTTATAATATGCTGTCATGAAAGTAAATGCAAAATCGTACTAAGTCGGAGTTTGAGTTTGAAGTCTTGCTTAAGACTATTTCTGCGGAGGTGCCAACATCCATGATGAACGACATTGGCATCATGACATCGTTTAGCTTATGACAGCGTGTAAATTACTTATCAAACAAACAATTTTTAATTCCCAAGTGAGGTTTCAGGTGATAAGTGCAAAACTTGGGGGTTTTTGTGGATAAAATAACCAAATAACCAATCTATATCAAAACTTGAACCTATGTAAATAATTTGTTAGCTAGTGCCGTTCGAAAATGTAACTAAACCCCACGACATATATCTGATACTTGTACCGCTATAAGATGATATACCAAACCATGAAACATGAGCCTATTTCAAACATCTTTCGGTGAATAGATTACCACACCACAGTTAACTTGAAATCCGAACTACAACCGTTTCAGTTGGAAAATGGGATAAATATGGGCTAATCCAAATTATGGAACTTCACAACAATTCTAAGCAGGGAAGTTTATTATCCATACCCGCATTGGTATAAGTTTTCTTTTGTTATTGTTTGGATTTTGATACCCTCAGCATTTATGCTAACGAGAGTATATACACTTTCATACGGGCAAAATGTGCCTCATCAAAATAATGGTATGTTTGGACGAAATCCGTTTCAGACAATTTGGAGTGATTTAGCAATGTCCGTCCGTCTGTCTGGCTGGCTGTTATCGTGCGCCCGATAACTCTCGGATGGATTAACCGATTCGATCCAAAATTTGGCTTTCGTAATATTTTACCCAAACTTAATTTTGGTTCGAAGATGGGCTATATCGGCCCACTCCTTCCGGTACCTCTCCCACAAAAGTTCGAAAATGTTCGGAAAATTTGTGCGCACGATAACTCTTGAAGGAAGTAACCGATTTGATCCACACTTTGCACATCGTGAAATTTCTACTTAGGTTCCAAAATGGACTCAATCGGTCCACTCCTTCGGGTACCTCCCACACAAAATTTCGGATAAGTTCAGATTAGGACCATCTCTCGAATCGCTTTGATTTTTGTTGCAACAACTTGTATTCGTTGCCCCCCATACGACGGTACAAGTTTCATCAGGGGCAAGTCCATACTTCCTGAGAAAATAGCCTGAAAGATGCAAAAAGCCTTTATGACACCGTGTGTAGTGGATGGAGCGCAAGATAACTCTCGAACGGATCTGCCGATTCGATCCAAAATTTGGCCTTCGTAATATTTTGTCCAAACATAGTTTAAATTCGAAGATAAGCCATATCGGTCCACTCCTTCAAGTACCTCCCCACAAAAGTTCAAAAATATTCGGAAAATTGTGCGCACGATAACTCTTGAAGGGAGTGACCGATGTAATCCATACATTGCACATCTTAATATATCTACCAGATATAGAGCAGGTTTGAATATGGACTATATTTGTCTACTCCTTCTCGTACCTCTCACGCAAAATTTCGGATAAGTTCACTCTAAGACCTGCTCTCGAATCACTTTAATTTTGTTGAAGCGATTTGTATTCGCTACCTCTATTACGACGGTAAAAGTTTTCTCAGGGACAAGTCCATATGTCTTAGGAAAAAAACCCGAAAGATGTAAAAAATCCCTATGTCACTATATGTGGCTGTCGGAGAGCACGATAACTCTCGAACTGTTCAACCGATTTGGTCTAACATTTGGTCTTCGTAATATTATATCCAAACTTAGTTTCCTGGGGCAATACCGGTCCACAACTTGCGGTACTTCTCCCCAATATTTAAAAAATGTCACTAAATTGCTAGAACGTAAACACTTGAATGGGGCAACCAATTTGGTCCAAATTTGGATCTCCTAATATTTTGTCAAAATTTAGTTTAACCTATAAAATGGCGCATATCGGTCCTCCCCCACAAAGGTTCAACATTTGTGTCTTAGTGCAGTTAATTCCTAATCCACATTTTTGTCGGCAAGCAAATAGCATTTTGGTTATTTTATAGTTAACTAGCAAAATGCCAGCTACTTTGTATGCGGAAAGGGAATAATATACAAATAAACTCAATGTCACTCAATTTTTCGGATATTCTTTTAACAGGTTTATCCAATATCTTTGCTTACTCCTATTCTATAATGTTAGTTAAACGGGTTCTCCTCGCTTATTAAGGAGTATATTCTCTTTTTCACAATCCTCTAGGAACCTCAACTTTTATTCCTAAAATTTGTAAAAATTGCTACGCTAGGTCTTTTTTGGTCAGGGCAGCGCGAGGTTGGAATGCACTGCCTTTTGAACTACGGATTTTCTCTTATAGTAATAATGCTTTTCGCTTGAAAATTTTGAGTAATTTCCTACATTCCACGATGGGGCCAATTACAGGTTTTCGAGGCAACAAATCACTGGGGCAAGCTAGACCTTCCAAATTTTGTACAGATGTTTATATTGGGCTTAGAAACTAATATGCCAAATTTGGTTCATATCGGTTCATATATACATATAGCTGCCGTATATATGTTCGCTCGATTTCAAGCAATTGATGGACCAAACACGCAAATTCTGCCCAATTTTTATGCGATTTGGAAAATACCACGGAATTAGGACTACAAATAAGTTTGCCAAGTTATATTGAAATCGGTTCAGATTTTGATATTGCTCCCATATATATTTTCGCCCGATTTTAGGTATTTGGTGCACCAATCCCGCTATGTATGTCAAATCTTGATGACATTTGAAATGTTTGACGGATTTTGGTCTAGAAACATTTTTGGCAAATCATATTGAAATCGGTTCACAATTGGATATAGCTCCCATATATATGTTCGCCCGATTTCAGGAAAATGATTGACCAAGCATGCAAATTCCATCAAATTACAATAAAATTTGGAAAATGTTACGGAATTCGGACTACAAATAAGTTTGTCAAGTTATATTGAAATCGGTTCAGATATAGAAATAGCTCCCCTATATACATATGTTCAAATTTCATGGTTTTGTCTGTGCTTTGTTATAAGTTAATAAAAAAAGGTTACGAATTTAGTAAAAATCGGCAAAGATTCTGCCACAAAAGCCAAAGTTTGCGATATCTTTGAAATTATATATTATTATTATTATATACGTCTATTAAATTTTTCCGAAATCCAATTGGTAACATTAATGGGTTTCCGATTATTCGCCAACCAAAACATAAAAATGTCCATATTTTTAAGTATTACGACATCTGAAATCAGATTTTTATGAAAAGGCGCAGATAGGCGCAGCTAATTCTTTCACAAATGATAGTACACATTAATACCTTTCACCACATATATATAATATCCTAGATCTACCTAGATCTCAAAAGTTATACTCCAGAGAACACATGGATAACAAAGTAAAATACTCCAAAAAAGACATAACATCTTAACTCAAAAATACATTTACCACACATAACATTTTTATTATTTGTTAACACTATCTTATTTTACATACCCATTGAAGAGCTTTCCATGTTTAATAAATATAAAAATGTTGAAATGTTCGTTTTGGCGCCTAAAATGCTTTCACTACTTATTTATAATGAATGTCGGAAAATGATGCATAAGAAAATATGTCACCATTGCCAGATCAGTATGTCGCTATGTGATGTTACCAGATTGATTTATTTTTTTATTTTTAGTGATTCAGAGTGTTGGCAATCGAAATCCGTTATTATTTTTTTCAAATTGTTCACTTCAAAAATTGACTTTTTGCCTCGAAAACCTGCTATTGGCCCCATCGTGCATTCCTTGGAATAAAAGGTGTACTTCTGCAGAAGGTATTAATTAACTTTACTGTCACTTACTGGGTGCATTTGTAGCGGTTTCTTCTTCTTTATATGCGTATCCGATATTCGGATGTAAAGCGATCATACAATATTATTGTTTACATATTCAAAAATGTATTTCAAAATATAGATATTATCTACTAGTATGTAAGCTCTCGATTTTAAGCATCATATAGTAAGTTGGTTTCATCTCTGTATCCCGTCCAATCTTGAATGTAGTAGTTGTTTAATGAAATTAATATTGTTTTATGGCTAGGGAGCCTACATAACAAATTTAGTACCGTTTATTACCACCTTTTGTACACAATTAGTACGAATTTCCAAAACTACCTCAATCCTATACTCCAACAGTAATCGTTATTCCAAATTTCAGGATTCCGCCTCTATCCATTTATCCAAATCCAAGTTATACTAAATTTAGTACACTGTAGTACTTTTAGTACACCTAAGTACGAATTTCCAAAGCCACCTCAATATCTCAATCCTACACTTCACCAGTAATCGTAATTCCAAACTTCAGGTTTCCAGCTCTATCCGTTCACCAAACTCCAAATTGTACCAAATTTTGTACAATTTTGTACTTTTCGTACAAATAAGTACGAATTTCCAAAGCTACTTTCATATCACAATCCTACACTTCAACAGTACTCCTAATTCCAAACTTCAGGTTTCCAGCTCCAGGTTCCCAACTCCAAATTGTACCAAATTTAGTACCATTTAGTACTTTTCGAAGACATAAGTACGAATTTAGAAAACCACCTCCATATCTCCGTCCTAAACTTCAACAGTAATCATTATTCCAAATTTCAGGCTTACAGGTCTATCCGTTCTCATAAATTCAAATTGTACTAAATTTAGTACCATTTAGAACTTTTCGTACACATGAGTACGGATTTCCAAAACATTTCCTTTTATAAACACCACTTCCCGACCTTGATTTCCATACCAAATTCCAAGTTGAAATATACAATTGGTACTAAATTTAGCAACTTTTAGTACAATTATAGCTCGAATTTCCAAAAACCCTTTGGTACATCTTTCTAACTCTCCATAATTAACCCTCATTCCAAATTTCAGAATTCTAGCTCTTCCTGTTTGCCTAATAAAAAAGGTACCATTTTTAGTACCTTTTAGTACTTTTCGAACCCTTCTAGTTCGAATTTCCAAAAACCCAACCTTATCTCATGCCTACACACCAACAGCAACCCACAGTCAAAATTTCAACTTTCTAGCTTCAGCGGTTTCGTCTGGGTGATGATATACATGTCACTCACTCAGTCATCACTAAGCTCTATATATTTATATATACATAGATTTAGCAGCGGATTTTTTTGCATTAACTTTTGATGTGAAATACATATGTATACATTTTTAAGGCTCCTAATGTATACATATGTATTTCACATCAAAAGTTAATGCAAAAAAATCCGCTGCTAAATCTATGTATATATAAATATAAAGAGCTTAGTGAAACATATAATAATGGAACATAGAGACATTGTTAGGCTCACTCTATTGTTTTTGCTAAATCATTTCAGATCCATTGACTTTATTTCTCTTTTGATATGATCCATTCGCTGTAACTCGATACATTCTAATACATCGATGTCGGCCGGCTGTTACAAATCGTAGATCATCCAACACACCCAGTTCTGCCTCATCTGCATTCGCAAGTACCATATATAAGTACGAGTAGTATAAGTGTCTGGTTTTGTTTTTAACTGTTTACTTGGATTTATGCCTCTGTTAATCGGTCAAACCGTATGGTTTCCCTTCTTGTGCATGAACACAGACTGAGGTTCCAATCGCTATTTATGCAGTCCTCCAGCCAAATTTGACAGACAGGTTCTCCATATCAGTACGTCGCCACCGGTCGTGATAAGTTTGACAGGAAGACAATCAGCTCCTTCGGCCTTATTTTTCTTCAGTTGATTATTTGCTGTCGTTAAAGCCTTTACCATCTTGCACCGTGCCCTAGAGTTTGTTTTTTTTTTTTTTAAACTCTAGTGAAAAATTCGGACTTAAATGCAGAGTTTCTCACGCTCGCGTTTTTCCTGCTCTTTCTTCAATAATCTATTTTGGAAATTTTCAGCAAGGAAACTTCTACTTCATGGAGAAAATCGGGTTATGAATTATTTACTCCATTTAAATATTGAAAGATCCGTCTCTGAAATGACTTTTCAAATAATTTTATACGCGAGTTTTTTTGTAGAAAACCCGTATATGTTGGATTTATCTAATCTTAAGTAAAAACTTATCAAAATATGATATGGGGAAACACGGTTGCAAAATAGTCATCATTCTAGTATGTATATTAGGCCGGTGCGATTTGGAAACTTTAACGGGCGCGTCGGGATTCTGATTGCTTGTATCGTACTGAGCAAAAAAGTCCACTGGAATTGTATTGGTATGAATCATCCATCATGGGCGTAGCCAGGAATATCAAGGGGTGGGCAGTACAATCCCATGAATCAGAATCGCGACGCGCCCTTTAAGGTTTTTTTCCTTCCATACAAATCGCCGCGCTCTAAGGTATATACACTCTGAGGGTTTAAAAATACCTTTCGATTTTAGATATACAAGCAGACATAAATACATAGAATTATTTAATTAAATATACATGTCTACTAATATAAAGACTACAGTATTCTAGAAATAAACTCTGTTTAAATGAAAACTTCCTAACCAAATGAATATATTGTAATTTCTATTGGCCAGCATTATATAACAGTATAATACAACAATTTTTTTCTCTATCAAAATTAAATAAAACATAACAATCTTTCACAAATCCTCTTCATTTTCAGAGCTATTAGATTTGATGTGAATACTTAATGTAAACAATTTTTTCCTCAAATCGTTTATTTATTCCTCAATGAAAATAAAGCAAAAAAACAACATTGCGAAATATTTCAAATGAGATGTAATATGGAATTCATTATGAGTGTGAAATATGTATGTACGTATATTCCTCGTATTTACTAAATATTTGCAGTATCATGATGAGACCACTACGTAAGCATAGATTAATTACAAATCATAAGAATTTCCAGTCATTAAGGGTACACAGAAAGTTATCGTGAGCATATTCACATGAAAAGTACACATATTTTATAGTAAAATAATACAAAAGGTTTCTGTACAATTTTATCTCAACGAGTAGCTACCAAACTTTGGTCTTTCAAAATATATTTTTTATATAGTACTGTTTCAGAGCCTACGAAAAGTTTTTGTACAAGAGAACATAGGCGATTTTTTGCTTCGAATTCATCAAACAATTTTTAAACACGCGGGGGTTAGTAGAAGCTCGAACGATTGGTATAGAATTAGACAGAGGTTTTCATAAGTTAAATAAGGAAAAATAACTTTTTTAATATATAATTTTTATACTCGTGTAATTAATTAATATACACATGGACAAAAATAGCAATATTAAATATTAAACAACTAAAAATATTACCCCCCACATATCCGAAAGTGCAAAGGGACTCTTCACACAGATCAGTGAGTGCTGTTCCATTATATTTTTTACTCCATAATATGGAACGTTATTGTTATTGTCTAGTTCGAAGTTAATGTCTACTCATTACAACTTCACATAAAAATAAGTTTTCTATTGAAGAACTTTTTCCGAAAGTCATATTGCTATGTCGGAATATCAAACTGACGACCTTATGGGATTCAAGTCCCCACACACTTTTCCATCGATCTTTTTTTAACACTTGATTGTATCAGCTATTAAAACTGAATTCAAGTGCAAATTTATAACAATTTAATAGCAACTGGAATAGATATCGTCAGTTTCAACCATCGTTTAATTTGCATAAAGATTGATTCGTATGCCTCCCATAAAACACCACCAATGCTGCAGCATTAATAATTCATTTCGATAACATAGGCATCCTTAACCAAAGACGGCTGCTGTCCAAATTCAAGATGGTACGTCAAATGACGTTTGCTTAGCTCTTCAGCAAATATCACACACGCACAGAATACTTGCCTGGTATGTATGTCGGTATATTCACAAAGTTTGCAATTCAAATGCTTGGCTTTATTCAGCATACACTCATAATATGTATACACAGTAATACAATACACACACATGCACACTCACAAACTCAAGATTAAAATAATAAATTATTATAATAATTCCAAACGATTTGTTAGTTCTAAATCATGTTGGATAAGCGGTGGCATGTGATTAATTATAGGGAGACGATGAAATGTTCATTTATTTGACTTGTAGTGGGTATCGTTGTTGTTTCTGTTGCCTGGCATGTTATTTAGTCTGAATTTGTTTCCGTTCACTTGGTTAAATTTACCATCGAAATCAAAACAACATTCGTAACTCATAACATTTCTTGGCTTGTAAGTTAAGCAAATTTCATTTGTCTGACTGTTTGTCTGCCAGTTCGTTACGCTGACTACCTCCATCCAGACCGAAATACCACTAACATTTCTTTCGTTATCATGTTATATCCGTTGGCTTCTCAGGCTTCTTCCGCAGTAAGGAATCTTTAAAATGTTGATGATTGGCTGTTGACTGAATACTGGCTGCTGCATAGTTGATTACATCAATTTAATGATTCTCCCCTAACTTCTTCCTTCGGACCGTATCGAATATATAAGGCATTGTTTTGTAATTGAGTATAGGCTGTGCTGAATCGTCATCTGTCACTTATCTTACTGACTTGAATGTCTATTACTTTTGCCCTTAGAGCATAAATCTTAAAAAAATAGGAGTACAAACAATTTGATGAATAAAATTCTGGGCAACTTTTAATAGTGCCTGAGAAGCATCGGTAAACAATATCAACCATAATAATATTTCACTGAAAGTAAATTTAGCTTAAAGCAAACATGACAAATGATACACGTTTTATTGCTACCGTAGTAGATCTGTATTGCATAATAAATTAAATTATGTTAAAGCAGCGGTTATCTTTGTTAGATTTTAGCACCCATTGTACAGAGTTATGTTTTTGCATTAACGAATAAATACTGCATTCAGTTCGGTCAAATACAATGTAGATGGAAGCAAATGTAAAATCCAGTCCAGTAGTATTATTTTAAGATAACAGATAACTTTAAAAACGTTTGCTTCCTTAAATCAACATCTTGAAACTAGTATCAGTCAAAAGAAAAAAAATATTCCATAAAACTATATTAAATCCATATGTTCCAGTATTTTCCTGAATATTCAATAGTTACCAGAATTCATGCATCTACATGCGACTGCATATTCTAATACTTGGACCAAGAAAACAATGTCCAACAGAATGTAGACCATTCATATTGGCTATTGGAAAATTGCTATCTTCCCCTGAACTCCAATTGTCAAACAGACAGAGCGCGGTTCATTTTCATTTCAATCCCCCAGTATCAGTATAAAATTCCTGCAATGTTCTTAATTTAAATAACAAATAAGAAATAGTGCAGAATATGAACGGTTACATACCATTCATACAAACACACTTATACAAAAATATTAGGACAAAAATAATTATGAATAATAACCGAGATAAAAAGAACGAGAAAACGAAAGAAAATGACTACATCAATGCAAATATGCTCGAAAATTAACAAAAAAAAGACAACATTCACCACTCAATGAATGAGGTTTCAAAGAAAACCAACAAATTTTGAACAGAGAAAAAAAAAAACTGGCATAACAATTTTCTGATATTGGAGTGAGAGCAATGTAGTGGGAAAGCAGAACACAAAATTCATTAAAATTGACAGAAGGAGGAAAAAACAACGTCTGAATATGAAAAGGGAATAACAGAAAGGGGATTTGAGTGAGATGAACTTACTGAACGACCGAACAACAGTTCATAATTAATCATTTCACATAAACAAACACAAAAGCAAAAAAAAAACAGCAACACAACAACCACTACATATTGCAATAACTTCAATAACAACAACAGCAACAACTCAAGAAATAATTAAGATTTATCAATGGTGAAAGAAGAAAATGACACAAAAATACGAGGAAAGTCAATATTAGGACCAGTTAAGTTAAGGCGCTTATGAGTGCTTGTATACGTTCGTCACAAACAACAAAGTGGACGACGATATGAAGCATACTTTCCTATCAACTTTAATATTTATGGAAAACATAAAGTGCTGTCTCCAGTCAGTTGTTCAACAAAATGAACAACATTATTTGCACTGAGCAAAATATTGCAAAGATAGAACAGAAAAAAAACACGAAAATCAGAGAAAAATCAAAGTTGAAAATAGTTAAATAACTTAAAACATCTTAGTGTTAGGATCCATGTCCATTAACAAACAGATTGGCTTTCATTCATTTTTGTAATATTTAGAAACAACATATTGACATTACACGGTGCTCTTGAAACAATTTTAAATGGAAGGTGCTTACACCTCGGAAGTTTTTGTGGATTCTGAAACTACAATGTTTATAGATGAGAACAATCAAAAAACAAAAAAATCGCCGGAGCGCTTTTTAAATAAATCGCGATTTAAGTTGAAATTTTTAGGGGTTGTTTAGGTTTTCGCGATTTTGCTTAGAAACCGCATTTCCTATCAAAGTGGAACTGAAACAAATGTTGTAGCTATGAAAATTCTCTACAAGATTGACCTTTATGTTATTCTCGTCGGATTTACCGTTTTTGAGATATAGAAGTTCAAATTGGGACAATTCAAATTCAATTCAATTCTGTATCGCCCCCCCTTATAAAACAATGTCATAACTTCAAATTCCCAACTTAAACTTATATATCTAAAAAAATGTTACAACTTGGTATAAGTTACTTAAGCCAGTCTTGTAGAGAATTTTCCCAGCTTTAAGATTTTCTCAGGTCCCATATCGATAAGACTTACCGGATTCAAGCAAAATCACGATACCCTAACAAAAAAACCTAAAAATGTAAACTGAGCTTCTTTATCTCAAAAATGGTACAGGCTTGGAACAAATGATAAACATCAATCCTCTAGAGAATTTTCACAGCTACAACATTTTCTTTAGCTCCATTTCGATTGGACTAGCGGTTTCCAAGCAAAATCGCGAAAACCAAAAAACACCTAAAAATGTGAATTTTGACCGCGATTTATTTAAAAATCCCTACAGCGATTTTTTCTTGTTTTTGGATTTTTCTCATCTATGAACACTGCTGTTTCAGAATTCACAAAAATTTGCCCTGTGTTAGCGGTTTTCATCAAAAGTTAGTTAAGTGCACCCTCCGTGACATTGTTTTATAAGGGGGCGGTACAGTCAGTGCATTGTCCCAATTTGAACTTCTATATCTCAAATATGGTAAAAACTACGAAAATACCATAAAGGTCGATCTTGTAGAGAATTTTCATAGCTACAACATTTTCTTTAGTCCCATTTTGATAGGACTTGCGGTTTCTAAGCAAAATCGTGAACACCTAAACAACCCTTAAAAATGTCAACTTAAATCGCGATTTATTTAAAAAGCGCTCCGGCTTTTTTTTTTTTTTTTTTTTTGATTTTTCTCATCTACGAACATTGTAGTTTCAGAATCCGCAAAAACTTCCGAGGTGTAAGCACCTTCCATTTAAAATTGTTTCAAGAGCACCGTGATTATACAACAATTGTATTTAATACGTCGACCGATTTGTTTATTACTATAATATTTATATTAGTATGTAGCAAAGAAGAAAATCTGAATTTCGGCCGATTTTTTATTACTATAACACTGTGCAACACGAAAATTATTAACCATATTCTGACACTGCAGTATGATAGAACACCAAAAATGAGAAGACACGTGTCTCGCCGTTTTTCCCTATCTCATCAACTTTCGCGGTTATAGGCCTACAAATGTTTGAGGCTTTGATGTAGAAAGGGTCATTTAGTCAGGACTATATCTTCCAAACCGTTAGGAAATTTGAATTTATCTCGGAGGCAAAGTTGTAGCTCTTGTCTGAAAGAACAAAAATTGTGAACACATATAATCCATCAAGCTTTATCTGCAAGGTCAAAATCGCCATGGACAAATTTCTTTTAAAATTTTTTCTCAAGTTTTGTTATACAGCTTTCAAACCGATCAAATTTGAAGCAAACAACCAACTACAAAAATGTACCTCAGATCTCAATAAACATCTTTCTTGAATATACGAACTCTGTAGAAATGGATCTTAATGGTCCAAATAGCAAAACAATTCCGATTTTTATCCTCTTTTCTAGGATTCTGCTCCATAAATATTAAAACGTTCAAAATTCAAGAAAACAATCAACCACAATAGCGTAGCAAAGGCATCAATAAACAACTTTCTGGAATATGCGGAATGTCTATGAACGGTTCTTAATGGTAAAAATAGCAAAAATCATTTGAAAATATCCAAATTTTATGCTTTTTTCCGACTCTGGTCCAAAGATACGCAACCGCCCAAAAATTAAGGATACCGTCAACCACAAAAATGTACCTTAGATTTCAATAAACAACTTTTTAGAACATATGAAGATTCTAGGAATGATTCTTAGGGCTGAAATTCACGAACAATTACATTTTTTTAACATCCCCCCTGCTCAGGTTTGGAAATAACAAACTGTTAAAAACTCAAATAAATTTCAAATGTTTGTTATTTACGGACCTGAACAGGAAATAATGATCTAAAATAATCGAATTTTGGGCTTGAAAAATCGTTCCTAGAATCTTCATTTGTTCTAGAAACTTGTTTGTTGAAATCTAAGGTACATTTTTGTAGTTGACTGTATCCTTAAATTTTGAGCGGTTGCGTATCTTTGGACCAGAGTCAGAGAAAAAAGTATAAAAATTGGTTATTTTCAAAAGATTTTTACTATTTTTACCATTAAGAACCGTTCATAGACATTTCGCATATTCCAGAAAGTTGTTTATTGAAGCCTTTGCTACACTATTGTGGTTGATTGTTTTCTTGAATTTTGAACGGTTTAATATCTATGGAGCAGAAGCCGAGAAAAGAGGATACAAATCGCAATTGTTTTGCTATTTTGACCATTAAGACCTGTTCCTTCAGGGTTTGTATATTCTAGAAAGATGTTTTTTTTGAGATCTGAGGTACATTTTTGTAGTTGGTTATTTGCTTCAAATTTGATCGTTTTAATAGCTGTATAACAAAACTTGTGAAAAATTTTAAAAGAAATTTGACCATGGCGATTTTGACCTTGCAGATGAAGTTTGATGGGTTATATGTTGTTACAATTTTTGTTCTTTAAGACAAGAGCTACAACTTTGCCTCTGAGATAAATTCAAATTATCTAACAGTTTGGAAGATATAGTCCTGACTAAATAACCCTTTTTACATCAAAGCCTCAACCTATAACCGCGAAAGTTGATGAGATAGGGAAAAACGGCGAGACACGTGTCTTCTCATTTTTGGTGTTCTATCACACTGTGGAGTCAGAATATGGTTAATAAAACATGACTCAAAAAATTACACACAGTGTAATATTCAAAGATGATATACATACGTTTAGTCACGCACAGGCCATTAAAGTCTTTACACCAAAGCTTTATGAAGGTTAAGGTAGATTTGGTTTCATTAATACATGACTCAATATGTACGTTAAGACGCGTATTTTCAACTAAAATAACATCAAAATAAACAAACGAACTCCCAATAAAGAGGCCGACTTCTAAACAGTTATATTTTTTTGAGAATTCGCAGTCACTTCTATAGTGTAGGTTTGTATATCAGTAAAATGCCTCTGAGAACTAGGAGGTAATAAGATACATCATGAACAATCGGTGTATTTGATCTCATTAATTTGTCACCGTCTGCAAAACTGACGATTTATTTTTACGTATTCAAAGTTTTCAAACATATTTTTTTGTCAAAATTGGATTATCTTAGGAGTCTTATGTTTGGTTTACATTCGGCGTCTTTTCGTGATTTCGAAGGCGTTTCGTGATTTCGCGCGGAATCAAGCAAAAATTATCATGATTTCGCATACAAAAATGAAATCATCTCAATTCGTGATTTCAGCGAAATCAACATCGAAATCACAGTACACATGATATACAACCCTGCTTTTGCCTGAAAAAGTACCAAAAGTTGCAACACTTTTCACGTATCACAATAAACAAGGTAGATGGTCAGTTGCTGCAACAAAAAAATTTATTGTCAAAATTTGTAAGCAATGTGAAAAAATATGAAATTACTTTGTTAAAATGCTGTTTTTCATTGTGTTCCCGTACTTTTTAGTGGTTATGTTAGAAAAAAGAGCGAATTTTCATAAATTGCTTCCCCATACAAATTTCTTAAAAAAGACGGGAACGGAAAAATGACGGAAATTGCAAAAACTCAAGCAGAAATGTCAAAATAAACGTATCAGCTATCGTAGTTAGATGCCGACGAACATGCTGCTAGTTTCTAATAGGCCAAAATTGTATGGCAGAAAATAGGAGAATAGAGTGTTATTCGGCGCTGTTATTGTTTAAAGAGAAGTGCAAGTCTTGCTAGATTTCGGAGTACGGAAAATCATTTTTAGCACTGAACGGGCAAACTACTTCAAGTAATAATATTTTGCAGGTTCTGAGCACAAATTTTATCTATCAAAATTTATTATTATGATGTCTCAACGATAAAATAATTTTTTATTTTTTTATTTGTTAGTACTATACACAATTAATACGATATATAGATAATTTTACGGTAATTTTCGAAATAAAGTTGTAAAGTTCTATATTGTCGTATATTTTTGATGACTAATTAAATATACAACAACTTGTTTTGAAAATTCATGTTCGATCAGCTGTGCATATGCATCTACCTTGATAATTGTGATATGTTTGAAATCAACAAAAAAATAAGTATAAACACCGGGGTGTATTTCAGGATTTCGTAAAATCCAGTGGATTTTGGAGCGCAAGTGTAAACTTGGCATTATTGTACGTTTATATATAACCGGATTTAACAAACCCACTGGGTTTCAAGTGTCAATTCCTTTGCGAATACGTCAAATAAATCCTCATTAAGAAGGTTAACCCTACAAAAGCCTATAATATAAACATGGCCTTATTATCTTTACAAATCTTTACAAATTTAAAAGACGATTTTTGAAAAAAAAGGCAAACATGTTCTTGCATATTTTTATTTGTCTTTCTTCAGAACAATAAACGTTATTCAAATTTTAAAGTTTAAAACAGCGTTAGGCAAGAGACCGCGCACGTGCTCTCAGTGAGCGTTTCTCTCTCCACACACACACACACACAATTCAACTAATTGAAAAAGCATGTACTCACACATTTGCACCCCGTAAAATATGCAATAGGAAAATATTGCTTGAAAACAGCGATGTCCACCGTATTTTTATATTGCATGCTTCAGGGGGTGCCATTGTGTTGAGTTGGGTGAGTGCCCTGCCAGCAATTGGAAGTCAGTTTCTCACTCCCTCGCTTAGGAAGTCACTCCGGAGACACGCCTAGGAAGATCGTTGGTGAATTACACAAACAATTTCTATAGCCTTATTGTTATGACCTTTTATCGCGTATGCCGACACTTTGGAGTGACTTCCAAGGCGATTGTTTACATTTATTTAATGATTCAACACATTTGAACAAATATAGAACATTTTTCCATCTGACGATTATATGAGACGGTGGTGCAGTGGTAAGCACACCCGCTTTGCACTCTGAAGGTCCGTGTTCGCTTCCGAAGTCTGGCAACAAAACATCACATTTTTAAAAGCCAAAATTAATGTAGGCGGAAATTCCAAAGAATAATTTCTCTAAAATAGCGTTCTTAAAAAATAATAAAAAATACAAATAAGAAAATAAAAATAAATATAAAAAAAAATAGAAAAAATACATATTTTTTAAAATTCCAAGAACTATCGCGGTAATGATCTTCTAGACGTGTCGCTGGAGTGACTTCCAAGACGACACGCCGGCGTGGTTAATTTCTTCACAACGGTCACTTCAGGGTGACTTCCGCGATCATCGCCGCGACTTTTTTCATAGCCCTGTGCGACGCGCCTAAGTCAGTTCCGCGATAGTTTTTGCTTGCAGGGTGTAGAGCAGCGAAACGCACGTAGGCGCTCTCTTGCTTAACGATGGTATAGAGAGAAAAGTTCACTGAGAGCCCAGGGGCTCTATCTTGTTCATCGATGCTTCAAAATTATTTATTTTCTAAATGATGGGAAAACCAATCTGATTACTAAAGTAGAGCGAAAAATATGAGTGAGACACGTATATCGGTGTTTTTAAAGTTTACATCAGGAAGTAACCTAAGTAGGCGGGGCGTGTTCCGCCCATTTCTACTTTTGAGTTCAGATACCTTGCATTTCAGGTATATAATGGATGAAGATGTGGGGAATATTTTGCTAAAAATATTAATTCCCATGCGGATCTTCAAAGGGGTATTTTGGTTCTTTTTTCGAAGATCGTACAAAATCTCCTCTAAAATGTGATGATATCAAATCAAAATGTTCCAAAATATTGTTCGTCACAAAATTTTACTATAGGTCTCAGAATTTACCAAATCTGCTAATCTCATATAAATGTCAGGAATCTCTAAAAATTAACAAGTAATAAAGGCGTTAAGTTCGGCCGGGCTGAACTTTTTATACCCTCCACCACGAACTGTATTGCAGTGAATAGGAACAATTTGTTTAATTTCGTTTATGAAAGTACTAAACTCTTATTTTTATTGCAGAAGTAGTACATATATCCCAACTGATAATACAGAAAATCGAGAGGTACCGTTCTAGTGGGCTTTACGTAGGCGTGGACCACTAAAGTGAAGAGTTTTATAGCCCCAACGAAAATTAACTACCAAATGGCAGTCATTTCGGTGGGATATTGAGGACACACCCTTCAACATACCGAAAATCAGGAGGTACCGTTCTATTGGGGCTATATGAAGACGACAAATTTCAGGTGGAAAGTTTTGTACCCCAACGAAGACTAAATAGGCTAAATGAGGCTAAAACCTTCAAAATACCGAAAATTTTGATGTACCGTTCTATGGAGGTACATCAAAACGTGAACCGATACATTTCAGCGTAAAAGTTTTGTAGCCCCGAAAAAGACTTTGAAAATCAAGAGATACCGTCCTATGAAGGCTATATCAAAACGTGGACCTAAGTATATAAATTTTTTTTGTAAAAATATTTCCTAGCCTCTGTAAACACAAAATACCAAATTACTACCGAATCTGTGGTCAAATGGGTCTAGTATATTCAAAATGTCTTAAAGTGACGCGTACTATATATGGGGCGTTATATTGGGGCTATACCAAAACGTGGACCTATAAACAATTTATGGTAGAAATGTTTTTTAGCATATGGAGACACAAAATACCAAATGGGACAAAATTCTTAAAAATTCTTAAAAACGACGACACGTCACTTTGTATGGGGGCTATACCAAAACGTGGACCTACATAGCCCGTTTTAAATACCGAAAATCCTCCACCTACTTCAAGACGTTCGGACGCTAGAGTGATTTCCACAGAATGACGTACCTGCATTCTGATCAACAATATATAGTTTGGAGGGCCTAAATTATTATTTCTATTAGCTACAAACGGAATGACAAACTTAATATTACAAAAACTAAATAATACAAATACATATATTCGATGGCTTGATTCGAGCGCCCTAATATGTAGTGACTATGGCGGTGTAAACAACCATCATGGCTACTTCATTTAATTCTGCAAGCTAATATTTGAAAATAATATTTTGACTTCTTTGATTTTCTTCTTGCAGGATGAGGCTCGTAAAAAAGCAGCCTCAACATATCTGGTCGACAATACCGATCTGCCGCCGCCCCGTTATCAGCAGGATGGCACAATGCCAGCTCTATATCCTAATAATATTGGTAAGTATACAAAGAGATTCCAAGGAACGACAACATATGAATAGGAGTATGTATGATAATGTATGTGTATATAATGTTGTCCCTTCGTAGTCATATCCAGTCAATGAAAGATGCATGAAGCAATGTGGCAAAGTTTCTACCTTGTTTGTTTCTTTGGCTCAAAATAATCAAAGCAAATCAATGCTACAAATGTTGGTCGATGTGCCATCGATTGGTTGTTTGTTACATTTTTAAGAATATAGCCAAAAGTTTTCTTAAAGGATAGAAGAGATACAATAAATTCCAGAACTGTTTTTGTAATTTATAACGGTATTTAACAAAACAAAACAGAAGAAGTTGACATTTACCTATGATCTCTTAAAAACTTTAAAAACATTAGTAAGGTTGTGACTTCTTACAAGGCAAGTAACTCAAAATTTAGAGGATAAAATTATTTGTTTCGAAATGAAAGTTTTAGAACAAGGTTTTCTTTTTACTTTTACATAAAAATTTGTACACTTTATTCGCATAAAATGTGCTGGAAATCACATTTTTTATAATACTTTTTTCTTGTGGATTTTTTCCAAGTCCTAAAAATTGAAGTAGAGTTTTACTAACTTCGCCATCCTTCGCCACTCCTCAATTTTTTTGAAGAATGTTCGAAATAGTGTCAAGTTTACAAAAAAATTTGGTTTCAGCTGCATATATTTGCATTTCCGCGTGTGACATTAAAAATACTGACGATGCCTCTGGTCGTTTCAGTGAATATGCCGTATTACTGTATTCTCAGTTTCTTCTTTGTTTTGTGCTTTAATTGTTTGTTTCCATTTTTTCTTTAAAGATTTAGACATTTTTGTTTTAGGATTTACTTATGATACACTCATAAGTAAATTGTATATTTTTGATATATGTATGATCCTACATATAATATGAAAAACAAGAAAAATGTAAAGTACGGTCACACCGAACTTTATTATATCCCCTACCATGAAATATTCTGGACTCAAATAGAATAATTTGTTTCCTTTCCTGTCCACGATACCAGTCGGAGACGTTTTTTGACCACTAAGAACTCCAAATAGCAAATGACAACCAATTCGAACCGAAAATGTACATAAAAACCTCAAAATAACCGAAATAGGGAGGTACCTTAATATAAGGGCTATACCGAAACCTAGACCTAAGACCACAATTTTTGGCGCAGAAGGTTTTTGATCATTGAGAATTCCAAATGGCAAATTACAACCAATTCGGGCCGAAAATGTTGATAACATCTTCAAAATTCCTGAAATCAATAGGTATCGTAATATGAGAGCTATACCGAAACCTGGACCTAAGACTACAATTTTTGGCACAGAAGGTTTTTGACCATTGGGAACCCCAAATACCAAAGTACATCCAATTAGGGCCGAAAATGTAAAACAAAGCTTCAAAATACCTGAAATCGGGTGGTACCGCTACATGGGGGCTATAGGAAAAACTCATATTGATGATTTTTTGGCTAAAGTATTTTTTACTTATTTTTAGCATATACTGAAAAAATCAGAGTGATCCGACGATTATAAATATTTTTGTCGCACCTTCCCATACATGTGGGACCACTGTGGATTGGGTCTACGGCGATACGAGTTATGACACGATTTTATTAACCTAATTATTTGTACTCTCTATAATATTCTTAGACTTTTTGGGAATAAATATCCTTTCTTAAAATTGCCCATAAAAATATATTTGTATTTATTAAACATCCTTAGTTTGAACATAAATTAATTTAATCAAATGTTTAATTGTCAAATGCTTTTTAAGCCAAAACTATTTCAAACAACTAAATGCTCTTTAAATCCTTCGCAAATATGAAACATTTTTAAATCAGTTTTTGAAAAACTTTCAAATAGTTTGTAACAAGTAACTTAACTTCACTATTACAAGCTAATTATTCCCAAAATAATTAACAAATCCATAATGGGATTTAAATCAAATGGATAATAATCATTTTCTATGTTTCCATGCCTTTAAATAATGAACACTTCAAACAAATCACAAACTCAATTTGACAAATGACAGCGTTGCTAATGAACAAAACGTAAATGACACCCTGGCGTGTAATTTTATAGTTGCCGGTCTATACAAAAAGCGTTACCAAAATGCAAAACCAAAAACAAAAGGAAACTGAAAATGTTGCCTATTTTTAAAACGGGAACAAACTTCTTTCGAATTGAAGGTAATAGCAGAAATTTGCATAAACAATTTTAACGCGTTTTAAATGAGATGTGCACTGATGAAAGCTTCCCTTCCAATTTGGAATAAGGTGTGGGTTTCGGTAACAGTCAGGAAATCCTGGTGGAATACTACGCGTAAAATGTAAAATGGAAATGATGAAACCGTGACAAGAGCTCAACAAAACAACTGTGTTTAAAGTACAGACATAAACATGTGAACAAAATATGTATGTTGTATGTGCGAGGAGGCAGAAGGACAGACGAAGGAACCGTTCGATACATCAACACACAGACATATGTACCTCGTTGGAACTGTGCATTTTGTTCGGTTTACTTAGAGACATTGCGTGCATGCTGCTGTGGTAAATGTACACATGTCTCTTCATCATCAAAGAGCAAAGGAGTAAATGCAATTTCCAACAGACACATCAGGATAGATCTGACGACGATAGAATAAACAAACGAGCTTCGGGAAATACTGACTGCCACTTTGACGTGCTGCAATTTGTTTCAAATTATTCGCACATCAACGGACGAATATTGGCGGGTATGGTACTTTCTACACATGTTGACATTCACATGCACATATACACATACACTAGGAAGAAACAAAATGTCATCTATGTGATATACATAGTTGATACTTCTTCCGCCAACCGCATGGGAATTCATTTAAAGGAACAGTCAGCGCCGAGTGCATGTGTGAGTAATTCTTTCAGTTTCGCTTTGCCGCATCTACCTTTGGCGATTACTACTCATATAAACGATGAAAGTCTTACAACAACAAAATTCGCATTTCACCTGTAGTAATCAACTGATGCATTGCATTTTCCACACAACGACGATAGTCAGCTTTGTCACAATCTTAGATACATGAGGAGCTTTATTTATTTAAGTATGAGAAGACAATGGATTCGGCATCTTGTAGTGTATATTGTGTGAAAAATGAGGAATTTAGCATTGTATCATTTTCAAATGCCATTTTCACTGATGCTACGCCCATTTTAAAAAGTCTACAACTCACCTTGAATGCTAAATTAAGACTTTGCATGAGAAGTATCAAATATAAACTATTTGCCATATAAATTCAATGTATATACAAATAATACCATTATTTTTTAACATCGGCATATCCCCGTAAAAATGATAAATGTTATACCCATGTCCAAATTCTTGATTGTAAACTATATTGAAAGCCTTACAACAAGAAATTCACATTTCACCTGTAGTAATTAACTGATGCATTGCATTTTCCGCAGATAACAGTACAACGACGATAGTCAGCTTTGTCACAATCGTAGATACATGAGGAGCTTTATTTATTTAAGTATGAGCAGACAATGGATTCGGTATCTTGTAGTGTATATTGTGTGAGAAATGAGGAATTTAGCATTGTATCATTTTCAAATACCATTTTCACTGATGCTACGCCCATTTTAAAAAGTCTACAACTCACCTTGTTTGCTAAATTAAGACTTTGCATGGGAAGTATCAAATATAAACTATTTGCCATATAAATTCAATGTATATACAAATGATACTATTATTTTTTAACATCAGGCATATCCCCATAAAAATGATAAATGTTATACCCATGTCCAAATTCTTGATTGTAAACTATACTTTTTGGCAGATTACCTTTGACCAAACTTTAATAAATACAAACTTTAATAATACATTAGGGTTATGAATTATTTGCAACCTCGTATCCATGTATCATATTTTGATGAGTTTTTACCTAAGACTAGATAAATTCCATAAAAAAGCCCACGCACAAAGTCATTTGAAAAATTTTCTATATGAGCTTTTTGACACTATAAGCAGATACATATATAACTGAAAATAAGCTTTTTAAGCTAATTTTATCATCATTTCACTACATATATGTATATCATTTTATATCATATATTATTTTATTTCATATATCATATCAACTGAAAGTATTTTGTGTGGGACCTTTTTCAATATTTAAACGGAATAAAAATTATTATAGTCAATAAGTCATTAATTCCTTCAACAGGAAATAATTTTTTGAGCATTTTTTCATTTCATAGTATTTTTTTAATTCTTTTTTAAAGTGGGGTTTGCGTGACCTTTTCTAATACTTAAATAGAATAAACGATATTTTAGTCATTCATAGGCAAAAGTTCATTCATTCTTGCTACAGGAAATCATTCTTGAGAAAGAGGCCAACAAGTCATAACCCTAATATACATATGCATGTGCAAAATGCTGTTCTCGTGTACAAGGATTCAAATACAAACCACAATTATTTTATTTCCCGTGCTATACTTTGATCCATAATGATGAATACCATTACCTTCTTTAAACCATTCAAACCCATGCCATCTTCTTTTTTACTTCCCAACTTAAAAAATACAATACACAGACACACTTTTGTGCACCTTTTTTAATACCCAAATGATAAAGGACTCCAATGGCAACAAATTGAAAAAGATTCTCTTTCAATTTAGCTTCAAGGCTCTTCTTTGTCTTTTTGATATTTCATATTGCCGGTCCTTTGACTCGCTTAATGAGAAGGACGAACTATTTGAGCATCATTAAATCGAATCAAACATTTGCATGTTGATGATGATGACGATAATGATAACGACAAAGGTTCACTCTCTCATGCGAAGGACGATAGATAGACCAAACTTGTACTTGTGCTTGTCTGAGTTGCCTATTATTTTTCATAAATAGATACCCGTAAGATGCGGGTCATTTAGTTTTGGCAAGACTGTTCTGGTCTCTCCCAGAACACGGTCAAATTGGCTCAGTTTGTGTTGTTTATCATTTGTCTTGTAAGCAATGTCCAAACAGAAAAATATATTTTCCAAGCACCCATGCAGATACACACTAACATACATATGTATGTGTATCAACGCTATATTCTGATGTCCTTGTGTATTATTTCTGGAGCATTTTCTTGTTTGGCATGTTATGGCCGTTTGGGGGGGGGGGGGGGGGGAGGGGGGCCTTCACCTATGACAATGATAATAGTGTTGTTGCTACAACTCCTCGTTTGACGATTGTGGAATAAGTCGAAGCAACATCATTCCGAATCCATCAACATATTTCTTGATATTTGTTACTTGTTTGTCTTTTCTTCCATTACAAGAGATAATTTTTGTTAACAGAATATTGTTGATTTCTTTAAACATGGAATGTGTATACTCTCATACACATCGTATAATACATACCCAGATATATTCTAAATCCTCAACGGGAGTTGTCATCTTGTCATCCATTACCCGGAGGATACTTTTTACATTAATGTTTTGTGCAAAAACAACTATAAAATCAGCAACAACGAGACCAAAGACAGAGGCGAAAGCAAATGGCAAGAGCAAAATAACAACGACATCAACAACACAACAAAATAATGCTCAAAGACATGATGACAAGGAGAACCAGGCGACTATGAAGGCGATGTATTTGTGTGTCCCTTCGACTGTATTCACTGTGTTCGATTTGAAATATGCTCCAGCAATCCAATTTAACAATGTACAGTGTTTTCAAACATTCAAATATGTTGTCTTCGAGGTATTTCTTGGTAAAAGAATTAGGAAAACGAATTGAATATAATGTATAATAATATCTAATCTGTTGACCTTTATAAAAACGTATAATTAAATTAAAAAACACTTTCTTCTTAACATTCACTAAAATTAAATCAATGAAAACTGATGTGATTCATACCACTTCGCTAGAGGTTAATCAGCTCATCAGGCATTTTAGATGTGATTGCCTAGACAAAGGTCTAGTTTTAATAACCTCTAGTTTATAAACTTATTGCAAATTTGCAGATATGAAGTATTTTGAAGCCTTTTTTCCACCAAAGTCAACCTAGTGTCTGTCTTCCTAGAATCATTTCTCAATACATACACATATACAACCGAAGGCTTTCTTCATGAATTGTACTATGTCTTCCAGTTCCGAAGATTGATAAATTGACAGTGGCTCCGAACACTAAGACTTCGGCAACATGGTCTGTTTGTTGATGAGGACCTTGTTTTCTATATACAAAAAAGTATCCATAGGTTTTTTTTTTCAATTTATTGCCACTGTTCTTTGCTTAGTGGCAGAATATAGTGACTAGGAAAAAAAAAAACAACGGCTTGTGACACGATTTCTCATACAAACAATATTCTCAACATAAAATACATAAAGAACACAATACATATTTCTTGTAAAAACCTGAGGTGGTTCTCGTTAGCAAATAGTGGATTGTTGGAGTACCACCAAGAAGGAAAGAAAGGAATTCACAAGAATTCAGGAAGAAGCATATTATTCCCTAAAAGCACTGCAAACCTAACTACCTATCCGAAGCAGTGAAAATATCAAACATGGCCAAATCTTCTATAGCAAAATACATTCATTTTCCAAGATTTCCCGTTTGGCTCCGCACTTACCCATGTAAACAGAAAAGCGCATGCATGCAGATATGAAGCGCCATTAGGAGAACTACTAATGGAGAAGACTTTCGTTTAGAGTGTGATGGAGGGGGAATGGGAATTGAAGGGTTCATCACAATTCTATTTTGTACCATCAACGAGTCACATTTTTTGTGCTATTCTTTTGCAATTGAACAATACGGCGATGTTGATTTCTTGTGTTTGCCTTTGTCTTGCATTGGTGGGTAAATGTCGGTGTGTGTGTCTGTTTCGTATTCCCCCATTGTTATTCCTTCTAGATGCTGTTTTTTACTGTGCTTTTTATGGCATACTCCAATTTTATGGAATCATTGTAATGGGTTTGTTCCGGCCTCGTCTATGGGTTTGCCATAACTATTAGGTGTAGTAAATGGGGTCAAAGTAAAATATTGTTGCATCTCCGACAACTATAGGGGATTGAGTATGCACAAAGCATGCTCTGATTAATATTATTTTTAGATAAATATCTGCAACCTGCATAATGGCATAGACAAGGAAGAACAGAACAAAATTATAGCTAATCATCGAGTTTGAAAGCCAAATTGAAAGGCTGATAGATAAAAATATCTCCAACAGCCAGAAATAAATTACTTCCAAAAGCAAAAAAAACCGTTCAAGTTTGTTTAAAGTGTTCAAATGTACATAGTATATGTATGTGTTATGAGATACAACAGAGATACGTACAAAATTATTTTCACAGAAATATTTTACAGCATTGAAATTATACTCACAAAATACATAACAGGAGCTTTGTGGTAAAGATGCATAACATAACCGTACACTTTTTTACCCAAATCCACACTGCGTTAAAGGGTATTCGACTGTTTATTTATTTATTTATTATTGTTATTACTTTAAGTCTGGAGTATTCCACCATTGGCTTAACTCCATCATTACTCTCTATTATAGAGAGTAATGTTTACAAAACGCACTGACAGCCTTGCAAAATTTACTGATCGCTACCAATATCATGATTTCATCCCGGCAAAAGGAATTATCAATTGGCTTTATAGTTTTTGAAATGATGATTTTTCTTCTCCAGTGAAAACCTGAACTTTACGCGTCGAGTATTCTCATGTTAATGAGAATAATGCTCACTTGTGGGCTTTCCGAAAAAAAAACACCAGGACAAAATATTTGCAAGGTGCCAGCATATTATTATTTTATCAAAGTACAGGTCGCATTTATTATCCTATCCTAGTGAAATTTGGGAATGATATTTTTTGTCAAAATTGCTATTGCTTTTGGTGAGAATAGATTGAGATTTGAATATAGCTCCCATATAGCAGATTTTATGCACTATGTATGTATGAACAATTTCAATAAAATTTTTAATGTCTAATGGAATTTGGTCTAGAAATAAATTTGCCCAATTATATTGAAAACAGTTCACATTTCGATATAGATCCCGTGTTTGACGCCAACACACAAAATTGGACAGACATTTTGAAGAAATATGGAAAATGTGACGGAATTCGGTCTATAAAAATTTCGCCGAATTTTGTGGAAATTGTGGCGTGAGGTACCATATAGTCGCCCCGCCTGATTTTGATCCTATCTTTACAGGTTTTGAAATGCTTTTCATACCTTCCAAAATATTAACTTTATCATTCCGTCTGTTGAAGATGCAACTCGCAATATTAAAGATAAACATATAATTTATAATTTGGCACAAAATTTTCTATTAGGATGTTATTATTGAAAATGTGCTATATTGATCAACGTATTGATAGCTTCCCTTATAACAATTCCTCCCAATTTTCGATATGAAGGTCCCACCGAAATATTTGGAATTCTGTACTTACTTGTGGATGTATAAAACATTGCCGCAGATTATGTTTGGAGCAGGATGACTATTTTAGACACATTATCCAAGCTAAATAACTAAAAGTTGGTATGTAGTCTCCGTTGCGATTATAAAATTTTCTTGGTGGTAATTGTCGGTATATATCCACTAGAAGGAATCCTACAAAAAATTGCGAAAATCTGATAAGATTTCGATATAGCTATATAGGGCCCAAAATACCTAAAATCGAATTATCAAGATCCGATCCGATTTTCACAATTTTTTGAAGGATTGAAGGACAATGAACTGGTAAACATGTTCATCGGTTGGACCATAAATGCGGATTTTAGAGAATTTTCGTGAAATTGCAGCTTTGTTCCCATACAAATTACTATGGAAACTAAGATCGTCCGGGTGGCACGGGTTAACCGATCTTCATAAAATTTCACATATAAGGTTTTTGAGTCAAATGGAGTTCCAATCATAATGTGTTTTTGGGTCGGTCTAATGTCCACGGTCTCATATAGCCCTCATAAAACGGAACGGTAGAAATTTTGAATGTTTCAGTCACAATTTACCATTTAGTTATCGTTGACGGTACAAAATATTCCGGCAGAGATTTTTCGGTACAGGTCAGCGTTTCGATATAGCACCCATAAAACGGTACCTCCCGATTTTCGGTATTTTATGTGTCCAGAAAATCATCCAACCGAAATTAATGAAATCTGGTTTCAATATAATCTATGTTGGAGGGTAAAAAAAAGTTTAAAGGAGCGTAAGGCCAGCTGATTTCACCGAATCTGTCACATTCAAACACACATGTGCTATCACAACATTCGACAATTTTGATGCTCTGGTCAGGGATTAAACCGGAGACCTTCTGAGTACATATTTCAATTACAATAGGCATATCGTTGTAGTTAATGGTTCACCTTATTTATTTCGTCATGCTTTGCCTCATAGCTGCATAGATTTCTTCCTCGCCCGAACACCAACCTCATGCGATATTTCGTAATCATTGTAACAATTTATACGAGTAGTAGCCAAAATATAACATAAAATAACCTAAAATAACCTATGACAACGATGGAAACTTTTCACGTTACTTCAGGACAATGAATATTCCCAAAAATCTAAACGACATTACTTATTATTGGAAATGTGAGAGAAATGATTGGTTTCTTTTTATGATTATTTTGAATAGACTTTTTTGACACAAAGAAAAATGTGTCTGTTCATTTGTTATCGTAAAAATATTCATCTTATAAATTCATTTGAAATGTAACTACCTTTGCGCTTTATTTTGTTGGTTCAGCAGACAAAACAAATTAATTCTATTCAGAGAGCACAATAAATTTGCCATGTAAAAGTGTCATTGGGAATAAAAACGAAACACTTAACAACTATGGGTAACGAAAAGGAATTTACAGAGGGTTGAAGAAATGGTGGTATCATCAATGTATATATGTGTGTGAAAATTATCCTAAAGCATGTTATTAATTTAGTATAAATTAAGACACAAATACATGGTAATATACATACCTATACGCAAATGAAATTTCGCCGTTTTTTGTTTGTAGAGATTATTTTCTTTAACACACACACACGAACACATTTTCTTAGCAGGTATCTAATAACAGCTTGTAACTCCAAATGAAAGCAACAAGCTATAAAAGTATACGAAAAACAACAAAAGTTTTCAAATTTAATACATCCATGCCAGCTAACACACTCACTTACGCAGCAGCGACCTACTTCCTTAAGATAACAGAATTACATGAGCATGCACACACACACACATCCACACGACAAATTGTTAGCAGGAATTTTCGCACTGAAACACTTCAACTGCGTACAGATACAGAAGATATAGACGGCAATGAAAGTGTTGTAATAAAGAGATGACGACCAACACAATAGCAATGAACGGCAGGCTGGCAGGCAGCACAGCAGCATGCGAAACGATAATGAGAACAAGACATATTTCAAGCAACAGCAAAGCGGAAATAGAAAATGACATGAGCGATATAAAAGGGAACAAGAAGAACAGCTTCAGTAAGAACTACAACAAAAGAATTGTTTATTAAAGTTTCTTAAGGCATGCAATTGATATGATTGTTTGCACGCTCACTAGCTCGCATGTATGCATATTACATACATATATGTGTTTACACAATCGCATATATGCACATGTGCGTAAAGTTACGCTGCTTTTATACAGAAACATACGAATGTATCACTCTTATCTGGTGGCATGACAGTTTTTCTTTCGAATGAACAAGACATTTAGTCGAAAATAGTATGGTAGAGTTTTTTTATTACGTTTTTTGGAATACAAAAGTTGATCATATCCAGAATGAATCAATTATATAATACATGAAGATTTGTCAGAGACACTTCTATGCTGTATATTAAGGCCTCCACTCACTTATCATTCATGCTGTCGGGCCGATGAACACCTGTTTTTATGTGTGCGCATGACAAGTGTGTAGCAAATCCTTTACTCAGTTCTCGAAATCTTGAAATTTTCCTCCAAATATGAATTTATTTTGAATTTTTCTTTGTTCCTTCACAAACACTATTATTTGTTTTTGATAATTGTATATTGACAATGTGAAAATAAACACCATTCACCCAGACTGATGGGGGTTCATTTTGAAATCATAATAATTTTGATTTTCATCAGTCTTGAAAAACTCACACATACATTCTCAAATTCTCGAAAATTTACACATACTATCACAAATGCTGTCGGGAAGACTGAAAGATGAGTGGACGCCGTTAGGTTCCATAAATAATTCACCAGATTGTTGCCTGATCTCGGCCAGTCAACGTAAGATTTTGTCGCGGTGACTAAAAAGCACGCAGTAAAATGTTCGCCATAAAATTTTACAATTAACATATAAAACTTATATTTACACTAGTTTCTCTCCACTCACACAATTCAATCCATTGAAAAACCATGCAGTTACCCAATAAAAGCCCCTCAAAGTAGGCAACCAAAAACAAACAACCAATACACCATATAAATCAGCGCTAGGCACGTGCTTTTCACACACACAATTAGACTAATTGAAAAAGCATGCAATAAATAAACAAAAAAATAAATAAGCCAGGGTCAACCAAGAGAGCACACACGTGTGCTCAGTGAACGTTTATCTCTCCACACACAAATTGAACAAATTAAAAACAAGATGCACTCACACAATGACACCCCGTAGAGTATGCAATAGAAAACTATGGTGGTCATCGCTGATCTAAACTGACTCCGGGACCACATATACGTCAATGACACAGTTTCTTTCCCTTTTCTTTAAATGATCGGTACTCAAAAGAGCGCTCATGAGAAATGAACATTTCTCTCCACACACACAACTCAACTAATTGAAGAAGCATGCATTCACACCATGATAGCCCCCTAAAGTATGCAGAAGAAAATATTGTGTCTATTCCTGATTTAGATCAGCGAATGTGTGAGTGCATGATTAGTTGAATTATGTGTGTGGAGAGAGAAACTTTAACTGAGAACACGTGTGTGCCCTCAAGCTTATCTTTGACATAGATGGTCAAAATTACTCTTAAATACGTTTTTAGGGAAAAATTAAAAAAGGTTTTTTTAGCATTTTTTTGCTTTTTAAATATTTTTATGAAGCATACGGCATTCTAAATATTATAAAAAACTATTTTATTGAAAATACAATAACAAAATAACCTGTAAATATTTATTTATGTTGTTACAACGAAAAAGAGAAACAGACCACAGCAACGCTGGCGTGTGAGAAAGCCCATCTGTGATCTTTGATTTAGATTAAGTATCGACATTTCCTTACTCCAGAGAGTTTCTATCTCTACTCACAGAATTCAATCCATTGAAAACAATGACACCCAAAAGTATTCAGTAGAAAAATATGATGCCGATACCTGATTTAGATTATTAATCGGTACCAATTTTTTTGTGCATACTCTAGAGGGCTGTTTTGTGCTGGTTTTTGATTTGTTGAATTGTTTTTCCATTGCATACTTTACGGCGTGTAATTATGTGAGTGTAGTTGAATTGTGTATGTAGAGAAAGAAACGTATACTGAGTGCACGTGTGTGCACTCTTGCGCTAGATCAGGGTCTAGTTTCTAGTTCACTGTCCTAGTTCCTTAACGTATGAGTGATCTTATACAAACGAACGTACGAAACCATCATCATACGCCGATTTTTTACTTATACGCAGTTTTTTCGATGCGATTGGAGTGGATCTACATAGTGAACTTGATCGTTCAATTCAAGTAGACAAGATTTAGATACAAAACCAACATTTCAAGTCCGTCAAAAAACTTCATACGAATAAATCACATCGAGTCGTCGGCTTTCCTTTTTCAGATGCATTATTGATCATAAAGCTCGATTTCCTACGAGAAATTAATTAAAAATTAATACTATAAATGATCTTCGCCTAAAATGGCAAAATTTTCTCAATAAAATCGTTTGTCTGATATGTCTTGACAACAGTAGAAATAACCAAGTTTTGATATGGCGGTGACGTTCGCGGCGTTTGTTGAAACCGACATAATTTCGGGACAATTGTCAAAGAGCAACGTTAAACATTGTTAGCGTGTTGCCAGTTTTATATGAAGACATTTTCACATGTATGCGATAGGTATATAGCAGGGTTCGGCAAACAACAAAAATTTGAGCAAATACTCTTGGCGTTGTGTGCGTGTATAGGTTTTCAATGAGTTAAATTGTGCGGGTGGAGGGAGAAACTCACTTTGTTTCCTCGCGAGTAAGGAGGATGCCGATTACTGCTATATATAAGAACAAAAAATGTTCACACACATACATATGAGAAATGAAGTGGGTACATAGAATATATATATACTAGGGAATTTGTAGACCTTATTGGTAACATTTAGATATACGCCCTACACACGAAACATCTACATTGATAGCAAACACAGTGTTGGCAGTTGGAGTTCGCATGCCAACGTCTTTGTTGCCTTGATCTGTTCTGTTTTCTTGTTAGACTGACTGCCATGTGAAATGGGGGGAATTTAATTTGTTTGTAACAACAATTTGTCGTTGTCTATGTAATGTTGCTGTGGTTAACAAGCACCTGCTGTTAGCATATTTTCTCGTTATACTTTACCTACATACATAATACGTACGTACATGCAACCGTCTTCACCTTTTCCCACATTGCTTGGATTGACGCAACATGTAGCATATGTGGTTAAAATGTTCTGTATCTATCTTTCGTTCTGTTACCCTGCAGTAGTAGTATTATCTGGAGACATGCTTTCTTTGTTCGTTTATATCAAAAGCCGCGAAACTCATCAATGTTGAATGTATTTCTTGCTTAATTATTTAACATGATGATTCTTCGGCTAGCTTTGTGATCCTTGTCATACGTTGAACGTTATAAATCAGCGAAAGATTGTAATTGATGTTGATATATCCTTGGCACCATTGCATTGACTTGAAGAAACCTTGTTGAAATCAATCCACCAACGGTACTATGAACACATTCAATAATAGGCGGAACACTTTACAGGGTGTCATTACAATACGCCACAATGGAAAGCAATGACTGTGTAGGTGCAAAGAAATGGTTTTTATGCGAAATCCAGGAAGAGCACCATCCAAATAAAAAAGCTATTGCAAATGGACAAACAATAAGCGACAAAAAAATCCAGACATCTATAGAAAGTTAAGTGTCGTCTATAACCAAGAAACGGACAATTGAATAAAAGTCAAACAGTAAATGATGGGTTACAGCTTGGTACACCATGGCGAGTTATGAAAACTGTAAAATTGAATGTGTGCAACAACTTTCCTGACTTGTTATAGGTGATATTGCCTCTACATACCAGCTTTGGGGGGAAATATATACCATCATTAAATACACAGACATAGAGTAAGCAGCAACAACACCGACAACAAAGACAATTACGAGTAGGTTTTTATTGGAGTGTAAGTGAGCGAATGTTGGAAAGCACGACCAGTATGAGATGTGTACAAAAGGAAGGAAGGAAATGGCATTGAAGAAGCATTTCCGCATCCGTTGTATTTGTCAATGCCATCGTTATGAACAGCAGTTGCACCAGCGACAGAAGTGGATCAAATAGTGTACGTTAAAAACACACGAACACACACTTACGCCATCAAATAATAAAATTTACTTTAGTTATAACCCTGTCTATCCTAGTAGTGCTGAGGATAAACTCTATCTACCAAATACAACCAATAAAAAATTAATATATAAATTGTCTGAACATTAAATTTAATCAGGCCATATGTTTCAATGTTCAAACTTATTCCATTACCTTTGGCTTGCAAATATGTTGTCAAGGTTCTAAACATTAAAATGAATATTACCATACCATGCATATATGTATATGTACTAATGTTCATATGTATGTGCAGAACTTTGCAAAAAAGTCCATGTTACGTGTCGTAATAGCCATTAGCCGAAACACTTAGCCGAGCAAAAAATTTAAAATAAAAAACACAACAACCAACTAACTGGTAATGTCACTTAGTTTCAACCACGGAGTGTATGTGTTGTTTTCATATTTTTTTCTGAACAAACAAAATATAACAAACATTTTTCTATAGTCATAAATTAGCTAATATCTGTAAATTTTATGCAACAATAGTTTGACAACTTTTCGGGTGTGTTCGGTAAATGCGAAATAAACTGTATGTAGTTTTATATAATGAAAATAAATTTATAACGATAAATTTATGGTAGAGTTGAGTACAGTGTCAAAATAGGTACCCAAAGTCATATAATAGTAATCACTGGCGTAGCCAGAGATAGAAATCTCCCAATCATTTTGGGGAGTCGACAAATGGACAAAATTTTAACATCAGCGAGTAAAATAAAAAATGCCAATTTTAGGAGGCGGGCACCTGATGCCTCTTGTTATAGTTAAAAAAGTGACATTGCAAATGGTAGGGGGCAAACGGACGGATGGTTCAGACTCAGACATAGCCATTTTATATTTAATTTAGTACAGAGATTTGACAAATAGAAAATATCTATTGTGGCATGGCACAATCTTGCACTTATGTTTATGATTGAGCCTGATACAAAAGATTTAGGCATATTAAATAAAGAAACTAGTGTTGAATTCAGAAATTTCAATTACTTAAAAACGGTCATAACTATTGTTTTTTCGGAATGGACTAATATTATACTATATAATATACAGAACATTTGTCCTTTAAGCCGAATTAAGAAAAACTTTCCATGCCTCTCTATTTGCTGTTTTTTGTTTTTTTTTTTTCAATTAGAAATATCGTTCTTTCTAACTCTTCGTCCACTTGTTTACTCCGTCTAAGTTTTGTGCTTCAAGTTCTGCGTGTACCGTCATGATTTAGTGGGTTTACCATCGCTCATTCTCATAACATGGCCCAGTCAACCCTATTGTTCTATCTCCATACGTTTAACTATGCTGATGTCCATGTGCATATATCCGATAGAGCTTTCGAAAAATTTGTTTCACAAACGCAACAAGCAGTGCCTTGCGCAAGTACTCAGGCTTCGGAACCACACATAAGCACAGGTATTATCAGTGTTTTGTAAAGTGAACTTTTTGCGTTACGAGATTCGGCCTTGTTTTTAAAATGCCTACCTAGACTAAAATGGGCGTGTTGGCCAGACTGTATTTAACTACTTCAAAATTGTGTATACCAACTCCCACCGTTAGTCAGAGTTTCGTGGACGTCGATACCATCACTTTAGTTTTACAGCCAGACCTAATTTAGCAGATTCTCTATCGACTTTTTATACCCTATACCACAATGTGGAAAAGGGTACTATAAGTTTGTTTTGGTAAAAATTTATGTAACACCGCGAAATATTCGTCGAAGACCCCCAATGTGGTATACCAATCTTCATATCTCGACGAGATAAAGCGATTTTGAGATGTGTGTCCGTCCGTCCGTCTGTCCATTATAAATTGTAAACACGCTCCAGGCCGCAATTATGGACCGATCGTCACGAAATTTTGTATGGAGGTCGGGTTCAAATCAGAATAGATCCCTATTCTTATTGGCGATGATCGTGAAATATTTAGCGGGTGAAATGGACCAAAAACATAATATTTATCCAATTTTCTAGCGGCTCTGTAGGTCCCAATAATAGTCCGATCAACGCGTAATTTTAAATAAGGTAAGAGTATATCACAAAGGAGAAGCTTGCAATTTGAGATGGTGATCGGATAATATTTAGAGGGTTAAATGGACCAAAACTTTTGTGTGAAAATTGTGAAAATTTTTAATATACCGCTTATATCTTAATTCCTGAAAGTGACATTCCGGACAAGTGAGATATACTTGAAAGTGGAACGCTTGACTTTCAATTGATGTCAATTATGTTGGTGTGCATGATCAGATAACAGAGTTACAGCCTAATATATTCCGTTATTTGTTTGTAGTGTAATAATAAACTCGCTAGAAGTCGCAATTATACATCAATACTGCCTAATATATAATGGGTTCTGTGTAGAGAACCACATTTTTATTCCATGCTACATATTGTCTCTCCAAAAGTTTATGTAACACCATGAAATATTCGTCCTAGACCCCTTATTTGGTATGCCAAAATTCATATCCCGACGAGATAAAGCGATTTAGCAATGTGTGTCCGTCCATTAAAAATTGTAAACAAGCTTAAGGTCGCAATTATGGACCGATTGTAACGAATTTTTTAAGGAGGTTGGGTTCGGGCCAGAATAGAAATGATTAGTTTTTGGTGATAATCGTGAAATGTTCAGGGGATGAAATGGACCAAAACCAAAATTTTAACCAATTTTGTAACGGCTCTGTAGGTCAAAATAATAACCCGCAAAATTTTTAACAAAATTTGAGTTTATGATGAAGAAGAAGCGTACAAAGCAACGTGAAGATCAGATAATACTTAGCGGGTTAAATGGACTGAAACTTTTGTGTGAAATTGGTAAAATTTTCAATAACGTAGCGGTTAAACAACGGAAGCAGTAGTACTACATAAGTAGGTTTCATTACATTTTAGTTAGTGCGAACTAAACTTTCCTTTCCTGCTACAAAAATGTCTTTGTCATGCTAGATAACTTTTTGGTTTTGGTCATAAGTATTATACATTACATTTCTGATATTTCCGTGGAGAGCGATTGTCCAGGGTATCCCATGGTCGGCTCCGTCCGACTATAGACTTTTCTTACTTGTTTAAAGGTATCATTTACTTAGTTTGCTGAACGTCCCATGATGTCAATGTCCTCGACATAAGATAGTATCAATTTGTATATATTGTACCATTTCTTTTAACGTTTGCATCTCGCATAACCAATAATTGAACCATACGACATTCTTCTTGTCTGAAACCTCTTTTAGTACAAAATTATTCGGAGAGTTTTTTCTATTTTAAGTGAGTACCCAGCATCAGTTAACGTCATCTTACAAAACCCAATGAGGTTTGTGGGAATACCAAATTCAGACATTTGTAGCAGCTGTCGAAGGCTGCTTTAAATTGACAAAAATATGGTAACTGTCGATCAACATTTCTTGGGTCATTTCCAAGATTGAGCGCAAGGTAAATATCTGGTCAGTTGTGGCTTTGCCAGGTCTAAAAGACGCATTAGTATTGCCCAGTTATTTCATTGACCCTAAGTCTTAGTTATTCACACAGTATCCCGGCACTATGGTAGTTTGAGCACATGATCATATCGACTTTCTTGCGGGCGGGACATATGACATAGTTCCAATCATCGGGTAATCGTTCTTCCTGCCAAGTGATGATAACTAGCTGATGCATACACCGTATCAGCGTGTCGCCTCGGCTCCTTATTATACTTCAGCAGGTACATTGCTGTCTTTACCTCATCTTGGCCGGGCGGTATACATTCAATACCATCATCTGGGATTGGATCTGTGGCATCTTCGTTGCCTTCGCTACTATTGGATACCAACAGGTTGGAAAAATTATCTTTCCGTATCCTAAGCCCACTATCTGTATCTGTTGCCAAATTAATTTGGTGTCTCTGTAGGAGGATGTGCCTATACTAAAGCCTCAGATTGATATTTTACTCTACGATAGAATTTTCGGACTTCATTCTTCTCCCTCTTTCTGCGGAAAACACATTTCTCTTCTCTCCGTTTCGCCCGATGCCGTAACTACTTACAAATCAACCTACTAACCTATTACTTTAACAAGTTCATATCACCCGAAATAAGTATGTAGTTATTCTAGGCCATTAAATATAGACTAATAAGATGAAAAATTTATGTTCAATTTCACATCTCACATTTTTAGGGGGCAAACGCAATTGAACATGTAAAGTTTTGATTTGTTGTAAAACACACAACACACTATGTCAAGCTTGCGAACATTAAGCGGTGTTAAAACGCATTCTTGTACATCAGCTAGTCTTCGTAATTTTACTAACAGAAAACTCGGTGACCGTGGAGCCATTACATATTAATGAGTAAAATTAATAGTTTTACATTGCAAAAATATAAAAATAATTTTTCAGCCTACTGGTAATGTCCAGGGTTGTTTATTTACATTATTTTGTAATGGATTATTTGGCTAATATAGCTCACAATTTATACTGAGTATAAGACCAATATATCCAAGTCATTTAAAAGTTTGGTCAAAAATTGTAAAACTCTCGGGGATTGTAAGGCATGGAAACAGTGGGGAAAATTTTAAAGCTCCAAGTAGTGGGGCCTGCAACAACAATAAAAACCTAGTGAGAGGTTGTTGTTATTATCTCAAAAAATGAAATAAACACACATCGTTAAGATTAAGTCAGTCTCGGAGAAATATGTGAATTGCAGGATATTTTTATTGACATTATACCTTATTTATTTTATACCAATAAACTTGCTTTTCTATTCCCGTTCGGACTTCGTATAATATTAAATGCTTTCATACGTGGAGAATAATAAATAAAATATCTATGTTGCATATTTTCCGCATATTCAACAATGTGCACATAAATATTACGAAACTAATTATTGTTCGTTAATTGCACTTGTATTTTATAATATTTGAACTGAATACATTTCACAGCAACACTCTGTAATTATAATTTCAAATTTGATTACACCTCACGATTAGATATTTTCAGAAATTATGAAAGTGTATTAACTTTGCGAATTCTAATTGAATATCAGCCAATTATTCCACCATAAAGTTTAAACAATTAATTATTTGCAGCAAAAAAAGTCAATATTGGCCATACTTTCGGCTATGCATTAATGGGCAAAAAATTACAGAACTATCTACATGTTTTCCTACACGCATACACATACGCATGTATATGTATATAATAAATAATTTATTAAATTTCTATTCGCATCCATAAAATATACAAGTGAGTGTGTGGTTGTCATATTTCATATAGGTAACGTAACTATCTGCATCCACAAGATATTCCATTGAGATGCATTCAATTGTGTAATTCATATAGATTTTAAATCGTTTATGCGGCATTTTCACTTTGTAGGGATAATATTGCCAATCTGGCCATTGGTTGGCTATCTGATTAGAGTCACCTTCTTTTGGACATGGATTTCCGTTTCATTGCGATGGGGTCGGTGTTCATTTGAGCAACGTTAACATTTAATTGCAGTCATTGCAAATTATATTTTATTCAATTGCTTGGCAACAAATGTGACTAGGGCCAAGCCCAAGACGACGACGACAACGGTGACGACGATGATGCTGACAACGACGTCGTCCACGACGGTCGCTACAATTACGACTACAATATCATTAAGAATGGCAAGCAACTTTGTTCCTGGGTATGCTTGAACAACATGGAGTGATTCATTCTGTGATTCCATCGCTTAGGTTTATTGTACTGCAGGGATATTCAATCCTTTGTCCTTCAACAACGGCAACTGAATTCTGCTTCTTTGAGGGCGTTGCTAGAGCGAAACTAAAATTTCATTAACTCGTCCTCTGAGCCAAAGAAAATAATTACGTTTTTTGCGTCTATTTATTCTGTCTCTCTGGCATTTTATCCTTCGTCGTGTTCTTCTAGCTAAGTGAAATTTTGCGCTTCATTTTAAAATGATTCTTACCGTAGTTTGCTGCTGGCAATAAAACGTTAAAGCAGGAAAAAACAATGTGGTTTTATAATTAATGCATTTACTTACAATTCTCGATAGCAAATAGCAGCAATTGCATTTCCAGCTTTAAACTCTTTGGTTACAATAGGGACGTAGTACTCAACAAATAATCGGTTATTCGAATATGTTTGAATTGGAATAAATAACAAATACGTATGAAAATATAAAATTTGAGAATATGACAAATACTGGGGTGTAGTTGCTTCCGGGAAATTGGTCAAATTATTTTTATTTCAGTAATTGACGATAATTTTCGCGTAAGTGTTATCGATCAAAAAAGTAGTCGTAAAGTTCTACTTTTGCGTTTTAATTTTACTGATTTTTTCGGTAACTTAAAATTTGTGTTAAGGAATCCCACTGCTGGTGGACAAATGGCAAATATTTAAGTAGTTTAATTCCAGTTGTTTGTATGGTTATTTCGCGGACTTTTAACCCCATAGAGAACCTTGTATTTCGGTTGAAAAGTGTGATAAAATCTTCAAAAAGGCTACGATGCAGTCGCATCGGTTTAAAATTCTGGATATACATTTTTTAAATAGCTTAAATTCCAAAATTAAACAGTATTCAGTTCAAAACGTCGTTCAGACTCGGCGATAAAAAGAGGTCCCATATCATTGAGCTTAAGATAGGATCAACCTATACTCATTCATATGTCAGAATTATTCCCTTTTCCCTACATGTATCTTCAACGACAAGTAATTTTAAACATCGAGATTCTGCTATATTTATTGTTAACAGAACTTTGATGTTTGCATAACAGTGTAGTACAACTAAAACTCGGTTTGCAACATAACCATATTTGCAATACCATGCTTTTTAATATACTTCATTACATTACAGTCGCTCGTAATGGAATCTGTTGCCACATTTAATTGAAGCATTTGTGGCTATGGGTGAAATGGTCTGATTGCGTCTATAAAATGCTTATTAAATTCTCAATTATTTCATGTCCATATTATCTGTACTAAACATAAGAGTAGATGTAAACGTTTGTATGTATGTCTGTATGTGTTTATAATTACATTTCTCGTTTTTCTCTTGTTTACTTTTTTTATTTTTTGCAGTTAATGCACGAACACTGCCACATCCCCGTCACAATAATGGGGCCAACATTATGGATCACCGAGCACGAGACGATCAGATGCTAATTAACAAGGCTGTTTATATTCCGTCCCCGTCACCAGCACCGCCACCGGATGGCTCCTACTACAACATGAACAGTGACAGATATCTCTCGTACCCGCCAATGGTAAGTAACCCTCCCAAGACACGTCGTTTACAATGCACACTGTGCGACAAACACATTCGACCGTATAATGACCCCGACTTAACATTACGAGTACAACGCCATTGACACTTCCATGTCGTGACAAAAAAAGAACAACAGAACTGAAGAGGCATTGGAGCAAATTATACATTGCAAAGACTATGACTGCTATTTATGGCATTCTTGAGTTTTCTTAGCATCTAAGAAGTACTAGGCCAGGGGCAGTTCTGGTGGCAAGTACCAGCCCATCAACCAACCAACCAAACATCCTGGCACTGGTAAAACTATGCAAATTAATTATGAACATTTCTCAATGAAATTAATTTTCATTTTAAACTTTTCGCTCAATGGTTGTGGTAGCAACAAATTGCAAAACTGTGTCAGGGTATGCACCCCCACGCTTTCACAACTCACTCAGCAACTATTCAATGATTTTTCCAATGCCGCTACTATTGCATTGCAGTGAGCTGCCACATAAGCGTATGCAACAGCTGTAACTATGACTTAACTCCGCGGCTAGGATGCTGCTGCTTCCGTTAAAACAGCGTCATTTCAAGTTAAAATTAATAAAATTATACAAAGAAAGCGGAATTTAATTTATGCCAAAACTTTGCAACAGTTCACCCTCATTACGTGGTGCGAAGCTCAAGATGTTGAAGTTGCTTTCGCTGCCAAATCGGTAGCAGCTTCAATTGCTTAGTCCAGCCGCAGCAAAGAACAGTTTCTTCAAGTGCCGCTCAGCTGCGAATTGCACTGCAGAAGCAAAGAATAATTTTCAAATGAGCTTCAACGAACTTTAACGAAAAAGGGGTTAACTAATTGTTCAATATAATCCGAAACCATGATTAACAATAAATAAAATAACAACGAACATTGACTCCCGCCGCTTCCGTGTGGTGAGTAGGGAAGAGTGAAGTGGTTATTGCAAGAAATATATGGAGTCCTTCGAGATAATAAAATCAAACTGTTGAAAATATTTCAACGGGGGGAAATGTGATGAGCAGCAAAGTTTTTATGGTCGTTTTGTGCCAATATTGGCGGCAGGGTAATTGTTCTACCATTGCCAGTCAATGATGCTGAAACTTCTGTTCAGAGCTTTTTTTCCGCTTCAATTTGGATGATTTTAATTTGCATGAGTTTTATAATTGGATTCGTTTTTCGTCGGATAGAATAGTACTTTACGTTATTTTTACAAAAAGAAGCAAAAAACGAACGTACATACGTACACACTGAAAATAATGCCAACAATTAGCGAGTTGTGACGCATCATTTGCTTTTGTTAGTTGGCATGCAAAGGACAAAAAATGTTTCGACTTTTAACACGACACACCGTATGAAGCTGTTTCTGCTTTTGTATGAAAAACATTCAGCAAATAGATTTTTTAAAATTAAAATGTAAATGCATTATCAATAAGAAAACAACGCGCATTCATTGAATGCAAATATAAAACATGCAAATGTGTCAATCTTATTCTGTTAATGATATAACTTGCTACACAAAATTGTAATATAGCATTTCCAAATTAAATGAAACCTTTTCCAAATTGAATGAAACCTTTTCCAAATTAAATGAAACCTTTTCCAAATTAAATGAAACCTTTTCCAAATTAAATGAAACCTTTTCCAAATTAAATGAAACCTTTTCCAAATCAAATGAAACCTTTTCCAAATGAAATGAAACCTTTTCCAAATCAAATGAAACCTTTTCCAAATTGAATGAAACCTTTATTTTTATTGAAAGAAACCAGCCAGAGTATTTTGAAAAGAGAAAGAAATTAATAATTATATGGGTTTTCAACGATTTTTTACTTAAATTATAATCTTAAGTAATGACATAAAGGTGTAACTCGCAGCATGTTTTGTTTCCTTGAACTTAAACATTTTATAATTTTTGGGCATCAATTTTAGTTAAAGCGAAATAATGCTATAGACAGAATTAAGGGTTAAAAATTGCTAATAATAACAGGAGCTAATTGTATTACCCAATGAAGTGGTTCACGATAATTGGAGCAGTCCTGTTTATTGAGCTGTTGGTTACTATGCTCACTCACGTCAACGATATTACGATCTAATGTCTGATCGCGTAGTACCACTCTGGTATACAATTCTATTTTTTAAAATACCTTTACTATTGTGTTCAACATTGCTGAATATGGTATTCAAAATTTCAAATTACACCGGCTTAATGCTATCATTATGTTTATTCGTTTACTTATTAAGTTTTTGCATAAAATTTATCCTAAAAAAACTTTCAAAAATAAAATTGTGTGCCAAAGTGGTGCTACGCGATCGGACAATAGATCGTAATACCGTTGACGTGTTTGAGCATCGTATCGAACAGCCCAATCAACAGGACTACTCCAGTTATGTAAGGACCATGTCCATTGAGAATTCCCCAAGCAGCAAATCGTGAACCACTTCATTAGGTACTACAATTAGCCCCTGTTATTACACTGTGAACCGAAATTTTGGGGCAGAGATAATTCCTTTTTGGGGATGAAAGCCCTTTGTGAGTATATTAAGAATCCCGAATGTCAGATCCGCCGTGAGTCGAACTTCCGAGTTATGGCCTGATTATGTTTTTGGTGAAGACGCGACAAAATCGATTAGTTGTCAATGAGGGTCGCACCTAAAATTTTCTGAGCGAAATTTTTGAAGAACTGTTCGAAGCTGAAAAACGTCATCATGTGTTACTTTTATAGTGGTTCTTAAAATAAGGGACGAAAAGGACATTGAAGGAAGCGAGTTAGAAGGTCGAAATGTTCTACGAAAATAATCCTCATTCGATTTGAGTGAAGACAAGTAATCTCATAAATAAGCTAAAACAACAGTTAACAAAGATATGACGTTAATTTCAGATGCCTTACATGGTCTTCAGCAGAAATTTAATCAGGTCATAACGCGGAACTTCGACTCACGGCGGATCTGTCCTTCGGGATTCTTAATATACTCACCATCCCCAAAAGGAATTATCTCTGCCCCAGATTTTCACCTCCATTTTGTGTCACAGTGTTATTAGGAATTTTATAAACCTAAATTCTCTCTTTAGGATTATTTCGCTATAACCTTAATTGATGCCCAAAAATTATGAAACGCTTAAGTTCAAGGAAGCAAAACATGCAGGGAATTACACTTTTACATCATTACTTAAGATTAGAATTTACGTAAAAAATCGGGGTTTCAACGATATAATTTTTTATTTCTTTCTCTTTTCAAAATATTCTGACTTTTTTCTTTCAATAAAAATAAAGGTTTCATTCAATTTGGAAAAGGTTTCATTTGATTTGGAAAAGGTTTCATTTGATTTGGAAAGGGTTTCATTTGATTTGGAAAAGGTTTCATTTGATTTGGAAAAGGTTTCATTTAATTTGGAAAAGGTTTCATTTAATTTGGAAAAGGTTTCATTCAATTTGGAAAAAGTTTCATTCAATTTGGAAAAGGTTTCATTTAATTTGGAAATGCTATAAATTGAATAATACCTAGGTATATGTATTTTATATTGTATAATATTTATTATGTGTATAATATTTATTACCTAAACAATTTAAAGAATTTTACTGGCTGAACTGGAAACGTTGATTACACTGAAGTCACTTGCATGCAAAAAGTTTGTAGTTTTCAAATATTGAGGAAAATGAAATTAGAATATTAAAATCAAATCTTAATATGGAAGTGACAAAATATGTGAGCCGATATTTTATTTTTAAGTTGGCCTTAGAGTGACGCCCACTTGCAAATTTAATTTTTTATTGACTTATTTAAAAGTGAAAGTAGCAATATATGGTCAAATTTTCAAGTCGATCGAAACAATATTGCCTGAGATATGAGCTTTGGAAGAGAAAAATTTGTTGTGTTTTGTATGCAATTTAGAAGCGTGCTTTTCTCGAAATGGCATTTTGAAATCGGTGATAACTCTAGCTCGAAAACTAATGAACCGATTGTTATACAACATGGTGAGATTATAAAGGACATCAAAATCTAGTCCTTCGTCGATCGATTTTATTTAAAAAATTGTTTGTTTTTGTTTGGCCCAAAGGAACGAAAGGTATTTTCGTTGTCCATCCCTTGAATATTTTTCGTTAGCACAATGTACTCTTTTTTCAGTCGGAGAGTCAGAATTAATTAGGCATTTTTCTGAGTTATGACACTATTTATCATGAATTGCAATATATTTTTCAATAATATTAGACATATCTAAATTCATATGCTAATATTAAAAAAATCAATTTTAACTACATCCCACTTTAAAATTGTTGTTTTTAAATTTGAAAACAACAAATATGAGAGCTTGACTTACCTACAAAAAGTAAGATATAAAAAAAAGATTTGCAATCGTTGAAGTTGAGGTTTACCATTTAATAAATCGCGAACATTTATTTTATAAAATATGAATATATTTCTGTTGATTGATGTGTTTTAGCCACGATCTCATAATATGGACCATAACAAATAATGTACGTGGAAGCTGTGTTGGTAGTTATACCAATGTGTTAAAGTAAACAAGTTTTTTTGTGTTCTTTCTTGATTTCTGGCCAAACCACGCCACATTCAGACTTGTGCTCAAAGAATGAAAGAATACCCTTGGGTAACATGCTTCTAATGTATGATAAGATTGTAGAACTCGTGATTCCACGTCGTTCATGAGTGTGCTCTGTACAGCTTCCTAGTAATAGGAGTCCAAAATCGAAAATTTGGTGCGTAAATTTTCTTAAAAAACCTATGTTTTGGCTTTAAAAATTGCAACAGTGGCACATGTACCTTTGAACCCCGCGTGATTTTAGTGTTTTTACGCGCCGGATCTAATGACTCCTTCCGCTTTCGAATGCATCCACTAAAACGGCGGATATAGATACCTGGAAAATATGTAAATCTGCAAAAATATATTTTGGCAATTCTGCGCATTGAACCGTGATTTTCTTTAAAATTTTATACATAAACGGAATCCTTTATACGCGATTACAGTAATTGCAAAATGGTTTGTCAAAAATTATAACGATTCGGGAGTAATATTTCCATTTAACCCAAAATAGAATGTGGTGGCACATCCGCGGTTCTTGACGAATCTCTTTAAAATTTGTTATATTGGCGTATTTTTAATAGGCGGTCACTGAAATTGGATGCGCCTTCCAAGCATATGAACATTGCGATATTTTTACCCACTTGAAGGTTTTTTGAATGGTAAGATGCAACTGACGGCACACCTTGGCGGCTAAATGAAACGTGGATAAATTCATACATATTAATAGAGATGCACTCGCTGTATCCGAAAAGTGCATGCGCCTCAACTGATTTTAAAGAATTCGCGAATTACACGATTTTTAACTTTTCTGCCTTTTCTTTGGTTGTGATTTCAATATTACTCTGTACTTCTTAATTCTATTGCTTATCCCTCTAAGCAAATATACTTTAACGATGACAAACTATTTTCTTTGAAGAAGTTTTAGCAAAATACTTCAGGTTTTGTATGGAAATTTAGCGAAATAGTAGAATAACTCCTAAAAATGTTTCTCCAATTGCTCGTATAAAACCTAAAAATATATATCAGGAAAAATGTCTAAAATTGTCTTTTTCATTTCAAAAAAAAAAAAAAAAAAAAAATGTTGATACTACATCAATGATTTTTGGCACATAGATTAAGAAAAAAATCAGCATTCCAAATCTGTTTTCGTTACTAACTTTGATCGTTGCGCGCAAAAGATATGACTGTTTTAATTATGATAATTAGAAAAAATTCTAAAAAAATCGCGGCTTAATATTGTTAGCTGTTATATCCTATTATCGTGAACTGAATTCGTAACCTTTGCGATGATGCAAAAAAATAATCGCAAAGTCTCAATGGATTCGCGAAAAATCAAATTTGTTAAATAATTTCACGTATTTACGAACATATTTTTGAAACAATAGCGCTCATACTTACGAAAAATATATAAAAAAATTATAACAGCATCCAGACATTTTGAGGAGTAAAATGAAACCTAAGTTGTGAAGGTTGGAGCTATAGTATTCAAGTTATTTGCAAAAATACGAAGAAAATATTACGAAAAAATTAAAATCATATTATTCTAATTTTATTTTTTTTTGGTTTTCTAGGAAAAGTTGGAGAAAAAATGTTTGAGTTCTTCGGCATTTTCGTCAAAATTTCACGCAATAATGATGATATTTCGTTGTAACAAATTTTTCGCTTATAGTTTTCCTATTGGATAATATTATTAGAACCTTATATCAAATCACAAGGAATTCCAATGGTGGCATAACGTTAAAATAATGTTATATTGAATATTACAACATTTGAGATGCATATAAACCGCGCAATTGTGAAAATGACATGATGCGCATCCGATTTTCCAACACAGCGAATCAATCCCTCTTATTTGATGTACAGTTTGTCAAATTCTATTTGGCGACCACGATGTAGCATCTGCTGCATATTAGGGTGCAAAACACAGTAAAATGGTCATAATTTCCGCGAAGTTCATTTACATTTTATGCGCATCTGATTTCAATAATCACCATTAAAAAATACATCATTCTATGCCGTTTCAATGCGATCCATCAAGAACCGTGGATGTAGCATCGCACTCAATTTTTAGAAAAAATCTATTATATCTCTGGATTTACGAGAGTTTTTAAATATCTGTTTTCGCGCAGTTTAAACACGCGTATCGATCTATTTATTTGAGTAGAACTGACACATCCAAAACGCGTTTTAATATGCGATATTTTCAAAATAATTTTTTGCAAATTTTCGAAATTTGAGGGGTATCATATCCGCCGATCTAGTGGGTGGATTTTTACGCGTCGTGGCTAGTTAGATTCAGAACGTAAAAAAACTAAATTTACGCGGGTTTCCACGGAAATCGAATGACGTTTGTAAATTTTAAACCAAAAAAATAGGTTTTTGAGAAAAATTTACGCACAAAAATTTCGTGTTTGGGCCCAGATTACTGTGATCCTGTGAGGGCTACACCCTCATGTTATACATTAAAAAATGCGAAATCGTGAGTACTATAATCAGATAATAAGCTTTTAGTAAAATCCAGCTGCGCGTCCCGATTAGAACAAAAATTCAAAAAACCCCATTTTTCTGGTTTCAAAATGTCAGCATCCGTTTGAGGTAGATACAGTGGATATATTAAAAAATCATACTTTAGAAACTTCAACTCTGAAGTGTACTCTTTAACTTCTCCATTGAGCTTTAAGCTCTACATTGTGTTGTAAAACCACTAATTGGAAAATAACATAATGAAACTCGTTTTTTTCAACGATTTTTTCCGATTTTTTTACATTAGTACGACCACAGCTTCCGCTCAAAATATTATTTTAAGAAACCCCTCGGTGAATCGGGCTAAAACAGTTTATTTTACCGAAATGCGGTCAAAAGTTATGGTATAGTAAAACTGATCGCGAGTTACAATACCCCATACCTCAGTTTCAACATAAGTTAATTTTCTACAAAAAGCTTGATATTTTTGAAATAATATTCTAACAATAATTTTTTTTTTAATTAATTAATTTTGTTTTTTGTTGTTGCTGCAATATGCAAGTTATAAACCCAATCTTTTGAATTGTTATGGACTCTGAGTTAGAATAAATAAAATTTACTCCAAGATTCTTTAATTATTTTCTGATTTTTCGCGTCTGCGGATAAATATTAAATGCTGTTACCGATTTATATACATATTGGTACTACAACACAAAGGGAATTTTTAAATATTTTTTCTTTCTAAGGGAATAAAACTCCCCATAACTTTTGGACGCAGCATCCAATTTTGTGAACGCGAACAGATTTGAAACCACGATGGCTTTCTTAAGCCATGTACCAAAAATCGAGAATGTGCTAGCAAAATTTTTTTTTATTTCTTTTCGATGGAATTGTAAAGGAAATTTGAAATTTACCATACGAGTATACACATATAATTCTGAACAGATTTCACTAGAACCATATTGGACAGTGTACTCGTTCTGAGTATATTTAGTTCTATTGAAAACTTTTCGAGCATATCCGTCAACGCAAACATATATATTGTTGGGTGTTTCCGCAGCATGATTAACTCGTCGTTCTTTAGTAGCAGCACCTCGGGCTTTGTGAAGACAAACAACAACTTTAACTTGTTAGTCTCGGCGGAAATCTTTGTCTAATTCCGACATACTAGTTTGTATCCACCATACTAATGTTGTGACTTCTTCTTCTCCTGCGTTTTCAAAAACGTTCAACATAATCAGAAACGGCTAAGAAAATCCTCTTGTTCGCACTTTAAAAGCGAGCACTAAGTATATATGTGTGTATGTAGGTGTGCACAGTTTCATAATCGGCATGAATGAGAAATAAAGAACTTTTGACTTTTGCCAACTTTGAAAGCTAACAAGTCTAATTAACATAACAAAGCCAAAACAGTGGAGTTGTTGTTGTTGCTCAAGAAGATGTGAAGCTTGGTGGCAAATTAATGCTTGCAACTGCAACCAGGCAGATTAATGCCTGCGCATGTCGACTCGTTACGGGCGTAAGGGTGGCTGTGTCCAGCTAGAGAGGCATTATTTTGTTAAGGTTTAGTTTGACCTAAAAAGAGATGCTGCCCTCCCTGATTCCTCTTGTTGAAGTCGTATTGGTTGGTTAAGAAACTTCTAAAATATCCTTAAGCAATTTTAGCCGACTCCTTTTACTACCAATTCAAATTGCATAAATTTGCTAAAAATTATAACGACAATCTTTATTTTCATAGACTCAACATGTTTAATAATAAATAACAAAACGTAACGGATTTATTTTTCATTTCTTTATTTGGAAGAAACGGAAAACATTGAAAATATGTTGATGATTACTAGGAGGATGAGGAGAAGAAAAAAAACACAGAAAGGAATCCCCTGAACTCAAATAAATAAAAATAAACTCATCATTTCAATCCTTTTGTTGTATTCGACTTTCAAACATTGCCAGAAAGATGGTGTGGGTGAACGAAGAAAGGAAAAAACTCTTAATAAAAAATTCAATTTCATTTTTTGAGGGGCTTTTTGTTGTTTGGTCAAATCCATTGTGGCTTTGAATTGTTGAACCTTTTGTTGCAGGACTTCTTGTGTTCCACAATGTGATAGTACATGTGTAGGTTTGTTTATACAGAGTGTTTGTTCATAAATACAAATAAAACCAGTAGCAGACATATATTACGACTATTGTTTGCTGTTGTTGTTGCTCCCGGTTTGGTCTCTTGTTTTCTTAGTGAGGTCCCATAGTGAAGATGAAACACACATACGCACACAAGACCAAAATTGAATTATTTGATAAACATCATTTGGTGAAAATTACGTCCTTTCGTTTGTCCTTTTGAGACACCCCAATGAGAATCCTTTTCGTGAAAATGTCATTCATCCAAATCGAAATAGGGGTGAAATCCATGCTACATACACCTCTTTGCAAATCATTTGTCTGGCAACAGTCAATAAAAAAGATGCAGTTTCTAAAGCAAAAAACGCTTTGTAATGGTACAGTGATACCTTCTGATCATTCGGCTCATCTCCAAATAGAAAAACAACAAAAATTCAATGATCGCTCTAACAGGTAAACGTGAGCAAGTTTTGCTTTGCTTTTACATGTTTTGTTTAAACTTTACACTGCAACTGGAAAATCAAGCATTCGCTTCGGGAATAAACGTTGTAAAATGTCGATTCATGAAACATAGAACGGAATTCTATTTCTAAATATATTACAGCGTTATAAGATATCTGTGATCAAAGATAAACCAAAAATAATCAAGTCAGTGAAAAAATTAAAAATTTAATAACCTTCTTTATTGCTATCAAAGAAAAAAATTAAAATTGAATCGTTGATTAAATTTTTATGCAAAGTTGATTTTTTACCCAAAATACATACATGTATCTGGAAGGAAATGCATACTAATTTTTCTCCTTTCAAGATTTTTGGACATTTTATTAAATATTTTCAAGATAAGAGACATTAAACGAGTTTATCCTTGCTGTTGTATTTTATATCACTTTTTCCTTGTTAAAAAAAATCCGTTTTAGTGTTCCTAAATAAGAATTCTTTAGTTTTATTAAGTACAAACATTGCTGTGTCTATCCCTGACAGTGGATGGATAAAAACGAATAAAAATTTTATGTTCCTAATAAATCCATCCAATTCCCTTCGTCTCGTTTCAGGGGGTTGTTGAAAATTTTTAGCATGAAAAGTATATCCCGAAACGATGATATTTTGCGACTTTCATTGTGTTTATTCGTAGAGAATTTATTTTTCAAGTTTAATATTACCTTATTCTTCCAGATGACCCTTTAACATTTGTGATATTTATGTACAATATTAATATTATTACTAAGCAATAGCTGGCAACATAGTTATGTGTCATAAAGATGTGTTCTTTTTTCCACTTTTTTGAAGCTGGTCAAGCGTTAGAAAATTTATAGTCATTTTTTAAGGTATATGGATAGATACCCTTTGGTAGCATGTGTTCCGAGATCGAATGTGCCAATTTATGGTGTGCAAATGTATCGATGCCTTACTTTTTCAAATTAAATGAGATGGATTTTTATGAGGCTCATAATATTTTTTTAATAAAACCATAGAAGCAGAGAATACATTTTGTAAATAAAATACACATGACTAAAGGAAATGCGTTCACTCATATAAACATAAGTATGTATTTAGACGAATATGCCAGCAACAAAAATTTTACTAAAGTAAATAATAAACTAAATAGGAATGCAGCATTTGTACACCCTCCATCATAGTACGGAGGTTGTATAAAAATTGTTTTTCTGTTTGTAATGCATTGAAATGATAACTTGCGACCATATAATATTCTTGATCGGCGTAAAATTCTGAGTCGATCTGTGCATGCCTGTATAGCTGTCTTTTGCTTATCAATAAACGGTACCGATTTAAGATATTTACATTTCCGCTCAATTTGTCTCCAATTTAGCACTAGAAGTTTCATGAGGTCAATAAACTTCTGCACCAAAAATTGTGGAGACATGCACTTTTTGGTTTATGCCCAATATAACAATTCCTGAAAAATTCCTAGCTGTAATTTGACATTTGAGGTACTTAATGGCCACGAAACTTCTCCACCAAAAATGATCAACAACGGTCCATGTTTTGGTATAGCCCCCATAAAACAGAAAAACCCGATTTCCGGTATTTTAACGATTTTAGTCAAATTTTCAGACCAAATTAGATACAATTATACATTTAGGGGTTTTATGACCTATATCCATAATTTTTGGAATATAAATTGTATTCCAAAAACTATGGACATAGGACCATGTTTTGGTACCTCCCAATTTTCCGTATTTTGGGGATTTTTGCTACAATTTTTAACCGATTTGACATTTGAGGTAACCTGTGGTCACGAAACTTCTCCACTAAAATTGGTTAACATATCCATGTTTTGGTATAGCCCCCATGTAACGATACCTCCATATTTTCGGTATTTTGAAAAGTTAGATACAATTTTTAATCGAACTAGCTGTAATTTGACATTTGAGGTTCTCCGCAGTCACAACACTTCCCAACCAAAAATTGTAGACAGACGCCCATGCTTTGGTACAGCCCCATATAACGGATGTGCTCACAAAACTTTTCCACGATAAATCGTCAAAATGGGTCCATGTTTTGGTTTAGCCCCCATACGAGAGTCACTAAAATGCTTCTGGCCCAGGCAACACGCAGTGTCGTCAGGCGTCATTTGACTTTTTTGCACCTTAACTTGTGGACCGGAAAGAAAACTGATTATTCCATTTAAGTTAAGAATATTTTATGGTGGAGGGTGTTAAACGATTTTTTACCACTCTATTGTGGTAGTCAGCTGGTCTTTCTGGACAACCTTATATTGTGCCAAGGTCTTAAATAAACTACATATTTTCAATCGAAATATCGCCCAGTAGATGAAATGTAAAAATGATCCTTAAAAAAGATTTGTCAATTAAACCAAAATTACTTCTTTCCTACTTACTAGTTAATTTTCTTCAGCAAATAATCAAAATTTCCTCCAAAATAACTATTTCTTCTCTTCCATAATAACAACAACACGATTTTACCAATTTCCCCCAGTATCATCAATTCATTCGGCAAATGTTTGTTTAACCCTAGTCGTGGTTTTAATTTCTTCTCGTTTTCTGTACAATAATTTGACACAAATCAAATCCATTCGATATCAACGAGTATTGTCTAATATTCATTGTTTAAATGTGCCATACATTGACATCCGCTCTCGGAAAAATCAGCAGCCAACAACAGCTTCCTCCTATCTATTGTCAATACAATTGCAGATATTCTCGACTGTCATATTTACTCTAGGATTTTGTGTGTGTGTGTGTAAAGTTTTTCTGTAGTGTTGTCGTTATTATTTTATAAAATAGTTTCGGTTAAATGATGCTATAGAAAAGCTTTAAATTGTTTGGCGGTATCATCGTCATCCATTATGTAGAACACAGTTCCCTCTCTCTGGTACGTTCCCACACCACAGAACTCCGCTAGATTGGTGTCGAAGTTAGCATAGCATTGCTGTAAATGGTTTTTCGCACCCCACTCCATCCCTGGCTGGCTGCCTGCCTGCTTGCCAGTATTGACAAAACAAGTAAGTCTATTTGGTTTGGTCTATTGTAAAGTATTTCTTGCGGATTTTATAAAGTTGAAAACGAATATTGACAAGACATACACTCAATCACTCCCACAATCAAGTTTATAAAGGATATCGACTGCCTTCTCGCCTGTTTGCTTGCTCGCTCGCCTTCATGCTTGCTTGTTTCTTGTTGTTCTGATTGCTGTTCTATTGTTCTGTTTCAAACAGATATCCCATCCCTAGCCGTTGTTGCAATACAATGGCTTAAGCTTTTGGTAAATTTAAGCCAAAATATCTTAGCTGATGATGGTTTGTGCTGAAGGGGGTGCACAAAAACTTTTGTGATTGAGTATAAAGGAAATTAATCCATTAAAAAACGAATTACTGATTTTCATTGATGAAGACAACGGCGACCGTAGAAACCGTATGGATGCCAACAGCAATGTCATCAATGATAATGAAGAATCCTTTAAGGAGTAGCGACGCCCTGGCAAAAGTTATTTAAAGTTAAATGTGACTGCCACTTTCATTAAATCGACATATTTCGAATGGACTTTTTAATATAAAAAAATTAAACCAATAAAAATGCCATCTATATATCGTCACCATAAATGCCGGAAGACGTAACCCACAAAACCAAAACTTTACAGGAGAAGCAAAAAACATTATAAAATTAAAAACTGTTTTATGGAATATTAATCTTATGAAGGCGAGTATATGTGATATTATCGATCATATACGAAGGGGAATTAGTAGTGAAACTAAAACCGCTGAAGTGCTTAGTTTTGAGATCCTCCATTACAACAAAATCTGCAATATTATCCCATTTTCCGAAATGCCATTTCTTGAATAGCATCGTTGTTTTTGAACGTAGAAGATTGACATTTTGCCAGATCATGTATTTTAGCTTTCGGTATCAGATTTCGTCAAAAAACAAATTTCGATTTTCATGTCGGTTACGTCTTCGGGCATTTATGGTGACGATATATAAAAATGGTGTAAAAATGTATAGTAATTCATAAAATGACAACGGCTAGGCCGATTTCTGTAAAATTTTTTGTCAGTTATTCGTATTTTCGAGGAGAAGGTCTTTACGGAAGAAAAATTTGGAAAATCTCTCTGGAAAAGTCGGAAAATTGGAAAAATCGATAATTGAGTTTTTGTATGAAATTTTATTCCTTAATAGCGAGACGAAGTTCGCCGGGTCCACTAGTATAACATAAATGAGACGAAAATATATCATCTCGAATCCATTTAATATCTGCGAAAATTTAACTTAATGCAAACTAACAAAATTTCTTTACACAATGTTATTAACATTTTCTTTACACAGTAGTAACCCTGTTGCTTATCACCTAAGACTATTGTATACTTTTATTGACATATGTATTTCAATAGGATTTAGTTTTCGAACATTCTTCATTGATCATCAATATTCAAACATTTATTCTACGTTCTTAAATATTCACCTTAACCTAGGGGATTGAACCGACACTCCCATTGGCATAGAATAATAACAACTTGCCCATGTTATTTCTTATACAATGGCAACATTTACATAAGTCGGAAAGATTAGAACAAACGTTTTACAATGGCAACTTTGAACATATCTTCAAATTATTTAGTCTTAACTTGATCAAACAATGCATACATACTCATACATTCAAATCCCAGGCTTAATATTCTTATGAGTTTTAGGCCTTAAGAACTTTTATTATTTCTATAATGTTCTTAGTCAACCACTGTTGCCAAAAGTCTTAAAAAGTTATTTTTTTTCATTTCAACCCTACATACAATACCGACCGAACACAGACAGTTGACTACGGTGCGTCTTTGTCGTTTCCGTCATCTTAGGCCGTTTCTTTACAGCTTTTGTTGAGCAAACGGATCGGATTTACGTGCACTCCCCCCATATTGTCGTCTAACACAAATCTTCAGAAGGGGGAATAAGACATGACTAAACTTATTATGCCAAAGGCTTTAAGTTTGCGCTTCGTCCCTTTGAATTCTCTTCTGTTGCGCTTTGTCTATTTTGTGGTAGTGTTTGAGGGTGTCATAGGTATTCAGCTTAGAAATGCCGAGAAGGAGGTGAAAGTTTAGCTAAACTTGTTGCAAATTGTTTTAAAGTCATTTTCCTAGCAGTTGGTATCGTTTAAATTGAAAATGGAAAGGTTTTAGTGTTGCCAAATGTCATACTTATTCTGTTTGTGCGGTAAACGTAGCTAAGTTTTCGTTTCGTTTCTGTTCTTTTTCTGTTTTGTTGTTTTTGCCTTACAAAGGTAAAAGAAAAAGTTTGTTTGCCTAGTCGTCTGTCCGTCCTTGCCCCAGCTTGTTGTTGTTGTTGGTACGAACAAATGAAAATAAAAAGTTTGTGGTGTTAAAACTATTTTTTAGTTTATTTATATTTGAAAATAGTTTCGCGTGAACTGTTCGGTTTGTTGTTTTGTGTGAAACGTTTCTGCTCTTCCTTAACTCCATAACATGGTCTAATGAAAGTCACACTTGAAAAGCATTTTTTAAGGTGTCAGACAGTGGTAACTTGTGCAAGGATATTGAAATCGCTAAATACCCATAATGAATAAGAGAGACAAAGATTGAAGAACAAGTATATGTATACGTAAATTAGAAATATATGATCCCTTAATTATTCCACAATAAAAGAAACAAGCGAAAACGTTAACATAGTATGATGCAGGGAACAATTAAATAAGTGCAATCATAGGTTTTGTAATATTTTCAAAATAATTTATAGTATGTACATATGTGAGTACGAGAGTGTAGGTTACATTTATATACATTTAATTTCAATAAAAACTAAACTTTGGTACTGAAAATTCTGTACATAAATATTGGTTTTGGAGGCGAGACGCACAATAACTGATCGTTCAAAAAACTGCAATAACCCACTATTTTTAAAACGTGTAAAAAGAAATGGTAAAATTTTCGAGAATCTGCAGAGTTCTCACCAAATCTCTATTCCATCTTAACGGATTTTAAAAATATTTACAATAAGAGATGAAAATAAGCAAACGGTGTTATTGCTTTATGTCATACTGTAGGCAACCTGAGTTGGATTTGAAAAACTTACAGAGTTCCAGAGGGATTCGAAATTTTAATAATGTTACAACCCAGCAAAAATACTCACTAATCCATTATTTTAACAAGGGCATGGCACTCGATATAAGTAGTTATATAGTGGCAAAAAAACTTTTAATATCGCGCGACATGTCCTTGTTAGAATAATGAGTTAGTAGGGTGTTTTATAATGAGTATTTTTGCTGAGAAAGGTCTGTATAATGGACTATATGCAATATAATCCCAGCAAAAGGTCATTAGTCGTTATGTAACCCATCACAAAGTTATGTAAATAAGCTACTTTCTGCATTACCAGTAAGCTGAAAAATAATGGTTTATTTCTTAAAAAATGTACAAGGCAAAACTACTTACTTTACCCCTTTACCCTTAAGTTATGAGCACGGTGACACTGAGCGTGTGTGTCCGACAACGACAAGTACGCATGATCAAATCCAGCAGAGAGCACGATAAAATAAAAATATGAAGCGTGTTGATATTGAAAACAAATTCTACCTCAAATAGAACATGTCATTCACACTCAAAGAGTGGCATACTTCAAAAATGCGTTTTCTGAGTTAGAAATGTTTTTTTTTACGAATTCTACTTTATCTTGTGTCAAATTGTCATGCTGATATCTCAAAAACTCGGCGAGTTACAGCTCATTTACTACGACTTTCGCATAATTCAACACCAACGTTTTTTTTTTTTAATTTTTATGAAGCACTAAAAAACGACATTAAATTAATTCTGCATCAGATATATTACCCTAATATAGGATATGATCCTATATAAAATGGTCTGTTATTTTAGTTTGGGCTTTTGAATTCCAACATAAGTTTTAAACTTAACACAGTTCTGAATTTTGAAAGGGTTCCCAAAACACATTCTTCGCTTGTATCATCTTCTGAGTAAATACATTTTTGAAGAGTTTCTATACACGCCTCTGGCACTAACGGTTTCCGTCAATGCGATTTTAATGATTTTATTACACCTTGGTCCATGGGTTGTAAACCAGATGTGTCATTGGTGGCAAGCTAATTGACTTGAGACCGCCTACATGTGAGTCGTAATTCAGCGGCCCAATCATGAATATTAACTCCCCGTGGGTTGTTTCACTTTCTCCTGCAACGGCAGAAAGACAAAACTCACGGGGAGTTTACATTCATGATCGGGCTGTAGTTGTCCAACCCCACCTTTGAACATGTTGTGCATATATTTAGTATTTTCTTGTTGTTTGAGTTTGAAAAAATAACATACATACAAGAAAATGTTTAGAGAAATTTTATAACCGATAACAAAAATGGAATATAAAGGGCAGAAATGCGGATTTCGTCCTAATAAGCGATATGACGTTATAAACGACGACGTTGTAAGCGATTTCGACTGTATTTTAGTTTTTTTTTAAGTTTTTCTCGAAACTGAATTTGGCCGACCAGGTATAGACCTTCGATGTAACCTTTTTTAACTTAGCATGAAATGATTTTTTGGCCGGCGAAATAATGAAAAAATAAATAAAGCTAATTTGACTATTACTGGAAACCCAAACTATGGTATTTTTGATTTTGAGAACCCAATCCTCAGCTGCTGTCATATTGACATGAACATAAAAAGTTGGGCCGTTACAGATTAACTTCAAACTATATGTTTCTCAAAGTTCTTGTACGCTTGGGTGTTAGACTAGGCGATTTCAATTTAGCTTTAAAACTATACCATGTGAATTTTTAAATTATGGTAAATGTTACCAATTTTCTCTTCCCTTCCCATTTTTATTTTGTAAATAACCAAGAAAGAGAAATATTTGTCTAACTTTTCAAACACACCATTTAACCGAAGATAAACTTTAATTTGTTCGTCCCATTTAGAATGGAGAAAGAGAAGGGTTTGGTAATCTATATATGCTAAATTAACCACACGAAAAGTACAAAAAGTCTGGAAAAAAGCCTCAGTTGTAGGTCAACTACTTCAAATGAACACAAAGGCATTGATGTTTAGATACGTACATACATATATACCCGGACTTGTCATCAGACTAATGGAATGAAATATCATTTTGACATTTTACAGAGTAATTGTCACTGACCAGGGTGACACAGAGAATAGGGACAACATTTTTTAGTGTTGTCAACACTTCCCAAAAACAATATTTCACACTTGCCCATACCTAGACATTTGTTGCAGTGGTGTTGTTGATGTTCACAGTTGCTTTTTTGTTCTCTCACTCACATGAACAAATTACTATTTGTCCCGATTCTGTTTTGTCACTGTTTGAATTTCGTTGTTCATGCATGTATTCATACACTTGCCTGAAATTATTGTCAATATTTACATACAATGAACAAATATGCAGATATATGCCTGGTTGAAGACAGCATTAATATACATATGTACATGCATGTGTGTATGTATAGAGAGGGAGTGAGAGATTGAATATTTTAAAAATCTGCAAAATAACATCAAAAACAAATCAATCGAAATTAAATGGTAAATATTTGTTTCATCAGCAGTTAAATATGACCATGGAACAGTTTTGAATCGACACACGTGCATACATTCCCAAACAGTGGTGTTAATGCCGTCTGATTATACGAGGGCTGCACAAAATCTTTCTGGCCGAGGCAAGACCGTGTGTTGCCAGGCGCCATTCGATTTTTTTTTTTTTTTGATAGTTTGACACTTTTTAGCCTATACGTACTCAGGACAGCTTTTCATACGACGTTGGGTTTGTGTTGTTTGCAGTGACTTGAAAAAAATCACTTTGCAAAAAAAATGGAATTTACTTGTGACAATTTTCGTCCGATCATTTTTCACAATTTTCAAGGCAAGAATGCATCGATCAAATTAAATCTTTGTATATGTATGTTGATAAAGAGCACTATAAAAAACTGGTTTAATGAATTTAATCGTGGCCTACACTAGCCAAAACGAAGGTCCTTTATTTGATTACAGTACATCAAGAAAAAAGGGCGTTCAAAAACCATGTTTTGGAGGTGTCTAAATCGGAGTTGAAAAAGGGATTCAGCAATGGGTTTGAGCGCACGAAAAAGCATATTAATCATGCTGAACACTACTTAAGAAAGCAATAAAACTATTTCTGATTGCAAATATTCGCGTTATCATTGTTAGGCCAGATAGTTATCGTTCGGCCCTCGTATTGTATGTTATTAGCAATGTATGTATGCCATTATTCATTAAGCAAGAGGATATGAGTTTTTGTAGTTATAGTTGTGATTTACATTCATACAATTACAATATTCTATCTTTGGCATCTTATTATACTTCCGCTTCGAAGAAAAATACTCAATGAATACGGGTTTTCCCACAACGCAAATAATTGCATACACTTTTTATATAAAATAATAATCAATGAGATTTGCAAAAGAAAATAATGATTATCATTCTAGCGTATTTAATTTAAGCACGTTATTTATTTATTTAATTAAAATGTAATGTTTTTAACCATAGATATGTAAATCTTATCTATCTATTTGTGTACATCAACATAATATGCACAAACATGCATAGAATGAATGTTTGTATACATATATCTACGCGTGTAAGTGTAATTGTATAAAATTAAATTTTTATGGCAACCCATTTACTTGAACACTCATCAGAACTGTTGTCTATTGTGATTTTATTGAATTTTTATGACGTGTTTTATATTGAATTTTAATTTGTGGAGTAGAAGCTTCTGGTAATCAGCGTGGCAACCGAAATTAATAACTAAAACAATAGACAAAAAGTTCTGCTGTTATTAATGAAATATAAATTCTAATTGCAAATACAGACATTCTCTTACCCCAAGCCAAATTTGACACAGGCACTTTAAATAAAATATCAAATATTTATGTATTCTTAAATATTAAATGTGAAGTTTGTAACCAAATATATTAGAAATATAGCAAAAAGCCAATAATCTATTGCACTTTTGCCTTCAGATTGAGAGAAACAATTAAAAAATGAGATTGGATGTGGAATAAATCAATAAAAAATTTTCGATTTTCAGAAATTTACAAGTGGCGATCATCGGCTTAATTTTTAACGTAATAATAATTAATATAATAATTTTCTTTTTTATTAGTCAGACTTCTTCTTTGTGACGAAGTGCATACAGTTTTACAAGTTATAGTTTTTGAACCAAAAAAATGAGCATTTTTTTATCAATTCGTTTTTTTTCTGCAAAAATTACTTGTTCAACTGATGTAATAATATAATAAAAATAATAACCAAAACTAATAACTACATGTAATACAAGTTGTCAAATAAATGTTTTCGAAACGTAATGGAGATTCCAGAAAACCCCATGTTTTCGGCATATACATACTTGAAAATCATGACACTTTACGAATTTTATTCTTAATAAGGATTAACTAACAAAATGTTTGCAAACAACCGACATTTTTATAGCAACTCTCTCTCATTTTTCATAAATTAATACAAAGAAATGTTCGTTTTTCTTTTGGTTCGAAAACAATTACTTGACAAACTGTTTTGTATTGTATTACTAGCGTGTACTTAGTTCTGACAATTGTCACATCCGATAGAAAAGTCTACAGTAGCGATTACAGATATATTCTGTTTCCAATATAATTAGACCAGTAAAGACACAATAATTATATCATCGAATGTTAACACGATGCTGGCCCTACTGGTTCATTGGTTACTGCTGTTGATAATTTACGTGAGGCAGTGTCAGTTGTTTACATACAACCATGTGAGGCAAGATTAACTTTACGGAAATCGGTTCTTTGTAGCATTGCCTTTCGAAATCAGTCCAATATATTATTTCACAGTTAACAGCTTCATTAACTTGTGCTAAAGTTGAATCGATTGGATTTTTTACACGTCAGTCACTTTTTTTGATTATAACGTGACACATGAAAGACGCATTCGTAAAGATCAATTGATGTGTAACATACCTGTCAGGCTAAGATGTACACATTTTTGTCTTGCAATTTAAATCGAATGCAGTTTGGCATTTCTTTTCCGGACTGTGGTGTCGAGCATATTTGCTTGTGCAGTAGTTGTGAATGATTACTCGAAAAAGGTCAAAAAAACATTTTTATTTGTTTATTCGTTGTCTATAGTGCGATTCTGTAACAAGTTAACGACAGAATTATTGACTAACGTCGTTAACTGGAAATTTGTACGTGTCCATAAGTTTTATTATTGCCGAATATTTTCGGTACGTTAAGTATCAAGATAAAGTTTTGACATATTTATAAAGGAAAAAAATCAAAATTTCAAAAGTAGTAGACTGTTGTAGGTTCTTCTACAGAGCAACTAGGGATACACAAAATTTTTTGTTTTGTAAATAAAGGTAATAAAAATTATGTTCTTTGATTTTTTCGCCTTTCTATGATAAAAATAATTCTTGTCCATCTATGTTATTTTTATTTGTCAATGCTTCAAGTACTCGAGACAACACAACTCTGGCAAAAATCGAGGATTTTGGTCACGCTTGATATCGCAAATAACAGTAAAACCCATAGGTGTTTCAAAGCATTAGCATGCGCCCCCAACACCGATGTCCCGACAACTGATGCTTGACGGCTATGGAAGAAAACAAGTGAAAAATTAAACATTTGTTGGCACTGAATAGCATACGAATCAACCACACCTTCCGTTTCCTTCGACAATGAGTATCTTACTACACTAACACTTAAACCATTCCACAGTCTTGCATTTCTTTGCTACCATTTATTCGTACTTGCTGTGTGTGTACTCTGGCATATTTACAATTTCAAGCTTGCGACTGTATTAGTCGCCCACAACCAATGCTTTACCACCACTACAGTTGCAACATTGTCGGTGCCAAGCCTTATGCACAAAAAATCAGCAACAACAAACATGCCCCTGCATTTACAACTGGAGTTTCGTTAAATGTGAAACAGATGCAGCAAAAGGCAATCGAGTTGCACTCATTCGGAAGCCACAGTCTGTGTTCCATAATATTTTATGTTGTTCCCTGTTCTTTTTATGTTGTTGCCTGCTGTTGTTTTTGCTAAAGCCCATGTTTGTCATGTTGCCTTCGTTGGTGTATTAAAATGGCAACATTTATAAAACTGAACAACTTTAAACGATGACATGAAGTTTATGCTCACAACAGCAACAGGCCCACCAACAACAACATTTAGGGAGTGACTATGAAGTTGAGAAAATAAACCACATAGACTTTTTTTGCTGGTGCAGCATATTGTGATCATTCGTTTGGAGAAAAATGAAAAACAACAACCAAAAATGAAAAGAAAAGAAAACTAAAAAGAACAATTGAAATTCTTTGAAAACTATTTCAGTAAAAAGAGTACAAAACAATAATAAGTAAGAAACATGCCGCCATCATCAGAAAGGGTGAAGCGGTTTAAATCACTTATCCCCCATCATAGGTTAATAAAATGTACCAGCTGGTAATTTTTTTGTTTGTTAGAGATGAAATAATTAAACACTGTTTGGAAGACGTGAATGGAAATCCACAATAAAACAATAAACGTACCGTAAACAAACAACCAATTGGATGTACAATACGGTTATGACTTTTCACAACCTCTATCCCTGTATCGTGTTTTAATCAGTTTTTACCTAAAATTAGATAAAATCTTAATATAAAACAAGCTCACACACAAAGTCATTTAAAAATGTTGCTATATGAGCTTTTTGACAAACTCTCTAAGTCACCATAAGCAGTTATATAACTGAAAGTAAGCTTTGGAGCCACACGACATAACCAAAATGTCATATGTCACTAAATTGATTACATATCATTTTATATCATACGTAACTTTATTTCATATATCATATCAATTAAAAGTGGTTTGTGCGGGAACTTTTTCAAAATTTAAATGGAATAAATTTTATTATAGTCAATAATAGGCAAAAGTTCATTCATTTGTGCAAGAGGAAATACATTCTTGAGAATTCTTTTTCATTTCGTAATATTTACAAAAAAATTAAAAAGTGGTTTGTGCCTGACCTTTTTTAATACTTAAATAGAGTAAACGTCATTAGTAGGCAAAAGTTCATTCATTCTTGCTACAGGAAATAATTTTTGAGAAAAAATGCCAACAAGTCATAACCCTAATGTCCGTATATCGACGCCTCCAAACAATAGTATGCTAAGTCGACTTAGCATGTTTTCAAGTTCTTTACATTTTTATATTTAACGTCCTTTAACTTAAATTCTGTCAAATTTTGGTAATAATCGGACAATCCGAACAGAAGTTATAAACAAATATTTACTTAGCATAGTACTGAAGGTCAAAGAAATTTCCAAACTTTTAGAGCTTGTCCTGCAAAACTCACTGTTCAGAATTAGCAAACTATTATTTGGAGTTGTCGAGCGTCCTTTAACTTAAATTCTGTCAAATTTTGGTAATGATCGGTCAATCCGAACAGAAGTTATAAACAAATATTGACTTAGCATAGTACTGAAGTTCAAAAAAATTTCCACACTTTGAGAGCTTCTCCTGCAAAACTCACTTTTTAGACTTAGCATACTATTATTTGGAGGTGTCGATATGGCTGTGAGGAGGAATATAATTCGAATTCAAAACATTAAAATTTTGTCCAAAAACGAAGTAAAAAAACGTTAAATTGCACCAAAGCCGAACTTTTTATACCCTCCTGAAATTCAGAACTAACATATAATAATTAGTTCTTTTCTGATACGAAAGTACCTATGTATGTATGTCAATTTTTGGCGGAGTAGTTCTTTGATCACTGGGAACCATTAATGTCAAATGTCATGGAATTTAAATCGGAAATGTAGCTAAAAACTTCAAAATGCCTGAAATCGGGAGTTACCTTTATATGGGTGGTATTCTAAAATGCGGACCCATGTCCAAAATTATTTGAGTTGACATTTTTTGATCACTTTGAACCCTGAATGTCAATTTACTTGCAATTTGGGCCAAAATTGTAGATGAAAACCTCAAAATACCTGAAATCGGGCTGTACCATTATATGTGGGTTATTCCTAAAAACATGGGCTATACCAAAATGTGCAAAATGAACACAGGGAACTATAAGTGCAAAGTTACAGCTTATGAATTCAGAAATGTAGCTGAAAACTACAAAATACCTGAAATCGGTCAGTACCATTATATGGTGGTTTTTCCAAACCATGGACCTATGACTACAATTTTTATTGAAGAAATTGTTTGACCCCTAGGAAAACTAAATGTAAATTTAGCTGCAAACTCCAAAATACCTGAAAACAGGCGGTACCATTATACTGGGGGCTATACCAAAACGTGGACGTGTGTCTAAAATTTTTAGTGAGGAAATTTTTTGCCTACTAGGAATCCCAAATGCCAAATACAGCCAATTATGTCTAAAAATGTGGATGGAAACTTCAAAATATGGGAGCTATACCCAAAAGAGGATCTACAGTTAGTCAACTAAATTATTGCAAAACCAAAACTATAACGAAATTTTAAATAAAACAAAATTTTATTGGTATAAATAACATTATTAGTATATTTGTTAACAGTTTAATTCTTACACATGTTTATTAATAAAATAAAAAAGTACCTAAATTTAACTAAAATGTTCTTAAAATAAACAAAAATTAGAAAAACTCACTGTTTGCACTGTCAACTAAAGAATTGCAAAATTGCCAACTTTTCAGTCTTACATCTTACAATAACATCCCGCAATTGAATAAATAAGTTTCGAAACGCCATATTCCAATGGTATTGTCATTCTTCTTTAATGTATTTTATTATGTCGCTTCTAATATTGGGCGACATATTCCAGACATTTTTCTTCAATTGTACCGTGCCCATAAATTTTCGATGAGGTGAATATCTGGATTTTAGGCTGGGGTGTCGATAACTTTGGTTCAGTTGTATAACAACCATGTCCTACATAAATTAGGTTTATGTTTAAAGTCGTTGCCTTGGTAGTATTTATATTGCTATTTGGTTGAATTTTTACGGCCAACAAACCCAAATTTCTTGACGCTGTTGGTTAAATTCTTTTTTAAAATATCCAAATAAACCTCCTTTGTCATTGTTTCCTCCAAAATTCGGATGCTACCAATGCCTCTGCTTGATATGTAACAGAGGTCCGCAAAATGCCACTCGCTTTTAATGCATATTCGCGATTTCGTGCTTTTTTCATTGCTTGCTTTTGCCATCTCTGTTTAATGCTATTGCTTGCTTTGCCTTTACCTTCATGCGTGTGTGCCAATTGCACACACACAACACACTACAAGAGCTCGTTGCCTTTTTTTGCACGCTGCCTTCGAAAAAGCACGTTGCATTACAAAAAGCAGTAGATATTTCTGGTCAAATTTACATGTTAATAAACATAAAAAATTAATGTTGAGACAATAAAAACAATTACTAGTTTAGTTTAGTTTATCCTATTATTAAAGAAACTCAAAGAAAAAGCGAAATTTGGCAAATGTATTCATTTATTCAAACAGAAGATGGTACGATACTGTGTGGTGGTATGCAGTATTGTGCATACTGCATTTGCGAATCGTGTGAATACAAATGTAAAAGCAAGCAAGCATGCACTAAAGCAGTGAATAATTTTTTGGGGTGAATCTGCTTTTTGCACATTCATATTTTTTATATGCAAGGCACTGCACTATTCGCTTTTGGGAAAAGGCAATAGAGTGTGCCTTTTATATGCATTTTGCGGACCTCTGATATGTAACACCATACCCTAACTGACAGTTTACGCAACCTTACGGTGTATACTTTTTGGGGCCAATCGTGATAATATAACATAATTTTTGTGTCATCAGAAAATATAACGTCATCCCAGTACTCCAGTGGACGCGAAATGTTCTTGTAGCAAATCTGAATGGCTTCTCTATATTTTGCTGGGAGAGCAATGGTTTTTTTCCTACTCACTTGTGATGATTGTGATTAATACTTGTTGTTATGTAACACTTTTCTGACTTTTTCATGTGACACATTTACTCCAAAGTCGTTTTTATCTAATTTTCTGAAGCTGGTTTGGGCCTATCGTTTACGCCTTCAGCATGAGCCTTCCCTTTCTTTTAGCGCAGTATCTGATGTTGTACACCGTTCTCAGCTTATGAGAGGTGATTTCAGCGATTTCTCGGACCGGGTTACCATTCTCATAATTTAAATAGACCAATTGTACCATATCTTCCGAATCGTGTTTGCCGCACATTGTCTTTTTGCCGCACATTGTCTTTGTTTCACTCAGGACAATCGACTAATGATAACAAGTTGTGACGCGTCAAGAGATTACATCTTCATATAACCTAAAAGTCATAAAAATCCTTAATTTCAAAAAAGTCTTGGGCAATTACGCGATTTTACTGCACATTCAACATGTAAATCATCTCATATGTACAAGAACCCAACATTATTAAAATATTTTGTTGTTGTAATTCGTAATTGAAAATCTAAATTATTTTAAATTCATCGTTTGTAATAACTTAGTTGACCAACTGTATTTAAAAAGACTATATAGATGTAGAATTGGTCAAGAATATGTAGTTCATTTAATCAAAGAATTGCATGACTCAAAAAATGCGTTATCTGAGTTAGCAATTTCTATTTTTTTATTTCGTCTTGTGGCAAATTTTCATGTTGATATCTCTAAAACTCAACGAGTTACATCTTATTTACTACGAGTTTGGCACAATTCAACAAAGTCAAATTCCAATCGGTAAATTAAAACGCTTTTTTCGAAACTGTAGTTTTTGAGATGTGCCACTCCTTGAGTAAATGAGCGATATATACTTTCCGAGATCTAAAATTATTATTTCAAGGAATTACAAACGGAATGACAAATGCAATATACCCTCCATTATAAAAGAATGGTATAAAAACTGACATTTTTCATCGGTATCGAAATTTTAAATCTGACAGTCCAACTACACGTGAAAAAAATCTACTGAAAAAATTTGGTATCTTTCTTTGGGAAAAAAATCATGAAAATGACTTTTATGGGATCTATACCCCAAGTTGTACATTTTGACTTTGTTTCATTAAGTTGATCACTTAAAATGTTCATAATAATGTTTATGGATTCAATTTCATGTGTTTAAGAGTTACAGATTGTAATTTTTAGTAATCGGTCCTCCTGTATGTGCGAAACAATAATAATGAAATACTCGAATGCTTTCATATATTATAGGATTTGTATCCTTTTTTAGGTTCGTATGCGTTTGATTAAAGGTTGGATCACTAAAACACATACCTGCATACACTGCCGCTCACTTGAATAGAACCCCCCTGCAAAATTGTTTTCAACCACCATTTTTTCCGAATTATACAAGATATGAAGTTTTTAAGTTTTATTATATTTTGCTTCATGTGTGTGGAGTAAACTTAGTCATTCATTTGCATTCAAATCCATTTTGTATAAGAATTATACAAGGAAAACAAAATAAAGTCAAAAATTGAAGTAAACAATTTGGCTCATTTGAACAGAACCCCCATTAAAACTTGGGAATACAGAAAGATTGTATTAGAATATCGATGCATATTCACTCTATATTGAAAACGAAGTACTTTCATTAATATACAGTAAAAATATATCCCTCCTGATTAAGGATATACCCGTATATCCTGCTTTGGCAAGGATTGATTAAATAATAAGGTGTAATACCTAACAAAGCTTGCTTTTTTTCTTTCAACAAGTTTATTTTTGGGAGTGTACTGTCTCATTTAGTCGTATATTTTACGCATAAGTCATTCCCAAACATTTTAAAGAATATTTACCACTGTAGAATATGAGGGCCCCTCCAGGATATCCGCATTTCTTTTCAAAAATTTCGGTTTTGATGACTCAAAGTATACAAAAGATTATAAAATCGTGATGAAATTGTCACTCGGGATATCCGAAAATGCTTTTCACTACTGCAAATGTCTGTTTTAGAACTCCTTTGTAAATTGTCGTGCGCATTTAGGGTGTAAGAAATTGACGCTCAAGTCCTTCATAATTATTAAGGACTCTCCTCATTAAGTAAACAATTGCATAACTATATAACTATTGTTTTCGCGTCTATTGAATGGAAGACCATCTTCTAAATTGTTTCTGTAGCTTTGAATGTGTCTTTATGGTGCTGGAACGCATTACTAATTATGAAGGACTTGGTCGTCAATTTCTTTCACCCTAAAAGCGCACGACAATTTACAAAGGAGTTCTAAAACAAGCATTTCCAGTAGTGGGAAGCATTTTCGGATATCCAGAGTGGCAATTTCATCACGATTTTATAAACTGTTGTACACTTCGAGTCATCAAAACTTAATTTTTTGAAAAGAGATGCGGATATCCTGTAGGGGCCGTCATATTCTACAGTGGTAAATATTCTCTAAAATGTATGGGAATGACTTATGCGTAATATATACGACTAAAGGAGACAGTACGCTTCCAAAAATAAACTTGTTGAAAGAAAAAAGCAAGCTTTGTTAGGCCTGATTATTTAAAGAATCCTTGCCAAAGCAGGATATACAGGTATATCCTTAATCAGGAGGGATATACATTTACTGAATATTACTGAAAGTACTTCGTTTTCAATATAGAGTGAATATGCATCGATATTCTAATACAATCTTTCTGTATTCCCAAGTTTTAATGGGGGTTCTATTCAAATGAGCCAAATTTTTTACTTCAATTTTTGACTTTATTTTGTTTTCCCTTGTATAATTCTTATACAAATTGGATTTGAATGCAAATGAATGACTAAGTTTACTCCAAACACATGAAGCAAAACATAATAAATCTTAAAAACTTCATATCTTGTACAATTCGGAAAAAAAATGGAGGTTGAAAACAATTTTGCAGGGGGTTCTATTCAAGTGAGCGGCAGTGTATATACGTATTGACACAAACAAATGTTAAAAACTATTTCAATTTCCTGCTCCCCAGAGTGTGAATGAAATCGTCATTAATTGCCCAGATTAGTGAACAAACAGCAGCAGCCAACCTCTATTGTTTTTGTTTCAATTCTTTTTATCAGTCTCGTGCTGTGGCATATGTTTAATGTGATGCACATTTACAGTCTAGCAATATGGATTTTTATGCAAAAATATCATGAGAATGCGTTTTTCTATATACAGTAAAATGCATGTATAATCTATGAAGTAACACACACAGGCATACTTACACAGTTGTGCCTTATCAACTTTTGGGGTTTAAGTCCAATGGTGGCTGGATCAGAAACTTTACTCTCGACTGCATAACATTTTCCAGCTTATGGGCATTATAGCTTTTTATTTTGTTGTGGCATTTTTTCCCCTGTGCAGCATGGGGTGGGGCATGCAAACTATGTAGATTGCCGAGCTATTTTTTGGTGGCAATGATGGTTTGGCTGCTTTCGACACCGGCTTTACGTAAGTCGTAATCACAGCCAACGGTCATTTGGACAGGCTAACAAATGGCCAGGTAGGTCGTGACTCAACGGAATGTCAAAAATAACAGTAAAAACTGATTTTACATGGATGTGTATTATGTGCGTACCAGTGGCCTAGAGTGCAGTGGGCCTTTGCTTATTCCCCAATCCCGTTTTTTCGGTTTTTTAACTATTTTATTTAAAATTTATAACTGTGCTCATATATCAACTTTAATAAATCGAAATTTAAAAATGTAAAATAGGGTTTTTGTTGAAAAGAAGCCGGCACTCATTGTGAAAGATTATCATCATTGAGAAAGTGGTTTTGAATGCGAGTATAGTGTACATATATATGTGTTTATGAAATATATATTCTAAACATATATTTTTAAATGAACAAAAATTGTGTATTTTCAAGTTTTAGAATTTTCAAACATGTTGCACTATGATGCATGATTAAAAAGAAACAACTATCTATGAATATTACACAATCATAATCACAACATGACATTCATTGTAAACCGAAATTTGCAACTATATTCTTTCTTAGTTAAAAAATTGCTTATGTTTCCTCCATTTTCATTTCCATCTTTCAGGAAACAAAATCTGACATAGTTTATCATAAAAAATAGTTTGCGACATGACTACAGGACATGCCGACAAAGAAATTCACTGCTTTGTACCAACTCTCTCGAAACGAGCACACTTAATCTGTAATTCGTTTCATACCTTTTTCGACTTTGCCAAAAAAGAGAATGGAATGTGAATTTAAAGCAGGATAAAGAAACCAACTTCGCCATCGTCTCAATCGTCAAACAAACGATGTATTTAGAGGTTGTGGCAAAAACTTGATATGACAATCTAGTTCTTTTGTTTGTCTTTAACTTTTATCAGCTTGCTTTCTTCTTCCAAAATTTGGTTAAGTATTCGTTTTTGCACTACGCACAAACACCAAACCAATACATATGTATGTATGCAGCGGAGAGAGGACCAAGAGAAAAAATTCATAGCAAGCAAAAGTTTTCCCATTAAAATGTCGGTTTATATAAGAATTTGCTAAGAAAATAACATACATAAAAAGGACTTTGGGATGAATTGTTATGAAGGACGAGACAACAACAACCATATACATTCATGTTTAACTGTGTGTGTAACTGGGTGTAGGGCGAGCGCGTTTCATTACAGTATCCATTGTGTTGGTAGCAAAAACGTTTGTGGTCTAAACGAAGTTTGTCCAAACGAAACATAATTTACAAGGACATCTTCGGACTTGCATTAAATATTTGTTCCGCATGTTACCCTCATTGTTTGTTTTTAATTAAGACACTAATTTATATGTTCTTCTTATTTTATTGTTTTTCTAGGATTATGCTGCTCAAATAGATTTTACCCAACCCATGCCTATGGCTCACTTACAACCGGTGTCACAGGCTTCAATGATCAGCGGTACTATACTGGCGGCTGCTCCATCCATGGGTAATGGGGGAAGTGGTACTTTGAGACGTGGCATTTTGAAAGGCGTATCACACGTACCACCGCCAGATGTCACCCATCATACCACCAATATGGGCAGTGTTCATATGATGCATGATTTGCATCCACTAAATATATCATCTACCTCATCAACGATGACAACAGCATCGAGTGTGGGCAATGGAAGTCTGATGTCTGTGCCCAGTTCTACGCCTAAACAACCGCAGAGCATACTGAAAGATCCCAATCGAAACAAACAGCAGCATCAGCTACAACAACAATCATCACTAATAGGTACGAGCATGATGGCTGTTCCCGCACCTCCTGGCAGCCTACAAGTGCTTAACATACCCAGTTCGGTTGGGATTAGTAATAACCTGTTAATGACCGCCAGTGCGGCTTATGATCCCGCAAATCCACACAGTCTGACCACATTCAATGCTGGCGGTGCTACAGTTGCATTTACGGATGCCGATGGTCACCTTGTATAGCTGTAGGATGCCTCACATGGGGCAATGCTGACCGTAATTACGGATACAGCAACAAGAACAACAACACCACCACTACCACAAACAACCCGCTACTAAATATGAGACATGAATTTCTTTCTCTTCTTCTTTCACTTCGGATAAGTATAAGTCAAAACTAGGCTTAAGGACATACAACAATACTCTTAGCAAACATCTATTTAGCCACATTTACACATACAACAGCAGCAGCAAATAGTATGAGTTCGTTCGTGTGTACAATGTGTGTGTATTTGATGGTTGTTACGATATTTAAGACAAATACCAAAAACAAAAACAAAACAAGAAAACCATTACAATAAAATCTACGTCAGTTCTCTAATTAAAGATATAATTCAAACGCAAAAAGTGAGTTGGTGAGAACACAATAAGACTCTTAAGAAAACAAAAAGACAAACCAAAAATGACAGGTACTACGAAAAAACAGAAAAACAATTACCGAACTGAAATAACAACGAATTACCCCTCAAACACTAAAAGAAAATGTATTCTTTTTTTGGCCTAGCCATTCATTGTGCGATCAAGTTCCTGTGCTCGTATCTAAGGGGATCAATTTTTGCACAAAAAAAACAACATAATGTATGATTTACGTGGAATTGGCAACTTTCGTATAATCTTTTCTTTTTTTTTAAATGCGCCAGATCAGATGATGCGTCAGGAAGCTGTATTGCATTGTATTGTCCCTTATCACATTATTAATAATATCATAATACCCTGAAATCATTCAAAACTTAAATATTGCTATTCACATTTATATTTTCACAAATTTCGATTTGACTAAAATTTGTTGTTCTGTATTTAAGGGTTATATTTAATTCAATTTTAAATTCAGTTGTTTTAGATTGATTACATTTTGGGGCATTATATTATGTAAAATTAATATTTCTCCAAATGGAATCTTAAGTCCAACGTTTTATGACCATAATAAAATTAAATACGATTTAAAAAAGAAGCTTACATTTTAAACGATCTCTCTCATGTGCATATCAATGATCTGCAAGAAACTGTTTTTGGACCAAAGTCCATGCCTATTGAATCTCTTTTAATTTAATTAAATCTTAATCAAAGTCGTTTTCTGTGCGATTAAATGTACGTGTTCTAATATTAAAATTCAATTTATTTTATTTCATTCATCCCTCATTAGCACTAGCACTGGAATTTAACAACGCAATCGTAACATGAGCTATACAGGCCACGGTGACAGCTAACACTACGACTAATATATTTCTAATTCGGACAGACTATATTTCTGCTCCATATCATTAATTTTTGAATATTTAATATATTTTTAATACGCATTTTTATTTAATTCTTGACCAATTATTGTTCTAGTCTTTGGAAGCGACATTAGCAAAATGTTTTATTTAATATTAATTTTTAAATTTATTTATAATTTAAAATATTAACTACAAGTGACTTATTTTAATTAATAATTAATTTTCTGCATTTAGTATTAATTCTTTCACAAAGAGGAGCAGGTTTTAAACAAAATAAATCTCAATGTAGTCTTCCACAATAAAATTTGAAGTTTTTAAAAAATATTTTCTTGTTTACAATTTAAGTTAAAGTATTTTATTTTTTATTAAAAAATAGAAACAAATCAAAGAGACGAAGAAGGTTGATTGTTTATAGCCACAAAATATTGACATTGCCTTTGGCCAAACAAATAATTGCTAGATTAGTATCAATTAATAACTGAATAGAAAAAAAATCGATAAACAAACCTAATAATAAAAAACAAAACAAAAACAAAGAAAAAATACAAAACTAACCAATTTAAATTAAGTATAACCAAAGAGTAATTCATTATAAGTTTTTTTTGTCAATGTGTTTCTGAAATACAATGTAAATTGTTATAGGCTATTTGTTTTTAATGTTCTCTATCTCGATAGTGTAAAGATAAATAAGTTTTCATAGAAACGTTACATGTAAGTAATTAATTAAGTTATGTAATTATAAGTATTATGAATTTTCGGTATTTTGTCCATTAAAATTTTTTTCAAAAACTTTATCATGATGTACTCAAGAAAGAAAACGTGTGTTTTATTTACCTGCAAAATTGGATCGCATAGACAATATGCAATATGAAGGTAAGGTAACGTATATAAATTTGAAGATCTTTAATGAATTTGTGTATTAGAATTCATTTTGCTGCGATTTAAAATCGCTTCTGATTTTATGGAATTTAATGATTTCCTCAGGTTTAAATTTAACCACTTGTTTCGCTTATGCTCACCGTCTAACCTGTTAACATCCAGTTCTAATCCCGTCCCGTCTACTGGGAACTTTGGTCTTACTTCGAGTATTCGACCAGCAGGTATATGACGAGCGCCTGCAGCAGTGATGATGTTTCGGAACGTTCTTTCTGCTATTCGAACATCAGAAGGGTTAAGCGGATCTTGGAGCGGTGATTAATAATCTCTCTGAAACTAGGCCATATAGCTTCCGGTTTTCGGGCGATTTTTTGATGAAGAAGTTTATGGGGAGATGTTCTGACAAAAGGCAAACGACGAGTTTCACAGTGACGTCATTTGTCACTGACCGTGCAAAACGTAGAGCTATCAATCTGCTCAGTCAGCACCATACCTCTTTGGCCATTGCCGAGGACCAAATGCCACAACTTATGATGAGCATTAACGTCTCTAAGATCAGAAGGTTATGACCTCCAAAAGCGGGCTATTATTGGGCCTATAATCTGAAGTATAGTTATTTATCGGCGAACAGCAACGGCTGATGAACTACCACCATGGTAGTAAATGCTGCTGTTGCAGAAGAATTTCGTATTCTGATGGCTGTGACTACTCACTTGGGGCTGTGTTCGCGCAGCATGCAATAACATAGTTCCTGTCGTAGTCCCTCACATGGACGAGTCCAGAACAACGCCTGAGATGCACCGACTACCGGCATCTATTGTATCTCACAGAAGTTTGAGCGCGGTGGATGAGGATTTGACAAACTGGACACATACATATTAGTCCTGGGTTTTCTTCCTTCCCGAAACTTACCAGAAGAATAAAATTATCAAAGGCATAATAAGTGGCATACAAACCTTCAAGAAATAAACGCTATATATAGGGTTTTGGGTAGGGAAATCCCACACCACGAATTCTCAGTTTTTTTTTTTGGCTACGGGATTTTCCCGGGAAACAAAATCATATTTCCCGGGAAATCGAAAACAATCTATTTACGTTTATTACAACTAATATTGAATGAATAAGCTATGCAATTGGTTAATAACCTATGATGTTCAGAATTCGATAAGTTTTTACAGAATCTGGAAATGGCAAAATATGTGGAAATAACGCAAAATATGTTTTCAGTGAGGAAGTTATAAGAGCCGCACCAAAACTTGGACTATAACGACACATTTTGTCCTGCTTCATATACACTAGGAGAAAAAATATTTTTCGCTTTTATTGGAACAACAATATCTATTTTTTATTTAATTGAATTAATTGAACTAACATGACCTAAGGAGTTTGTTTTGATAAAGTGATATCTAGCGAAGTCCACACAAATCCAACCAATATGCTACGATCGTTTCGCTGGTGGTTTAATTCAGCTCATAAACCACCATTTCAAACTCAGACTTTGTCTAGCACCACATCTAATATGCCTGATGAGCTGAATCAAACCACCAGCGAAACGAAACGTACTCTACTGCGTTCATCTTCCAAGCACCTACCTCAACATAAGGAATACCATAAACCCATAACAAATATGAAAAGAAAATACAAATTACGACCAAAAACACTTCTCAGATTGTGGTGTAACTCAACTATCAAAACACAAAGAAAAAGAAGAAACAAATAAAAATAAGAATCTCATGGTGTACGTACACAAAAAAGAACAAAGATAAGAGGAACTTACATACAAACAAAACTCACCAAAATTGTTTTTTCACCACGGCATCGAATACTGAGAAAATTGTCTAAGAAAAGAGAATAATATTGTCCAGCAGAAATAACTATTTTTGGATATGACAAAAACAATTGTTGTAATTAACAAAAACTATTGTTGGAGTAACAATACTACATACGGAATCTAACAATATCTTTACAATACATATTTTGCTCTTCGAATATTTCTGGAACAATCATATTTTTTTCTCTGCGTGTATGTGCGAACGAATATTTTTACAGTGTTTTATTTAACTTGCTTTGTTGTCCGTTTAGTTCAAATCTAGTAACTCATTTTCCACACAGTTGCAGTTGACAAATAGGACTAAAAGTTTGCACACTTTTTAGATTTGGATGACAATACATGAATATGAAACCAAAACCAATATGGGTCCAATTTTTCTTATATCCCCATATAGCGGTACCGCCCGATTAAAAGTATTTTAAGGATTCTATCTTCATTTTTAGGCCGAATTGGGTGTAATTTGGCATTTACGGTTCCCAATGGTACAGAAACTTCGCCAGCAAAAATTATGGACATAAGTCCAGGTTTTCGTATAGCCCTTATATAACGGCACCACACGATTTCAGGCATTTTCAAGTTTTTATCTACATTTTCGGCCAAAATTGGCTATAATTTTGTTATGAAGTTCTCTGTGGGCAAAAAATTTAATTACTGAAAAGTTAAAAATAAAAAATAATTTAAACAAGTAAGAACAGACTATAGTCGGACGGGGCCGACCATGTGATACCCTATACCACTATCCCTGTGCACTAGCTTTCCGGGCTAGCTGTTATAAGATGTGCATTAGAAATTTTACCAATTTTCACACAAAAGTTTTGATCAATTTAACCCGCTAAATATTATCCGATCATACCGTTGACTTGCACGCTACTTCTTCATCTCAAACCAAAACTACGTTTAAAATTTCGCGCCGATCGGACTATTATTGCGACCTACAGAGCGGCTACAAAATCGAGCAAAAATTTTGTTTTTGGTCCATTTCATCCCTTTAACATTTCACGATCATCGCCAAAAACTAATCAGTTCTATTCTGGTCCAAACCCGACCTCCATACTAAATTTCGTGACAATCGGTCCATAATTGCGGCCTCTAGCTTGATTACAATTTTTAATGGACGGACAGACGGACGGACGGACGGACGGACACACATCGCTAAATCGCTTTATCTCGTCGAGATATGAAGTTTGGTATACCACATGAGGGGTCTACGACGAATATTTCGCGGCGTTACATGAATTTTTGGGAAAACAAACTTATTATACCCTTTTCCACATTGTGGTATAGGGTATAAAAATGTAGTTACAGTGTTTTATTTATAAATGCACTTAAAACTAGAAAATAATTTTCATGATAGAATCTCTAAAATCAACCGCCTGCATTTGAAATAAAAATTATGACAATATGAAACGGCAAGCGTTTTATTTCAGAGATTCCATCATGAAAAATTATTTTATATTATTTTCCTTTGTAATTTGGTATATAAGTTTCTATTACCCCTAGGATGATTGGTATTGCAAATGATATAGCCCCCATAGAACGGTACCACCCGATTTTCGGAATTTTTAAAGTTTTAGCTTCATTATCACACCGAAATGGCTGAAATTTGGTACTTAGTCTTCGCTAGGGGCATACAACTTTTCCCCAGAATTTTGTCGGTATAGACCCTCGCCTTCATATAGCCCCCATAGAACGGTACCTCCCGATTTGCGGTATTTTGAAGGTTGTGGTCTCAATAATACACCGAAATGGCTGAAATTTCGTATTTAGTCTTCATTTGGGGTACAAAACCCTCCATATAAAATTTATCGGTACAGGTCCACGCCTTAATATAGCCCCTTAGAACGGTACCTCTCGGTTTTCGATATTTTCAAGGTTATGGCCACAATAATCCATCGAAATGGCTAAGATTTGGTATTTTGTCTTCGTTGGGTATATTCAACTCTTCCCCCGAATTTTGTCCGTACAGGTCTACGCCTTCATATAGCGTATTTGAAAGTTAGCCAAATTGTTTTACATAAATTGCTGGAATTTGTTATTCAGTCTTCTTCATAAACGAAAGGAGACTAATCGTTCAGCTTTACTTCAATACAACTTGTGGTGGATGGTATAACAAGATCGGTCGGGCCGAACTTAACGCCGTTCTTACTTGTTTGGAGTTATTTTAAGAATAAGAACATATTTTTCAAACCATTGTTTGAGCCAAATCTCTTTCCATCGAACGATTTCCTTAGCTTTGAATAATGGAAATGGTCAGTGTGGGCTAAATCCGGACAATATGATATTTAAGAATTTCCCGGGCAATCCCGGATTACCGGAAATGGTTTTGTGAACCAAATTTTAAAATTAGTGGAGTGGGAAAATTTTGTATAAAAGTGTTAATCGATGTTATTTGCTGTTTGAGTTGTGAAAAGTGAGTACTTCAGCCAGATGCACATATTTGCACACGAACATGTTATTTATCTTTTTCAATGTATTCAATAAGTACACAAAAATATATGAAGACTGAACATCAAATGTCAGACATTATGGGTGGATAATCTGGCCAAAACCTTAAAAATACCGAAAATCGGGCGGTACGTTCAATGGGGGCTATATCCAAACGTGGTAATCCACGTATTTTCTCATAGTTTTTTACAGAAAAGTTTGTTGTCCACTAGAAACGCTCAATGCAGAAATTCAGCCAATTTGATCTAGAAACATAGGAAAATCATCAAAATACCGAAAATCGGGAGGTACCGTTATATGGGGGCTATATCAAAACGCGGACTTGTGCTCATAACTGTTATCAGAATATTTTTTGTCCAACCCTCAATGCAAAAATTCAGGCAATTTGGTCGAGAAACTTAGGTAAAATCTTCAAAATATAAAAAATCGGGAGGTCCGTTATATGGGGGCTGTATCAAAACGCGAACTTATGCTGATAACTTTTATCAGAACACTTTTTTGTCCTCTAGGAACCCTCAATGCAAAAATTTGGCCGAGAAACTTAGGTAAAATCTTCAAAATATCGAAAATCGTGAGGTACCGTTAAATGGGGGCTATACTAAAACAATGACAATGGGGGCTATACTACTCAATTTTTCGCCCTCGACATTGCCAGCCACAATAAGCAGTTGTACCAAAATTCAGCCACCTACGCCAACTCCTTCTATTTTTGGCCACCGTTTATATGAACTCGCGACATAGTGCGGCGCCCCTTATTATTTTCACCTATTTCGTTGGTTTTCTTAGTTTCAATATGAATAAATAAGAAACCGATAATGAAAACAAGTGAGAAAAGGCTATAGTCGGTACGGGGGCGACTATGTGATACCCTACACCACTCCCTCTGTGCATAATCTTTTCATTTGAAAACATTTCTTTTAGGGAGATACGAGAGTTTTCACCTATCTGGCTTTTATACCAAATGACTTAAGGCGAACGGAACCAAAATAATTAATATCTTATTTTATGTTTGACTATTATCGACATCACCAACATCAATATGCTTCTATCTCTGTGAGAAAATTTCGTGATGATCCGATGAAAATTCCGACCTGTAATGTGATTGCAGAAAAAGTGGAAAAAAGGATGCATTACCGACGATTGCGATATCTCTATTATTTGACCACCTACGCCAACCTACTTAGCATAACTCCCCAACCAAAGGTGTGATATCCGTCATGATTATTAAAATCGCAAAAATGAAAAGTTAGGTTCTATTAGCGACTATTGCGATATCTTCGTTGTTTGACCACACAACCTACGTTACATCGTTGTAAAGGTGATATTTTTTACTTTCATTGCAAGGGTTTCCTTTTTGTATACCCCTTATAGGCGCTGAGATATTTGCTTTGGAAAAAAAACGTTGTCTTTTTATCCACATAGGTTTTTTGCCCATTCCGACCCCTAAATATTGCTTTAGAATAAAATGTTGACTTTTTCTCAAAATAAATTTTTTGCTCATTACGACCCCTAAATATTATCCGACCATCACCAAAATCAATAGGCTTCTTCCTCTGTGAGACATCCATTAACCCTCGAAATTTCGTAACGATCCGATCAAAATTGCGACCTGTAGCGTGATTTCCAAAAAAAAAATTAAAAATGGGATGTATTACCGATTATTGCGTAATCTCCGTTAGTTGGTCACCTACGCCGACTTAGTTTGCATCATTGTAAAGATGGGATCTTCTACTTTCATAGTCAGGCTTTGCTTTTGGAAAGTCCCGAGCCAAAGCTGTGATACTCGTCATTATAATTAAAATCGCAAAAATGAAAAGTTGGGTTTTATTTGCGACTATTGTGATATCTTCGTTGTTTGATCACCTACGACAACCTACTTAACACCATTATAAAGGTGATATTTTTTACATTCATTGCCATGTTTTGCTTTTGGTATACCCCTTATAGAAGCTGAGATATTCGCTTGAAAAAAAACGTTGTATTTTTATCCAAATAAGTTTTTTAAATATTAAATATTATCCGACCATCACCAAAATCAATAGGCTTCTTTCTCTGTGAGGCCCCCATTTACTCTCAAAAGTTAGTGACTATCCGATCAAAATTGCGACCTGTAGCGTGATTTCCAAAAAAAATTGTTAAATGGAAAATTTAAAAATGAGAATTTGGGTTTTATTTGCTACTATTGTGATATCTTCGTTGTTTGATCACATACGAGAACTTATTTTACATCAATAGAAAGGTGATATTTTCTACTTTCATTGTCAGGTTTTGCTTTTGGTATACCCCATACAGAAGCTGAGATATTCGCTTTGGAAAAAACGTTGTCTTTTTATCCACATAAGTATTTTGCCCATCCCGACCTCTTAATATTATCCGACCATCACCAAAACCAACAGGATTCTTCCCCTCTGTGACCCCTTCAACGTCCAAAATGTCGTGACGATTCGATCAAAATTGCGACCTGTAGCGTGATTACAAAGTTTAGATGGACAGACGGACGGACGAACACACAGCGCCAGATCGACTCAGCTCGTCGAGACATTCATTTTGGTATATACATATAAGTATGGGTCTACGACCATTATTTCGATGCGTTACAAACTTTTTGGCCAAAAACCAACTTATAATACCCTCCCCACATAGTGGTGTAGGGTATAAAAACTGTGACTTTGGCCAGGAAAATCAAATTCTGAACTATCGTGCGCCGGCGATACAATAAAGACTTTCTTTGCCTTAAATCGGACGAACACACAGCGCCAGATCGACTCAGCTCGTCGAGACATTCATTTTGGTATATATAAGTATGGGTCTACGACCATTATTTTGATGCGTTACAAACTTTTTGGCCAAAACCAACTTATAATACCCTCCCCACATAGTGGTGTAGGGTATAAAAAACTGTGACTTTGGCCAGGAAAATCAAATTCTGAAATATCGTGCGCCGGCGATACAATAAAGACTTTCTTTGCCTTAAATTTTCGTTGAATTAATTAATGACAGCAACCACTGTATTGTATCCAAAAAAAAATATTTTTAGGTCATCGTTTTAAAAATCATCATAAAAGGATTCATTACATCAAATCGGATTTAATGTTATAAGATAACTATGTATTTTTTAGGCGGCAACCCCCTAAAATGTTTAGTTTTGTAAGATTATACGATTGCCAAAGTTTGAGCACAAAATATATTATCACGCGCCACTGAGGCCTCAGAGTTCTGAAAATCTAGATTTGTTGTCTATTTGGAAACCCATACCTCGGTAACGGCTAAAGTCATTTGTCAAATTAAAGGCCATTCTGTCTTCAACATTCTATGTTCAATAACAAACTATGTAAATATTACTGAAATAAAATTAAAAATTACTGAAATAAAATATTACTCCGTGAACACCGGAGAATTATCCATGAAAAATACACGCAAAAACTTCAAGAAGGAAATTTTAAACAAAGTGTGAAGTGTGTTAAATTGGTTATTATAAAAATAATGTTCCGTTAAAAGTTTCCTCAGCGCACAGCGGTCGAAGTCACTGATCTAGCGGCGCGAAATTAATAACTTTAAAACGAATGGAGATTTGTTTCTGAAATTTTGCACAATCGTAGTATGTTTCGTTGGGTAATAATGTACTAAATATGAACAACATCGGCTAATATTTTGGTATAGCCCTCATATAACGATACTTCCTGATATTCGGTATATTTAGGATTTCAGCAATCCTTTCCTTCCAAATAAGTTGCAATTTGGTACTTAGGGTTTCTTGGGGTCACTAAACTTTTCCACCAAAAATTGTTGACATAGGTCCATGTATATATATATATATATATGCCCCTTTTTAGGTACCTCTTGATTTTCAGTATCTTTGGGGATTTAAGCTACATTTTCCGCCCAAATTAGGTGTAATTTGGTATTTGGAGTTCTCAGTGGCCACAAACATTCTCCACCAAAAATTGTGGCCACAGGTCTACTTTTTTAAATTGACCCCATATAACGGTACCTCCCAATATTTGGTATTTTGTGGACCAAATAAGCTGCATTTTGGCATTGGAGGTTCTCGTTGGTTATACATCTTCTCGACCAAAAATTGTGAACATTGGTCAACGTTTTGATATAGCCCCCATATAACTGTTCCGCCCGATTTTTTTTTATTTTGAGGATTCAAGCTACATTTTCTATGCATTTATCAGCAAGATTTGCGGCTATTTGCAGCCAAAAGTAGATTATTCGAAATCTAGGAAGTCCAATTTAATTTGTCAAAAAAAAGTTTGATTGGACATTAGAGAACTTTTGTAGTTACACTCCATTTAACAAAAGTATATTACACTAAAAACCACAAGAAAAATTATAATTTTTGAAAATTTATTGCTATACTAGCACATTGCCCGCTACTTCGTATGCGGAAAGGATAGAAAAAACAAATAAACAATATATAATATGCAAATGGCGAACACTGAAAATTTTATTGTACATACTTATACCAATTTTAATCAATATTTATTGTTATTTTAGTACTGTTCGTACCGCTTTAGTTCGATTTTCAAAAAGATCAGGCGTATCTCACTCTTACATGTTAACAGATAGACAAACATTGTACACCAATACTTACTTACTTAGCTGGCCCATTACAGAACATTTGTTCTATAGGCCGAACTAAGAAGAGATCTCCATTCCTCTCTATTTGTTGCTTTGCACTCTGGAATACCGCGCCTTTTCATCTCATCATCCACTTGTTTGCGCCATCTATTCCTTGGCCTGCCAATTCTGCATGCACCGCCATGTGGCATGTATTCATACGCCTTTTTAGCGGGTTCATCATCGCTCATTCTTATGATATGGCCTAGCCAACGCAATCGCTGCATCTCGATACGTTTAACTATATTGATGTCGTTGTATAGCAGATACAGCTCGTGGTTCATGCGACGTCGATATTCACCGTCAACGCAGATTGGTCCGTAGATCTTTCGAAGAATTTTTCTCTCAAACACACCAAGCACTGCCATGTCTGCTTGCGCAAGTACCCAGGCTTCGGAGCCATACATCAGCACGGGTAGTATCAGTGTTTTGTAGAGCGTTATTTTTGTTTGACGAGATGTGGCTTTGTTTTTAAACTGCTTACTTAAACCAAAGTAGCATCTGTTGGCCAATACAATTCTTCTTTTTATTTCACAACTGATGTCGTTTGTTGTGTTTACGGAGGTGCCGAGGTAGGCGAAGTCTTTTACTACCTCAATATTATAGGAACCAACTTCCACAGTCGGTCCGAGCTCAATGGACGCATTGCGCGTCGACACCATCAACTTGGTCTTCTCACCGTTTACCGCCAGACCCACTTTAGCAGATTCTCCTTCGACCTTTATAAAGGTATCAGTTACTTCTTTTACTGATCGGCCCATGATGTCTATATCATCAGCATACACTAAATCCAAAAGATACAGATTCCAGCACTTTCCCTACACCCAATAGTACGATTTTCCAAAACTACCTCAATCCTTCACTTCACCAGTAACCTTAATTCCAAAAAACAGGATTCCAGTGCTTTCGGTGCACTCAAATTGTACCATTTGGTATATTTCGTGGCCATAAGTACGAATTTCAAAAACTACCTCCATGTCTCAATCCTACACTCAAATCGTAGTCTTACCAAATTCCAGGATTCCAGCTTTATCCGTTCCCCCAAATACGCACTGTACCAAATTTAATACCATGTAGTACTTATCTCCATCCCATACTACAACATCAATCTTAATTCAAAATTTCAGGATTCCAGCTCTATTCGTTCAACATAAATCCAAATTGTATAAAATTTAGTACTATATAGTACTTGTCGTACCCATAAGTAAGCATTTTGAAAACTACTTCCATTGTACTTTTTAACAGTATCCTTAATTCAAAATTTCAGGATTCCAGCTCAACCCGCTCAACCTAAATCCAAATTGTACAAAATTTAGTACCATTTTGTACTTGTTGTACATATAAGTACGAATTTTCAAAACAGCTTCCATTCTACTCTCTAATAGCAGCCTTAATTCAATTTTCAGGATTCCAGTTCTATCCGTTCGCCCAAATCGTAATTGTAATAAATTTAGTACCATTTAGTACTTTTCGTGCCCATAAGTACGAGTTTTCAAAATTACTTCCGTTCTACTCTCCAACAGTAGACTTAGTTCAAAATTTCAGGATTCCAGCTCCATCCGCTCGCCCAAATCGCTCAACCTAAATCAAAATTGTACTAAATTTAGTACCATTTAGTACTTGTTGTACCCATAAATACGAATTTTCAAAACTGCTTCTATTCTACTCTCTAACAGCAGCCTTAATTCAAATTTCAGGATTCCAGCTCTATCCGTTCGGCCAAATCGTAATTATACCAAATTTAGTACCATTTAGTACTTGTCGTACCCATAAGTACGAATTTTGAAAACTACTTCCATTCTACTCTCTAACAGTATCCTTAATTCAAAATTTTACAAAATTTAGTACCATTTTGTACTTGCCGTACCCATAAGTACGAATTTTCAAAACTGATTAAATTCTACTCTCTAATTCAAATTTCAGGATCCCAGCTCTATCCGTTCGCCCAAATCGTAATTGTTTCAAATTTAGTAACATTTAGTACTTTTCTTACCCATATGTACGAATTTTCAAAACTACTTCCATTCTAGCCTTAATTCGCAATTTCAGGATTCCAGGTCTATCCGTTCAACTTAAATCCAAATTGTATAAAATTTAGTACCATTTAGTACTTGTCGTACCCATAAGTACGAATTTTCAAAACTACTTCCATTCTAATCTCTAACAGCAGCCTTAATTCAAATTTCAGGATTCCAGTTCTATCTGTTCGCCCAAATCTTAATTGTACCAAATTTAGTACCATTTATTACTTTTCGTAACCATAACTACTTCCATTCTACCAGCCAACTGTAGCCTTAATTCAAAATTTCAGGATTCCAGCTCTATCCGTTCAACCTAAATCCAAATTGTACCAAATTTGGTACCATTTAGTACATTTCGTACCCATAAGTACGAATTTTAAAAACTACATCCATTTTACTCTCCAACAGTAGCCTTAATTCAAAATTTCAGGATTCCAGCTCTATCCGTTCGCCCAAATCGTAATTGTACAAAATTTAGTACCATTTAGTACTTTTCGTACCCATAAGTACGAATTTTCAAAACTACTTCCATTCTACCCTCCAACTGTAGCCTTAAGTCAAAATATCAGGATTCCAGCTCTATCCGTTCAACCTAAATCCAAATTGTACCAAATTTAGTACCATTTAGTACTTTTCATACCCATAGTACGAATTTTAAAAACTACATTCATTTTACTCTCCAACAGTAGCTTTAGTTCAACATTACAGGATTTCAGCACTACCATTTAGTACCATTTAGCACTTTTCGTACCCATAAGTACGAATTTTTTCAAAACTACTTCCAACAGTAGCCTTAGTTAAAAATTTCAGGATTCCAGCTCTATCCTTTCGCACAAATCATAATTGTACCAAATTTAGTACCATTTAGTACTTTTCGTACACATGTGTACACTTTTCCTAAACCACCTCCTTATGTCAACCGTACCTTTTAACCTTGATTCTCACACCAAATGTCAGCCCTTAACCTTTATCCGTTCACAAAATACGAATTGGCACCAAATTTAGTACACTTTAGTACTTTTCGTACTCTTATAGTTCGAATTTCTAAAAACCCTTTGGTAAATCTTTCCTACACTCCATCAGTGACCTTCATTCCAAATTTCAAAGTTCTAGCTTTACCGGTTCGCCAAATACAAAAGGTACCATATTTAGTACCTTTTAGTACTTTTCGTACCCTTCCAGTTCGAATTTCCAAAAACCCAGCCTTATCTGACCCCTTCGGACCAAGAGTGATCCACACCCAAAATGTCAGGATTCTAGCTTCAGCCGTTTCGTCTGGGCGTTGATGAATCAATCAGTCAGTCAGTCAATCACTTTACTCTTTTATTAATATTGATAACTATGTAACTCCAGGCCCTAAACAATTTTTTGCATTTAATTTACACCCTCCTCTATTAATTAAAAATAAACCTTGTTTAGTTTTGTTAAGAATATATTTAACAATTAAACAAATATGAAGTCTTGCATTGGATAGTGAATAGCTGAGAGAATATTTAGAACAACAACAAAGTAAAAACAAAATATTAGTCACCAGAGTGTCTGTAATAGATACAATAGAAAACATTTCATAGTTTTATAGTTTGATTTTTTGACTTTCGCGCCGCTAGATCAGTGGTTTCGGCCAGTGTGCAGCGGTTTAAAATTTTATATAACAATTTTTGCTGTTGTTGTTGTTTATTGTTGACCTGACTAATTTTAATATTGATGTTATATTTGTTTTGGCTGAAGGTCATTAAAAATCAGTGTTTTTTATTTCAAATTTTTGTTCTCTTTATTCATCCAATATTTCGATTGTCCTCGACAATCATCTTCAGGGATATTATTTTAGGAGAAAAAAACGTCTATCCGAATTTTTCTACTAATTATGTCTCCACATTTTGGGTCAATTTTTCTATTGCTGAGTTTCACAATTTAAAAACTATTATATAAAAAAGAATAAAGACAATAGCTTTGTTCCAGAACTAAATAGTTTTTACAATGTTTACGACTTTTACACATTTTACCCGAAAACCCGTTCCCGTACACAAAAATGTTGTAAAATATTCACTTCTCTTTAAACAAAAATGACGCTAAATGGCGCTCTCTTTAAAAACATTTTACTCGACAAATTTGAGCGTGTAAAATATAGTAACATGTTTGCCGGAGTCTGATTGGCTGATACGCCGACTTTGACATTTGTTTCAGTTTTTTTTACGTATTTTCTATTTTTCCGTTCCCGAATTATTTAAAAAAAAAAAACTTTTGTGTGAGAAAAATTTTTTACAGTTCTCTCTTTTACGAGTTTTACTATTAAAAAGTACAATTACGAAGCTAAAATTTGCATACCCTAGCGGGTTATATAGAGTTTTATGTAGTTTTGTGTTTAAACAGGCATTTTGGATTCGGAAACTATAATGTCCATTAGGGATATAACTTTTTGCACTTTTTTGCAAATATCAAAAATACCACCACATAGCCGCGTAGAGCATGGACAACTATTATGAAATACGGTGTAAATTTTTCTCTATCGCGAAAAAAGTTTCCGCACCAAATGCATTGAAGTTCAGTAATGCATTTTTTAAGTTTATCTGTTATAACAACATATTTGCTTTTCATTAAAATTGTTATTTGTTTGCGGCTTTTTGCTCATTATTATGTTTTGCAACTCCTGCGGAAAAATAATGAGTGAAAAGATATCAGTGAGTTAGGTGTAACAATAGAAAATGATAAATTTACATTGACCCTTTTTGGACATTTGAACTTGCAGACAAAAATGTGGATTAGGATTAAAGTTCAAAGGTGTTGCGGAGGAGGTACTTAAAGGAATGGATCGACTTGGTCCATTATGGAAGTGGATCTAATTTTGGGAGTCATATCTTTTCATATCGCGCCAACCAGTCATTTCAGTGGATCATCGTATAACTTTTGGACCAGTATGCCAGGAAGCATGGACTTGTCCACGGAAAATATAATATCGCTGTAAACAGGACCACAACGAACAGCATCGGTATACATTTCCAAAGGATCTTCTGCACTTAGACACAAATGTTGAACTTTTGTGGGGGAGGTGCCCTACGAAGTGAACCAATATGGTCGATTTCAGAAGTTAAATCAAATTTGGAAAAAAAATATTAGGACATTCAGGCCTTGGGCCAAATTGGAAGTATCGTGCATACAATTTTAGTGATATTTTTAAAATATTGGGTATAAGTACCGGAAGTTGTGGACAGTTATTGACCATTTTTGAACTGAAACTAAGTTTGGGCAAAACTTGATGGATACCAAATTTTGGACCAAATCGGTTGATCAGTTCAAGATTTATCGTGCTCTCCAACCACTACCTATGGTGCCATATGGGTTTTATATACCTTTCGGGCTGTTTTCTCAAGAAGTATGGACTTGTCCCTAAAAACTTTCACCATAATAATTGAGGGAGCGAATGCATGTTGTTTCAACAAAAATCAATCAAAGTGATTCGGGAGCAGATTTTAAAGTGAACTTATCCGAAATTTTGTGTGGGAGGTGCCGGAAGGAGTGAACCGATATGACTTATCTACGAACTGAAACTAAGTTTGGACATAATATTAAGAATTCCAAATTTTGGACCGAATCGGCAGATCCGTTTGAGAGTTATCCTGTGCTCCCCCTGTCATAGGGGTTTTTTGTACCTATCGGGCTACCCGAAGGTGTGGTTCGATCTGCCTTATCATCGAACTTGCACGCAGAGAAAAAATATTTTTTTAACTGGTGCACAATGCGAAATATGAGCACTCAAATTGGGCCACATAAGCCCGCGGTTTCCTATAGCGTTCTTGTAGCGGCGGATGCCGTTTTTACGTTTTACATTTATTTTTCAATCGATTTTGCTGCAAATTTGTATATCGTTTGGGTCTAGCCCCCATTGAACGGTACCGGTCGATGGGACATATTTTAAATGTTATTTTGGCATTTTATGTTCTTCGTATATAGAAAACCTCTGTGCGAAATATGTATTAGCATCGTAGGTACGCGCTTTTGGTATAGCCCCCATATGACGGATTTCCTCATATTAGGTATTTGAAATATTGAAGACAAAAATTGCTAATGATTTTGTAAATAAATGTAAATTTTAAGATGTTAGCGAATAAAAATCTTCCTCACATAAAAGCTGGCAACATAGGTCCACTTCTGGGTGAAGCCCCCACAACCCTACACATCCATTAAGGAGTAAGATGTCAATAATTGTTTGTTTTCATTTGTATCTATAATGTTTATTGGTCTATTTAGTAACTCTGTACCATAATTTTATTAATAAAGTCTCTCTGATCAAGTTCAGGTTGAAACTGCGTTAAAATTTTTAACGTATATTGGTATATGCACCACAGCATCCAAAAATTTTGCACCATATATAAATCACCAACATTTACAGATTAAAACTATGCAAAATTGCGAGAGGATTGTTAATTTAACAGAAATCATCATTTTTTTTGGAATTAGTGAGTCCATTTCTTCAAAACGCAGTCAACAATGGCGTTCATTGCCGCGTTGAAATTTCCGAAGTAATTTTAAAAAAAACTTGAATTTCTCCGAAAACCGCACGTTTCCGCAGCTGTTTTATGGCTTTGCGAACAGAGGAGACCCCAATCTTTCAGATCATATATATCTTAACACGGGAATGTACGGAAATCACTTTTGAAATATCCACGGAAAATAAAAAACTAATTTTGAAAACCTCAAAAAAGCACTTCTTTCCGATTAAAATTGCACGAAAACAATAAGAGTTTTTTGCATTTCTTTAAAGAGTAAAATATAATAATTGTTTTGTAAAAAATTAAGAAAAATAAATCATGACATACTGGCTTACCATTTGTCCGCGCCACGATCTCTTTTTAATGAAACCAAAATATATTTCTTTTAAAAAAAATAATGGAACAAAAGTGCAACTATAACTGCACAGTCGTTTCGCGGAGTAAATCGCCAAACTGAGTATGGATCATTTGCAGTGGAGTACTTGTCTAACGAATTCAATAAAAATTTAATTAATTTTATGTTCTTTCAAAATTCCTTAAAGTTCCACTAAACTTCCCATATTTCGCACTATGTGGTGGTCGGCAAAATTTTATTTTGGCTGGCACCAAATAATTTTTGTGGCGCACATATTATTTTAAAGGCGATAATGTATATTGCCAATTTTGATTCTGTTCACCATATAAAACAACAACAAATCACAAAATCTTGATATATGGTAATATTTTCATAATTATGCTCAATCCAACCACTATCTGCTAATTTTCTCATTTTGACATATAAAGTGTCAAAAACCAGGAACAGCTGTTCACTGCCAAAAGCAAATACATATTCTCTCATTAGTTGTTCTGTCGCTGAGTAAAAAGGTTGTAAATTTTGTGCCTTATTTCATTGTGTCTATTAATAACACTGTGCTACAAAAGTTGACAAAAATTTTTTGCATAAAACCCCTATGACAACGTATGTAGTGGTCGGATCGCAAGATAACTCTCGAATTGCCCATTAAAAGATTTTTCAATTTATTTCAAATAAAAGTTTTATTTATTTAAGAACAATTTGGATATAATAGAATAAATAAGTATAATATAGAATACACTTATACTTTATAACATTAATAAACACTATGCAGTTCTCTCTGTTATCTCTCCGTTTGTTCCATATTTATACCGAAGACAACAACAGATATTTATGTTATACATACATTCTTTTTCTTGTTATTTCGATCACTTGCATACGATTTCTATTAATTACACTGTACTACAGTCAAAATTTGCAGGGGTTCTGATGCATAAATTCAGTTTTGTGGGAGTCCATGGAAGACGAAAATACCATTGGTTTCTGTGGGGTCATTTCGTTTTTTGATTTTATAACGGTAAATGTATTGAAAAACTTGGTTTCTTGGATTTTCAACTTAAAACGGACATAACTTCTTTTTTTTCACAACGGACTTTTACAGATTATTTTTTATTTAAAAGGTGAAAATCACGTCTTGGTTTTCCCCATTATGTAAAGCTACTTCTTGATAGAAGTAAATTATTACGCAGTTTGGTGTCTTCTACGAAGCCTAGAGCACGAGGAAAAGCATTTTCCTGTTTTTTAATGCGTTTTTGTCACACTTAAATCACTATAAATTAAGTATTTGTTACCCGATTTTTAAAAATTATAGCTTGTTCGAAAGACGTGATTTTCACCTTTTAAATTAAAGGATAAGCTGCATATGTACGTTGTGGAAAAAAATAAGTTGTGTCCGTTTTAAGTTGAAAATCCAAGAAACCCCATTTTTCACTACATTTACCGTTATAAAATCAAAAAACGAAGTGACCCAAAGAAACCAAAGGTATTTTCGTCTTCCATTGACTCCCACAATACCGAATTTATGCATCAGAACCCCTGCAAATTTTGACTGTAGTACAGTGTAATTAATAGAAATCGTATGCAAGTGATCGAAATAACAAGAAAAAGAATGTATGTATAACATAAATATCTGTTGTTGTCTTCGGTATAAATATGGAACAAACGGAGAGACAACAGAGAGAACTGCATAGTGTTTATTAATGTTATAAAGTATAAGTGTATTCTATATTATACTTATTTATTCTATTATATCCAAATTGTTCTAAAATAAATAAAACTTTTATTTGAAATAAATTGAAAAATCTTTTAATGGGCAATTCGAGAGTTATCCACTACATACGTTGTCATAGGGGTTTTATGCACCTATCAGGCTATTTTTCTCATGAACTATAGAGTGGACCCTTATAAAACTTGTACCATCGTATATGTGGCCGTGAATACAACAAAAATCAAAGCGATTCGAGAGCAGTTCCTAAACTGAACTTTTCAGAAATTTTGTGTGGGAGATACCCGAAGGTTGAAAGATCTAGTTCAATAGCTCAGTTCTTTTAACTGAACTAGTTCAGTAATCTAGTTCATTGTTCACTATCCAGTTCAATCATTCCGATCAAAATCGTTCACGGGCTCTTAATCGTTCGGTTGATGGAAACACATACATATATACACCGAATAGGAACAAACATTAGAATAGTATAACACTGTGCAACACTGAAAATGCCAACAACTTCTAGTGGGCATTTTCAGAAAGTACATATTGAGACTACAAAATCCCTAGTTGGGTTTTGTGTTTTTAGATCGGATTTCGATTTTATGGCCTCATCTATACCGGGCTAAAACGACCCTTTTTTCCATTGATCCGGGCTTTATCTCAGAAACTAATAAGAATTTTGCTTTGCGGTCTTCAGCAATATTGTAGTCCAAGTAGAACTTAAATGTCAAATAGGAGAACTGGAGAAATCCGCAAATAGCGCACCAAAATTTATAAAATATATAAAAGTTTATCTAATTTCTGGAATTATGGTCAGTAGCAGCTAAACTATTGAGAGTTGAACCAAGTAACCTTTAACAAAAATGTTCCAAATAATGTGCTCAGTAATTCTTCTGAAAATGTAAAACACTAATTTCATGTTGTTTAGGCGGGATTTCAAATCATACTTTTTACAAAACATATTTCAAACAACGTTCACACAGGCTGTTCTCATATTTGAAATTTCAATGTATTGTTGATATATTTTTCAAATTGTCGTTGGAAACAATGCGCTGCGAAATACATATAAACAAATTACGGAAATTTTAGATATATTATAATATTTGAGGTAATAAATGAGGTTGTTGATTTTTTTTTCAAATACCTTGTTCTTGTCCTTATCTACAAGTTTGCTGTGGATGTCATGGAAATATTTGTATTGGTTTTAAAGATATAGCCCCGTTTTGCTTTAAAAAGTAAATATTTAACATTGTTTAGATAGGGCCATAAAATCCGAGCCCGATCTAACAAAAATAAACCCAAAAAGGGTGTTTGTCTATTGGGTCTATACTTTCATAAAAACCGCATTAGAAGTTCTTTGCACAAAATTACGTTGAAAATGTTGCACAGTATAATTAAACTACAAAAATATTTTATTTAAATATTTTTATTCCCTTCATAAAGAAAGATTTAGTTTGCATTAAGTTTAGAAAAAAACGTCCTTTGGAAAAAAATTGTAATTAGAATTTCATTTAAGTGATTGGCAAAATGTGTTATGTTGTGTGTGTGTGTAGAAATTATCACCGCGAAAAAGGTTTGTGTATGTACGTTTCTTTTCATTTTTTTCCTTTTTTCTATCCAAAACAAGGCACATTGAATAGGTAATATATTGGGATATGTTATGTCAAAAATTTTCTTTATTTATAAATTATTTTTATTACAATGGGGGTTGACACATCACATTGATCCAAAACATAAACAAAACTCATTACATTACGAAGGTATCATTTAGCACAGAAGACGTCGTCACTTTAATCGTTAATGAACTATACAACTCTAGTCCATATTGGAACCACATCAAAGTCTGGAAAAAATGTCACGATGTGAAAAGTATGGACCAAATCGGTTACTCCTTTCAAGAGTTATCGTGTGCACAAAATTTCCGAACATTTTCCAACTTTTGTGGAGGAGGTACCGGAAGGAGTGAACCAATATAACCCATCTTCGAAGTTAAACTAAGTATGGACAAAATATTACGAAAGTCAAATTTTGGACCGAATCACCAGGCGGACAGACGGACGAACATGGCTAAATCAACTCCAAATAAAACCATTATTTGGATGAGGCACATTTTGCCCGTATGAACGTTTATATATACCCTCGATAGCATACATATAAACAGCACCGAACACACATACTCATATTATGCAGCACACACGATCAACACATATTAGAAAAGACAATAAGCAAAATTGTTTCAACGGCTTAGCCAGGTTTTCAGCAAACAATAGTTTTTGCGATTAGTGTTACCAATTGTACGAGTAAAGCATTAAAAATCACGATAATCATTAAAAACACACGATATTAATTCAACTTTTACTTTGGCCATATGAATTTTTGGTGAAGCCGTGGAAAATTGTATAAATTAAGATTGTTAGTAAGAATAAAAAAGTAAATAAAAGTTAGTATGAAGTGAACCTCTCGGTATCGAGACGTATCTGCGAAAGTATATACATGCTGTAAAAGATAATAGATAAATAACGGGGAATTGAGAAACCGTCGGTCAGTTGTACTTAAACATATCAAAATTCTGAAGTGTCACGCTATATATATTGTATGATTTTCATGGGAGAGTTACTTCAGTGGTTTCCCGTGGCTTTCTGAAGAAAAAATCTTATTAAGCAGTTACTTTATTATGTTTACAAAAACAACTACTGTATAGTTTCTCAACCTTTCAGGTTATTTCCACGTTATTTCTGTGCTTTTGTTTCCATTTATTTGGCATAATCCTACAATTATCGCTTAGTTTGCTATTTGTTGTATTTGTTTTTGTTGTACCCTTTCATGTTTATTTTGATAGTTGCGACGTCATAACTGCCTTTCAATTCTCTTGTGTTCGCACCGATATATGTGTGTTATTGTTCGCTTAGGGGAGTTGTCTGTGTGTTTGTTGCACAGTAAGTTTCGAGATGTTGCCTGATTTTCTAGAAAGAGGCGATTGGGGATAAATAACGGGGAATTGAGAAACCGTCGGTCAGTTGTGATTGAGACGACAAACTGAACAGTCAGTTGAAGATGAAGTAAAAGAAGTAAAGAAGTAAAGGAAAGATGTATACTTTAGAAGTCGGTTGTAAATAAGTGTAATTAAGTAAATAAAGCATTGTAGAACCGTAATCTAAACGAACCCTGTTTTATTTGTTACAAGTCGTACCGGGGAATAAAACAACATCTACACGGAGTTTATCTGAACCTTATTCCGTAACAATATTACTCGGAACGTCCACAATCGTTCAGGTTAATATCCCAAAAGTTTCGATATTTTGACAAGTTTGTTCGTCCAAAAGAGCCACAACATTCTAAAAACTATCTACTACTTACTACTTCTACTTTTCTACATATTTTCCCGAAAGCAAGATTCGTTTCTAATCGTTTACAAGTTATGACAAATATAAAACGCCACGGTGCTCTTGAAACAATTTTAAATGGAAGGTGCTTACACCTTGGAAGTTTTTGCAGATTCTGAAACTACAATGTTCATAGATGAGAAAAATCAAAAAAACAAAAAAATCGCCGGAGCGCTTTTTAAATAAATCGCGATTTAAGTTGACATTTTTAGGGGTTGTTCAGGTTTTTGCTTAGAAACCGCAAGTCCTATCAAAATGGGACTAAAGAAAATGTTGTAGCGATGAAAAATCTCTACAAGATTGGCCTTTACGGTATTCTCGTCGGCTTTACCGTTTTTGAGATATAGAAGTTCAAATTGGGACAATTAAAAAGCAATTCAATTCTGTATCGCGCCTTATAAAACAATGTCATAAATGGTGCGCCTTATCTAACTTTTAATGAAAAACGCTTACACAGGGACGTTTTTCTGAATTCTGAAACATAGATGAAAAAAACCCAAAAACGAGAAAAAATCGCTGTAGGGATTTTGAAATAAATCGCGGTCAAGATTCACATTTTTAGGTTTTCACGATTTTGCTTGGACACTGCAAGTCCAATCGAAATGGAGCTAAAGAAAATGTTGTAGCTGTGAAAATTCTCTAGAGGAATGACGTTTACGATTTGTTCTAAGGCTGTACCATTTTGAGATAAAAAGCTTAGTTTACATTTGTAGCTTTTTTTGTTAGGGTTTCGTGATTTTGCTTGACTACGGCAAGTCTAATCGATATGGGACCTGAGCAAATCTTAAAGTTGTGCAAATTCTCTACAAGACTGTCTTAAGTAACTTAGGTTGTACCATTTTTTAGATATATAAGTTTAAGTTGGGAATTTGCAGTCATGTCATTGTTTTATAAGGGGGCGATACAGAATTGAATTGAATTTGAATAGTCCCAAATTGAACTTCTATATCTCAAAAATGGTAAATCTGACGAGAATACCATTAAGGTCAATCTTGTAAAAAATTTTCATAGCTACAACATTTTCTTTAGTTCCATTTTGATAGGACTTGCGGTTTCTTATCAAAATCGTGAAAACCTAAACAACCCCTAAAAATGTCAACTTAAATCGCGATTTATTTAAAAAGCGCTCCGGTGATTTTTTTGTTTTTTTGATTTTTCTCATCTATGAACATTGTAGTTTCAGAATCCGCAAAAACTTCCAAGGTGTAAGCACCTTCCATTTAAAATTGTTTCAAGAGCACCGTGACGCTTTCGGGCACAAGTGGATCTTGTGCAAGCAATTCGAACTGAGGATTTTTTGAATGTACAGACCCAAACGACAAGAAATCCTAGTTGGGTTTTGTTGCGTTAGATCCATCTCGGATTTTATGGCCCCATGTAAACATGGTTAAATATTGAGTTTGTAAAGAAATTCGGGGCTATATCTCTGAAACCAATGCAAATCTTCTTCTGACCTCTAAAGCTACTTTGTAGATAAGGACAAGAATAAAATATTTGGGGAAATAATGAACTCAAAAAACTACATTTATTGCCTCAAATTTTAAAATATATGCAAAAATTCCACAATTTTTACACATTTCGCACCGTATGAACGTTTATATATACCCTCGATTGCATAAATATAAACAGCACCGAACACACATACTCATATTATGCAGCACACACGATCAACACATATGTTTTAGAAAAGGCAATAAGCAAATTTGTTTCAACGGCTTAGCCAGGTTTTCAGCAAACAATAGTCATTGTGATTAGTGTTGCCAATTGTACGAGTAAAGCATTAAAAATCACGATATTATTAATTCCACTTTTACTTTGGCCATATGAATTTTTGGTGAAGCCGTGGAAAATTGTATAAATTAAGATTGTTAGTAAGAATAAAAAAGTAAGTAAAAGTTAGTATGAAGTGAACCCCTCGGTATCGAGACGTATCCGCGAAAGTATATACATGCTGTAAAAGATAATAGATAAATAACGGGGAATTGAGAAACCGTCGGTCAGTTGTACTTAAACATATCAAAATTCTGAAGTGTCATGATTGTATGATTTTCATGGGAGACTTACTTCAGTGGTTTCCCGAAGAAAAAATCTTATTAAGCAGTTACTTTATTATGTTTACAAAAACAACTACTGTATAGTTTCTCAACCTTTCAGGTTATTTCCACGTTATTTCTGTGCTTTTGATTCCATTTATTTGGCATAATCCTACAATTATCGCTTAGTTTGCTATTTGTTGTATTTTTTTTTTTTTTTTGTACCCTTTCATATTTATTTTGATAGTTGCGACGCACAGAGGGGAAACATATGCCTAAAGATGCTCAAAACTCAAAATATGAAAATCGTTTTTTTATGAAAAAATTTTGATAAACAGCAACCAGACTCTTTTCTACATTTGCTATAACCATCCTCGACTTTGTAAAATTAACCAATCCAATGCAGCAGTCGATTGAACTCAGCCATACTGAAAACAAAAAGTAAATTTTCGAAAACTAAGAAATTAGGTGAACATTAATATGACATTATTTTCGCGAAAATTTATATTTTTCAAGATTTATTGTTTTTGTACAGTCTCCGAACAAGATTAGCATTTAAAATTTTCAGATTATATATTATACATCTTTGCTCTTTAATAATGGTGACACATATCTTCTTTATGAACATTTTTAATGATAATTTTTAAGATTACTAAAATTTCAATAGTGAAAAAGTCTATTTCCCCGTCGTTTCCCGACCATAGTTTCTTCTAATGTTTTTTTCGCGTGAGTCTCAAATATCAGATTCAATCATAAAAAATTGCGCATATTTGCGCCATTCCGAAAAAATGTAATCTTTCTCAACTAAAATATGAAATATATTTATATGGAATTGCAAGGTTTACTCACACTAAATTTTGCTCCGCCTTATAACCGGGGCTCGTATTTATCAGACTAAACCAACATCTATCAAATATGTTTGCATTATTTAGAAACATTCACGGCTTTTCTCATGTGAATTGAGAAAAAAATAATTTAAGTAAGTTTCAAAAAATAAAATTTGGAATGAAATATATATATATGGGACTACATATACATCTGTACCGATTTGTTTGAAAATTGGCTCAATGTTTTTTTAGGCTACTTCAGGTTTCATGTGTCAAATTTCAGTGATTTTGGTGCATTTTTATCTCATATCAGATGCGAATATATATGGAAGCTGCATCCAAATCTGGACCGATTTTCATTATTTTCTATAGGATTAATCCTTGTACAGAAGATATGCTTTGTGCAAAATTTTATATCAATCGGACTTTAAATGACCTTTCTAGGGCTTTTGATCAACTTTTAACACACATTTCCCCTCTGTGCGACGTCATAACTGCCTTTCAATTCTCTTGTGTTCGCACCGGTATATGTGTGTTATTGTTCGCTTAGGGGAGTTGTCTGTGTGTTTGTTGCACAGTAAGTTTCGAGATGTTGCCTGATTTTCTAGAAAGAGGCGATTGGGGATAAATAACGGGGAATTGAGAAACCGTCGGTCAGTTGTGATTGAGACGACAAACTGAACAGTCAGTTGAAGATGAAGTAAAAGAAAGCTGTGTGCTTTTAAGAATTAAGCTGTGTTTTTAGTAATTATAGTCAGTTGTAAATCTACTCGCGAACTAAGAACTTCAGCTGGTAAAGAAGTAAAGGAAAGATGTATACTTTAGAAGTCGGTTGTAAATAAGTGTAATTAAGTAAATAAAGCATTGTAGAACCGTAATCTTAACGAACCCTGTTTTATTTGTTACAAGTCGTACCGGGGAATAAAACAACATCTACACGGAGTTTATCTGAACCTTATTCCGTAACAATATTACTCGGAACGTCCACAATCGTTCAGGTTAATATCCCAAAAGGTTCGATATTATGACAAGTTTGTTCGTCCAAAAGGGCCACAACATTCTAAAAACTATCTACTACTTCTACTTTTCTACATATTTTCCCGAAAGCAAGATTCGTTTCTAACCGTTTACAAGTTATGACAAATATAAAATGCTTTTGGGCACAAGTGGTGAATCAGCAAGGGTAGAGTCTTTGTTGATTAATTTGCTTATTATTAGCGAATATTTATGTGGGGTTCTATTGTGGGGTTGTTATTTATCAAAACTATGTAACTATTGAAGGAATAATTTTAATTAAAGAAATATTTAAATTCTAGTTCCAGCAAAGTCTTTAATGTCATTGAGTCCAAAAAAATTCTACTCGTACAACACTGTGCAACATTTTTAAGGTGATCTTGTGCAAACAATTCGTACTGAGGATTTTTTGAATGTACAGACCCAAACGACAAGAAATCCTAGTTGGGTTTTGTTGCGTTAGATCCATCTCGGATTTTATGGCCCCATGTAAACATAGTTAAATATTGAGTTTGTAAAGAAATTCGGGGCTATATCTCTGAAACCAATGCAAATCTTCTTCTGACCTCTGAAGCAACTTTTTAGATAAGGACAAGAATAAAATATTTGGGGAAGATGAAGTAAAAGAAAGTTGTGTGCTTTTAAGAACTAAGCTGTGTGCTTAGTAATTATAGTCAGTTGTAAATCTACTCGCGAACTAAGAACGTCAGCTGGTAAAGAAGTAAAGGAAAGATGTATACTTTAGAAGTCGGTTGTAAATAAGTGTAATTAAGTAAATAAAGCATTGTAGAACCGTAATCTAAACGAACCCTGTTTTATTTGTTACAAGTCGTACCGGGGAATAAAACAACATCTACACGGAGTTTATCTGAACCTTATTCCGTAACAATATTACTCGGAACGTCCACAATCGTTCAGGTTAATATCCCAAAAGGTTCGATATTATGACAAGTTTGTTCGTCCAAAAGGGCTACAACATTCTAAAAACTATCTACTACTTACTACTTCTACTTTTCTACATATTTTCCCGAAAGCAAGATTCGTTTCTAACCGTTTCCAAGTTATGACAAATATTAAACGCTTTTGGGCACAAGTGGTCAATCAGCAAGGGTAGAGTCTTTGTTGATTAATTTGCTTATTATTAGCGAATATTTATGTGGGGTTCTATTATGGGGTTGTTATTTATCAAAACTATGTAACTATTGAAGGAATAATTTTAATTTAAGAAATATTTAAATTCTAGTTCCAGCAAAGTCTTTAATGTCATTGAGTCCAAAAAAATTCTACTCGTACAACACTGTGCAACATTTTTAAGGTGATCTTGTGCAAACAATTCGAACTGAGGATTTTTTGAATGTACAGACCCAAACGACAAGAAATCCTAGTTGGGTTTTGTTGCGTTAGATCCATCTCGGATTTTATGGCCCCATGTAAACATGGTTAAATATTGAGTTTGTAAAGAAATTCGGGGCTATATCTCTGAAACCAATGCAAATCTTCTTCTGACCTCTGAAGCAACTTTGTAGATAAGGACAAGAATAAAATATTTGGGGAAATAATGATCTCGAAAAACTACATTTATTGCCTCAAATTTCAAAATATATGCAAAAATTCCACAATTTTTATAAATTTCGCACCGTATCTCCAAAACCGTTAATTTTTTCTGAATATTTTCTTTTGGAAAAATATTCCCTGGAATGTAATACACAACTCTTCAGAACATGTCATTGTTGTAAAATACCTCTATGCCGTTGTCTTCAGTATATTTTTCAGCGACGATTTAATAAATATGTCAATAATGTGGTGAAATCCGAAATGCGAAAATAAACTGTTGGTGTGAACTGTGTTTGAAATACGTGTTGTAAAAGATATGATGCAAAATACCGCTGAAACAACATGAAGTAAGCATTTTAGACTTTCAGTATGTTGAGAACTTTAGTTGGAAGATTTTTGCAAAAGGTTACTTGGTTCAACTCCCAATAGTTTAGCCGATACTGACCAGAATTTCAGCAATTATGTAAAATTTTCTATATTTTATAGATTTTGATGCCCTAGATGGGATTTTTCTTATGTGGTTTTTTCAAAAGATAAGTTTTATTGGTTTAAGGCTACAATATTGCTAAAGACAACAAGGCCAAATTCCTATTCGCTTCTGAGATAAAGGCCTGATTAATGCAAAAAAGTGTAGATTTAGCCCGGTATAGATGAGGCCATAAAATCCGAACTGGACCTGACAGGACAAAACCTTACTAGGGTTTTTCTAGTCTAAATATGTACTTTCAAAAAATACATACTAGAAGTTGTTTGCATTTTGAGTGTTGCATAGTGTAATTTAAGTCACATTGTTACCTCCGCCATAAAAGTTCAAAATTTTTTGCTAAAATGGTGTGTACGATAACTCTCGAAGTGAAGAAGTTATGTATAGAGTTATGTGTGGTCTATACCAAAACTGGATCTATATTGACACTTTTTGGTGAAGAAGTGTTGTAACCACTTAGAACCTCAAATGTAAAAGTACAGCTAGTTCGTTTAAAAATGTAGCTAAACTCCTCAAAATACATGAATTCGGCCTTGCTGTCTTTAGCAATATTGTAGCCCTAAACTAGTAGAACTTATCTTCTGAAAAAACCACTTAAGATAAACTACATCTAGGGCATCAAAATCTATAAAATATAAAATTTTTTACATAATTGGTGAAATTCTGGTCAGTATCGGCTAAACTATTGGGAGTTGAACCAAGTTGCCTTTTGCAAAAATCTTCCAAATAAAGTTCTCAACAATTCTTTAATACATCCCGAAACTCTAAAATGCTTACTTCATGTTGTTTCAGCGGTATTTTGCATCCTATCTTTTACAACACGTATTTCAAACACAGTTCACACCAACAGTTTATTCTCGCATTTCGGATTTCACTACATTATTGACATTTTTATTAAATCGTCGCTGAAAAATGTACTGAAAACAACGACATAGAGGCATTTAACAACAATGACATGTTCTGAAGAGTTGTGTATTACATTCCAGGGAATATTTTTCCAAAAGAAAATATTCAGAAAAAAATAAGGGTTTTGGAGATACGGTGCGAAATATATAAAAATTGTGGAATTTTTGCATATATTTTGAAATTTGAGGCAATAAATGTAGTTTTTCGAGTTCATTATTTTCCCAAATATTTTATTCTTGTCCTTTTCTACAAATTTGCTTCAGAGATCATAAGAATATTCGCATTGGTTTTAGAGATATAGCCCCGAATTTCTTTAAAAACTCAAAATTTAACCATGTTTAGATGGGGCCATAAAATACGAGTTGGATCTGACACAACAAAACCCAACTAGGGTTTCTTGTCGTTTGGGTCTGTACTTTCAAAAAATACTCAGTTCGAATTGTTTGCACAAGATCACCTGAGGGTACAATAATTACTTCGTTGACAGTAGGGGAAGAAATGCATACAGCAGATTTTAATAGTTTTTGACACAAAAAAAACATGTTTCTTCTTTTGTTCCTACTGTTTAGTAACAAATTTGTCTAAAATAGAATATCAAAATTTGAATTTTGAAATTTGTATAAAACATGCACAATTTTTAACTTGTTCCTATATTTGGACCATATATGCTTATATGTTGTTTTCCCTACTGTATTTTATAATGCATGTTCCATATTAATTCTGTTGTATCTTACATCAAAAAATAGCAACAGAAACAATTGATTTCACAGACAGATAGATTACATTGAAATTTATATATCATCCTTGGTATTAAATTTAGTACAATTTGGATTTGGGTAAACTGATAGATTAAGAATTCTGAAATTTGGAACAAGGGTCACTGATGAAGAGTAACAATGAAAAAGTTTTTGAAAATTCGAACCATTAAGGTACGAAAAGTGCTAAATGGTACTAAATATAGTACAATTTGGATTTGGGTTAACGAATAGAGCTGAAATCCTGAAATTTGGAATGAGAGTCACTGATGAAGAGTAAGAAGATGTACTAAAGGTCCAAAAGTCCTAAATGGCAGTGAGTTAAGTATGATTTAGATTTGGGTGAACAGATAGAGCTGGAATCCTGAAATTTGAAAATAAGATTACTGTTGGAATGTAGAATTGAGATATAGAGGTAAAATTAGAAAATCATACTAATGTGCACGAAGCAGTACTAAATTCGATACAATTTGTATTTGCGTGAACGGATTACTGTTGGATTGAGGTAGCTTTGGAAATTCGTACTTATGGAAAAGTGCTAAATGGAACTACATTGGCTGTAATTTGGATTTAGGTGAACGGATAGAACTGAGATATGAAAGTAGTTTTTGGAAAGTCGTGTACGAAAAGTGCTAAATGGTGCAAAATTGGGTATATTTTGGTATTTGCTATATGGTACAGAATTTTATATAATTTGTGATTTTGTAAAGGGGTAGAACTGGAATTTTAAAATTTGAAATTCGGTATTGGATTTGAAATTCGATATTGGTTTTGAAATTCGGTATTAGATTACCAATTGTAGTTTAGAGTGGAGGTAGGGAAGAGGTTTCGAAAATTCGTACTTATTTATACAAAAAGTACTAAATAGTTTTATCATGTGTATGTGTACCAAAAGTTTGGTAACATGTTGGTACCAAAACCATTTTTGCTCTGACCTTCGCAGAGGTGTGTCCTTTAATAACAATGATAATATATTTATCGAATTGTAGTCCTTACCGATCAAACTTAGAAATATTAAGCATTTAAAATATTATATTTAATATATTTTAAATGTAAAACATTTTTGTTTGTATTCTTATCGGAACCTGACCTTCATACAATATTTCGCGACGGTCCGTCTTTAATTTTGCCTGGAGTTTGATTAAAATATTAATGGACAGATGGAAAGGGCGGACGAGCTGGCACACATATTTTGATCGTTTCATTTTGTCATTTCATTGGTATATCATAAGGGGGTCTAGGACAACTATTCCGTAGTGTTACATGAATTTTGGTTAAAACAAATTTGTAATACACTTTTCACATCATAGTGTAGGGTGTAAATAAGTGGGATCTAAAACCAGTGTTCCAAAGTGTATATCACAAATGTTGTCAAATATTTCATATTCTATTTCAAAAAAAAATGTTAAATTTTTTTCGCGCTACATCAAAGATTGTTGGTACATAGGTTAAGAAACAAATTCCCAGCACGAATCCGCTCGCGAGCCAGTTTTTTGTTGATGCGGACAAAAGTTATGGCGGTTTTATTTTCGTTTTAAAGAAAAAATTATTATAAAAACGCTAATTATTTTACCGCGAGCAATTGCTACTAAAAAGTTATCTGGAAGTGGCTTGAGTTAGTAGATTGCATAATATTTGTTAAATGTTACTCAGTACTCGCGAAATGTATAATAAATTGATAAATTATTGAATGTAAGTCAACTTTTTTCGAAATAAAGTTCCATTTACACGCTGTAAAATTACGAAAAAAACCGTATGGAAGCAAAACTTCACGGCGGATCAAATGAGACTTAAATCATACAGATTGGTATTATAGTTTCGACGTCACAGCCAAAATAAACACATATATAAAAGAGTAAAGTGATGATGTGATCTACAACGCCCAGACGAGACGGCTGAAGCTAGAATCCCCAAATTTTGTGTGAGGATTAGTCTTGGGGCAAAGGTGCTCGATAAGGCTGTACTAAAATGTACTAAAAATTGTACCATTTGTGTGGGGGGCCGACTAAGAATCAACGCCCAGACGAAACGGCTGAAGCTAGAATTCCCAAATTTTAGGTGAGGATTAGTCTTGGGGCGAAGGTGCTCGATAAGGGTTTTTGGAAATTCGTCCTACAAGGGTGCGAAAAGCACTAAAATGTACTAAAAATGGTCAAATTTGTGTGGGGGACCGACTAGGAATCAACGCCCAGACGAAACGGCTGAAGCTAGAATTCCCAAATTTTGGGTCAGGATTAGTCTTGGGGCGAAGGTGCTCGATAAGGCTGGGTTTTTGGAAATTCGTCCTACAAGGGTGCGAAAAGCACTAAAATGTACCAAAAATGGTCAAGTTTGTGTGGGGGGCCGACTAAGAATCAACGCCCAGGCGAAACGGCTGAAGCTAGAATTCCCAAACTTTGGGTGAGGATTAGTCTTGGGGCGAAGGTGCTCGATAAGGCTGGGTTTTTGGAAATTCGTCCTACAAGGGTGCGAAAAGCACTAAAATGTACTAAAAATTGTCAAACTTGTGTGGGGGGCCGACTAGGAATCAACGCCCAGACGAAACGGCTGAAGCTAGAATTCCCAAATTTTGGGTGAGGATTAGTCTTGGGGCGAAGGTGCTCGATAAGGCTGGGTTTTTGGAAATTCGTCCTACAAGGGTGCGAAAAGCACTTAAATGTACTAAAAATGGTCAAATTTGTGTGGGGGGCCGACTAGGAATCAACGCCCAGACGAAACGGCTGAAGCTAGAATTCCCAAATTTTGTGTGAGGATTAGGCTTGGGGCGAAGGTGCTCGATAAGGCTGGGTTTTTGGAAATTCGTCCTACAAGGGTGCGAAAAGCACTAAAATGTACTAAAAATGGTCAAATTTGTGTGGGGGCCGACTAAGAATCAACGTTCAGACGAAACGGCTGAAGCTAGAATTCCCAAATATTGGGTGAGGATTAGTCTTGGGGCGAAGATGCTCGATAAGGCTGGGTTTTTGGAAATTCGTCCTACAAGGGTGCGAAAAGCACTAAAATGTACTAAAAATGGTCAAATTTGTGTGGGGGCCGACTAAGAATCAACGTTCAGACGAAACGGCTGAAGCTAGAATTCCCAAATATTGGGTGAGGATTAGTCTTGGGGCGAAGGTGCTCGATAAGGCTGGGTTTTTGGAAATTCGTCCTACAAGGGTGCGAAAAGCACTAAAATGTACTAAAAATTGTCAAACTTGTGTGGGGGGCCGACTAGGAATCAACGCCCAGACGAAACGGCTGAAGCTAGAATTCCCAAATTTTGGGTGAGGATTAGTCTTGGGGCGAAGGTGCTCGATAAGGCTGGGTTTTTGGAAATTCGTCCTACAAGGGTGCGAAAAGCACTTAAATGTACTAAAAATGGTCAAATTTGTGTGGGGGCCGACTAAGAATCAACGTTCAGACGAAACGGCTGAAGCTAGAATTCCCAAATATTGGGTGAGGATTAGTCTTGGGGCGAAGGTGCTCGATAAGGCTGGGTTTTTGGAAATTCGTCCTACAAGGGTGCGAAAAGCACTAAAATGTACTAAAAATTGTCAAACTTGTGTGGGGGGCCGACTAGGAATCAACGCCCAGACGAAACGGCTGAAGCTAGAATTCCCAAATTTTGGGTGAGGATTAGTCTTGGGGCGAAGGTGCTCGATAAGGCTGGGTTTTTGGAAATTCGTCCTACAAGGGTGCGAAAAGCACTTAAATGTACTAAAAATGGTCAAATTTGTGTGGGGGCCGACTAGGAATCAACGCCCAGACGAAACGGCTGAAGCTAGAATTCCCAAATTTTGTGTGAGGATTAGGCTTGGGGCGAAGGTGCTCGATAAGGCTGGGTTTTTGGAAATTCGTCCTACAAGGGTGCGAAAAGCACTAAAATGTACTAAAAATGGTCAAATTTGTGTGGGGGCCGACTAAGAATCAACGCCCAGACGAAACGGCTGATGCTAGAATTCCCAAATTTTGGGTGAGGATTAGTCTTGGGGCGAAGGTGCTCGATAAGGCTGGGTTTTTGGAAATTTGTCCTACAAGGGTGCGAAAAGCACTAAAATGTACTAAAAATGGTCAAATTTGTGTGGGGGGGCCGACTAAGAATCAAAGCCCAGACGAAACGGCTGAAGCTAGAATTCCCAAATTTTGGGTGAGGATTAGTCTTGGGGCGAAGGTGCTCGATAAGGCTGGGTTTTTGGAAATTCGTCCTACAAGGGTGCGAAAAGCACTAAAATGTACTAAAAATTGTCAAACTTGTGTGGGGGGCCGACTAGGAATCAACGCCCAGACGAAACGGCTGAAGCTAGAATTCCCAAATTTTGGGTGAGGATTAGTCTTGGGGCGAAGGTGCTCGATAAGGCTGGGTTTTTGGAAATTTGTCCTACAAGGGTGCGAAAAGCACTAAAATGTACTAAAAATGGTCAAATTTGTGTGGGGGGGCCGACTAAGAATCAAAGCCCAGACGAAACGGCTGAAGCTAGAATTCCCAAATTTTGGGTGAGGATTAGTCTTGGGGCGAAGGTGCTCGATAAGGCTGTGTTTTTGGAAATTCGTCCTACAAGGGTGCGAAAAGCACTAAAATGTACTAAAAATGGTCAAATTTGTGTGGGGGCCGACTAAGAATCAACGTTCAGACGAAACGGCTGAAGCTAGAATTCCCAAATATTGGGTGAGGATTAGTCTTGGGGCGAAGGTGCTCGATAAGGCTGGGTTTTTGGAAATTCGTCCTACAAGGGTGCGAAAAGCACTAAAATGTACTAAAAATTGTCAAACTTGTGTGGGGGGCCGACTAGGAATCAACGCCCAGACGAAACGGCTGAAGCTAGAATTCCCAAATTTTGGGTGAGGATTAGTCTTGGGGCGAAGGTGCTCGATAAGGCTGGGTTTTTGGAAATTTGTCCTACAAGGGTGCCAAAAGCACTAAAATGTACTAAAAATGGTCAAATTTGTGTGGGGGGGCCGACTAAGAATCAAAGCCCAGACGAAACGGCTGAAGCTAGAATTCCCAAATATTGGGTGAGGATTAGTCTTGGGGCGAAGGTGCTCGATAAGGCTGGGTTTTTGGAAATTCGTCCTACAAGGGTGCGAAAAGCACTAAAATGTACTAAAAATGGTCAAACTTGTGTGGGGGGCCGACTAGGAATCAACGCCCAGACGAAACGGCTGAAGCTAGAATTCCCAAATTTTGGGTGAGGATTAGTCTTGGGGCGAAGGTGCTCGATAAGGCTGGGTTTTTGGAAATTCGCCCTAGAAGGATGCGAAAAGCACTAAAATGTACTAGAAATTGTCTCATTTGTGTGGCTGACCGCCTTATAATCAATGCCCAGACGAAAAGGATGAAGCTAGAAGCTTGAAATTTTGAGTGTAGGTTGGTGTTGGTATGTAGGGGTGAGATATGGCTCGGTTTTTTGGAAATTCGAACTGGAAGGGTACGAAAAGTACTAAATGGTACTAAATATGGTACGCTTTGTATTAGGCAAACGGAACAAAGCTAGAATTCTGAAATTTGGGATGAGGGTCACTGGTGGAGAGAAAGATGTACCAAAGGGTTTTTTGGAATTTCGACCTAGAAGTGTACGAAAAGTACTAAAAGTTATAAAATTTAGTACCAGTTGTATATTTTGATTCGTTTTCATGTGTACGAAACGTACTATAGTGCACTAAATTTAGTACAATTTGGATTTGAGTGAACGGATAAAGCTGGAAACTTGAATTTTAAAATTAAGACTACTATTGAAGAGTAGGATTGATATATGAGGGTTATTTTTGGAAATTCGTACTTATGTGTACGAAAAGTACTAAATTTGGTACTATTTGGATTTGGGTGAATGGATAGAGGTGGAATCGTGAAATTTGGAATCAAGATTACTGTTGGACTGTAGGATTGAGTTAATCTTGGAAATTCGTACCTATGGGTACGGAAAATACTAAATTTGGTACAATGGTACTAAATTTGGTACAATTTAAATTTAGGTAAACGGACAGAGCTGGAATCTTGAAATATTGAATTAAGATTTCTATTGGGCTGTAGGATTGAACAAGTTGTGGAAATTTGTACGAAAGTACTAAATGGTACTCAATTTGGATTTGGATAGAGCTGGAATCCTGAAATCTGGAATTAAGGTTACTGATGGAGTGAAGGATTGAGGTAGTTTTGGAAATTCATACTTATGGGTACGGAAGGTACTAAATGTACTAAATTTTGTACAATTTGGATTTGGGTGAACAGATAGAGCTGGAATTCTGAAATTTATAATTAAAGTTACTTATGGCGTGTCCCCTAGGGGGAGCCTGTAACCCCTATAGGGCGCGTCCCCAGGTGGCGGATAGGGGAATGCTTCCCAGATATGGGTGGTAGGACGGAAATCAAATACGTCCCGCGGACCAACAGGTAGCTGCATCTGTCTTACAATAAGCGGCAGCAAACGGCGTCTGTACTCCATTGGAGCGGCTGAATATGTAGATGGAAAACTTTAAACCCTTCAGAAGGAAACGGGAAACCACTGAAGTAATTTTCCTTGAAAATCATACAAATGAATAACACATCGCAGAATGAATGGCCCTCAGTCTCCGGCGAAAGGAGGGTGCTAAGAATCCCCGGAGGTAAAACAAAACAAAAACTAAATATTGGAACATGGAATGTAAGAAGCCTATATGAAACTGGAAAACTCAACAACGCTGTATGTGAAATGAATAGATTAAACATGGACATACTTGGAGTCAGCGAAACTTGGTGGACAGACTCTGGTGATTTTAGATTTGAAAACACAAAAGTATACCACTCCGGAAACCTAAACGGTGTACATAGAAAAGGCGTGGGTATTATAATGAAGAATCATATAGCTAATTGCGAAGCTGGATATGCCCCAATGTCTGAAAGAACAATGTTGGTAAAAATAAATGGAAAACCAATAAACATGAATATAATTCAAGTCTATGCGCCCACATGTGATGGAAGTTCAGATGAAGTTGAACAATTTTACGACGAAATAGGAAAACTTTTGAAAATGACAAAACCCCACGAATTAACCATCATACAGGGTGATTTCAATGCCAAAGTTGGCAATGAACATGTAACTGGCGTCACAGGAAAGCATGGATTGGGGGAGAGAAACGAAAGGGGAAATAGACTTGTACAGTTCTGCCAAGAACACAACTTTGTAATATCAAATACACTATTTCAACTCCATCCAAGAAGATTATATACATGGAAATCCCCACGGGACCATATAAATAATGTGGTTCGTAATCAAATAGATTATATTCTGATTAACAGACGTTTTAGCTCCTGTATAACAAAATGCTCTACATATCCTGGAGCGGATATACCATCAGATCACAACCTTCTTATGGCAAATGTTCGGACAAAGCTGGCAACAATTAGACGTAAAAAGAATGTACCGAAACCCGATATCAATAAATTAAGCAATCCCATAATTAGACGAGCAGTTGCGGATACTATTAACTCCGACCTCAGAATAATCCAGCAAGATGGTATAGAAAGGGTATGGAATGATGTTAAGGATATTATCAAAAATACTATGAGAAATACTTTAAAAAAGGATCCAGCCCCAAAATATGAAGAGTGGATGACTGATGAAATCAGAGAACTTCGATTAGAACGGAAAAAATTCAAAAACGTAAACTTTGAAAGATATTGGGAAGTCAATAAAGAAATAAGAATCGCAACGCGCATCGCTAAAAATGAACAAATCAAACGTAAATGTGAAGAAATTGAAGCCCTGCAAACACTCCACGACGACTTTAATTTGCACAAAAAGCTGAAAGAAACAGCCGGAATATACAGAAGAAAACCGCCAAATATACTCTTTGACGATAACAACCAACCCGTTTTTGAAATCTCAAAACAAAAGCAAGTATGGAAGGAATACATATCAAAATTGTTTACAGATCAGAACAGATCAGACTATAATCGCAATGAAAATTCCCTTGAAAGCGAAAATCCTATTACCAAAGAAGAAGTCGTCTATGCAATAAAAACCCTGAAGGACAGAAAAGCTGTGGGACCAGACGAAATTCCCGCTGAATTGCTCAAATTAATAGATGAAAATAATATACAACTGTTTGTGAAACTCTTCAACGATATATACGACACAGGACAATATCCACGAGATTGGCTGAAATCTACATTTGTTCCCATACCAAAGAAAGCAAACGCCAGGAATTGCAACGATTATAGAATAATTAGTCTAATGAGTCACGCCTTAAAAATTTTTTTACGTATTATTCACAAAAGAATATACACTAAATGTGAAGCAGCAATGGGAGAAACCCAATTTGGATTTAAGGAGGGAATGGGAACCCGGGAAGCACTGCTTGGTGTTCAAGTGCTCATCCAGAAGTGTCGCGATGTCCAAAAAGACATATTTATTTGTTTCGTGGACTACGAAAAGGCATTTGACACAGTTCGACACGACAAACTGGTTGAAATTTTAACATCAATAGGTATTGAACCCAAAGAACTAAGATGCATAAAAAATCTTTACTGGAACCAGACAGCATCAGTAGAAGTATCCGGTGAAACATCCGATGAAATAACAATATCCAAAGGTGTTCGACAGGGGTGTATACTCTCACCATTATTATTTAATATATATGCGGAACAGATTTTTCGAGAGTGTGTAGAAGGAAAGAGGATTGGAATAAAAATACATGGGCAATTCAGTAACAATATACGATACGCTGATGACACCATGATAGTAGCGAGCTCTTTAGGTGGCCTCCAAAATCTCCTTAATTCTCTCAACGAAACAAGTAATTCGTACGGATTACATATTAATCTCAATAAGACAAAATTTATGATCATTAGTAAAAGTAACAATGTTTACGACTCCTCACTAAAAATCAGTGAATCAGAAATAGAGAGAGTAAAATCGTATAAATACTTGGGAGTGCAATTAAATGAGTAGACATCGGATTTTGCATATTTGCATATTTTTTAATATTAAAGATACGAAGATTCTGATTGGACCAAAATTCGTTTCAAAGAAATCTAAATTCAATGGCAGGGTCATATTTCGTATTTATTTTGCATATTTGCATATTTTGCATATGCACAAAATATGCAAAAAATATGCAAAATATGCAAAATATGCAAAATATGCAAAAAAATATGCAAAATATGCAAAAAATATGCAAAATATGCAAAAAATATGCAGAATATGCAAAAAATATGCAAAATATGCAAACTGATTTTGGCCGAAAATCGTCATAAAAGTCGTTAAATTGACATTTAAAGTTGGAAAAACCATCAAAAAATACATAACAGTGTTCTAAACTAAGACTGTTGACCGTATAACGTCGATTTTTTCAGCAGATTATTATGTTATTGAGACCATTTACGACAGTGTGGTGTACGGTGTAAAAATATGGTATCGTAATACCATTTTTTATTATTAAACTATGTAAAAATATAAAATTTTATAAAATATCAAACGTTTTATGGAAAATTCAATATTTTCTTTTTTGTAGCATCTTAGTTTAATTTGTAACATTGGGCTGGTTTTAACTCAAAGGACCAAATCGATCTCGGATTTTTTAGATAGGGAGCCGCCTAAACCTTTTAGTATCGTTAGATTTTAAGATTGCCAAAGTTTGAGCACAATTCGAATACGTTAAAACGTGGTACTGGGGCCTCGAAGTTATGAAAATCTATTTTTTTTTTGCTATTTGGCGACTTCGACGGCCCATACATATGGAACGGTTAAAGCTACTTGCCCGTATTACGCATTTAACTAAAAGCTATTCTGTTCTTAACATTTCTTGCTGAACAACAAAGTACGTAAGTGTTACTGAATTCCAGATAATAAACCCAATGTCCCGAAAAAGGCCTTAGGGCAAAAATGGAGTCTATTTAAAAAAAAAACAAATTTTTTCTTCCTATATTATCAAATTTTTGCGAATGAAAACGAATGTAGTTTACTTTATTTGAAAATGTTGCTAGGGCGAAGGTCTATTTTTTCTATTCATTTCTCGTTGGAGTCGAGCTTAATGACTGATGATGTTTGCAAGTGAAAAAGGAAAGCTGAAGATTCGAACCCCCACAACCACCATGTTTCGCCTTTTGTAGAGGCTCATCAGACATATCGGCCGTGGAATGGCATCGCTATCCATCAAACATTTCCTTTTTCAAATGTAATTTTGTTTTTACAAAGATGGACATTTGAACATTCATTGTATGGCTTCAATGACAAACGCTTACATTTCGTTCATACATATTTTAATTTACTTATACCCGTAATATCAACGTCTGGGTAAACGGGTAGGTAGCTACCTATTAGTTATCTTTACCTACGCGTTTGGTAATTTCTACATGCCATTTACCGAGGCGTGTAAATTTTGAAATCATGTGGTAATATTGGTGATTTTCATTCATGATTTCGCAAAATCATTGCCACATAGAAGTGTTTTACAACTTTTAACACATTGGCAACGATTAACCAGGTAAAATCCTTGGTGTAAGTAACACCGCCGTTTTTGACTCGGTAACGTTACCTATGCATTGAAATTATAAAATGTTGCTTACACGGGAGATATCTGTGAACTCATAGATAGCTACGTCTTGAAATTACGGAAACTAAGGGACTGGCATAATGTAGTTTTGGAGCCATCTGGGTACAGATGACGACTTGGTGATGAACTCGACTCCTTGCTATGTCGCTCACAATTTTCAAGATATTTGCCATCCTTTACCCCTCCTGGTAATTGATGTTCTGTGGTCAAGTTGCATTATCTTTTTCAAGAAATTCAGAGATAAAGTTTAATCTCTTGAACACCAATTAAGTCTCACTTGTAATTATGCCTGGTAAACCTTTTTCTAGGAATTTCGGCAGTTGATTTTTGTAAGTTTGGATCGATTATTTCTGGAGAAATTTCTATCTTTGCTTTGTTAAGATTTTTGTCGTCTTTTGGATCTTTACGGTGTTTTGCACTATCAGATCAAACAATGCCAGACCAATAAATTCAGGACTAAGGTACCACATATGATTTATCATTTTGTTATTTCCTTTATCTGATATTTGTGTGTGAATGCCTTTCGTATTAAGTAAATCTTCAATGCGGTTTAGGTCTTGTTTTGGACCTAAAAATATTTCTGAATATCGTTTTCACTATTTTTCACTATTTTTTGTATTAATCTATTGTCTCTATTTCTTTTTAAACTATTGATAATGTTTACCCAATATATCCTATATTATATCTATATAAACATTATCTTGTTCATTATACGTTTTGTAAAATCAATAACCCAAACTCTCACTTATAACACTAAGTTGTTGTCGTGTGGGATACCAAATAAATAAATAAAATAGAAAAAACATTCTGGGGCGTCCAGTCTCGAACGATTTAAACGCAAGGTGCTTCTTCGGCTCTTCGGAAGTGGGTTGGGCAGTAGTTTTAAAACACTCTCGCCTACTTCGAACTTGGATTTGGCAATTGCAGAATATTCTTATAGAAGTCGTTTGAATATGTTTGGTTGATGTCCGGATGTGCTTCCAAACTTGCAGTCAAAAATCCCTCTCAACAATTTTCTAACAAGTTTGTACGGTGGTACAGAAGCTCTCGACCTAATATCTGCTCGAGCTGGTGAGACCCCATTTTTCTAGGCATTTGTACACTGCTAGTTCTTGTCTCCCATAAGCTACTGTCAGTTTCAGGAACACCTAGGAGTTGTTCTTTACCCCCATGTGATACCAGAACAGCAACCCGTTTTTTCTTCCCTGTTTTGAGAATATCTGGTAATATTTTCCATGCCAGTGTACACAAATAGCCTCGTTCCTTGAAGCTGTTGCGTTTATTTTTCACGGTTTATTCTCCGCTGTTCACGGATAAAGCTTCTAGAGATCTTATATTTGTAGGGATCCTCTCCGATAGCTTCTACTGTAGCCATAGTGATAGTAGTAACGTTCATATACACCTTACAGGGGTCCAGCACCAATGACAATTGCATAGTTACGATTTTCTTGAAGCCACGCTTGATTGTATTCGGGACATATGGTTCTTCAGATTCTACGATACGTTTAGCATAAAAACAAGATCTAGACCTAATTGAAAATGTATTGAAATATGAAAAAATTGACACACAAATTTCCGAAAAAGGAAATAACAACATAATTAATAATCTGTGGTATCTTAGTCCTGAACTTGCTGACCTGGCATTGTTTGATCCAATGGTGCAAAACGCCGTAAAGAGTCAAAAGGCGACAAAAATCTTAACAAAGAAAAGATTAAAATTTCTTCAGAAATATTCGATATATACTTATATTTTGTTGTTCAGCAAGAAATGTTAAGAACAGAATGGCCTTTAATTTAATGCTTAATATGGACAAAAGGCTTTAACCATTCCAGAGAAATGGGTCGCCGAAATCGCTAAATAGCCAAAAAATTGAGATTTTCATAATGTCGAGGCCCCAGTGGCACATGTTAACATATTCCAATTGCGCTCAAACTTTGACAGTCTTAAAATCTGACCAAACTAAAAACTTTATGCGGTTGCCGCCTTAAAAAATCCGTCATCGATTTCTTCCCTTTAAACAGTAACCAGCCCAACGCTACAAATTATAACAAAGAAAATATTGAATTTTACATAGAACGTTTGATATTTTATCAAATTTTATATTTTTGCATAGGTTAAAAATAAAAAAAATGTATTACAATAACATTCTTTTATACCCTACACCACACTGTCGTAAGAGGTCTCGATAACACAATAATCTGCTAAAAAATCGACGTTAAGCGGCCAACTATCTTAATTTAGAACACTTTGAAGATTTTTGACGATTTTTCTAACATTAATTGACAATTTTACGACTTTTATGACGATTTTCGGCCAAAAACTGTTTGCATATTTTTTGCATATTCTGCATATTTTTTGCATATTTTGCATATTTTTTGCATATTTTGCATATTTTTTGCATATTTTGCATATTTTTTGCATATTTTGCATATTTTTTGCATATTTTGCATATTTTTTGGCATATTTTTTGCATATTTTTTGCATATATTTTGCATATTTTTTGCATGTTTTTGCTATGACCCCAAATATCGAAAAGTTGACTCTTAAAACGCCTAGATCCAAAATTTGAGTCCAATCAGATGAGAAATAAAAAACATGCAAAAATCCGATGTCTATAAATGAGCAATGGGAGTCTTCTAAAGAAATAAGATGTCGGATAGAAATGGCGAGAGAAGCGTTTCTCAAGTACAGAAAAGTACTAAACAGCCACGACATCAATATTGAACTTAAAAAACGGTTTATCAAATGCTATGTATGGTCAGTTCTATTATACGGTGCTGAAACATGGACTGTAAAATCAGCAGACGGGAAGAAACTGGAAGCTTTTGAAATGTGGACATACCGACGTGTGCTCAAAATTCCATGGACCGATCGAGTGTCAAATACCGAAGTCTTAAGAAGAATTAATGAACAACGACAGTTAATGAAAACCATCAAAACCCGAAAAATTTCTTATTTGGGACATTTGATGAGGAACAATAAATATAAGATACTGCAGATAATTCTCAAATCCCAAGTTGAAGGAAGACGTTGTAGAGGTCGAAGAGAACTGTCCTGGCTAAAAAATATTCAAGACTGGACCGGATACCGTGATGAACTCAGTCTTCTTACAGCAGCTAAAAACAGACAACTATCGCTTTCCACATAAAATAAATATTTCCAATAAGAATGTAACAAAATGTATGATCGCTTAACATCCGAACAACGGATATGCAAATAAAGAAGAAGAAGAAGTATGGCGTGTCAGATTTAGGTAGTTTTGGAAATTCGTACTTATGGGTACGGAAAGTACTAACTTTGGTATACTTTAGTATTGGGTGAACGAATAGACCTGGAATCCTGAAATTTGGAATTAAGATTACTGTTGGACTGTAGGATTGAGTTAGTCTTGGAAATTCGTACTTATGTGTACGGAAAGTACTAAATTTGGTACCATTGAAATTTACGTGGACCGATAGAGCTGGAATCCTGAAATTTGGAATTATGATTACTTATGGAGTGTAGGATTGAGGTAGTTTCGGATGTTCGTACTTATGGGTACGGAAAGTACTAAATGGTACTAAGTTTTGTACATTTTGGATTTGGGTAAACAGATAGAGCTGGAATCCTGAAATTTATAATTAAGATTACTTATGGAGTGTAGGATTGAGGTAGTTTTGGAAATTCGTACTTATGGGTATGGAATGTACTAAATGGCACTTAATTTAGTACAATCTATATTTGGGTGAACGGATAGAGCAGGAATCCTGGAATTTCGAGTTAAGGTTATTGTTGGAGTGTAGGGCTAAGGAAGTTTTAGAAATTCGTACTTATGGGCACGGAATGTACTAAGTGGTACTAAATTGGTACAATTTATATTTGGGTGAACGGAGAGAGCTGGAATCCTGAATTTTAGATTTCTGTTGGAGTGTAGGACTGAGATAGTTTTGGAAGTTCGTTCTTATGGTTGCGAAAAGTACTAAATGGTACTTCATTTCGTACAATTTAGTTTTAGGTGGACGGATGGGGGAGTATCCTGAAATTTGGAATTACTGTTGGAGATAGTTATTGAAATTCGTACTTTCATACGAAAAGTATTAATGGTATTATGAATAGAGATGGAATTCGGAAATTTGGTATTATAGACCCTCTTGATGTGTAGGGTTGAGATATGGATGTGGTTGTGGATATACTTACAAAATTAGAAAATGGCACAGAATTTGGTTCAAACTGTTATTGTGTAAATTAGTAGAGTTGAAATTATGAAATTCGATATTATGTGTACGTACTTATGTATACGAAAAATACTAAATTTCGGTTGGGATTATGTTTTGGATAAAAGGCAGTAGTTTTTTAACTTATACATATTATAGCTACTGAATTTGGTACCAGTTTGGCGTTGAAGGGATAAAGTGGAATTTCGAATTGTTGTTGAGGGATGGTGTTGGTGTTTAGATAAGATTTTTTTTTTAAATGCATACAAATTCTGAAATTAGGCTTAGGGCTGGCTGACTTATTGAGAAATACACAATGGTATTAAATTTGACTTTAGTGTAGCAATGAAGCTGGAATAATATAATTAGTGTGTGAAAAGTACAAAATTGCAATCAATTTGGTATTGGGCTAAGGAATAGGTATATTATCTATTTGACAGGTTCATTTTTAGAAGTGGTCGTACAATAAATGTACTAGGAGTATTAAGTAATACTAAATATTGAAACACTGGTATTGGGTGAATCGATAATTGCAATTTGTTGTGAGGATCATTGTTGAGATTGGATCAGAATGCGTATTAAAATCCACCTTTAAATGTATGGAAGGTTTCCACATGTAATACTATTGACATTGGGTGAACAAGTAGAGCTAAAACTGTAACAAGCTAATGAGCTAAGGTTCTGGATTCTAAAAATTGTACTGAATACTGTTCTATTCCCAGCAAAATTTGACGGAAGGGGTTCTTTGCGATGACGTGATTTCATGTCATCTTTTGCATTGGTTCAAAGGAAGTCGTGAAAGATCCGATCTTTTCATTAGGATTTGAACCAATGCCAAGGAAGTCGTGAAAGATCCGATCTTTTCATCAGCATTTGTACCCATTCCGTCGATCCAATAGAGATGATGTTTCTGTTTTTATTTACACACCTGTTTATTTTCATTTTATGTTCCAGTACTGCAAAAATCTCATTTTTACTATTTTTTCCGATAACATAAAGGAAAAATTGTTATCGTAGTAAAAATAAGTAGATTCTTGCAGTTTCTGGAACAGACCAAAGTTGTTAGAACTGTCGTCGTGATGTTGTCTTACATTTCCTGCATATCAAACAACTAAAATTTATAAACAATTGGTATTAATTGAAGTCCCAACCATCGAGATAAAAATAGAATCGGACTGCACACATTGCTATTTTAAAAGTTCCCTTGTCTGTTCTAAATCTGACATAGAATGAAATCAATCAAATCTCGCTTCTTGGAATTTGAAAAAAAAGTCCGAAACGAAAAGGAACAAGAATCTGAAAATAAAGAAGAAACTACTTTTGGAAAGAAACAATTAAAAATAAATTAATTAAGCATAAATGGTATTTTCAATAAAAAGTCTCTCTTCCCCGTTCGTTACATTTTGTTCTTAGAGATCCCTAAAGCAAGCCGTCACTAAACAAAAGAGTATAAATTACCAAAATGTTGTTATAAAATAACAAAATTATAAAATAAAAGTAATTTACGAAATAAAAATACTTAAAGGAGTGCATTTGGAGTCCATGTTGAAATCTGAACTGGTGATGGGAAGATAATTGAAAAAACCTTTTGTAAGATGAAAGAATATCAGTTGCGGAGAACGGAGGAAGTAATCTTTTGCGTTGCAGCGGTGGTGATTACATTGCAATTTTGGATGTAAACTTTTGAAAAACTGAACTGATAAATTAATTGTAGCTATTTCATGAATTCGTTTGAATTAATAAAGAGTTGTGTTTTTCATGAAAACCATATTTCAATACAGCATTTCCATTTTCCAAACAAGACATGAAAATTTCATGCCAAGGGATTGGTGAAAATGACATGCCAAAGCATTGGTTAAAATGACATGTCAAAGCATGGGTGAAAATGACGTGTCAAAGCATTGGTGAAAATGACATGTCAAATCATTGGTGGAAATGGCATGCCAAAGCATTGGTGGAAATGACATGTCAACGCATTGGTTAAAATGACATGCTTAGGATCCAGAAAAGAACGTCATCTTTTGGGGTCCACGCTCATATAAAATTCATCGATGAAGATGCTAAAAAGATGACATGCTAGATCACTTGCACCCATGATTGAATGTCATCTTTGGCATCGAACATTTTGCTGGGATTGTTTCTATGTTAACACGAATTCGGTTTCTAAATAATGTAATAATTGTTTCACAAACATCCCAGACGGGACAAGGGAGACCCCGATTCATATTAGATCAATGATATTGGACGTACTGATTATCGCCGAGTCCGAACGACGTGCCTTACGACACCATTTGTAGAGAAGTTTTACATGGCTGAAATACTCAATAAATGTCGCCAACATTACTGAGGGGTATTTTGCAACCGTCGAAAATTTGATGTTGCCTGACCGGGGAATCGATCGGTTTTCTACATTTTGATATCACAAATTCCAAAATTCGGACTGAAATTTAAAATGTAGGTCGCTGTTGAAGGGTAGAGGTATTTTTTTTTTTTTTTTTTTTTGAGATTCGAACAAAACATGCACGAACAGTACTTGAAAGAAATTAAATATCAATTTAAATAGCTATAAGTACATAAAAATGTTCAGTGTTCACCATATTAAATGTTTATTTGAATATTATTTCTTTTCCGCTTACGAAGTAGCGGGCATTTTGCTAGTAAACACATATTTTGGTTAAAAAAATAATTTTTTGTTTGAAACAATATTTTTTCACACTCATTATCTATATATATATAAAAATGGTGTAAAGAATGTATAGTAATTCATAAAATGAGAACGGCTAGGCCGATTTCTGTAAATTTTTTTGTCAGTTATTCGTATTTTCGAGGAGAAGGTCTTTACGGAAGAAAATTTTGGAAAATCTCTCTGGAAAAGTCGGAAAATGGGAAAAATCAAAAATTGAGTTTTTGTATGAAATTTTATTCCTTAATAGCGAGACGAAGTTCGCCGGGTCCGCTAGTGTAGTATAAAATTTTGGAAAAATCTATAGGAATACTCGCTTCATTTTGCTTAAATCTCCCACTTAAATATACGGATTTTACTTTATAGACATTCATATAAAAGCTTTCCTATTGAGGAAGATAATTGGGTTGCTGAGGATATATGTATCTCAAGGCTTCTGAAATGGAAATATAGGTCACATAACCCATTTTAATTTATATGCATTTTAAAATACATGTAAATCGCGTAATTATCAAAATCATTTTGTCCGCATGTGATTTTCATGTACAGCAAAACCATATCTTTTAATTTGCATATATTTTTCGAAATTTAATTTGGAGGCTAAGATGTAGCATCGGCTGCATCTTAGCACTAAAAAAAATATAAAATATCGCTAACTATCGCTAACTTGTCCGCATCCGATTTCAATATCCACCATGAAAATCTACATCGATATACATCTATTTCAAGGCGATCAATCAAGAACCGTGGATGTAGCATCCCACACTATTTTTTGGGATAAAATGAGGGTAGCTCCTTTATCACTGAAGTTTTCAAATCTCTGTTTCCGCTAAAACGAAGATGCTGTATTATTTGTTTCATTGCAGTGGAAACGAATCGCAGAAAACGCGATAAAATACGCGGTATTTTCAAAAACATTTTTAGGTGATTTTTCTACTTTGTTTTTCAAAATAGTCAGGCTTAATCCCATAGTCGTTGTTTTAATATTTTATTAAAACAACTTTAATTTATTAGTGGGAAAAATTGGCGATGTTTACCAAGGGGTAAGGCAGGGAATACTATAGTTTCAGATCTCGCCACAGATCTTCATCAGTTCCCTTATTTCTTGTTTTTCAACAAGAAACTTTTTATACCCAAGTGTCAATTGCTAGCTCAAATAGATACAGTCTGTCGCAAAAAATAGTATACACCGTTGAAACCAAAATGTATTAGGAATAAATATCACTATAACTTACTGAAAACAACAAACAGTTAGTTTTATTTGATAGACAAGAAGGTTGTCTTCCGTAATAACAATTAAAAGTGCGCAACATTTGCACACATTAGCAAATGTACGGTTCGAATCCCAAAAATATCAAAATTTATGTTGCAAAAATTAGTATACAACGGAGAATCCTCGTGGAAATGTGTAAAAAATTCTTGATATTTTTGAACAAAATAAAACTAAATCTGTATTTAAGGTCATCAAGAGTATATTAATTGGTTTTAATGACATTTTTAGTCCTTATAGTGATAAGTCCAACGTATACTGGATAGTAAAATCCACAAAAATTGGTCACCTACAAATACAACAACTGTGGCGACAAAATTCCGGGTGTTATGTCCTGTTTACGAATTTTAAAACCATGAAATGCTCAAAAAAGCTCTAAAGTTTCAATATGGGGTGATCTTGATCGAGTTTCGACTTGTCCTGTTTGAAAAAACGGGAATTTCTTGAAGGAAACCCATACTTTTGAGGCCATTGTCTTTTGAAACATGTAATAATCCTTAATCCTTACACATAAGGACTTTCCTTTTGAGTTAATTTTCTCACAAATTGTGCCCCATTTCATATTCCCACCAAAAATAAATAGTGGGAGAGCCTCAAGGTCCATTGTAAGGCCTACAGTGATACTCCACCACCACAAAAGGATATGATAGCTCTTTTAACATTTTAATACAGAGCTTTCTCTGTGGTTATGCGTTGATTGAGCAAAAACGTTCTGAAAAGCTGTGTTAGAAGTAGTTCATTAGACATTAGTAGTACATTAGACTCTAGGGACACGAGAAGCATGTCCGATACTGCTAAAAGGCCGGTAGGTCAGTATAACTGTAGGGCTTACAATGGACCTTGAGATTCTCCTAAGATTTATTGTTGGTGGGAATGTGAAAAGGGGCACAATTTGTGAGAAAATTAACTCAAAAGGAGTTAATGTTTCAACAGAACAATGGCCTCAGAATTATGGGTTTCCTTCAAGAAATTTCCGTTTTTTCAAACAGGACAAGTCGAAACTCGAACAAGATCACCTCATATTGAAACTTTAGAGCTTTTCTGAGCATTTCATGGTTTTAAAATTCGTAAACAGGACATAACACCCGGAATTTTGTCGCCACAGTTGTTGTATTTGTAGATGATCAATTTTTGTGGATTTTGACGATCCAGTGTACGTTGGACTTATCACTATAAGGACTATAATTGTCATTAAAACCAAAAATATCCTCTTGATGATCTTAAATACAGATTTAGTTTCATTTTGTTCAAAAATATCAAGAATTTTTTACACAGTTCCACGAGGATTCTCCGTTGTATACTAATTTTTGCGACATAAATTTTGGTATTTTTGGGATTCGAACCGTACATTTGCTAATGTGTGCAAATGTTGCTCACTTTTAGTTGTTATTACCGAAGACAACAGTTGTGTATCTCAAATAAAACTAATTGTTTTTATACCCTCCACCATAGGATGGGGGTATATTAAGTTTGTCACTACGTTTGTAACTACTCGAAATAATCATTGTAGACCCCACAAAGTATATATATTCTTGATCAGCGTGCAATTCTACATCGATATAGCCATGTCCGTCCGTCTGTCCGTCTGTCTGTCTGTCCGTCTGTGGAAATCACTCTAGCGTCCGAACGGATTGACGTAGGTTGATGAAATTTTGGGAAAATATGTTATATTTACGTAGGACTTTTGGTATTGAAAGCGGGCTATGTAGGTCCACGCTTTCGTATAGCCCCCATACAAAATGACGCGTGACGCGTCGTCGTTTTAAGGAAATTTTAAGATATTTGGCCCATTTTACCACCGAATTGGTTGTAATTTGGTACTTTATGTCTCCAGAGGCCAAAAAATATTCCTACCAAAGTTGGGTTATATAGGTCCACGTTTTGGTATAGCCCCCATATAAGGCCCCATATAAAGTACGCGTCATTTTAATATATTTTGAATGTATTAGACCCATTTGACCACAGAATTGGTTGTAATTTGGTATTTTGTGTCTTCAGAGGCCAGAAAATATTCCTACCAAAGTTGGGTTATATAGGTCCACGTTTTGGTATAGTCCCCACATAAGACCCCTTATAAAGTACGCGTCATTTTAATATATTTTGAATGTATTAGACCCATTTGACCAAAGAATCGGTTGTAACTTTGTATTTTGTGTTTCCAGAGGCTAAGAAACATTTCTACCATAAAATGTTTATATAGGTCCACGTGTTGATATAGCCCCCATATTACAATATCTCCCGATTTTCGATATTTTGAAAGTTTTAGCCTCATTATCACACCGATATGGCTGAAATTTGGTATTTAGTCTTCTTTAGGCGTATAAAACTTTCCCCCAGAAATTTGTAGGTATAGGTCCACGCCATCATATAGCCCCCATAGAACGGTACCTTCCGAATTTCGGTATTTTGAAGGTTGTGGCCACATTAATCCACCGAAATGGCTGAAATTTGTGGTGGAGGGTATAAAAAGTTCGGCCCGACCGAACTTAACGCTTTTCTTACTTGTTTGTTTTCAATAAGTTATAATGCTTTTTATCCCTAATACATTTTGGTTTCATCGGTGTATACTAACTTTTGCGACAGACTGTACGTGCGCAAAGAAACACTCTGATCGAGAATTTCTTAGGTACTATCTAAACTCTAGCAACTTCACTTGCAAACAAAACCAAATTTTTCCCACTGCTATGCGTTCGCCGATTTTTCCCACTAATAAATTAAAGTTGTTTTAATAAAATATTAAAACAACGACTATGGGATTAAGCCTGACTATTTTGAAAAACAAAATAGAAGTCGTCATCCCAAACAAAAAACACCAACCCTCGTAATTGTGAGACCGGGCACCGTCAAAATGTTGTTTATTGCTGTAGTATGCAATACCAACAAATTAGTTATGTGCTTTTTCGTCGAGAATCGACGAACGCATAGCAGTGGGAAAAATTTGGTTTTGTTTGCAAGTGAAGTTGCTAGAGTTTAGATAGTACCAAAGAAATTCTCGATCAGAGTGTTTCTTTGCGCACGTATCTATTTGAGCTAGCAATTGACACTTGGGTATAAAAAGTTTCTTGTTGAAAAACAAGAAATAAGGGAACTGATGAAGATCTGTGGCGAGATCTGAAACTATAGTATTCCCTGCCTTACCCCTTGGTAAACATCGCCAATTTTCCCACTAATAAATTAAAGTTGTTTTAATAAAATATTAAAACAACGACTATGGGATTAAGCCTGACTATTTTGAAAAAGAAAATAGAAGTCGTCATCCCAAACAAAAAACGCCAACCCTCGTAAGTGATTTTTCTACTTTGGAATTTCTCGTAACTCGCGTTTTAGTAGATGGATTTTCATGGGGAATGATTTATTGGATCCGGAACGTAAAAAACTAAAATGTGCAATCATGTACGAGGAATTCGAATGACAATTGTAAAAATTAGGCCCGAAAAATATGATTTTTAGAAAAATGTTCGCACAAAATTTCCGTATTTGGATGCAGATTTCTATGAAGCTGTGTAGACTTCATTCACGACACATATATCAAATAACTCAGAATCGCGAGTTCTACAGTCCTATATACAATTTTTTGAAAAACCTGTTTGCGGGACGAAATTAGAAAAAAAATTCAAAAAACACTTAAAATCTGGCTTCAAAATGTCAGCATCATTTAATGGTAGACGCAGATCAAATTTTGAGAAGTTATACACTAGTGAGATGATCCTCATTTAGTTTGCTTCTACTTTTACTTTGACAGGAAAATCGGGAAAAGTTTGTTTTATTCACAAATCAAGAGAAAACAAAAAAAGACAAGTTGGCTTCAACCCATTTTTACCTATTTTTTAACATAAATATAGCCACAGCTTCCACGCAAATTAACTTTTGATGTCAATATTTTTTGCCACGTCCAAAAACATCTCATTTTAGCCAAAAATATTTATTTTGTATAATATACAATCACAAGTCGCGTGTTCTAAAAGGGTAAACCTTGGCTTCGACTATGTTAAATTTTCAAAAATATTGGTGATATAAGTTTTGCCATAAATGTGATGTTAAGTTAAGAAATCGATTCAGCTTCACGAAAAGGTGCAATTATAAAATAATATTTGTTTGCAAAAACTATGTGGATTAATTGAACCAAAAATAATTACGTATAATATAATTCGAGTATAATATTACTCGTATAATAAAGCCTTTGCTTACATGTTTTCTCATAGTTTTCTTATAAAATGAATAAACGATTCCCAAAATTTATTAATGTTCGTCTCTCTATCATATAAAAATAAAATAAAAATTCTTTTTATAAATTTAGAAAAAAAGGAATTTTGCCCGGAGTAGAGCTTCAGCAAAATTTGCTAGACTCCGACTCCAGGCTCTGACTCAGAAACCCTGGCCTGAAACCACTATATAGCTCTAATATGATGGAGTGATGTCGATATATGTTGATATTCTCCTTAAGTGGGGGAAAGACATTACACTTTCTTAAAAATGGCCCCTACCAGGTCAGCTAATTAGTGACACTGGTACTGAAATAAAAATTAAAGCTATGCCAGAATTATTTGTATTTAATTGGTTAGTAATGAATTCATCTGATTTCTTTACTTAGTAACCTGTAAGATCACTCCGAACCATACACTGCAATTAACGTTGCATACTGTTGTACCTTTAACATTGAATTACTTATTTACCAACTTGGTTATTGGCTCATCACCAGAAAATCCTATTTAAATGGTCAGTTATAAGTAGACATTGAATTTTTTTTCATACCCTCCACCATAAAATATTCTGAACTAAAATGGAATAATTAGTTTTCATTCCTGTCCCCAACTTTAAGTGGGTACGTTAAAAAGTCAGATAATGTACATAAAATGCTTCATTCGGGAGGCCCTCTTTTATGGTGCCTATACCTAACTATGTATGTTGACAATTTTTGGTGGGCGATAAAATGGGAGGTACCGTTATATAGGGGTTATAATAAAACATGGACCTATGTTGACAGTTTTTGATGGAAGCCTTTAATGTCAAATAACTCCTAATTCGGTTAAAAATTTTAGCTAGAATCCTCAAAATACCGAAAATCGGTACATAACGTGGGAACTTCAAATGTTATTAACAGCTAGTTTGGAGGTATGTGGGCTATAAGAAAATATGAACTTAAATGAACACTTTTTGTTGCAGAATTTTTGTTGACTTTTAAATTTCAAATTACAGAAAGTTCGTCCAAAAAATAAAGCTAAGGCACGGAAAATCGGGAGGTTTGTTTTGGGGCTATACCAAAACATGAACCTACGTGGGTTAACATTTTAAGTAAAATCCTCAAAGCACCGTAAATCGGGAAGTATCGTTATATTGGGGCTATGTTGAAAATTGTTGCTGCAGATGTGTGGTGACCACTACAACCTTCAAATGTCAAATTACAGTTAGTTCGATTAAAAATTGTAGCTAAAATTGCTAAAACTCGGACCTACGTTCACAATTATTTCGAATATAAGTTTTTTGGTCACTAAGAACCCTAAATATCAAATTATAGCTAATTCGGTCTAGAAATGTGAATTTAAACGTCAAAATACCTGAAATCGGGCGGTAGCGTTATATGGGGGCTATTCCAAAATATGGACCTATGTCCACTAGTTATATAAGTTTATTGACATTTAAGAACCCTAAATGTCAAATTATAGCTACATCGGTCTGAAAATGTAGCTAAAAACGTCAAAATACCGTAAATCGGGGATACCGTTATATGGGGGCTATACCAAAACGTGGACCGATATAGCCCATCATCGAACTTGACCTGCCCTCAAACCAAAGACGCATTTTCCCAAAATTTCAGACAATTTAGGTGGAGAGGCGTGGTGACCACTAAGAACTTCAAATGTCAAATGTTCAAATTACAGTTAATTCGGTTAAAACTTGTAGGTAAAAATCTCAAAATACCGCAAAATCAGGAGATACCGTTATATGGAGCTATACCGAAACATGTACCTATGTTCATAATTTTTTCGAATATAATTTTTTTGGTCACTAAGAACCCTAAAAATATAATTCGGTCTAGAAATGCGACATAAATCGTCAAAATACCTGAAATCGGTCGGTAACGTTATATAGGGGCTATTCCAAAACATTGATCTACGTCCACTAGTTTTGTTATATAAGTTTATTGACACTTAAGAACCCTGAATGTCAATTTATAGCTAAATCGTCTGAAAATGTAGCTAAAAACGTCAAAATACCGTAAATCGGGGGTACCGTTATATAGGGGCTATACCAAAACGTGGACCTATGTCCACAACTTTTGTTATATAACTTTATTGACACTTAAGAACCCTAAATGTCACATTATAGATAAATCGGTCTGAAAATGTAGCTAAAAACGTCAAAATACCGTAAATCGGGGGGTACCGTTATATGGGAGCTATACCAAAACGTGGACCTATGTCCACAACTTTTGTTATAAAAGTTTATTGACACTTAAGAACCCTAAATGTCAAATTATAGCTAAATCGGTCTGAAAATGTAGCTAAAAACGGCAAAATACCGTAAATCGGGGGGTACCGTTATATGGGGGCTATACCAAAACGTGGACCTATGTCCACAACTTTTGTTATGTAAGTTTATTGACCCTTAAGAACCCTAAATGTCAAATTATAGCTACATCGGCCTGAAAATGTAGCTAAAAACGTCAAAATACCGTAAATCGGGGGGTACCGTTATATGGGGGCTATACCAAAACGTGGACCGATATAGCCCATCATCGAACTTGACCTGCCTGCAAACAAAAGACGCATTTTCCCAAAATTTCAGCGTTCTATCTCCATTTTTGTGGATGCTAGAGTGATTACCACAGACGGACGGAAGGGCGGACGGACGGACGTGCACAGATCGACTCAGAATTTTACCCTGATCAAGAATATATATACTTTATAGGGTCGCGAATGAGTATTTCAATTCGTTACAAACGGAAAAACAAACTTAATATACCCTCCATACTATGGTGGAGGGTATAAAAAAATTAAAAACTTTGATTCTTCTTGTGGATTATTTTTATTTGGTCTTTTAATTTTTTTTTTCCATCAAGTCGAGAATATGATATCAGATAAATGGCCGCCGGCACAGTTTATTGTCATTTGAGCCCTTTTAATGGCATTTTCCATCACTTTGGCCAAAACTTCCGGCGATAGGTCCTCACATTCTTGGCGGATATTGTCTTTAAGAGCTGAAAGAGTCTGAGAAGTCTGGAGCGCCTCATCACTCATGATAATTTTTGATGAAAAATCATCTTCCTCTTGGTGGTGATTAAGGATGGCTTGATCGTATGTTAGATGCGATTGGCGGTCAGCATCTAACAGCTGATGCACCGTCTGGACTTTGTACGGAAACATCTTCAAATCTTGTACCAAAATTCGCTGAAAAGACCGTCAACTGATACCCATTTGCGTGGCACGTCGTCTGGTCTATGTCGACGGCGCTTCCATGACATCCTCGGCTACAGCAGCAATATTCTCTGCAGAACGGATACTCCGGGGTCTGCCATGCCTGGCAGCATCTCGTGTTGTGCCAGTCTCTTCGAGGCGAGCGACTAAACGTCTGCGACGAAATTCACGTTGTGCCAAAGTCACCAACCGATTATTGGTCAAATAAATAGTCACCAATATTCCGCGTTCTGGAGCAGTGTAGCGTAACATTGTTTATTAACGTGTATTTCGCATGTGTTTACTACACAAATGTCAAAACAGAACTGATATTAGGGGCCAATTGCAAAAATTATAGCATTTTCTGATAGGAGGATTACTTTTGCGCCACCTTGTATATTGCCATATTTTAAAATATTTTATTACTGGTCTGTTCCAGAACTGCAAGAATAAACTATTTTTTTCTATATATATATAATAAGAAGAGCAACAAAAATATAGTTTGACAAATCCGCGTACTAAACCGCGATTTTATTTTACATAAATGGAATCCTTTATACGCGATTTAATATATGCGAAAACGCGTGTCATAAAATTACAGAGATACGCGAGTAATATGGGTCGTTTACGCAAAATAGAATGTGGAGGCACATCCGCGGTTCTTGAAGAATCTACATATTTGAAATAGGTGTATATTGACGTATTTTTGATGGGCACTAACAAAACTGGATGCGCATCAAAATCGTATGCAAATTGCCCGACTTTTACCCAATTTAAGGTTTTTGTCATTGTGAGATGCAACTGACGGCAAAGCGAAACATCGAAATATGCATAAATATTGAAAGAGATTGATTCGTTGTATCCAAAATCGGATGCGCATCAACCGAATTTAATTAATTCCCGAATAACAGGCTTTTTAATTTTCATATTTTTTGAATGATTGTAATTTCAATATTACTCTTAATTTGCTATCCTTATAAGTTATCATAAACCATATTTCTTGATGAAGTTTTAGCAGTATACATTAATTATTGTATAGGATTTTAGCGAAATAGTTGAAGAACTCCCAAATATTTTTTCCTAATTTTTCTAATCGAACCAAAAAATATATTTGGAATAATATTTTAACAATAAATTTTTTTCGTTTGTTGTTATTCTAATATGCAATTTATAAAGCCAATGTTCATAATTTTTGTTTCATATTTTTATACGCATTGTCTAGATTCTGTACGTATTTTTAATTTATTTTTTAGAAGTTTTTTCGGACTCTGTGGTAGTAAAATTTAAATTTGCCCCCAAGATTTTTTTATTTTTTTTTTATTTTCCTCGAAAATAAAAACAAATTTTAGAAATTATGGTGCATATACGGATGGAAGTCAAATTCTATTACTGATATATGCACACATTTTCTCAATACAACAAATAAAAAATTTTAACATATATAACTTTTGCTCGCATCGGCCAATTTTGTGAACGCGAACAGATTTAAAACCAGAGTTTTTCCTTAACCTCTATATCAAAAATCGCAGATGTGTTCGCCAAAAAAACTTTAATTTTTTTCAAATGGTATTGTAAAGGAAATTTGGTTTTTAGCATATATACATATATCAAATTTTGGAATATATTTTTTTAGGCGCCCCATACCGACCTTTTTGTAGAAAATTAACTAATGCTGAGACTGAGGTTAGGTAGGGTTTTGGGTAGGGAAATTCGCGGAAATTCTCGGTTTTTTGATTACGGGATTTTCCCGGGAAACAAAACCATATTTCCCGGGATTTCGGGAAATATCTTTTTATATTTATCACAACTAATATTGAATGAATGAATTAAATATGCCCATCACTTCTATACCATAGAATCAGAATTCGATTAGATTTTACCGAATCAATAAATTAGAATAGATTTGGAAATAACTTTGATCTACAAAAGTGTTTTCAGGGAAAAGGTTATAAGAGCAGTACCAAAAACATGGACTATAACGACGGATTTGTTAAAGGGCGAAATAAAATTTTCTATTTTAAAGCCCCATTTTTATGCCCTCAATCATTGGGCTAAAGAGGGTGCGCACGATAACTTTCGAAAGAAGCCACCGATCAGGTCAAAAATTTAAGTTCGAAGTTGGGCCATATCGGTGGCCCACTACTTCCGGTACCTTCCTCACAAAAGTACAACAATTATCGCTAAAATGATACGCATGATAACTCTTGAAGGGAATAACCGAATCGGTCATAATTTTGCATATGGTAATATTAGTTCCAGGCATAGAACCGGTTCCACACAAAAAAATTGCAATATAACTCCCGCAGGAAGTTTCTGATTGGTCCATATTATTTCATCTAGTCATGTATCAGGTTGGAATATGGACTATATCGGTCCAGCCCTTCGGGTACCTCCTACACAAAATTTAGGAAAAGTGCAGTTTAACAGCTTATCTCGAATTGTTTTGAAATTCTTTCCAAAAAGTTCTACTTGAAGGCCCTGTTACGACGGCGCAACTTTTGTTTGGGAGGGCAAGTCCACTCTTCCTGAGGTAAAGGCACAAAATCTGAAAAAACAAACCTGCCGATACCAACTACATTGGGTAGTACGTAAGATAACCGTTGAAGGCAGAAATCTCCCACACGCTATCTTTTAAATGTTAGGCAACATGTTTTGTGTGCGGCCATTTTGGGGCAAATCCATACTTCCTAAAAAATTGGCTCAAAAACTCAAAAAAGCCCCTAGAAACGTCAGAAGTATTGTGTTTGCATCTTTTCTTTATGTCCGAGGCTGAGGATATATCTCACTTTCCATTGAGCGATTTCATTAGCTTTGAATAATGAAAATGGGCAGTGTGTTCAAAATCCGGGCAACATGATGCATTTTTCCATATTTTTTCGTTTTTAATCGATAGAGCGAAAACAAGTCATCCATTTTTTGAGCCCGCAACTCTTTGAAAATATTGTATTTCATATATGTTACTATGGGAAGATAAAAAAATCACGGAATTATTGATCCACTCTCGTATTTTAAAATTTCCCGGGAATGGAGATTTTTTGATTCCCGTTTCCCGGGAATTATAAAAACCGGGAAAACCCAAAACCCTAGGTATAGGGCATTGTAACTCGCGAACAGTTGTACTATACCACACCTTTTGAACGCATTTCGGTAAAATAAACTGTTTTAGCCCGAGTCACCGATGGGCTGTGGTCGTATTAATGTAAAAATAGGAAAAAAGCGTTGAAGGAAACGAGTATTTTGTCCAATTAGTGGCTTTACAGCACAATGTAGAACTTAATGCTCAAAGAAGAAGTTAAAGAACACACTTCAGAGATGAGGTTTCTAATGTATTTTTTAATATATCCACTGTATATATGTACATACATCAAATAGATGCTGACATTTTGAAGACTGAAAAATGGGGTTTTTTGAATTTTTGCTCTAATTAGGACGCGCAGCTGGAATTCTTTAAAAGCTTATTATGTGATTGTAGTACTCGTGGTTTCGCATTTTTTAATGTATAACTTGCTCGCGTAACCTTCAAATTATCACGGCAATCTGCGCTCAAAATCGAAATTTTTGTGCGCAAATTTTTCCAAAAAACCCGTTTTTTTGGATTCGAAATTTACAAATGCCATTCGATTTCCGTGGAACCCCGCGTTAATTTAGTTTTTTTTTTTTTGAAAATATCGCGTATTTATTCGCGTTTGAATGTGCTAATTAGATAATGCGTTTCAAGTGTTGTAATATTTACTTTGACTTTATTTTAATTTTATATCCCAATTGGAAATCCTTTTGACTTAATATAATGATCTAAAAATGTTCGCTAATAGGAAAACTATATGCCAACATTTGGTTGCAACGGGATATCTTCACTATTGGGTAAATTTTAACGAAAAAGACGAATAACTCAAACATTTTTTTCCTGTAAAACCTAAAATAATAAAATTAGAATAATATGATTTTTATTTTTTCTTCATATTTTCTTCGTATTTTTGCAAATAACATGAATATTACAGCTCCAAGCTGCACGACTTAGGCATCATTTTATTTCTTACACTGTATGGATGCTGGATTTTTTAATATATTTTTTGTAGGTACAAGCGCAGTTATTTTAAACAAATTGTTGTAAATACGTGAAATTTTGTAAGAAATTAGATTTTTCGCGAATCCGTTGAGACATAAGTATTTTTCAATCATCGCAAAGGGTAACAGCAATATGAACAGTAATATGATATATCAGCTGATTATATTAAGCCGCAACTTTTTAAATCTTTTCTAATTACTAAAATTTAAACGCCTATATCCTTTCCGCGCAACGATCAATCTTAGTTACAAAAACAGATTTGGAATCACGATTTTTTTCTTAATCTACATATGTATGTATGTACAAAAAATCATTGATGTAGTATTAAAATCTTTTCTTTTTTTTTTTAAATGAAAAAGACAATTTAAGAAATTTTTCGCGATACAAGTTTACCTTCACAATTTAGCCAAATTCGGTACTCAATTGCTCGTAATTTGTGATATTGGAATCTGATGCTACATTTTCTTAAATATATGTATGTCTAATTGTTAGCTGCGCAATATGTGGAAAAATATTCCTTTCGAGAACAACCGATTTGAACACACGAAATTTTATTTGGGAATGAAAAATATTTTCACATTGACAATACAACAAAATTCAAAAGTCAAAGCATACTTGATTGATATAAAATAATATTATAATGAAAATTACAAATCGATTGAATCTCTACCACTAATGTGCGTAAGAAGAGGCGGATGGCATCAGGGACGTACGCAGGATTTCATTTCGGGGGGGCCCAACTTTACCAAAAATCATGAAAAATTCAAATGTTGTGTAGCGTTTTTTTTTTTGTTTGAAAAATCTTTCTGACAAATACCCGCCTATAAAGCACTGTTTTTACTAAAGCAGTTTGCGGTACCCACTGTAGTTTGAAAAATAGTAAACCGATCAGCATATATTTTTGTGGGATCATTACGAACCTAATAATCTTGTCCATTATCGAAACGGAATTAAAAAAATAAATTTTTAAAAGTTTAAAATAAAAATTTCGATTTTAACAAAAAAAAAAAACTGTGAAAAAATTGATATTTTTGTCGGACAACGTCAGCAGTTTTTTTAAGGCTCTCTCGGTTAATCACATGCTTTATGTGTATAATAGTCCCACAAAAACATATAAAGACCGGAGCATCCGTTTTCGAGCTACAGTGGGTACCGCTTTCCAAAATGCCTCTTCGAGGAAAAGACGTTTTTAGTTTTTCTGCTACATACAAAACACAATAAATGTTTCCCTTCGAAAGCTCATATCTCTGTAAATTTTTGTCCGATGGACTGGAGATTTTGGCACATATTCCATTCTACATGTACTTTAAAATAAGCCAAACGAATTTAGATTTTTCGAATTTTATATGAAATGTACATAGTATATAAATTCAATAGAAAGAATTCATAAAATTTAGGATACAATTTTAAATATTTACAGAGTAGGATATTTAGAATTGAAAAAACGGCAATATCGAGCCACGTTGGTAAAGTTTTTAATCATACAGGTCCACGTTATGGTTTATCGCGGAATTGCCGTTGTCGTTGTTATAGCAAGATTTTCATTATTTCGATGATCTTAGCTTAATTTTTAAGAATATCGTCTGTCGTTGTCATTGATATGTTTCCAAATGAAAACATTAAGAAAAATTTAACAGTTTTGGAGATATGGTGCGAAATGTATAGAAATTGTGGAATTTTTAGATATATTATAACATTTGAGGCAGTAAATGTAGTTTTTCCAGATCATTATTTTTCCAAATATAAGACAAACAAATTTAGATTTTTCGAATTTTATATGAAATATTGGTACATAGTAGCATAGAAAGAATTCATAAAATTTAGGATACAATTTTAAATATTTACAGAGTAGGATATTTAGAATTGAAAAAAAGACAATATCGAGCCACGCTGGTAAAGTTTTTAATCATACAGGTCCACATTATGGTTTATCGCAGAATTGCCGTTGTCGTTGTTATAGCAAGATTTTCATTATTTCGATGATCTTAGCTTAATTTTTAAGAATATCGTCTGTCGTTGTCATTGATATGTTTCCAAATGAACACATTAAGAAAAATTTAACAGTTTTGGAGATATGGTGCGAAATGTATAGAAATTGTGGAATTTTTAGATATATTATAACATTTGAGGCAGTAAATGTAGTTTTTCCAGATCATTATTATTCCAAATATTTTATTCTGGCCTTTAACTACAAATTTGGGTCTGTACTTTCACAAAATCCTCACTTCGAATTGTTTGCACAAGATTGCCTTAACAATGTTGCACAGTGTTATTTACCGGAAGAGATAGAGTCTGATTCCAGGATTATTTTTACTTTTAATATGTTACAAAAGAATCGTTATAATTGTTTTCTTAATTGTTCGATTAGAATTTTTTTGGACTCGATGACAAACACTTTGATGGACTTAGTTCTATATAGTTTTGACAAATAACAATCGATCCTTTTTGAACCCCACATAATTATTCGCTAAGAATAAGCAAATTAATTTTGGAAATAGATCTTATTTTGAGAGACACTCCTCTCGATAGTTACCGCGCCCATAAGTTATTTTAGTTGGTCACCGTAGTATTTAGAGCTTTGTCAGGAAGCATGAACTTGTCCACGAAAAATAGGATATCGCTAAAAACAAGACTACAAAATGTCCAAAGGAACTGCAGTTATGTTAGACTTGTATGAGGGACCTGAAGATGTTGTCCAAACATATTCTCTTGGAACTTGATCTACTTTTGAAAGTAATTTTGCGAGTGGACCGAGATAGTCCATATTAGGTTCGATTTTAGACTGAATCGGTTAGTCCCTTCCACCATTTGAGTGAATATTTTTTAACTTTTATGGCGGAGGTACCGATATGACTTAAATTTAATTTGGACAACACATTACGAGATCCATATCTTGGACCAAATCAGTTGATCCGTTCCAGAGTTATCATGAGTTCCAACCTGCCAGACAAACAGAGATACAGACTGACGGTGCTAAGTAATTCCATCTTGCCTGAAACGAATATCGTCTAAACATATGTGGAGTCTAAAATCATGATTTTGATGAGACCTATTTGTATCGTATCCTAGTGTTTATAATCTCGTAACCTAAAAGTCTGAGGCTACAATTATACTTCGGTGATGATAAGGAAAAAAATAAAGTGACAAAAGTTAATTTGTCTTCGTTATTTTCTCATACTCTTTAGCAGCTTCTTTCTTCTTTATTTGCAAATCCGTTATCCGGATATAAGCGATCATACAATATTATTATAAATGTGTTATGCTATTTTATTTTATATTATACAGGCATAAACAGCTCTCTATTTTTTGCCGCCGAAATCATGCTTCTTTCATCATGGCAGCCTGTCCAATCTTGTATGTTTTTCAGCCAGTTCAATTCTCTCCTGCCTCTTCCTCTTTTTCCTTCTATATTGCCCTTTATGATGGTTTGCAGGAGTTTATACTTTTCATTTCGCATCAGATGTCCCAAATATGCAATTTTCCGAGCTTTGGCATGTCTCAGCAATTGTCTATCTAAACCCATTCTGCGTAAAACGTCCTGGTTTGTTACATGATCAGTCCATGGTATCTTTAAAATCCTTCGGTAGACCCATATCTCGAAGGATTCAAGTTTTTTCTCATCTGCAATTTTGATGGTCCATGTCTCAACTGCGTAAAGTAGTACGGACCAGATATAGCATTTCACGAATCTGACTTTTGTTGAGAGGCTTATATCGTGATTTGTAAAGACTGTTTTGTATTTGAAAAATGCATCTCTGGCCATCTCTATACGACGATTGATTTCCTTGGAAGAGTCCCATTTTTCATTTAACAATACTCCAAGGTATGTGAAATTAGTGACTCGCTCAATATTTTTATTATTAATTTTTAGTGTGGTGTGATAATGGTCATTTTTCTTACTCACAACCATGTATTTTGTTTTTTTAATGTTTATTTTTAGGCCATTTGCTTCGCTCACCCTTGTAAGTTTATCTACGAGCCTTTGTAAACCAGGTAGACTGCTAGCTACTATTACGGTATCATCTGCATATCGTATATTATTTATTGTTCGTCCATGTATTTGTATACCTATTCTTTCATTTTCCACGGCTTCATTAAATATTTTTTGGGAATAGATGTTGAAAAGCATAGGAGACAATATGCACCCCTGTCTTACTCCTTTTGATATAATAATTTCGTCCGTAGTTTCGCCATTTATCTCAATCCGTGCAGTTTGATTCCAGTATAAGTTTTTAATGCATCTTATTTCCTTCTGCCCAACTCCAATATCTTTCAATATATCTATTAGCTTGTCGTGTTGAACTGTGTCAAAAGCCTTTTCATAATCTATGAAGCAAAGGAAAACATCTTTCTGGACATCTCTGCACTTCTGCACCAGTATCTGCATGGAGAGTAAAGCCTCTCTCGTCCCCATGCCCTCTTTGAATCCAAATTGTGGTTCTCCCATAGCCTTTTCACATATGGGGTATATTCTTTTGTGTATTATTCTTAGAAAAATTTTTAGGATGTGGCACATGAGGCTAATCAGTCTGTACTCACTGCAATTCCTTGCATTCATCTTCTTCGGTATTGCTATAAAGGTCGATAATAACCAGTCATGTGGGTACTGGCCTGTATCATATACATTATTAAAGAGTTTTACTAATATTTGTATATTGCGTCCATCTATTAGCTTCAACACTTCGGAAGGTATTTGATCAGGTCCTGTTGATTTTTTGTCCTTCAGCGTTATAATTGCCTGCTCCACTTCAGACTCCGTTATCGGATTTCCAGCAATATTGATATTAACATTTTCGTTGTTGGATCGGCTTTCATCTGTAAACAATTCTTCAATATATTTTTTCCAATGGCTCTTTATTTGTTCTGTTTCAAAAATTGGCTGGTTGTTGTTATCAATAAGCGTTGTGGGGATATTTTTCCTATAAATTCCGGCCGCTTCTTTCAATTTTTTGTGAAGATTAAAATCATCGTGCACATTCTGTAGGTGTTCAATTTCTTGGCACTTTCTTTTTAACAGTCTGTTTTCGGCAGCACGAGTTGCTATTCGAATTTCTTTGTTGATTTCCCAATACTTCTCGTAATCAATGTTTTTAAATTTACTGCGTTCTGCTCGAAGCTCTAAAATTTCATTGGTCATCCATTCCTCATTATTTTTTCTATTGCAGTTTCCAAGGGAGTTTTCAGTAATTTTACATATTGTGCCCTTCACATTATACCAGAGGTTTTCCAAATCGTTCATGTCGATCCTTCCTAGTTCCTTGTTCATGCTATCCTTCACCTCGTTTTTAATCATTGGATCATTGAGTTTCTCACAGTTAATTCTTACCCTAGTCTTCTTTTTTCGTATTGTTGCTAGTTTTATTCGGATATTTAACATCAGAAGGTTATGGTCCGATGGCACGTCTGCTCCTGGGTAAGTTGAACATTTGGTCACGCAGCTCCTATATCTTTTATTTATCATAATGTAGTCAATTTGGTTACGCACTATATTATTTCTGTTATCCTGTGGTGATTTCCACGTATAAAGCCTTCTGGGGTGTAATTGAAATAGTGTGTTAGTGATTGTAGTTCCATGCTCTTGACAGAATTGTATTAATCTGTCACCCATTTCATTTCTTTCGCCGAGACCAAAACTTCCTGTAATACCGCATACTTCTTCGCTTCCTACTTTGGCATTGAAGTCGCCTTGAATTATTGTAATTTCATGTGATTTCGTCATTTTTAGCAATTCATTGATTTCGTAATAGAATTTTTCGACCTCGTCTGTGTTTCCATCACATGTGGGTGCGTATACTTGAATAATGTTTAAGTTAAGCGGATTTCCTTTTATTTTTATCATCATTGACCTATCGGACATTGGAACAAATCCAGCAACACAGCCAGCAACATTTTTGCTAACGATGATACCTACACCTCTTCTGTGTGTCCCTTCCATATTTCCTGAGGAGTATATCGACGCATTTTGGGATTTAAATGTGTGACATTCCGTCCACCATGTTTCACTAACGCCTAATATATCTATGTTAAGTCTGTTCATTTCATTGATAGTATTGTTAAGTTTTCCAGACTCATACAAGCTTCGGACATTCCATGTTCCAATGTTCAGTGTTTCTTGTTTTTACCTCCGGGGATTCTTAGCACCCTCGATTGGCCGGAGACTGAGGGCCGTGTGTTTTGTTGGTTGTTCATATTGTATGATTTTCATGGGAGAGTTACTTCAGTGGTTTCCCGTGGCCTTCTTTAGCAGCTAATTTCTCTAAAAAAGAATAACAAAATCTTGGCGATGGCAGTAAAACAAATTTCTAATTGGCTTTCAAGATGTAGTCCACGAAGGACCGACCTTTCCTACATTTTATCCAATAGACAATGGCATTAGAGGTACTCTCCAACCGAACTGAACTAAGTTATTAAAGTTTTCTCTTCCTTTAACACACTCCTTAACAAATTCCTGGGCAAATTGCTATTACACGACACAATGTGATTATTTTTCAATGTAGGTGGCAGTCAACAAATTAAAATTTAAATTTTTCCTGATAAGAATTGTAAGCATCGGACGCATCGTGGATGTATACTTCCGTTTCCGTTGTTGTTTTAGCTGTATCCGCATGTACTTGTCACTGGTTCACGAATGACCAACAGGAACGAGAGAAATAAACAAAGCGTAAAAGATTTATGTTCTCGTGAAAGCGAAAACAAAACAAAATGTATCCACGTCACAACAAAAAGATAAGAAACGAAAAATTCAAGCATATTTTAAGAAATTCGAAATAAACAATAGCGTATAAAGAATAGCAGAAGCAATAATGACAATGAAATTAATGCGTCTAATGTACTTCTCGTTTGGACATCCTAACAGCAACAATAATAAAATGAACAGCACGTTTGAATTCAAATTTGACACATTCAACATGGCATAGCGTAAAACACCAACAAACAACAACAAGAAATACACAGGGACACAATTAAAGCGCAACAAACGACAAGGACATGAAATGTAAATTTCTGCTTAAATTTGAACACTAATTGGATTGTAGCTGAGACTTTTTTCGTTCTTAGAATTTGGCAAGTGAATTTGATCACACAATAAGTTTTTGTCACGGGCAAGCTCATCGGCAACATTTTAAAGTTGCTGTTTTTTTAATTCATTCCTCGACTTCCCTTCGTTGTGAGACTTGGGTCCAAACGTGTTCTTACCTCTCTAAGGTAAGGTATCTTAACGTTTTATGTAAACTTTATGTTTTTTTAAGTTTGCCACTAGAATCTGATATATTAATTGCCGGTTTCTGTAGGACGATTAGAATTCAAAATCGTTCGAATTACTACACCTGTTTTGTAGAAGATGTTTGTTTGATTGAAAACAAAAATTAATCAAATATTAAAAAAAACAGAAGTAGTTCGAACGAATTCGTATTCGTATCGTCTTAGCCGGCATTTACACACAGACAATAGCAAAGATACAAACCTTTTTCTTATATTTTTCTCAATATCTTTTTCTCATATATATTTAAAAACTTATAAACGTATTGGTATAGAAGGTTTGTAATTTATCTATTATCTACCCGAAATTGTCATTTGTAAACACCGGGTTAGTTAAACAGGACATAGATAATAACATTTAATACACAGAATGTTAGTGTTTAAAAAAAGAACTTCTTAATCGTATTGTTAATAAAAAGTTTCAGGAAAATGTTAATATGATTAAACAATATTATTACATAATATATTTTTACACATTATAGCATAAATTTTACAAATTATAACACCCTATATGTTTTATTAATCGAAACAGCGACATTGCTACGTTAAAATGACTATACTACATACAGCTGTGTTCAAAATAATAGGAGTGCTCATTCACACCAAGGGATTGGTCGAATAAACATGGTTAAAATTACCCTTTTTGGTTTATTTTGAATTTGTTTAACATTGTTGACATCCCAACAGTTAATTCATCAGCAGAAATGTGGCAATCTGTTTTAAATTATTTACTGTTTACACCAACATTATAAATCGCCTTCAAATTTGTTGTTCAAAAAAATAGGAGTGCGGAAGAAAAAGGACAATAAAAATATTTTTAGTTGAGTTTAAAATCAAAATTGTCTATATTTTAGTTGACAGTAGTGAATCCAATAGATTTTATGAGATTTGATGGTTGTTTGAAAACAAAAGTTCTTTTGGAGTAGCCTAAAAACAGGTGATTGTCCTTGCAGCGATTTTTTCCATAAATTGAGCACGTATTGGGTAACTCAATGGATTTTGCAGACAGAATTTAAGTGATTAGAGTTGTTTGATGCTCTGGCTGTTATATCGAACAATATGTAATGATCGGTATCCCGGAAATTCGTGTATTTTGACCCTTGAGCCAAGTTAAAGCCGGTTTCCATTAACTCTTTACGTAAGGATCGGTTAAAAAAGCGTATCTATAAGGCATTAATTTCTCGAACAAGTGATGCTTTGAGGTCCTTAGCCTAAAAACAGGTGATTGTCCTTGCAGCGATTTTTTCCATAAATTGAGCACGTATTGGGTAACTCAATGGATTTTGTAGACAGAATTTAAGTGATTAGAGTTTTTTGATGCTCTGGCTGTTATATCGAACAATATATAATGATCGGTATCCCGGAAATTCGTGTATTTTGACCCTTGAGCCAAGTTAAAGCCGGTTTCCATTAACTCTTTACGTAAGGATCGGTTAAAAAGCGTATCTATAAGGCATTAATTTCTCGAACAAGTGATGTTTTGAGGTCCTTAGCATCTTAACTGCACTCAGAATTCATTATATGGTTCATTTTTGAATTATTGGATGATTGGCACATATGAGACATTTTTCAAAACGCTTTGTTGATAAGGAAACTTTAAGGACAAACTTTTGAAGTTTTCAGTTTTCTAATGAAGCTAACCTAAATAAAGTATTTTTGAGTGAAAAACGTACGTTTATATAGAAAAATATATTACGGCGTATACCAACCATAGTGCAATCCCAGCCTGCCTACACGCAGAGAAAAAAATATGTTTGATCCAACAATATTCCAAGAGCAAAATATGTATTGTTAACATATTGTTGGATTCCTCATGTAGTATTGTAAATCCAAAAATAGTTTGTGTCAACTGAACAATATTTCTCTCTTTTCTTCGAAAATTTGTTTCTCTTCTCTCGCTATTCGATGCCGTGTTGAAAAAACAATTTTGGTGAGTTGTGGTGTGTTTGTATGACATGCTGCCTTTACCTTTGTTTGTGTGTGTATGTACTTGTGAGACTCTTGTTTTTATTTGTTTCTGTTTTGTTTCATTCTTCTTTCCTTTTCATGTTTGTTATGGTGTTTAATTATTCCTTATGTTGTGGTGGGTTCTTGTGGCTTTTTGTTTGTCTTTGTTGTCAGCCAATGCAGCAAACCATGTATTGTGTTCATCAATGATTGCAATATTATACGCGACATTTATATCCAAGTTATGCGAAAAGTGTATATGAGAAGTATATGCACTCAAATCAAAAATTTCTGGACTGGTTTTCTGTATTGACAATACTTTTTGTAAACAAAATTAGATTATGATAGTTCCTACAATCGGTATTGTTAACGATTTTAACAATATTGCGGAAATTCGAAAGTTGTTTTTGTTTTCTATGTTTGGAACAAAAGATGGTATTTTTGGATTTGGATTACAATGTTTATACAAAACAAATACATTTTTGGAACCAAAACATATATTTTTGTTCCAACAAAAGCGAAAAATATTTTTTCTCTGCGTGTATCACTAAATGGTTCAAAGTACATTTCAACCGTTCACGTTTTCAACATTTTTTGAATAGAAGCAAAATTGATTGCATACACAAGGTTAGCATCCTAAAGACTTCCAAATATTATTTGGTTTCTGAATAAATTCCTTATAGATACGCTTTTTTGGCCGATCCTTACCTTAAGGGCTAATGAAAACTGTCTTAAACTTTGCTCAAGGATCAAAATACACAAATATGTATATAGGATACCAATCATTATATGTTGTTAGAGTTAACATCCATAGCATCAAACAAATCTAATGGTTAAAGCTTTTGTCTACAAAATTCATTGAGTTGCCCAATAAGTGCTCAATTTATGGAACAAATTTCTGCAAGGACAATCGCCTGTTTTTTGGCTACCTCCAAAGGACTTTTGTTTTCAAACAGCATTCAAATCTCATAAAATCTATTGGATTTACTACTGTTAACTAAAATATTGAAAATTTTGATCCTAAATTCAACTAAAACTATTTATATCGTCATTTTGCTTCCACACTCCTATTTTTTTGAACAAAAACTTTAAACACGATTTATAATGTTGGTAAAAACAGTAAATAATTCAAAACAGACTGCCACATTTCTGCTGATGAATTAACTGTTGAGATATCAACAATGTTAAACAAATTCAAAGTAAACCAAAATGGGTAATTTTAACCATGTTTTTTGACACTTTTATTTTTTTGTATGTGCGCTCCTATTATTTTGAACGCAACTGTACATATGTATGTATACATGTATGTGTGTACGTACAAAACAAACAATGCAAGTCCCACGAGACTTTTGAACAAAATTAAGTACTTAGACAAGCACATCAACTTTTTGACCAAAAAAACGAATGTTCATCTTTAACGAAACACGAAACATACATATCTCGCTACAGCTGCTATTTTTTACAGCATCGCTTCCTTGAAAGTCGTTAGTGTGGCCATGTCGAGCGAAACTGTTCTACGTCTTATGCTTCAATGACCACAGTTAAACGAAACCCCAAGCAAATCCTAAAAATATGACCAACAACAACAAACTACTTAGATGTACTCTATATTTCACTTAAATGAAATTCATACATCGTTTACTCTGTTTTGTTTTAATTTGTTTCTCTGTTTTTACTTTTCATTCGGCGTTTCAGCTGTTTGAAAGCAAGGGGACTACATTTTGTTATGTCGCTCTATTTTGTGACACTTTTATGCGTTACACATTCTTTTGCATAGGTAAAATGTAAACTAGACCAGAATCCCTTTATTATGCGTGTATATAGCAATTAGCCCCCATTTTTGTGGTATGTTGGTGTGTGTGTCTGGGTGTGACTGAAACAATAATTTTACCATGCTTCAGTGCTTACCCAAGGAGGCGTAAAAAACTTATGTGAAAAAGTCAATTTAGTTTTATTAGAAACAAAATAAAAAAATAAAGGAAAGGGATTTTTAATTCTCTTTTAGTGTGTAGTGTAGTTTATTAGACTTTTAGAAATTTAATAAAATTGTTTAGTCCATATTTACATTAGACAATTTTCCTTGCGGCAATTGTCAGTCTGTCGGTGAGAGAGGGTGTTGAGAGGCAAAGGGTTACCGTATGCCTCACCTCTCTCTCCTACAAACTGACAATTGCCGCAAGGAAAATTACCTAGTATAAACATTGACTTAGAAACAATAGTATCAGTTTGGTTGACTATGGTGTATGAGAAACATATTGAGAAATTTAAGTGTCCACCTTTTTATACATTGTAGAGTAGAGTGTGTAGTACCAAAACGTATGAGTAACGTCATAAAATATAAAGTGTAAGATTACGTATACACAGTTTGTTTATACAAATGATCTGAGCCATTGGAACTGCGTAGTGAACTAGGTAGTTACATATGTATACATAGTTCATTTGGCACAACTCTAATACATTGTAGATGTTAGCCCATATATGCACCTTGTCGTAACCAGGGTTTCGTAGTCTAGCCATTTTTGGTGCGACTGTGACTGCGGAGTCGCTTTTGTCACGAATCTGACTTCGGAGTCAAAATGAAGAACTAAGCAATATAATACTCAACTACAAAACTTTAATATGATGTAAAATATAAGCCACACTGTTTCTGCTGTATCTTATAACGAAAAGCAGCAACAGCATACATGTTAGAAATTTACATTCGGTTTGTTAATGCAAATAATTTAATGATTTGTTAATAATTTTTCTTTTCGTTTGTTCCACGTTATAAAGTTTAAAATAGAAAATACAAGGAGGGAACAACACAACGTCTACTATATTCCAGCGGATTTCGTTCAGGAAAATGCGCAAAGTGAGAACCATATTATCACGTGCAATTGTAAATCGACTGCCATGACATTTTAAAATTTCCCAACATACCTAAAAAGCTTGAGAATTATAATAAGCTTACCAACATAAGCCTTAAGCTTATAAAAGACTTGAGAAATTTGTTGTTAAAAGCTTATGCCATAATTAGGAAATAATCGAAACGGAGCCCTAGATTATAAGCTTACCCTTGTAACTAAAGAACAAGCTTATGCTTGTTTTAGTTTTTTATTATTTATTTCACAAGGTACCCACTAGATCTTTACAGTCAGTTTGATTTTTTTGAACATGTGGGTTAAGCCGTGTTGGCGCTGAGCGCCTCAATTGTACTCAAAAGATATATTTAAGGAAGTATTCACTTCCTAAGACATCCTCATGTAAAAATAATGACTTTTAGGTCAACTTGTAAGTAGTTACTACTGCCAAAATTTACTGAATAAAGTCATTACTTTGTAACAACTTTTTGCTGCAAAAACGTTATTTACAAAATCAAAGTTTTATACTGAATTGCGTTACAAGATTACAAAGAAGGCACTTTTTTATTTGACGAAAATTAATATACGATTGGTTCAAGCGGCACATTTTAGATCCCCTAAATATAATAATTAATCCACAAACACCCCATACGGGACAAGGTAGATTTCTCTCATATCAATGAGTGCACCCCGATTCACATTAGCTCAATGATATGGAACCTACAGATTCTTGCACCCAGGCTTATGTCCCTCCCCAAGACCCGCCACTCCCCCGATGAGGAACGTTTGTTACAAAATTTAAACACTTTCCAAAAAAAAAAAAATAATTATTATTTGAATCATACTAGAAATTATATTTTACAAAATATTGAAGATTTTTGCATGTGTATTGACCATTAAATTTTAAGGCGTTTTATGTATTTTCAAACTTTTTCCATAATTCTTGTTGGATATCGTGTCAAAACTTTTTAATTTCTTATACTTGAAGCATTGAACTGTATATAACTGCAAAAAATACCTAATTTTGCTTTCAAAAAATATTTTACAGAAAATCTTCTAAAACGTGCAAGTTTGTTGCAAATGCATTGGGCACCTTTGTACATATTAACATATTGTGATATCTTATCTTACTCTAACTCCCACTTGAATTGATAATTTTTACTCTAATAATGATTTAGATATATCATAATCAAACACAATTCTTAAGAAGTCGCTCAAAGATGTGATATGTAATAGCTGTAGCCTTGGTTAATTCCTTCCCAACTATATGTACTTGTGTATATAACAGAGACGGGCTTCTTTGCAAAGATGTATAGTGTGGGCGCCCACTGAGTTGTTTTTGCATTTGCTTCTCTCTCTCACTTACAGTGTACGTGAATAAAAACAAACGATAAATATCATGTGGTTGTTGTTTTCTTCACCCATACATAAACACATACTAAAACATTGATGGAAATTCTTGGGCGACCCTGGTATATAATGATGACATCTACTGACTTCTAAGTCTCTTCAACATTTCATTGAATTTGGACATACGTAACAAAAGCATGAAATCGACAGAAAAAATATATGGGAGCTATATTCAGATATGAACCGATCTCGGTATAATTTGACACATTTATTTTTCGACCAAATCCGGTCTCAAATTCCAAATTTCGTTGAAATTGATCATACATAGCGAGTTTGCATAAAATACAGGGAATCGGCCGAAAATATATATAGGAGCAATATCCAAATCTGAACCGATTTTGATATAATTTGGCACATTTATCCAAGATATATCCAAATCTGAACCGATTTCGGTGCATAAAATAAGGAAGTCGGCCGAAAATATATGTATGTTGGAGCTATATCCAAATCTGAACTGATTTGAATATAATTTGGTAAAAATTAGTTCTATATCAAATTCAGTCACACATACCAAATTTGGAGATTGTATCTGTAACAATTCTAAAGATATTTGCATAAAAAATCTAAATTTTTTGGAGGTACCTCCGGTTTTAAATTGTTAAATCCAAACATATTTTATGTTTGCATCCAAACATATTATATGTTTGCTGCAGTTTTTAACATATATTTTTCTGGGTGTCGGCAACATTTCATTCTTTCTCGCTACAGGAAATCGTTTTGAGAAAAAAGGTCAAAAAGTCGTAACACTACTGTATATTTCCCTTTATTTATGTTTGAAGCTATATAAGGTTTATTATTTGAAATAGGCTTGATGTTGTCGAATACTCGAAATCACGACAAAAATTGTTAAACCTCTCATCGTAATGTTGTCTTACATTTTCTGTATATCAGATAAGGACAACTTCTAAACAATTGGTGTTGTACGAAGCTCGAATCGTCGTTCAGACTCTGCAATAAAAAGGAAGTACCCAATTATCGAGCTAAAAATAGTATCGTACTGCAATCTTTGATATTATAAAAGTTCCTTTGTCTGATCTAAATCTGACATAGAATGAAATCAATCAAATCTCGCTCCTCGAAATACTGAATCTGAAAAGAAAGAAGTAACGACTTTTGGAAAGAAAATGTTATAAATTAATAACGATAAATGATATTTTTATCAAAAACTCTCTCCTACCTATTCGTTACATTTTATTCTTAGAGATCCCTAAAGCAAGTCGGTTTGTAGATTCCTACACGCAGAAAAATATTTGGCAGATATATATTTGGATCCAAACATAATTTGTTTGTGTCCAAACAAATATATGTTTGCAACATTTTGTAACATATCCCAATGTTATATGTTTGGGTACCAACATATTTTTCTTTGGTGGAGAGAGGATGTTTGTCAAAGAGAGTAACAACAGGGATCTCGCGGCTGCGGAATGCCGGTTTATAATAAAGAGCTGTGTGTATGGTGTAATAGGAGATGCAGAAGTGATGTCAGAATGATGGATACTGATGTATTTAAGTTATAACGGGCGGTATATTTGGAAACTTTGGATTCTATAAACTTAAAAAGTGTTCGAAAGCTCATCAAATGATAACTAAACACAAAAATTGAGTATATAGACACTTCCAGAAAAACGAAACGCCGATACCAAAAGGAACATCTTTCAAAACATTTAGAACTCGCCAGAGCCCATTAACATTACATTACATTTACAGTTTTTTATAATTTTCTGATTAAATTTTTGATTTTATTCTTCTTATGTGGACATTAAATATCTGTTTTGTCATCTTATTCCATTATAAACGCATTTTTTAAATTTTTTGGTATATTCCCCATGCATAATAGCAAAGCCTAATTGTTTTAAAATATTTTCCTTTTGGTACCGGCGTTTCATTTTTCTGCAAGTGTCTATATACTCAATTCTTGTGTATAGTTATGATTTGATGAGCTTTCTAAAATTTTTGAGTTTATAGAATCCAAAATTTTCAATGATACCTCCCGTTATAATTTCAATACATCACTATCAATCATTCTGATGTGGACCAAACCCCTACGATCATATGTTTTTCAAGGCCCAGACTTCTGGCAATTGCAAATACATGAGTTGCATCAGTTGAATTTTATTAAATTGACAACTGAAATGTGAAGAAATTTCCATTAGTTTTGAAAATTTTGACCCTTGGACCCATATCCATGCTTCTCCCGTACGACCCGCCACTCCCGCGAAGAAGTACGTATGACTGATACCAGTTTCAAAATTTTATTCACTTTTAATCTTCCCAAAACAAATACAATTGATTTGAATCACACAAAAAATGATATTTTACAAAATGTTAAAGCTTTTTGCATCGGATTTGGTTCAGTTGCATATGTTTTAACCATTAAGTTTTAAGGCGTGTTATGTATTTTCATATTTTTTCAAATTTTTAGTTGTATAATGTGTCAAAACTTTCTATATTCTTATATTTGAGACAATGTACTATAAATAGTTTAAAAAAATACTTAATTTTACTTTCAAATAAGTATATAATTAAAAAAATTAAGTAACAGTGTTTTATTTATAAATGCACTTAAAAGTAGAAAATAATTTTTCATGATGGAATCTCTCAAATAAAACGCTTGCATTTGAATTAAATATTGTGACAATATTGAACGGCAAGCGTTTTATTTTAGAGATTCCATCATGAAAAATTATTTTCTATTTTAAGTGCATTTATAAATATAACACTGTTACTTAATTTTTTTAATTATATAGTTATTTTCTAGTTTTTAGTGCATTTAAAAATAGAACACTGAAACTTATTAATTTTATAATTATTTTTAATTTTTTGTAAATAAATTTTTAAGATTTTCAATTTTATTTGTATATACTTGACATTATAAATGATATTTAATGATGGTGCACATATAGCGGTACCACCCGATTTAAGTTGTTTTGAGGATTTTGTCTTCATTTTTAATCCGAATTGGCAGTAACTTGGCATTTCGAGTTCCCAGTTGTACAGAAACTTCCCCACCAAAATTGTGTACATGCGTCAGATTTTGAAAAAAAGTATTTATTTTTTGACCGTTTGTGTGCTTGTGTGTATGGATGTGTGTAGTAGTCAACAGGTTAGACTGAATGTGGAAAAGGCAAGTTGAGAAGGGGAAGTTCGGAGAAGGTTGTTTGGAAGTTCGGAGGGGGGGTGGAAGTTCCGTAATATGGGGGCTATACCAACATCTGGACCTATGTCACAATTTTTGGTGAAGAAATTTCAGTACCACTGGGATCTCCAAATGCCAAGTTACAGGCAATTCGGTATAAAAATTAAGATAAAATCCTTAAAACACTTGAAATCGGGCGGTACCGCTATATATATATACCAAAACCTTGACCTATGTCCATAATTTTTAATGGGTACGTTTCTGTGCCATTGGAAACGCTAGTTGTCAAAAAACAGCCAATACGGGCTTAAAATGACGATAAAATACCTTAAATCGAGTGGTACCGCTGGATGGGAGCTACAGGAAAAAATGGACCCATATTGGTTTTGGTTTCATATTCATGTATTGTCATCTAAATCTGAAAAGTGTGCAAAGTTTTAGTTCGATTGGTCAATTACAACTGTGTTAAAAATGAGTTACCAGAATTGAAAAGCATGTAAAATTGAACACTGTACAACACTGTAAAAATGGACCAATATTGGTTTTGGTTTCATATTCATGTATTGTCATCCAAATCTGAAAAGTGTATAAAGTTTTAGTTCGATTGGTCAGCTACAACTGTGTGAAAAAGGAGTTACCAGATATGAAAAGCAAAATACCGGAAATCGGGTGGTACCGTTATATGGGGGCTATAGGAAAAAATGGACCCATATTGATTTTGGTTTCATATTCACGTATTGTCACCTAAATCTGAAAAGTGTGCAAAGTTTTACTTCGATTGGTCAACTGAAACCGTTTTAAAAATCAGTAACCAAATTTGAAAAGGGGGTTAAGTTAGACACCGTAAAAACACTGTAAGAATGGACCAATATTGGTTTGGATTTCATATTCATGTATTGTCATCCAAATCTGAAATGTGTGCAAATTTTAAGTTTGATTGGTCAACTGCAACTGTGTGAAAAATTAGTTACCAGATTTAAAAAGCAAATTAGATAAAACGCTGTAAAACAGTGAAAAAATTGACCAATATTGGTTTTAATTTCATATTCGTGTATTGTCATCCAAATCTGAAAAGTGTGCAAAGTTTTAGTTCGATTGGTCAACTGCAACCGTGTTAAAAATGAGTTACCAGATTTGAACTAAACACACACTAAATCAAGTTAAATAAAACACTGTAATAATAAAAAAATATTTTAAATAAAATTTCCTAAAACGTGCAATTTTGTTGCAAATATATATTTGAAATATGGATGTACCTATTTATTACATTGTATAATCATTTGATTCCAGATGCCGATTTCCCGCTGATGATGTCAACTTTGAGGAAAATGTTTTTTATTTCACAACTAAGGAGAAGCGTTAATCGATGTTTCTATAATTTTTTTTTTTTTTTTTGAAAGTGCGACTTGCTGAGAGCAAGTGAGCATACATTTCAATGTGTTTCACACTGACATTTACGCTCCCGTGCTCTCAGAAAGCGCCCACTGGTGCATGTGTGCATGTTTTTTTTTTTTTTTGAGGCTTTTGTGTTTGTATTTGTTTGCTCCCAAACATATAATTTGTTTGCACCTAAACATATAATTTCTTTGCACCCAAACATATAATTTGTTTGCATCCAAACATATAATTTGTTCCCACCCAAACATATAATTTGTTTGCACCCAAACATATATTTGTTTGCAGGACCCATACGCATGTTACGTTTGGGACTGCTTGCATATGTTAGAGAGGCCTTTTTTCTGTGTGTACAAGTAGCCGCATAATTTCTTCCCAAAACAAAAAAGTAAATATTTCCAAAATTTTTGTTATAAAATAACAAAATTATAAATTAAAATTAAATCACGACCTAGAAATTCTTAAAGAAGTGCAATTGGAGTCCATGTCGAAATCTGAACTAGTGATGAAAAGATAAAAAATAGAAAAACCTTTTGTAAGGTGAAACAAAATCAGTTGCGAAGAGCGGAGGATATAAATTCTGTTGCGGTACAGCGGCTGTGATTAAATTGCAATTTTGTGTGTATACTCTTTGCTGATAAATTAAGTGTAGTTTTTTTTAATGAATTCGTTTGAATTAATAATAGCTTCGTTCCAGTACTTTTTCAATGGCAAAGATAGCAAAAGAGAGAACTGCCGAATTTGCTCTCAGAACACATACTTTTTCAAAAAGTACAGGAACGGAAAATGTTGTAAAGTTCAAAAATATGCCAAGAACGAAAATGGCAAACGTCATATGAAAAATAAAAAAAAATATGTTTGTATGTATCTTTGCAGCGAATAGTAATTTCGAATTTTAAATCAAATGTTATGTACCAAAGGAAGTACCATCAACAACATCTGATGCAAATCATTTGCTGGTCATTTCGAAGTGAACGTGAGGTTGTGGAGGACTAAAAGTTTCAATAAATTTTCCAAATCTAGAACGCCCTTGGGACAACAAAAATCATAAGAAATGATTTTTTAAAAAAGCATCAAACATCCCCTTCGACCAATCTGGCGTAGGCTAATCAATATACATATGTACATATCTACATATATGTTGACAATAAAAATCATGTTAATAATTCCTTAAAAGATTTATTGTTCGGGTACTTATTTCATCAGTTCATTTTGTTTTTGGTCCTATGTATGTATATCAAGCAATTAAAATAGAATTGGCTAGTTTTATCCTTTCCATTCTGTGGTGTTGAGGGAAGGTAACATATGGCTTTAGGGAAAAAATATGGTATTTCGTATGCCAAAGCATTTGTTCCACCGAGGATATCCTTTTAGCAGGAGCTAAATTTGAAGGGTTTGAACAATACAAATCAAATTGCTGTGGCGTAAACCTGTACAGAAGATGATTCCATCTGTGAAAATTGACAACTCCCAGTATCAACTTGCGATACCATTCTTGCATTTGTCACAATTGCCGTAGTTGATCTGTAAGATTGAAATTGTTAAAACAATTATGAGCTTTTATGACATTTTGTATTTGAATACCGCGTATTTTTATTTAACGATTTCACAGTTAATAGCAAGATGAATTAATTTAATGTTGGCTGCATAAATTCACTTTAATTTGCTTTAAAATTATTTTTATTGATGTTTTGGTTCAGACTTTTTTATTTTTATTTCTTTCAAAAAATGTCAAATATTCCTTTTGACAAATTTCCAATTTTTACACAACCAAATTTGTGTAGTAGAAAATAGTAGAAGAGAAAGCCATTTGGAGCCATTTTTTTATTAATTTTCTCGTTTAGAGTTAAGCTTAATGATCTGAAATTATTTGCAAGTGAAAAAGGAAAGCCATGGACTCGAACCCACATAGTCACCAAATTACGTTACCTGGTTTCATTGGTGGTAAAGCAAATCTTCGGACGTATCGACTATGTAATGGCTTCTCTGTCCTAGAACTTATCGTTTTTCAAATGCAAATGTGTTTTTATACATTAACGGATATTTGGCCGTTGAAATGTATTTTCTTCACAACAACCGCTTTTTGCGATGCCTTTGAAGTTATGAGTTTTGGCTTTGAACGCTAACACGCCGTGACAACATTTTTTTGATATGTTTTCAAGGACGTGGGTTCAAATCCTAGCCGGGCTCAGCCTATTTTTTATTTTTTGAAATTTTGCCTGTTAGGGCAAAAGAGAACAGCAAATTTTGCCAGTTTTTGTAGTACAGGAATGAATTTTATCAAAAAATTGTAAAACTAGTACTAAATAGTACTATTTTGCAGGTTCTGGAACACAGCTAAAGAGTTTTGTTTGTCATGAAAACCATACTTTAATACAGCATTTTCCTTTTTTTCAAATAAGGCATGAAAATGGCATGCCAAAGGGTTAGTGAAAATTACGTGTCAAAGCATTGGTGAAAATGACATGTCAAAGCATTGTAGAAATGACATGTCAAAGCATTGGTGAAAGTGACATGCATAGGGTCAAAAATGAATGTCATCTTTTGGGGGTCACGCTCATATAAAATTCATGAGTGAAAATGCTAAAAAGCTCACATGTCAGATCACTTGCACCCATAATTAAATAGCATCCTTGGCATCGGGTACTTACCCACGAAAGAAATTATATCGTTGTAATCAAAATAACTAGGTATACTTTAGATGGGAAATTCAAAACAATCGTGTACAGCCCTTAAAGGAAAATTTGAGTTTTTGGAGTTGTCCGATATAGATATTTTTGGAAGATCAAAAAAATTTGGGAGAAATGGAACCATGTGCAAAGGTTGGGGCAATGTCAGACACTCGCGTCCATAAGCTAAACAAAAATGTCACCCTTCTTAGTCTGATGGACTTTTGAGAGAAATTGAAGATGTGTAAAGTTTTAACCAAATCGGATACTCAATTCGTAAGTTACCGTGCTTTTGAATCATAGGTGACCAATAGGAGAAAGATTAAAATGAGAATGCATTGTAGAAAACGCAATTATTGCAAATGTATTAGTAAATTGTCAAATGTATTGTAGTAAGTTAAACAACAACAAATCAAAACATTTGTTCTCCTTGTTACCCTCTTTCTTGGCAGTCGTGTCGTATGTGTGTAAATTGCTGAAAAACATCTGCACGGCCCTGTTAAACGTGAACGCATATGTTTTGAATCATTTAAATTTGTGCCAGCAGGGGTTTTTAGAGCTTTTCGAACTCGGTCGTCTGAAAGTTTTCGGGGTTTCTAATATTTTCAAGTTTAAACAGGCATAACTTCTTTTTTCACAATGGATTTCTATTGATTCTTGTTCCTTTTACAGGGGTGAATAATATCTTTCGAATAAGTTAATATTTTTTTTAAATCGGTTAACAAATGGCAAAGATGGACGATATCGGTCCACGTTTTGGTATATCCCCCTTATACCGCCCGATTTGAGATATTTTCAAGTTTTAGCTACATTTTTTAGTCGAATTAGCAATAATTTGACATTAAGGGATTCCAGTGATCAAGAAACTTCTCCGCCAAAAATTATGGACATAGGTTTAAGTGTGATTTCAGGTATTTTGACGTTTTTAGAACAAAATGTATTACACTGTGTTCCCTCGATATAAGAGTATTATATTTTTTTATTTTGCAATTATTACATATACTTCGGGACATGAGAATAGCTTAAGAATTCCAATGTGAGTTACATACACAGAATTGTACTAATTTTTACATTTTGAAAAATATACACTACACTACATACAACGAGAAAGCAATATGTCTTCTATGTATTTAGTTACTTCGTATGCGAAAAAGGAATAATATACAAATAAACAGTAATTAATATGGTGAACACTGAAAAGTTTGATGCACTAATACATTTTTGAATTGATATTTTATTTTATTTAAATACTGTTCGTACACCTTTTGTCCGAATTTCAAAAAAAAAACCCCTTATCGCACCTCTACACTTCAACTGCTGCCTACATTTAAAATTCCAGTCAATGTTTAATTAGAACGGTATGTGTATTTTGAAAAATTTGTCCACATTTTTTATCCCCATTTTCCAACCGAATTTTGTGAATTTGTGATATCAAAATGTAGAAAACCTATATTCAAAATATGTTACCCTATATAACAAATTTTGTTGAAACGATACGTTTGACTTTTTGATTTCTGTAGGCCAATTCTGTAACTTTTATCGAATTAAAAGTTGTTAACATTTCTTTTGTTTTTGTAACAAATGCAAAACAAATAAATGAAATTGTTGTAAAATAAACAATGAGTAAAGTTGTTAAAAAGTTACTGAATAGGGGGGCTGTACATTATTTAGAAACCGAATTCGTGTTAACATGAAAACAATAGTACACTATTCAGTACAATTTTTAAAATCCTTACCTAAAATTTTTCGGTTTTAGCTCTACTTTTTCACCCAATGCCAATGGTATTACATGTAGAAACCTTTCATACATTTAAAGGCGGATTTTAGTAGACATTCTGATCCAATATCAACAGTTATTCTCATAACAAATTGCATTTATCGATTCACAGAATACCAGTGCTTCTATATTTAATATTATTTAATACTTCTAGTACACTTATTGTACGACCACCTCTAACATAGAATCTGACAAATAAATAATAAATCGGAATTCCACTTATATTAATTAGCCCAATACCAAATCTATTGGGATTTTGTTCTTTTCACACGCTAATTATATAATTCCAGCTTCATTTCTGCATCCAATGTCAAATTTAATACCATTTAGTACATTTCGCAATAAATCAGCCAGCCCTCGGCCTAATTTCAGAATTTGTATGCATTTCAAAAAATCCTTATCTAAACAAAAAATCCTTATCATACAACAATTCGCAATTCCCTTAATGCAACACCAAACTGGTACCATATTTAGTACTTAGAATATGTAATAGTTTCAACAATTACTTTCTTATATCCAACCGCGTTTTAGTATTTTTCATATACATAAGTTCGAATTTCCAAAACTTCCTCACCCAAATCCAAATTCTGGTACTATTTAGTACCTTTCGTACCCATATGTACGTACGAATTTCAAAAACTACCTCCATATCTCAAACCTACAGTCCAACAGTAATAGTTATTCCAAATTTCAGAATTCCAACTTTATAGGTTCGCCCAAATTCAAATTGTACCAAATATAGTACCTTTTAGTACTATTCGTACACATGAGTACACAACTTCAAAACCACTTCCGTATATCAACTCGTCTTCTAAACCTTGATTTTCATTCCAAATTTCAAGATTTTAGCTCTATCCGTTCACGTAATACCAAATGGTACTAAATTTAGTAAGTTTTAGTACTTTTCGTACACTTATTGTTCGAATTTCCAAAAACCCTTTGGTACACCTTTCTAACTCTCCATCAGTGAACCTCATTCCAAATTTCAGAATTCTAGCTCTTCGCGTTTGTCTAATACTAAGGGTACCATATTTAGTACCTTTTAGTACTTTTCGTACCGTTCTCGTTCGAATTTCCACACATCCAGCCTTATCTGACACCTTCGGACCAAGAGTGGCCCTCACCCAAAATTTGAAGATTCTAGCTCCAGCCGTTTAGCCTGGGCGTTGATTATGAATCAGTCAGTCAGTGAGTCATCATTACTGAACTCTTTTATAAGTATAGAAATTACCAAAAACCCAGCCTAATCAAGCACCTTCGCCACAAGTCTAACCCACGCCCAAATTTTCCAGATTCTAGCTTCGTCTGTTTCGTCTGGGCTTTGATTATTAGGCGGTCAGACACACAAATGAGACCCTTTTTAGTACATTTTAGTGCTTTTCGCACCCTTCTAGGACGAATTTCCCAAAAACCCTGCCTTATCGAGCAAGATTAACCCTCACACAACATTTCAAGATTCTAGCTTCAGCCGTTTCGTCTGAGCGTTGATTATTATTTTTAGTACATTTTAGTACTTTTCGCACCCTTCTAGGACGAATTTCCAAAAACCAAGCCTTATCGAGCACCGTCGCCACAAGTGAAAACCTCACCCAACATTTCAAGATTCTACCTTCAGCCGTTTCGTCTTGGCGTTGATTATTAGTCAGTAAGCCATACAGAAATCACCATTGTTAGTACATTTTAGTACTTTTCGCACCCTTCCAGGACGAATTTCCAAAAACCCAGCCATATCGAGCACCTTCGACATAAGTCTAACCCTCACCCAAAATTTCAAGACTCTAGCTTCACCCGTTTCGTCTGAGCGTTGATTATTAGGCGGTCAGCCTCACAGATGAGACCATTTTTAGTACATTTAAGTGCTTTTCGCACCCTTGAGGGACGAATTTCTAAAAACCCAGCTTTATCGACACCTTCGCCCAAGACTAACCCTCACACAAAATTTCAGGTTTCTAGCTTCTGCCGTTTCGTCTGGTCGTTGATTACACTGTGATACAAAAGTTGACAAAAAATTTTGCAGGTGTTCTGATGGATAAATTCGGTTTTGTGGGAGTCCATAGAAGACGAAAATACCTTTTGTTTCTTTGGGTCACTTCGGTTTTTGATTTTATAACGGTAAATGTAGTGAAAAATGGGCTTTCTTGGATTTTCAACTTTTAACGGACATTACTTCTTTTTTCCGCAACCGATTTTCACACTCTATACCTTATTGGAAAGGGGAGAATATTGTATTTCGAACAAGTGATTGATTTTTAAAATCCGTTAACAAGTAGCTAAGTAATATATGTTTTTATGTGACAAAAACGCATTAAAAACAGTAAAATTTGTATCCTTGTGCTCTAGGCTGCGTTAACGATACCTAACATTAAAATTATTTACTGTTAGCAAGTAGGAAATTTAGTTGGCTTTCCAAAATGGGCAAAACCAACGAAATAGGTTGAAAAATGAATGCGCTATGGCATTTTTTTGTGTTTCAACTTTTTGTTTTTCATATTTTCCTTCCGGTTGCGGAAAAAAGAAGTAAAAAAAACCCCTTATCGCACCTCTACACTTCAACTGCTGCCTACATTTAAAATTCCAGTCAATGTTTTATTAGAACGGTATGTGTATTTTGAAAAATTTGTCCACATTTTTTATCCCCATTTTCCAACCGAATTTTGTGAATTTGTGATATCAAAATGTAGAAAACCTATAATCAAAATATGTTACCCTATATAACAAATTTTGTTGAAACGATACGTTTGACTTTTTGATTTCTGTAGGCCAATTCTGTAACTTTTATCGAATTAAAAGCTGTTAACATTTCTTTTGTTTTTGTAACAAATGCAAAACAAATAAATGAAATTGTTGTAAAATAAACAATGAGTAAAGTTAAAAAGTTACTGAATAGGGGGGCTGTACATTATTTAGAAACCGAATTCGTGTTAACATGAAAACAATAGTACACTATTCAGTACAATTTTTAAAATCCTTACCTCATATTTTTCGGTTTTAGCTCTACTTGTTCACCCAATGCCAATGGTATTACATGTAGAAACCTTTCATACATTTAAAGGCGGATTATAATAGACATTCTGATCCAATCTCAACAGTTATTCTCATAACAAATTGCATTTATCGATTCACAGAATATCAGTGCCTCTATATTTAATATTATTTAATACTTCTAGTACACTTATTGTACGACCACCTCTAACAATGAATCTGACAAATAAATAATAAATCGGAATTCCACTTATATTCCTTAGTCCAATACCAAATCTATTGGGATTTTGTTCTTTTCACACGCTAATTAAATAATTCCAGCTTCATTTCTGCATCCAATGTCAAATTTAATACCATTTAGTACATTTCTCAATAAATCAGCCAGCCCTCGGCCTAATTTCAGAATTTGTATGCATTTCAAAAAATCCTTATCTAAACAAAAAATCCTTATCAGACAACAATTCGAAATTCCGCTTGTATCCCTTCATGCAACACCAAACTGGTACCATATTTAGTACTTAGAATATGTAATAGTTTCAAAAATTACTTTCTTATATCCAAAACTATATCCCAACCGCGTTTTAGTATTTTTCATATACATAAGTTCGAATTTCCAAAACTTCCTCACCCAAATCCAAATTTTGGTACTATTTAGAACCTTTCGTACCCATATGTACGTACGAATTTCAAAAACTACCTCCATATCTTAAACCTACAGTCCAACAGTAATAGTTATTTCAAATTTCAGAACTCCAACCTTATAGGTTCGCCCAAAGTCAAATTGTACCAAATATAGTACCTTTTAGTACTATTCGTACACATGAGTACACAATTTCAAAACCATTTCCGTATATCAACTCGTATTCTAAACCTTGATTTTCATTCCAAATTTCAAGATTTTAGCTCTATCCGTTCACGTAATACCAAATGGTACTAAATTTAGTAAGTTTTAGTACTTTTCGTACACGTATTGTTCGAATTTCCAAAAACCCTTTGGTACACCTTTCTAACTCTCCATCAGTGAACCTCATTCCAAATTTCAGAATTCTAGCTCTTCGCGTTTGTCTTTTTCTGACACCTTCGGACCAAGAGTGGCCCTCACCCAAAATTTGAAGATTCTAGTTCCAGCCGTTTAGCCTGGGCGTTGATTATGAATCAGTCAGTCAGTGAGTCATCATTACTGAACTCTTTTATAAGTATAGAAATTACCAAAAACCCAGCCTTATCAAGCACCTTCGCCACAAGTCTAACCCACGCCCAAACTTTCCAGATTCTAGCTTCGTCTGTTTCGTCTGGGCGTTGATTATTAGGCGGTCAGTCACACAAATGAGACCCTTTTTAGTACATTTTAGTGCTTTTCGCACCCTTCTAGGACGAATTTCCAAAAACCCTGCTTTATCGAGCAAGATTAACCCTCACACAACATTTCAAGATTCTAGCTTCAGCCGTTTCGTCTGAGCGTTGATTATTATTTTTAGTACATTTTAGTACTTTTCGCACCCTTCTAGGACGAATTTCCAAAAACCAAGCCTTATCGAGCACCTTCGCCACAAGTGTAAACCTCACCCAACATTTCAAGATTCTACCTTCAGCTGTTTCGTCTTGGCGTTGATTATTAGTCAGTAAGCCATACAGAAATCACCATTGTTAGTACATTTTAGTACTTTTCGCACCCTTCCAGGACGAATTTCCAAAAACCCAGCCATATCGAGCACCTTCGACATAAGTCTAACCCTCACCCAAAATTTCAAGACTCTAGCTTCACCCGTTTCGTCTGAGCGTTGATTATTAGGCGGTCAGCCTCACAGATGAGACCATTTTTAGTACATTTAAGTGCTTTTCGCACCCTTGAGGGACGAATTTCTAAAAACCCAGCTTTATCGACACCTTCGCCCAAGACTAACCCTCACACAAAATTTCAGGTTTCTAGCTTCTGCCGTTTCGTCTGGTCGTTGATTACACTGTGATACAAAAGTTGACAAAAAATTTTTGCAGGTGTTCTGATGCATAAATTCGGTTTTGTGGGCGTCCATAGAAGACGAAAATGCCTTTGGTTTCTTTGGGTCACTTCGGCTTTTGATTTTATAACGGTTAATGTAGTGAAAAATGGGCTTTCTTGGATTTTCAACTTTTAACGGACATTACTTCTTTTTTTCCGCAACCGATTTTCACACTCTATACCTTATTGGAAAGGGGAGAATATTGTCTTTCGAACTAGCGATAGATTTTTAAAATCGGTTAACAAGTAGCTAAGTAATATATGTTTTTATGTGACAAAAACGCATTAAAAACAGTAAAATGTTTATCCTTGTGCTCTAGGCTGCGTTAACGATACCTAACATTAAAATTATTTACTGTTAGCAAGTAGGAAATTTAGTTGGCTTTCCAAAATGGGCAAAACCAACGAAATAGGTTGAAAAATGAATGCGCTATGTCACTTTTTGTGTTTCAACTTTTTGTTTTTCATATTTTCCTTCCGGTTGCGGAAAAAAGAAGTAATGTCCGTTAAAAGTTGAAAATCCAAGAAAGTCCATTTTCACTACATTTACCGTTATAAAATTAAAAACCGAAGTGACCCAAAGAAACCAAAGGTATTTTCGTCTTCTATGGACTCCCACAAACCCGAATTTATGCATTAGAAGCCCTGCAAATTTTCACTGTAGCGCAGTGTTATTAAGCGGCCAGCCACACAAATGAGACCATTTTTAGTACATTTTAGTGCTTTTCGCACCCTTGTAGGACGAATTTCCAAAAACCCATCCTTATCGAGGACCTTCGCCCCAAGACTAACCTTCACACAAAATTTTAGGTTTCTATCTTCAGCCGTTTCGTCTGGGCGTTTATTATTAGGCGGTCATCCACACAAATGAGACCATTTTTAGTACATTTTAGTGCTTTTCGCACCCTTGTAGGACGAATTTCCAAAAACCCAGCCTTATCGAGCACCTTCGCCCCAAGACTAACCCTTACACAAAATTTCAGCTTTCTAGCTTCAGCCGTTTCGTCTGGGCGTTGATTATTAGGCGGCCAGCCACATAAATGAGACCATTTTTAGTACATGTTAGTGCTTTTCGCACCCTTGTAGGACGAATTTCCAAAAACCCAGCCTTATCGAACACCTTCGTCCCAAGACTAACCCTCACACAAAATTTCATGTTTCTAGCTTCAGCCGTTTCGTCTGGGCGTTGTAGATCTGTCAGTCATCACTTTACTCTTTTATATATATAGATAACACATTAAACATAATATTTTTTTAAATTTCAAAAATCAAATGATATGCCAATATGAAAAACGACTAGTTGCGGAATTTCAAATTACAACCAAAAATACATCTTTAATTTGTTGTTTAATTACTGGAATGTAAAATGTACAAATATGCTTAAAATGTTTGTACGAGTTGCAGTAGTTGGGTACGTAAATAAATATCTGGTTATGCATGTATATTAGGGTTATTACTTTTTGGCCTTTTCTCCAAAATGATTTCATGTCGATAGAATGACCGAACTTTTGCCTATTATGCTAAGTTTACATTTACGAAATCCACTCGATTTCAACTCTCAATTCCATAGCTCAAACGTCAAATGAAATCTCATCTGGATTTCTTTTGATGTTTAACCTATGGATTTAACAGTTGAAATCGAGTGGATTTCGTAAATGTAAACTTAGCATAATAGGCAAAAGTTCGGTCATTCTATAGACATGAAATCATTTTGGAGAAAAGGCCAAAAAGTAATAACCCTAATATACATGCATAACCAGATATTTATTTACGTACCCAACTACTGCAACTCGTACAAACAGAGGATTTCGTAAATGTAAACCAAGCATAAGTGACTAAAACAACGTTTATTTATAAAATTATAGTTTTGTAAGAAAATACTATGAAATAAAAAACAAAAAAATGCACAACAAAATATTTCTTGTTGCGCTAATTAATAAACTTTTTCTTTTTTATTCCATTTAAATATTGTATAAGATCACTCACGCAAATTCATATTGTATCATATAAAGTTATATCTTAGCAGTCAGGTGAGGAACTGCCGAGATAGAGTTACTGAACGTATACATCCCGCCGAGAAATAGCTGTATCTCAGATTACGAGCCTGACATTAACCCGATTTGGAAGGTCATATTCGCCTGGTCCTGAGGGACTATAATGCGCATCATGAGATGTGGCATTCGGAGCTTCGTCGAGCCAACCCCAATGACCACAGAGTCAGGGAGCTGACACTGGAAGTTAACAGGCTGGTCGACGAAAATAAAGAGAACAAGTGGTTAAATCTTCTGAAGAGTTGCAACATTGGAGCCGATATAAGTGAATTGTGGGCAACGGTTAAGTCACTCTCGAACCCTGGAAGGATGGAAGATAGGACCTCAATAACGTTTGGCGACGTTACGGTGACTGACCCGAAGAGGTGCGCAAGTCATTTCAATCCACAGTTTGTCGAGAAAAAGCAAAAGTGAATCGTACAGGCCGATTTCGCTTTTGTCGCCCGTAGCAAAGACATTTGAGGCCTTAGTCCTCCTCAGTATCAGGAATAGCTTTCAAGTTGCCGATCATCAGCATGGATTCCGTAAGCAGCACAGCATGACAACAGCGCCATCTCCACAAATATTTGTCAAGGACTCAACCAGAGACCGCCGTGTGATAGAACGGCGATGGTGGCGCTTGATTTATCAAAAGCCTTTGATACAGTTAGGCACTCCACGCTGTTTGAGGACATTGAAAAGACAACCCTCGGCCAATCTTGAAACGTTTGATAGTCAACTATATGTGTAGTACGTGGAATTCAGGAACAAGAAGTCCAAATCCCGTATAGTGAAACAGGGAGTACCCCAAGGTGGGGTGATATCTCCGGAACTGTTTAACCTCTACCTCTCCTTGAATGTCGTGGTCGACGGTAGCAGAATTCCGACCCCTGCCCCAAAATTTTAGGGGTCACATTCGACACTACTTTCAAGCCGTGCGCGCACGCCACAGCTATCTGCGACAAACTAAAAAGCAGGAACAGGGTCCTCAAGTCCCTATTCCCGGCAGCACTTGGGGTGCAGATAAAGAAACCATGTTGGCCACATATAACGCGTGGACCATCTGCATAAGGAGGCAAAGATTCTTCCAGTAAAGCAAAAAAATGAGATGCTTTCGTTGCAGTACTTGCTTGGGTGTTACCGTGAGAGCCATCCCAATCACCATCTGCTGGCTAGGCCCGACAGATTCAGGCATATACGGAAGGATATTCGTGCTCTAGGGAGGGAGGTCCAACAATATAGGAGAGAACCCGTAGATCAACAGGCATATCAAGCAGGTTTAAATAGTATTCACACGGATGCAGTTGCTAAGGCCAAAAGCAAATATAGTGTGCATAAAGTTCTCGGAGTACGTCCCCCATTTATCGTAGCTGAGGAGCTGCCACGACAAGCCAGATTAGTTTTGGCTCCACTACGCTCTTATTGGGCGGAAAACGACCGCGCCGTGCAAGACATCTGCCCAGTATGCGGCATGGGCCCACACGACACAAAACACCTTTTCAACTACCCCGCCAAACCTACTCATCTAACTCCATCGAAGCAGCCACTTTGAACTGGAGATAGATCCAGAGCCAGATTGAACAGAGGAACGAACATACAAACATAATAATAAACACTGTTATAACAACAACGACACCGAATCACTGTCATATACCCAGAATTTTTTGTAAACAAACTTCTGTTTCATAGAAGAAATTTTTGAAAAAATTGTACCGTTGTAAAGAAGACCTCAAAGAAATTCAAAATTATCCAAGTGGAGCTTTTAAACTGAACTTTTTCCGAATTTTATTTTTAGAGAAATTTTGGAAAAAGTTGTAACGTTATAAATATGGCCTCAAGGAAATTCAAAACTATCCGAGAGGAGCTCTTAAACTTCACTTTTTCTGAATTTTGTAAGGGAGGTATCCGATGAAAAATTGTGATCTTTTGTGGGGAGGTGCCCGAGGGAGTGGACCAATATGGCCCATCTTCGAACTTGAATTTAGTTTGTGCAAAATATTACGAAGTGCAAAATTTGGTTAGAATTGGTTGATCCGTTCGAGAATTATCGTGCGGACCAGTCAGGCAGAATCGGCTCCAAATTATGTGAAACGAATTTCATCCAATGATACTTGGGGTCTAAAACCATTAATTAGATTTTTGGTCGTATCAAAGTGTATAAACCCACTTTACCCTAAAGTCTGAGAGTATAAATATACCAAAAGCCTTTAGAAATCGCTTTCAGGGCATGAACTTTTGCGCTCTATAGATTTATTGATTTGTTGTTATCAATACATGGTACGGGACATTTTTTGTTATAGCCCTAATGTACATACATAAATGTCTGTAGTTATACATGAGATTGTTTTTACATAAACTTTAAACAAACAATAAAAACAACAAATCAGTCACATACACTGTGTAAACGTTTACATGCTGGCATACAACAATAAAAGGACTAAAGTTATAACGTTGAAAAGTGAAAAGAGCAAATTGAAATGTAATTTAAGTGTTCGGAATACGAGAGTAAAAAATTAAAGTGGCATGTGAAAATTCACCAAATTTCCCAGTTTGGTAATTTGTACTGTACCAATAACGGTTATAATGATGACGATATCCTTTAAAGAACTGCGTTTAAAAATGTATTCAAATTGAATTTAACCTGCAGAGAGCGGGCAAAATGGTATTGGCACACGTTATTTTTAGTAACAATATCACAGCAAATGACATTTAATCTTTGATTCATTTGAATGACTTGTAAGTGTCGACTATTAGTATGGCATAATGATGCATTAAAAAGTAACTTTTAATTATTGTCATATGCGAAAACAGGATTGGTATCTCGCCACAAGCATGTTTAGTTTTGCCTTGTCTGTGCTTATAATTTACTAATAATCATCGAATATCCTTTATTTTATAGTTAATAGAAAATTCGTTTTGAAAATTTGGGTAGAAATTTTCTGTGCAAAATTTTAAATTCGTTTGGATTCAAAAGTGTTAACAAGACATTACTTGTCTATATCGATTCATAACTTTCCCCTGATCAAGAATATACTATATACATTATACAATAGGCGCAAAAGTTTGAATGGAGTTCAGATATCAACTAGAAAAGACACATGTAATTTTTGGTAATGATCGTAACATATTTAGCTTGCTAAATGGGCCAAATACGAAGCTATTTATAAAACAACAAGTGAGCACAGTCTATAGTCGGGACGGGGTCGACTATGTAATACCATACACCACTACTCCCTTGCATAAGCTTTTCACTCTTAAACATTTCTTTTAGGGAGACATAAGGCGAACTGAACCAAAATAATTAATATTTAATTTTATATTTGACTACAGTCGATATCTGCTTGGAACTGATGGTCTTCTTGATTAGCATTTTACATGTCTTTAATACACCAAATAGAAGCAGAGGTACAGTGGCGGCCATATAATTAAGAACGACATCATATTAAAAAGTATTTGACTTGCTACGTTCCAAATATTTGAATATTTATATGGAACAAAATTTGTAAATAAAGTACGCGGTAAGCACTTTTAAATAAAGCCAAAACATGTTTTAATTCTCCCTCGTTTATACGAAAGATACCACGATTTAGTAAAATAGTCATAAATCGACCTGGCCACATAATTAAGAACGATATAAGTAAAGGTTACTTTAAGGTATTTTTCATACACAATATGTGAATATATCGTTATGTATTTTAGAAATCGATTACTTTGATTCATTTTTAGTATCAAATGTCCTTCAATGGTACATATTATTGAGTCTAAGTTTGATAATTAGGGCATACCTAAGGTTTTCCAAAATTTGCCCATAATTTGACGAATTTATTTTATTTTCGGGATCTAAAGCCACAGTTTTGGCTTCCTCTCATTCCCTCGACGACGCTCTAAACGATACCCTGTGATTGTCGTTCCATAGTCGGAGCTTATTTACCCTTAAATTGGCTTTTGTCCCACTTGTTTGAGTCCTTTACGAGGGATTTGTCTGGGAAATAGTTTCATAAGAGTCATTTCCACCTTATAAAGCGGAAGGATTTTTGTCCTCAGGTTGTAGACAGGAAATGAAACAATAATATAACGTCTACACCAAAATTGGAAGAATTCCACACCGAATATAACATTTATTAACATAATGTTTTGAAAGCTCCAATTCCACAATAATGTTGTGTATGTACATCAGACATTAGTTTATACAAACTTTGTATTTTCATCCATAAAAATTATTGATTTTATTAGTTTTGATATTAATATGAGCTTCATTGATTAAAAAGTCTTACATAACTATACCTACCACACCCACAAAGACATTGTGCAATGAAGGCTTTCAAAATATTATACCTTTCTTTTTTGTTTGGTGTACCGTTAGGCCAATTTTTTGTACAAAACGAAATTATTTGTTTATTTCCTGTCTACTACCTGCAGGCAACAATCCTACCGATTTATAAGGTGGAAATGGCTCATACGAAACTATTTCCCAGACAATTCCCTCGTAAAGGACTCAAAGAAGTGGGTTCAAAACCAATTTAAGGGTAAACAAGCTCCGACTATGGAACGACAATCACAGGGTATCGTTTAGAGCGTCATCGAGGAAATGAGAGGAAGCCAAAACTGTGGCTTTAGATCCCAAAAATAAAATAAATTCGTCAAATTATGAGCAAATTTTGCAAAACCTTATGTATGCCCTGATTATCAAACTTAGACTCAATAATATGTACCATTGAAGGACATTTGATACTAAAAATGAATCAAAATAACCGATTTCTAAAATACATAACGATATATTCACATATTGTGTATGAAAATTACCTTAAAGTAACTTTTACTTATATCGTTCTTAATTATGTGGCCAGGTTGATATATGACTATTTTAATAAATCGTGGTATCCTTCGTATAAACGAGGGAGAATTAAAACATGTTTTGGCTTCATTTGAAAGTGCTTACCCTGTACTTTATTTACCAATCTTGTTCCATATAAATATTCAAATATTTGGAACGTAGCAAGTTAAATACTTTTGAATATGATGTCGTTCTTAATTATATGGCCGCCACTGTATTTGTCATTAATGTAAAAACTTCAAAATATTAAAATTGTGTTAGCTTAGCGCCTTGTCCAATAACTCCGATATTTTATCATAAATGCCACGTTTTGCATTAATTTAAAGCTCTGGTGGTTTAGTTTCATTCTCAAGCTCTCTCGTTGGAATAATTCCAACAGAAGCAGAAATATCTGACATGGAAATAAAATTCCATAAATTGGAAATTGGGATATCCCAGCGTCGTTTTCAACATCAGAAGCATTTCACCAGTTTTGGTAACGCAATTGGTAACATTTTAAAGCTCAGAATGTCTTCGTTGTTGCAACGCATCCAACCAAAGCTGAGATACTCGTTAGTAAAATTCAAATAAAAAATGGGTAATTGGGATGTGCGCCAACCTATTTAGCATCAAAATAAATGAGATGTTTTCCTCATCCTATAGCCTGGCAGGAGGCAAGGCAGGGACGTAGCCAGGATTTCATTTCGGGGGGGCCCACCTGACCAAAATTTGTAAAGTTAATGTTAGCGAAAATTTATTATTTAGCAATGATTTAAACTTTATTTTAGGCTTATTTTACTGATGTAATAATTTTCATTACTACTTTTTAATTAAAATGGCGTAAGATTTCTTGGCCAATTTCCCCTTGTTTCAGGCTTCAATTTTCCACTCCAGAATATGGTAAATTTTTCAATTTCGGAAGTTCAGGTGTCCAATCGTTTTTATTGTCATAAAGAAACCAACTATCGTTATTTCCCTAAAGATATTTTGGTGTCCAATCGTAGATCTTATCACAAAGAATTTATGAAGGCCGAGTGGTTTTCTTGATAAAAAAAATATTCTGAGCAATAGTGAGTCAATCATGCACCTAATCGCGGGTATGTAAATGACGAATTCTATTGCCCAATCGTGCATGTAAATAGACTATTTTGGCGTCCAATCGTCGGACTTCTCTTATAGAAATTCTGGTTTCCGATCATGGATCTTCTCATAAATTGACCAGGAACTAGGAAAACTCTGGCAACCAGTCTTGAATTCTTTTAAAATGAAATTCTGGAAATTCTGTATACATTCTTTTAGCAAAAATCCATGAACAACATGTTTTCCAATCTACATTTTTTATACTCTCAGCCTTTAGTCAAAATAAACCTCATTGAAATAATGGTTTTAGGGCCAAAGTGTGTTTGGAAGAAATCTGTTTCAGAAAGTCCTCCGTCTTGGTGGAGGACACGATGATTCTCGAACAGATCGGTCCAAAATTTGGCCTTCGTTTTATTTTGCCCAAATTTTGATCAACTTCGAAGATGGACCATATCAATCCATTATTTCGGTAACCTTCCACAGAGTATTTCAAAAATGTTCAGAGATGTGCAGTTTAAGACCTCTCTCGACAATAAATAAGTGGATATGTGTAAGCTGAAGACCTAAGTAGTCATTATAAGTAAAAATATGATATAAATAAATTAATAAATAAAAAGACCTCTCTGGAAACGCTTTCCTTTTTTGCAACAAGTGTTCTCGGGGCCACTATTACTACAGTACAAGTTTTTCAGGGGCAAGTCCATACATTCAGAGAAAATGGCCCGAAATATGTAAAGAACACCTACGGCCGTCATGTGTAGTGACTGGTGCGCACGACAACTTTCGAACCTTATACTGCGGTACATCCTTCAAAAACCATCAAAATAGTTGTTAAATGCAGTTTAAGATCTGTTCGAGGATCCTTAGAAATGTTTACTGAATGTATTCTATATTTCCTGAAAAAAAACTGAAAAATATTCTGTGACGAACTGAAATGACGGGTGGGAGCAAAATCTTTTAAAAGGAATGACTTCCAAAATAAAATCTACTTCCAAAATGAACTATGTCGGTCTGGTCCATTTCTTCAGGTATCTTCTCCGCAACACTTGTGATCAATGATATAACCGACATTTTGTCGCCAAGTTCATACGTCCGAAAATGGCTACACAATTCTGAAAATCTCCTAATACATAGCTTTGGGTTAAAGGATTTTGGTTGTGTGGCCCCTATTCGATCTGTCCATAGATGAAAATTTCAGTTCACACAGACTCAGGGTATATTCCTGTCCGGAAAGCCGACTGATTCTTGTTGAGGTTTTGACGATGAAGAGAATCTGTTTCCGATCAGTTTTTTTTTTTTTTGATTTCGTTTGTCGTCCCAAAGTCCTTTGTCAAAGCAGGAAAAAGAAACATTTCTACAAATGTGCATTCATAATTCCCAAAATACAATTCAAAGAGTAACACTATGCAACACTGAAAATGCAAACAACTTCTAGTATACATTTTTTGAAAATACATATTTAGACTACAAAAACCATAGTAGGGTTTTGTCCTGTCAGATCCAGTTCGGATTTTAAGGCCTCATCTAAACCGGGCATTTTGCATTTATCAGGCCTTTATCCACGAAACGAATAGGAATTTGGCCTTGCTGTCTTTAGCAATATTGCAGCCCTGTACTAATAGAACTTATCTTCTGAAAAACCCACATAAGAAGTTTGAGGCAATAAATGCAGTTTTTCGAGTTCATTATTTCTCCAAATATTTTATTCTTGTCCTTATCTACAAATTTGCTTCAGAGGTCAGAAGAAGATTCGCATTGGTTTCAGAGAAAAAGGGCCGAATTTCTTTAAAAACTCAATATTTTACCATGTTTAGATGGGGCCATAACATCCGAGCTGGATCTAGCACAACAAAACCCAACTAAGGTTAATTGTCGTTTGGGTCTGTACTTTCAAAAAATCATCAGTTCGATTTGTTTGCACAAGATCACATGTGCAACAGTGTAATCGACAGAAAAAATCCCTGAAGTTGAAATTCAATGTAATTTCGAAATATTGGGAATAATATGCAATAAATAAAATATAAATATTGACCTCAAGCCCATTAATCTTGGTTTTATTAACATTCGAAAGGTAGAACAAAACATAAAAGTACGACAGAAAAATCCTTTTTTGTACAATAAACATTTACTAATTTGTAACAAAAGACCAGTTTCTAATAATCTCAACGAACGAGACTGCGGTGGAACAGAAGTTTTATCATAAAAAATGGTTGGTATAGTTCCTTTTTGCAAATTTGAAACATAATAAAGAATAAGACCACAAGGATGTTTTTTTCTAGATATTGTTTACAAGCCAGTAAACATCTTGTTCTGAACTCAACAACACTTAGAGTCAGCCTAAAATTACTATTAAACGCTTAAACAACACCTTAAAACTAACCAACAACTATGCAGAAAATTGCTCAAAACACCTAACTTCTTCAATATTTCATACATTCAATAAGTAAACCAATGTTATTGACCCAAATACTTTACATATTTCTCTAAAAATCTAAAACATTTTAAAATTTTAGTCAAAAATTAAAAAAAAAGTGAAACATAAGCTAATATCCTATGGGAACGAAAATCATTTCGGGGGAAGAAAAGAAGAAACCTCACTGGCTACGTCGGTGAGGCAAGGGTAGTCTTTATACCCAAACCTGGCAAGGCAAGTTATGCAACACCAAAATCTTATCGACCGATAAGTTTAACTTCATTCTTACTCAAAACAATGGAACGGACAGTCGACACCATGATAAAGAGTAAGATCCCCAACGATATGCTTAAATTCAAACAACATGCATACGTTAAAGGCAGATCAGTGGAAACTGCATTGCATGAGGTAGTACACCACATAGAAAGAACCTTCGAAATGAAAATGTACACACTTGCTGTATGCATCGACATCGAAGGCGCTTTCAATAACGTAAGCACCGAGACACTTATCCACTCCTTAGACGAGTTTCAGGTAGACAGGGCCTTAAGGAACTGGATAAACCACATGCTAAGGAATAGATGGATAAGCTGCGGGCTATACGACGTGAAAATAAGAGACAAAGTTGGACAAGGAACGCCACAGGGAGGGATACTTTCACCTCTGTTGTGGGTTACCACCATAAACAGTCTCTTGAGGACCCTAACCGAAGAAGGATTTGACCCAGTCTGCTACGCAGACGACGTTATAATACATCTGAGGGGAAAGAATCCGAATCAACTCTGTCGAAGAGCAGAAACGGCTCTAAAAATTGCTTTTAACTGGGCCAGGCCGAGAGGTCTGAACGTCAACACGGAAAAAACAGAATTATGTCTATTCACTAGAAAAACGAAAATGGGACACTACGAGGAACCAGTTTTTCTAGATAAGACAATAAATATCTCCTGTACAGTTAAATATCTAGGAGTAATTCTGGATAGGAAACTTAAATGGAAAGTCCATATACAAGAAAGGGCTAACAAGGCCCAAATATGTTGGTCAACCTGCAGAAGGGCGATAGGCTCAAAATGGGGGTTCAATCCTAGGATGATACACTGGCTATACAGAAGCGTAATTAGACCAATTCTAACGTACGCGTCTGTGGTATGGTGGACAGCCATGGACAAAAAATGCAATGTGGAAATATTGCAAAAGGTCCAAAGAACATGCTGCCTAAGCATTAGCGGAGCAATGAGGACCACACCGACTAGGGCTCTAGAAACAATTTTGTTTGTACACCCAATAGATATTCAGGTAAGGTATGAGGCAGCTATCGCAGCTGTAAGGCTAAAGTCGATGAGCGAGTGGATCGAAAAGAGCCACCAAACATACCACCAAAACATATTAAAGGTCACAACGGGTGAATCTATAAATCAGGTAGTATCGGACCGTATACCTGAAACTAGTGAAGTAGCCTTGTGTGAAGTGTCAATACCTGACAGAGACATGTGGATCGGGGGAGCTCTAGCACAGATTCCCGCTGGAAGCTGTGGGTTTACGGATGGGGCTGTGCTAGGGGGGAGAACCGGACTGGGTCTTTATATAATGGAACCGGAAACGGAAATCTCCCACCGTCTGCCGGATCATAACACGATCCTGCAGGCGGAACTCCGGGCGATAACAGAGTGTCTGCTTTGGTTTGATACTCACACAAGGCCTACCACTGTAAATATCCTTACGGATAGCAAAGCAGCCATTAGAGCTATATCAACCAAGACAGTGAAATCTAGAACTGTCTTGGAATGTATTAAATCTATAAATAATTACTCCCAACACGGTAAGGTAAACATTATATGGGTGCCAGGGCATACCGGGATTAGGGGTAATGAAATAGCAAACTCCTTGGCAAAATAAGCCAAGGAGCAACCCACTGTAAGTCTAGAAAACGCTAAGCCGTTTAAAGCTACGCGACTAGAACTAAAGACATGGGCAAAAAATGCACATGTATCCCTCTGGAGTAGTGAAGAGAAGGGAAAAAACACAAAAAACATATGGGGAAACCCAGACGAGGACAAAACAAAAGAATTACTTTTACTAAGTAAAAAAGATATTAGTAGACTGACAGGAATCCTTACAGGTCACCTAGGTCTAAAAGCGCATCTGCACAAAATAGGTTGTGCAGAAAACAGTGAATGCAGAGCATGCGGAGAGGACGACGAAACGTTGGAACATTACCTCTGCCATTGTCAAGCCTTCACAAATCTGAGAACCCAGTTACTAGGGAATGACATTATACCAGGACTCGACCAAATTAGGACAATCGAGTTCAAAAAGATCAGAGACTATGTAAATAGGACAGAGATCCTAGACTAAGTCAAAAAAAGATAATCCTCCATAACCCAAAAATTAGAGCGCACAACAGGCCTACTTATGGCTTAAGTGTATGTCCACATGGGCATGTGGTGATCTAGGATCACCCCTCTTATCAACCTAACCTAACCTAACCTCCTCATCCATAATTGGCTTTCCTTTTGAAATGCGCGGAGATATTCGAATAAGAATAAAACTTTGATTTTTTGTCCACATACGTTTTTTGCTCATTCCGACTCTTGAATATTATCCGACCACCACCAAACTCAATATGCTTCTTCCTCTCTGGGAGCCCTACTAACCACCAAAATTTCGTGATGAACCTATCAAAATTGCGACTTGTAGCGTGATTACAACAAATGGAAAAATGGGATGCATTGCCGACTTAGCGATATCTCCGTTGTTTGACCACCTACCCTACTTTGCAACAATGTAAAGGAAATCTTATTATCTTCCATTGCAATGAAAAATTCTGAAAATATGCTAAAATTTTTTGCCGATGAGCAGCATCACCGCCACCACCAAAAATAAAGGAAAACAAAAACCTCATCTTGAAGAAATGTCCGATTTCACTCAGAAACCCCCATATACAGATTATGGTTGGTTGGTTGTACTTCATAACCTCAATTAGTATGTTTAATATAATTTTTTAAATTGCTATTCCGATACGATATATGTATTAGGAATTATATCTAGACTGATGAATTGAGAAATCTGAGAAAGTCTCCTAGACCTAGTTCAGTTGTCTCAGCGTGAACATGAGGACAGCGCGTCTTGTAGATTTAAATCTTAGTTTAATTTGTACAGGGCAGCAACAGAGGAGATGCTTAATTTATTTCCTTATAACGGCTTCGAATTGCAGAAACAGTAATTGAGGGGACCAACATATAGGCATTCGATTCCACTATATTTTATATAGAAATGCTAAAATAATAATAGATCCCAAAAGTCAATGTCATCGTTAGGCGTTTTTCTTATTTTTCAACTGTCATGACATACATTGGATACATTTGTATTGGCAAAATCAGAATATTATTTGTAATATTTTATGTTCTCACTAAACACGATTTAACACTAAGTATTTACATTGATATGAACGAAGTCTTCTTGTCCTTTCGAGGATGTTGTGGGAACATACGTATACACAATTTTTTTTATGCGACACCACCCTAAAGTGTTTAGTTATGTCAGATTTTAAAATTGCAAAAGTTTGAGCACAATCGGAATATTTTAATACGTGACACTGGGGTCTCAAAGTTTACATAGTAATTTGTATGGGGTCAAAGGTGAATTTTCACGAAATTGCCCTAAAGGCAACATTTATTATCCAATCGGAGAGAAAATTTTACAAGTTCATTTGCTGTGGCTAGAAAAAAATCATACAAAAATTTATGAAAATCGGGAATTTTTTTTAGGATTACTTGCTCAGTCACGGAAATGAACTGGTAATATTTTCTCAACGATTGGACAATAAATGTGGCCTTTAGAGAAATTTCGTGAAAATTCACCTTTGGGACCATACAAATTACTATGGAAATATTGAGGACCCAGTGGCACGATTAACATATTCCTACTATGCTCAAATTTTGGCAATCTTAAAATCTAACAAAACTAAACACTTTAGGTGGGTGTCTTTGAGTTAAAACCAGTCTAGTATGCATGTATTTTGTGTATCTAATATATTTATGTATGCATTTGCACATCTTATAGCGATTGGTTGTTTGTGTTGTGAAAATTGAGAAATGAATTAAAATTAATATAAATTTTTCATAAATTTAAGTAGTCTCATCCAAAAACACAGAACGCATAAAACTTTACGATCTTCATTTTCTTATTTCCATTTTTTAAACTTAATATTATATTAATGAAAAATACACACATACAAGCAAAAAACAATGCAGAAGTCACTCATGCTTTCATCAATGTACTGTTTTCAGTCGTTTTATTTTCTGTTAACAATAATAATAAATAAGCAAAAATCTTCAAGGCTGATGACCATTTCCATGCTACAAAAACATTCCAGAATTACCTCCACCCTTGTAGAATGAGTTTAGAAAACTGAAATTTATAAATATGATATGTCAAAGAAAGGATATTGGAAAGTAGATAAAGAATGTTAGGATACGGATTTGATAAATTCAATACAAATACAGTCAGAGTCAAAAGAAAGTTTACACCTCATAAAAAGTTGTTAATAGCATAATTATACCGGTATAAGGATATAATAAATATAAAATATAAATGCAGTTTTTCAGGTGTTTAGTGGTGAATTAAAATCCAGAAAATATTAGGCCTTGCATAAGGTTAATTATGATTTAAATGAAGATTGATAAAATAACCCAAAATTTTTAAGAGTCAAAAGAAAGTTTACGCTCTTGCCAAAAGTAAAACATTTTTAATTCGTTTCCTTGGCATGCATTTATTTTGGCTTTTTAACTTATTTTAATCCTATTCGAATGCCAAAATAATAAATCCACCTGTATTTTGGCTTTAGGGCTTTATTTAACTTTCTTTCGAATTTTTTCGGTAAGTACTCAATGGATTTGAGGTCTAGAGACTACAATAAGTGATCCTAGATGCATGGGAGTAAAGTATGGCAATATGTTATTCATTAATATGGGCGAAGCCTTCATATCCCTGCCCAAATGTCAGATCCACCTTTGGCATATGCCCCAATTCAGTTCACTAGGGTCATTAATTTCGTGTCAATATGAGTATATGATATTGTTCTCCCATTCATATACAATAAGAGGTAACTGCGGAAGAGGAAATTGAAATAAAAAATGTGGTTTTCCTGGGTTGGTTAGGGCAGTTGATGGCACTCATATACAGTGAGTCTCAGTGAACAGTATCCACTTCAGTTTCTTTCATTAAAACTGCGATTGCTAACAGTAGGGTCTTAACTTAAAATTAATAAAATAAAATTAGCAAAAATCAGGTAAATTTAGATAAAACAAGTAAGCCAAGGCTATAGTCGAACGGGGCCCACCATGTGATACCCTACACCTTTACCACTGGGAATTAGCTTTTCACAAATCAATTTTTTTTGATGGAACAAATAAACGTATTGTAAGAAATAACTTTGTGGATTCTGGTACCGTATCACACCAAGCTTAAATAATAATGATTTTGGAAAGGTGGTAAAGCGACCCATGCTGCAACGTATGCATGTATAAAAATCCAATGGGACAATTAAACCGCTAGTGCACCATGTAATTTGCAATAATGCAAAAACTGGAATAGGAAAATGTGGTTCTCTACACAAAAGCAGTAGTCCCGTTATCTAGCAGACTCGTTATTGCAATTTGCATCAGGAGGAAAGGTCAGTAGTTCTTTTTCCATATGTAGGCTACTTTGCCGGTATATGTCCTCGAAATAAAATATAGACCTAAAATATTTTTTTTTTATTTTTCATACAAAAGTTCATTTCACCTGCTAAATAATATCAGATCATCCTCCAAAATTGTAGGCATCTTCTTCTACCTAAACTCTTACCTCGTGCAAAATTTCGTGATTATTGAGCTATAATTGCGACCTCTAGCGTGTTTCATTTTTTTTATTATACTACAAATAAATTACAGGGTTTATTAGGTTGTAACTCTGTTATCATATCATGTACACCAACACAATTGAAATCAATAGAAAGGTCAAACGTTCCTCTTCTAAGTATAGCTTACTTGCCCGGAATGTCTCTTCCAGGAAGAAATATAAGCTGTATATTAAAAATTTTCACAATTTTCACACAAAAGTTGGGGTCCATTTAACCCTATAAATATTATCTGATCGCTTCTCTTCTTCGCTTCTTCTTCGTCATATACTCTTACCTTATTTAAAATTTCGAGGCGATCGGACTATTATTGCGACCTACAGAGCAGTTATAAAATCGGATACAAATTTTGTTTTTGGTCCATTTCACCCGCTAAATATTTCAAAATCATCACCAATTAAAATAGCGATCTACTCTAATGTGAAGTCGACGTCCATACCAAATTTCGTGACGATCGGTCCATAATAGCGGCCTGGAGTTTGATTAGAATTTATAATTTATAAAATTGTTAAACAACATCGATTTCTACCTCACAGTGAAAAGTATCAACACTATTTAACAAAAAGCACTTGGTATGATATCTTTTGTTATCCTTTACAGCTCTTAGCCTTTTTGGCATAGATTTAACTAATTGTTCAGTGCAAGTGACGTCTTATATTTGTCTCCAAAATACTCTATAAATTTTCTATAGGATTCAATTTGAATCACTTTTGAACAATTATATAGCATCCATTCTCGGACAATGTGTGATTTGTGCTTTGGGTCATTATTTTGATAAAATTGGAACGTTGTTTTTTCAGCGCTACTTTTCATGTTCACATTTGAATTATTTGAGTAATAAATGGTACAAAACGGATGCAAACTGCTGGGAAATGTTACTTTACTTATTTTTACAGAAGAAGAAATACCGTCGATTCTTCATATTATGTGAATTATTATTTGACATAATTTGTTTACATTTCTGTCTTCTTTTTATACCCTCCACCATACTATGAGGGGTATATTAATTTTATCATTCCGTTTCTAACTACTCGAAAGAATAATTTTAGACCCTACAAACTATATATATATTCTTGATCAGCGTACAATTCTACATCGATATAAGTAGCCATGTCCGTCCGTCTGTGGAAATCACTCTGGAGCCCGAACGGTTTGAGGTAGTTGGATGAAATTTTGGCAAGATCTATTGTACGTACGTAGGACTTTTGGTATTGAAAACGGGCTATGAAGATCCACGTTTTCGTATAGCCCCCATATAGTACGCTGCACTTTAAGATATTTTGAATGTATTAGTCCCATTTGACCACAGAATCGGTTGTAATTTGGTATTTTGTGTTTCCAGAGGTCAAGAAACATTTTGTAATGTGCCAGGGGTTAAATCTGTAACAATTTAGGTGGAAATATTTAGAGATGAATCCTTTGGCCTGGCATGCATAATTTACCAGTCTTATTGCTCGTCGCAGGGGTGGGATCTTGCCGAAAGTCCATCCTTACGATATGCCAACTAACAGCTTATTTTTTATGGATGTATAAAGAGAGACAGGAAGGATAGAAAAGAAATGAAACAAAAAAACACAGGAAAAAGAACTGAAGAGAAAGCTACCTATAGACCAGGAGGAAGAAGAAGAAAAAGAAAGAGACTATATCCATCATCCTTACTCTGCTTTACAATTCCGACCCCTGTTCAAATCAAACTTAAAATTTCACATAAAACCACATGATGTTCATCGTCTGTTTATGTACATGTACACTGTACGTGAGAGAGAGAAGCAAATGCAAAACAACTCAGTGGGCGCCCTCACTATACTGTCATGCAAAGAAGCGCGTCCCTGCATTAAAGGAACCAAAGCAAGCAACATTTTTTTATTTTATTAAAAATAAAAAATAAAATTACCCAAAAAAGGAATTTTTCCACTTTGCAACAATGTTCTGCTTTTAAATTTTTATAAACATAAATCACTGAATAATTAAAAACAGATGATTGATTGTTTTCAGGAAGAAGAAGAGTTGCAAGTGCTTGCTAGAAGAAATTCAACAAGAATTTGCAAACTCTCAGGTAAATAAGTGTCAGTTAAATTTAGTCCTCCTTTAGGCTACAAAACATTCTTCCAGAAAATGTTCAGCACATTCCCACGTTTTGATTTACAATCTCCCCCCTTAGAACGGTACCTCCTGATTTTCGGTATTTTGAAGGTTTTAGCCACATTATCACACATATATGGCTGAAATTTGGTATTTATTGTTTCTCGTGGCTACAAAACTTTCCCTCCAGAAATTCATCGGTATCGGTCCACGTTTTGATGAACCCCCCATAGAAAAGTATATCCCAATTTTCGGCATTTTGAAGGTATTAGCTACACTGTTAAGTCTTGTGTGGGACTTCAATACTCTCTACCGGAAATTTGTCAGTATCGGTCCCCGTTTTGATATAGCCCCCATAGAACGGTACTTCCCGATTTTTGGTATTTTTAATAGAGTTGTGTAGTTGCGAAACGAACTAGTTTCAAGGAAATATTCCGGACAAGGAACTATTGGAACTATATCCAGCTCTTGCGTTTATATAGTTCCTTTACTTCATATAGTTCCTTTCGTTTTTTTCGTTCCTTCAATGTAACGCCTACGTCGATCTTTCGTTGTTGCTGTTTGTTCGCTGCAATTTATTTATTTATATTTCGGTCTCGGAACTATACTTTAAGGAACTAGTTCCTTTTGGGAAAATGAACGATCCGCTTCGGGAACTAGATTGCCCAACTGTAATTTTTAAGGTTTAAGCCGCATTATAACACCAAAATGGCTGAAATTTGGTATTTAATCTTCGTTGGGGGTACAAAACGTTCCACCAGAAATTTGTCGGTATAGTTCCACGTCTTCATATAGCCCCCATGGAACGGCACCTCCCGATTTTCGGTATGCTGAAGTTTGTATTCTCAATATCCCACCAACATGACTGACATTGGTAGTTATTCTTCGATAGAGGTATAAAAATTCCATTTTAAATGTGTCGGTATAGGCCCACGCCTTCATATAGCCCCCAAAGAACGGTACTTCCCGATTTTCTTTCCACTTAAAATGTGTCGGTATAGGTCTACGCTTTCATGTAGCCCTCATAGAACAGTACCTCCAGACTTTCTGTATTTTGTAGGTATCGCCTTAATTCCCCACCGAACTGACTGATATTTGATATTAAGTCTTTGATAGGGGTATGGAACATTTCACCCGAAAATTTCGGTATAGGTCCATGCTTTCATATAGCCCCCTGAGAACGGTACCTACCGACTTTCCACCTGAAATTTGTCGGTATAGGTTCTCGTCTTCATACGGCACCTCTCGATTATCGGTATTTTGCAGGTTGTAGCATATATATCCCACCAAAATGGTTAAAATTTGGTAGAAGATTAATGCTGGATGTTTACAACTTTCCACTTGAAATTTGTCGGTATAAGCCGAAATTCTCAGATAGCCCCCATAGAACCGTACCTATCGATTTTTGGTATTGTGAAAGTTGTGGCTTCAATATGCCACAGCTATGACTGCAATTTGGTATTTAGACTTCCATGGGGATATGAAATATGACAGAAGAGAATTATCAGTATAATTCGATGTCTTCAAATAGCCTCATAGAAGCGTACTTCCCGATTTTCGGTATTTTGAAGGTTGTGCCATCAATATCCTGCTGATATAAAGCTTTCCATCTGAAATTTTCTGGTATTGTTCCATGTCTTTATATAGCCCCCTAGCCCTGAAATAGAACGGTCCCTCTCAAAGTTTGTTTGTTTGTTGTTTGTTTGTCGGTACAGATCAACGTTTTATACAGCCTCCATACAACGGTGATCCCGATGTTCGTTAACTATCCAAATCCAGAATATCCAGGTTTAGGTGTAGCCGGGATATATGTACTACTCCTGCAATAAAAGGAAGAGTTTAGTACTTTCATAAACGAAATTAAATTAATTGTTCCTATTTATTCAATACAACTCCTGGTGGAGGGTATAAAAAGTTCGGCCCGGCCGAACTTAACGCCGTTCTCACTTGTTTAATTTTAATTTTTATTTTATATTATTATTATTATATTTACATTTCATTATATTCTACTACCCACGAAGCTGTATTTAGCTTGTATGTGGGTATGATATCTATAAATTATATTCATATATTGGCCAAACTGGCCGTAGACTCATGGTAGAACAAATACAAGGTAAAGTTAATACTACAAAAAATACAACTCGAACAACAACCACAAAGGAATTTGTTTTTGTTTGTAACGTTACTGCCAGTTGTATTTGTAAACAAAACAAGGAAATGTCTATAAATTATTGGAATTTAAAAAACTAACAATTTTTCACATTTGATTGAATATTTTGGAAAACATGAATGAAAATTCGTTACATTTTCAATTTTTATGTTTCCACATCATTCCACTAAATGCATTAATTCTCGCAGAAAGCAGAATTCTTGAAGAAAAGTTTGGGGTCGCTGGAAATTCATAGAAAAAGGAGAAGCTGTTTCAATGTTTTGTTTTAGAAATCAAAGAAGCACATGTTTATTAGGGCTTTATTTTTTTTAAATTTTAACAAAATACCTCACATATTAACAAACGTTGTATCGCCTACAAGCGGTGATTTACTGCGCGGCTTATCGTTCGAACTTGGAGGAGGTTACATATCATTGATATGAAGAAGTCTTTCTGGGAAATGGTTTTTTTCCGAATGATATATTTTTTTTTTTCTCAAAAAATATATGTCCCTAATGTACATCGAAATAGAAATGAATGTATAAAATGTCATATGAAATTTGACACTAACACTACAACCCAGTTCAGTCAGCTGGGTATTGCTGCTACCTTTTCTTGTTCTACCATGCCGTAGACTAGTCGGTACTATTTTAGTTACTTATATAATGTTTTTTCATTAACTTAGTTCTGAAATTTTTATTCCTTTCATTGGTGATTTCTTTCGGCAGTCCATTTAGCGTACTAGGCAGTTGAACAGAAAGTGAGTACTTCGCGTAATCATTTTTATATTTTGGAATTTTGTATTTGCCTTCAGCTCTATTCCTTTTATTTAGATTGTAATCCAATTTCTTCGCAAGGCTTCCATCTTCCATAAATTCGTTTACGATTGATATTGAGTAGAGCTGATTAATATTTAATATTGCTAGTTTTTTTGTATATTTGTTTGGTTGATACTTTGTTTCGTTGATTTTCGTTCTGTTTTGGAGTTTTACAATCCGATTTTGTTGTGTTTGTAGAAGTCTGGTACATCTCGCATTTCCCCACGCTGTGATCCCCAAGGGTTCGGAGTCGGAGTCGAGCTATTTTGCCGGAGTCGGAGTCTGAGTCGAAAAAAAATAACTCGACTCCGACTCCGGGCAATTTTTTCTACAATTAGAAATATAACATTAAATTCTGGACACCTTTTTTTCAAAAAGCATTATTTATTTTAAAAAGGAGCTAGAAGAAAACATTTAAGCAAACGGTATACTATACAAATTTAGAGGACGATGTTCTTTGAAGTTTATTCTTTTCATCTCTATTTTGATTACAAAATGCATGTCCAGAATATTTTTTGGTCCAATTTATTCATTAATTTTTTGCAAGCAAAATTAAAGTTCTATGACAATCAAATTATAATTGGACATTTAACGTCTTTTATATAAGCCCTACAAGTCTTCTGTCAGAAGACCTAGTGGTCTTCTCACAAAAAAATCTACTGATCTTCTATCTTGTCTTTTGTGAGATGTCATCCTAGTCTTCTATTAAAAGACCTGTTGGACTCCTATGAAGGACATTGTGTTCGCTATTTTACTGATTACACTGTGACATAAAATGGAAGTCAAGGTCTGGAGGTAAAAATTCACGTTGGGAGTAAAAGCCCCTATTGAATATATTAGGAACTTCAAAGGACCCATATCAGAAATTTCTGAGTTATGACGTAATGTTTTTTTATTGACCCCCAATAATGCTTGACTAAGTAGCTTTATAACTTTGTTTGGCGATATTGATTCATCATTTTGAGATGAAATGTTTTCAGATAAGTAGAATAAAGAATACTTTTGTAGATTAATTTTCAAACTTTCTACATTAAATTTTTTTACAGAAATGTTCCTCTAGTAATTCATCAATAGATTTTATTTTTCAAATCTTTTTTGCCCGTTTTATGACTAAAAACGTAATTTTGTAAAGCCAAAAATTAAAATTTTTTTGTTTTTGGGTCCGCCATTTTCTATTTTTCTATTTTTTTATCGATAGATGAAGGACTAGATTTTGATGTCCTTAAAAAGCCCACGAAAATATATGACAATCGGATTATTAGTTTTCGAGCTAGAGTTGGCACCGCAAAACGCTTTAATAGAAACAGTGTAGACAGTCAGTAGACGGCAATTTACCACAAAACTTCTTACAGCCTGTTTATGTATTTCGAAACAAAAATGTGTGTGAAAAACACACAAACTTTAGTTTTCGAAATTTTATTCCCTTTGTTTTTGCTTCAAAACAAAAAACTAATTTGAAAAACACACTCAAATTTGGTAGTGTTTCTTACTCATTCATTTTCTTATCGACATATATAAGCTGCCCTTAATATTTATCAATAAAAAGTTCAGAAAGCAGATTTAGTTAGTAAGTCTTTCAGATGAAGGAAAAAAATCTACGATCAAAAAATCTACTATCTTTTTGGGCTTGGTGTCACCTCTTAGGGCTTTCAAAGAACTCTAAACTGTTGGCTTATATTAATTTTAAAACCTGGTCATGAATTGCTTATAACTTTTACTGCGTGTAGTCCTTATGATTTGTATTGTCCCTTCATTTTCACATATTTTCTGACGGATAAAAGTTCCATCCTAAATATTCTCGTGTCAAAAACTGGCAAAACCGACAAATACTTTCTAACTTGTATTTTCTTGCTGTTTTCCAATGTAAGATTCAGCAGGAACAATAAAGATATGAAATTTACTTCATATTTATGTTCTGTAGTTGAGTATTATATTCGAACGGATGCCTTTTCTAAATACTATGTTAGGAAAAATCAACAAATTAGCCTATATAGGCCCATATATACGAAAAACTTAAAAATTTGTGCACATTCTATTAATTTTAGCGGTATATGAATTTACCCTCGGAGTCGACCCGGAGTCGGAGTCGGAGCCGGAGTCGTGAAAAAAATTGGTCCGGAGTCGGAGTCGAGCCAAAAATAACTCGACTCCGAAATCCTGGTGATCCCATGTCTGAGATGAGATTCGACTAATGAGAAGTATGGCTGCTTCAAGACATAATATGGTGCAGAGTTGCCAAGGTGATATAATGAATAAGCCGATTGGAGTAATTTATTTTGTAGGTATTGCGAATGCGTTTTCCAGTTAAGATTGTCATCTAAATGGACACCCAGATATTTATAGGTTATAAATTGGAAGTTTTGATTGTGGTGTTTGTGAAGACAGTCTGTGTCATGATATAGTATTTCAACGTTTGCCTTTGGTTTGCTTCTAGGCCTAAAGTGAACTATTTTGGTTTTGGATGAGTTTACAATTAAGCCACTGTCGGAGTATTTCCGTTCCCGTGTTCCTTGATTGATTAGCAGTGCCATCAGCGCATGTGAATGCGATACTGTTTTTAAGCTGCAGTACCATTTCGGTGGAATAGACTATATAGAGAATTGGGCCCAATTTGGAACCCGGTACACCATAGGGAGCATTCATCATTGAACTGCATGTGTATCCTATTTTTACACAGTATGATCTCGATGAGAGGTAGTTTTGAAACCACCCCAATGTAGGTCCTCGTATTCCGCTTTTTTCGAGTCAATAAATAAAGCGAGACAGTTAAAGTTGGCATGGGTTTTTATGTCGACCGAACGTATATTGTCTATTCCCGCATTTTTCTTGTGTTCAATGTCTTCAATATATTGTTTATTTCGTATTCCGTTGCATATTCCATATATAACGAGTTGTTGACAATTCTGTCAACTCTTGTATTTAAGGTTACAACTGGACAAAAATGTATTATGTTTAATACGTTTTCGTTAAATTTTATTGCAAACTTATCAGTTACATCACTTAGGGATTCATCTTTAAAGAGTTTCTTTATTTCTTCATTTAAATTTTCCGACTTTTTACCCGTTATTTTGTTGATCAGTTGCCAAGTACCTCGTATATTGTTTCGGTTTAATATGAATTGGTGACAGTAATAATCATTTTTTGCTTTAATAATTTGTTTATTTAGTTTGTTATTAAACTTTTATATATTTTTTCATTTACTTGATTGTTTTTATTTTGTATAAATTTTTTATATAATTTATCTTTTATGTCGCAACATTTTAGAATATGTTCATTGAGCCATGGATGTGGATTTCTTTTTTTGAGTTTTGTTTGTTGTGTTGTTGAATCTTTGCACTAATCGAAAAGTGATTTTTAAATTATGGTGGATGCAACGAGAACATACCTTTTTGCGGACAGATAGGTGTTCATGCAATATCGAATGTATGCTGTTGGAAGAAATACCCAAAAATGCTTCTATCCTACGGCATCAAAGATTTCTAGCATAACGACCGCTTCTGGTCGACCTTCACGACCTTGGTTTTGGAACGAGCGTCTGTCACAACTGAATTCATTGAATCCACAGTGCTATAGAATGGTGCTTCATCGCAATATACACATTTATGGGAACTGGTCGGACCAAAATGTTGACAATTAAACTCCATTTTTTGGCAAATTTATTTTTTCAAGTCGCTATAAACAACGCAAAACATGGTCACACGTCAAAATATACTGAGTATGTATACGCTAAAAATTTCACACTTTCCAATGTAAATGTCAAATGGCGCGTGGCAACTTGTCTAGTATCCCTCGTATATATTCGAACTATGGAGTTGCGAATCTTTTGAGCAGGCTAAAACATGTGTTCCCCCGATATTTCGCACATTTAAATCTTTTTAAATCTTAAAGAATCAAATTACGAAAATAAATTCATACATATATTTCAAAATGTCTCTAAAATTAATGTGACATGAGCGTCCGGTTTGAAAATTTTTTGAGCAGCACTGTATATCTTACTCCGTACTACGAGCCACAATAAGCACAAAATTCGAGAATTCTCCGGCAAATCTCTTATACTGTAGACAGACTGGAGCGTCAATTTGCATTAACTACCATAATTCAAATCAAACTGAATTAAAAGTGCATTTATGTATTTCAATATGGCAATACCGTAAAAGAGAGCCCATATTCATGCTCTGAGACACAAGGAAGACAAAAAATTACAGTGCAAACAACAACAAAACAGCAATCAGCTATTTCTTAAATGCAGAAACTGTCGTCTGTCAGGCTAAAATTAAATGCAGATTTTAATGCAAATTAACCCGGCCGTCTGTCTAGGGCAGCGTCGCCCAAGAATTTCCATCAATGTTTTAGTATGTGTTTATGTATGGGAGAAGGAAACAACAACCACATGATGTTTAGAGTTTCAGTGGGCGCCCTCACTATATTTCTTTGCAAAGAAGCTCGTCTCTGGCCTAGGGTATTACTCACAGTTTTTCTAATTACGACCACGTAGTAACAAATATTGTATCTTATCTTACAAAATTTATACATTTTATTTTATTAATTATCCACTCAATCGCAAACATACAAATCGATTATCCGTAAACCTCCATTATCCGGGAAAGGAAAACTCAGATTTTCTGTTTATTTTACCCCGATTAACGAAGAAAATCTCTTTTATGGAGGATTATAATATATTCAACCAAATTTCAATGGATAAAGTCATTGCTCAAATGAATAACAGTTGAACCTCGATTATCCGAGAATCGATTATCCGTGAATCGATTATCCGGGAACCTCCATTATCCGGGATAGAAATGAAATGTTGGTCTTTTTCCTTTATTTCCTATATTTTTCGTTATAAACTTTATTATACGGGAGTAAAAGCACACTTTCCAATAAATTTGATTAAGCAAACAAAAGAAAACTGGAAATTCTCCCATATTACACAATTTGTATATTAATGGTATCACAAAAACCATGGGACAAAGTCAATTCAGAACAAAAATTACTGACTCTATTATTATTGTATAATACTATGCCATTTTTACTTAAAAATATGTTCAAAACATGCATAAAAACATTGCCTCCATTATCCGTGAAAATCTATTATCCGTAATGCCTCCGGTACGACCATTACGGATAATCGAGGTCCGACAGTATTTTTGAACAATTTCAAACTTTTAAAATTTACATTAAATTTATAATTGCTCTAATTTATAAATATTTACAATAAAGCATATTTTTTATCAAAATTACAGGAAAAACAGCGTTACTCCATTATCCGGGAAAATAATTATCCGTGATGCCTCCGGTCCCGACCATTACGGATAATCGAGGTCCGACTGTACCTGAAATCGGGCGGTACCGTTATATGATTGATATTTTAAAACATGGACATATGTATTACGGTTTTAACTTTTCTGCATTTTTTGCAAATATCAAAAACACCACCACATAGTCGTATACAGCATGGAAAAATATAAAGAAACGTTTCCCCTACAGTTAAAAAAGTTTCCGCAGCGATTGCATACAAGTTTTTCATTGCAGTTTTTTCTTATATGTTTTCCATTATAATAACATATCGTTTAAATTGAAAACAGTATTCAATATCGAAAAATTCTACATAGTACGTAGACATTTTAATGGCCTATTTTACTAAGACGATTCGAATACCAATTCGTTCGAACTACTGCCAAACTTCTGTTTTTTAAAAAGTATTTTATTCATTTTCGTTATCAATCAAACACATATTTTCTACAACAGCAAGAGTGTGGTATTAATTCGAACGAATTTCATTTCGAATAGTCTTACAGAAACTGACAATCAATATTTATTATAACATACCCACTATACCATTGCTATCGAAAACGATATCGCTTTCGAATGTTTCTCGATAGTTTTGCGGATATTTTGTTCTAGAACGACACACGAGAATGAATTGAAAACGATTCACTCGTCGCTCAGTTTGTGGCAGGAAATCCTTCGATTTCGAATATCGTTAATAATATTATTAGCGAGTGATTGACGTTAGTTTTTTCGATATTTGCGAAAAACATTTTTGGTGGAGTTTCTTTGATGTTTCTGTTATGTGCCTTTTTCGTCTTTATTTCTTTGTTATGTTTGCGATGTGATGTGTAACTGTTGATAAACATTAATGTTTCCAAAGTAAAAAATGTTTCTCGAAAAATTTTTTCTTGTGAAGAAAGACATTTGCTAAATGTTCGAAAATGATATCGTTTTCGAACTTTTGGCGAACAAAAGAAAAACACAAGAAAAAACATTTGCCAAATGTTCGAAAATGATATCGTGTCCGAACATTTGTGGTGAACATTCGAATAATATCAGCAACTGGTATGGCGGGATGTGCCTTTTTCGTCTTTATTTCTTTGTTATGTTTGCGATTTGATGTGTAACTGTTGATAAAGATTTGGCATGTTCCCGTACTTTATAAAGTGGTAAAAGTCGTAAAAGTTGTAAAAATTTTAAGTTCTTGAACAGAGCTATTGTTGTCTTGTATTTTGTAACATAGCCATTGTTGTGTTTATCAACAATTATTTTTTATATTATACGTAGCATTTATATCAAAATTAATTGAAAAAAGTAAATGGGAATTTTTTACAAACTACATAAAGTGTGTTTTGAAAAAAAAATCCAAAGTAAAAAATGTTTCTCGAAATAATTTTTTTTGCTAAATGTTCGAAAATGATATCGTTTTCGAACTTTTGGCGAACCAAAGGAAAATACAAGAAAAAACAGTTGCCAAATGTTCGAAAATGATATCGTGTCCGCACATTTGTGGCGAACATTCGAATAATATCAGCAACTGGTATGGCGGGTTGTAACATAGCCATATGTTGTGTTTATCAACACTTATTTTTTATATTATACGTAGCGTTTATATCGAAATCATTTGAAAAAAGCAAATGGGGATTTTTTACAAACTACTCGAATAATTACTATTTGTTAATATTTTGTTAAAATTTGTTAATACAATTTTTCCTTTACTATGGTTTCAATCAATTAATTTGCCAAAACTATATTTTGGTGGTTTAAGATTTTTTTTTTTTGCGCAGTACAATAAAAAATCACTTCAATTCAACCGAAAATAATTAGTTTTTGTTAATAATAACGCACCAACTAAGGGCATCTAGTTGGTGCATTGTCAAAGTTGGCACTTTTTTGTATAAAAATAAAAAAAGATTTTATGTTGTAAAACATACTCTTTTTGTTGTTTTGTGTCCTTGCATAAATACAGAGAAGTGAGACAAAAGTTATTATAAATCGGGAAGCTGATGGTGAGTACTTTCATAATATTGTTACGGAATTAGGGTTTGAACTTAGTCCCGTTAAGACGTTGTTTTGGTCCCCGATACGATTTGTACCAAATAAAACAGGGTTCGTTTCAGATTACGATTATACATTGCTTTATTGACTTCACACAAGGCTTCAGTTCAGTTGGTTTTCACTTTAAATCTTTACTTACACTTACGGTTTAAGATCGCGTTCAATTCACAACTAATAGCTCATTTAGACTAGCCATAAATCCTCAACTGGATTTAATAAATCCAGTACAAATCTCATTGCATTCAAATATACCTTTGGAGGATTTAAAGGACAATCAGCTGATTTTTGTTAATAGCACAATTACCAAGGTAGATGCATCAGCCCATCTGATCAAAAAAAGTGGTTGTAAATTGAATTCGTCTCAAAAAACATACGACAAATTACAAAATTATTGTTTAATATTGAAAATGTTAGCAGATTATGCTACTAATGCTAACTAATGAGCAAATAACGAATTATTTTATCGTTTAGACATCGTAAATATTAGTCTTGGTTGATTAAAATAAACTTTGTATATCAAAGCAAATTTAATTTTTTCGCCTTTACACATTTTGATATTTTAAATTATTTTTGTTGTAGCAATTCACGTATGCATCTACCTTGTTCCTTGTGTCAGCTTGCAACTTTTTGTATTCTCTAGCAACATGTTGCAAAAAACAGAGTTGTATACGAGGATTTATGCCGGATTTAAAACAAATCCACTCAATACGAGGATTTATTTTTGTATGGGAAATCTGGTAGATTATGGCCGGATTAGGGATACGCAGTGAATTGCAATAATCGGGTTTTCGATTATTCGGTTTTGGTGAAAAACTTAAAACTCGATTTTCGATTAGTCGATTATTTGAGAGTGTTCTAAAAGTCGACTTTCGATTAATCGTTAATCACCGAAAACCGAATATAGTCGATCATTTTCATTAATGCGATCCGTGATAGTTATTGGTCTGTTCCTTTACTTTTGAAAATGGTAACAGTGGCAGAAAATGGTAACAGTGGCAGAAAATGGTAAAAGTGGCGAATTGCTCTCGTATAAATTGTATGCTTTTTTAAGTAAGGGAACACTTTGCAGGTTAAAAATGGTAAGAAATGATAACCTCAGGCAAGTAAAGGAACAGAGCATATATGTATAGAAAAAGTACCGTCAATTATGCGGTTTTAGCACACCCAATAGTCAACTACGACTAATAGTCGACTACGATTAATAGCCGACTACGAATAATAATAGTCCCAATTTACATTGGGCGAGTTTACTTGCGGCAATTCTCATTTTGTAGGAGAGAGAGGTGAGGCATATGGTAACCCTTTGCCTCTCAGCACCCTCTCTCACCAACAAGCTGACAATTGCCGCAAGTAAACTCGTCTAATGTAAATTGGGACATAGACTACGACTAATGGTTGACTACGAATAATAATTGACTCCGTCTTCTGAAAGTCGACTAAGAATAATCGATTATTCGGTTTTCGCAAAGTCAATAGTCGACTATGACTTTTGAAGATTTTACGGTTAATAATCGATTAATCGATTAACCGAAATCGATTTTACGTATCCCTAGGCCGGATTTAGCAAATAAATCCTGATAATGCGCTAAATCCGGGTAATGAGGTCATATCTAGATGGCCTATAACTCTGCCCACCCGCGACTCGCTCGCATTTATACCCGCATGCATATTTATAGACTGTTCCAGTCCCCTTAATCTGGGAGGTTCTACAATGTTCAGACGAAATGCTAATGCTTGGCAAATACACACATATACGCACATACAGACAGACGAATTAATGTAAACAATGCATCAATGCGCCAGCAGTAGTAAATACCGGGGGGCACTAAAGGTTACAATGCCCTCACAATATCGCAGCATAATTGAATAGTCAAAAGAGTACAAAAACAATTTGGCTAAATAAAGAGTGCAAATCAAGACTAAGCAATAATTTCATGTTTGCAGTAATAGTTGTTGTTGCAGAAATAAATAAGAGAGAGAGAGAACTCAAAGTGTACAACAATAACAAGATCAAATCTTCTTCTTCTTCTTCTTTATTTGCCTATTCGTCATACGAATGTTGGCGACAATTACAATTACAAAGAAATAATGGATTTTAAATAAAAAATTCAAATAAATTCATAGATTTTTCACAATATCGGCAAATATGTATCTGCTTCTGGCAGCACTAAGTAGTTGTCCCACGTCTCGTTTTCCAGTCCATTCTTGAATATTCTCAATCCAACACAATTCCTTTCGGCCTTTAGGAGTTTTTTCTTCTATTCTTGATTTTATGATATCCTGCAAGAGCTTGTATTTTGAATTCCTCATGATATGTCCAAGGTAGGCAGTTTTTCGTCTTTTGATGTTTATCATTATCTCTCTATTTCGATTCCTTTTTCAAAGCACTTCATTGTTTGAAACTAAGGCAGTCCATGGTGTTTTTAAAATTCGGCGGTAGATCCACATTTCGAAGGATTCTAATTTCTTCACGTCCAATGATTTTATTGTCCATGCCTCCATAGCGTATAGTAAGGTTGACCATATATGTATATGCATTTATAAATCTACATTTAGTTTCAAGATTTATATCATGGCTGGACAGAACTCTCTTGTATTTGAAAAACGAGTCTCTAGCAATTTCAATACGCCTTCTTATTTCCTTGGAGCAATCCCATTCGTCATTTCAAGATATTTAATGTTTTGGACTCTTTCGATTGAGAAATTTTGTATTTTTAGGGAAATATTGATGTTTCTATTCTTCCTGCTCACAACCATATATTTTGTTTTTCTTGTGTTTATATTTAGTCCATACTGGTTGCTGCATTAATTTTTGCAGATTTGATATACTATTTGCCTTTGAAGGATTATGATTCTTCGAAAATTTTTCGGAGTATATATTAAACAGCAAAGGAGACAATATACATCCTTGTCTGACGCCTCTTGATATTAGGATAGGTTCTGTGTTGTCTCCATCAATAGTAACTTGTGCGGATTGATACCAGTACAGATTTTTGCTACATCGGATTTCTTTACTGTCAATCCCAATTGAGATAAGGATATCAATTAGTTTGTAGTGTTGCACTGTATCTAGGGTGTCCAAAAAACCGGTTTTTCCAAACAAAACGGTTTTCGGTTAACCGAAATTTTCAGATCTTTCAAAAACCGGTTTTCGGTTTTCAAAAATTTTAAAAACCGGTTAACCGGTTTAAACCGGTTTTGTAAAATAGGTACAAAATTGCTCATAATTGATAAATATTTGATTAAAAATATGCGGCAAGGGTAAATTAAGTATAACTAATTCGTTATTATATAATTATCTGATAATATCCTTGTTACTTAACATTCAACCTTAAAGTAGAGACAGCAAAGATAAGTCAGAAATTTTGCTCTAAAAATAGTAAAAGCCCTTATAAATATAAGATTGTGTACCAAAGGGATTAAATTTACATTTTATTAAGTCTGGATTCTCCTTCTTGCGTTGAGAACCTCAAATCATAGTGCCGGAATCAAAATGCATTTTGTTATCGTTACCCTTTACAACCTTAAATTCGACAAGTTCCTAGTTTACTGTACTAATTCAAAAACGTATGAATAACGTTATTCAGACAACCATGTAATATTACGTATACGCAGTTTTTTCATAGATCGTTCAATTGAACTATATTGGAGTTGTGCCATTTTACACAAAATATTTTTCAATTTTAAAGGTATCTGACATTTATAATTTTGCTGTACCTTTTGTTAGTTAAGTTTATTTTACTTTCAAGAATACAATTGTAATGAAATTTTAAAAATATTACTACTTTTTTAAAACCGGTTAACCGACACAAATAACCGGTTTTTTCGGTTAACCGAAAATGACGTTTTTGGCGAAAACCGGTTTCGGTTTTGTAACTCAAAACCGGTTAACCGGTTAACCGGTTTCGGTTTTGGACACCCTAACTGTATCAAATGCTTTCTCATAGTCGACAAAGCATATGAACATATCTTTCTGTACATCTCGGCATTTATGGATTATAATTTGCTGGGAAAGTAAGGCTTCACGAGTACCCATACCTTCTTTAAACCCAAATTGTGATATGCCCATATATTTTTCGCATTTTGGATAAATTCTCTTGTGTATTAACCTAAGAACTATTTTTAATGCATAACTCATTAGACTTATTAGCCTATAGTCATTGCATGATTTGGCGTAGCTTTTCTTGGGTATGCCCTGTGTGGCCAATGGCAGGGTTGTGAGGCAACAAATCACAGGAGCAAGCTAGACCTTCGAAATTTCGTACATATGTTTATAATGGGCTTAGAATGAAATGTGCAAAAATTGGACCATGTCGGTTCCTCTATATATACTTTCCAGATTTCAGGTTTTTGTCTCATAAAAGCCATAATATGCATCAGATCTTAACAGAATTTGGTGTGATACTTCTTTGTAACTTAACGCAAGTATTCTAAATTAGGTTCAAAAATAAGATGTTGTTATTTGTCTACCCTATATGTGAAGACATACAGTGGTGTGAAAAATAATAAGGACAGTGACATTCACAGCTTTTGGTCGCTCCTAAAATGTGTAAAATGGAAGAATTTGCGATGGAAATTTGTTTTTGAAAATGTACATGTATTGCAAAAAGAAATCCCGTTACGATTTTGGTTTCTTTCTGTTTAGTTTTTATACAAAACAAATATTTTTCGTAAAATTCGTGATTTCTGCTGTGAAAAATAATAAGGACAGTTTTTCGTTTTTAAAAACAATTGTGGTGGATGCAGCTAAGTGAACTTCAAAGATAAAAGTCGTAGTAGAAATCCAAAAATTGCAGCTGTAATAATAAATACGTTATTCGATGATTAAAAAAGATCCTTTTACCACATCTTTACAAATAAAAAAACTACTTAAATATTAATTTTGACGCATCAACAACCCCTAAAACCCTCTGTGGTGGCCACATTAGAGCTCACAGTGTCAGAAAAGTATCATTTTAATCGAAAAATTATACACTTCCTACGTAGTGGTGTAGGGTATAAAAATATTCAGCAAATAATACAGTTTGCTAGAAATCACATCGCTTGGTCTAAGAAAAATTGCGTACCATTCTTTGGTCTGATGAAACCAAATATATTTTTTGTTCCGATAGAGGAGTTTATCAGGGTTGAAGACCTAAAAATCAATAATATAACCCAAAATATACTCTAAAGGCGGCTAAATATGGCAAAGGTAACAGCATGGTGTTGGGCTCATTTTCTTACTATGCTGTGGGGTATCTATACAGTATTCAAAGTGTTTTTGAAATCACTAGATTACATTGATTTTTTGAAAAATATAATTCTTCCGTATGCTGAAGGGGGTGTGGCTCTCAAATGAGTCTTCAGCAAGGTTAATGACCCAAAAATGACGCCAAAATGAAAAAAGGTGTTCCAGGATAGTTAAGTTAAGTTGTTAGAATGGCCCATACAATCCCTTGATTTGAACCCGATTGAAAAATGTTGTGGAATGAAGTTAAAAAATCAAGCAGGGGAAAGTGTCCATCAAATTATGGCGACCTTTGGCAACTTATACAGGTTGCGTAGGACGCGATACCAGTAGAGAAGTGCCAAAATTTGGGCGACTCGATTCCCAGACGATGCGCTTACGTTTTAGAAAACAAAGGGTAGTCTACAAAGTAATAATGACACTGAAATACTTTACCTACCATTATTTAGTAAAATCCTGCATTAATTTCTTTCAAGTTTGGTCCTTATTAAAGGATGTCATTAAGTGTCCTTATTATTTTTCACACACCAAACTACGACAATTCGCATAAAATATAAAAGATAAATAAAATATGGTTACAAGCAATCAAAATATTTTTTTATAATACTTTTCGTAACATTTTAAGAAAACAATAAATTGTATAAACTAATGTAATTTTCACTTTTTAGTCAGTTTTCAATGTAATCTTGGTTATGGATTGAAGTGTCCTTATTATTTTTCACACCACTGTATGTAGCTAATTTAGTAAAAATGTACTTAAAAGCATGAAAATGCCAAAAATCGTGAGGTAGCCTTACATGGGGGTATTATCAAAATGTGGAACCATATCCATAATTTTTGGTGAACAAATTTTTTGACTACTGGGAACCCTAAATGTCGAAAAATGTAGCTTAAACCCTTAAAATACCGAAAATCGGACGGTACCGTTCTTTGCTGGATATACGAAAACGTGAACCGATATAAATTTTTGAACTTAGTCTAAGTTAACACCAAAGCCATATAATGACAACATTTCAGCGCTCTATCTCTATTCATTCGGAAGAGAGCTTGATTAGAATAGACGGACAGACGAACGGACGGACATACGGATAGACGGACATACGGATGGACGGACATTGCTAAATCGACTTAAAATTTTACGCTGATGAAGAAAATATACACTGTGGTGGGTCTAAAATGATTATTTCGATGATTTACAAACGGAACGACAAACGTAATATACCCCCATTTTATGGTGGATAGTATATAAATATCCAAATTCTTAAGTTTTACGTCAACAAAAATCAGATTTGTATGAAAAGGCACGGATGGGCGCGGCTATTTTTTCACAAAATGATAGTACATATTAATACCTTTCACCACATATATATAACTAGCTGAACCCGGCGCGCTTTGCTGCCCCGACTACGATAAAATATAATGGAATGCCATAATTATATTAACGTTTTTAATATTTTAACGAATAAATATAGGATATATGAAGGAGTTATATACCTATTCAGAGTTGTTATGGAGCTACTATGGTATGTTTTTAAGTTTCAGGAGGCAACACTCCTTCGAAAGCCTTTCCGCCTATAAGTATTCCTAATGATTTAGATATGTATCATAATAAAACATAAATCTTAAGAAGTCTCTCAAAGATATGATACTTAACAGCCTTGGTCAATTCCTTCCCAACTATAAGTACTTCTGTAAATAATGACGACTTTTACTGACTGCTAAGTCTTCAAAATTTCATTGAAATTGAACATACGTAACTAAAGCATTAAATCGACCGAAAATATATATGGGTAGCTATATTCCTATATGAACCGCTCTCGATATAATTTTTCATATTTATTTTTAGACCAAATCCCGTCTTACATTCACATTTTGTGCATAAAATACGGAAAATCAGCCGATAATATATATGGGAGCTATATTCTAATCTGAACCGATTTCGGTATAATTTGTCCCATTTATTTCTAGAAAGCGTCACGCTTTCCAAATTTCAGTGATAGAATTTGGCACATTTATATTTAGAACAAATTCCGTCAGACATCCCGACATTGGACACATATAGCGTGTTTAGAGCATCAAATACAGAAAATCGACCAAAAATATAGATAGGAGCAATATCCAAATCTGAACCGATTTCGATATGATTTGGCACATTTATGTCTAGACCAAATCCCGTTACGCATTCCAAATTTCACAGAAATTGGACTTAAATAGCGAGCTTGGTTCATAAAATACAGGAAATCGGCCGAAAATATATACAGGAGCTATATCCAAATCTGAACCGATTTCGATATAATTTGGCACATTTATTTCTAGACCAAGTTCTGTAACACATTCCAAATTTCAATTGGACATATATAGCGTGCTTGGTGCATAAACTACAGAAAATCGGCCGAAAATATATCTTCTTCTTTATTTGCAAATCCGTATTCGGATATTAGCGATCATACAATGTTGATTATTACAGAGTTGTTTGATTGCATATGTATAATAAAATTAAAATATTTCATTCAATTATAGCTAGATCTCTATTTCTGGCGGCGCTTAAAAGGCTTGTTTCATCTTGGTGTCCTGTCCATTCCTGAATGTTTTTGATCCATGTTATTTCTCGTCTCCCTCTCGGACGGCGTCCTTCTATTTTGGATCTTATGATAGCTTGGAGGAGATTATATTTTCTGTTTCTCATAAGATGTCCCAAATAAGCAGTTTTTCTCGTTTTTATCATTCTGATCATTTGACTTTCGGTATTCATTCGCCTCAGTACTTCATTATTTGAAATGTGATCTATCCAGGATATCTTTAAGATCCGTCGGTATATCCAAATCTCAAACGAGTGCAGTCTTCTCTCGTCTGCTGCTTTTAGTGTCCATGTTTCTGCCGAGTATAATAGTACTGACCATATGTAGCATTTAACAAATCGTTTTTTTTTTTTTGTTTCCAGGGTTATGTCATGGCTCGTTAATATTTTTCGATACTTAAAAAAAGAGTTTCTTGCCATTTCAATTCGACATTTTATTTCCATTGATGGATCCCAGTTTTCATTAATTTGAACTCCGAGATATTTGAATGTTGAGACTCTTTCTATTGGAGTACCATTGATGCTTAAAAGAGTGTTGGATTCGACGCCTCTTCTACTTATAATCATGAACTTTGTCTTTTTTATATTAATTTTTAAGGCATATGACGTACTTGCATGTTCAAGAGCATCTATTAGTTTTTGTATGGGAGCTATATTCAAATCTGAACAGATCTCTATATAAATTAGCACATTTATTTCTGGAACAAATTCCGTCAGACCCTCCAAATTTCAGCGAAATTGAACATATACAGCGTGTTTGGTGCATAAAATGTGGAAAATCGGCCGAAAATATATATTGGAGCTATATCCAAATCTGAACCGTTTTCGATATAATTCGGCACATTTATGCCTAGACCAAATTCCGTTACACATTCAAAATTTCAGCGAAATTGGACGTATATAGCGTGTTTGGTGCATCAAATGCGGAAAATCGGCCGAAAATATATATGGGAGCTATATCCAAATCTGAACCGATTTCGATAAAATTCGGCACATTTATGTCTAGACCAAATTCCGTTACACATTTCAAATTTCAGCGAAATTGGACATATGTATATAGCGTGCTTGGTGCATAAAATACAGGAAATCGGCGAAAATACATATATATGGGAGCTATATTCAAATCTGAACCGATATCTATATAATTTAGCACGTTTATTTCTAGAACAAATTCCGTCAGACCCTCCAAATTTCAGCGAAATTGGACATATATAACGTGTTTGGTGCATAAAATAAGGAAATCGGCCGAAAATATATGTGTATGGGAGCTAATCCAAATCTTAATCAATCTAAATATAATCTGGCACATTTATTTCTAGAACAAATTCCGTGAGAAATTCAAAATTTCAGCGTGGTTGGACATATATAGCGTGTTCGGTGCATAAAATAAGGAAGTCGGCCGAAAATATATGTGTATGGGAGCTATATCCAAATATGAACCGATTTTGATATAAATTGGCACGTTTATTTCCAGACCAAGTTCCGTCATACATTCCAAATTTCATCGAAATTGGACATAAATAGCATGTTTGGTACATAAAATAAGGAAATCGGCCGAAAATATATGTATGTGGGAGCTATATCCAAATCTGAACCGATTTGAATATAATTTGGTAAACTTATTTCTACATCAAATTCCGTCACACATACAAAATTTGGAGATTGTATCTGTAATACTTCTAAAGATATTTGCATGCAAAATCTAAATTTTTTGGAGGTACCTCCGGTCTTGATGCTATATCTCCAGATCAACGCGAAATTTCAAAAAATGATATAGCCTATTTTCATTCCAGGCCATGTAGCAATGTACCCTAAACATTTCAGTAAGATCTGTTCAGCGGTTTTCGAGTCTATAAGGCACAAACAAACAAACAAACAGACAAACAAATTTCAATTTTATATATATAGATATCACAGATATACCCCGATACCGAAAGTTATACTCCAGAGATCACATGGACGACAATGCAAAATACCCAAAAAAAGACATCACATATTAACTCAAAAATACATTTACCACACGTAACATTTTTATACCCTCCACCATAGGATGGGGGTATATTAAGTTTGTCACTACGTTTGTAACTACTCGAAATAATCATTTTAGACCCCACAAACTATATATATTCTTGATCAGCGTGAAATTCTACATCGATATAGCCATGTCCGTCCGTCTGTCCGTCTGTGGAAATCACTCTAACGTCCAAACGGATTGAAACGGATTGTAGATGAAATTTTGGGAAAATCTATTATTTGTACGTAGGACTTTTGGTATTGAAAGCAAGCTATGTAGGTCCACGCTTTCGTATAGCCCCCATACAAAATGACGCGTGACGCGTCGTCGTTTTAAAGAATTTTTAAGATATTTGTCCCATTTTACCACCGAATTGGTTGTAATTTGGTATTTTGTGTCTCCAGAGGCCAAAAAACATTTCTACCAAAGTTGGTTTATATAGGTCCAAGTTTTGGTATAGCCCCTGTTCACGTTCGTGAAGCGCCGTTGATTTGGGATAAGCGGGCGGCGGAACCGATCTGGTAACCCTGCATCAGAGGATCTATTTTTTATATGGCAACACCTTTTGAAGATGTCACTGGCCGTAATTTTTATTGTTGTAATGCAAATTTATAAATATAGTTGTTTTCGGTCTTCTAGCGCGAAGACGCTTTTGATTAAAATTATTAAGTAATAGTTGAATTTCGTTGTTTCGAGCGCGTATTTATATTTGGCGCTATCGCTCTTTGTAAATTTATAAATTATAATTTAAAATAATCTTGAATTTAAATTTTTACACATAATAAAAGAAAGTTGTTCCTTTTTAAACCCGATATCATTCGGTAAATCGAAAATTGTTTTGTTTCTTTTTTGCAAGTGTTGTGCCTTTTTTCCTCTCCTTTGTTGGCTCCAGTTTTTGCTCCCCAGCTGCCGCTTTATTTTGTTGTTGGGATTTTGCCCAAATCGCTTCGACGAAAAACATAGTCCTTCGAGCCGGATCCGGAGCAAGAGGAGTAAATTTGCCTTATTTTGGAAAAAGGTATTTATTTGCATTAATTTTAATATAAATTTCATTTGGTTTATTGAAATTTTATTAAAATTAATATTTAATACATTTGCAATAATATTGTATTGTTGGCCGACCACCTAATACTTCCGATACGTGGTTGGCAACGCGGCTCAACTGATCGTCGTTGTGAGAGAAAAGCACTAACAACTATCACTGTTGTGCTTCTTCTTCCCTATTCGCTCTTTGTTTAGTTTTGTTTTGGTTTTTATTCCATCGGGAATACGGGAGTGAAATAAATAATTATTACTTTTTTAATAAATAATAAAATAATGCAATTGGCGGACATATTATATAAAAAAAGTAAAATATTTTTTGTAGTATTGATCTCCCTTCGCATTAAGTGGAAATAATTTATCGAACGTTTTTTGATTGTGTTATTGTGGTGGACAGACGGACTGTCATTACACACAAATTTTATATTTTTGATAGAGAAAAAGCTGGTGTCGCTAAGTGTACTTGCTAATAATATATTTTTTGCAATACAAGTTTGTGGTATTAGTGATTCTGTTTACGTTTGGTAACAAATTTGCAAAAATTATGCTTTGCCGAATTTGACAAGTCAAAGGGAGACTTGTAATAAGAAGGTGCGTCGTATTACATCTACAAATTGTAACATTGTGGAATTTTTGTATTGCAATTTTCTATTTTTATTTACCTGCGTGTCGGAATTTTATTTATTTTTTTTTTTTTTTTGTGAAAATTGCGTTTTTTATATTTACCAATAAAATTTTTATTTTGACGGATAAACACTAACAACTAACACTGGTCTCCTTCTTGTTAGTTGATTGTGTGTTTTGGTTTTTTCCTTTTCTTATTATTATTTTTGCAAGTCCTTTTCATTATTTTATTAAATTAAAATATTTTTAAAAAGTGAACGTGCAAACTTGATACGCAAAATAAATAATAATAAACGCAAAATAAATAAATAAAAAATAATTTTGTGATCGCTAGTGCTGCTGGTAAATAGTGATAGAATATTAGGAATTGAAACAGACGGACGGACATTTGTCCAAATCTGTTAATAATAAGTTGCTTTACTTTTTAGTTCCAAATTTTGATTATAAAAGTGCACTTCTTCTCCTAATTGAGAAAAAAGAATAATTCCGTTTGTGTGTTTCATTTAATTGAAATTGCAATTTTGTTTTGTATTTTTGATCCAACTCATTCTGGGCTGTTTTTTATCGTCCATTGCTATTGATAGTGCGATATAAGTGGAAAGACGACTCGTGATAAAAAGGTGACTCTTCCTTCATTTAATAGTTATTTAATTTTTGTGTTCAAAATTGACATTTCCGTTGTACTTGCTGCTTTTTGGGAAATTTTGTTGTTTTGCAGACATTTTGCGATACAAAAAGGTTATTTTGATCGAAAAACTAGCCTTTTAAAATTGATTAAAAAACTTTTTTGTAGTTTTTCGTCAGAATTTTGGAACTTTTCTTAAGCAAAATGTCACAGCCAATCATTCTTGTGAAATTTAAAAAGCTTGCCGCTCTATTCCTCGATTTTGAGAAGGAATATAATGACATTCTTCCTAGTAATCATACGATGTTCACCATAGAACTTCGAAAGGAAGAGTTTAAGGGGCTTTGGCAGAAGGTTAGAGCAGCTTATGAACAGTTTTGTGTTGAGTGTGATGGAAGCAACGAAGAAAACGAAGCATCATCACTTTTTAAGCAATGTAGAGAAGCTTACATTGCTTGCGCAGCTCAAATGGGTGAGTTGTCTCAGACATTTTCGAACCAATCTGGTCTGACCTCGACAATGGTTACTACTAACCAAACATCGGGTTCATTTGAAAGCAGAATACCTGATCATAGTTTGCGTTTACCGCCTTGCACTACGGAAATATTCCACGGCGACTATCTCTCCTGGCCATCATTTAGGGATATGTTCACTGCAGTGTACATTGACTGTAAGTCTATCACGGCTGTTGAAAAATTATTTTATTTACGCCAAAGTACTAAAGGAGAGGCTTTGGAAATTGTTAAAAAATCGCCTTTGACAAATGATGGATTTCAAAACGCTTGGTCGAATTTGAGAGATAGATATGAGAATAAGAGGATTTTGGTAAATAGTCAATTGAAAATCCTCTTTAACCTTTCCATTGTTAAAAGCGAATCTGCTTCCGAGATCAAAAGGCTTCAAAGGGACATAAATAATTGCATAACATCCCTAAAACTACACCAAATTGGCATCGATGGTTGGGACCCTATATTTGTGTTTTTGTGCTCCACTAAACTTCCTGTTCATACTTTGTCGTTGTGGGAGCAAACAATCAGTAATAAGACTGAAGTTTCGAAATGGTCAGATTTGGATAGTTTTTTAACTGCCAGGTTTCAATCGTTGGAAACCGTCTTTGATTTGACAAACACCACACCCATAGAAATAGCTGATTCTGAAGAAATGCCTTCTCCGAGCAAAAGATTGAAACATTATGGTTCAAAGTTAAACCGAGGGTCTTGTTTTATTTGTTCAGAGGACCACATATTGAAATATTGCCAAACTTTTTTGAAAATGAACCAAAATGAAAAGTTCCGAGCGATTAAAAGGAACAATCTTTGCATAAGGTGCTTTGGTAGTAACCATTTGCTAAAGGAGTGTCTTAGTAGCTCCAGTTGTTCAATCTGCCATGGAAAACATCATACGATGTTGCATAGGGAGTCACGCCAGTCGAATATAGATTCCAATGCTGAAAAAGATAGTAGTCCTAGCACTAGTCAACAAGCTCGACACAATTCGACTAGCGAGGGTAATATACAAAATTGTTTTGCTGACACCAGGAGTCAAACTTTATTAGGCACAGCTATTGTTACCATTGTTGTTAATGGAGTTACTTGTGCTGCAAGAGCATTAATTGATTCTGGCTCCCAGGCCACATTTATTACGGAAAAATTACAGCGTCGTCTGAATTTGTCCGCCAAGGAGGTCAATGCTAATGTTTTGGGGCTAAATGGTGCATTAGCGGGGTCTTCAGTAAAAAAATGCAAATTTATTTTGAAATCTCCCCATAGTGAGGAATTCAATGTTAGTGTCTCCGCTTATGTTTTGCCAAGATTAACCGGAAATTTACCCAGCTATTCAATAGCTCTCCCTGATTCGCTTTCTTTGGGAATTGAGCCGTTAGCTGATCCCAAATTTGGAAGAAGGGGTGAAGTTGATATTCTGATTGGAGGAGATATTTATCCTCATATTTTATTGGATGGAGTACGCAGAAATATTTTGAATTCTCTTGTGGCCCAAGAAACAATCTTTGGTTGGGTGCTTACGGGACCAATTTCTGAGACAAGTTCTCTGATCTCGTGTTGCACTTTGGTAGCTACTGAACTACCTAAAGTTGTGAAATACAGTCCACAAATTGAACGTTGCGAAAAGAAAAACATTTTAGATATTCGATCAGTTGATAAAATGCCGCCTTCGGAGGGAAGGGGACCTAGTTCGTCCGTATCCCAATTAATGAAAGGACCTAGTTCGTCCGATTCATATTCTAGGCAAGGACCTCGTTCGTCCAAAGCCATTGTAGACAATGGACATCGTTGGTCCAAAGCTAAATGGAATAATTATTCGAAAGTTGTTTCTCAAAATGGGCCTAGTTCGTCCAAGGAGAAAACCAAAAGTGGACCTAATTATTCGAAAGTTGTTTCTCAAAATGGGCCTAGTTCGTCCAAGGAGAAAAGCAAAAGTGGACCTAGTTCGTCCAATGATATTGCCAAAGGTGGAGCTCGTCCGTCCAAAAGTATAAATGGAATGAAACCTAGGTGCCCTGAGGTCTCAATTGATAGTATACCAGCCTTTTACAGAAGGAAGACTTGTATGGATGGAGACAACCCGAATTTAATGATGCCAATCGATGGACCATACATCAGGGGACAAATGTCTTGATTTCATGGTCGCTGGGTTTTTAATTTATGTTGGTAATGGTGGCAGAGCCACATCATTTATTTTAATTTTTGTTTGTTTTTTTTTTTGGTTCGAGTCTTTTCAGAAATCGTGATTCCAAAAGACTGAACGGGGGCCGGGATGTTCACGTTCGTGAAGCGCCGTTGATTTGGGATAAGCGGGCGGCGGAACCGATCTGGTAACCCTGCATCAGAGGATCTATTTTTTATATGGCAACACCTTTTGAAGATGTCACTGGCCGTAATTTTTATTGTTGTAATGCAAATTTATAAATATAGTTGTTTTCGGTCTTCTAGCGCGAAGACGCTTTTGATTAAAATTATTAAGTAATAGTTGAATTTCGTTGTTTCGAGCGCGTATTTATATTTGGCGCTATCGCTCTTTGTAAATTTATAAATTATAATTTAAAATAATCTTGAATTTAAATTTTTACACATAATAAAAGAAAGTTGTTCCTTTTTAAACCCGATATCATTCGGTAAATCGAAAATTGTTTTGTTTCTTTTTTGCAAGTGTTGTGCCTTTTTTCCTCTCCTTTGTTGGCTCCAGTTTTTGCTCCCCAGCTGCCGCTTTATTTTGTTGTTGGGATTTTGCCCAAATCGCTTCGACGAAAAACAGCCCCCATATAACGCCCCATATAAAGTACGCGTCATTTTAATATATTTTGAATGTATTAGTCCCATTTGACAACAGAATCGGTTGCAACTTTGTATTTTGTGGTTCCAGAGGCTAAGAAACATTTCTACCATAAAATGTTTATATAGTTCCACGTTTTGATATAGCCCTCATAGGACGATATCTCCCGATTTTCGGTATTTTGAAGGTTTTGGCCTCATTATCACACCGAGATGGCTGAAATTTAGTATTTAGTCTTCGTTGGGGGTATAAAACTTCCCCCCAGAAATTCGTAGGTATAGTTCTGCGCCATCATATAGCCCCCATAGAACGGTAACTTCCGATTTTCGGTATTTTGAAGGTTGTGGCCACATTAATCCACCGAAATGGCTGAAATTTGTGGTGGAGGGTATAAAAAGTTCGGCCCGACCGAACTTATTATTTGTTAATGCTATCTTATTTTACAAACCCATAGAAGAGTTTTCCATTTTTAAAAAATATTAAAATGTTGAAATGTTCTGTTTGACGCCTAAAATGCTTTCAGTATTTATTTATGATGACTGTCAGAAAATGATGCATAAGAAAATATGTCACCATTGCCAGATCGGTATATCGTTATGTGATGTTACCAGACGGATTTATTTTTTTTATTTTTAGTGATTTAGAGTTTTGGCAATAGATATCCGTTATAACCTTTTTCAAATTGTACACTTCAAAAATTGACTTTTTGCCTCTAAAACCTGCCATCGCGGTATGGTTACAAATGTTGATTTTAAACAATCTTGAGGATATATTCCTGTTTCTTAAATCGTATTAAAAAGTATTGTTAGTAGCTCAATATTTTTAAAATCTATAAGTTTTAATATTTCTGATGGAATCTCATCAGGTCCCGGCGATTTTTTGTCCTTAAGTGATGCTATAGCGGACTCTACTTCACTTCTCTTTATAGCGGTTCCAGAATGTTGCATCGGCTATTATCTGTGAACAGTTGTTGAACATATTCTTTCAGACTTTCAAAGCAACATAGAGAAATAGTGATTGGAATTCTTATGGAGTAATTGTTGTTGTAAATTTGATTTAAATGAACTATATGCTTAATGAAAATTTAATTTAACAGAAATTCGTCTAAATTAACTTAAATTTATCAGCTACTTTCTTATCATTGCCTCCCGATTAAGCCTGGTCGTCCCGAACAGCAGGCACAGTTCCCGTTCCATAGGGGGCCAACCGCTCCAGGTGCACCACTTTCATCTTTGACCTAGAACTGTGGTTTCGATGAATTCGACACACTATGTCGTTTATTCTTGGGATTACCTTGTAAGGTCCTTCCCAGTGCATTTGTAGTGTGGGGCAGAGTCCTTTTTTCCGTTGTGGATTGAACAATAGCACCAGTTTTCCTTCATGGAATCCAACGGTATTCGCCCCTCGGTCTTACCTTTCCTTCATTCGTTGCCTGATGGCCGATCTTTATGACAGCAAGAATTTCGGTATATGATCATCCCAGTTTTTTGGCTGCTGTGCGGAGTGCGGTTAAACCTGTCCACCATGCCTTCGGATTGGAGATGCAGAGGCGCTGTTCTGGTCTTCTTAATTCCGTATGATTCACACATTTCCTTGAATATCGCTGATTCGAAATTTCTGCCTTGGTCGGAATGTATCTCGGATGGACATATCCAATTTGGCTGAAAACATTTACATTTGTCTTGGCTTCTTGATTTGGGATAGCATAAACCTCCGGCTATTTGCTAAAGTAGTCCATAACCACTAATACATAACGGTTCCCAGAGTCGCTTATTGGGAACGGACCGTTCCACATCCATTGCTATTCTTTCAAATTGTGCTCCGTGTTGTACTGCTGCATGTAGCCTCGACTCTTCCGTGTTGGACCTTTGGCTTTCATGCTCCTCTCACAATTGAATATACATTCCGCAATGGATTTTTGGCATCCGGCCCAGTAAAATCTCTGTTTTACCTTTTCGGTAGTCTTGGTTATCCCCAGATGTCCTCCATTTGTACCATCGTGAAACTCTGTCAGGATCTCTATAACTTTAGAATCAGGTTCCTGTTGGATTTACCATCCTCGCTTTCCCACCTACGATATAGGCAACCATCTTTTAGAAGTAGACTATTCCACTGAGCCCAATAGGATTTCAAAAGAGGGCTTTCGGCCGCTATATCTTTCTGACTAGGTCGTCTTCCTCTTTTGCAGAAATTATCTTACTGAGGATCTTTTCGTTGTTCCGTTGCTCAATCTTTGTCGGATTCAATCTGCAGCAGCCGAATGTCGACGATGCTCTGCTTGTCCTCAACCTTTGAGCAATGCCTGCATTCTAAATTGCATGGTCGACGAGACAGGGCATCAGCATTACCATGTTTTCTACTTTTCCTGTGATCGATGCTGAAGTCGTAACTTTGAAGCCTCTCTATGTCCTCGGTTGTAACCCGAACTTTACTTCTCGTTAGAAGAGGACACACTTTTTCGGGTTCAGCTTTAGGCCTGCGGACGACAGTGCGTGGAGAACATCCTTTAAGTTCTTCAGGTGTTGGTCGAACGTTTTTCCCATGACAATGATGTCGTCCAGATATATTAGGAAGACTTGCAGTTCAGCCCCTTTAACACCAGCTCCATCAGCCTTTCAAAAGTAGCCGGGTCGTTGCAGAGTCCGAATGGCACTCTGCAAGTCGACTGTAGATAACCATGACGTTCCGGCTAAGGTATCCAAGATGTCGTTAAGCCTTGAGAGCGGGTAGCTGTCTTTCCTGGTGACATCATTTAATTTTCTATAGTCAGCTCAGAACCGGGTGCCTCCATCTTTCTTCTTGACCAACACCACTGGCGAGCACCATGATGGTTCTGTCACGCCGCTCTCCTCCACTTCGGATATCATTTTCTGGGCCTCGCCTCTTTTGGTCAGTTACACACTTCTTGGAGCCTGTTTTATTGGTCTACTTCAGCTGTAATTATTTCATGTTTCACCACTGACGTTCTCCCTTGATGGTTTTTCGTGAACGCATAATCAGATACATGCTTCCAGAGGAGCTGTTTGGCCTAATTCTTTTCGGAAGGTGATAGGTTGCGTGTCCAATCTTTGATATAAGCTTCCAGGTGCTTCTTCTCCATGGATGACGTCCTTTCAGTGTTATTCTTCAAGTTAATTACAGCTTCGGATGGAGTACATTGTCCAATATTGGAAAATTTGCTAATTTGCTCTTCATTGTTTGACAGGTTTGGAACTCGAACTGGAATTAAGCCTTCATCGTTGCTTCTTACCAAGGCATGTGCTGTTAAGATGTTGTTGTTTCTGATTTTTGCTGGTTCGACCACCCACAAATTGTCAGCTCTACAATCTCCATCCATTGGATATTATTACCTTGGCATTTGGTGGTATTATTTCTGAATGATCCGTAGTCAGACTTTTAACATATCCCACATTTAACGGTATTTCAACATTAGACCAGGTCATTACACGATTTTTCATGTCCAGATTGACACCAAAGGAAATCATGAAATCTGCGCAAATTATGACTTCGTCTACTATGTCGGCAACGATAAACTCATAACTTGCTGATATATTACCAATAGTTAGCTTCAGGGTGATCTTTCCATATACTGCTGCGGATTCTCCCGTTGCCGTGCGTAGTCTGACTCTATATAACGGAGTTATTCTCCCCTTAGCTAAATCCGCTCTAATGATGGACTTTGATGCTTCAGTATCTATGGTAAGGGTACGTTTATCACCGTTGATGATGGGAGCCAGTTCATGCCCCGCTGGACTAGCTCGATGCTTCATTAGAAGCATGCTGGATATCGTTTGCGCTTTGCTCGACACTCCTGTGCAAAATTTCCCGCTTTATCGCAGTTATAACATTTGACCCGTATACCACTCACAAAAGACTCAATTTTCATACGGTTCACCAATGGAAATTTCTTGTCGTGAGCCAAAAAATTCTCATCAACGGACTGAGATTTATTATCCAAATTTTTATTTGCACTTCTACGTTTTCCCCTCTCTTTTCAATAACTTGTGTACACTGAAAGAAAAAGCTTCATAATATAAACGAAATCTTACGTTCCATCAATGAAATTTGTCATTGATTTTGAGCCAACGTAGAGCTTCATTGAATAGACGAAAAAAGTTTCATTGAAGTAAAATTAACGAATTTGTTCATTATTGCAATGAAACTTCTTCATTGATGCAATGAAATCTCTTCATTAATGCAATGAAACTTCGTCATTGATGCAATGAAATATCTTCATTAATGAAATGAAACTTTTTCATTGATGCAACGAAACCTCTTCATTAGTGCAATGAAACTTCTTCATTGATGCAATGAAACCTCTTCATTAGTACAATGAAACTTCTTCATTAATGTAATGAAACTTCTTCATTATTGCAATGAAATAAAAAAAAAACATTGTTCCACAACATCCCATACGGGACAAGGGAGACTTCTCTCATATCAATGAGTGCACCCCGATTCATATTTAGCTCAATGATATGGGACCTACTGTTTATCGCCGAGTCCGAACGGCGTGCCTTATGACACCACTTGGGGAGAAGTTTTTCAAGGCTGAAATACTCAGAAAATGTCGCCAACATTACTGAGGGGTATTTTGCCACCGTTGAGAAATGTTTGATGTTGCCTGGCCGGGGAATCGAACCCCCGACCTTCTGCGTGCAAGGCGGGTGTGCATACCATTGCACCACGGTGGCGCATTGCAATGAAATACTTTCATTAATACAATGAAATACTTTCACTAATGCAATGAAATATTTTCATTAGTGTAATGAAATATTTTCATTAATACTTTCATTAATGCAATGAAGCCTTACGTTGGCTCAAAATCAATGATACATTTCATTGATGTAACGTAAGATTTCATTTATTTTATGAAGTCATTTCATACTCACGTAATGCATAAAAATTAAGTCAACGCTAAATATGTTTAATCCATTTTATTGCAATTAGTTTTGACCATGGATACAATACGTCATTTTTGATTCCTTAGGTATTAACTTAATACATTAATGATACCATTGGTCATTGTCATCTGTAAGTAAAATTGAAAGAATAAACAATTTGTTACTAAATAACTTGTTTTCTACACAATAACTTACCTTCATATTTTGCCGCTCAGTCATCCCCTGTGTACTTCCATGATGTTGGGATACAGCATACAAAGTTCACATAAAACAACTGTACATATAAAAACCACATGAAAGAGTTTTATGTCACCATTAAGTAAAATTGAAAATCATAAAAACTAAACTCAATGAGTGCACCCCGATTCATATTTAGCTCAATGATATGGGACCTACTGTTTATCGCCGAGTCCGAACGGCGTGCCTTATGACACCACTTGGGGAGAAGTTTTTCAAGGCTGAAATACTCAGAAAATGTCGCCAACATTACTGAGGGGTATTTTGCCACCGTTGAGAAATGTTTGATGTTGCCTGGCCGGGGAATCGAACCCCCGACCTTCTGCGTGCAAGGCGGGTGTGCATACCATTGCACCACGGTGGCGCATTGCAATGAAATACTTTCATTAATACAATGAAATACTTTCACTAATGCAATGAAATATTTTCATTAGTGTAATGAAATATTTTCATTAATACTTTCATTAATGCAATGAAGCCTTACGTTGGCTCAAAATCAATGATACATTTCATTGATGTAACGTAAGATTTCATTTATTTTATGAAGTCATTTCATACTCTCGTAATGCATAAAAATTAAGTCAACGCTAAATATGTTTAATCCATTTTATTGCAATTAGTTTTGACCATGGATACAATACGTCATTTTTGATTCCTTAGGTATTAACTTAATACATTAATGATACCATTGGTCATTGTCATCTGTAAGTAAAATTGAAAGAATAAACAATTTGTTACTAAATAACTTGTTTTCTACACAATAACTTACCTTCATATTTTGCCGCTCAGTCATCCCCTGTGTACTTCCATGATGTTGGGATACAGCATACAAAGTTCACATAAAACAACTGTACATATAAAAACCACATGAAAGAGTTTTATGTCACCATTAAGTAAAATTGAAAATCATAAAAACTGTTAGTAATTTATTTGTCGCTGGGCACCAAACTCTTGGCATTTTCTCAGTCATTCCATTCTTATTTAGATTTTCTATTGCTTGCATCTATTACAAAGAGAAAAACCAAATAAATGTAAATTCACTTATATAAACAAATGAATACATAAAACTTAACAGAAATACTTACTTTTCTAAGTTAAAAACACGAATCGCAAAATTTGTATTCATCCGCACTTGGCGGCGTTATAATGTCAACTAAAACAATGTTGTTGACAATTTGCTGATCAACTTTTTGTTTTGCCTAATCTTGTTTTCTGCTTGTTAAACGCACACACGCACACCGCACAGCTGGAATTTACTTCATAACAACAACGAAATACATAACAAGGAACGACAGAGAATAACATACCGAGAGAATAAGCCTTGATACCCAAGTAGAAAAAATGAGACAAACATTTTAATGAGAATGAATATGTATGTATATCAGAGCTAATCGCTAGTAAAGCAAGTAAGGAATTTTTGTACAGTTACGCTTTTAGAGACGCTTCTGCTAATATTCGTACATACATATGTATGTGATTCTATATACACATATGTATGTACTTGGCAAATTTATAAATGTGTTCTGTTTATGATTTTGGAAAATTTAAAACATTTGTTTAATAAAGAAAAATAATTAGAAGAAAAATGATAATATAAGGGGCATAATATAGATAAGATTTCAGACCCTTTTTCATTCCGCAAAATGGTATTGGGAACTTCAGAAATGTTTCAATTATTTAATGAAACTCTTGCATTTATTTATTGAAAATGTTTCATTTATTCAATGAAATTGCTTCATTTATTTAATGAAACTATTTCATTTATTTAATGAAACTATATCATTAATTTTTGGAGCCAACTAAGAACATCAAATATATCAAAAATTTCCACAATTTTCTTAAAAGATGTTTGAATACTAGTTTTTTTAAGCACATACTATTTAGCATAGTTTCAATACTCACATATTTTTTAAAATTAAAAGAAATTAGAAGTTTCATTACATCAATGGAATAAGTTGCATTTATTCAATGAAACCAAAAATCATTCAATTTTAGTTAACGTAAGGTTTCATAGCATTAACTAAACATTTCATTGTATTAATGTAACATTTCATAGCATCAATGAAAAATAATCAATGAAACCCGTTCATTGATACAACGAAGCATTTTTCTTTCAGTGTAACATTCTCGAGCTTCTCGTTAATTATTCTGGAATTTTCCTCTAATTTATCGTCGAATTTGGAAAATGTTTCCTCTAATTTCTCTTCTAATTTATCGTCAAATTTGGCAAATTTCTCCTCTATGCTCTTAGCTCTTTGCAATTTCCTTAGAACTTTCTTCTAATTTAGCACCCACTTCCTCCTTCAAACTTTTGGTGTTTTCGTCCAGTTTCCTGGAGTTCTCATCCAATTTCTCATTCAATTGCAGCATTATCAATGCCAGCATTGCTTTTACATCACCTTTATCACATAACTAGAGCTCGGGGATTATATGACTGGGCATCTGAGCCGAATAATCTACCAAATATTAGTGTGGTATTTTCTGCAGAAGATGATAATTTAAAAACGGAAGAGGGCTTGAATTTGAAATATGCAATGGCTAAAACTATCGCTGGTACAAAAAACTTAATTCAGTAACACCCACTAATGGTGGTACACTAATTGCTAAACCATTCTTAAAATCACAATATGAAGATGTTCTTAAGCTGTTAAGATAAATTTCTAAATAAAACAATAAAACAAATGTTAATGAATGCAACGTATTATTTTTTTTTTTTTTATGAAAAGTAACATATTTGGTTGCGTTCGTTTTTACGTATTAGGTTCATTTTTCAACCGATTTTACTGGAAATTGGTATATTGGAGTTTCAGTGGATGGAGAACATCTGTACAAAATATTGTCAATATCTGTTCGGTAAGTATTGCCAACCGTGTTTAGTTTACTTGAAAATTTGTATTGGTTGAATAGAAAATGTTCTAATAAAACAATTTACAGCATAGATTCTTGCTTTGGCCTTTGATTGCCATTCCGTGCCCGAAGTTGTTTGTATATAAGTATTATAAAGAGCTACTTATTTTCTAAAACAGAGTCATATCTACCAATTAAAGTTGTAAGGCTACAGCTACTTTATGGAATTTCAATATAAATTCCTTTAAACATGAATTCTTTGCTGTAAATGATAAAGGCAATGTCAAGTGATAACATTATTTGGTGAGATGTTTTTTAGAATTTCAATTTTAATAGCGTTGGTGTCATATAGTTCAACATTTACCATGCCATTATAATTATCGCAGTCATCGTTGTCAATGTCATCGCTATCATTATCTCTTGAGACAATGGCAGTGGGTTACAGATACGACGGGTTTGCCTAATTCAATTGCTAGACCCAAGAGTCTCTTATACGCACTTGTAGCGCTGATGATGATGTCGATGACACAGCCGAAAAAACAACGATGGGAGCAACAACTACAACCGAAACCTCCATTATCACAATTCTTCATATATGTATAATGTTCACAAAGGATAAGCACACACACGAGTTCATTTTATCAAACATACATACATGACAATAAATGTTAAGTGTTTTCATTTAAATTTTATTTCATGATCTTTTGCTTTTTTAGCATAATTTTCAATATTCCATCGTTCTTACTCACCAATCCGCATAGCGAGGGCTATGTTTTTTCACATTACATATGTATGTACAATGTACATTGTACATATATTCATAAATATGTATATGGTTTGAATGTATTTATTAACTAAACAGATTTTCACCATGAAATTCTACAAAGTTGTTTACCCCTATTTCTTTTCTCCCTTAGTGGTTATGAACAAATTGTCGATTTCTTTGTAATACAATGAGTAATTTATATTCGACTTATCATAGAATATATCGACCAAATCGAAATAAACAAGTAAAAAGGATAAGTTCCATGGCAGAATAAGAAGGTAATCTCATTTGAAAAAACCGTCCTTGAGCTGCAAAATACAACCATGCGTTCGAAACAATATGAAAGTTGTTGTTGTTATTGTATGTCAATAACAACAATAACAAAATATTGTTTGTTTATGTTTCATTTTTGTTTTGGAACAAATATTAAATATTTTAATATGTACATATTTCGGGAGAATGTGTGAATAGTTTTCGTTTTTGGTGGTCTATTGGTTCGTGGAGAATAAGTGGAGGACTGGAGAATAAAATATTTTCGTAATTTTGGGAAAATTTTCCAAGATATGTAGACACATGTATGTACCTAAATTGTAAAATACTACGTAAAAATAATTTTAACTTGAATGTTATTATTTGTTACAGAGTCGAACCAAAGGAAGAAGAATGAACGAATCAAGGATGCTTGCCAGCAGTGTTCAAGTTTCCAATTCAAAAGCAATCAAAAATCAAAATATTGATGCGAACACAAACACATACATATGTACATAATCAGTTGAGGAATATGAAAATAGCCACCGATAAATCCACTGCCACACTGTTCGCTGCTTGGACGGCTGAAATGAGGGTCCCACTAAACATATTGGTCTATGGTGTTCTTATTCCGACCTCTAACTACCCCAGGCAGTACAAAGATAGTGTGAATACCGTACTCGGAAACCATCCCCCATCCGTCACAGCAGAATAACGTCAGCTGCCAAGACGAGCAGAGCCGCTTCAATTCATATTGGGCTGAATTGATGGCACGATACCCAGTACATTCCCGGGATGTGGATTGGAACCACACGACACTCTGCATTTGTTTAATTGCTCACCTGTCTTCTGGTTCTTTATGGACACAGCCAGTAGAGATTGCAGAAAGTCTGGATACAGAGGAGCCAAAACCAGATATCCGATATAATACGAAACGAACATACTTGCATTGCTACAGCAACAACAACCAATTGATGCGACGTAACAAGCGTTATCTATATGCGGCCAATCGCATCCATCTGAACTAGAGTTGGGCAATATAGTTCCTGGAGCGGATCGATCATTCTAGTTCCTTTTGCCAAAAGGAACTAGTTCCTTAATATAGTTCCATAGTTCCAAATAGTTCCGGCAGCGATATAGTTCAATGAATCTTTCTCTTTCATCGTTCTTTCTAATTCCTTCGTTCCAAATAGTTCCGAGATCGATATAGTTCAATGCATCTTTCTCGTTCCTCGTTCTTTTTATTTCCTTCATTCCAAATAGTTCCGTGAATGAAGTAGTTTAACGAATCTTTCTCTTTCTTTTTGTTTCCATCTTTTGGTGGATTAATTGGCATACAAATAAATAAATTGCAGCAATGTAACGAGGATGTGATTTACGTTTATTTAACAATGTGGCCGCATCTGAATGATGAAGGAACCAAACGTGAAAGATCGAAAAAGAAAATTAATTATATAAATGAAAGGAATTATATGCACGACTGGAGCTGGAACTATATGAATTAAAGGAACTATATAAATGAAAGAGCCGGATATAGTTCCAATAGTTCCTTGTCCGGAATAGTTCCTTGGAACTAGTTCGCTCCGGAACTACACAACTCTAATCTGAACCGTTTGTGCCAGATGTGCATCGATTACTGCCATGTTTAGGTTATGAGGAAGAGTTTCTTCACACTTAGTTCGAAATAAGAAAAGACAAGATGTTTTTATTTTTGTATTTATTATATTTTATTAATTTGCCTTTGTGGTGGTCAATCCAACATATAGACATGTTTTCCAAAAATAAAACCTCTAAAACTTCAAACTTCTTTATAGGCCTATTTTATCGTTGTAATAAAAATGAATGAATGCTGAAGGAAATTAAAACGACCACATTATTGGGACATATACAGCCTCTGATTTATTTCCTAGATCGTTATTATCCTTATCAAAATGCAACAATGAAACCTTGTTTGTAACATATGCTTACTTCCGAGCGCCGTTTAATATCGGTCCACATCTTCCGGTACCTCCCCACAAAGTTAAAAAATGTCACTAAAATGGTACGCGCGATATCTTTTGAACGGAGCAAACTATGGATAATATTCAGTCCAAATTGAGTTTAGCTTCTAAAATGGTCCATATCGCGTTTCTCCTTAAGGTACCTCCCCCAAAAAGTTAAATTTTTTGTTGAAGATTCGTTTCGCATAGGATGCGGATATATCTCAGTCGGCAATGTTGACTGATACATTTTTACCTGTTATTAGAAGATCTTCCCTAAGAGAACATCTAGCTCTTTAGTGGAGTGGTTGATCTAAATGTGCCAAAACAGATCCCTAATTTAAGAAATGAGTGGGATGTTTTGGATTCATTATTTCGATAGACATTGTGCCTATTTTATTGTGACCACCAGCCATTTATATTGGTCACTGAAGGATTTTCTAAAGCTTTTCGACCAATATGGAGCATGGACTTGACCACGAAACACATAACACTGTAAACAGGACCACAAGGAATACGATTGGTAACATTTTCAAAACTGTCCTCGAACAGCCCTTACACTGCACTTCAGCCAAAATTTTGTGTGGAGGTACTCGAAGGATTAGAACGATGTAGTCCTTGCCTGATATAGGCCGGAAGAAATGTTACGAGTAACAATTTTTGAACCAAATAAGTTGATCCGTTCGAAAGTTATCGTGCGCACCATTTTAGAGAAAATGTTTGAGCTTTTGTTGGGCTGGTACAGGAAGAAGTGGATATATGGTCCATTCACTAACTTGATCAATGTTTGGACATAATACCACCATGACCAACATTTGGACCACTTCGGCTGATCCGTTTAACAGTTATCCTCCAGTCAGACGGAAGTACAGGGCTTAATCGACTCCCAATTGTCTGCAAATTTTGAAAAATTTAAATTTAAAAATTTTAAATTAAATTGGTGAATTAAATTGTAAATAAACCTGACATATGTATGTATATTTTAACATATACATACAAAGTTTGTCAAAATCATTTTGTCAATGAAGGGACGGCAAAGCGAATACAACTCTGTGAGCTGTGAGCGTGAGGTTACCTTGTATCATTGTATCATGGATAAGTTCCTGCCCATTATATTTTATTTGGTTGGAATATATGTCTAGAAACTTCAAAATATTCACGCCCCAGCAAAATTCCATGATGCCATGATTTCACTGGATCTTTTGCATTGGTTCAAATGAAGTCGTGAAAGATCCGATCTTTTCATCAGCATTTGAACCCATTCGAAGGAAATCGTGAAAGATCCGATCGTTTCATCAGCATTTGAACCAATTCAAAGGAAGTCGTGATAGATCCGATCTTTTCCTTAGCATTTGAACCCATTCCATCGATCCAATGGAGATGAATTTTGTGTTTTTATTTTTACACATGTATATATTCTTTTAATTACACTGTGATACAAAAGTGGACAAAATTTTTTTGCAGGATTTCTGATGCACAAATTCGGATTTGTGGGAGTCCATAGAAGACGAAAATACCTTTGGTTTCTTTGGGTCACTTCGGGTTTTGATTTTATAACAGTAAATGTAGTGAAAAATGGGCTTTCTTGGATTTTCAAATTTAAACGGACATTACGTCTTTTTCCCACAAAGGAAAATATGAAAGAAAAACCAAAAAGTTGAAACACGAAAAATGCCATAACGCATTCATTTTTCAATGGATTTTGTTGGTTTTTCCCATTTTGGAAAGCTAACTAAATTTCCTACTTGCTAACTGTAAATAATTGTACTGTTAGGTGTCATTTACGCAGCCTAGAGCACATGGAAAAACATTTTACTGTTTTTTAATGCGTTTTTGTCACACTTAAACCACTAGTACTTAGCCATTTGTTAACCGATTTTAAAAATCTCTGGCTTGTTCGAAAGGCATTACTCTCCCCTCCCAGTGTGTACAAATCAGTTTTGGAAAAAAGAAGTAATGTCCGTTTAAATTTGAAAATCCAAGAAAGTCAATTTTTCACTACATTTACCGTTATAAAATGAAAAACCGAAGTGACCCAAAGAAACCAAAGATATTTTCGTCTTCTGTGGACTCCCACAAAACCGAATTTATGCCTTAGAACCCCTGCAAATTTTCACTGTAGCACAGTGTTATCTAAATATGTACGTTTAAAGCAATGTAAGATTTATTATGCTAGGAAGTCCCAATCATTGAGCTTTGGTATTAGTCGTGTTCCTTTACGTGCCTGAGGTTACCAGTTTTTACCCGCAAAGTGCTTCCTTACTTTTAAAAGCATACAATTTTTATGAGAGCAGTTCACCACTTTTACCATTTTTGCAACAATTACCATTTTTAAAAGTAAAGGAACAGACCAATTATAAAAGTTTCTTTGCCTGCTCTAGAGAACCATGCTCAACAAGTCGATTTGTAGATCCCTACAAAACAACAAACCCTTTAGGAAGTGTGGGGTCATGTGTTGACATGTCGCCACTTTGTCTTGTCAACTATTGATACCTTTACCTTAATAAGAAGAAGCATTGTGTATATTGACAGATGATAGCCCAACGAAGCATCTTTTTTTAATTTTCTTAATTGTTTGGCGTAAAATAATTTTTGCGGTTGGGGAAAAAAGTGTTTTTGTAAAATCAATAAAATATCGTGAAAACTTAAAGCATATAATTTTTCAATAACAAGTATGAGCAAAAGAAAATATAAAAGACATGTGAAACATAAACAATTCTATAGCAATGTACGAATTCTGAGGCGACTAACAACATTTGTGGTGAAATTTCGGCAATTAGACATTATGTGAAACCTTTAGAGAAGATTGTGGAGCCTGATGTACATATATGTATATTGTCCCGTCTCGCTGGAAATGCTGAATGCAACTAAACATAATAATGAATTACAATGTTGAAGAATTATTTGGCAAAAATCGATTGTGAGATATTTCTAATGTTATACAGCTGTAATAGGCAAGCAAATTTAAGGACATATTTTTTATTTATGTTTATTTATACATGTTTATTATTTTCAATTCCTAGATGTTATATAAACATTCAGCGAATCGCCTGATAAAACGTTAAGTGCAACAGAAGAAGAACTATTTTAAGCAGACAAGTCATTGGTGCGATATGGCCAAGAAAATAAAACGAAAACGTTTTTTATTATTTATGTATATGTTAAAATGTTTAAGCAGCCTTGAAAACATTGTCTTTATTTACTAATTTTTACTTATGTGGAATCTTTGGCTTAGCCATTTAAAAAGATAAAAATACTGTAATACGCAATTTGTACATTTTTAGCATTTTCAATATTATTTGTTTTATTCTTTAATGAAATATAGTATTTAAACAAATGTGTAGCTTCATCTTCTTATTAAACGTACTTAATAGCGGTTTTATCTATGAAAAGTTCCAAATAAGCTAAACAATTTATTGACTCACTACCTCCAATGTCTATACTGACTCACTACCTCCATTGTCTATACTGACTCACTACCTCCAATGTCTATACTGACTTACTACCTCCAATGTCTATACTGACTTACTACCTCCAATGACTATACTGACTCACTCCAATGTCAACACATGGTTCCTCAGGAACTACTGACTTACTATTGACACACTAGTTCCATTGTCAGTACTGACTTTCGAATGACACGTTCATACAAAATGTCTATAGGAAATTACATTAGTTGTCTACAGTTTGTCAGTAGTACTGTTGACAATGTCAGTAGTAAGTCAGTATAGATTCACTATTGACATTTCCTACAGGGAACATTTCCAAAACGTTGTAAAATAAAATTCACGAAATAGTAATCTGCAGTTGGAGCCAACGTCGAAATCTGCACTGCACTGATGGGAAGTAAAATCCTTTTGTAAGATGAATCAAAACCTGTTGCGGAGGAAGTAAACTCTGTTGCGTGCAGCTGGGGCGGAGGTCAAGTTTCTCACTTAAATTTACACCCTGTCGCTTGCCAAACACATCGTTCCCGAAGTCTGGAAAATAGGCCAGCTACTGAAGCCCGAAAAGGATGCCAGCAAAGGTGAATCTTGCAAACCGATTTCGCTTTTGTCGCCCGTAGCAAGGACCCTTGTGGCTATAGTTCTTCCAGCATCAGAAATAACTTTCCAGTTGCCGATCAATAGCATAGGATTCATAAGCAGCACAACAACTGCGCTGAAGGCCATCTCCATATTAGCAGAGGACTCACTCAGAGCAAGCCGTGCTCATAATCTAGAAAGTGAAGTCTAACGTTACAAGAGAGAACCTCTAGTTCAACAAGCCTTTCAACCAGGTTTAAGTATCATTCAACGAATGCAGTCGCAGATGCAGTAAACAGTTATCGTGTGAATGCGGACCTTGGAGAACATCCACCATCTATCGCAGCTGAGAAGCGCCAGCTGTCAGGACAAACCGGAGTAGTTTTGGGTCAGTACGCTCGGGATGGTGCAGCCGTCAAAATTCCTATAGGGCAAGTACTGATGACACCGTGGAAAACATCTCCCCAGCATACAGCACAGGCCCCCACGACACACTGCTCCTTTTCAATTGCCCTACCAATCCTGCTAAGAAACTTAAGTTTGCAGCTTTGTGGTTACAAACCATATAAATAGCGAACTAGCCACATTCTTATGACTGATAGACCCAGAGTCAGATTAAGCAGAAAAATGAGAATACAAACATATTAACTACTGTTACAACAACGAGAACAAACTGCAATTATAGATGATAAATAAATTATAGGTATTTCATTAATTCCTTTGAATGAATAAAATAAAAAAAAAAATGAAAATCATTTTTCAATACAGCATTTTCCATTTTCCGAACAAGACGTGAAAATTACATACCAAAGGGTTGGTGAAAATGACATGCCAAAGATTAGTGAAAATGCTATTCTTGGGAATTGGTTAAGATGGCATGCCAAAGGATTGGTATAGATGCCATGCCAAAGAATTGTTGAAAATGCCATTCCATCGAGTTAGTAAAGATGACATGCTTAGGATCTGAAAATGAATTGCATCTTTTGGGGGTCACGCTCTTGTAAAAAGAATGAGTGAAGATGGTGAAAAAATGACATTCCATTTCACTTGCACCCATTCTTGAATAGCATCTTTGGTATCGAACATTTTGCTGGGGACCAAATACCGAGATCTTTACTTGCAGAACTTCCTTTTTACCGTCGCACAGTGATCACGGTGCTCTTGAACCAACTTTAAAGAAAGGAGCTTACACCTAGGAAAAAAACAAAAAATCGACGGAGCGTTTTTTTAAATAAATCGCTGTCAAAGTTCACATTTTTAGGTTTTCACCATTCACACCCTATAAAAATGGAACTTAAGAAAGTGTCGTAGCAGTGAAAATTCTCTACAAGATTGTGCTTCGTGATATTTTTGTAGGTTTTACCATTTTTGAGATATAGAGTTCAAATTGGGACAATTCACTGACTGTATCATCTCCTAATAAAAGAATGTCATGACTGCAATTTCCCAACTTAAACTTATATATCTAAACAATGGTACAACCTAAGCAAAATTACATAAGCCAGTTTTGTAGAGAATTTTCACAGCTATAAGATATTCTTAGGTCCCATATCGATTAGACTTGCCGTATTCAAGCAAAACCGCGAAATCCTAACAAAAATCCTAAAAATGTAACCTGAGCCTCTTTAACTCAAAAATGGTACAACCTGGGCACAAATCATAAGGTTTAATCCTCTAGAGAATTTTGACAGCTACAACATTTTCTTTAGCTCCATTTCGTTAGGACTTGCAGTTTCCTAGCAAAATCGCGAAAACTTAAAATAAACCTAAAAAATGGGATTTAAAAATCCTTACAGCGATTTTTCTTGTTTTTGGATTTTTCTCATCTATGAACATTGCTGTTTCAGAATCGGAGAAAACTTCTCAGGTGCAAGAGGGTTTTATTTAAAGCTATTTAAGGCGCACCGTACATGACATTGCTTTATAAGGGGGCGATACAGTCAGTGTATTGTCCCAATTTGAACTTCTATAAGTATCTCAAAAATGGTAAAATCTACGAAAATATCATAAAGGTCAGCCTTGTAGAGAATTTTCACAGCTACCGGTTCGAAAATTTTGCAAAAACCCCTCGAAATACATAAAATTGCGAGTAAGTTTTCTATCACCTGGAACACAAAATTCGGCAGGAAAAAATCTTCAATTGGTTGGTACCCATATATGGTGGACGTACGCTGTCTACTTTTTTGCAAAGGATGTTTTGTACCCCTGTATTAAACCTTCAGAATATCGAAAATCCGTGCGAATCGTTCTATGGGGCTATATGAAGAACTACACTGACAAATTTCAGGTGGAAAGTTTTATACCCCCAACGAAGACTAAATACCAAATGTCAACCATTGAGGCCACAACCATCAAAATACCTAAAATCGGGAGGTACCTTTCTAAAATTTAAAGGGGAAAAGTTGTATACCCCCAACTAAGACTAAATTCCAAATTTCAGCCATTTAGGTGGGATATAGAGTCCACAACCTTTAAAACACCGAAAATCGGGAGGTACGGTTCTATGGGAGCTATATTAAGTCGTGGACCTATACCGATAAATTTCCGGTGGAAAGGTTTTGTATCCCTAACGAATTCTAAGTACCAAATTTCAGCCATATCGATGGGATAATGAGGCTAAAACCTTCACAGTACCAAAAATCGGGAGGTACCGTACTTTGGGAGCTATGTATATGAAGACGTTGACCTATACCGACAAATTTCGAGTGGAAAGTTTTATACCCCCAACGAAGACTAAATACCAAATTTCAGCCATTTCGGTAGGATAATGAGGCTAAACCTTCAAAATACCGAAAATCGGGAGGTACCGTTCTATGGGGCCCATTTCCAACACCGAACATCCTATGAGTAATAGAAACTTCTATACCAAATGATAAAGCACCATCTTAAAAATTTCGAGCTGTATCATGATTTCAACAGACGCACGAACGGACAGACGGACATGGCTAATTCGACTTAGAATTTTATGCTGATCAAGAATAAATATACTTTATAGGGTCTCCGACGAATATATCTATGTGTTACAAACGGAATGACAAATTTAATTATACCCTCCATATTATGGTGGAGGGTATGAAAACCATCTTCCAACGATTGTCGGCAATTCTGCCGTTAACTTGATACATGATCGCAATAATGAGTTTAGTATTCACCTCGGCATTTATTTTAAAGGAACGTTGATCCAAAGTACCATTAAATTTTGATATATTTTTGACAGATATCAAGTTTTTTGTACATATAAAGGAAATATTGCAGGAATTTCATTACGTCATCTTTGTTTGTTCTTTTGATTATTACTCTACCTTTCAAATTGTAAATTGTAATAGCCAAATTGCAATAACAGTAATTCATTTGTAAATAAATGCAACATCATATTCTAAAATCTTAATAACTGATAGAGATTATGGCAAGATGAAGATTTTAATGAAATTTCCACCTAAAATAACCGTGTGTATATAAAAGTAAGTTTATATGAAACTTTCATATTTATCGAATACTTATAGAAATGGGGATGAATTGAACTATTCTATTCAAAAAGTTATCATTATTCGCTGCCACAGCATTCTCAAAATCTGCCAAATCATCAGAAGAAAAATAAGAAAACTAAACTCCCCAAAAAACATGATAAAGTCTTTGATAAAATTGTCGAAAGCATTGCATCGAACATACCAAAGAAAAGAAATCCGATAGTGTCCTAAACCATTAGTGTGAGCAACCAAATCCTTGTGCTGGAGTACTTACTAAGCACAAATGAATGAATACTCCTCGTACAGTAGACTGAATCAAAGTTACTCCTTCTATTTTGTTATTTATTTGAGCGACTGACACATTATTTATCTATTTCCATTCAGAAGTGCAGCAACACAGCATGGACAAGTTTTCTTGAAAAAAAATTGAGCATTCGGTCTCAATAGCCTTACACAAAACAAAAGGGGATGTGTGGTAGGGCGTGGAGCATTAAAGGTTTTAGCTCAGTGTGGTATTCCTTGCTTTCCAAGGATGGATGAATGCACTGTTGAAATGATAAAAATGTTATCAATCTTAACACTCAACCGACTTGAAAGAAGCCAACATCTGTTACCTAAGTCAACTAACAAACAAAACACCTACAAAACGTTACGCATATATTCGCCAAATATAATAGGTTGTTCGTAAAATATACAAAAACGTTATTCAAAGTGATGCCATATGATGAATTTTGTTACAAATATAGAGCATTAATATATTTTTTAAATATAATATTTTTCACTAGCGATTCCAAGTGTAATTCGAAATAATTTAATTCTAATATTATATTAACCAACATATATGTATTGGCAATGTTTCTGAAAATTAAACATAGTTGAATACAACTCGTGAATTTTCCTTTAATGCTTTTGGATAAAATGAAATGTTTTTGGACAAAAACAAGAATAGTGTGTGGTGCTACACTCACGGTCCTTAATTGATCTCCTTGATATATACAGTGGTGGCCAGTACATTTGCAACAAAATTGCACGTTTTAGGAATTTTTATTTAAAATATTTTTATTTAAAGTATTTTTTTGCAATTATTTATAGTTCATTGTCTCAAATATAAGAATATAAAAGGTTTTGACACGTTATACAACAAAAAATTTAAAAACTATGAAAATACATAACACGGCTTAAAATATACCCAGCTAAATGTCCGATGCCAAAGATGCCATTCAATCATGGGTGAAAGTGATCTGGCATGTCATCTTTTTAGCATCTTCATCGACGAATTTTATATGAGCGTGGACCCCAAAAGATGCTATTCATTTTTGGATCCAAAGCATGTCATTTACACCAATGCGTTGACATGTAATTTTTTTCACCAATGCTTTGGTATGTCATTTCCACCAATGCTTTGGCATGTCATTTTCACCAAACCTTTGCAATGACATTATCATTACATCAAGACTATTGTAAATAATTAATCATATATATTTGCCACCGTGTTGCAATGCTATGCACACCCGCCTTGCACACATAAGGTCGTGGGTTCGATTCCCCGGCCAGGCAACATCAAAACACTTTTCAAGGGTGGCAAAATACCCCTCAGTAATGTTGGCGACATTTTCTGAGTATTAGAGCCAGACTACCTCAAATTTGTAGGTACCAATATTCACAGATGGTTCGAGATCTGTGGACGTATTACGCGTCTATACCATCAACTTGGTTTTATCGCCGTTTATTGTCATACCGACTTTAGCAGATTCCCTTTCGACTTTTGCGAAGGTGTCAGTTACTTGCTTTACTGATCGACCCATGATGTCAATGTCGCCGGCATAAGCGAGTAACATATCGTCGGTGTCATGCTTAAGTGTTCCATACGGCAGTTTTGACATTTCGAGTTACAGGTACCTTTTAAAGTTTTCAACCCTACTCTTTCTGAATTTCCAGTCGGTTTTCCTCTATCTCTTATAGTTTTCGAGATACAGAAATGTCAATATGCTCCATATCCACTTTGGACGCAAAAAAAATCTGTTTTTAACAGTGTTTTATTTAACTTGCTTTGGTCCGTTTAGTTCAAATCTGGTAACTCATTTTTAACAAAGTTGCAGTTGACCAATCGAACTGAAACTTTGCACACTTTTCAGATTTAGATGACAATACATGAATATGGAATCAAAACCAATATTGGTCCATTTTTACAGTATTTTTTACGGTGACACAGTTGCAGTTGACCAATCGGACTAAAACTTTGCACACTTTTCAGATTTGGATGACAATCCATGAATATGAAATTAAAACAAAGATTGGTCCATTTTACAGTGTTTTAACGGTGTTTTATTTAACTTGCATTTCAACTCTGGTAACTCTTTTTCCACACAGTTGCAGTCGACCAATCGAACTGAAACTTCGCACACTTTTCAGATTTGGATGACAATACTTGAATATGGGCCCAATTTTTCCTACAGACCCCAAATAGCGGTACCACCCGACTTCAGGTATTTTGAGGATTTTGTCTTCATTTTTGCTCGAATTAGCTGTCATTTGGCATTTCCAAGGATACCGACATTTTCCCACCAAAAATTGTGAACATAGGTCCAGGTTTTGGACCGATTTCAAGTATTATGAGGATTTTATCTTAATTTTAAGGCCGAATTGGCTGTAACTTGGCATTTGGAGTCCCCAATGGTACAGAAACTTCTCCACCAAAAATTGTTGACATAGGTCCAGGTTTTGATATATCCCACATATAGTGGTACCACCCGATTTCAAGTGTTTTAAGGATTTTATCTTCATTTTTAGCCAGAATTGGATGTAACTTGGTATTTGGAGTGTCCAATGGTACAGAAACTTTCCCACCAAAAATTATGGACATAAGTCCAGGTTTTGGTATAGCCTTTACATAACGGTACTACACGATTTCAGGCATTTTAAAGTTTTTATCTAAAATTTCGGCCTAAATTGACTATAATTTTGTTCTCAGTGGTCAAAAAAATGTATTTACTAAAAAGTTAAAAATAAAATATAATTTAAAAAAATTACGTTTCAGTGTTTTATTTTGAAATGCAATTAAAACTAGGAAATAATTTTAGCTTAGCCTCAATAAATATATTCTTTCTCATGATGGAATCTCTCCAATAAAACGCTTGCATTTAAATTATAAATGGTGGCATTTAAATTACCGACGATATGACTGTTTGTGTATACTGTTCCACTTATTTTGACCTTCGCGTCTCGTATGACATTTTCCAGCAGGATGTTAAAGAGATCACACGACAGGCCGTCTCCTTGTCTGAAACATCTTTTGGTAATAAACTTTTCGGAGATGTTCTTTCCTATTTTATCTGACGATCGAGTATCAGTTAATGTTTTCTTATTGTTAACGTCAAATGACACCCCTAAACTTTATCGTCATATGACACCCCTAAACTTTCCCCTTTCTTTTACGAAATGCCCAAGTTATTTACGTGTAACAACGGCAAAAGACTCGTACTAAAGTAATCAATCCTAACTATTGTTTAGTACCGACCATGTTGAGGAGACAATTTCCTTTTTTAACCTTCTTGCCATTTTTCAACCTTCGAAGAACATACACCTGTCCAGTGAGTAACAAAATCCTATTTCATCCAAGGGAATAAAGATACTTTTAAACCAACACCATCCATAATTGCATTGTTTTACTTTCATACATTCCCTTCGATTTCTATTTTGTTTTATTGGGATTTCCTACATCAATTTGTGCAAGCTATACATATCTACGATTGCTTCTTGTTTGGCTCTCAATTTCTTGGTCTCTGCCTTCATCCAGCATCCAACTACTTTTTGCTCCACCACTGCACGAATTCAGCAATTTACGGTGAACATTTTGGTCCACAGCGAGCCGGATCAGAGAATTTACAACTACGCACATAAATTGATGCTCACTGGTACGTGTGATTTGTGGTTTCTGCACTCTGTCTAGTTGACCGTGTGAGTTCAGTGTGATTCGATTTCAAGTACTACCGCTGTTTGACAAGAAGTGCAAGTTCATAATAAAACCTAAAGTTGCCGGCAAACTTGGACAAATTTCCCTAAAGTTGCTGGTAAACTTGGACAAATATCCCTAAAGTTGCGGGTAAACTCGGATCGAACTTCCTAAAGTTGCCGGTAAACTTGGACTACGGAGGATTGGAAGTGTTTTTGTGAGAAACCAGGTACCGACGGCAAAACAAATTTGGTAGAAATCCAAAGAAAGTGTAAGTTTCTGGTTGTTCCTTGAAATTAAGTGTACAGTGTAGTGAATATACGTATCATTGAAATTTTTTAAACAAGTATCCAAAAAATAAAATTCCATAATAACAGAATTTACCAAAAAATAATCCTTCCAAGTCTCAAGTTTTGTCGAACTTTGAAAAAACGTCAACATACATTTGGTTCACCGTGTATTTTCACGCTCCCAAAAACGTGGTTTTGAAATTGTTATGTTCAAACCAGTATCGAACAAGTGTATATGTTATTAACATTGGTGATCAAGCATCTATGTTAGCAACAGTACACTGACAGCATTCCAACTCAATTCTGATTGCTTCACTTATGCGCATGTCCGTTGAGAGTACTCAGTACTCACCAATTTGTTACTCTTAACTTCATCACACATACACTACTGTTAATTCCGTGTTTGAGTACTAGTGAATTTCTCATCACTACCGCAGCAGTTCTCTTTACCTAACATATTATGGTATGTTTGTTGTGTTCTCTTTGAGTGGATCTCTCATTTGATAAATACTAATGTGCGGTTCTCTTTTGGTGTGAAGAAGAAGCATAACAGAAAACAAACTGTGTACGCTCTTTCTCAAAACGAAAAGAAAAAAAGAAATAAACAGAAAGCACTAGTTGTTATGTTTTGATTCCATTGTTTCCATTGTACAATTTGCTTGAAATCTGTGCGCTTTGTTTTCGTAAACATAAACCCAACAGATATATCATAAAAAGATAGATTCGCACAGTGGCTCGAAACAGTCTATAACATTCATGCACCTAAATAAATTTTATTTTTCGCACTGATACAGAATCTTATGATTTGAAATAAATTCTTTTTTTATCTGGCTTCTTTATCCTAGTTAAACTTGATTGGTGCAAATTAATTGGTTTATTAGTTATTTACAAAATTTGTTGTTTACCTTAAAAGGCTCAGTTTTGGGTTAAATCCTGTTTGGCTCGTCGTGAAATCATAGATTTCATTTCCCTATATCATTCCTTCGTTATACGTTTTTACAATCGTTCCATCGTTGAATAAAATGTCCTTAGACAAATTCATTCGCCTCGCTGACAGTTTGGTGGAGTTTGAGGCTTCACTTAATAGCAACGAGTTCCCAATAGCCACACGTTGTCTCATAGATACACACATTGGTGAAACCAAATCCACTTGGCAAAGGCTAAAAGATTCATATGAACAGTGTTTAGCGGATTTGTCTAATAACGAGGAGGACACTCAGGATAAGGACGAGGATGAAGCCTCGGAGATAGAAAACGTAAAACAAAAATACAGGAACTCATACTCCACCTACTGTCGTATCATATCAAAGCTGACAGAAGCTATAGAAAGCATGTCGAAACTAGTTCCCATTCCATCAAGTCCTTCGCCCAGCCTTCAATCAAGTCCTAGCAACCCTTTCCATCTACCTCCTATAGAACTTCCCACCTTCCACGGTGACTACAAATCGTGGCCCACGTTTCGCGATATGTTTTCAGCAGTATGTATCAAAAATTCGAAACTGAGCTCAGTAGAGAAGTTTTTTCACTTACTGCAGAAAACAAAGGGCGAAGCTAACGAGATAGTATCCAAAAGCCCACTCACAAATGATGGCTTTCATAGCGCATGGAATAATCTATGTTCTCGTTATGAGAACAAAAGGGTCCTTATAAATGGACAGCTCAAGACTCTATTCAGCCTTTCCTCTATTTCCAACGAAAATGCAGCGTCGCTTAAAAGGATTCAAAGGGATATAAACGCTTGTATATCGACTTTGAAACTTTATGGTATCGACGTTGATAGCTGGAACCCAATTTTTGTGTTCTTATGCTCAAATTGTCTCCCTTACACTTACACTATGGGAACAGACATTGAGCGACAAGTCCATCATTCCAAAGTGGGAAGAGCTGGACACTTTCTTGACAAATCGGCACAGGACACTCGAATCCGTTTCTGAAATGAAAAGTCCCAATGATTCGAAGTCTGTTGTTCTAAGACACAAGTCCCCTTCAATTTCCAAGAACGTCCATTCCAAGGTGAATACATTTCAGACCAATGTATCGGCCACCAAGTGCAAGCTCTGTCCGAATGAATTCCATATCATTCGGAAATGTCCTAAATTCCTCAATATGGAACAAGGTCAGAGGTTAACTGAAATAAAAAACAGTAATCTATGCCTCAATTGCTTTTCCAGTGCACATCTGCTTAAAAATTGTAAAAGCAAAAATACTTGTCTTAAATGCAAGAAACGGCACAACACCTTACTCCATAAGGATAATTTTAGCTCTAACACCGCAGTATCGACATCTCACAGTAGCAGTTCTCCAAACTCGGTCTCCTCTTCTCCTGCAGCACCGTTCGCTCCTCTAACTTCAACTCCAGTACAGTCCACTACAAATTATAAGAGTGTTGTCCAGAATTGCTTTGCCACAAATTCCAAAGGAGTTTTGCTTGGAACTGCACTGATAAAAATCATCCATTGTGATGTCGTATATACAGCAAGAGCACTAATCGATTCTGGTTCGGAAGGAACATTCATCTCCGAAAAGTGGTTCAACTTATTGAAGCTTCCGTCTACTCGTACCGCTACTCGTACCGGGTATCAACAATATAGTTGCCGCCGAAGCTCATAAAGAATGCCGTTTTACCATTGGTTCACATTCTAATGCTAAGTTCAAAATTGAAGTTTCTGGTTTAGTTGTTCCAAATTTATCAAATAGTCTCCCTTCCACCACAATCAATTTAAGTGCTCTTTCTGATCTGCCAGAGCTCAAATTGGCAGATACCAAATTCTACGAGAGTTCAAAGGTAGATATTCTTCTGGGTGCTGATGTCCTGCCATCAATCATGCTGTCAGGTTGCAGACATGGAATCTGCGGATCTCTGATGGCTCAAGAAACTGTGTTCGGTTGGATTTTAACCGGACCAATTTCGGTTCCAAACAAAACCAATTCCTTTTCCACTGTCGTATCTTATTTCTGTGAGATTTCGCTTGAAAAAGAAAATTTCACAGTTTTGGGAAGTGGAGAATGTTCCACAGAAAAGAATAATGTCCAAATCTGATAGATTCTGCGAAGAATTGTATGAGAAAACTACGACTCGCGATGACGAAGGCAGATACGTAGTTTTTCTTCCATTCAAAGAGGGTCAGTCACTCACTTCGGGTGTGGGAAACTCACGGAAAAGTGCGATGGCGCAGTTCCTTCGGAACGAAAAACGGCTGTTACATAATCCGCAGCTCAAAAAAGAATACGACGCAAATATCGAAGAATATCTGTCGTTAAAACATATGGTGCCTATAAATCCTACTGATCCATTTCGAAACACACCATGCTTCTATTTGCCGCATCATGCGGTCATAAAACCTGATAGCACAACCACCAAAGTCCGCGTGGTATTTAATGCGTCATATCCTTCCTCCAATGGTTCAAGCCTAAATGATATCCTATATACAGGTCCTGTATTACAGAATGACCTGACAATCCTGATCCTAAACTGGCGTTTTTATCGTTACGTATTTAATGGTGACATTCAAAAAATGTATCGCCAGATACGTGTTCATCCCAATCACACATCCTTTCAACGAATATTGCATCGCAAAAGTCCAAATGATCCAGTGCAGGATTACGAGATGCAAACTGTGACATTTGGCGTAAATTGTGCTCCTTATCTAGCTATAAGAACAATGATACAATTAGGTAGTGATATCCAAAATAAGTTTCCATTAGCTTCCAAAATTGTACGTGGATGACGCACTTGTAGGTACGCATGACATCCCGTCCGCTATTCAGGCAAGAGATGAGTTAATCCTGGCACTACGTTCAGCGGGATTCTCAATGAGGAAATGGACCTCTAACTCAAAAAAAAATTCTTCAGAACCTGCCTCCGGAAGACTTGCTGCATTCAGAGTTTCTAGATTTTGATGACTGTAGCTTGGCGAAAACGCTAGGGATCCGGTGGAATGCCCTGTCCGATGAATTTTATTTTTCCACAAAACCCTTTTCGGATGATATTTCCTACACGAAGAGAAATGTACTTTCGCAAATTTCTAAGCTTTTCGATCCTGCAGGTTGGCTGTCTCCTGTAATCGTTCTAGCGAAAATCCTAATGCAGAAAATTTGGATGGATAAAACAGAGTGGGATAACGAAATAGCTGCAGAATCCTTGCATATGTGGAAAACATTCCTAAGCCATTATCCATTTATTAATCAAATTCGTATTCCAAGATGGGTCCATTTTACTCCAGGGGTTGGAGTGCAGTTCCATGGGTTCTCCGATGCATCGGAGAGAGCTTATGCGGCAGCAATTTATGTCCGAGTCACATATCCAAATGGAATTTACACCCACTTGATATCCTCCAAGACCAAAGTTTCCCCAATTAAGACACTTTCGATCCCTAGATTAGAATTATGCGGTGCTGTTCTACTATCTGAAATGATAGATAACATTCTTCCACAATTCGACCTCCAAGATTACTCTGTGTCTTGCTGGACTGATTCCACAATAGTGTTATCCTGGTTGGCAAAACCACCCTGTTGTTGGAACACGTTTGTAGCGAACAGAGTTTCCAAAATAATCCAAGTTACTGATACTTCCCGCTGGTTCCATGTGGAGTCCGCTCACAATCCAGCTGACTTAGCTAGCAGAGGGATGCATCCTGAAGATTTGGTAAACAGCACTTTGTGGTGGAAAGGACCAAGTTGGTTATCCGATCCAATGGAAACTTGGCCCACACCATTTACAAACATTGATATCGATCTCGGACTAGAGAGAAAACCGAAGCAAGTTTACTTTTCCTACTTTGAAACATACCACGACGTTTTGGAAAGATTTTCCTGCTACTCCCGAGCCATTCGTGTGATAGCATATACCTACAGGTTTATCCGAGCAACTCATCCCGAACTAAAAGCTAAATACAAAAGAGAAGAATCTCAAACCATATCGTCCCACGAAATATCATTTGTCCAAAGTCGATTAGTTTGTATTAGCCAAAAGGTCGTGTATCCAAATGAGTATGCTGCGCTTTCTTCTGGGAAACCTATTTCTTCAAAGAGTACGCTATTGAGTCTAAACCCATTCATGGATTCAGATGGTCTTATGCGCGTAAGTGGCCGATTGGAAGCTGCTCCAGGTCTCTCCTACAACGAAAGCCACCCAATTATTGTTCCGTATAGTTGTATATATTCCAAACTATTTGTTTCATTCATCCATAAGATAAGTCTCCATGGCGGGAACCAGTTGGTACTTCGATTGGTCCGTAGCCAGTACTGGATTCCAAAGGTCCAAAATTTAATAAAAACAGTAATTCATAAATGCAAACCGTGTACTTTATATAAGCGGAAATGTCAAAAACAATTAATGGCTGGACTTCCTCCAGAACGATGCACTTATTCCAGACCTTTTACTCATACAGGACTAGATTTTGCAGGTCCTTTTGAAATCAAGAGCTACGCTGGAAGATGCTGTCGAATTACGAAAGGATATGTGTGTGTTTTGGTATGCTTCTCCACAAAAGCAATTCATCTCGAAGCAACCACTGACCTATCTACACCAGCATTTCTAGCAGCTTTTAGTCGCTTCGTATCCAGGCGCGGATGTCCTTCACACTTGCATTCAGATAACAGAACAACATTCGTTGGTGCTTCCCGTATCCTAGCAAAGGAATTCATTCAGACTTCATACAAAGCACTCGTTTCCAGCTACTCCCACCAAAATATTACGTGGCATTTCATACCTCCCGGTGCTCCACATATGGGAGGCTTGTGGGAGGCGGGCGTAAAAAGCTTTAAGCTACATTTCAAAAAGACTGCAGGATCTACTAAATATACATTTGAAGAATTTCAAACGTTGCTATCCAAGATCGAAGCCTGCCTTAACTCTAGGCCGATATCCTCCATGTCACACAGTCCGTCTGATCTAACAGCATTGACCCCGGGACATTTTTTAATTGGAAGTCCAATCCTATTACCATTAGATCCAAAAGTTCAGGAAGAACCTATGTCTATACGAAATCGATGGCAGAGACTTAAGGCTATTCATCAGCATTTCTGTGCTAGATGGAAAAATGAATACCTTAAGGAACTTCAGAAACGACATAAATGGAAATCGTCCGAAGATAATCTCAGTGAGGGTATGCTGGTTGTAATCCGCGAAGAAAACCTTCCTCCTAATTGCTGGAGACTAGGTAGAGTGACAAAGGTGTACTATGGATCTGATCAGCGAGTTAGAGTCGCTGACGTCCGCACGCAAAAAGGAGTGATAACCAGACCCATTACGAAACTAGTTCTAATAGCTGACAATGTTGCGTAATTAATTATCCTTTAATCCATATTTTCATAGTTTAATTATCCTTTTTATCCTACATTCCTTTTCCTTGTTACTAATACTTTCCTCTTTTCCAGAATTATGAAGTCTCACAGTAGATCGAACTCACTTCCAGCCAAACGCACGTTTGCGTGCAGAGTTTGCCGACGAATGCATGCGCTCAAGTCATGTCGCCGCTTCCTTAACTTAAATACCCTAGACCGAATGCATGTTGTCAGGAAGTACGGTTACTGCATAAACTGCTTAGCCCACTCTCACTCACAGGGGACATGCTTCACGAAAACGGGTTGCAGATATTGCGGCAAACCGCATCATTCGCTTCTCCATACCCACTCTAGACTTCAACAAGCGGGATCTCCTAAAGCAAAAACCTCAACCAACGACACAAGGCCTGCCAAACTCACAACCCCATCAAACTCAAATCGGTCTTCACGTCCTCTGAACGGTTCTCCAAAATCCAGTAGAGAGTCACAGGTTGCTCCCATTACGCCTGCCAACACATCCCTTACATCCATACTAAACCACAATGTAGTCACACTGCTTCCAACTATTTTGGTAAAGGTTGAAAGCAAGGGCAAAAAACATTATGCTAGATGCCTCCTCGACTCTGCGGCCAGGATGAGTTATGTGTCACAACAGTATTTGGACAAACTAGGTGTGGTGTGTCTGGAACTCGACAAAGAGACAATCTGTCCTTTAACACTATGGTCTACGGCGGACCCGAAAAAGAGTATCAATGTGACGCTGAGAGTAAATAACCGTATCGGCACATTGACTCCCAAGAAATCTCTCCCAGATTCAACAAGGAAATATTTCATGAATTTAGTCTTGGCAGATAAATCTTTCAACGTTTCTGCGCCCATTGACATCGTGCTAGGCGTCGATGTATATGCACGGATCGTAATAGAAGGAATGTATGTCAAACGCGGCCTTCCGACTGCCCAGAATACAATATTCGGTATCGTATTATACGGAGCCTTTAGCAATTAGTATAATTTGTTAGTTAATATCATTTTAAATGTATTCTAAATACGTTACAGCCCTTGAATTACTACTTAAAAATGAATTTTTAAATTTGAATTTTACATCCAAGTCTCTTCCAATATAATGCTGAAATCACATTTTAACACCTACATTTATATTCATATTTGTAATGTTTTTTCAACATGAGTCACAATGCATCCTAGTATTTAATTCATTACATACCGTAAAGGGGGGGAGGAATGTTAACGTCAAATGACACCCCTAAACTTTATCGTCATATGACACCCCTAAACTTTCCCCTTTCTTTTACGAAATGCCCAAGTTATTTACGTGTAACAACGGCAAAAGACTCGTACTAAAGTAATCAATCCTAACTATTGTTTAGTACCGACCATGTTGAGGAGACAATTTCCTTTTTTAACCTTCTTGTCATTTTTCAACCTTCGAAGAACATACACCTGTCCAGTGAGTAACAAAATCCTATTTCATCCAAGGGAATAAAGATACTTTTAAACCAACACCATCCATAATTGCATTGTTTTACTTTAATACATTCCCTTCGATTTCTATTTTGTTTTATTGGGATTTCCTACATCAATTTGTGCAAGCCATACATATCTACGATTGCTTCTTCTTTGGCTCCCAATCTGCCTTCATCCAGCATCCAACTACTTTTTGCTCCACCACTGCACGAATTCAGCAATTTACGGTGAACACTTATAAAGCCGAATGAGCTTTGCTGGAATACCAAAATCAGATATGGATTTTGAACACCTTTGAACGCATAGGGCTGTCGAAGTCTACTTTATAATCGACAAAAAGGTGGAAAGTGTCGATCTGCATTTCTAGGGTCTTTTCCATGATTTGTCTCAAGGTAAATATCTGGTCAATGGTGGATTTGCTCGGTCTAAAGCTGCACTGATAGGGTCCAATTATTTCATTGACCATAGGCTTTAGTCGCTCACAAAATATGCCGAATACTATTTGATATGCAATAGGGAGCAGACTTATGCCCCTGTAATTGGAGCACACAGTCTTATCTCCTCTCTTGTGTATCGGACATAGGATGCTCACGTTCCAATCGTCGGGTACGCGTTCTTCCTGCCAGATGGTGCTAACTAGCTGATGCACACACCTTATCAACGTGTCGCCTCCGGATTTGAACAGCTCGGCTGGTTTACCATCGGCTCCTGCTGCCTTATTATTCTTCAGCCGGTTTATTGCTGTCTTTACTTCATCTCATTCAATACCATCTTCTGGGATTGGATCTGTGATATATTTGCCGTCTTCGCTACTATCGGAACCAGAAGTTTGAAAATTTTTTCTTTCCGTATCCCGATGCTTCACTCTTTGGTTAAATTTTCGGACTTCATTCTGACTCCTGTACATCTCCATTTCTCTCTTTGTCCTGCTCTCTCCTTTTCTCCCGATACCACTCTCGTGCGCTACGCGTTGCTACTGATTGTAGAGTAGCCCTATATGCCGCATTTTTCTCTTCGGTAGCAGAACGACACTCCTGGTCATACCATGGATTCCTTGGTGGAGTTCTCCGGTATCCAAGATAGAATTTTGCGGCCGATTGCATGGAGTAGGCAATATTTTGTCATTGCGCTTATATGCTATCGGGACGAGTTAAGTGGAACATGCTATGGCTATCTGTTGTATTTGCAGCTTACCGATGTCCAACTTCCGTGTTGTGTATGTTCGTGCTTTATTTGCAAGGTAGTGGTCCGAGGCTATGTTTGCTCCTCGGAACGATCGTACATCCAACACGCTCGATGAATATCTTCCATCTACCACAACGTGATCAATTTGATTTATTGTTCTTTGATCTGGAGACAGCCAGGTGCCCTTATGAATATCGAGATGCTTAAATCTGGTACTGCTAACTACCATGTTTTTGCAGCCGCAAAGTCTATCAGCCAGATGTTTCACTGTGGAGACTGAATTTCCCGACAGTTGAGCCACGGATATTCTCCTTTCCAATTTTGGCATTAAAATCGCCTAGAATAATTTTAATGTCATAGACAGGGCAACTGTCATATGTTTCTTCTAGGCGCTCGTAGAGTATATCTTTGGTATGTTCGTCCTTGTCTTTGGTTGGTCATGCTCCAGATAAAGCTAATGTTGAAGAATTTCGCTTTTATCCGTATTGTAGCAAGTTTTTTCATTCACTGGCGTGAAGTAGATGTTTTAACCTCCGACCAACTACAAAACCGCAACCAAACTCATGCTTTGTGTCATGACCAATCCATCGCATTTCCTGTATGGCAGTTATATCTGCCTTGTATTTTTCGAGTACATCTGCCAGCGCGTAAACCGCACCTTCTCTATAAAGAGTCAACTTTGGAGGGGTTTGTGTTTCTTTTCCTTCATTTCTTCATAGTAGGCCGATTTTTTCTAGGGGAGGGTTTTTAACGTTCTTGTGGGTGAACAGATATATGTTAGGCATGAGAATATATCATAAGCTGTTTTTATACCAAAAAATGGAAGGGGCGGGATACCTCCCCACAACGGGATTTAACAAAACGCATATTTAGTTATTAGCCGTATTGGTATACAATAGAATAGTAATTATTAAAGGGTGTTTTGGAGGAAGAATACCGCGATCGCTCCCGATTTTTTTTTTCAATACCGAGTATTTGTCTCGTTTACCCAGAGCCTCAGAGTGGTCAAAATCACTTATCTATCGGCGCGAAATTATTAACTTGCATACGTAAAGCCATATTTGCTCGAGCTGTGTGTCTTGCGGTACCGTCTTGCTGAAACTACGTATTCTCCAAGTCGTATTCTTCACTAACAGGCAAAAAATGTCGGTTATCAAAAGACCATAACGCTCCGAATTGACGGTGACAGTCGTTCCATCTTCGTTTTCGAAAAAGTAGGGTCCAAGCACACCCTCGGCCCAAAGAGCGCACCAAACAGTGACTTTTTCTGGATGTAATGACCTTTCTTCAATTACTTGAGGATTCTCAGAACCCCAAATACGACAATTTTGTTTATTAACATACCCACCGAGTGAGAAATGTGCTTCATCGCTGAAGAAAATTTGTTCAAAAATCACGAAAATCAATACAAAAATTACCATTTTTGTAGTAGGTTTTGATAACTTTTATGCGTTGTGTGATAGTAAGGCAATCCATTTTCGTCAATGTCAGACTTCAAACTAAAAAGAAAAAACAAATGGTTTAACAACTTAATTTGATAGATGTCGAATTCCTGTTTCATACTTTTGAAACCACGCAATGGATAACCCTGTAAATATTTTGGACCTAATATTTTTTTATTGTTTTCAAAGTATTCTCCAGCATGATATATACTCTTTGCATTAGCTCAAACCAATTTAGATTTAGACACCTCCAAACCATTTTGAACTCTTCATTATTTTCCTGAAAACAGATCTATCACGTAAGCAATTTGGCGTTTCAACCTAATACAAGACTATATTTGCTGTTGTAGAAGAAGACAAACCGAAATGGTTAAGTCAAAGTATTAAATATGCTCTACTTCCTTGCTATTGTGTGGCTTTCCTAAAACTAAAGTCAGATCATTGTGGAGTCGTGCACTGTTTCAGTCATTTCCTTTTGTTCCAGATGCTATCGTTTAATAACACTTCACAGTAATTAACAAAAGGTGCCACAATGAGAAGGATGTACGTTGTGTGGCTTTTCAAACTAAACACGGTGCACAGCAAATATGAATAACGTATACATTTTGTACATAGTTAAGTATATAAACAGCATTTCTTACGGGATTGAATCGAGTCTTCATCATATTTTTTAAATAGCAAATTCAGTTATACTTAAAACGTTCGCTAAATTGAATTTTGAAAATACTATTTTTAATAAACTTTTTAGTTGGATTCCTTTCTGATTTGGAATAGGATATTTACTTTTCCAAACTCTGCCATTGTCATATTTATTTGTTCGAGAATCTTCGAGACAAAAATATAACTAAGATTTTGCGCAAAAATATGTTAACGAACGCAGATGTGTTCTTCGTTGTTTTGTATCCATATAATAACTAGACACCGGATTTTAGCATGTTTTTTATTTCTTATCCGATTGGACTCAAATTTTGGATCTAGGCGTTTTGAGGGTCAATTTTTCGATATTTGGGTTCATATCAAAAACATGCAAAAAATATGCAAAATATATGAAAAATGTGCAAAAAATATGCTAAATATGCAAGTGTTTTATTGACGAAAATTGTCAATTAAATTTGGAAAATCATTAAAAAAGCGTTCTAAATTATGTTTTTGCCGTTTAACATAGTTTTTTGCAGATTATGTTATTGAGACTCTTCAGATATTCCGCCGCAGCAATAAATCTGGACTAATAAGAATTAAATCAGTTTTCACAAGGTAAGAAAATGTCAAATAACCCAGCATTCCTATACAACATAAGTTGCTTCCTATACAAATGTAGGTAATGGAAAAATTTCAAAAACTCAATCAGAAATGTCAAAATCAACATGTCCAAATACGGTTATAGTTTCTACTCGGCCAAAATTGTCTAGCAGAAAAACAAAGGAGCTAGAATTAGTCATCTCAATTTTTATTTAGATAAAAGCGGAATTTTTTTCCTAGTTTTTGGAAAAATTATTCGTTTTTTAGCGCAAAATGGGAAAAAGTACTAGAGTACCATTTACGATTCCAGGTTCTGGAATATAACTATAATTAGAAGTACACTTTCTGAATATCCACATATTAGGTTTGAATATATTTTATAGTGTTTAGTCCAATATTCTTTGGAAAAATGCTCTAACTGCCGCTTTAATATTGATGACATGGTTTTAGTTTAATGCACTAAAAATACATAATTTTATGTATATTGTATGCATATAACCGCTTAATGCAGAATTGGGAAATGTTCACTCCTCGGTGAAAAGTAATGCATTATTCTTATACCTATCCACGATGAATAATAAGCAAAATGAAGAACGCCAATGATTAGTGCAAAATGACATCACTCAGAAAAACCACTTAATAGCGTGCTAGTGGTAAAATAAGTCAAAACCTTGGAATTATCTTTAACATGGCAAAACCACTCACATATTTCTGCTAGAGAAGCATTTGGAATGCTAAAAAAATATAGTTCTTTCATTCCTGCTACAGGAAAACAATTTTGATAACACAGCCGAAAAGTCAGAACCTTTTTGTATAAACAATTAATTAACTTATACCTGACCGTGCACTCGATAATTCGTACTAATTATTACAAATGTTTCGAATTTGGACAGTTGTATAAAGGAGTTGCTGTAAAAATTAGCGAGTACAAGGATATAACACCTTTTATAACACATTAGTCTTGTTATCTAGGATATAAATAAATATATTAAGAAAAATATTCGCCGCAATACTGTCATTAAAGTTGCCAAAGACACTATACACCTCAAAGGCAAAGATTTCATGGAATCTTAATTTCCAAAAAAATGAAATTTCACACATGTCCCGTGTTTTGCTTACATCCTGATGTAAACTTTAAAAACGTCATATTTCTAGCTCTACTTTCACAATCTGATTAGCTTTTTCCGTAATTCGAGAAAATTGAGTCTTGTGGCATGGTAAATTGGTAAAAAGTAAAGAAAGGAACAAATACGGGCAATGCCATTAAAAATGTCCGGATGGTCGTATAGAAAAATCTCACTATTTTTAACACGTTGAGCACTTTTTACTTCTTTATTTCATTTAAAATTTCGGTATTTGCAATTAGAATTTAAAAAAGTATTATTATATAACTACCACGAGTGATTTAATCATAGAAAATAATTTATTTTCTTTACTATTCGTTAATCCGGATAATTTGATAATTCGGACACTGCCGAAACCTGTGGTGTAGGGATTATCGAGATTATACTGTATATATGGGGGTAATATCCAAATCTATATCGATTCTTACCAAAATAAACAGGGATCGCCCTAGGGCCAAAAATTCTCCAATTTTTATGCGAATTGGTATATAAATGTGACCTGTACTTTGTTTTCAAAAAGACCTGGCCAGACGGATAAGTGCAAATCTATGCAGATCATCAAAAGGAATCATTCACTAAGACATAATAACCTTAGGGTATTAAAATATAGTTATCAGTGCAATCATGAATAAAAATTCCGTGGGGAATTTGTTTCCTTTCCCCAATTTCACAATTTTTATTTCCACATTTATGCCCAAAAAGGGAATATTTTTGTCGATTCGACTAGAATATGCCATCATGAAGCGAATCTAGTAGCATTCAACTTTAAACAAATATTGATTTTAAAAGAATTTTACTTTCTAAAATTATTTTCCGTGCGGAAAATTCAGAGGAAAATATTCACGATTGCCCTGTATACATATGTTTTATATGTTATATGTTTTTATATCTTTGTATTTATTTCAGCTTGAGTCCATATTTTGTTGTAATTCAATTGTTTGAATAACAACAAAATATTTTAAAGTGGATATGAAATTGATTAGTTGCGGGCGAAGGGTAGGGAATACTATAGTTTCAGTTGTCACCAAACAACTTCATCAGTTCCCTTTTTCGCCGACTCTGTATCGATAAACAGGTCAATAAAGCCATCTAGCAAATTAAATAAATGAGAAATTTGCTGTATAGCCCCGAAGCTGTTTACCCTACAATTTGAATCGAACTAAAGAATTTCATATCCACCACTGTTTTTATGTCGTCTTTGCTTCGCAAAGAATACGAACATAGGAATGTTGCTTCAATAAGCGGGGGTAAAAACAACAAGAAAGTTGTTTTTGCATTACGCATTGGTCAACAAGGCCGTGCTGATGCCTATTTTTGTTGTTGGCGTTTTTTTATTGTTGGACTGCAGAATTTTACATCTTTGTGTTTATTTCAGCTTGAGTCCATATTTTGTTGTAATTCAATTGTTTGAATAACAACAAAATATTTTAAAGTGGATATGAAATTGATTAGTTGCGGGCGAAGGGTAGGGAATACTATAGTTTCAGTTGTCACCAAACAACTTCATCAGTTTCCTTTTTCGCCGACTCTGTATCGATAAACAGGTCAATAAAGTCATCTAGCAAATTAAATAAAATGAGAAATTTGCTGTATGGCCCCAAAGCTGTTTACCCTACAATTTGAGTCGTACTAAAGAATTTCATATCCACCACTGTTTTTATGTCGTCTTTGCTTCGCAAAGAATACGAACATAGGAATGTTGCTTCAATAAGCGGGGGTAAAAACAACAAGAAAGTTGTTTTTGCATTACGCATTGGTCAACAAGGCCGTGCTGATGCCTATTTTTGTTGTTGGCGTTTTGTTATTGTTGGACTGCAGAATTTTACATCTTTGTGTTTATTTCAGCTTGAGTCCATATTTTGTTGTAATTCAATTGTTTGAATAACAACAAAATTTTTTAAAGTGGATATGAAATTGATTAGTTGCGGGCGAAGGGTAGGGAATACTATAGTTTCAGTTGTCACCAAACAACTTCATCAGTTCCTTTTTTCGCCGACTCTGTATCGATAAACAGGTCAATAAAGCCATCTAGCAAATTAAATAAAATGAGAAAATTGCTTATATGTTTTTAGTAAAATATGAAAGATTTTATGTTATATTCAATATTTTCTTAGTCTTAATTTCTAGCTCATTTGTTCTGTCAGACAATTTTGGCGGAGCAGAAACTATCAACATATTAGGATACGTTCATTTTGACATTTCTGATTGAGTTTTTGAACAAATTTGTATTAGAAAGCAACTTATGTTGTAATAAGAAGGCTGGGTTATAGGAAATTTTCTAAGTCTTTTAGTCCAGATCTATTGCTGTGGCGGAATTATAATTTATAACATAATAATCTGCTAAGAAATCGACGTTTAAAGACAATAAACATAATTTATAACACTTTTTGATGACTTTCCATATTTAATTTGACGATTTTCGTCAAAAATATTAGTTGCATAATTTGCATATTTTTGCATATTTTTTGCATATTTTGCATATTTCGTGCATATGCAAAATATGCAAAAAAATAAAAAATATGAGCCTGTCATTGCATTCAGTTTTCTTCAAAACGAATTTTGGTCCAATCAGAATTTTCGTATCTTTATTAATAAAAAATATGCAAATACACTCATACCTCTTTATACGGCATAGATACGTTCCCAAAATGTCGGCCGTAAAGCGAAACGCCGTAAAGCGAGGCAATACATTTCATACAAATCCATATTAACAGTAGGAGATCGGTTCCGATTTATTGTAAAAATAAGGTTTGAATTCACAATTTTTAATGGCATCTTTGATTGAATAATTTTTCCACACCTCTTTCATTGAAGATTTGTCATCACTTTTGTTTATAACTTGCTGTGAAGTACTTCGTAAGTAATATGCTTTAAAATTTGCAATGACTCCTTGATCCATAGGTTGAATAAGAGAAACGCATATTTCGGATAAGTTAGCAGGATGTCCTGGAGCATTCTCCATTAGGTGTAATGACTTAAATTTTTTCTGCAAATAGGCTTTCACTTCTGGACAAAAAATATTTTTGAACCAATCCCCAAAAAGATATTTAGTCACCCAAGCTTTCTTGTTAGACTTCCGTATAACATGTAACTGCTTTTTGTCCAATCCTTTAAAAGCTCTCGGGTTTTCGGACATATAAACCAAC